>NC_135531.1:100056261-101417261 GCF_045843805.1 Urocitellus parryii
GGGAAATGTCCCACAGTGCTTCTCAGGGGGTCTTCCTGACAGTCCCAATGAATCCTGGGTTCTCCAGGTCACCTACAGGCCATATGCCGAAAAGGTGGGATCTCCTGTCTTTAGAGAATTTCAGGGGAAGGAATGGCTTCTTTATGCTGACGAAGGACTAGCTCAATGTTAAAGAAAGAAGGAGAAAAATGAGTTCAGGAAAGGGTGAAACCAAACTCTGGAACTTTGAATTTTCAGGTTATGTGGTTCTTTACCCCAAGTAATGACAGCTAACAAGAGTGGGGCACTCTTACATTCCGGTACTGTCTGACTACCACTGGGTACCCATCATAAGATGAGATCCTCACCACATCCTATGATGAGCTGTTATCATCTCCAGTTAACAGTGAGGGTACTGAGGGAGAAAGGTGTGACTCTCCTCTCCAGATTTAGGTCATGAGACCTTGCAAAGCTCACGCACATGCAGCCCTAACTCCAGAATGACATTTCTGAATCTGCCTCCGTCTGGAAGATTCTGCCCTGACTAGTCATGTCTGGTCTGGCACATGCACTGTTATTTCCACTCACCCCTGAATCCCCCCACAAAAAGCATCCTCACCACCTCATGACTAAAGCTTCTGCTAGAACTTTCTGATGCAAGTAGCTGATTAGAGTCCTCTGGTCCCTTCTTCTCTCTCTTTTCTTCTTTCCCTCCCTCTTGTCCTTCTCAGTTGTCTGTCTCTTGTGTTTCTCAATTGCTGTTTTCTTTCTGTGTCTGGCTCTGTTTTGCATTTCCTCTTTGGTGTGCCTGCTTCTCACTGTGAAGCTGTCTTTGTGTCAGTCTTCTTCACACTCTGTCTTAAAGGCCTAGAGGGAGAAAGTAGGAGAGTATGAACATGTGTGTGTGTGTGTGTGTGTGTGTGAGAGAGAGAGAGAGAGAGAGAGAGAGAGAGAGAGAGGTGAATGGAAGCAATAGTCCTTCTCACACACACACACACACACACACACACACACACACACACACACCATTCAGCTAGCCAGTTACTTGCTGCCAGCAAACAGCACTAAAAAAAGAATAAGGTCACCTTTGAAAGACCCCAGGAGAATGTGAGCTCGGTCAAATTAGGAAAGCACTTGACTATTCTGGGATATCAGGACACACTGCTTACCCAGCCCTGACCCAACCTGCTGTCAGCCACCGCTGTTGCTGATATCTCTGTCATATAATCCCCTAGATGGATCCCTGCAGAGATCGGTGCAGTCAGGGATCCCCTCCTTCATGGTGGGTTCCCTCAGACGCAATCCTACCACGGTGGTACAGCCTCAGCAGTTCCAGTTCTACCAGTCTCAGGGGATCCCGTCCTCCCCATCAACGGTGGTGGTGGAGATGGGACCCACACCAACTCCCACTGGGGAGCCTGCCCTCACCTGCGTCAGCAGAGGCAGCGATGCCAGGATCCACTCGACAGCCAGTTCAGTCATCATAGAAGGCAAGGAAATCCCCATCAAGAGTGAGCCTCCGCCAAAACCACCCGCATCTGCCCCACCATCAATCCTGGTGAAACCAGAAAACTCAAGAAATGGCACCGAAAAGGTAGGAATAAAATCACAGGGGACCTGACTCTAGCTCCCAACTTTATACACTGTCCCGGCTCCTGAGATCTCAGTGTTGGTAGTCAAGGACCCAAAGTTGCGGCCTCAAAACTATTCTGACACCCAACACCCCCACAGCCTCACACCTTCCCCTTCCTAGATGTGTCACTGATTCACCTTTATTCTTCACAAATATTTTGTACATATTTATTTTGGGACCCAGAGGTGGTGGCTTGGAACAAAACTGATTGTGGCATCGGACAAAACTTGATTTAAATTCCAGCTCTGCTACTTGCTGGCTGGGTGGATTTAACCAAAACACTTCACCTTTCAAGTATTTATTTATTTACTTACTTATTTTTTGCCTAATCCACAAAATGGAGATAACAGTTGATAATGGCCACATCAGTTTAGAGGATTAAATGGTGTTAAGGTATGTGAAGTCCTCACATCATAATTGACACATAATTATTCATCATGTCAAAGAGATAATAGATACATCAAGATCACACCAAATAACTCCAACAACTAAGTTATTGTGACCTCTGTGGCAGAGGTCAGGTCAATTAACTTCTAATATAATTTCTTTTTTTCCATGAAATTCAATCCTGGTGTCCCCAAATAAGAATCCATGTTTCTTCTTACTGCTTGACTTTCACCATATCTAGCTGAGGTCTGGGGACTTACTAAACACTTATAGTTTGAAGGTTATATCTAATAACTTGAGTTTTTGCACTGAAGACATGAGGTTTTGTAACATCTGAAGCAAGAAGGGTGATGGAAAGGAAGAGATGATACAGAGAAATTTTGGTGACGCTCATTGTTATCTTCTAGTTTATTGAACATCATTATTGCCACCAGATCACCACCATCACGCATCACCACCACTATCACCACCATCCTACCATCATTCACCCCATTCCCCCACAAAATGGAAAGAGTCTGTAGTTTCCTCCTGTTTCTAAGTAGTTAATAATTATTAGCTACCCAGCAGGCACTGTGCTGAGAACTTTGCACATCCCTTCTCATTTAATCCTAACAGCCCCCTGAAGTGGGTATTATGTTTATTCTCATTTTTTTTTGTACCAGGGATTGAATTTGGGGGGTACTCAACCACTGAGCCACAGCCACAGCCCTGTTTTGTATTTTATTTAGAGACAGGGTGTCACTGAATTGCTTAGCACCTCCTGTTGCTGAGGCTGGCTTTGAACTCTTGATCCTCCAATCCTCAGCCTCCCAAGCCGCTGGGATTATAGGCGTGTACCACCACATCCGGCACTTTATTCTCATTTTTAAATGAGGAAATGGAGGCTCAGGGAGTTAGAAAACATGACATAAAGTCACTCAGCTGACACCTGAGTGTCTGGAATCCAATCCAGATCTGATATAAAAATTCATGATCTTAATGCTGACCTATAAGCCTAGAGGGAAAGGCATTTGGAAAAAGTTAGTGTTGACTGATATAAATGTTGGCAGTTTTTATTATGACTTACAGTTTTCACATAATTTAAAGTTTTCCAAGCCCCAGTTACCCAATAACCCAAGTTATTAGACACAACCCTCAAACTATAAGTGTTTAGTAAGTCCCCAGACCCCAGCTAGACATGGCGAGAGTCAAGAGGTATGAGGAAACATGGATTCTCATTTGGGGACACCAGGATTGAATTTCTTGGAAAAAAAGACATCATTCCCAGGCAGTACCACAGAACACTTATTAAGCCCCAAAGTAGGAATTGGCCAAAGCAAATACCTTTAGCTACCAGGAATTACATAATAGCTTAGGAGAGGTGAGAGGAAGGAAAGTTGAGGGGCGGGGCTTGGAGCAAACTGAGATTCAAGTCTCATACAACAGGGAACTGCTTCTTGGCTCCAGCCAGGTGTTGTCAGAATGGGGCAAAGGCCCAGTGTGCCAATCTTTGATTTTTTAAAGAGACATGAAATCCTGATTTGTATATGCAGTCTTCATATGTGGGGGAGTAAATCAAACCCTCAAACACTCTGAAGGCTAAATTCAACCAGCAGGTGTCCAGGGAGCAAAGTCTGCACTGAGGACGTCCAAGGCCATTATGGAAATCTCTAAATGGTAGTCATCAGGAGAGGCCTGGAGGAAGAGCTAGCCTGGAGATAGACCTTAATGGAAGGCAGATGTGAGAGAGGCAGAAAGGGAACTTCCCTTCTCTGCAATAGCCTACACTCTTCCTAATTGTTCTTCAATTATCTGATAGCTCTTTCTCTAGGAAGCCTTCCCTGACTATCCCCATCCCAGCTGGAATTAGATACTCCTCTGAATTCTCAGCATCTTCTACTTCTCCCATCAGAGCAGTTGTTATAACTTTCTGCTTACCAGGGTGGTTTTGTTCACTCTGAGACTCGAAGCACCTAACAGTGCATGATGCATGGTAAACACAGTAGATACAAATATTTGCTGAATGAAAACCACACAAATTTGGAATTTTGAATGGGGACAGGTATAGAGAAATAGCATGAACCCAGTCCTGGGGGGGAATAGTATGTGTCTCACCCATGCTCCTTTTTCTTGCAGCAAGTTAAAACCGTGAGATTTCAAAATTATAGCCCTCCTCCCACCAAACACTACACTTCCCATCCCACCTCTGGAAAGCCTGAACAGCCAGTCACCTTCAAGGGGTCCCTGCCCGAAGCAGCCCCTTTGAGCTCAGAGATGACCATCCTATTTGCCCATCGAAGTGGCTGCCACTCTGGACAGCAGACAGACCTCCGGAGAAAGTCAGCTTTCACCAAGATCATGCCTCCAGCATCCACTGCCTCAGCCACACAGACCGCGTTTCCCAGCAAATGAATCTACCGGTGGCTTTTCCTAGACCCCAAAGAGGTGAATTGCATTTAAATACAATCTGCATCCAATGAGGGCATCCTACTGTTCTTTGGGAACTGGAGCACAGGTCTTTGTTCTGCCCATTTTATTTGTAGGAGAGGGAAGGTGGGAGAAGGAATTCCTGCCCCAGGTTGGGTGGTCTTCTAAATCACAATTTGATGCAGCAAGGCCATCCACACTGTTCAGACTAAAGAGAGGGACCCACTTTGTCCTCCAGCCTGCAGTGTTTGTGTTCTGTGTAAAATTTCTGTGGTGTCCTAAAAGGGGCTTCAACCAGAAGCATGGCAGTGGTGGGATTGTTGGTATGGCTTCTTTGACCTTAATGCCATTCTCTCCTCTTACCATCACATTAGAAGAGCTTCTGCCATCTAATAAAGGCATACACTGCCATTAGTAGCTGCCATGTCTTTTTCCCTCCAAAAGAGTTATAATTCTGGCTGAGAGGGAAGAAGTTCTGGGAGGGGTATGAGATGGATACTTTGTACATTCTGAAAACTCACTAAAACCAAAGAGAATCAGCTTCCTGAGTTTGCCCCAAATGGGAAGGTCAGAGAGAGAGAGAGACATCTAACTACCAGTTATCAAAAGATCACCATATTTTAAACTTCTCAGTCTGCTTCCCCCCATGTAATTCTATACAAAGTTAATTGATAAGAATGGTGCTGCAGATAGGGTCATGCGTGGTATTATGGACAATTCATTCATCCTTCCCCAAGAAAACATGGTGTGCTTTAAAACAACCTGCAATGGGGCGTGGTGAGTTTAGATACATAATCTGCTTCGTAGTACTTTTGCTTTCCCTGGTGTCTTCTCATTTGGGGCAGATTGGTTGTTTCCCCCACCCATAAGACAACAATGTCAATGACAGTATGCCAATATAAGGTTGGAGAGGGGATACTTCGAGAGGAAACTACTAGAAAAGGGACTGAACAAAGAAGATTAGACAGGAAAGGGGGAGAAAGGAGGAGGAAAAAAGGGAAGGTGAAAATGGATGGAAGAGAGAAGAAGAAAAGGATGAGAGTGGATAGAAAGATGAATCTGAGAAGATAAAAGAGGCATGGAGGGAGGTAGCCTTGACATTCCTGGCAGAGAGGGAAGAAAGGCCAGTCTGCAAGGGAGAAAGGGGCAAGGGCAACCCCATGAAGGTGGCATTGAAATGATCAGGGACCAGCCATGCAGAGCTTTATAAACAAGGGTGAGGAGGCAACCCAGGGAGCCAAGGCCATGCTGTAAGACACCCCATTAATTCTCATTAAACTTAATTGTTGTGATTAACCTGTACTGAATGCCCATCAATGGGGACAATGTGATGCATAAAATGACATTTGCTACTAAGGCTGAGTGCCATTAAAAAAAAAAAAAAAAAAAAAAAAAAAGCAGGTCTAAGTAGACCTTTCCTGTAAACAGTTCTTGAAGTTCTTAGGATTACAAACATGTATTTTTTACCTACCCACACACATGGAAATTAGAATTATTCATAGATTATTTTTATTATTTGCTCTTTTTAGATAAGCATGACAGTAGAGTGTCTTCTGGCATATTATACACATGTGGAGTTTAACTTACTCTAATTAGGATCCTATTCTTGTGGTGTACATGATGTGGAATTGCACTGGTTGTGTACTCAAATATTTCAAATACAAGGCTAGGAAAGTTATATCCAATTAATTCTACTGTCTTTCCTATCTTCCTTCCTCCTCCCTTTCCTTCATTCCCCATTGTCAAATCCGATGAACTTCTATTCGTCCCCTCCCCACCCTTCCTTGTTGTAGTTTAGTATCCACATACCAGAGAGCACATTGGACTGGCTTATTTCACTTAGCATAATGTCTCCAATTCCATAGATTCCTTCAGAACTTAATAGAATAAAACGAAACATACTCCTGCCAAGGAATACTACACATGGGTCAGATATTTGGAACTGGTAGAGCCAACATTGGTAGCATGTTGCTCTACCATTTCAGTGAGATGTTGACCCATGTGTATGCCACAAAATCAATATGGCCAACTTCATGCCTCAATGAACTGAATCTTATCATCCAGGTGGAGCTATGGGATAAAGTCACAGGGACAAGAAACATGATATGATTTGTCAAATATGAGTGTCTATGCCTCATCTTTATCCCAAAGCATTCTCAATGAGTTTATCAGCTACACCCAGAATGGCAGAGATATGGCATGACAAGCCAACCACATAGTTAACCTATGCCCCAGTAGCAATGGATCCAGTCAATTTCTAATGTCTATGGCTGCCAAGCAGGTTGTTTAGGCATGATGAAAATGAAAATGGAACATGAAACAGAAGACTCTTGCCACTGTCCACTACCCCTACAGGATAACCTCTCTGAGAAATGTAAACTACTCAAGGCGTGCCACCCTCCCTTGCACTGAGGTCACCCACGCCTAGCATCAGACTCACTGCCTCCCACACCAAACACCTTCTTTGTAGAGTTTTATGATTGTTTGAAAAAGGAACAAGGGGATATTGTTTCTAGATAAACAATATCACTGCCCCCTTCAATTCATTTATTCCACCAACATGTTTCTAACATTGAGTACATAGTGGGGACAGCAGTGAGGACCATAGACTCATCCTCTTGTGCAATTTCCATAACAACTTATAGGGCAGCCATAACCGTCTCCATTACAGAGCCAAAGAAGCAGGCTGGCAGATTAACCACAGACAATAGCAGAGCAAGGAATCTGACATCAAAGCCCAACTTGTGATTCTGCTGTAGGAATCCAAAGACCATCCTTGACTTTAGGACATACTCTAGACTGCTAGGAAGCTGCATGATGCAACTTTGGTGACAAATGCAAAGGAGCCCAGCAAGCTCTGCTGCACATGAACTGAGTTTAAGCTCTCATTTATCACTTTCTGACCATGTGATACTAAGCAAGCTACTTAATTAACATCTTGGAGCCTCCTTATCTTAAATAAGAATGATGATGGTTCCAGCCTCGCTGGGCTGTTGTGATGATTAACTGAGATAATAATGCATAGTGACTTAGTGCCGGCACACAGTGAACACCTAACAAATGCTAGACTTGGATTTTTTTTTTTTTTTAATGGCTGTTGAAACTCCAGGTGGGAAATTCTAGAACAAGTACATGCTCAGGATTGTGGTGCTAAAAGGAAACCCACAGCACCTAGTTCTAGAGTTGAGAACACAGTCTAAGCTGAGTCCTGAAGGACAAGTCAAAGTCGGATAGACAAAGCAATGGGAGACCTGGTCTTCCAAGCAGCAGGAGAGCCCTGGCAAGTGGGTTTAAATGTAGCAATGAAGCCAAGTTCCCTTGTACTTACAGGAATCCATTGCTTTGTGGAACATTCCAGAAATCCTAGATAGAACCCCAGCACCTCAAATCAGAAGGTGAAAATTCCAGCCTGGAAGAGCTGCATCCCTCAGTTAAGACCCAAATGCCTTAGAAAAGGTGCCTTTTACCACATAGACCGCCCCCCCAAACCATGGTGTTAGGAAAGGTGCTGAGGGTTGGATTTGACTGGTGGAAATGGGACAGCTAAGAAGTGACAATGGATTACAATAGCTGGGGACATTCTCTAGGAACCGTATTGTCTCATTAAGCAGCATCAAGATTCCCACTTAAAGCTTTCCTGCTTCCCTTGCTATGTAGGACCAGCCTCACTTCCTCTCCCTTCAGTCATCCATAGACAGGGTTTATGGAACAGAAGACTTGGAAGCAGGGCCCCACCTGTGACTTGATGAGGTGCAGGACTGACCCAACTCCCAGCCCAATCACTTCCTACATCCTGAAAAGTCAGGGGGTCTGTCCATAGGAAGTCTGCTTTCCTGAGCAGCAGCAGCCCAGGGGTCAAGGTGACTTCAACAAATGGACCTGCACTCGTTAATTTGTCACAGCCCCACATACCTGCTTCACGCACTCATACAACCTGCACCTGACTTAGGGACAATTTGCCAAAGAAACTATATACAGGATACCCTCTCAGGTCATCAGAAAACCCTCAAAGGGTAGAACTGAATCCTTGAATCATCTGATCCAGAACACTCAGGTCTCCCAAGTATGGTGAGCCTAACCTGAGTTCTAAAGAGTCTTGTTCATCAATTTTGAGGTGGGAACTAGATATCTGTGTTTTTAAACAAGCTCCCTAAATGACTCTCACGCACATGAAATAGAGCTAATCAGTTTTCTCTTATTGAATATGAGAGCTGACATTTGGCTATGACATTCAGCAGGAGTACAGACACACTGGTTTTTAAAACATTAAAATAGGTCTGTAGAATAGGTGAATCACAGATGCTCTGAGCTCCCTGAGTCTTCTCCCCTCCAGCACCCTGACCCTTACTCAGATTCTCTCCATCACTCCCTTGACAACCACCTTCCCCAGGCCCAGGCCCTTGACCAAGAGGGCAGTTCCATATTTGCTAATCTACCTGTCTCAGCTAGCATATTCACTGGCATGTGTGCTTACCAGCTATTCTGGCACCCATTTGGCAGGTGTGGAAGTCATTTGTTTCAATGACATGATCAGCATCCACTCTCATCCTCTCATCCGCCTCTGATCACTCAGACCAGCCACATACCTCTGAACACTCCACCTGGGAGGTGATCAGCTGTAGCAAGCAGAATAGCAAAGACCTCTCAAGTCTTTCCAGGTGGGACCAAGTGCTTATCAAGCTGGCACCAGTCAGTGCCGGAGCTAGCAGCTGCTGACACTGATGCTTTCCTTGCATATATTTTGAGAGAAAAGGCCCCAGTTTTCCTTTTGGCTAAGAGAAGAGATTGTTAGCACTTCAGCAAACTCTCAGGTGACCATGAAAGACAGTCACTTAGGGAATGTTTGTGGGAGGTAGGACCGAATGAGAGATGTTAACTCCAAAGATCCTTGCAGTCGGTTAGTGTCATTGAGAATAAATCATGCAAGGACATTTTGCTTGAAATAGAGCAATGTTAAATGATCAAGCTGTCTGCCAATATTATGTCCTAGACCAGAGCAGAAACAAAATGTTCCCAGGGGGCCCTCTGTCTTCTGATCTACGCTTTGACATACAGAACGCAGCAGAGGTGGGATCCAAGTTATGCATTCAAATCAAAGATGAGGGACACAGAGGAGCATCACAGGCTCACCCAGCCATTCATTCAACAATACTCACCATTCACTCACTCTGCACCAGGCTCTGGAAGGGGGAACAGGGATACAGTGGCTAACAAGATAGATAAAAATAGAGATGACTCTCATAGAATATTGTTAGTTCTTTATTAATTGAGCAGGGGTGAGGGGAATTGGGGCTTCTTTCTGCTTTCTGGCTTTTATTATCAAATATTTCATCCATATGAAATATGTTTATATATTTTTTAATTATACAGGATCATAAAACAATCATATACTTGCCAATGAGGTTTTTTTGTTTAACATTTTTTCACAATGCCTTTATTTTTATTTATTTATTTCTATGGGGTGCTGAGGATCAAACCCAGTGCCTCACATGTGCTAGGCAAGTGCTCTACCCCTGAACTACAACTCCAGCCCCATTACCACTGTTTCCTTTTTCTTCTTCTTCTTCTTCTTTTTTTTTTTTTTTTTGTTGTTGTTGTTGTTGATGGACCTTTATTTTTTGTATGCGGTGCTGAGAATCAAACCCAGGGCCTCACTCGTGCTAGGCAGGCATTCTACCACCGAGCCACAACCCCAGCCATTCCACTCAGTTTTTAAAAAGATAGTAATTCGCAATACCATGGTGTGCCTGTTCCAATCCCATTCCTTTTTTGTCCTCCTCCCAACTTCCCTTGAAACCACTCTCTGGAATTTCGTGCTTATCATGCCTTGTAATGTTCTCCAGGTATTGAATTTTTAGTACAGCCCATAGATATACCCTGTAAATATGAGTCAAAGCAAATATTGCAACATAAGGCTCAGATATTCTGTCTGAATATTTGGGTTCTCTTCTGGCCTCTCTCACTGGAATTCTGAGGATTCAACTCATTGCTGGGAATGTGAATTTAAAAGCACAAGGATGTCTAGTTTTGAGAGATTCTAGTTTGGAGGAATTTTACAAGAATTCTTCCAACTATAGCTACTTGTTTCTTCTGAATGGGGAAATACAGGTTGAAGTTGTGTCCAAAGTATCTGAGTATAGGGCTTTTTAAGCAGCTCTGCTCTGGGCCTTGCCTGGCATCTCTGGGAAGCAGATTACAGAAACCAAAGCAACTACTCAGAATCTGAAACTAAAAGAGATCTTGCTGCTGCTGCTGCTTCTGCTATTAGCAAATGTTCCTAAGAATCTTGTGAGGTATGCAGGGGAAAGGTATCTTGGTACCCAGATTACAAATCAGAAAACTGAGTCTCGGGTCTCAAGAATGATTTTTTTTTTTTTTTGAGAGAGAGAGAGAGAGAGAGAGAGAAAGAGAATTTTAATATTTATTTTTTAGTTCTCAGCGGACACAACATCTTTGTTTGTATGTGGTGCTGAGGATCGAACATTGGCCGCACGCATGCCAGGAGAAGGCACTACCGCTTGAGCCACATCCCCAGCCCTCAAGAATGTTTTAATTCCTTGCCTAAGGTCACAAAATTAGTTTTAAGATGAAATGGAAACTTTTAAAAAGCATCTCGTCTGACTACTTATCCTGCAATAATCGCCATTATTTATTGAGCACTTACTAATGCCAAACACTTAACATGCTACATGCATTATGCCATCTAATCCTGCCCAACCCTGGGAAATACTGCTATTATCCCATTTTAGAGATTTAAACCTAGGCTCAGAGGTCAAATAACCAGTCCAAGGCAACAATGATTATAGCCCATAACTCTAAACCCAATCCTTAATCTTAAATCACAACCTCCCTCAGTGTCAACTATAAACACCCTTCCAGCGTGGATGAGGTTGGAAAGAGTGGGTACGTGCTGCTGATATCACCGAGACATGGGTGGAGATAGGGGAAAGGTTTAACTCAGATGATCAATGCTTTCCAGAGAAAAACAAGGAACAGTCCTGTAATCCAAGAAGTAGGAATGGGAAGGAAAATAATTCAGAGGGTTCTGTGCAAAATATATTCAAAAAGCAAAGCTACCCTTGCGGCAAGGGCTGCCAGACATAGCCAAGCAACTTGAAAAAGAACTGAAGCAAAGTGGTTCCAGATCATTGACGTCAAAACACAATGATCATTTTGCATTCCCCAGATTGCTCGCTCTTCGTGAGCTTATTTCTGGTTTTGTCTGTCCTCACACTAAATGATATGGAACAGAGTCGCAGAAGAAGAGAGGGATATGATTTCCAAAATAACCTCCACTTTCATCTCCTCTGTGGGAATGAGAGGGCTCAGATAGCTGACACCTTGCCGTGTTCTGTGCTGGTGTTTATCCAAAGTCCAAAGGCAACACCCGCAGATGCAAGCTAATTATGCAAATAGGGCACTGTTGATGGACCAGAACTGCAGACTTGTAAGGACTAAAAGGATGCCAGCCAGGACCCGGGGAGAAAGGCAAAAGGCATTTGCAAGGCCATTTTGTGCATGTGTGCGTTTTGTATTGGTAATGTTGAAACCAGCGAGAGCGTGACCAACTGGCTTGATGAGAGCCATGTGCAAGTCAGGGTTTGACTGCTATAGATCACTCAAAGCCACCCTAAATCCTGTTCATGAAAATAACCACTCCCTGACCATCTGAGAGGATTGGGAGAGCTGTTACAAGGAGTGACCCTCACAAATAAGCAAAAATCAAGCTTTAGTCAAAACACAAGGAAGAGGCTCAAACAGACCTGGAGAGCCAAAGAGGAGTTCAAATAAATATTGCTTCAAAAGGATTGGTCCCAGCTTCCTGCCCCCCAACACCGCCACCTTCTTCCCAGTTCCTTGAGAAATGTAGTAAATCTCTGTTCAGAGAGTGTAAGACTAGGTTGCATGAAGGAGCTACATCTGTCACAGCCAGAGAGAGAGAGCACCAGCCTCCACGACAGGGAACAGAGCAGTCAGGCAGGAGGGGTGAGATGGATTTGAAGGCAAGGCTAATTTTAGCTATCACAACCACATTTCCAAATATTCTGTTCTGCACATTCTATTTATAAACTGATTTCTCTCTTTCTTTTTTTAAGCTTAAGTTGCTTTTAGATGTTGGCAAATTTGAGGACTTAGGCCATTTTCTTTATGGGAGTCTCCAACAGGGGGCCAGATTTTAAAGCATCATTCAACCAAGGATTTGAGGGTCACTATACCAGCTGTTCTACCAATCCACCAGATCTTTACAAGATTTGGAAAAGCAATATCAAATAATGGCTAAGATGATGAATTTTTGGAACAAGATTTCCTGGTTTTGTCCCAGGTTCCTTACTTACTATGTTTCCTTTGGCAAAATGACTTTGAGAAACTTAAAAAATGGCAGAGTTTCTCTAGACCTCAGTCTACTCATCTATAAAATGGGGGTCAAATCGGGTTCTTGGCAGAGTTAAATGTGATCACACACATCCAACTCTGGGCACAGAACTGAGTGCATGGAAGTTTTCAATAAGTGGTAGCTATTAGAAATAAATGGATAAGGAGGCACAATTCTAAAACAAAGCACTATAACAAGCTAAGCCCTATTGCAAAGGACAAAAGTGAGAGAGGAGCACAAGAGGGAGTGCTACAGGGAGTGTCATCAAAGAGAGAATGTTCTGGGGCTGGGGTTGTGGCTCAGTGGTAGAGTGCTTGCCTAGCATGTGTGAGGCACTGAGTTCGATTTTCAGCACTGCATATAAATAAATGAGTAAAATAAAGGTCCATCAACATCTAAAAAATTAAAAAAGAGAGAGAGAGAGAATGTTCTGAAAGATGGTCAGCATGAAGAAATGTGGTATAGAGGAGACAGTGCCTAGGCTCTGTCCTCAGGTTCAAATCCTGGCCCTACCACTTCTTGGCTGTCTGACCATTGGCCAGGTTAACTAATCTCTCTGGGCCTTTCTTCATACACCTGAAAGGAGGAAATACTGTGCAATACTTATGGGGTTGTTGGGGAGATTGAATAAGACAAGTAGGCGGGATGCTATGTGCAAAAGGGCCCCAGAAGTGGTAGATGTTGGAGAAGTCTGCAGGCCTGACAGAGGCTGGGAAGCAAGGAGAGTAGAAGAAAAACTTAATATAAAAACAGAATCTTTGGTGGGGGGTCGGTGGGAGGTTCCAGGGGCTGAACTCATGGACACTCAACCACTAAGCCACATCCCCAGCCCTATTTTGTGTTTTATTTAGAGACAGGGTCTCACTGAGTTGTTTAGTGCCTCACTTTTGCTGAGGCTGGCTTTGAACTTGCGATTCTCCTAAATCAGCCTCCCAAACCACTGGGATTACAGGCATGCGCCACCGCGCCCAGTTTAGAACAGAATCTTACTAGCTGCCATTCATCAGGAATGTTCTAAATGCTAGGTACTGAGCTATTCCCTTAGAGGGTCTGCTACAGCAGGGTTGAGAGTCCAATGGAATCAGGTGATCTGGACTCAAATCCAGACTCTGCATTTCCTGTCTGGGTCACTGTGACCAAATCATTTAACCTCAGCAGCCTTTTGGTCCCTCACCTGTGAAGTACAGGACTTGTGTTTTCTTTGAGTGGTCTGGGGACGATTAAGTGAGATAATGTACATAGTCAAATTTGCACAGTGCCCAGCACATAGAAAACATTCTGTAATGTCTGCTGTCATCATTATTATCTATGTGGATTTTCTCTCCAAATCCTCATGACCCTAGTGTTATCGTCTCCTATTTATAGCTCAAATAACCGAACCCCAGAGGATAAATCATTTGTCTAAAGTAAGAGCTGAGAAGTAGTGGGTCAGCTCCAAAAGACTACAAATATGGGCTTCATTGCTCTTTTTACCTCTCACATAAGCTGAGAAGCAGCACCAGGATTGAGGTGATGGGACAGTTATTTAAGAATGCATTTATGCCACCATCCTCATAAGTCTTCTCCCCTCCAGTTTCCCCCACCTGCTCACCCCCTCATCTGGTGAAGGTTTGGTGTGTAGGGCCAGCTCCAATCCCAAATGCAGCCAGAAGCACACTGTGCTGCCCTCTGGGGACTCGCAGCTTCCCAGTGTTGACACGATTTATGAAATGTCCATTCTGATTTGCAAATAGGTCTGACACGGAAAAGCTTCCAGCTGGCTGGTGATTTTGATAACAACTCCTCCTCCTCGGTGCCAATTAACAGAAATTAAATGCCCTTGGCACATTTTGCAATTCAGAAAATGCATGTGCTGATTAGTTAACAGGGGTTAACTGCCATTGTGGCCTTACAGGGTCCAGGCCAAGGTTGCTCTCACTCTATCTCCATTTAAAAATCACAAAATGTTTTCTTCCTGGGTAAAAATCAATGACATCTCATTCATTTATTCATTCGCTTTTCATTCAGTGAAATGGGATAAGCATCTACTATGTGCCAGGTATTGTTCCAGGAGCTCAGGATACAACAATGAATGGCACAGATAAGCATCCTGCCTTTGTGAAGGGGAGTGAATGGTAAACCGGAGAGTTCCTCCATGACAGATGTCACACAGGAAACAGAGTGATGAGACAGGACAGCACGGGGAGGTGAGCCGTATTACAGGAGTGGCCAGGGAAGGTGTCTCCAAGGAGGTGACATTTGAATTAAGACCTGAAGACTAAGAAGGAACCAGACATGAAGAGCATGTCTAGGAAGAGCAGAAAATAATTCAGTGGGTCCAGGAGATTCCCTGTGGGGTAGGTTCAATGAACAGGACTCCACTTATCCAACGTTATCATATGATAAGAATGTGTTGGGTGGACAATTATAAAATAACACGAATCCTTTCAAGAAGGACCAATTCAGGGAGATGCTCCTGCAGCTATCACAAGCAGCAAGGCAGGTCTTGCCCTGTTCTTCACCCCATCCCCCAGCTCTAAAGCAAGGGGCTGGGCTCAGGCACCAGCATTCTAGGAATGCTGGATCCAAAGAGCTCACCTTCCAAAGGGGCTGATCCTTGCAACCCGTTAAAGCAAAGACTGTGCCACAGGCAAAAATCTGTCAGTCATTTTGTGAATAAAAATCAGAACCATCATTTGGAATTGTGTAGACAAAGCATAAAATGTAATCACCTTTGTTTTCATTAGGATACACTTACTGAATTTCCATACTCATTTATACATTTAGAAAATACTTACTGTAGTTGTGCCCCCCCCACCCTCTCTCTCTCTCTCTCTCATTCTCCCTTCCCCTTCCTCTCCCTCTCTGGTATAGCAATCAAGAGCCTGGGTTGTAGAATTGGAACACCTGAGTTACATCTGAAGTATGACTGGCTGTGCAACTTTGGGCAAGTCACTTCACCTCTCTAAATCTCAGTTTTCTCATAATGTAATGGGAATAATTACAGAGGCCTACTCTGAATGTCCATATAAAGTAAATACTGAACTATTAGTATTCTCATTCTATATATTCGTATGTAAGACTTTACAAATTCAAGAAACCGAAACGGGCTTTTTATGGGTAAAAGAAACTCAAGTGAAGAGCATGATAGCAAGCTGCCATTCAATGATCTATCTCCATGTGCAGAGTCTTCCATTCGTTGAGAAAAATCAAGAAGCAGGGTCATTATGAGTAGCCTTTTAGAAGTCTCTTAATTTATGACTTGAGCTGGCAGTTACAGGCTCCTGTTTTATGTTGATACTGTCTCTGTGCTTTGCTTCCATGGACTCATCTAACAATCTCACCACAACCATACAAAGGAAGGCGATTACTGTCCCCTTGTTACTCTTATGGAAGCTCAGGCCTGAGGAGATCAACCTCCATGGGGTCGCAAGGCTAGGAAATAAACTCCAATGGTCTGACTCCCTCCTGCTGCCAGCCACCCCACTTAAGACAGGACACAAAAGCAGCCATCCTGCAGCCAATGGAATTTGCTACTTCAAATAGTCAAGAGTCTTAATTTTATTAGTTATTGATGAACCTTTATTTATTTATTTGTTTATATGAGGTGCCGAGAACTGAACCCCAGTCCCTCACACATGCCAGGCAAGTGCTCCACCACTGAGCCACAACCCCAGCCCCATAGTTTAGAGTCTCTTGAGATCTCAATAAACAAAGAATCATCACCTGCCTAATCCTAAACCCCGCGGTGCCTGCCGGGTTTCTGTTCTCGAGACTAAAAGGCCCAGGGGTCACTCTAGTTAACTGGGCTGACTGGGCTGCACTAAATAACCACACAAGAGACACAAATACCTTTTTCTTTGGGGTCGCTGTGACGGCTCCTCTGACCTTAAGGGTCCGCAGAAAGAGAGAGCCAGAGGACACACTGACCCCTTTTATTGAGGAGAAGTTATTTAAATGAGCCAAGGGGTCAGGTTTCAGGGGGCTGAGTATCTTCATGATGTCCACTGTCAGCAGGTTGACTGACACCTGGATAGGCCACACCCAAGGGCACAGTAAGAGAAGGGGACACACACAAGGCACTTCCATGGAAGATTCATCCTAAACAGGGCAAGGGGTTATTTTTTTTTAAAACATTTTTTTGAGAGAGAGAGAATTTTATTTTATTATTTTTTTAGGAGAGAGAGAGAATTTTAATATTTATTGTTTAGTTTTGGCGGACACAACATCTTTGTGGTGCTGAGGATCGAACCCGGGCCGCACGCATGCCAGGCGAGCGCGCTACCGCTGAGCCACATCCCCAGCCCGGCAAGGGGTTATATTACAAAGGAACAGGTGAGCATAGCCTCACCCATGGGGCTGTAGCAAGACACACCCCTGCACGAGACACCGACCCTGGCACCCATTCTGCGACTGAGCGCCTCAGCACCCAGCCGGGAGCGTGACTCAGTCTCGTGTAAGGTTGGCCTCCCATACCCGGACCTGTAGACAGCACTAATGAGGGCTGCCCCCACACTACACAACACCAGCCTTGGGAAAATTCACATCTTCTATCCTCTATGGGATTCTCAGGTACCTATTAAAATGTCGGGCGATCTTAGAGCAGAAGCTCTTTCTACAACATTTAACACAACCTGGAACATACGATTGCTGTGGCGGCCAGCCTTCCCTTGACAGTTACTTCCTTACTACTTCCCTGCCCCTGCACTTTCTCTGGGAAATGCTATGTCACAGTAAGTGTAGTTAAAAGAGCCAACAAACCACCACTATTCTCATGGGGTCTAGATGTGATCATCTCAAATAACCTTGCTTTCCGTCAAAGAGGGACAGTCTTCCCAGCTGCTGACACCAGGACAGATGTGCAGAAAAGTGGCCATTGCTGGGATGGGGACAGGTTGGCTCTTCTCTGCAGGCAGATGCCCAACATCCACATAGATACTATCTTAGGCACGAGGAAGAAAAGCAGGGTATGTCAAACACAGCCCACCTTTTCCTTTAAGGGCTCGAATTTGTGACAATAAAGTGAGACTTCTGTCCATAGTCAGTGATGTGTAGAAAAGATACCAACACTCCAAACCCTTTGTAACTTCTTGATGTGGTGAGACTCAAAAGTGCATCTGTGTAATTGGGGCTTGGTATTCTTGCCTGCTTCTCCTGCTGAATGCAAAGCAGACACCTGGAGCTTGTGTCAACTCTTACTTGCGCTTGGGCAAAGTGGAGCACATTAGCAGATGAGCACATGATACAGTGTGCTTGCAGCCCCTGAGAGCTCAGAGAAGCCCAGTTTTGAACTGGGCTTTCTTGAAAGGTTGGGCCCCTTTAGTATATTCAGTTCCTGGAGCCCACAGATCATAGTTCTACCTTTGGAGAAATGATTCTGGGAACGACTTTCATAAACGTTGCATGCAAGACCTGATAGTCTCATGCCACATCCCAAAGAATGAGGCTGTGATCATTATTATCATTAGTAGTTTCCCCAAATAGCAAACTAGCCTGTTACATCAGCCTGAGTCCTGGATAGAAAAAAACATCAGGCTCGTGATGAAATAAATTAGGCAGGACACGGAAAACTCCTACCTATTTCTTGTTTTACTGGGTTTTCGTGGAAACTTGCTTGTGGACAAACTCTAAGGCACAGCGTGTAGAATGCAGGTCTTAATAAATTTTTTTCAGGCTAATTTCCCAATATCCTTTCAGTCTTCTTCTTTCCTCCTTCTGCAAAGTCAGTTTGGATTTTATTTCCACACAGAAGGGCAACAACCAGAGGAGGTTTAGTCAAGCACTGGCAACAAAATCATAGAGGCCAACTCATTCCTGTTACACCCATTCCACATTTGCCCTCCCCTCACAAGAAGCTAGCAGAGGGGTTTGCCTGCACTGTCTCCTGAACATTCTCTGCCTGAGGAAGAGAAAAGGGACAAAAGATTGCACAGTGAAGGAGTGACATTGTGATGTATATGGGGACAACAGGGATGTAGGTTGAATTTAGTAATCAAAATACTTGAGGGCCTCAGGGAAATTCTGGGAGCTTATGAATTTTAACTTATTTTTGAAATAATTTCAGACTTACATAAATGTTTGCTAAAATTATACAAAATATTCCTGTGTACCCATCCACTATGTTCCTCAAATGTTAACATTTTACTTTATTCATTTTGATTTTTTTTTTCCCTGAACCATATGAGAGTAAGTGGAAGAACAAATGCCCATTTATTCCTAAATATTGCAGGGTACATTTCCTAAAAGCAATTATATCCTCTTATGTAGTAACCACAATACAAGTAAGAAAGTCAGGCAGTCAACACTGATGTAGTATTATTAACTAGTCTATAGATCTTATTCATTTGCCCCACTGCTTTTTCAATTGTCCTAGTCCTTTCCTTTATACAAAAATTATTGCAGAATTCTTGTCTAGGGTCCCTTCCAGATCCACATACTGCATGCAATTGTCACATCTATTTAGTTTCCTTTCATCTGGAACCATTGCTTGAGCTTCATGATCTTTCATGGTCTTGGTATTTTGAGGAATATATATATATATATATATATATATATATATATATATATATATACACATACATATATTTTTTTAGTTGTAGATGGACACAATATCTTTATTTTATTTATTTATTTTTATGTGGTGCTGAGGATCGAACACAATGCTTCAAGCATGAGAGGCAAGCACTCTACCACTGAGCTACAACCCCAGCCCTAGGCCACTTATTTTCTGAAGAGTCTCACAAGTTTGATTGGTCTGCTATTTCTTCATCATTAGACACAGATTATTCATTTGGGGCAATAACATATAATAAACCATAGGATCAACCATAGAATCCCTAAGTTCCTCTTGATATAAATAAGGAAATGGGAAGAAAGGAAAGCTCTTCCTCACAGTAGTGTGCCAACTACTAGGTGCAGACAGTCAGTGAAATTAGCAATCACCATTCAGCAACCATTGCAGTAATAATTGGTTCATGCAAAAATCAATGGATCTGGGGTTGTGGCTAAGTGGTAGAGTGCCTGCTTAGCATGGGTAATGCACTGGGTTTCATCCTCAGCACCGCATAAAATAAATAAACAAAAAAGGTATTGTGTTCATCTACAACTAAAAAAAAATTTTTTTTAAACAAATCAATGGGTGCTGAAACTAGGGGGTGCAAGCTTAAAGAACCTCAGAGTATCTCCTCACAGGATACTTTTTAATCACAAAGGGGAAAATTGCAGCCTTACCTGGAGAAATCTGGTAGGCAACTACTTTCACTAAAAGGCCAATGTTAGAATCACCAGCACTGGGGAAATAGATGCTATTTCCATGTACCTCCTGATAGGACAGATTGAGGATGCAGCATCTCTTGGGCAAAAAGTCAATCAATCAATCAAAATCAAACAAAAACATTCCTGCCCAAAAGGCTTAAGAATGTTAAAAATTTTTAGTTCTTCCCAGACTGCTTTCTTACACAACAAATTCTGAAATCTTTCTCACCTTTGCAGAGCCTGCCTTCGTAGTCATCTCAACAGATATTCTGGAGGGAACAATCTGCTTGGAAGGAAGCCTCTCAATGAACATGTGTTGACCATGTGACATTCTTCGAACATCAGGAATGGAACAGAAAAACTGACTGTCCTCCAAGGGAGGAGGGTAATAGGAGAGAGAGCAGATCTGTCTTCACCGCCAGTATGAACGGGTGGTGGGCAAGGATGGGGAAAAGCAAGTGAGGCATGTGCCACTGCAGGTTAGACTAGGCTGCCACCCCTCCTCTTACTCACTGGTATTGTCAAAGCCCCAAACTTGGTCTTGTCAATTTGTCACCGCATGGCTCCTTATGGATGAAGAGAAGGCTATCAAATACCTTCCAGCTGAGTCTGGCCTGTCTCTCCAGCTCAGATTTAGAGCAACACCAAGGATACCATAATATTCTCTCTCAGGTGTTCAATCTGCAGAGGCCAATACTTCTTCACAATATCCCCTAACCTTTACCCCCTGCTCTGACTCCCCACCAAGTATCCTATATCCCTCTGCCACATCCTCATTCTTTTCCATTCCAATTACATTCTGTCCCACCACCCCCCATAACTTTTGATGCAGAGGATGTCTATTAGAAAATAGTGGTCAAGGAAACAAGGACCATATACATAAAGAACCTCAGACAAGAAAAATCTATGACATTTTAAGACAGATACCATAGACTGCAATGCTATTTCACAAGCTATTTCAAGTAGAAAGACACAAAAATCAACTATAACTGTGCATCCTCTTATGTTTATAAATAAGTCTCACACACACACACACACACACACACACACACACACACCAAAAAAAAAAAAAAAACCACCATTAGCCAGACACAGTAGTGCATGCCTGTAATCCCAACAATTCTGGAGGCTGAAACAGGAGGATCACAACATCAAGGTCATCCTCAGCAACTTAGCAATTTTAGATTATCTATGTTGACCTGAGAGAGACTTTACAACAGATAAGTAAATTCATAAATACCTTTAAAATTTTTTGAACCATATCCATTTTAATATCTTTCCCGATATAAGGACAGCAAAATAAGAATTTCATTTTTAAATGCACGAGGTGCCCTAACAGAGATTTTAAAGGGAATGCAGCATCACTGGGATGTGTAGGTTGTTTTCCAGTTCAGCATCCTGGTTTTGCACTGACATTCTCAGCCCTTCATGCAGTCCTGCTTGTAGACATTTTTACACATGCTGTTTTTTAATTGCCAACCAAACCGCCATCAGAGCAAGGACTGCATTTATAGTTACAGAAATGTTTTCTTCCATGTGGAACTGTCACGTGCAGAACTTAAACTGGCGCCCATTTTTTTATTGGGATGAATAACTTGGGCTTCTTAACCATACCCTTCTCGCAGTTAACCACAGGAGAAGGTGATAAAAAGCAACAAGAGGCCCCAAAGTACTGGCATCTGCTGAGAGGTGGGTGAGAAGCCAGGAGGTATGCGTGAACTCCGGAACAATAATTCAATGAAGACAGCTCCTTCTCACACATGGACAAAGACAGTACTGATGTCAGTCATTCTTTCTCTCTTGGCTCCTGTGACCTAATGTTGGTTGCAATTTTCTCTGGGAGGAATTCAGATTGGCTCCTCCTTAGCCTCAGCAGTGACAGAAACAGAAATGAGCTTTCAGATGCCTAGATCTGTGTTACTACTTCAAGGCCTTAGAGCCCACCTGAATACAAGTTTTAATGACTTCATTTTCCAAGGTTAAGCCATAGAATTCCACAGTTGGGAGGATTTTTAAGTTTGTAAGTGATATATGGAAAGGTTAAGTGCAGGGAAGCTGGACATGGTTGTGCACGCCTATAATCCCAGCAACTTGGGAGGTTGTGGCAGGAGGATGGCAAGCTCGAGGCCAGCTTCAGCAATTTAGTGAGACTGTGTCTCAAAGTTAAAATGTCTGTGGATGTTGCTCAGTAGTAGAATACCACTGGGTTCAATCCCCAGTACCAAAAAAAATCTAGGGAAAACAACATAACCTTTAGTCACCCGAAGCCACTGACCACAATGGCTATTAACAGCCTTGTCTTGAAGACCCTCTTGCCCACATTTCCATCTTCATACACTGGCTTCTGCAAGTCACAACTGGAGCAACAGAGACTCCACCACTCCTAATTTTTACACATGCTATTTTTTAAGTCTGTGGGAACTCTCTGTGACTCAGAATGGAGGGTTTCTGAGGGATTTAGCTTTTCCTTTTGAGCCTGTTGAGCCTATAAAACAAATACTTTCCTAAACACAAAAGAATCTGACTTGTTCCCAGCCAAACCCAGAAGCTAAAGTCTGCACCTCGAGCACACAGATTCCAAAGGGTGAGGGGTCAAAAAATGGTGGGAATGGTAAAAGAAGCAGAGGAAGGTGGATTTGAATGATTATAATGATGACCTGAAGCCCAGAAATTTGCCCTAGAATAGTTTTCAAACATGACGTCTGAGTTTCATTCAGCTCCAGAAATTGTTGCTATTTATTATGATGTTCAGTCAGGGGGAGGGGGTGTTGTCTAGGCAGAAATGAAGAAAAAAAATGGATGAGTAGAAAAATCCACTCCTCCACAAACAAATCCAAGGAGAAAAAATTGTATATTCTTGTGTGTGTGCTTACTCTTTTTTAAGTCCAGTGTTTTTAATAGACCAAAAGAAAAACTTTATGGGTTAATATGTCTGCGAATAATGTTTAAGAAAGGGGTATAATGTGTAGCCATTATGGAATGTTGTATAAATAAGCCTTAAATATACAAAATATATCAACATAAAAATTATTGCACAGGAAAGTGGGCACTTAAAGGACTTCCAAGATTTTCATATCTTTGTTCCAAAAAATAGAGTTCCAGGGCTGGCAGCTTATTTCCTTAGTATATTCCACTTCAAAGCTGAGAACTTTGGAGAGTTTTTTTGTTTGCTCATTTGCCAGGTTGGTACAACACTCCACATGGATTGCTTTGAAATGTCCGTTGCGTACATGTTGGTGTTACCTGCCCACAGGGAATCATCAGAGATTTGTTCCACCTTTACATCCTGGAAAACCAAAAGAAATTTTCTAATAAGAAGAAAAACATACAGAAGGTGTCTTCATGGTTGGATAACTCAGATTTGTACCACTCAGAACTTGGTGTAAAACTGAGGTCATGAGCTGCTCCATACAGAATTAGTACTATCTCTAATGTGAATTTCCAGTGTTGGATAATGTCTCCCCTGGTGGGCAGGAGGGGGCAGGGGGCACGTATTTTTGTCAAATCATTTTATCTTGGCCTTGATGTGTCCTTCTAGAGGAAACCAGAAATCCTAAGCCACCTCCCTTCAGGACCCTTCACTACCATTCGTTTTCAAAGAACTCTACATATGGATTCTGTTTTGTGATCTGTGATGCTGTGGTACACTCAATGCTTTCAGAGCCCAGAGTTTTACATGCTTGAGTTTTTGACTATAATGAAGTGCTAAGTACGCTCTTTTTCCACATGGACTGATCTGAAGAAGCAAAGGGGAAAGGGGCTGCCTTGCTGGAGAGGTCCAGTCGCATCCTTCATCAGCAGAGAAGAAAACTGTGCTAGAAGCCTGTGTATAAAATGCCATCTCCAGGGAGGGGTCAACCATGTGAGAGTGCAGAGTTTACCAAGGTCTCCTTTGCCAAAAATGTGTACTGTCCCCAGCTGTGAGCTTGTGGAGCCCGAGATGTATTTTAGCATGAAACAATAAAAACAGGTTTATTTTCATTTAATAGAGTTGTCAGCCAGGCTTGGTTTTTTTCAGTAGCTGGTTTGGAGAGAGCAGTACTTTACCATAGATTATATGTCAACACCATCTATTTAACTTTTCCCAAAGAGATTTAGCTCCTGGAAGCTGCTCTGGACATCCAATAGAGAATTGGATGGAACTAGTTGTGGAAGTCGCTGGGTGCAGGGACAGGTAATACTTCCTCTCAAGGCTGATCAGGCTGAGTTCACCTCTGTAGAGCAAAATCTGGTTTGTACAACCATGCGGTCCCAAAATAGTCTCTTGTCTGGAAACCTTGTGTATTCTGTGTAGAGGTTAGGAGCATAGCAGTTTCAAGAGCTGGGCTGCCTGTGTTACCAGCTGTGTGACCTTGGGCAGATTCCTTACCATTTCTGTGGCTCAGAAATCCCTTTTCTGGAAACTGGGAGTTATAATAGCACTTTCCTAAAGGATGTCAAGAATGCAATGTCTTAAAACCTGCAGAGGGGTTTGAATAGTACCTGGCATATATAAATGCTCAGTGTTTTATTAAACCTTCACAGTGTTTACCATAGCCACTGACCAGCTATGTTATTTACTGAATACTCCTGTTTTAATTGACTCAATTTTCATCTCAAATTTAATGTCAAGGAAAATTTTATATCCCAACTGTAAATGGAAGAGTAGTATAATTTTCTATAAATATAAGGTGACCAAAAAATAGTAATAGCATATATTTACTGAGTACTTAGTACTTGCCAAGCACTAAATGTCTTGACTTATAATCTTCACAGCCACATGAGGTCAATACTATGACCATCCCACTCTACGGATGAGGAAACTAAGAGAGAGGCTAGCAAATTTCCCTATGGTTGCAAAGTTAATAAATATGTTTCCAGCTCAAACTCCAAGCTCTTCAGCTCTGCTCTATGGTGCTACCTTAACTAACACTGGACATGGACTTGGTTCACATGGTAGATGGTGCTAGGTTAGCTTCCTAGGGCTGCTACAATAATCACCACAAACTGAGTGGCTTGAAACAACAGAACATTCTATCAGAGTTCTAGAGCCTAGAAATCTGAAATCAAGATCAAATTTGATCAAATCAAGTTGGCAGGGCCAAGCTTCCTCCAAAACTTCTGGGTCAGGATCTTCCTTTGTCTCTTCCAACTTCTGGCAGCCCCAGACATTCCTGGCTTTTGGCAGCACCACCCCAATCTCTACCTCTGACTTCACATGGGAGTCTTCCCTTTGGATCTCCAATTCTGGGTCTCCTCTCCTCTTATAATGACATCAGTCAAACTGGAGTTTAGAACCTACACAAATGATTTCAACTTGATTACATTTGCAAAAGATCCTATTTCCAAATAAGATCACATTCACAGGTACCAGGGATTAAGAATGCAAATATCTTTTTTTTGTGACATGTGGAATGTAAAGAACACGATTCAGCCCATAATAGTTGCCCACCTAAGACTCTGAGCCTGAGGCAAAAAGAGTGTTAGGGAAGTGTTCAAGATTAACACCAACCTGAGACTTTCTTCTTCACTAAGATTGGAGGAAGCCAGGTGCAGTGGCACATGACTGTAATTCCAACAGCTCAGGAGACTGAGGCAGGAGGATCACAGGTTCAATGCCAGCCTCAGCAACTTAGTGAAGCCCTAAGTAAGTTAGGGAGATCCTGTCTCTAAATTTAAAAACAAAAAAAAAGCTTGGGGATGTGGCTCAGTGGTTCAATCACAGTACCAAAAAAAAAAAAAAAAGTGAAGGAGTCAAGACAAGGGAAGGACAATGGCTTATGTGTTTCAGTGACATTTAGAGCAAACTAAAATTCATTATCTCCTACCCCATCACTGACACTCTGGAGAAAGTGGCTTGGCAAAAGAAAATAGGACAATTCTCCCAGCCTCCTAGACATCCCTCAGGAAAGGCTGGCAGTAAAATGCAACCTCCTCAAACTCCAGACCAGGAGGGAAGCACACCGCACCTCCAGAATGTGTTTTATGTGGCTGGTTTGGAACAGCAAATTCAGACAAATAATAAAGCGCTCGCTCATCAGGGGAATAGGTAAAGAACAACAGCAGAGACAGTAGTGGGGGACATCATTTATTTTCCTACTGTTTCAGTGAAAACTTAAAACAATTGTTCTACTAAGAGGGGTTTGAGAGGGAGGACTTGGGGGAATGAGGAAGAGTTATTTTGCTCCATCAAACCAGGGTGTCCTTAGTTGAAGGGACTGCACAGATTTCGTACAGTTGAGAAGTTCTCATCTTGAGTTCCCGGGCCACCTGACAGATGGAAAAAGGCCAACAGCAGTGCACCACCAGCCAATCCTCGAACAGTGTGCCCTATAGAGGTAAATGCATTTAAGGGCAGGACCAGGGTCTCTGTTCTAAGTCAAACAAGCTCATTTCCATTACATGGGCACCTATAAAATGCTACCTGCTGACTCATCCCACTCACTGCTTCCAAGATCCACCCACACCCAGGGCACTGGACCGTCCAAACACCAAGTGGCTCAGTGGCAAATAGTGCCTGTGATTCAGAGACCTGCCCTCAAAACTTTTGATATGGAGCTCCTACGTGAAACCAGTGTTTTTTCTGTTAATATCCTGGAATTTTTCTCTTAGGACCTAATATTTATGATTATTTTCATTTATTTATTTTGAGTTGGTAGTAAGTGCAATGGTCCAAAGTAAAACAGGATAGGAAGTGAAAATAAATCCTCTTCTACATCTGTCCCCAATCATTTACCTATCTGGGAGCAACCGTTGTTTCTTATATATACTTGCAGATAAATTCTATGTCAACATATAAAGTCTTTCATGAGAATAGCTGAATACTTCCGTCATTTTTTTCCACATAAAATTATATCATCGGGATCATTCCATAGAATACATAAAGAAGTACTTTTTTTCTTAATGTCCACATCTTAATATGCGTGATCAGTCACTCCCCAACCTCTCATGTACTTTAGTTTCAGACATGCTGGGGGAGCCCTCAAAATGAATTCTGCACATATCACATAGGTAATATTTTAAGTCAGAACTTCCAAGTACACCCTACAAATTTGGTGTGATTCTGTCTATCACCTTCTCTTGAAGTAATAAGAGACAGAAGAAATTGGTTTTATTTCTATTGAAGGAAAGGACTGTGTATTGGCTTACAGAGAAGACCATTCACAGCTATCTCCTCCTATTACTAATCCTCAAAGCAGGTCTCAGGCAGCACAATTTGGCCAACAATAAGCCCATTGACCAACTATTTGCATTTACCTTCTAATTGGAAATACCTTTCACAATATAGCATTTTAGTTAACTTATACTTCGTACTAAAAAAGACCAAATCGAAAACATCTGTCCTTTGTCCAAGTTGCACATTAAATGTGTCATTTTAAAACATTTTCACTCACACTTTTTTTGGTAAATCACATGTTTTTTTAATTATTTTTTAAATATTTATTTCTTTAGTTATAGGTGGACACAATGTCTTTATTTTATTTTTTTTAATGTGGTGCTGGGGATCAAGCCCAGATGCATGGTAGGCAGCGCTCTACCTCTGAGCCACAACCCCAGCCCATAAATCGCATGTTTGGAAGGCATCCGGGTTCTCATAGACTGAGGGTCACATAGGCCTCAAATGCACTCACCTGTATTTTATGTCTCTCTCTTGTGCCAATTCTCAGTGCAAAGGTAGACCCAGGTAACAAAGGCCAACAAGGACACTCTCCATAGTTCCTGGCGATGTCACACTCAAGACACAGTGGACAAAACAGACCACAGAAGCCTGTTAATAATCATACCAAAGAAAACCAAGGTTCTTAGATATTCAGGGAGTGAGTGACTGCTCATCTTAAATAGCATTTGCAACCCTCTGCCACCAATTTAATGCTGCACTGCCTCCCTGCAATCAGGGATGGGGAATGAACAACCAGTTCCTCAATATTCAGTTTATGAATATTGCTATAACTGAGCCACATTAAAATTGTCTTCTTTTGTTAAACACTGACAAAGCTGAACCTGATACAATTCTGTTAGCATTGATTATGGTAATTGGTTTTTCCTGTCAAGAGAAATGTGGTGAATAATTTTTGAATCATAACTGTTGCTTCCATTGTTTTCATCTATCTAATTTCAATATTAAAAAACAGACACAGTCTATAGGATACTCTTGAATAACAGACATAGTTCCTATAAATATGATTGAAAGCTTTTTGATGGTACACTCATTCTGCTTCCTAGTCTTATCAAGGTTCTCTTCTATTTCTCAGACCAAAAGGTTATTCTAATTTTTATTAGTTTCATTAGAGCCACCGACATCTGTCAGTTTCAATCTGCAAACTATTAGGTGCTTGGTTCCTTAACTATCAGCTGGAAA
This sequence comes from Urocitellus parryii, assembly GCF_045843805.1. Lineage (NCBI taxonomy): Eukaryota > Metazoa > Chordata > Mammalia > Rodentia > Sciuridae > Urocitellus > Urocitellus parryii. Next base: position 100,084,612 of record NC_135531.1, read on the forward strand.
CTTTGTCATTTATTAGTTCACTCATCTTTATCTACTGATACGGGTTCCTACATATTCGGCACAAACCTTCTAACACAGAGGTTCTATTTTAAATATGTTTTGGGTCACAGAAATTTTTGAGAATATGATGACAGTTATGAACTTGCTTCACAAGGGAGAAGAAAAGTACATGCACGTAGGCATGCAAAATTGTGCACTTAATTTCATAGAGTTCACAGAGACCTGGAAAACCATTAATGAGCCACGGGTTGAGAATCCTGATATACAGTTAAAATGTTATGTCATCTAGCATTGCAAAAAATGACAACCCTGATGAATACAAATAATTAGGACTATGAAACAGCAGAAGATACCAACCTAAACAGTCTTTGAAAAATGCATTCAATAAATATTGTATTGAGGCATAATTTATGTACAAGAAAATACACATATCTTAGGTATTCAGTTGAATGAGTGCTGATAATCATATTTACCCAAGCAACTGAACATGGAGAATATTGCCCTCACCCAGAGTTCTTGTGCCCCTTTTCTAGTCACCCCCAATTCTCCTGCTTCCCACTCCTGAGGGAACCTACAGTTCTGGATTCTATGTTCATAGGTGAATTTTACCTCTTCTTGGATGTCACATGTTTCTTTTGTATCTGGCTTCTTTTGTTCAACATCATGTTTCTTGAGATTCATCTATGTTGTTATGAGGTCTGTTCTTATTATCAAGTAGTATTCTACTGTATGAATATTCCAGTTTGCTTATCCATTCCCCCACTAATAGACACTTGATTATTCCATTATTGATTCCTACAATGAAGACTGCTATGAATGGTTATCTATGTCCTTATATTGACATATATTTTCATTCTACTTGGGTAGATTCCTGAGAGAGGAACTGCTAAGTCATGGATAGATATATGTTTAACTTTACACAAAAAAAAAATGACCAATAGTTCTCTCCAAAGTATTTGTATAATTTCACAGCCCCTCCAGAAATGTATAAAAGTTCTAATTGTCCCACATTCTATTTTTATTCAACCTTTGCTATTGTCAGTCTTTTTTATTTATTATGGTTTTTGCTTGCCATTTATTTGCAGTGCTGGGGATGGAACCCAGGCCTCACCCAACACTGACAACTGATATGAACAGCTTAGAGGAGAACAAATGGTCCAGAAAATTTACAGCAAGTACAGAGTGGTCACACTGTACACAACCTTGAATTAGGATTTAAGCATTCATAAAAACCAATCAAATCACATTTTATGCATGGCTTATAAAATAGTGCAAATCTCTACAAATAAGAAATTAATCAAAAGTTGTGCAATTGTAAAGCTGGAAAACCAAACAGCCAATAAAATGTGTTTCTACAATCTCCTCAGTTGCAATACTTTAACAGGTAAAGAGGAAAGCCCATCATCCTTAGGAAGTATATTATAAAGAAGCTGTTTACGTGCAGTGGAACTTCTGTGCCTTGCTTTTATAATTCAAAAACAATTCTTTTTTCTTGTAATATTTTTATCATATAACTATATTATCTAGTGTTCATTAGGAATTGGTATTAGTTTCTGAAGGAAACACCAAAGTTCAATTACTTTGGATCAGAAGTTCAATGTGATTTTAACAAAACATGGAAAACAAACTCCTATTATACGATGTTGAGAGCCACAGCCAAAGGGGCCCCAGCAAACTTCCAGCTGCCAGCAAACTTCCATGCCGGCTGATGATTAGCTCACAGCGGCCCCAGCAACATGTAGCTGATTGGCTCCTCCGAGGTGATGCTCATTGGGCTGTTTCCCTGCCCTTTCAGAACACGGAGCTGCTCATTGGGGGGCTTCTTTGGCTCCGCCCATGTGACCCAGCCAATCGGCCTCAAGAGGATTGTGGGAGGTGGAGAGGCTGGTGTTGGGGTGAGAGGCTTGTGGGAAGCTGGTTGTGGCAGTTGGGCTCTGAGGGTTTTTTCCTGAGGAGCTATTTTGTTTGGCGTGTGTGGTTCTAAAAATAAAGTTAGTTTCTTTTGACAAGTGGCTCCTGAATTGTGCCCAGCCAGACTGCGGCAATACAGTAACTACTTCTATTATATACTAGCTACTTCTATTATATAGAAGCTTCTATTATATTTATACCAAACTGCTATGTGCCAAGTCCTGCTAAAGACATTTTGTACATATAAACTCTTTTAATCTTTGCAGAAATCCTATAAAATTGACCCTGTTATTATCCCCATTTTACAAATGAGGATACTGGTCTCCAGTAGACTTAAGTAATTATTAGTGAGGGACAAAAACCATATTTGAATTCAGAAAGTCTGACCTTAACTACTATATGTATGTTCTGATGTTTTACATATTATCTATTCTGCCACCTTGGTTGTGGATTCACATTCTCCCATATGTATCTCCATTATCACTACCTCATATGTGCTGTGTGGCAGTCTTAAATCATGCAACTCCTTTGTTTCAAGTGCTTCTGCTCTGTACTTTGAGGAGTGCAGTAAGATATGAAAATTCTGTCAGATTGCACCCCAAGAAGGGATGTGCAAGAGTGGGATGATGGGATATTTTTGGCTCTAGAAGAAAATTTTACAACACATCTCACAGGCCAAGGATAGGTATCAAGAATACACAAAGAATTGTAAATCAATATATAAGGATTAAACAAAAGAAGAAAATGGGTATTAGCAAGTATCTCACTGAAAAGGAAATACAAATGGCCAAAAACAGGAAAATTTGCTCAGTACCATTGGAAATGCATATTAAGGGCTGGGGTTGTGGCTCAGTGGCAGAATGCTTGCCTAACACATATGAGGCAGTGGGTTTGATCCTCAGCATCACATAAAAATAAATAAAATAAAATAAAGTTATTATGTCCGTGTACATCTAAAACACTAAAATAAAAATTTAAAATTTTATTTTAAAAAAATGCATATTAAGACTATCAGAAAGCATTTATAACCCATAAGAAGACAAAACTTGTCCATGTTTGTGAACATCATATGCTGTGGAGAATCAGAAAAATAGGTACTCTACAAACAAATGGAAATGGCACAGTCACTTAGGAAAATAACTTTGCTGAATCTATTAAAATTTAAAATTCTCTAGTAATTCCACTTATAAATATCTACCCTAGAGTAACGCTTACATGTGCACACCAAGATGTAGGTACAAGAATAGTAACTTGAAATTTAAAACAACTTAAATATACATTTATAGACTAGAGTGTAAATAAGCCAAGGTGATGTAACCATTCTAGGGAATCATGAAGAATACAGTAAAACCTGGGCACACCTGCAATCTCAGCAACTAGGGGAAGCTGAGGCAGGAGAATTGCAAGTTCAAGGCTGTTAAGGTCCGTAAATAAGTCAAAAATAACACCTGGTATTTTGCCAGAGAAATGTTAGAGTTCGTAAACAAGTCTGGATGGTGCCTGGCAAAATGTCAGAGGGAGTGGTTTGAGAAGTAACAAAAGCGAGCCATTAAGTGTGGAGATTCCTTATTGGTTGATTGATGTATCTAGTTTATGCTAATTAAGATAAGCTGTGCAAAATGTATAAATAGCTCTGTTGCCCTACAATAAACGGCTCCTGCTCCTATTCCTGCTGTATCAACGTACACAAGTTATTCGTCACCCCCCGGCTATTTTGCTGCAGCCGGACTGCGGCACAAGGCCAGCCTGGACAACTAAAAAAGACTCTGACTCAAAATAAATAAATAAAAGACACTAGGGATGTAGCTCAGTTGGGGACGTAGCTCAGTGATAGAGCACCCCTGGATTCAATCTCCAGTACCAAAAAAAAAACAATATGAAAGATCTATTAAGACCCAACATATAAAATGTCTAAGATATATTTTGAGTTTTAAAAGTAATCAAACTGTAAAATGGTATGCACAGCATAGTGCCAATTATGTTTCCTTGAAATAATTATGAATCAATAGTATGTATTACTAATGGATACATATATAAGTACAGAGAAAAATCTAAAAGGAACCTTCCAAACTGAGAGGATTTTTATTTTTATTTATTTATTGTGTACTGGGGATTGAACTCAAGGGGGCACTTAACCACTGAGCCACAATCCCAGCCCTTTGTTTTATTCTATTTATTTATTTGTTTGTTTCTTTGTTTATTGTGTTGTATTTCGAGACAGGATCTCACTGAATTGCCTGGGGCCTCACTAAATTGCTGAGGCTGGTTTTGAACTTGTGATCCTTATGCCTCAGCCTGTTGAATTACTGGGATTACAGACATATGTCACCATCTGGCTCCAAATTGAGTTTTTAAAAAAGGGGCTACATGGTTTCCTTTTCTGTAATATCTCATTTTTTAATAAGGTGAATGTATTAATGTGTTCTTAGTGGAAAAAAAAGTGTTTTTTGTTTTTGTTTTTGTTTTTGTTTTGCTTTTTAAACGTACTAAGGTTCAGAAGGATTTGTGGTATAAATTTAGCCTCTTCCTAACCCAAAAAAAACCTCTAGTATTTACCTAAGAGTAAGCACTCCAGCCTGAATGACCCAGGTCTATTATCTGAGGCAGGGTCCACCCTTCTGTGTATAATGTGGTTCATTATTCACCCTAACTCATGGGGGAGCCAAGATAAAGAGAAGTGAGAAGCCTCAGGGAGTAGAAGTAGAAAAGGTGGGTGGAAATTTCAGCAAGCCACATTTCAGAAATTATTATGAAAATGCAGAAACTTCTAGCAATAACAGATGCTTTAAAAAGGAATGGAGCACACACCTACATTGCCAGTGAAAGTGTAAATTAGTACAACTTCCAAACATAAAGCCACTTGGCAATATACACCAAGATTTAAAATGGCACAGACTATTTGACCAGCAGGTTCACCCCTAGGCAATTATCCAACAGCTATACGCACAGACATGCAAAATGATCCTTGTACAACAGCATTGGTTTGCATAGCAGGAAATCTGGAAACTACATAAAGGTCCACCAATGGGGATTTCTGAATAAAAAAATATGGGACAATAAAATGTAAATGGAATCTTGGCAGCAATTTAAAAAAAATCACTTCCAGATGTGCTGATATGGTCTGGTCACCTAAATGTATTGCTAAATTAAAACAAAACAAAATGCAGACCAATGTGTGTTTACAATTCTACCATTTGTGAAAATTATATACATATACACGCAAGAGTAAAAAGTCTGAGGAAAAAAAAAAAACAGAAACTAAAATGTTAACATCATTTATCTTCAAGGGTTGCAATTACCAAACTGCTTTTTAAGAGTCTTTTGTAAGTTTCTTTTTTACAATGATTATGAGATATTTTTATAATACAAAATAGTTTCATTTTTTAAATGTTTATATCCTTCTAGGTATATGGACTATATCTATGCTCAGGCAAGAGTATTTGCCTCTGGAGAAGAATTGGGTAGGTGGAAAGCAGGAGGGAGTACTTGCTTTTCAAATACAAAAAAAAAAAAAAAAGGTAGATACTTTTGAGTTCTACCTTGTGTGTTAAATAATCTTTCAAAATGATTTTTTTAACTGAGCTATTGCAAAAGCAATAAGCTCTCCTCCCTGAAGTGTTCACAATGTCAAGGCTATCCTGTATATTGCAGAAGGGATTTAGACAAGCAGACCAACTGACCTCCAATATCCCTTCTAACTCAGAGGCTCTATGATTCTTTTAATTAAGTGCAAGAAAAAAAAGAAGCAGCAGCAGCAGCAGCAGTGAAAATACAGATTACAATTTATGCATTTATTTGTGTGCAGCGAATTTGGGGGGTTTTTTGTAATTTGTTTCATTTTGTTGTTTTTTTTTTTTTTGATTGTTTGTTTTTTGGTACCAGGGATTAAACCCAGGGGTGCTTAATCACTGAGCTGCATCCCCAGCACTTTTTATTTTTTATTTTGAGTCAGGTTCTCACTGGGTTACTTAGGACCTTGCTAAGTTGCTGAGGCTGGCTTTGAACTTGTGATCTCCTGCCTCAGCTTCCTGAGCTGCTGGGATTATAGGCCTGTGCCAACACACCAGGCTCAGGAAATATTTTTAAGTGCCTCTTATGGGCCAGGTGCTTGGCTGGACACCAGAGTGGTAAACAATACAACTGTGGCTCTTGCTTTCAGAGAGTGTACTATTAACCTGAGATACAGTGAGGGGACACCAATCGTAGTCTGATGCCTTTTCATGCCTCCTTCCTCCTTCCTCAAAGAAAATCCTGGTTTGCTTCCTTCCATCCATCTTGGGTGTCTTATGGTTCCTAGTATGTATCAGTCTTACTACCTATTGTTTACAGTGCCTTCTCAGTGTCCCTACACTGAGAGCCTGGATACTTCTTACTAGTCAGAGTTTAAGCAAGTCTTCTGAAAAACCATCCTTTACCATATCCTCTATCATTTCCTTGTATAATACCCTGTTTCCTTTATGGCATTTATTACAAATGCAATTATTTTGTTTATTTATTAATTGTCCCTCTTCTACAAAATTATTTCTGTCTTATTCACTATTATGTCTATAACATACATCATGTAGCCTATACACAGGTGGGAATTCAGAAAATATTGATTGAATTACAAACCAACGTTGATTACACCTTTTGTATAAACTTCTTTGGAACAATATTACAAATATTCCTAAAGCCAGAATACACAGTTTTTTATTCACTATGACTTTAGCTGTTACTTATTCCACCTTGGCCTCATCTTCACATTTGAGCTCTTGGGTACTCTATTTATGAAGGACACAAAGACACCCATTTGCAAGTCCCAATGCAGAGTAAATTCAGATAAAAGTACAGGAGTGGAAAGAGGGAGGCAGTTAAAAATATATAATTACCATAAAATGAAGATGCAAAATGTCAAAAAGAAGTGGAAATCATTGCTGTTCATAATGTACCCGTTGCTTAATGGATGACAAATTGGAGCAATAATTCCCAGCATTTAAAGGAAAAATATCCCAGGATGGGAATCTGGCATGGAAGCAGTTCTGTTTTTGTTCCCAAGCCTGTCACAACTATTTGCACAGTGATTTACTTAAAATGATCCTCTATGGATGAAATAATTCCCAATTAAAAGTCCTTTTACACAATAATGGGAAGAAGCCCAAGATTCATAGCACTCATACTCCACCTGTGTCCTCACAGATATAGTGTAGATAATGAGTGCACAAAGTGATATTGCCTTTAAAGAGTTTTTCTGAGGCCATTAACTTAGAGACACTATGAACAGTCACCAATGAAGGCCCAAGTAGGGAACAGTTAGAACATGACATTCAATCACCTTGCATGCTAGATCTGTGATATCTTCCTGCATGATTCCTGCCCAGTTGTAAAGAGCGTTGTATTTCTCCACATTGTCACTTTCTTCCTACTCCCCTTGTCACTTCCTTCCTTCTCCCCTTGTCACTAGAACTGGCTCTCAAATGGAATCCTCAGGAAAATAGTCTGGTGGTATCCTGAACTTTGATGGGAGTTAGAGAAAAGCTGAGCAGTACAGCAATGCTTAAGGTAAATAAGATGAGGAGAGAGCCTTTCTTTGGTCATCTTTCTAGGGGATCCTAGGATTAGGTAGAAATCATTGCAGCATCCAATCTAAGCCTCTTGTCTCTACTCTTGGCTCTCAATGTGCTGAAGGAAAACAAAAAATAGCCAATAGCATTCAATATTAATAGCTAAGATTCACTACAATTAACACTGTAGTAATATTTGTTGGGATGTTCCTTGTAACAGCACCCTAATAGTAAATTTGAGAAATTATCCCTTCACTCTTAGGAGCAATATTAGTAGGACTGTCATTCAGAACGCCCTGGCCTTACCAAGTAGTAGGCATGCGACCCAAACCAGGCAAACTGAGTTGTGTCTGCTAAAACCTCAATTCCCAGATAGGATGACACAAGGGTAAAAACATTTGGTGATATGTAGATTGTCAGCTCCTGGTAACGACGCATGTTGTCCTTTCTGACTCGATGAACTAGATTATCTTCTAATGAAGTCTAGCATTTGCTTCTACATTAGTTTTCTAGGGCTTCCATAACAAAATACCACAAATTGAGCATCCTAAAATAACAGAAATTCTCTCACTGGAAAATATAGGAGGCAGAAGTCAAATCAAGGAGTTGGCAGGGTTAGATCCTTCTGGACGATTCCAGGGAGAACCCCTTGCCCACCCTAACTAATCCAGTGAGACTTTAATTTGACTACATTTGCAAAAACCTTATTTCCATACAAGGTTACATTCAGAGGTTTTAAATGGACATGAATTTTAAGGAAGCACCATTCAATCTAATTTGGCTTACAACCAAATATCCCCAACTGATCCAGTAATGCTCCAAACTAGTATTAAGAGTGGGTTCTTTGCATTATGTGTTTTAATCTTAACAACAACCCTTGAGGTTAATATCTTTATTATCTTCATTTTAGAGGGGAGAAATGCAGACCCAGAGAATTTTCTCAAGGTTACAAGACATTTAAGAACAGAGGAAGGCATCGATGTTTATAGGAGCTCAATTCACAATAGCTAAGCTACAGAAGGAACCTAAGGGCCCTTCAATAGATGAATGGATAAAGAAAATGTGGTATATCTACACAGTGGAATATTATTCAGCCATAAAGAAGAATGAAATTATGGCATTTGCTGGTAAATGGATGGAACTAGAGACTATTATGCTAAGTGAAATAAGCCAATCCCAAAAAACCAAAGGCCACATGTTCTCTCTGATATGTGGATGCTAACACACAATAAGGGGAGTGGGTGGAGAACAGAAGTATTTTTGGATTAGATAAAGGGGAATAAAAGGAAGGGAAGAGGGATGGGAATAGGAAAGACAATAGAACGAATCAGAAATTACTTTCCTATATACATACATGAACACAAAACCAGTGTAACTCCACATCATGTACAACTGAAAGAATGGGAAATTATATTCCATGTATGTATATATAATATGTCAAAATACATTCTACTGTCACATATTACTAAAAAATAACAAATTTTTAAAAAACCATTAAAAAGAACAGAGTGAGGAATCAAGGTGAGGCCCATATCTAATAAAACCTGTTCTCTTAACCACATTATAGTTAGGCCTTTGCCATAGGTAGGGTACACTCATGTCACCCAGCCCCTAATCAAATGTGACAAACATCTCTGCATGGTTATTCTGCATTCTCTTTATCTTGGTACTAAGTAACAACTAGAGAATCAAGAAAAGCCCTGAGAGAGCCAGAGAACGGCTACCATAATCATCTGGTCAGAAATCCACATTGGTAGCAGTGGCAGGAACAGACCTGCAGAGCTGAGCCTCAAGACTCAGCCGAATGAGGACTTGCTCAGAGGTTTCCAGCTGATGCATATTGTGTTACTGTCAGGAAAGTTCAGATGTTCCCAGAAAGCTTCACAAGATGGGAAGAGTCATATTCTCCAAAAACAGTAAGACCCAGGGTCTTTGGATTTTGAACTTAAGAGACTGGCCTTCATCTATCAAACAATACCATCCCCACCTTCCTTTAAGAGAGATTCCTTGACCCAGTTGTTCCCTAGGACGAGAGAATCAAGCACAAGAGGGAGATCCTAATTTGTGGTATCAGAAGTGGATTAGAATGTCCTAAGGTAAAAATTGGAATCAATATGCTTTAACTCCAAATCCAGAGAAAATCATGCAGCAAGAGGACAGTGGTATTTGTAACTCTATAATTAAACCAGTATCCGAAAAGATTTCAATCCATGAAGGGAGTTTCATTTTGTGAACATTCTTGTTATAATGAGTATTGGATATTCTTCAAAGAAATACTGAATACTGAAAAGAGATAATCAAAAAAATAAAACTTATTCATTGTCTTGCCATCTGGAAACATCTACTGTAAACATTTATATATGTATCTTTCCACATTTTTTCTAAATTTTTACTCACCCCCAAAAAAAAAACGATGTCTAATGTGCATAACTTTGCAACCTGTTTCTTTAACCTAAACATGTATCCAAAAGATCTTTTCATCTGGCTGTGTAAATACTGATTTGTGGGTATACCCTGGTGAACATTTAGGTTATTTCATGTTCTTGCTGTCATAATCAATGTGCAAAATGTAATGTGCCTGCTAAGTCTATGCACATGATTTATTTCCTTAGACTAAACTCCTAAAAAAAGTAATTACTGGGGTTGGGGGTGTGGCTCAGTGGTAGAGCACTTGTTCAGCATGTGCAAAGACCATGGGTTCAGTCTCCAATACTCCAAGAAAAAACGGATTAAAATTAAAATTAAAAAGTGTATTTACTGGATTAAAGCTATGTAACACTTGAGGTTCTTTCCATATGTAATTCTAGGCCATCTATGAGGAAATCTACATTTCTACCAACAGTGGATGAGGGAGCCCATTTTGAGTGTCTTTACCAACAGTGGATTTTGTCATTTAAAAATCTTTGAAGGCACCTCTTATTCTACAAAAGCATCCACAGTGCTGAGAAGCAAGATTTTCCAGCTAGGGAGTACATTTAAGTCACTTGGGTTAGTCCAGTTATTCTGAAACCACTTAATTTCGGTCTTTATACCTGATGCAGTTGGTTCATTCACTGATATCTTGGGTAAGAAAAAGTAAGAAAAAGAACTTAAAATTAAGAGAAAAAAACCTACAAATTCTCCTATCTCTGCAGACACTGAAGAGGCCGGTGCTCCAGTCCCCACCAGTCTGGACAATTGCTGTGATGGTGGTCCTGCCACTGGCTCCGCGGACGGGCTGCTTCACCACAGCGTGGACTGGTACATGGCTCCTGGAGAGTCAAGAATGGTGATGAACTTGAGAGTGAAGATTCTTCATAACAATATCATTAAGCAGACAAAATGATAAAGAGGCTATGGGAACCCAGTGGTGCAAAAGGAACTCATAATTCATAACCCAGGCAAAGTTCACCATCTCCCTCCCTTCATTACACCTTCTTATCTGACTTTTTGCCCTCTCTCTATTAATAGCATTATTATTCCAAATCCTGTCAAATTCAATGTCTAGTATGCTTTTGTAGTGTCTCATAATAGTTAAATTCACAAATTTGAAACCAAGAGGCCTTGGTTCATATCCCAGCATGCCACTTCCTGATGGACTTGATCTTGATTTAGTGGCTAACAGCTCTGCTTTCTGTTAGTTCAGATGAAAAAAAACTGCTATAGGGTTTCTATGTCAACTGAAGGACATAATTACTGTGCCTAGAGGGTGTGTAACAAGGTGACCCAGAGTAAGCTGCACCCCAAAGCGTTTTCTTTCTTTTTTTTTTTTTTTTTTTTTTTTGCTTTCTATTTTCACTTTTGTAGTGCTGGGGATCAGAATCCAGGGCTTTACACAAGATAGGCAAGTGCTTCTATCATTGAGCCACAACCGCAGCCCACCCCAAGGGTTTTGAACCTTTGATGAAGAGACTGAAAAGGAATTGGACTGAATAGGCAGACTGAAGCTTGGACTAGGTCACTGAAGTTAACATGCAGAATCATTTAAGTGAAAACCCCCAATTTAGAATATATCTTGATAGCAAACTGCTTTATAATTTGTCCTGGTAGGACTATGAAGTATAACTTCGGGTTAAATTCCCTGAATGGAATAGATATTCCCTATGTCCATCATTCTGAATTAGGAAATTAAGGCCTAGAAGTTCAACTTCGAAAGTGAGGTAAGGAAAAACTTCCTTCTCTGAGGCTTAAAGTATCTTGACTAAATTTAAACCATAGGGATGCTGGCGATATTCCCATAGTGAAGGGTAAGCTGCACCTGGCCCCCTGGAAGGAGTGTTCAAGAGTTGGGTGGAGGGGCCCTAGGGTGAATCTGAGCCTATATGGTGTGGTCATTTTCCTGTTTTGTGCTTTTGTTTTGGCAAGGCTCATAAAGAGTCCAATCTCTGGTGTTCTATGAAGAATTAAAGAAAGCACCTGCCTCATACTTGATTAAAAATAAACAAGAGAAGGGTTAGGGATATAGCTCAGTTGACAGAGTACTTGCCTCGCATGCACAAGGTCCTGGGTTCAATCCCCAGCACCACTAAATAAATAAATAAATAAATAAACAAGAGAAAGCAGCATTTCTTCTTCTAATAGTTGTTGCTATAAGTCACCAAAACTCAGAACTTAGGACAGAGAGCCTGGAGGTCAGAGGAAAACATTTTTGATCACCCTGAAGGTAGCAACCTGGGGGCATCATGGAAAGTTGAGGAGCCCTTTGAGAACCTCTAAATTGGGGCAATAAGGCCAGTGGAATATTATGATCTCTTAATATAGGTTGCATGTTCTTAAGACCCAAATCTCTTCGTCTTTCCACCAATACTGCACAAGTACATAACTTCCCAAACTTGACAGCACATTAATTATCATGCTTCTAAGCCTTACCTCTGACCAGTGTAACCCTCCAAGGAAGAAGAAATCAGTATCATAGAAAGGTTTCCAGGTAATACTTAAGCAGTTACCCTACCACTCTTGAAACCTGGTACCAGTAGATTTGAATACCATTAATGGTAATTACAATAATTTCTAAGTCTTCTCCTAGTAGTGCTGTCAGTGTAACCATTGACAAGAAAATCGGATAAGTGGGAGGTAAGTTGGAAGGAAATATGCTTGTAACACACCCAGTATAAACTGCCAGTGGGACGTCAAGAGGATGCCCAACAGAGCTGGAAGTGCTGCACCAGAACTTGGAAGAAAGGCTGGGGTTGGGAGTGCCTGTCTAGAAATCTGTAATGAATCTATGAAACATCTCCATCTCTTTCATCCATTGGGCATTACAGACAATGCCTAGCATCCAACTAGATTTTCAAGAGTTTGATGCTTGGAAAAAAGTACTAGCTCTTGAATATAAAAAGGGCAAAATATTAATTAATGCTGTTAAACACAAAAATTTAGCATTGTCAAATTTAGAGTTGAAAAACAATTTACAAGTTCTCTTGTTTTACAAAAATTCCCTAGTATGGGTTGGGCATGGTGGCACATGCCTGTAATCCAGATGCTTGGGAGGCTGAGGTGGGAGGATCACGAGTTCAAAGCCAGCCTCAGCAATTTAGCAAAGCAACTCAGTGAGACTCTATCTCTAAATAAAATATTTAAAAAGGGGCTAGGAAGGTAGCTGAGCAGTTAACGGGCCTTGAGCTTAATCCCCGGTACCGAAAAAAAAAAAATTCCTTAGTGTGCATGACTGCTGAGAAGCAGCAGCCATTGGTTAAGTAAATGAATTACTTGTGTGCAGTGTGATGATATATGCCTGTGATTCCAATGACTCAGGAAGTTCAGGCAAGAGATCACAAGGTGAAAGTCAGCCTCAATAAATTAGCAAGACCCTATCTCAAAATAAAAAATAAAATCAAAAAGGCCAGCAATGGGCTGTAAAGTACTTGCCTCACATGTGTAAGGCACTGAGTTTGATACACAGCACCACATAAAAATAAATAAATAAAAATATTATGTCCATCTACAACTAAAAAAATATTTAAAAAAAAAGGGGGGGCGGCTGGGGATGTGGCTCAAGCGGTAGCACACTTGCCTGGCATGCGTACGGCCCGGGTTCGATCCTCAGCACCACATACCAACAAAGATGTTGTGTCCGCCAACTAAAAAATAAATATTAAAAATTCTCTCTCTCCCTCCTCTCTCACTCTCTCTTTAAAAAAAAAAATTCTCTCTCTCTCTCTCTCTCTCTCTCTCACACTCTCTCTTTAAAAAAAGGGGGGGCAGGGGAGTGCCAGGGATGAGGCTTAGTGGTAAAGTGTCCCTTCATTCAATCCCCAGTACCATCAAAAGAAAATTATTCAAGCAAAATTATAAAATTTCTTTAATTTATTATTCAGAGGGAAAGAGGAAGAGTTATCATGTAGGTATGTTGTTATGGTGTGAGTTAGGGTCTATTTCTGTGGATTGACTTGTGTTCTCCAAAATTCTCACACTGAAGCCCTAGCTTATTATGTGAATGTACATGGAGATAGGGCTCTTAGGAAGTAAATACAGTCAGAGGAGTGGGATCCTGGCTCAATAAAACACACACAAAAAAACATTTTTTTGTACTATGGATTGAACCCAGAGATGCTTAACTACAGAACTACAACCCTAGCCTTTTTTATTATTTTTAGACAGGGTCTTACTAAGTTGCTCATGGCTCACTAAATTGCTGAGGCTAGCTTTTAACTTGTGATTCTCCTGCCTCAGCTCCCCAAGCTGCTGGGATTACAGCATGCCACCACACCAAGCACAGGTAGCCTTTTAAGAGGAATAAAGAGATTTCTTTGCCAATATGCATGTGCAGAGGAAAGACCGTGTAAGCACACCACAGTCCAGGAAGAGCCCTCTCCAGAACTTAGCTACGCTGGCACCCTTCCGGGCTCTAGAACTATGCAAAAATAAATTTCTCTTTTATTCCCTCAGTCTATGGCAATCCAAGCAGATTAGGACACTAAATGGCCATGAAGAAACTGTTATTTCCTCAGCCTCCACCTGAGCTCCTTGAGGCCAGGGGGCACCTGCTGCTCCTCCTCGTATCCAGCACACTACCTTGATATTTACCACAATAAGTATTTGTCAAATTGGATCAAATGGATTCCTAAGTCTTTTCTGTACATGAGTCCTCCTCAATCTAGCTCCTCTAATCTAAATTATATGACTATTACTGTGTTTCATTCTCTAGTAAAAGTGCAACTCTCAGGTGTGAATTGATAAAATAAAAGCCGCAAGTAACCTAAAAGCTTCCTGCATCACCCTACACAATCCAAAACATTTCCCTCTCCACATCATGCCCACCAGCAAGGGCTTCCATCATTATGCTAAGAGTTTCAATCATCCCTGATTTTAGTAGAGAGATTTCTTAGTGCTGAATGGCTGGATTAGATTCTCCTCTGAAATGAATCATTTACTGCTTGCAACCTAGAATACAATTTTTTGCTTCAATCATAGAATTATGTGCATAACACCTTTTATCACAGCAAGGATGCCTGTCCTTTATCTACTCCAAATCAAACAATGAAGAAGACAGATTTTCCTTGGTGGAAAAAAAAGTGTGTGTGTGTGTTTTCCTAATTTTCTTTCCTTAATACCTTAAATCTTTGGTGATTTTTATATTAAAATGTCTTAATTTGCATACATTAGCTAAGACATTTCAGTTCAAGATTATTGCTCATGTGTTATAATTTAAATAACTCTACCCTTCCCTGAGAATCTTTTATGTCCTGGCACTGAGTAGTCCCATTAAAAGTCAAAAGATTATTCGAGGCTGCTATAGGTGTTAGAATAAAGTAGCCATTGTAGATTCCCAGACTGCTTTTATGTATTACCCTAGAGAATCTTATGTCACCATGAAAAATCGGAACAAATTTGGGAACAGTGGGTGAAAATGATGACCACAGAACTATGCTAACTCAAGAGAACCCATCCACTTAACCATCAAAGTTAACAATTTCTTCCCTTAGTTGAAAAAGCAGACTTCAGATTAAAGCACACTAAAAATTCAAATGTGGTTCAGCTACATTCTAGTTGTTTGACTCTGAGAAACAACTTGTCACAGCTTTCAACTCTTGCATTCTTCTCCATAAAATGGATTTAAAATACCTTAGATCACAATTGGCATGAATACTAAGGAAGATCATGTACTTGGCACATAGCAGGCCTATAATCAGCGGCAGCTATTGTTATTATTGTGACTTCAGGATCCACTACATACCCTATGAGAAACAGAGAGAGAGAAGAGATCTGGGCCAGTTTTTCAGTTATCATGTTGCTAACCAAATGCCTTAAATTTTATTCAGGAAAACCAAATATCCCAGCTTCTTTAGGATCAATGGTCTTACCTGGGTGGGAAACTTTCAGTGCTAAAACCAGGATATTCCCTGACAAACCAAGAAACAGTAACCTTAATAATCAGAAGTCAAAGGAAGTTTTAACTCATGAAAGGCAGGAGGCTGACTCCAGCCAAAGTGTGATCTGTTCCTATTTAGTGTCAGGAAATGGATGAGATACACACCCTTCCCTGCCTTGACCTCACTCTAGTCAGTCCTTATAGCAGCTAAGCACATTCCACACTGTATGTCCCCAAATGCCTAATACTTCAGCCTAGCAGGGTTTATGTCACTCTCTTCCTTAATCAAACTTGCAGTACTAAGAATTCGTTTTGCCTTTCACTCAGGCATCTAAATTCTTTCACATTCTTAACTAAAGCCAAAACCCTTGAATTATTATTTCAAAGGAGTGGCAGTTACTGGCAATCGCCAGAAATAAAGTTTCACTTAGTCAAGGTTCAACATTTTAAGTAAAGAATGAAGAGTCATCCTTTCACCTAAGCCAATCCTCCTCTTTTCAATAGCCAAGCAAGGCCAGATGAAACTAATTAGTTGCCCCCTTTTCAAGTACACAAGGGGCAAGACAGAAACCACTTTCTTCACAAGCCCAGTTTTCCTTTCCCTAGTTCCTTTTAAGAAGGACGTGTCTTGGTAATCCATCTAAAGAGCCAAGGCTGGGGGAAAAGAATTCATTCTACTTCCTACCTCAAGTTGGAAATAAAATGTTCATCTTCAGACGGTATGAGTGAAAACAGCAGAGGTGAGGGTACATTGAATAAGGAAACATCCTTGGGACACTTAGAAAAGTAATGTCCAAACCAATTCATAGTAAGAAGTGGCTTCTTGTCATTTGGGCTATCCTTTTTCTTTTGGCAATAAAATTACTGATTCTAAATTTAGATTCAATACAAAGTGACATATTTCTTGGAAAGAATGTTGCATTGATATTCTGGAACCTGAGGTCATAGCAGTATGACTGACACATCAAATCTCCTGAAAGGTACACAACTAACTGAAGGTGTGTCTATTTGACTTATCTGAAGGGAGATACTGCTGGACATATAGTTTAAGTTAAAAAAAATTCAGATAACTTATCTCTGATGGAAAAAAATCCTTAGTTTTGATCACTTCTATCAAACATTTATCTAGCTCTATGTCACTAAGTATCTCTTGACCCTTCCTTGGAAGACCCAGAAGCCATAGATTTCTTTCATACTATATGACTGAGAAGCATCAGGGGCCTTTCTTCATTTCCAAGATTATTGTCCAATTCATTGAGACGAGTCCCAAAACTTAGCTAAAATCATGGACAGAAAGGTCTTTTAGCCCAGTATCATACTTGAATCCATTTTTTGAAAGTGGTTGCCTCACATTTGAGACATGCTAGGTTGCCCCAAGTCCATAAGGCTATTCAGAACTTGTAGAAATCTTCCATGGACTTCATTGATAATGCTAGGGAAACAATGCTTCTTTCCTACTTAGCCCAGATGGGATCTAGAGAAAAAAGCAGGGCTGGGTGGTAATAGTTTCCCAACTGCTTTGTATCTTCAGGATCATAGGAACCACCAAAGCAAACATTTAGGACAGGCTTCAGGAGGGATGGACTTCAGTAACACTAAGAAATGTCCTTAGAAGATAAATAAATAAATAAGGCAAAATTGCACATGAAGGGGAAGAATTCAAGTCATAATTAATGATTCATTAAAAAAACAATAGGAAGAAATTGCCACCATGGTATATATTCTTTTCATCAGACCCATAAAGAATAATTGTGTTTCTGAACTCCTAAGTATTTACGTCACCCGGGTTATTACCAAAAGCCTGAATTACCTTTCAAATTAAGAGTTTTTAGACACAGTTTCATAATTGCCTTCACCTGCAGGCTTCTGGACAACAGACTCAGAGAACTCTAAGATGCATCTGATATTCAGAACAGCTATGTTTCTGCTGTTTACCACTCTATTCCAAGTGCTTACCACAGTGTCTGACACATAATAGCACTCAGAATTTGTTAAATACATGTGTTATACATGAAAATTCAGGTTATAAGAATAATACAAATTAAGAGTGATTACTAGCTTTACAAAAAGATTTACAGCGTGCTTCCTTTTAAGAGTGAACAACCATTGTACACGTAAGCTCTGATTCCATATTTTAAATTTCCATTTGTACCCTGCTTTCCTAATTAAACATCTATTGTATGAAATGATTAGTCCACATGCCACACAGTTAATTTGTTCACTTAAAAATAAGTGAAAAAAGGGCTGAGGTTGTGGCTCAGTGGTAAAAGCCTTTGCCTGGCATATATGGGGCACTGGGTTTGATTCTCAGCACCACATATAAATAAGTGAATAAAATAAAGGTCCATCAACAACTAAAAATATATTTTTAAAAAAGTGAAAAGAGAATGAAATGTTCTGAACTATTTATTTTTAAAAATGATAGCATTAGAAAGTTGTTATTTTGCACAGTTCCCAACATAGTCACTTATCCGGAAAGGATCTTCAAAGGGTACTAAAACCATCAGGTAAAAAAGATTAGGATGGGCTGGGATTGTGGCTCAGTAGTAGATCACTTGCCTAATATGTGTGAGGCACTGGATTCAATCCTCAGCACCACATAAAAATGAATAAAAATATTGTGTTTATCTACAACTAAAAAAATTTTTGAAAGAAAAAGCAGTCTTTAAAAAAAAAGATTAGGAACAGAATATTCTCTAGATACCAGAGTATCACTCCACATATTTCTAATTGCAAAATTTAAAAAAATATTTTAAATCTGGAGAGATACAAAAGTACTCAAAATGTTATCTTCATGATATAAAATTTTGAAAGTGCTTTTTAAAAGATTTAACTGCAATAAAAGCCCTGGAAGTGGCTTTTAACAATGATATCTTTTACAATATAGCATCCTGGAAGTGATCAAAATATACTTCTAATATGGAAATTCTGGAGTTTATCCAATTTAGATCACTAACAGTGGAATATCTGACACCATAAACTTCTTGATAACAGTTACAAAAGAAGTAATGTATAACCCAAATTTCAACAACTTTCTCGACCACATTGTCCAACAGAAATATAATTTGAGCCACAATCGTAATTTTAAATTTTCTATTAGTAAAGGTGAAGTAAAAAGAAACAGGTGAAGTTAATTTTAATATTATATTTATTTAACCCAACATATCCAAAATAATTTCAGTATATAGTCAGTATTTTGAAATTGAGATATTTTACATTCTTTTGTTTACTGTCTTAGGAGTACAGTCTACACTTACAGTACATCTCAATTTGGACTAGCCACATTTAAAAGTAGCTAGTGGCTAAAGCACTGAACCCTACAGCTCTGAACTTACCTTCCAATAATGAGAAACACAAGAGAGGGATAAATTACCAAAGTGAAAATGCATTAAGAATTCCTTTGTCACATTTTTCGGGTCTCTTAGGAGCAAGGGCCACATCCTACCCTGGTTTTTGTACTGTTTTTTCACCTTATAACCAACTAAGCTCTATGTATAGCAGTAAGCAATTAAGAAACTTAATTGGTGCTGAAAATTTTGGGGTCAAGGGGCTGGGGCTGGGGCTCAGTTGTAGAGTGCTTGCCTCATAACAGTGAGGCACTGGATTCAATCCTCAGCACCACATAAAAATAAATAAATAAAATAAAGATATTGTGTCCACCTACAACTAAAAAAAATATTTTAAAAAATTCGGGGGGGGTCAAGTATTTTCTAATACAGAAATGAAGCTATATCTAAAGATATTCAGGAAAAGAAAAACAATTTTAACAAAATGCCAGCTGAATGTCAACTAAAGACAGGCAAATAGGCTTCTAATAAAGTATCGAATAAAGTTTTCAAGAAAAAAAATATATGGGCACAACTACTGCAGGCTACAGAAGACTAAAAAAAACACAGCAATCTCTCCTGCTTCAAAAATTGTAGTGACTCCACAGAAATTGAGTCAAACATCCAATTTCACCCAGAGATCCAAGATTCTTTAAGACCTAGTTTACTTACCTGTTTCAAATTTTTCCTCATTCCTTCCCAGATAAACATTTCACTCCTGGCTTCATCTCTCAAATGAGCTATTCATTTGTTTTCTCCTCCAAGCCCATAGCTATTACAAACTTCCAAAAATTAGGAATATGGTCCTCTTCTCCTGCTATTCCAATCCAAATTATCCTCCACATCTCACCTCCTCTATTGTCTTTTTTGACTGTGGTCCATATAAACTTCTCCCATCTCTGACCTGACAATACTGGTCTTGTTTAAATACTGTTTCCCATTCATGAATTCTTCGACTATCTAATAAGTGTGCTATAGTGAAGTGGAAATATGGAAGAGTGTTCTCATTCAACTCTAATACTAGTATGTAGGCTCTTGAACAAGTCTCTTTCATCTCCAGACCTTTTTTTTTCGGGGGGGGGGGGGGAGGTACCAAATTTCTTTATTTGAAGGAATGGTACAAATTAAAGAACATAAGTGGATGTTTTGGTACAACTTATAGAAAAGGTAAAGGTAACCCCAATATGCATGCACTGCCTTGGTGACCAGGGAAGTCACTTGCATGGCTATGGGAAAGTCAGGCTGAGGTTTAGCTCTCGTTATCACTGTCTCCCAGGGTGTGCTTGTCAAAGAGATACTCTGCCATGCCCGATTCTGGGGCTCCCATCTTGCGCAAGTTGGTTACATGGTCACCCAATTCTTTGATGGATTTCACCTGCTCATTCAGGCAATGAGTCTCAATGAAGTCACACAAGTGGGGGTCATTTTTGTCAGTGGCCAGTTTGTGCAGTTCCAGAAGTGACTGGTTCTCCAAGTGCAAAGCACATTCCATTGCATTGAGCCCACTCTCCCAGTCATCACGGTCTGGTTTCTTGATATCCTGAAGGAAGATTCCGCCACCTCGTTGGTTCTGCAGCTTCATCAATTTCTCAGCATGTTCCCTCTCCTCATGAGATTGGTGAAGAAAATATTTGGCAAAGTTCTTCAAAGCCACATCATCACGGTCAAAGTAGTAAGACATGGACAGGTAGACATAGGAGGCGTAGAGCTCCAGGTTCATTGAGTCCTGGTGGTAGTTCTGGCGCACCTGCAAGGGGGACGTGGTAGCCATGGCGGGCGGCTGAGGAGAGGCGCGGCGCTGGAGCGGCGGCGGAGGCCTGGGGCAGTCCGAGGGCGCTGTGAAGAGGTGGCGAAGGGCTGCTGGCTCTGAGCGGCGGCCGGGGTGGGGGTCGAGCGCCGGTTCCGTCCAAGCACTGCTGAAGCAGGAAACCGCGGCGACTCATCTCCAGACCTTTTATCATGGGCCCTGCTTGCTATTTCCTTGGCGATACTGGCTACATACCCCTTCCTCAGAGTTCTGTGCTTGTCTTGCGTCTGCCTAAAATGCTGTTGCCCAGGTGTCTGCTAACAAAACCTCCCATATACTTACCTCTGGACCTACAAGCTCACATCTAGAAATTTGAAGATTCACCTAACAAATATGAAACCACATATAAGATTATTCACTATAAACACTTTGAAACAACCTAAGTGCCTATCCATAGGAGACTGGCTGAAATTCTATGGTACACCTTTACAACACTATTATTGGTGGGGTGGGGAGGTGAGAAAAAGGACAGAAAGAATGGGGAGAAGAGGAAAGGAGGAAGAGAAATAAAAAGATCTCTATGAGCCAAATGGAAAAATATCCAGGCTCTCTTGTTAAGTTAGGAAAGCAAGGTGTAAAATAATTTTATATATAATTCCATAGATATATCCTGCTACTATTTGCATAATATAGAAGAAATTAAAGTTTACACATATAAACAACAGTTCTATTTTTTAAAAAAGAAATTCGGGAAATATGTAAGCCAGAAAATAATGACAACAGTTTACTATTGTGTGAGTGGGAATGTAGTGCAAGAGAGTAAGAATTCTCTGAATGGATATGGTTTTGACTTTTTAATTACGTATTTTACTTATTAAAAAATAAATAAAAAGGAAACTACAAAACTTGATATAAAGAGAAACTAATGACTGTCCATTAAAATCACATTATCAAGAATACAAATAAAAATAACTGCTGGCAAGAATGTGGGAGGAAAAAGTACACTTATACATTGTTGGTGGGGCACCAAGTGAGTACAACCACTTTGGAAACAGAATGGAGATATTTCAAGACTAGGAATGAAACCACAAAAGACCCAGCTATATCTCTCCTTATTTATCCAAAAGCACAAAAATCAGCATACTATAGTGAAACATGCATACCAATGTTTATAGCAGCACAATTCACAACACCCAAGTTACAGAACCAGCTTCAGTGTCCATCAATAGAAAAGTGGATAAAGATAATGTGGTATATACACATAATGCAGTTTTACTCAAAAGAATAAAATTGTCCTCTGCTGGTAAATATATGGAACTGGAGAACATTATGCTAGGTGAAAAAAGTCAGACTCAGAGAGTCAAGAGTCAATATTTTCTGTCATATGTGGAAGCTAGAGAAAAAATAAAAAAAGAGATTTCATGAAAATAGAAGGAAGTCACTAGAATAGAGGAAAGGGATTGAGAGGGAGGGAGGAGGGGAAAGTATGGGGAAGTACTAGGGAATGAAATATACCAAATTATGCTTATGTCCGTGTACAAATATCACAGTGAGTTCCATTCTTATAGACATTATAATGTCTATAAGACATTATGCTAATGTACTGATTAAAATAATATTAGTAATAGAAGGGAAATCAGCAGAGTACAGCAAATAGATCAGGGTGAGGGAGGGAGGGAAAGGAAAGGTTTTGGAGAATGAGATCAACCAAATTATGTGCATGTAGAAACATGGCATAATGAATCCCACTGTGATATGTAATTACAAAGGACCAATAAAAACATTTCTTAAGAAACAACACACAGCCAGGCACAGTGGTGCATGCCTGTAAGCCCAACAGCTCAGGAAGCTGAGGCAGAGGGATCTCAAGTTCAAAGCTACCCTCAACAACTTAGTGAGGCCCTAAGCAACTCAGTGAGACACTGTCTCTAATAAAATACAAAAAGGGGCTGGGGATATGGCTGAGTGGTTAATTAATTAACTGCCCCTGGTTCAATTGCCAAAGAAGTACCAAAAAAGAAAAATTCAAGAAACATTTAAATATGATGTTATTTCCCTTATAGGGTATGTTCTAAGAACACAAAGAACTGCAAAAGTAGTATTGAACTCTACTTAGTAGAATGTTAGTAGAGAATTGGGATTGGTAATTCTAATAGACCAAATGAGTAAAATATACTGAGATTCTTTTAAAAAATATTTATTTTTTAGTTGTAATTGGACACAATATCCTTATTTTATTTATTTTTTATGTGGTGCTGAGGATCAAACCTAGGTCCTTGCACCTGCTAGGCAAGCGCTCTACCACGGAGCCACAACCCCAGCCACATTACTGAGATTCTTAACAACCAGAATTCTCACTGTGTAAAGGAGGGAAATACACATAAGGTGAGGAGGCAATAAATAATTCTGTGGCATTATATAAAATTATGATTTAAAAAAATACATAACACTTCTTAGCTGTGTCCAATGGAAAGATTGAAAAAAAAAAAGTCCTTGGTAGTAATGAGCACAGAAAACACTTGGATTTTAATACCAATTAGATCTTAACACTTGGTTTCTTAATACCATTCTCCATTAAAATAAAGCAGAGTTATTGGAGAAAAGCCTAATTCTTTCTGGGACAGGAAAATATGAGGTAAGTTAGAAACTTCTTGAGCTTTTAAGTTAAAAAATGCTCTAAGTCTCGTGGGGAGATAACAAAAGGACAGAGGAGCCAGCTGGAATGGCTCCACAAGTGGTTAAATTTGGAAAACTGAATATTCAAATAACGATAAAGGATTAGCACACATATGAAAAAAAATACATCAGTTCACAGTGATCGTATTTATTTACTTATTTATGTGTGGTACTGGGTACTGAACTCAGGCCTCCCACATACTGGACAAGCATTCTACTACTGAGCTATATACACCCCTAACTTTAGTCCACGGTGATTTTAAAAGAATGAGGTGGGGAAACAAAAGAAAGAGGAATGCTTCTTTATAGAAAAACAATACCTAATTAAGGTAGATGAGATAATTTAATCATTTATAAGAACTTACCATATTACAACCATCAAAGTAATATCACAAAAATTATCCATGAATGCTATCACTTCATGTAAGTTTGCTCACAAATAGGGTCTTCATCCATTTGCACTGCTATAACAAAATATCTTAGATTGAGCTGGGTGCAGTGAGCTAGGATTATATACCTGTAATCCCAGCATCTTGGAAGGCTGAGACAAAAGTTCCCAAGTTCAAGGCCAGCCTCAGTAATTTAGCAAGGCCCTAAGCAACTTAATGAGACCATGTTTCAAAATCAAAAATTTTTTAAAAGGGGTTGAGGATGTAGAGCAATGGTAAATTGACCGAGTTAAATCCCTAATACCCCCACCCTAAAAAAAAATTCTTAAATTGAGTAATTTCTAAACAATAGAAATTTATTTTTCACAGTTCTGAAAGCTATAAAGTCAAGATAAAAGGCCAGCACATCTGGTGTCTGGTAAAGGTCTATTCCTCATAGATATCCCCCTGCCTTTATTCTGTGGATTAAATGGAGGGGCACTTTACCACTGAGCTACATCCCCAGTCTTTGCTAAGCTGATAAGGGTCTTGTTGAGTTACTAAGGCTGAACTCGAATTTACAATACACAGGCCTCTGCTTCCCAAGTCATTGGAATTACAGGCATGCACCATCAAACCAAGTTATAAATTATATTTTCTATGCATCCTCACATGACAGAAAGGCAAAAGAGCCCTCTCAAGCCTCTTTTATGAGGGCACTAGCCTTACGCCTGAGGGAACACACCTCAAAACCTAACCTTCCCTCCCAAAGTCCCCACCTTTAAACATCAATTACTGTGGAGCTTACATTTCAACATAGGAATGGGGAGGGGTACAAGCATTTAGATCATACAGAGTCTCAAAATATCACCACAGACTTATTAATTAGAAAAGGGAAGTGTACATCTGAAGATACCATTTTACCCAAGTGATCAAACTTACCATTATAAATGGAACAAACCCACAATATATTAACACTGATATAATAGGAAATATTTACCCAGATAGCACTAGACTTTTAACTGATTCTGAGAAAATAAGACAAATCCAGATTGAGGCATACTACTACTAATTGGCTTAATCATCAAAAATGCCATTGTTGACCGGGAGAGGTGGTACATGCCTGTAATCCCAGCAGCTCGGGAGGTTGAGGCAGGAGGATTGAGAGTTCAAAGCCAGCCTCAGAAATGGCGAGGCGCTAAGCAACTCGGTGAGACCCTGTCTCTACATAAAATACAAAATAGGGCTGCGGATGTGGTTCAGTGGTCAAGTGCCCCTGAACTCAATCCCTGGTACCAAAAATAGTCATTGTCAAAAAAAGACCAAAGAAAAATAGAAAGAAGCAGAAAATTGTCCTGCTTTAAGAAAGATCAAGAGAGTCACAACCTAAGGGACAGGAACCCCCTGCATTTTTCCTTTGCTAGCAAAGCAATAAACCTTCTTTTTCTTCTTTCCCACAACTGTATCCTCATTATTAAATTGGCACTGATTGGACCAAGCTTTAGGTTACAAATTTTGGTGACCCAAATGGGACCTGAGAGCAGCCCCCGCTCTGCTTTTTTGGGCAAGCTTGGCACTCTAAGCAACTGCACTTCCATGCGGAGGATGTAAGGTGAACTTTTTGAGAGCTGACTACTGGAAAGTGTGCCTCGGGTCAAACCAAACCAGAGGAGCTATATTGCTGTAAGTAAAGGGAGGGACTGAGAGACTCCCCACAGCTGCCAAAGCCCCTTTGCTTGGGGGAACTCCCGCCTTCTTTACTGGCATTGTAAGAATTGCTCCATTTTGGTCTGTTTTCAGAAAAAGGAAAACTGAATGCAGTAAAGTCATGACACCTTGGCCATCTGGTAAGCTCCAGTGTGCACACCAAAACCCTTGATTCTGGTTCTCCTTTGTGGGAGCATCTGGTTCCCGTGTGGAGACATCTGTGGCACTACTGGTGTAGGAGTCATGGTTAAGCAGGAGTTGGAACCTTGGAGAGATTTTTTTCCCTATCTGGTCTGTTTTAAAGGTTTCTGTCTGTAGGCCATGGTTTTGGGATCCTCTGTCATTATGGTTTTTTTATTTGTATCTGTCTCTGTCCCTTTAACACATGGGCAATAGTGTACTGATTCTATAGATTGTTTCTTGGGAAAGATCTTGGCTGAATGGGCCACCTATAGATGTAAAAGTGTCTAAGACGATGTTTTACTGTTAAAAAAGAAAGATCAATAGACCATAAACTGTAATGCTTGATCTTTCACTGGATCCTAAGAGGCATCAACACAGTAACTCAATAAGGAAATTTTATTATCCCAATTAGGAAAGCTTATTGCCTAGTATTATTGTATCCTAAATATATTGGGCATAACAATGATATTGTGATTATATAGAATGTCATTGTTCTTATTAGGAGATGCATGTTTTAATATACTCAAAAATTAAGCGTCATGGTGTAATTTATTCTCAAATGGTTCCAAATTTTTAAAGTACATTCTAAATGCAATATGGTATCCTGAATCAAGATCCTTAATAGTACAGACACTAGTGAAAAAACAGTAAAATCTTTTTTTTTTTAGAAAAAAAAATTTTTTTAAAGAGAGAGAGAGAGAGAGAGAAAATCTTTTTTAATATCTATTCTTTAGATTTCGGCGGACACAACATCTTTGTTTGTATGTGGTGTTGAGGATCGAACCCGGGCCGCACGCATGCCAGGCAAGCACGCTACCGCTTGAGCCACATCCCCAGCCCCAAAACAGTAAAATCTTTAAAAAAAAAAAAAAAATCTGTATTTAGTTAATAGTAATGTACCAATGTTAATTAGCTTTGACAACCAAACCAAGGTTATATAAGATGTTAATAGGGGAAACTGGGTGAAAGTTGTACAGGAACTCAGTCTTATAAGAAATCTAAAAACTGGGGCTGGGGATGTGGCGCTAGCGGTAGTGCGCTCGCCTGGCATGTGTGCGGCCCGGGTTCGATCCTCAGCACCACATACCAACAAAGATGTTGTGTCCGCCGAGAACTAAAAAATAAATATTAAAAATTCTCTCTCTCTCTCTCTCTCTCTCTCTCTCTCCTCTCTCACTCTCTCTTTAAAAAAAAAAAAAAGAAATCTAAAAACTATTCTAAACTAAAAAGTTTATCTTACAAATGTGAGGCTAGAGACAGATAAAGCAAATGTCACAATATACCAACAACTGATAAATCTAGGTGACAGGTATAAGGATATTTATTGGCCAATACTTTCAACTCTCCTGCAGGCTTTAAATTTGTCAAAATAGAGTGGTAAAATAAAGTTACAGAAGGGTAAAAGAATAAAAAAGGTATTCCACATGAACACTAACCAAAAGAAAACTGGAATTACTATATTATTTATTAGGCAAAATAGACTTGAGAAAAAAAAAGACAAGTGTGAGAGAAAGAAAGAAAAACTAAAAGTTAAAAACTTTCTGATTAAAAAAGCTTAATTTAGGGCTGGTAATATGGCTCAGTTGGTAGAGTGCTTGCCTCACATGCACAAGGCCTTGGGTTCAAACCCCAGCACCACAATAAAAAAAAAAAAGTTCAATTTAACTGCACATGGTGGTACATGCCTATAAAATCCCAGCAATTCGGGGAGGCTGAGACAGGAGGATCTCAAGGCAACTTAGTGAGGCCCTAAGCAATTTAAAGAGACCTATTTCAAAACAATAAAGAAAAAGAAAAGGGGTTGGGATGTAGCTCAGTGGCTAAGCATTCCTGGGTTTAATCCCCTACAACAACAACAAAGTTCAATTTATCAGAAAGATGATACAATCTATATTTATATGCAAAGTAGAAGCTGTCCAACCTATAAGGAGTAAATAAAGGGCCATAATAGATTTTAGTAAATCTAAGCTGAAAATAAAACAGTAAGGATACAGATTTCCTAGATTATACCTAAATATCTCATAATAAGCCTACAAGGTAAGTGCCATTGTTACTTTGATTGTATAGATGAAACTGAGGCTCCGAGTAATTGCTAAGATCACACAAACAGAAAAATTGAAGAAATGGGAATCTAGCCTAGATTGCCTGACTTCAGCAAGTGTGATCTTGGGGCTGAGGTTGTAGCTCAGTGGTATAGTGCTCACCTAGCATGTGTGAGGCCCTGGGTTTGATCCTCAGCACCACATAATGATAAATAAAAATATTATGTCCATCTACAACTAGAAAATATAAAAAGAAAGAAAGAAAGAAAAAGTATGATCTTGCCTCATTATTCCATACTGCCTGCCTCAAGCATAAATATAGTGATTTGCACTTGAGGATTTCTAAGGAACATTTCAGTTCTAACCTTCTATAATTTGCTTCAATAAATCCACAATAAAACATTCAACTAGGCTGAGTAATCCTGAATTACAAAATTAAATCATGAAATCCATTCATATAACCTCACAATTAGACATAAGGTTCCTGATAATTATCAAAAATTGGATTTTCCCTATAATCAAATTCATCAGAGACAGAAATGTTATTCTGTTAGTCAATGCCTTACATTTTTTTTCCTAATATGAAGAATGATACACAGACAATATTAAAAGCTTTCGGCAAGAATAAAATAACGGCATGATGTAGGCCTGTAATCCCAGTGACTCAGGAGGCTAAAGCAGGAAGATTCCAGTTCAAGGCCAGCCACAGCAATTTACTGAGACCCACATTAAAATAAAAAGAGCTAGATATGAAGCTCAGTAGAATACCCTGGGGGCTCAATCCCTAGCACCATTAAAAAATAACAAAAATTATAGTCAGAATGATGTTTAAACACAATCAGACTCAAATTTGGTAAATGCAAATTCCTAGGAGAAAAATTCTTTCTGTTAAAATACCTAAATTAGTGTAGATGAAATAAACTACTTTTAAACTACTGCTATTAGCCCTGAAAAAAAAAATGTGATTTGATTGTTAACTGGCTATATTAAAGTTTTTAAAAGTTTTAAAAAATACAGAACCTATTTGTTCTTTACATGAAATACTTAGTGATCATAGTTAAGTGAAAATATTCTCATTTACTCTTTTAAATCATGAGAATTCCTTTCTTAAATAGAACTGGCTGTCTTATTATTTTTTTCTTTAAATAAAAAAGATAGCTAACTCCTTAAATTGATATATTATAAAAAGCTGTGTGATATTCTAAACCTTCAAAAATAATATAAAAGTACACCTCATAAAATAAGCATATTGACACTTTTGTGTTGAGGACTAGAAACTTCTGACAAATGGCAATAATTTGTTCAAAAAAATAACATAGCATAGCACAAAATTTATTAGGTCCATGAATCAAAGATGACTTGTGATTACATACAGATTTAATGGTTAGAAATAAAATTTATTTAGGCTTAGCCTAAGGATCTAAGAGTAGTAGTATACCTAGAAACTACGGTAAATCTTCAATTTTCATGAGTTCAATGAACCAGATAAATAATTGTATCGCCAATGTCTGCCTGTAGCCCATTTTCAGTGAGATGAATTTTCTTGCTCAGGAGGTCCACATGGAAAACAGCATGCTCAGAAATGGGTGTCTTCTCAGTGTGCTCTTTTCCCAGGATAGGAACTCGCCGAGGTCCCAACAGTGGATCATCAAATCTCATCAGTTTCACTTTGGAAAGGTCTATAGCAGAAGAGATTATCAATATGAACATTTAATTATAGTAATGACTTGAACTCACGAGTGAGACTGATAATTCAAATTAAAACACACCCATTGTTATATCTAAACAAAAATATTTTCGTCGGATATTTAAATTTTAGGATCTAATCTCAGGAGCACAGCTGAAATCTAATAAATTTTCAGCTTTTTAGTCAGATCAAGGATTGTCAGACAATCTACATAGCATATCTCCTGGAATGACAACCTAAAGAAAGAAAAAACTGAGTGTATTTTTGAGCATTAACTTATATAATCTTTAAATCACTTTTTATATGTCTCAAAATATCAGAAAGTCCAGAGCTAGGGATATAGCTCAGTAGGTAGAGTGTTTGCCTTGCATGCATAAGGCCCTGGGTTCAATCCCCAGCATTACAAAAAAAAAAAAAATCAAAAAGTCTAAAACTTATTTATTTCTTGTTGTGTTTCCTGCAATGCATTAAACTTGCAAGAGTTATAGCTTTCCTCAGAGCTACATTTGGAGAAATAATTACTACTATAAGAAATAGCATTATCCATTTCTTGCTTTGCTCAAAAGATCAAAGTGTTTGTATTAACAAGTTGATGAGACAAGCAGAGAAGGAGCAAAGCAGAAGGAAAAGGCAAAGCTTTTAAAATTTCAAATTTCAAGATGAGTTTCAATCCTACTCTGCTTGAGATTTTTTTGATATGCTCTTGTGCAAGCTGATAAGATGGCTTCTGGCAATTAAAAAAAAAAAAAGCACTTTTTTCATGAAAAAAATTATGATCTAACAATCCTACCAACAACTGAGCCTTAAAGAAATTTCCTCAAGCAATGTGGAGACCTCCCAAGAACAAATGACTTTTTTTTTTTTTCTTTTTTTTTTGGTGGTCCTGGGGATTAAACCCAGGGCCTTGTGAATGTGAGGCAAGCACTCTACCAATGAGCTATATCCCCATCCCCAAATGACTTTGTTTTACATGACAGAAAAATATTATAAATGAATACTAATGATGATTCTGGGTTTATAACTCATTCTAAGTGGAGCATGCCTAGTTATACTTAACCTCATCCAAAGAAACAGAAATTGTTTTCTGAATTACACCCACCCCTTTCTAAAACACACTGCTGGGTGGTCTGTAAGCTACACTCACTCATGTCATCTTGAGAGTATGAAGCTTAGTATGAGAGGGATAAGAGATAAAAGGAGACATTAATGCAGCTGGTGTTGATATCTGGAATAAAAGTTATCCAGGTATTGTGTTATTTTTAGGAAACAAAAACTGAAGAACCACAAGTTTAGACAAGAAATCTTGGGGCTTACAGAACAACTTCCTACCATGAAAGCAAACTCTGCTGGAGAGTCTTTGGAGAGCCTCTGCAGAAACCATACAACCTATACTCAGACATAGCACAAGTCCTAAGCAGCAGGCACAATCTTTAAGACAGTCATGATCTTACTTGGGAGAATACAATTCATTTTCACAACCACTGCAATTCATACTGTACATCAGTGGTACCAAATATTTTGCTATAGAAGCAGTGATAAGTCTTACCAGTAGATTTTATATATAAGGCCTTTTTCTAGCGCATATCTTCAAATCTCTCCTCCCCCTCTCTCTCTCTCTCTCTCTCTCTCTCTCTCTCTCTCTCTGAAACAATCTTCCCTCTTCACTTCTAGAAATTCTAATTCAAACTATTTCAAATAAACCTTAATACTCAATTAGGCTTCTAAGTGACAAAACACATTTACTTTGATGTTTCACCATGTAGTTCATTAATGCCAATAAATTCTTGGTGCTTTCTTTGTGGTTCTACTATCTTTTCTTATCCCAGACTTCTCTTATTGAAAATGTTGAAATTTAAGTCTGCAACTATACAAGATTTAAGGCACTTAGAGAAAAGATGAGAGTGATTGAAAGTCCCTAGGGATTGATAATGTGAAATGGAGTCTTTCACCTCCAACTTATTAGTTCATTTGTGGCATGGGTTGTGAATGATTTAAAGTCATTATCATCAAATAGTTGCTCAATGGCCTTTGTGGAGTGAAATGATGGCTTTAGTGTAGTTCCTACTGGTCCTAGATTATAATCACCTTCAATACAATTGGCAGTAATTGGACAACTTGCTGGCTATTGCAGCAGACAGACTAAGAACTATGTTATTGAATTTAACTTCTTCTCCATCTCATATACTCGATACACTCAGCCCCCAAAGGTATCAAAGTATCCTGAGGGCTTCTGGAAAAGTATCAAGGTTAGATCTCTTTGGTAAATACTTACAGGAATATCAATTTCAAACTCCCCCTAATGTTTCTGTTTTCTAAAATTTACAGCAGTTACCAACACCAAACTTAAAACACTATCATCATACTATTCACAGCCACTATGACAAAGAATATAAGAATTCTGCCAGAGGCACCATGAGAAAAGACAAGAGATAAGAAAGACATGTCTGTACAACTCTGAAGAACCTATTCAGTGATACACCTAAGTATATGCAATTTCAATATAGGAATGCATCCTTTCATGGGTTACAACCTTATGTCAATCCTACCCAGTGAGTCCATAAAAATACCTATTTTCTTTAAAAGACACTAAAGTTACCAGGCACAGTGGTGCATGCTTATAATCCCAGCAGCTCAGGAGGCTGAGGCAGGAGGTTCTCAAGTTCAAAGCCAGCCTCAGCAAAAGTGAGAGGCTAAGCAACTTAGTGAGATCCTGTCTCTAAAGAAAATGCAAAATAGGGCAGGGGATGTGGCTCAGTAGTTGAGTGCCCCTGAGTTCAATCCCCAGTACCAAAAAAAAAAAACAAAACACTAAAGTGTTCTTCAAAGCTAAGGTCTCTTCCTATTATGAAATCCCCTCATGACTGAATACTTGCAATACAAAAATGACAAGTCACAAAATGGTTTCTTACATATTCATATTTCTATAAATGTTCAAGTTCTGCTTCTTATAACCTACACATTCTAAATGACTGAGCTACCATTCTGTTTTATCTAGTTTCCTAAGATAGCAAAATAAATGTCTATAACAACATGGATGAATCTTGAAAACATTTAGTAAAGTAAAATAAGCTAAACACAAAAAGAGTGAATGTTGCTGGGTACAATGATACATGCCTGTAGTCCTGACTACTCAAGAGGCCAACAGAGGGAAATCACTTGAGCCCAGGAGGTTAGAGCGGGCCTGGGGAACATAGTGAGATCACCGTCTCTTAAAAATAGTAAGAAAAAGTTTATAAATAAAATATACCCAATAA
Source organism: Urocitellus parryii (assembly GCF_045843805.1). NCBI lineage: Eukaryota > Metazoa > Chordata > Mammalia > Rodentia > Sciuridae > Urocitellus > Urocitellus parryii. The sequence continues at coordinate 100,117,343 of NC_135531.1, forward strand.
ATCCAATCAAAAGATTAAAATACAAATATTATATGATTCCATTCATGAGATACTTGGAATAGTCAAATACACAGAGGAAGAAAGTAAACAGTGGTTACCAGAGACTAGAAGGAGGCATAATAGGGAATTCAGTTTAATAGGTAAAGGGTTTCAGTCAGATGAGGAAGATGAAAAATTCTGGAGATAAATGTTGGTGAGTTACACAGCAATGAGAATATATTCAATGCCACTGAACTGTATACTTAAAAATTATTAAAATGTTAAAAATATGTCTATAAAAAATAAAATCCCTAGCCCTAATATATACCTAGTGATGATGATCCATACAGAGTAAACACATAGTTGGTACTTTCCTCCTCCTGATATACCTTTCCCCTCACCATCACATATATAATTTTCAAGGCACATCCAAAAAAATATTTTCTCCATATATTCATCCTTGATTACCAGAGCTGGAAATAATCTCATCTTTTTTTGTGTGTGCTATATGTTTAATTTGTGCATATATAAATTTACCACTTGTAGTTCTTAAAAGTCATTGTCTTGTATTTTTAAATCATTAGAAATTTTTTATACTGATAGGAAATGGCTTAATCCATTTCTGATTGCTCTCAAAAAGAAAAGAGAAGGACTGGGGATATAGCTCAGTTGGTAGAGTGCTTGCATCACATGCACAAGGCCCTGGGTTCAATTCCCAGCAACACCACCACTACACACACACACACACACACACCAAAATAAAAAACGGAGGACTGGCAGTGTAGTTGAATGGTCAGTGCTTCCTAGCATATACAAAGCCCTGGATTCAATTCTCAGCACCCCAAATTTTAAAAAAAGAACAAACAATAAATAAAATAAAAAGGAGAGAACATGCAAAATAGAGACTCTCGATATTAATTTTACTTCATAATTCAGAAGGAAAACAATATAGACAGACTAACTCCCTTCACACTCTGCCCAGGACCTGGCTAGGTGATGAAAAAAGGAAGTCAAAAATTACTACACTGAATCTAATCACAGAAGACCTTGATCAGAAATTGAGATTATTATTTTACTTGTAGGCACATAATTTAGAAGAAAGAATATGAACTTTGGAGTTAAACAGACTCAAGTTTGAATTCCACCTCCAAGATTTACTAGATGAACAAACTTTTCAAGTTACTTAGTGTTTCTGAGCTTTCATTTTGTTATCTATAAAAAGGGGGCAATGATATCATCTATGTTATAGGACTGTGAAAGGATTAAATGCCTAACAAATGGCAGGCCCTCGAGAACTTTTATTCTGTTTATCTTCCTTCCTTCCCCAAGAACAGACCCAGCTGGAGGGGTTAGTTGAGAATATTAAAGGTGTGTATTCTTTATCCTAAATTACCTCTGACAAACAGAAATGAGTTGTTACAATTCTAGAGCTAGATGGAATCTTGAAAAATTATCTAACCCTGTTTCCTCATTTTGCTAAAAATCACAGCTTAGATGACAAAGTCACTAAACTAGTATCTAACCCCAGAGTCCTAAAAAGAATGTTTCTTGATTCTGGGTTCAACACTCTGTATTACACAGCTATCCATAAGCAAGTCACTTTTCTTTCTCCCCTCTGCTTAAAACTAATCAAATTCATAAGTTACTGCCAAAAAGTGAAGTTTCAGGGAAGCCATTTACCTTTAATTCCTCGGTCCATTTTCATTAAACGCCTGATTATAGAATCACAATTATCTCCTTGTCTGATTTCAATTTTGGTTGAGAAGTGACCATTGGATGGCTGGGGATTTACCAGGGAAATCTGCACACCAGGCTAGGAAAACAAAGAATGAATGACTGTTAGAGGAAATCAAACCTGAATACTACTAAGGAAAGGGGAAACTCTGCTACACTTTCAACTCAGTGAAAGACAGACCTAATTCTGATATTCTAAAATCTTGACTAAGACTACTCAAATGAAAAACCATGCTTATAGGCAGACACCTACATAAAAATGACTACAACTACAAATATCAATATCGATAGACAAAAGTAATAATTATTTTCTCTTCCACAACAACCACCATTTGTTAAGCTTCTATACATCATGTATTGTACTAAACATTTTTTTAGAATAGTTCTATATCCTGAGAGGTAGTTCTTTCAACTCTTATTCACAAATGAGAAGCCAAGAAACAGAAAGACTGAGTAGCCCAAAGTCACAGAGGTAGTGACAGGGCAAGGATTAAACACAGTTCTAGATCATTCTACCTCTCACAGGGACTCTGTTTATTATTTCAACAGTAAAAGACTTAAATACACAGTAGCTTAATGGAATACTTGGTAGTAGCATGAACTAAACTCATTTCTATCTATCTCCAAGGCATTTCAAAAATTTCAAAAATTGCATTTTTGAAAACTACCACATCTGAATGTAATAAGAGTATCATTATACAATGATAAATTAAAGAGGTTTCCAGGATTATGAAAATTATTCTTTCAAAACAGGGTTTTTCTGTTTGCAAAGTTTTCAATTAAATGTGGAAAAAGTAACACATCTAAGTCTTCTGTTTATCAAGATATAAAGGGCATCATGTATACTCAGTTGTAGTACACTGGACTTCGCCAAGTGCTGCCAATCTGAATGGATTCTTGGAGGCCAAATAAATAGAATCTCTAAAACCTCAAGACCTTTTATTTCACCAATGATAAACAAAATATAAAAAAGGGGGGAGGAGGACGCAATTCTAGCATAACAAGATGATGTACTGATGTGGTTTATACCAAAAAACAAAATGCCTGGAATAACAATCAAATTAAGATTTATCTAAAGTTTGAAAAGCTCCTTTTCACTATTTAAAAAAGTCTGATATTTAAATTGCTACTATATTGTTTTTAATAAACACCGGATTCTGAAACTCATATTATTTTTATTATTTTTAAAACCTCAAATAAGATCGGATACCATCCATAAAGAGTAAAGTGAGGAAAAGTAACTACTGTTATGACCAGGGAATTAGGAGACCTCAACTTTAGTTCCATTTCTAACTGTGACCTGGAACAAATCATCACGTAATTTCTCTGGACCATTCTTCATTCCATCTTTAAAATGATGGGCTTAGATGTAATGACCTCTAAGGTCTCTTCTAGCTCTAAAATGCAATGGTTCAATAAGATTCCTTCAACTTACTTCTGTTCTAAAAACATTAAGTGGTTTCCCAGGACAACAGTCTTCCCTGACTTTATCTTCTGCTTCAGAGGCAAACTTGACTTCTATATGTTCTATCTAAATAAAGGAGAAAAAATGGAAGTCATTAGTATCACTTAATATGATTGAAATTAATCACCACCTCATTTCATCAAGAGCACAACTAGGTTTCCCACTTAACATGAAATGGGCTGTGTAATTTTATTATTTTCCAAATAAACATTAAATAAAATCTGTGATCAGTTATTTAATCCTCATCTTAGATGTCTCAGAATATTCTTAATCAAGTCATATTTATCATTTCCTATAATGAATTCTGGCATCTATATGGCACATAGAAGAAAAAGGAAATCAGGAGAAAAAGCTTATACTCAGGGGGTGCTGGGGTTGTAGCTCAGCGGTAGAGTGCTGTCCTGGCACATATGGAGCCCTGGGTTCGGCCCTCAGCACCACATATGAATGGATAAAATAAGGTTATTAAGTTATTGCGTCTAACTACACTAAATATATATATATATATAAAGCTTAGACAAATTCAGAAATACATGTGAACGATTATAAATACATATACATGAAAATATGTTAATTAATATTCAACTTCATTAACTCATTTAAAATAAAATACTTAAGACAGACAAGAAGGTACATTCCTATAATCCCAACAACTCAGGAGGCTGAAGCAGGGGGACTGCGAGTTTGAGGCCAGCCTTAGCAACTTAGCAAGACCCTCAGCAACTGCACAAGATAATGTCTCAAACTAAAAATTTTAAAAAGGGCTGGGCATAGATGAGTGGCAAAGCACCCCTAAGTTCAACCCCCAATACCAAAAAATAAAATAAAAGGTTCAAGGGTTGGAGAAGTAGCTCAGTGTTAAACAGCAAATGTTTAGCATGTGTAAAGACCTAAGCTCAATCTTCACCAACAAAAAAATAAAAACAATAAAATTAAATGTTTATTTAGAATAACTTTCTTCCATCTCTGTATGAAACAATTTTACTGAAACTCTAAATCTGCATCATTTTTTTGACTTGTATGTCTTCATTATCACTGAAACCACTTTGAGTCTCTAACAGTTTTCTGAAGCAAATTATTTTCCCTTCTGCCTAAGCTGTTTGAGAGAAAGCATTTTCAGAATATATATATATGTAGTTATGATTGATAACAAATCATAAACCACAGATTGTGTGAATCTGAAGTTGAATTGAGGGAGGGGGAAAAACAATTTACAGTGTTCTGTAAAAAGAGACTTTGTGGGCATTTAAATATAAGGTCTCTTGTTTTCTTAAAAACAATTTGGGCTGGGTGTGGTAGTGCACACCTATAATCCCAGCAACTTGGGAGGCTGAGGTAGGAGAATCTCAAATGCAAAGCCAGCCTCAACAACCTAGTGAGACCCTGTCTCAAAATAAAATATAAAAAGGGCTGGGGAATGTTACTCAGTGGTTAAGCGCCCCTGGGTTCAATCCCTAGTTCCAAAAAAAAAAAAAAAAAAAAACTAAGGAGAAAATCTAGACATAGTTTTTACACGTAGGATAACTGATAAATGAAACATGATGATAGCTCATTATTATTCTTTCCGAAAATTTTATAGCCTTCTCATTCTCTTACCCTCCAAATATTTGACTGAATATAATTGGCAAAAATACTAAACATAGAAGGTGAAGTTTATAAAAAGGCTTATTATAAAATTCAAAAACTGGGTCATGGCTACTATAGTTTATTAGTAACTACAATCCCTAGCCCTCTTACCTCAAGGGAATTAGTCAGATATACTATATTCTCCATAAGCACCGTCTGTTCATCAAATTCCAATTGCAAATCTAGAACACGAGGCCCCATCTTCTCCACATTTTCCTAACAGTCAAAATGTTTTTGAAAAATAAAATTGCATTAGAAAGACACTGATTTACATCCTTCAAAGCAATCATTTTTCTCTCAATTGATAAAAATTTTTACATTTCGAGGGGCTGGGGCTCAGTGGTAGAACACTTGCCTACCATGTGTGAGGCACTGGATTTGATCCTCAGAACCACATAAAAAATAAAGAAAGAAAATAAAGGCATTGTGTCCATTAGTACTAAAAATAAAATTATATAAATCTCCCCCCCACCCCCCGCCGCCAGGCACAGCGCAGCACATGCCTGTTTAAAAAAAAAAATCTTTACATTTCAACAATTAAACAAAAGGCCTTGGGCTCTTGGAATCACACAAATATATGATTCCAAGGTAATCAAAAAAAAAATTTTTTTTTAATCTTCCAAGATACCAAACAAAAAAATCTTGAAAATATTCCCATAAACTTTAAAGAAAAAAAATTCATACTATATAATAAACAATCTTATACCAAAAAAAATTTTTTTGTAACTTTTTTTAGTCATTGATGGACCATTATTTTATTTATTTATTTAGTTATGCAGAAGTGGGTCCCTGAAAAAAAGATGAATTTGAGTTTGTTCATCTGTAATCCCACCTACAAAAGAGATTGAGGGAAGAGGATGCCAAGTTTGAGGACAGACTTGGCAACTCAGTGAGACCTATCTCAAGATAAAAATAATAAGGGTTGGGAACATATGTTCAATCCCCAGTATGGGGGGCAGAGGGGGTGGGGGATGGGATAATTTGTAGGGTAAATCACCAATATTATTTAAAATATATACACCATGTAAACAGTCTGACAGTGCTTCTTTAAAGCTAAATGAAATCCTAAAGAAGCCAACTCTTCACAACAAAAAACTATCTGGCCCAAATTATCTAGAGTCATTGTTTAGAATCCTTGGTCCAATTACTATAACCAAAGTTTACTCTAACCTACAACTACACAAATGTAAAATCTTGGTCCCAGTAATAAAATCTAGTAAAAACAGAACGTTTTCCCCTCAAACTGAAAACAAGAGAAGGAAGCATAGGAAGGGAATAATTTAGTACAGCAATTCTAAACCAATTTTTCTTCCATAATACATATTTTCACATATTCAGCAATCCCTCAGGTAAACCCAAAATCTGATAGCTCATTTCTTACTACCATTGATTGAAAAGTGTTATTTTAGCAGATTTCGGGGAGGTAGGAAAGGGGAGCACAGGGAGAGAAACTTTGCCCAAAGCTTTTCTCTGTCCCTCTGCTATCCTGCCTAAGCATTACTCCAGTATCCCAGTTGCGAAAGGTCCACAGCCTACCTTAATCATGGCAACAAACGGCATCACTTTCTTCATGTATTTCTTCAATTCTGGCAAATTACCTAGTTCATTAGCAATGACTTTGTTATCAGGCAATTTTCCACCATTGGTCTAAAATTGGAAAGGGGAGAGAGGAATATGAAGAAGTAAGCCAGACACAAAATGGTGGCTCTACCAGTCTATTAGAGCAGAGCATATCTGCAGCCCTCAATATCATGGCAAAGTGAAGGCTGAATGAACAATGCAGAAAGGAGTTTTCAACTCTAAATTTAGAAGATACATTTTCTTAGTTTAAAGGAGAAAACCAAGTGTACGGCACTGAATATTTAGTCTTTCTTACAATAATAGCAACTCCAAGATTGTAACATTAGTTCCTATCTAGTAAGAACAGAATATAGTCTTATAAAGTTCTTTATCTTCATTTCATTAGTCATATTAAAATGGAAAACTAAACAACTTTCATAAGGATTTATATAATGTCTGCTTTTGAGTGTTTTTAAATAAATTGTTATTACCAATGTGAAAAGAAAGAATTCCTAGTTACCAACATGTTAAAAATATTGTCATTTTGGGGCTGGGGCTCTAGCTCAGTGGCAGAGCACTTGCATGTGTGAGGCACTGGACTCAATCCTTAGCACCACATTAAAAAAATAAAAAATGAAATAAATAAAATAAAGGCATGCTATCCATCTACAACTACAAAAAAAATTTAAATATCTTGTCAGTTCTATTTATTAAAAACTAACACATATTATCATACATTACTAATATGCACCAGTCCGAAATGTGCTGACTGAATCTAAATCACTTCCATAAACATCAATGGCTCCTTCAATTTAGTGAGAAATAAAGCAGGTGGCCTTTACAGAGTTTTGGGCAACTTATTTTTTTACTAGTTGTAAAAGTCAAGGGCTGGGAATGAATCTAAATGAAAAGAAACATATACAAAGATTTCGAGGAACTTATTTCCATTTAATTCTAACCTTTACTAAAATTCATGGGGGAAAAAAATATTTTCTCCACTTGTCAATGTATTTCTCTGAAAATATGAAAGAAAAAAGAGGATGGGAAACACTCCTCTTCCTTACATCATCAAAAAGGTGCCATATTTAACATAACAACACTCTTGATTACAAATTAAGATTTTTTTAGTTCTTTTGGATGAAAACGAAACTTTAAAAAGAAGCTGATAATGCCAAAAAATGATGTTGTTTCAAAACAACATAATATCTAGTCAAGGAATACAAAATAAATATTTAATTTCTGAAAGAACTGAGGCGATGCCTTTTTTAAATACCTGAGATATCATATACTACTATATTTGATTCTTCCACTAGTCCTCTGATTTGCTGGTTTGAATATATCAATCCACTGAGTTACAATTTCATTTTCAAAGTAGTGTTTATCTTTTACTTGCCATAATTCAAAATCTGCAAGTCTATCTTCCATTTCTATTACCCACAACCAAAGATACAAATATCCATAAAAATAGATTCACAAGGTATAAAAAAAGGCTTTTCACTTTCCATCAAATTTTACAAATGCCAAAGCAGCTTTTCTGAGTATTTCTTAATTAACTAAGTAGTTTGGCAAAATTCCAGTAAAAATCTGGAAATCAGGGCCAGAAGCAATGGCACATGCCAGTAATCCCAGAGGCTTGGGAGGCTGAGACAGGAGGATCGCAAGTTCAAAGCCAGCCTCAGCAAAAGCCAGTTGTTTAGCAACTCAGTGAGACAGTGTCTCTAAATAAAATACAAAAATAGAGCTGGGGATGTGGCTCAGTGGCTGAGTGCCCTGAGTTCAATCCCGGATATATACATACATACGTACATACATACATACATACAAACAAAATTAGTCATTTAAAAAACAGAACTCAGGGGCTGGGATTATGGCTTAGCAGTAAAGCACTTGCCTCGCACATGCAGGACCCTGGGCTCAATCGTCAGCACCACATAATAAGTAAGTGAAATAAAGGTATCGGGTCCAATTACAACTAAAAATTTATATATATATATATATATATATATATATATATATATACATACATACATACATATATATATATATACATACATATACATACATATATATATATATATATATACATATATATATATTATATACTGCATGTATGAGGCCCTGAGTTCGATCCTCAGCACTGCATATAAATACATAAAATAAAGGTCCATTTACAACTAAAAAAAATATTAAAAAAGAAAAAAAGATCTGGAAATCAGAGCTATGGATTTCTTTTTGTCATCACTTCATTTTCACCATAATCCCTATTTTGTTCAGGCTCTTTCTTAAGGGCACCTTAATGGTTTGTGTCTATTAAAAACTGAATTGGTTACCTGAGTAAAAAAGTACAAATTATACAAGATACAATATGTTCCCTATTCTTTGAATGTAAAAGAAAAAGGAATTTTTTTTCCTTTAGAAAATTTAGAACTAAGTATAAATTTTGAATTTACTTTATATAAAACCATTGTATTACAAAGATACTTCCCAAAAACATCTTTGACCCTTAGCCTTTCTATTATCAAATTAAAACATTTTCTTTTCAAGTTTGGAAGAATGAAGCTTCAATTTACTTCAAATATAACAATGTTAAGGCTTGAATCCAACCTTTTAAGTCACAACAAAGTCAAAAGACAAACTCTGTCCTTTTGCTCCATAATTTTAACCACATATATGAAAAACCCCCACCTTTTGATTACATTCAACTAGATCTATTTTTATCCAACTTTTAGAAATGATGAAAATAATAGCAGCTTTCCCTCAGAATTCATTTATGAACTACCAAGGATAACAAAGAAATGATCCCAACCTGGATGGACTTGAACAAAGTTACCTGTCACCTTTCTCCCAGACACTGCTAACATCCTAAAAACAAAAACAACATAAGCAGGACACAACACTGTCGGGAAGGGCGGGGGGGAGTCTACTAAGAGCCTCACCTCAAAGTGGTTACGTAGAACCAACAGAGTTGTATGCTGCCAAGGTGGATAGTTCTTCGCCACATAGATGGTGCAATGTGAGGGCCTCTGAGGTGGTTGCTTGTCAGTCTTCTACATAGTAGAAGCAAAGGAAAAAGCTTTCATTGGCTTTTATATAAATCAAAACTGAGAACACCCACTCCCCAGATGCACACTACCACTGCCTTTACCATGTATGAATATACACACTACAGAACTGTATTAGCAGTGAATATAGCAATACAAGTTTTAGTCTTTTTTTGGGGGGGGGGAGTACTAAGGTTGAACCTAGAGGCATTTTACCACTGAGCTTCCTCCAGAATTTTTTTTTTTATATTTTGAGAAAGATTGCTAAGACTGGCCTCAAATTTGTGATATTCCTGCCTCAGCCTCCCAGTCTTCTGGGATTATAAGCATGTACCACAGCACTTGGCTCATTTGCTCAGTTTTAATTGGGTTGTTTTTATTAGAGTTGAGCTCTGACGTTCTTCACATATACTGGATATTAAACCTCTGTCAGACAAGTAGCTGGAAAAGATTTTCTCCCATTTTGTAGGCTATCTCTTCACTTTGTTTCTCTTGTTGTGCAGATGCTTTTTAATTTGATGCCATCCCATTTATTGATTCTTGCAATGGAACAGAAACAACACAAACACAAACCTACACAGCTCCAATCATGTAATTCTTGATAAAGTTGTCAAAAATGTACATTGGGGAAAAGACAGCCTCTTTAGCAAATGGGCATGGGGAAATTATATATCCACATGAAAGAGAATGATTTCCTATGTTCATATATGAATACATAACCAGTAAAACTCCACATCATATACAACCACAAAAATGGGAAGTTAAGCTGGGTATGATGGTGCATGCCTGTAATCCCAGCAACTAAGGAGACTGAGGCAGGAGGATTTAAAGTTCAAAGCCAATCTCAGCAATTTAGCAAAGCCCTAAGCAACTCAGCGAGACCCTGTCTCTAAATAAAATTTTAAAAATAAAGAAAAAAAGATGGGATGTTATGTTCCACATATGCATAATATGTCAAAATATACTCTACGCCATGTATAATTAAAAAGAATAAAAAAAAAATTTTAAAAACCCAATCAATAAATGGGCAAAGGAACTGAACAGGCACTTCTCAGAAGAAATATAATTGATCAACAAATATATGAAAAAATATTCAACATCTCTAGCAACTAGAGAAATGCAAATAAAAACTACACTGAGATTCCATCTCACTCCAGTCAGAACAACAATCATCAAGAATATAAGCAACAATAAATGCTAACTAGGATGTGGGGGAAAAGGTACACTCATATATTGCTGGTGGGACTGCAAATTGGCACAACCACTATGGAAAGCAGTATGGAGATTCCCAAGAAAACTTGCAATGTAACCACCATTTGACTCAGTCACCCACTCCTCAGTTTATACCCTAAGGACTTAAAATCAGCCATACTATAGTGACACAGTCACATCAATTTACAGCAGTTCAATTCACAGTAGCTAAACTATAGAAACAACTTAGGTGACCTTCAACAGGTGAATGGATAAATATGGTGTGTATACACACACACACACATACACACACACACACAATGGAATACTACTCAGACTTAAAGAAGAATGGAATTATGGCATTTGCCAGTAAATGGATGGAACTGGAGAATATTACACAGAGCAAAATAAGCCAATCCCAAAGAAGTAAAGGCTGAATGTTTTCTCTGATATGTGGATGCTAATTCACAATAAAGGGGCAGAGAAAAATAGAGGTATTTTGGTCTAGACAGAGGGAAGTGAAGGGGGGTCATGAAGGTAGAAATGATAGTAGAATGAATCGGACATTATAACCCTATGTGCATATATGATTACATGACCTATGTAACCTTACATCATGTACAACCAGATGAATGAGAAGTTATACTCCATTTATGTATAATGTGTCAAAATGCATTCTACTCTCATGTCTAACTAATTAAGACAAATAAAAATTTTTTTTTTTATTTTTTTTTAAATGCATTTTTTTTTAAAGAGAGAGGAGAGAGAGAGAGAGAGAGAATTTTTAATATTTATTTTTTAGTTCTCGGCGGACACAACATCTTTGTTGGTATGTGGTGCTGAGGATCGAACCCGGGCCGCACGCATGCCAGGCGAGCGCGCTACCGCTGAGCCACATCTCCAGCCCAAATAAAAATTTTAAAAAAGAAGAATGAAACTAGATCTGGGATGAGGTTGTGGCTCAGCGGTACAGCACTTGCCTCACACATACGAGACCCTGGGTTCGATCCTCAGCACCACATAAAAATAAATAAATAAACTAAAGGTATTGTGTCCAACTACAACTTAAAAATAAATAAATAAATAAATATATATATATATATATGGAAAAAGAAACTAGATCCTTATCTCACACTCTGTATAAAAGTCAACTGAAAATGGACCAAAGTGGGCTGGGGCTGTAGCTCACTGGCAGAAGCGCTTGCCTAGCATGGGTTCAATCCTTAGCACTGCATAAAAAAAAAAAAAAAAAAAAAAAATCAACAAAAAAAGGCATGTTGTCCATCTACAACTATTTAAAAAAATTAAAAATTTAAAAAAAAAAAAGTGGATCAAAGACCTACACATAAGACCAGAAACTTTACAACTGTCAGAAGAAAAAACTGGGAAACACTTCAACATATGGGTACAGGCAAATATTTCCAGAATTAGACCCCTACAGTTCAAGAAATCAGACCAATAACTTTTAAGGAACAAACTTCACCTTTCCTTTAGCTGGCATCATATAGTTCTTAAGTCGCAGTCTAAGGTCATGTGCTACTTCCATGAGATACTGTGAGGAACGTATCAAGGCTTCATCCACAGGACCCGCCACCGGCCATGAAGCATTCATAATTGAGTCAGGCTTTTAAAAACAGAAACAAAGAAAGGTTCAGTGAGATCTGACAACACAACTATTTTACAGTTCTTGCTTACAGTTTCATATCAAGGGTACCATCTGTAATTCTGTGCAGAGTTCAAACCTGACTACACATAACACACTTTTACAGACCCTGATCTAATGTTCCCTAGAATTCAAGCTGTGAAGTCTGATTCTACACTCTTAATTAGCATCCATTTGTACAAGCATATTAATACCCACACACATATGCTCACTTTCAAAGAAAATTATGCAATGCTAATTTGCTTAAATTTAACCATTATTATATAAATTATGCACACTCCCAGTTTTTATTCTATTAATACATCCAGTATTGAAACTATGGCTACTCAGTATATAGATCATAAGCACATTTTTGCACGGTTCATGCACTGAAAAAAAAAAAAAAAGAGCCCAGTTATTAAGACTGGAAAAAGTTATCAAAACAGCAATCTATCTGCAAGTCTGGGAAAAATAATTAAATTTATCTTCACAGTAAGAATGCAAATATAGTATCCTGAATATACAGTCCTATATATATATATGCCTAGAATTTGATAATAAGAAACTTATGCTAACATATGCTTCTATTTTGATTTATAAGCACCTCAAAACCATTGTTTTATATCTTTCTCAATGTTTTCACCTTTTTTCAACAGTTGAAATACACATAATACAATGCATAGCTGAATACATTCAAATGTATTACAACTTTTCTTAACAGATGGGAATTAGGTGAAACACATACTATTACAATTTTAAAATATATGTATCATTTATATACAAATAAAGACACATATACAATTTAATTGTTTTGTTTAGTTATTTTTAACATGTTGTAATAATTACGATGATGAATCCAGTATTATTCTTAAAATACTCATTTTCAGCTTTTTTCTCTTCTTTTAGGGGGTGGTAATGGGGATCAAATCTAGGGCCTTGCACATGCCAAGACTTGTGCAAGCATTTCAACACTGATCTACTACTTCTATGCCAGCTCTTCAGCTTTTTCTCTTAAGTAATATTATAATCACAACAATTGATAAGGCCAAAAATCAAAACCACTCATGACATTTTAAAACTGTAAGGTACCTTTCCCAGAAGTGTCCAGATGTGCTCACACAAATGCGGACAGAATGGAGCCAAAAGAAGTGTCTGAACTTCAATAAAGCGGAACACAAGATCTCTGTGCATGCCTTCTATGGCCAATTCCCGGTATTTATCTTTCGCAGCCTATAAAATTCAAAATTATTTACCATTTCCCTCACTTCTTTAAAACAAAAATTTTTCAGTATCTTATATTTAATGCAATTTTTTAAAAGCTTTTGTTCTTTAAAAATTCCATAATTAATAATTATAAAGATTTCATTTAATCTTTTAAAATTTGCAAGTAAATCTATATCAGTCTTTGCCTAAAGAATATTAAAAGTTTTCTTTTTTACCTTAAACACTTGAAATGACAATCTTTAAGAAATACTGACACCTTGTGGAAAACCTCAGAAGATACTGGCTTTCAAAATAACAATTAATTACAAATTTTCCTTCATTATTATCAGCTTTTAAATCTTTTCCTACAAAGTATAAGCTGATTTTTAGATTTAATATTATTAATATTCATGGATCAAATAAGAGCAGAATTCTTTATATGAAATGAATACAAGAGAAAAAATATCAAAGAAACACTTAAAAAATCACAAGTGAATTTAAAAATTTCCTAACCAGATTTTCAGCCTGTACTTTAAACATGCAATTAGGTTATAGCAAGGGAAAAACATACTATATTCACAATGACATGTTTTATACCAAAAGAATAGCATACCTGAAACTCAAAAAATCCTGTTTTCAAAGCTTCTTTAAACATCATCTTTTCATAGTTTTGATCTGTTTTTATAATTCCTGCATTCATTTCACTATTGATTAGGAAAAAAAAAAGTTACTGCATTTAAAGACAATTATACACAAATACATATATTTACATACCAATATATTTATATATACACAGTATATATGTATATGTATATAAAGCTGCTGCATACACTAATAAGCAATAAAATGAGAACACTATCTAAAACATTTAAAACTGCTCAACACAAAACCATCTTTGTTCTCCTTAAAACTAATTATTATAGTCTCTTTATTGTTTATTCACCATTAAGTATTGCCCTCTTTTACGTTTAAGGTTCCTGCTTATGATAGCACAGTTAACAATGTTTGTTTAAAATTCCTTAATGGAAACTCTGTTTTGAAGCCCATGAAAATAGCTTAATTAAAGTCATAGCCAGGCCTTAACTGCTGCATTTCAAGTAACTGATACTGAATATTAGGAAGAAAATTTTTTTCTTACCACCTCAGGCCCCCCTTTTTTTTTTTTAATAAACCTTTGTTTATTTGTGGTACTGAGGATTGAACCCAGTACCTCACACATGCTAGGCAAGCGCTCTACCACTGAGCTACAATCTCAGCCCAGGCCCTTCTTTATTTAGCCTAAAGTGACACCAATCTTTTTCATTGCCTATCTTTGCACTCCACATACTGTAAGTCAAATAACTATTATACCCTTTCCATGGTTTGACATAATTTCTCCTCTCCCTGTATATCTCCTATTTATTTTTCAAAAACACCCAGAATTCACACATCTCCCATGAATTCTCTTTATCCCTATTATTGCATTTACAATTGGTTGTTTGTCCTGCTAGACAACAAAGAATCATTTTACTCACTTTTTTAACATGCAGAAACAGTAGAGAAAAATGGTTATATAAGAACAGGCTTTGAGGACAGAAAAACAAGTTCATATACTAAGTTTTCAATTACTAGCTTCAAGGTATTTAATGCAACAGTTTATTTTTCTAAGCCTCAGTTTCTTAAATAGAGTTGATAATATCTTTTCCATATAAAGTTGCTTTGAGGCTAAAGCTAAAGATGGAAAGTAATTAACATAGCACCTAGCACAAACAAGCCTTCAATAAATAGTAGCTACTATTATCATGTAACTTATTTTTAGGGAAAAAAAGAAAATTTAAAAATGCACCACCACTAAGTTTAAAAAAAAAAAAGTGTTTGGGACCCATACATTACCTTGCAAAAACTTTATCATTGAAAGTACTGGCAGGACCACTTCTTAGGCTGTCCCAGTTGGCAACCATTTCTTTTACCCATTCCACCCAGGTATATAGACGGAGAATACCTGCATCTGCCATGGCTTCCACAAAGTTGGCATCTTCAACAGTGTCACCAGCATCAGCCAGAGCCAAGCGCATTCCTGAAAGAAGGGTGAGGGGAAATCAAGTAAATGAACTGATAATATGGTTACTGAGTATTAACTACGTCTCTAGTTAGGTACACAACACATAACACAGCACAAAGTCCACATACACATTAAGAAACAACAATTGGGGCTGGGGCAGTAGCTCAGTGGCAGAGCACTTGCTTCCCATGAGGGAGGGAGGGAGGGAGGGAGGGAGGGAGGGAGGAAGGGAGGAAGGAAGGAAGGAAGGAAGGAAGGAAGGAAGGAAGGAAGGAAGGAAGGAAGGAAATCACAATTGTTTTAAAGTACTGTACTAGACCAACAGCAAAAATAAAAATCACCAAAAGTAAGAACTCTAATGCTGTTCAAATATTTGAACAATCTATATTAATTTACATACATTTAGCATTAATATGTGCTTCTTCTCAGGCATATTGAGCTAATGAGATAATGTGATCTTTAATAAGGCAAAGGAAGAAAATGATGAATTAGGGATAGACATTTCTTTGTGGTTTCCCCATCAATATCTCAGTCTCATTTAAAAGTAGAAAAATATTATGGTATTTTTAATGCATGAGAACACACACTGTTGCTCTATGTATACAAATGTTTATTCAATTTCTCAGTACTAAAATTACTTTGTTTCAGTTTTCAACTAATAAAACTTTATTTTTTCAATTCTTGTGTCTTAGTATTAGCAAAATCTTTCATTTGAAAATACAAGAAAAAAATTAAATATCAATAAGCCTAATTTTTTAAAAATTATAGGACATATATCTACAATGAAATGCTATATTGCTACAAAAAAAGTAACTCACTATAGTCCAATATAAGAATTGCTAAGTGAAAAAAGGAAAAATACAGAGCAGTAAAGCTACTTTCTATATCCTAAAGGAGGAAGATGAGAACATGAAACATTAAGTTTTATATGCATTAAATACTTCTTGGCACACACAAGGTGAAAACATTTTAGCTTTTTACTTTGAAACGACTTTACACTCAACTAAAAAATTTACAAAAATCAGTAGAGAATAAATATGTATCATTTACCCAGCTTTCTAAATGTCAACAACTTACATAACTCTAATATCAAAACCAGGAAGTTAACATTAGTACAATATTATTAACCAAATTATAGAACTTATGTAAATTTTCCACCATTTCCCCTAAGATCTTTTTTCTACTTCAAGATCCAATTCAGGGGCTGGGATTATGGCTCAGCAGTAAAGCGCTCGCCTAGCACAGGCGGGACCCGGGTTCAATCCTCAGCACCACATAAAAATAAAGGCATTGTGTTGTGTCTATCTACACCTAAAAAAATAAATATTTAAAAAAAAATCCAATTCAGAAATTCACACTGCATTTCATGGCTGTGTCTCCCCTTGTTCTTTTCAAATCTATGACAGTTTTTTTAGTCTTCCCTTGTCCTTTATGGCATTAACAGCTTTGATGTTAGTTATTTAATAAAACTGCTCTCAATTTTAGTTTTGTGTGATGTTTCCTCATGAGTAGCCTGAGGTTATGAACCTCTGGTAAGAACACCACAAAAAATTGTTGTACCCTCTTTGAGTATCCTATCAGGAAGGTACATGATATTGATATGACTTAAGTACTGTTACTGCTAACCTTGATCACTTGGCTATGCACCAAGCATTTCTACTATAAAATTACTATTTTTTCCTTTATGATTAATAAATATCTTGAGATGAGAAACACTGAAAATATGCAAATATCCTATTTTTCTGAAACTTTAACCCATTTTAGCAACCATTGGTGGATCTTCCCTATAACAATTATTATCATGGTGTTTGACTACTGGTGCTTTTATAGTTCACTCAGTATTTCTACATTAAGTGACTTCAAAGGAAAAGACTTCCTTACTTCCCCACTGATTTATTTATTCAATAATTAGTAGATATCAGTATGGACCCAGAGATATTTATTTTATCCATTAGGTTATAATCCAATACTATTATTATTTATTGATGCCTAAATTGTTCTAGCACATACTAATGGAAGCTCCTTCAAAATCACTCTGGTGTCCTTTCAACATATCCCCACTCAGGACAGAGGATAATCTGGTGGTAGAATACTTGCCTAGCAAGTATGAGGCCCTAGGATTAAATCCCCAGCACCGAAGAAAACAAACAAAACGTTTCCTGCTTTTTTTTTTTTTTTATATTTATTTATTTTTTAGTTTTCGGCGCACACAACATCTTTGTTTGTATGTGGTGCTGAGGATCGAACCCAGGCCGCACACATGTCAGGCGAGCGTGCTAGGGCTTGAGCCACATCCCCAGCCCCACGTTTCCTGCTTTCATAAGTCTTCCTTACTTTCTTTTTTTTTAAACCAGGATGGAACCCAGGGGCACTTAATCACAGCCACATCCCCAGCCCTTTTTTATATTTTATTTAGAGACAGATTCTCACTAAGTTGCTTGGGACCTTAGTTAAGTTGCTGAAGCTGGCTTTAAACTTGTGACCCTCTTGCCTGAGCATCCCAAACCACTGGGATTACAGGTGTGTGCCACTGCACCTGGCAAGTACTTCCTTATTTTGGCAGCTGGTCCACGCTCATCTTGTACTTTTCCTACCAAATCAATCACTTTTCCTAGGAGCTCTCGCTCCTTTTGTAAGAGAATGGTATTTAGAACCAAGATCTGAACACATTTCATTGCTACTGGGTGTCACTACTCCGAGGCTCACTCAAGCAAACAGAACTAGGAAGATATATGTATGTATACTAACCCACATGCACATAAGCATCAATGTTTATTTCTGTATATATGTATCTAAAAATAAAATTAAAATCATAAACTCATATTGCCAATTTCAATTCAATATTACATGGTTTATTCCAGCCTTTCTCTTTTACTTTTTATAACTTCTTCTGAAAGTAAGCTCTCTGAGAAAGAGGTTCTCATCCACAATATATTTATTTTTTTATTCAACCTTGGTAAACACATTTTCATAAGTGCTTTTATTTCTAGTAAGAAGCAGACTTACTAACTACGGTATTTGTGTAGAGTTCTTTCTTTAGTGTTTGTATTTAACCAAAATACTGTTTACAAAGTTAAGTTGTTCTTCCCTACCCCCTTCATTATAGTCATGCTTCCATTTGCAATATAGCTTTGTACATTTATCACCATTTGGAGTCCCCTGCCACCACATCCTTTGATTTTAATTATGTGCTTGATATTTTGGTACAAGAAACATTATTATGGGGGCTGGGATTGTAGCTCAGTGGGAGAGCGCTTGCCTAGTATGTGTGAGACACTGGATTCAATAAATAAATAAAAGTACAAATGTATTGCGTCCATCTACAAATAAACGTATTTTTTTAAAAAAGAAGAAAGAAATATTATTGTGGCTCTAAGAGTCAAAGTTATACAAAAAGGTACACTCAGAGAAGTACAGCTCCTTCTTCATCTTTACTAGCAAATTCCCATTCTTCCCAGTATTTCCCACCTACCTCATAGTCATAGGTCACTAATCTCTCTAGTGTCTAGTTTATCATTCTCCAAGGACTGGACCCAGGGGCACTTATCACTGAGCCACATCCCCAGCCCATTTTTTAATTTTTATTTTGAGACAAGGTCTTGCTAAGTTGCTTAGGACCCTGCTAAATTGCTGAGGCTGGCTTTTACCTTCCAATCCTCCTCAAAGCCTCCTGAGCTGCTGGGATTACAATGTGTACCACCACACCTGGCCTATTCTACAACTGTTTTAAAATCAGTAGACACATATATTATTTATCTCCTACTTTTCTACATGAGGAATGCATATAGTAGTTTTTTGTTTTGTTTTGTTTTGTTTAATTAAATGGTTCTTTTGCATAGCTAATGTTATTGTTTTGTGGGTTTCTTGGTTTGTTTTTTCCACAAATTTTAGAAATTAATTGATAGAGATCTTTCTTATCCTTGCTTTTTATAATTATACAGTATTCCATTATGTGGTGGTAGCACAGTTTATTCATTCACTCTACTACACAAAAGCATTTAGGTTGCTTCCAATATTTTACAAGTTCAAACACTGCTACAGTCAATAATGTACACATTTTTTGGTATTGTTGGAGGAGGTGCTCCAGGGCAAATCCATATAAGTGGGACTGTAAGGCAAAAAAAGGTAAGATAAGCTTTGTTTGGAATTGCCAAAATTGCCTCCAAGAGAGCTGTACAAATTGCATTCCCACTAGCAATGTATAAGAGAGTATGTGAAGAAATTGATGATTTTATCAACTGAGAAAGACTGGATAGCTAAGGGATAAAAGAGGGTATATTTTTAATGCATATGCTTTTCAGATCTTCTATATTTTGAACCATATGAATGTATTACTTATCCAAACGCAAATACAATTTTAAATAATGTATTCTAAGAAACAGAAATAATTCAGTTCCAATAGAGAAATCAAGAACTCAAAATGGGTTAGCCATGATCAACAAAAAAAATATCACGATGACCAAGGACTAGTTAAATAGAAATAAATGGTTCCTTAAAGATAATACTAATTTTGTTTCTTCCCAAAATACTAATAAAATGTAAAAATTCTAAGATCAGGGGAAAAATAATTTCTGAAAAGTAAATGTTCTCACATTCAAATCTTCCATTGAAAAACCAAATACAGAGTAAATATTTAGATATTTACTTCCTATAGGCCCAAGTTCTCTACAAAACCAGTTTTGAATCTCAGCAATTATAGTGACTTTCATTTAAAAGAAAACTAACTTTAGATGAAGTTTGCTCCTGGATGGATTTTATCAATAATTCTTATAATTTATGTTGTTTATCCATAAAGAAATTACGAATATTTTAAAATTTTGTTCAAAGCAGAAGATAAAAAATTAAAACACCTATTTTAACTTGTCTTTTGTAATCTAAGGCAAATCAGATTCTGTGCAACAGTAATAACAA
The DNA here is from genome assembly GCF_045843805.1 of Urocitellus parryii. NCBI lineage: Eukaryota > Metazoa > Chordata > Mammalia > Rodentia > Sciuridae > Urocitellus > Urocitellus parryii. The sequence goes on from NC_135531.1 coordinate 100,137,736, forward strand.
AAATGCATAACTCACCATCAGCTGAAAATTTGTCAACAGCTTGGGTCAAAGTTAGGAAGTTGCCTGTGGATTTTGACATCTGAAATAGAAAGTCAATAATTAGGCATTAATGACAACATACATAAATATAATCAGCCAAATCAAATTTAACTAAGTTGGACATGACAAAATAAAAAGGAATTCAAAACACAGAAAAGGAAAAATACATAAATTTTATTTTTTTTTACTTTATTTATTCTTTTATGTGGTACTGAAGATTGAACCCAGTGCCTCACATGTGCTAGGCAGGTGCTATACCACTGAGCCACAACCCCATCCCTTTACATGAATTTTAGAGAAAAAAAAAATATGAAGTTGAACCAATAAAGTTACTTGTCTTGAGTTATTTAGCTCATTAGTGACAAAGCTAGGAGTGGATCTCAAGGCCAACATTCAGTCTACTCTGATTTCCATTATCCTTATCACCCCAGGTAACTGATTAGACATGTGGAATGATTCCACTATAACCAGAACGCTTAAGCTAGGTACATAAGCAAGAGCTGTACAGCACTCAAGAGTCCTTCAGGATAGAATAGACTAGCTCGAGAGGTTAAGAATTAGGATTTTAGGAAGGTTCCTGTCATTATGGTCACAATAACTAGTTGTTCAAGTTGTGCTCTGCCCTAAGGCAGTGTATCTAGGAGGGTACCGTTCACAGAATGACAATCTTTAATATTTTAACTGTTTTATGTTATTATTGAAACTTTGCTAATGCCGAAGAACAGATATTACATCAATTTTCCACTACATGACAATAAAGCATCATTCTAATAGTCAGTATACAACAATGTTCAGATAAGCCAAAGAAAAGGTTACATCCTAATACAATTACAAAATATATGGATCCACTTTGACTTACGAAGAAAAGAGGAATTCAATAATCAAGTTAATCTAACAAAATCTATAATACAACTCATGTTGCTAAACAGCCTTTTTTTTTTTTTTTTTAAGTCTAATGTACAGACTATCTTTGGTAAGGGAGGGTACCAAGGGTACCCAGGTAGCCCAGGGGTGCTCAACCACTGAATCACATCCCAGACCTTGCTGACAGGATCTCACTAAGTTGCCAAGGGCCTCACTAAGTTGTTGAAGCTGGCTTTGAATTTATGATCCTCCTGCCTCAGCCTCCCAAGGCACTAGGCTTACAGGTGCTTGTCAACACACCAAGCTAATAAACATTTTAATTACGTGTTACTTTTACAGCAATGGCTAAATCTGACATTTTATACTAAAGTTCATATCATATGCTGTTTGTTCAAATCTATACCTATTTCTTTAAGACATAGATACTAATACTCTTTTGCCACTACCTTTCACTGGTCATAATAAAATTCATTGGTTGTAACACATACAATATTTACTAATAATAAATAAATAATACTAGGCTGGGAGTATATAGTTCTGCAGCAGAATGCTTGGAAGGTTAAGACCCTGGGTTTAATCCTCAGCAACACAAAACTTTGGGCCAGGCACAGTAGTGCCCACCTGTAATCCCAGCAGCTCGGGAGGCTAAGACAGGAGCGTCACAAGTTCAAAGTCAGTCTTGGCAACAGCGAAGCACTAAGCAACTCAGTCAGACCCTGTCGTTAAATAAAATACAAAATAGGGCTGTGGATGTGGCTCAGAGACCTAGAGCCCCTGAATTCAATCCCTGGTACACCACCCCCCCAAAAAAAAACAAACTCTTGAATCATAAATAATACTTTTTTTTTAAATTGGAGATGCCTTTCTCTCTGCAAAGGTATTAGAGGGGAAAATGAGGGTACTGTCAAGAAGTTTGCATAACCTCCTCTCAAGAATGCTAATTAATTATAGTCCTATGTAGCCTATAAAAGAGTCACACAAATTAATAGTGACAATAATGGGGGTGATAGTTTTTTTTTTCAATTTTCAGCATAGAGAATGATAATAGATTATCTAGGAAAAAGCATTAAGTGACACCTAGAAATCACATAAACTTCAAAATCTTGTTTTCTAATTTAGTGGTCAGAGTAAAAACAAAAAGCACTAAATCCCTTTCTCAAGTTATTGAGAAAGATCTTGCCAGGTGTGGTGACACACACCTGTAATCCCAGTGACTTGGGAGCCTGAGGGAGGAGGATCACAAATTCAAAGTCAGCCTCAGCAACTTACCAAGACCTTGTCTCAGAATAAAATACAAAGAAATGGGGATATGGCTCAGTGGTTGAGCACCCTTGAGTTCAATCCCTAGTATCAAAAAAAAAAAAAAAAAAAAAAAAGAGAGAGAGAGAGAGAGAGAGAGAGAAAGAGAAAGTTCTCATGGGAGTCAATATGCTAAGATCTTTATGCTTCTTGTCCCTATCTCCATCTCTTCCAGTCATGAATTGTCACCTTATGCCACTTTAAATACAAATAATATAACAAGTAAATATTCCTCTTCTTTCCTCAATGAAACTATCTACTCTATTTGCTCACTTTTATTTACCAGGGCATGGTGGCGCAAGTCTGTAATCCTAGCAATTCAAGAGGCTGAAACAGGAGGATTACAAATTTGGGACCAGCCTCAGCAATTTAGCAAGTACCTAAACAACTTAGTGAGACCCTGTCTCAAAATAAAAAATAAAATAGGCTGGAGATATGGCTCCCTGGTTAAGCACCCTGGGTTCAATCCCTGGTACCAGGGATTATTTATTACTGTATTTAATTTGTGATTATTATTGTATTTAATTTGTGCTGCCAAAGGAGCTAAAAGCATGCAATGGAGGAAGGATAGCATCTTCAACAAATGGTGTTGGGAAAACTGGAAATCCATATGCAACAAAATGAAACTGAATCCCCTCCTCTCGCCATGCACAAAAGTTAACTCAAAGTGGATCAAGGAGCTAGATATCAAATCAGAGACTCTGTGTCTGATAGAAGAAAAAGTTGGCTCCGATCTACATATTATGGGGTCGGGCTCCAAATCCCTTAATAGGACACCCATAGCACAAGAGTTAATAACAACAATCAACAAATGGGACTTACTTAAACTGAAAATTTTTTTCTCAGCAAGAGAAACAATAAGAGAGGTAAATAGGGAGCCTACATCATGGGAACAAATTTTTACTCCTCACACTTCAGATAGAGCCCTAATATCCAGAGTATACAAAGAACTCAAAAAATTAGACAATAAGACAACAAATAACCCAATCAACAAATGGGCCAAGGACCTGAACAGACACTTCTCAGAGGAGGACATACTATCAATCAACAAGTACATGAAAAAATGCTTACCATCTCTAGCAGTCAGAGAAATGCAAATCAAAACCACCCTAAGATACCATCTCACTCCAGTAAGATTGGCAGCCATTATGAAGTCAAACAACAACAAGTGCTGGCAAGGATGTGGGGAAAAGGGTACTCTTGTACATTGCTGGTGGGACTGCAACCTGGTGCGGCCAATATGGAAAGCAGTATGGAGATTCCTGGGAAAGCTGGGAATGGAACCACCATTTGACCCAGCTATTGACCTTCTCAGACTATTCCCTGAAGACCTCAAAAGAGCGTACTACAGGGATACTGCCACATCGATGTTCATAGCAGCACAATTCACAATAGCTAGACTGTGGAACCAACCCAGATGCCCTTCAATAGATGAATGGATAAAAAAAATGTGGCATTTATACACCATGGAGTATTACGCAGCACTAAAAAATGACAAAATCATGGAATTTGCAGGGAAATGGATGGCACTAGAGCAGATTATGCTTAGTGAAGCTAGCCAATCCCTAAAAAACAAATACCAAATGTCTTCTTCGATATAATGAGAGCAACTAAGAACAGAGCAGGGAGGAAGAGCAGGAGGAAAAGATTAACATTAAACAGAGACATGAGGTGGGAGGGAAAGGAAGAGAAAAGGGAAATTGCATGGAAATGGAGGGAGACCCTCATTGTTATACAAAATTACATATAAGAGGTTGTGAGGAGAATGGGAAAATAAACAAGGAGAGAAATGAATTACAGTAGATGGGGTAGAGAGAGAAGATGGGAGGGGAGGGGAGGGAGGATAGTAGAGGATAGGAAAGGTAGCAGAATACAACAGTTACTAATAGGGCATTATGTAAAAATGTGGATGTGTAACTGATGTGATTCTGCAATCTGTATTTGGGGTAAAAATGGGAGTTCATAACCCACTTGAATCTAATGTATGAAATATGATATGTCAAGAGCTTTGTAATGTTTTGAACAACCAATAAAAAAAAGAAAAAAAAATTTGTGCTGCCAGTCCTGAACTCTCTGATTGATTCATATTCCTATAAAATGTACAACTTTCTAAATCTGAAAAGACTTCCAGGAATTTTAAACTTTCAAGAGGCAATAAGCCTTACCTTCTCAGAATTGAGGAGGAGATGTCCGTTTGCTCTCACAGCTGTGGGCCATTTGTCACTTTACAGGTAAATGTTTAAAGACAGAAAATGAAAATTAAAGAAAGATTATGGCATATGTTTAAAATTTTGAGGTAAATTTTAATACTCATAAAAATTTGCTCAGACAAATATACAGTGTATTTACTATGATCTGGCTTCTTGTGTGTCTGTTTTAAGGGATAGAACCCAGGGCTTTGTACATGCAAGGAAAGTGTTCTACCACCCCAGCTGCTGTCCTGTATTTAACAATACATATAAACAACAAAGGACTAACTATAGAAATGATGATGCACACATACAATAATATAACTATTTTAAAAATATAGGCAGGGCTATATGTATCAGTAGAAAAGATCCTAAATATATATTAAGTGGAAAAAAAAGAGAAAAGCATATACAGCACAGTATCACTGAATAAATTTTAAATATAGGTAACTGGTGCCAGTGTATATATAAACAATTTTTTTCCAGAAGAAATCAAGAGTTTGTTCCTTCAGCTACTTAAGGGACTAAAGAGAAAAATAAAAATACACCTGGATAAACATGGAAGAGGACAGAGGACTATCCTGGAGCACAAAGATTATGCAGATCCAGATTCTGGTCAGAATAGTACTACCAACTAAAAGTGATCAATTTTCAGAAGTACAGTGGTATAGGCACAGGGTTCAAAATTCACTATTACTTTTTTACTTTATACACTCTCTGAATTTTCAAACTGTGTGTACATTTATTCATTCATTTTAAAAATGAGATCATGTGCTGGGTGCAGTGGCACACACCTGTAATGACAGAACTCGAGAAGCTGAGGCAGGAGAATAACAAGATCAAAGACAGCCTCAGCAATTTAGCAAGACCCTGTCTCAAAATAACATATAAAAAGGGCTGGGGATGTGGCTCAGTGGTTAAGCACCCCCAGGTTCAATTCCTGGTACCCAAAAAAAGAACAAATGATATCATATGAGGCACAATGGGTAAAAGCAAGTTTCTGGGACCAGATTCCTGGGTTTGCATCTGGTTCTTCTACTTATCTAACTGGGTAGCTCTGGGTGAATTTTTGATCCCTCTTTGCCTCAAGTAAGGCTCCTTGTTTGTAAAATAAGGATATCAGAGATCTGCCTCAAAAAATTGTAATGAGAATTAAAGCAGTTACTGAAAGTGATTAGAACAAGTGCCTGGCATAAGTACTTGGATGTTATTACTTACCTGTAATTTTTTAAAAAATAAAAAAATAAAAAAAATTGTGCAAAGATAAGATTCAATTTAATAGTAAATGCTACTCAAAGGGGCTGGGGCTATAGCTCAGGGGCAGAGCATTTGCCTAGCATGTATGAGGTACTGAGTTTGATCCTTAGCACCACATAAAAATAAACAAAATAAAGGCATGTTGTCCATCCACAACTACTTTTAAAAAATAAAAAAATAAAAAAAAAAAGCGCTACTCTAAGATACCCAGTTTCTTTTCTTTTTTCTTTTTTTTTTTTTGGCACCAGGGATTGAATGTAGGAGCATTTAACCACTGAGCCACATCCCCAACCCTTTTTATATTTTATTTTGAGACAGGGTCTTGCTAAGTTGCTCAGGGCCTCACTAAGTTGCTAAGTCTGGCTCTGAACTCACAATCCTCCTGCCTCAGCCTCCCAAGCCACTGTAATTATAACTATGCACTACCACACCTGGCTTCAATTTCCTTAAAAATATTTTTTAAATCAAAGAGTAAAATAATTGTATGACAAGTAGTATAAGAATCACATTAGATATCAATCCTCTACTTTAAAAATCTTCCTTGCATTCCTGAGGGAAAAAAATAGAATGTCTTTCTAAATACAAGTTTTATGAGATTGTTTTGGCTTTATGAAATAAAATTTGGACAGACTGAATTGCTGCTTTCTTCAGATATTTGAAAGACGAGAGAAAAAAAAGCAGAGACACACCTGCATCAAGATAAAGGAGGACAGAAGAACCACCCCAGAGCACAGTGTGTGGACCCAGATTCTGGTCAAAATGGTGCTACCAATTAATGCTGGAATCATGGAGCTCCCAACTCTAAAGGGGGGGTTCCTTCAAGTTCTAACGCCTCAAATTGCCTTTAATTCCTACATCTAATGGATCAAATGAACTATACCTTCAGTGCCCCTGAAGTATAACATGTTTTGGTGGCCTAAGTTATATTTAGAAACCCTTGTTTTTAAATATAACAGATAAGAAGATGTATGCTTTCTGCTTTATTGTACATTTAATAAGAAAAAAATTTTATTGTCAAGTCTAGCTGTCCTCTCCACAAAAATTTATTAGGATACTTGAAATTACAAGACACCCTTATTGACAATCAATAAATCTAGTCCACATGTATGTTAGCATTCACCTTTGTTCCGGCCACATAGCCACATGATTATAAAGGTAATATGAAAGATGATTTGGAATAAGATCCTTGCCAGATACTCGAAGATCCACAGGATACCAGAACTCAAACTCCTGCTTTAACTGATCTAATTTTTCCTTTGGGATCTGAGTCTTAGGAAATGGTGCATCCTTGAAGAAAATATAATCCCAAACTTCCTTAGTCATCTGTTGTGCACTGTATTAAAACAAAAATAATGTAAATCAAACATGTAAATCAAAAGATTTCAATGCTTGCTAATAAAATATACTCCTTTCCCTTAACTATTTACCAACCTGATACCCAGTGGAGACTCTGCCTGTCCACGCAAGTTGCCCCCCTGCAACAGGTGTGCAACTGTGTAAAATGCCATGTAAATAGTAGAATCAGAGAGTGATTCAATTAGCCACTGTTCATCCCAAGGCAGACGAGTGCCTGAAAAATAAAAAGGAAAATTCATGGATCAGGAATCTAAGACACTTCATCTATGGAATCTACATTTTCAAGAGGGTTATAGCAAAACTATTTACAAAACTATTTACTTAGAAAGTTCTTAAATTCTACTTAAATAACTAATACAAATAACACACTAGATAAAAACAAAACAAGTGATGCTCTAGAGTCTATCAAAAAGTCACACCATAAAAGCTTTATGTGTTAGAGAGGACATATTTCTACCACCAGGTAGATGGCCAGGGATCACACCCTAGTTTCCCTCACCCTCCAACCAAAACCTGTCACTCTCAATTCAGAAAACACAAGGGGCAGGGGGTATAAAAATGTGTATTTGTTGTATAACTGGCAAAGTCATTCAAATAGAAATGTTTGAAAATTGCTTACCTAAACCATAAGTTCTTGAACAAGCATGTTCTTGTAGCCAACCTAAGGAAGCTTCAAAGTTCCTCCTGGTCTCCTCACAGAATCTAGAAAGAACAAAAGACAAAGTGTCTCTTCTTCATCATCTTCCATGTTTCTCAGTTTCTCATCACCATTCCTCTCTCATCATTTTCTCCCATCTTACGTTTCCATGTTCTTCAAGCACTGGGATGTCTGTTTTTTCCAGTTCTCATCACCATAATCCAAGTACCTGGGTGGACAAATTGATTGTTTTTTGGGGTTTTTTTTGTTTTTTTTTTTTAAGTCAGAGGTGAGCAAAGTGACTAATGGAATTTTCTTGCCATAAGAGAGACTAACCACTGGTCACACAGAGCCACGACACATTCATCAGAAGACCTGGACATCACTTGTTTCTCTGGTTCCATGTAAATAAATGCATCTCCCTAAATGAAAGTAAGCAAAAATATATCAAGTATTACGTCAAATTAATCTCCACTACTTGAGGATGAAAACAGTACTTTTTAAAAAATACTACACTAGTAACCAAAACCCATCTTTTATTGTCTTCCCTCTTCCCAAAGTTGAAGCTATCTTTCCGTCTAAGAAATATCTGCTTTGGAAAGACCCATTTTCATCAAGCCTATCTTTCCCTAGCTGCTTTTCAGAGAAAAACAAAAAAGTTTTTAGTAGTTTTTTATCCTGTGATTTAATAGTTAGGCTGCTAGTGATAGCTCTTTATCCTTGTTATAAAAATATTAAGAAGGGCTGGGGATGAGGCTCAAGCGGTAGCCCGCTCGCCTGGCATGCTTGCGGCCCAGGTTCGATCCTCAGCACCACATACAAACAAAGATGTTGTGTCTGCCGAGAACTAAAAAATAAATATTAAAAAAATCTCTCTCTTTAAAAAATAAATAAATAAATAAAAATATTAAGAAAATAGGAGGGAGGGCCAGGGTTGTGGTTCAGTGGTAGAGAGCTTGCCTAGCACATGTGAGGCACTGGGTTCAATCCTCAACAGCACCAAATAAATAAATAAAGGTATTGTATGCATCTACAACTAAAAAAGAAAAAAATTTTTTTTAAAGAAAATATGAAATTAAATATATGGAACTACTGTTGTGTTTTGTTTTTTTAAGAACACAAAGAATAAACAATTTTCATAGTAATAACATCTTCAGTTTTTTACTGAAGATGTTATTACCATGAAAATTTCCCACAAGGGACTGGGATTGTAGCTCAATGTAGAGCACTTGCCTAGCATGTGTGAGAAACTGGGTTTGATCCGCTGTACAAACAAATAAAATAAAGGCCCATCAACGACTAAATAAAATTTTTTTTTAACTCCCACAATTTTTTGGGGGGACGGGCAGGGAATGGGAAGTAAAATATATATTTTTCTTTTTTTCCAGTCACAGGGATTGAACTCTACCACTGAGTGATAGCCCCAGTCCCAGTATCTCTTAATGTCTATTGTTCTAAACATTTCAAGCTAGCATAATTTAAATAAATCTAGTATTATTATTCCTAAAATTACTCACTACTCTGTATTTTTAATGTAATTCTTCATGCTGAAATTAAACACATAAAAATAAATAAATAAATAAAGGTATTGTGTCCAACTAAAAATATATATATTTAAAAAAATTAAAGATGATGGTTTAAAAATAGACATTTAATTCCCTTTCAAAATTCCAATAAACAATGACAAAGAATGTTTTAGATTTTTTTTCCTTTTTTTTTTTTTAATGGTAAGTATCTACAAAGACAAGAAGGGAAAAAGAAAAAATATCAATCAAATTTTGGAAGCCAGTTGGGCACAGAGGCACACACCTGTAATTCCAGAGCTCAGGAGGCTGAGACGGGAAGATCGCAAGTTCAAAGCCAGCCTCAACAATGGCGTGGCCCTAAGCAACTCAGTGAGACCCTGTCTCTAAATAAAATACAAAATAGGGCTGGCGATATGGCTCAGAGGCCAAGTGCCCCTGAGTTCAATCCCAAAAACAAACAAACAAAAAAAAAATTGGAAGCCAAAAGCAGGATGAGTAACATTCTTTTAGCAGAAATAAGAAAGTCAGCTGAATCCTAAGCCACCAGTAGAAAAAACTGAAAACCAGTTCAGTGTGCATTATAGGACCTCCAAAAGGCTCAGGAATTAGTGGTATGAAATAGTTTTGGAAGTGGAAATAAGATAAGGCTGAAAAGAAAAAGCTTTTTAAAAAGAGATTAGAACATAGATATCCCAATTTCACACTATGCAGACAGATAACTGTCTCTTCCTATGACATTATACTCAAAAAAAGGATAATTTAACATTAATAAATAAAAATAAATAAATAAAAACAATTACTAACCTCATGGAAAACTGAAAGCTGGAGAACAAAATTCTCACTATACTACAACGGATTAGCCATGTCTCAAAAGTGTAATAAATGGCTACTGATCTAACATAAATTATAATAAAACTCTATAGGGAAAATGAGGGATGAAGAAGTATATACAAATCTGTGACATTAGAAAATACACAGGTGGAGCCGGGTACAGTGGTGCACGCCTGTAATCCCAGCAGCATGGGAAACTGAAAAGGGAGGACGGCAAGTTCAAAGCCAGCCTCAGCAATGGGGAGGCAAGAAGCAACTCTAAGACTCTGTCTCTAAATAAAATACAAAATAGGGCTGGGGATGTGGCTCAGTGGTCAAGTGCCCCTGAGTTCAACCCCCAGTACATAAAAAAAAATACACAGGGTGGGGCTGGAAGGGGGATATTGAATTAAGTGGCGGATAACTAATCCTGAAAATTTATATTACAATAATTTAGATTAGATACCAATTAGAGAGGTAGAGACCAATACTAAAGTAAAATAGTTGAAAGTGGTCCCCTCCAAGGAAGAGAAATTAAGAGAATGTACAAAGATAGAAAACTATTGCTTTTTTAATTTTAATATGCCTAATAGACTATTGTCTTTCTGTATTATGGGCATATATAACTGACAAAAATTAAAATTTAAAGATATGGGGCTGGAGCTGTGGCTCAGTAGTACAGCGCCAGCCTAGTATGTATGAGGCGCTGGGTTCAATCCTCCACACCACACAAATAAATATACAAAATAAAGACATGTGTCCATCTACAACTAAAAAAAAAAAATTAAAAATATGAAAAGTCACAAAAAAATTAATTCTGGGTAATTTGCATAGGAAACCAAAACAGTTTCAACAAAAATTAGAAGTGAAGGAAGGATGAAAGTAAAAAGGAAAATACTAGAAAAAGAGAACTTCTGTACCAGTTTCTAAAACAGACATTGCCAGAATGTCTCGCGGAAGTTCTCTGTATGTGCTTCTGCACACATCAGCATTAGAACTCTACCTTCCCTTCATCCACAGAAAGGGAAGTACAAGTTAAATGAAGTTAAGTGAATTGCTTAAGAAGGCCTATATTCTTTGGAACTGGGGTTGTGGATCAGCAACAGAGTGCTCACCTAGCACATGCAAGACCCTGGGTTGGATCCTCAACACCACATAAAAATAAATAAAGGTATTGTGTCCAACTACAACTAAAAAAGTAAATTAAAAAAATAAGGCTTATATCCTGTCATAAAATTATATGATATCTTTAACATAGCTCTACTATGGAACCCACCGCTAATCACACAGTTAAGTCTATTCATTAAGAGCTCTTCCAAAACAACCAATCAGAGGATAACCTGTTACATACATTGTCAATCATCTTTTTCTGAATAGTCTTCTTTACATCTTGGACCTTCTGTCCTTTAAATCCATCTACCAACATTACCTAAAAGGATGAGAAAGGGGTTTTAAAAAAACACATGTAAAAACAACTAAAATTGGCTTCATGTTTTTCTCTCAAATAACTAAGATAGCTATTATACCATGAAGGAATACTCAACTTCCACTTCTCAGGTTTCTACAGGAAAAAGATTCTGCTATACTAACTCATAAGCTCCATTTGCACTTCTTTCCAATATTGCCTGCTACAGACCTGGTGTAGGCCTGCTATTTTTCAATTACACCTTTTACACAAAGGGGAAATTAATTCTAGAGAAAAAATATCAACTGACTCGTTGTTGACACAGATTTAAGTTAGATTTTGGTGTTTGATAGTGTTTGGTGTTTGATATCTCTCTCAAATAGTTTCTATGTTCAGTGTAAATTGAACTTCTAGTCTTCCAACATATCAAAATGCTTCATTATCTATTTAAATAAAGGCATTGTGTGTTTATTTAAAGGCATTTGTCATTATAAAGTTATATTTAATGAGTATCACATGGCATGATTAAGAACACAAAACCTGAAGCTAGGGTGCCTAGTCTAAATCCCAGTCCTAACAAACACTGTTTACCTGGCTGATCTTAAGTAAATTACTTAACCTCTTTATGCCTCGATTTCCTCATCTGTAAAATGGAGTAATAACACCTACAATTCACAGATTTTAAGAATTTTAAAAGTTCACATAAAAATACTATGTCAGCATTAGCCCTTATCATCTACCAAAAATATAAATGTTACTTGAGAAGAAAAGACATATAACTGGGGCTGGGAATGTGGCTCAGGCGGTAGCGCGCTCGTCTGGCATGCGTACGGCCCGGGTTCGATCCTCAGCACCACATACCAACAAAGATGTTGTGTCCTCCAAGAACTAAAAAATAAAATATTAAAAATTCTCTCTCTCTCTCTCTTTAAAAAAAAAAAAAGAAAAGAAAAGACATATAACTAATTCTTGGCCACCTAGGAAGATGAAAGAATGATAAGAATAAAATAGTTTTCATCAATTTCCTTAAAATCTTCATTTTGATCTCAAGTAACCACCAACTCAGCTGGATTTTCACTTTCCCTAGCCTAGTTTTCTTTTCATGCAAATCTAAGACACATGAACAAACATAAAAAGAGTGATTCAGAACAAATTTGTTTTGCTCACTTGGCATGTAGGAAGCAATAAGAAGAAAATTAATGACCTGAATGAAACTGCTTATGTGAAATATGAATCCTTTAACTAAAAGCAAAAGAAGGTATTCTCTATGCAATAAACTTTTGGAATTTAATGCATAATTTATTTATTTATTTTTCTTTTTTTTTTTTCCCAGTTCTGGGATCAAACCCAGGAGCACTCTACCTCTGAGCTATATCCCCAGTCCTTTCTATGTTGTTCTGAGACAGGGTCTCATTAAATTTCCGAATCTGGTCTCAAATTTCCAATCCTCCTGCTTCAGTCATCTGAGTCACTGAGATTACAGGTGTGCACCACCATGCTCAGCTATGAACTAATTTTAAATATCTTCTCAAGAAGTTCATTTCTTAGGGCTGGGGATATAGCTCAGTTGGTAAAATGCCAGCCCCACATGCACAAAACCCTGGGTTCAAACCCTAGCACCACAAAAGAAAAAAAAAAAGAAATTCATTTCTTAGTTTGGTGCAGTGGCACATACCTGTAATCCCAACAACTCAGGAGGCTAAAACAGGAGGATCACAAGTTCAAAGCCAGTCTCATCAACTTAGCAAGGCCCTAAGCAACTTAGCGAGACTGTGTCTCTAAATTAAAAATAATAAAGGGGGACTGGGGTTGTGGCTCAGTGGTAGAGTGCTCACCTAGCATGCATGAGACACTAGGTTTGATCCTCAACACATAAAAATAAAATATTGTGTCCATCTAAAACTAAATATTTAAAATTATAATAATAATAAAGGCCTGGGAATATGGCTCAGTGGTTAAGCACAACTGGGTTCAATTTCTAATACCAAAAAACTGTAAACCCAGCCACTCCATGAACTAAGGAGGATCACCAGTTCAAGACAAGCCTGGGCAACTTCCTGTCTCAAAATAAATAATAAAAAGGTTGGGGATGTAGCTCAATAGTAGAGTGCAGCTAGGTTTAATCCCAGGTACCACAAAAAAAAAAACAAAAATAAGAAAGAACATCTTTTTTGTTGGTCAGTTTCTTTTCTGGTACTGGGAATTGAACACAAGCGCGCTTTACCACTGAGCTACATTCCCAATCCTTTTTATTTTGTATTTTGAGACGGTACCACTATGTTGCTCAGGTCTCACTAATTTGCTGATGCTGGCCTCAAACTTTCCAACCTCCTGTCTTAGTCTCCTCAATCAATGGGATTACATACATGAACCAATGCACCTGGCTGAGAAATTCTTTTTTTTTTTACTGGAGATTGAACCCAGGAGAGCCATTTCCCGAGCCCTTTTTTTGCATTTTTATTAGAGACAGAGTCATGCTAAGTTGCTTAGGGCCTTGCTAAATTGCTGAGGCTGGCTTTGAACTCACAATCCTCCTACCTCAGCCTCCCAAGCTGCTGGAATTACAGGTGTGCACCACCATACCAGCTGAAAAATTCATTTCATAGAGATTTACAGAAGGCAAATATATATATATAAAATCTAAAACTATTTCTGAATACAAGGCAAAATAAAAAATAGAAATTTAGGCCACAGTTGTAGTTTAGTGGTAGAGTACTTGCCTAATATGTGTGAAGCACTGGGTTTGATTCTCAGCACCACATATAAATAATTAAAAAATAAAATCCATCAACAACTTAAAAAAATTTTTTAAATAGAAATAGAACATAATCTTATACCAATGCTCTCAAATCAATGTACTGCTGAAACTACACTGAATATTTTTTCCTAAGTCTTTAAGAAAAATCACAGAGCATGAAATAAATCTATTAAAAATAATAAAAAGTATCACTTACACCTTCATAAAATCCTTTTAGATACAATTTCTCCTTTGCTTCTGCAAGTTTTTCTCGGTCATTCTGGCTCTGAATTTTCAACTCATCACAAATGGTTGCAGCAGAAAGATTTCCAAAACCTGGGACTTCAATGACTGGCACCTGCAAAGAGAAATGTCAAAAACTTATTTTTATACTGAATGAACAAAAAGCACTATGGGCAAAGCCCTTTTTTCATTTAATGTCCCATGAAGTGTTATTTCAGATTTTATATCCTATGACAGTGACACACATTAAATAATCATAAAGTGACTAACTTCTAGATGTGAATTTGTCCTCCTTCCCACAAAAACCAAACTCTAGACAGGTATGGTGGCACACACCTGTAATCCCAGCTACTCGGGAGGCTGAGGAAGGAAGATTGCCAAGGTCAATGCCAGACTTAGCAAGTTAGTAATTCTCAAAAAAAAAAAAAAAGAAATTTTTTTTCAAAAAGGGCTGAGGATATAGATCAGTGGTAGAGTGCTCCTTGGTTCAATCCCCAGTATCACACACTCTAAAAAAAGAAATTAAATTATGTATTAACCCCCCACAATGTCCTTCACCTACCAAACTATCATAGTTCTTAACTCTCCACTGGTGTACAGTTAACTAAATAATTAACATTGAAACTAGCAAAACAACATTTACAACTATTTTTGTGGATGTTCCTGCTTTTGGTTTATATTAAATTTTCTGGATTCTTCAAGAAAGTTATTTGAGAGTAATTTAAATTTTTTTCTTCTGCAAGCACTAACATGTAAGCACAAATAAAAGGGTTGTAGGATTTGATTAAGGTTATTATGGTCACAAAAAATATTCATGAGTAAGCTGGGTGTGGTGGTGCATGATTGTAATCCCAGTGGCTTGGATAGGATGAGGCAGGACGATCACAAGTTCAAAGCCAGCTTCAGCAACTTAGTGTGGCCCTAAGCAACTCAATGAGACCCTGTCTCTAAATACAATATAAAAAAGGGCTGGGGATGCAGCTCAGTGGTTAAGTGCCCTGAGTTCAATCCCTGGTACCAAAAAAATTAAAATAAAAATATTAATGAGTAATATGGTGAATTTTGCCTTTAAAAGCCAGGGAATTCATCATAAGAAAACAGGCTACTACTAAATTGCTGATACTAAAAAGCTATTTGCTCCACAGCAGCTCAGGAGGCTGAGACAGGAAAATCACAAGTTTAAAGCCAGCCTCAACAACTTAGCAAGGCCCTAAGCAACCTATCGAGACCCTGTCTCTAAATAAAATATTTTTAAACAAAGGCCAGGGATATGGCTCAGTGGTTTTAAAAGAAAAAAAAAAAGCTATTTGTTTCATATATGCCAGTGACATGTGATAAGAAAATGCTTATTGTTAGCCTTTCTCTTGCTAGTATCTGTCACAGAAGATAGTAAAGTGAGTAAACCCTTAAGGAAATTCCCATCCATATTTTCATACTTCACCAATTATTTTAGCTTTGTTACAAGGAAAACTTTTGTTCTTATATTCTCTAACCAAAAAAAATAAAAGAATGTGATTGTGTCCATGTACTCACCGGCTCAAATGGCAAGACCATGTCATCTCTAATTCCGTATTTTGTTCGTAAGGCCTACAAAAAAAATTCATAAACTAACACTAGTGATCAATACTTCACTAATACAATCATTAAGAGAAGCAATCTCCAAATGTTTTTAAACTATTATTTGTTCTCTCCATACAGAACAATTTTTTTTAACTTTACTAAATACATCAAGAAGGAATCTGTAACTTTTAAAATTGAATAGCTTACATTACAGTAAATGCCTTAAATGATGAAACTCTACAGTCAAATGCAAAAATGTACATAGACATGCTCACATATAATTAAAGTCACATTGTTATTTGCAATAAAAATATGAATATAAAAAACTTTTTCCAAATTCTATGAAACACTATATTCAAAATTCCAACCACTGAAAATACTTAAACATTAAAAACATGGGTTAGAATCAGTTTAAAGATAAATGCAGGTCTGGGGATATAGCTCAGTTGGTAGTGTGCTTGCCTAGCATGCACAAGGACCTGGGTTCAAACCTCAGCACCACCCAAAAAAAAAAAAAAAACAAAAGATAAATGCACATCTTTTTAGCCTTTTCTCATACCATAGTTCAGAAGTATATAATAAATGAGATGGTAAACAGGAAATAAGAACATAAAACTCAGATACTTACTTGTTTTTTCTTCAAATCTCTGAGGGCAGCAATATCATCGGGGGAATCAGATGGAACACTTGTGACCACACCCGTACCTTATTTTAAAAAAGTGTTAGAATTAACTAATACAACCAGAATGTGATTACCAAAGTATTTCTAGAAATAAATGCACTCTTTACCTTTATCCTCCTTAATGGTGAGCATTGGAAGAACATAGATCACCTTATAGGATGTTAAGGGTGCAGAAAGTGATGCACCAAGAATTTCCTACATATGAAAAAGACCAAAATAAACATTAAAGAAATTTATTGTGACCATTAGAATTTAAAACAGTATTAATGTTTTAAGCCAAAGGAGCTAGTAATGAAAAATACACAGGAATAAGCTCATTAGATTCATTGTTGCACGACATAATGAGTATAGTTAATAAAAATACATTGATATCCTTGAAAACCACTAAAAGATTTTAAGTACTCTCATAACAAAATGTCAGGTAATACATTTGTTAATGAGCTTGATTTGCCCATTGTACAATGCACACATATTTCAAAACATCATTTTGTGTACCACAAACATGTACAATTTTGTCCATTAAAAAAATAAGCCAAGCACAATGGTGCATGTCTGTAATCCTAGGGGCTCAGGAGGCTGAGGCAGGAGGATAACAAGTTAAAGCCAGCCTCAGCAACTTAGCAAGGAACTAACAACTTAGTAGACCCTGTCTTAAAAAATTTTAAAAAGGCTGGGGATGTAGCTGAGTGGTTCAGCACCCCTGGGTTCAATCCCCTGTACTAAAATAAATAAATAAACAAATACAGAGCAACATCTATAGGGTCCTCTCCTTGCCCTGTGGGAGCTCTCTCTCTCCTTTTCACTTGAATAAATCTCCTCTAAAAATGAATAAATAAAATAGAGTATACATAAAAATATGAAATAAAATGCAACTCAATTCTTTTATATCTACTAAAGATAATTTTTAAATAATGATACTATCTAAACCAAGCAATGTTATGCTGAATACATTGGTTATGATAATGCACTCCTTTGAGGAAAATAGAGGAATCCATTGCAAGAGCCACAAACACATTAATGAAACTCAGATCCAGTGAAAAGAATTATTTTTTGAGGAACACACTGAATGCTGAGTCAATAATATTAGGAAAACCTGGAAACCACACAAGTTTTCAAAGACAGAAAAATCATGTAATAAAATATGGTACATAGCCAGGCATGGTGGTGCATGCCTATAATCCCA
Organism: Urocitellus parryii; assembly: GCF_045843805.1. Lineage (NCBI taxonomy): Eukaryota > Metazoa > Chordata > Mammalia > Rodentia > Sciuridae > Urocitellus > Urocitellus parryii. The sequence continues at coordinate 100,155,523 of NC_135531.1, forward strand.
GCAGTTTGGGAGGCTGATTACAGGAGGATCACGAGTTCAAAGCCAGCCTCAGCAATGGCAAGGCTCTAAGCAACTCAGTGAGACCCTATTTCTAAATAAATTAAAAATAGGGCTGGGGAGGTGGCTAGTGGTTGAGTACTTCTGAGTTCAATCCCTGGTACCCAAAAAAAAAAGGTATATCAATAAGAGAGAATGTTATACTTTCATTTAAAGTAATTGTAGGCGGAACTGTGGCACATGGCTGTAATCCCAGCTACTCAAGAGGTTGGGGCAGGAGGATCACAAATTCAAGGTCAGTCTGTACAATTTAGCAACATCCTGTATAAAAAATAAAATATAAAGGGCCAAGAGTATAGCTCGAAAAACATTTGCCTAGCATCCATAAGGTCCTCAGTTCAATACCTAACATGGCAAAATAAATAAATAAATATTTAATTTAACAAAATAAATGAAAGAAACTATACTCTATTGATGTTTTCTTTTTCTTTTTTTTTTTTTTTGGTGGTGTGGTGGTGGGTGGCGGGGGACCAGGAATTGAACCCAGGGAGCACTTAACCACTGAGCCACATCTCCAGCCCTTCTTAAAAATTCTTAATTTTGAGACAGGGTCTCATTAGTTGCTTACAGTCTCATTAAATTATTGAGGCTGGCTTCAAACCTGTGATATTCCTGCCTTGGCCTCTGGAGCCACTGGCATTACAGGCATGCACCACTGCATCGAGTTTATTCATGTTTTTCTTTTAAGAGATTATTAAGATACCAAAGATCAGCATTTACTAGGAGAAAACAAACTCAGAAATACTGATAATTAAGTAAATAACCTATAAACATAAAAGCTACAAGACTATCCAGATTTAATTATCAATCAAGACTTGCTTTTCAGGAAAAAAAGCAGCAATTCCAAATTTAATATTTCTAGGAACACAGTCAATAGTATTCAAAAAACAAATAAAATGTTATTAAATCTCTTAAGGAAAACTGTCTATACTTTCCTATTAATTTTTAACAAGTACATTATAATTATACATAATATTGGGATTCACTTGTGATATATTCATACATGCACAAAACAATTTGGTCAGGACTGGGGTTGTGGCTCAGCGGTAGAGCACTCGCCTAGCATGTGCAAGGCCCTGAGTTCGATCCTCAGCACCACATAAGAACAAATGAACAAAGTAAAGGTATTGTGTACAACTAAAAAATAAATAAATATATATATATATATATTAAAAAAAAAAAAAATTTGGTCAGTTTCATTCCCCAGTACATCTTCTATCCCTCCCCTCCTTCCTCCCCTTGGTTCCACCCTTTACTCCTCCATTCGATTGGTCTTTCCTTTATTTTCATTAAATACTCTTTTTATTCTTTCTCTAGCTTCCACAGTATGAGAGAAAACATGCAGTCCTTGACTTTCCTCGTGAGGCATATTTTATTTAACATGATGTTATCCAATTCCATACCTTTTCCTACAAATTACATAATTTTGTTCTTTACAACTGAGTAAAATTCTATTATGTGTATATATCACATTTTTCGTATTTTTCAAATATTGAGTTAAAACAAAATTTTAAAAATACTATTTCAGTGACATAAAATACAATTCTACACAGCAATAAAAAATAACTACTACTGGGCTGGGGATGTGGCTCAAGCGGTAGCTCGCTTGCCTGGCATGCGTGCGGCCCGGGTTCAATCCTCAGCACCACATACCAACAAAGATGTTGTGTCCGCTGAGAACTAAAAAATAAATATTAAAAATTCTCTCTCTCTCTCTCTCTCTCTCTCTCTCTCTCTCTCTCTCCCCTCTCACTCTCTCTAAAAAAAATAAATAAATAAAAAATAACTACTACTATGTGCAACTGCAAAAATCCCACGTAATATTGAGCAAAAGCTGGACACAAAAGAGTGCATATCATATAGTTCCATTATGAAAAGTTAAAAGAATACCAACCATTTTTTGGTGAAGTCAGAGCAAATGTTCCCTTTAGAGGAGAAAGATGAGTACTGATCATGATATGGACATGATATAGCCCTCCGGAGTACTGCTAGAATTGCTTAATCTCTTGATTTGGTGGTATTTACATAAGTATATACACATGAAAAGTCAATAAAATACAAATGACTTGGGCTAGGGTTGTGACTCATTGGTGGAGTGCTTGCCTAGTACTTATAAGGCACTGGGTTCAATACTCAGCGGAAGGAAAGAAGGAAGAAAGGAAGGAGTTGTATCCATCTACAACTAAATATTTAAAAAAAAATACAAATAACTTATTCACTTTACTGCATGTATACCTTAATTTAAAAAAAAATTAAACGCTCTTTTCTCAAGCTTCACTGTTGAAATTTTCCTCTAACTATATGCATGAAAATAAAAAGTGTGCTAATCAACTTACCTCACCCATTAATTCCTTAACAACAGGCACCACTCCATTGTCTTTGGTAAAGCCCTGGTATGACATATTCCTTGCTGCTCTTTGAGTGCAGATGAATATATCACCATTTGCAGTCTCAAATCCAATGTACTTCATGTCAGGACGAACCCAACAGTTTGTCTGTCCAAACATGGTCTCAGGTCTGAGAGTAGCAGCTACTAAGAAGATATTTTTACCTTTCAGGCCACTAAGAAGAAAAAGTATGTACTTTTGTTAAAAAAAAAAAAAAAGGGGGGGGGGTGGTTTGCACACAATTATCAGTTCAGAAATGTTGAAACAATAACTTGTTAACAAACCTACCTTAATTTGGATGGGTATGGTTCAAGCACTTTCAATTTCATTAAAGTATATTCCTGAGGTCCAACACCCTACACAAATAAACAAAACAAAAATTTCAGGGAGGGGGGAAGACTTGCATTAAACCTACTCACCTATGTGGGAAACTAAATATAAATTTCTAACATGGGTTCTTGCACTGTTAGAATAATTCTTTATTCTACTGAAGATACTGCCATTGAAGTGCTGACCATATCCAGGGAAAGAATCATCAGTCAAAATGGTGTTCATCAAAATCCCAATCCTGCCCACCAAGGCAGATCCCAAAGAGTAGACTCCACAGATATACACTGGTTCAGGCATCAGATGATGTGCATTCTAAACTTAATTTCATCCTTACTAATAGCTTAAACAAGGCAATCACAATGTCCCTGAGCCTTTCTTTCCTGTTCTATAAAATAACTTTGCTGTGTCTCACACAGACTGTCCTGAGAAACATAAGGAAATAGAAAGTGCTTTGAAAAATTCTAAAGCGTTATTGAAACTTAGGATACTGCAAACGCTGGCTAAATAGGTTAAGTATCCCTTATCCAAAATGCTTGGAAGCAGAAGTATTTCAGATTTCAGAATTTTTCAGACTTTGGAATATTTGCATAGACTTTACTGGTTAAGCAACCCTAACCTGTAAATCTTACATCCAAAATGTTCCAAAATCCAAAACTTTTCAAACTCTATGTATAATCGAAAAATCAAAAATCCAAATTGCTCCAAAACACTTCTGAGTGTCATGACAATGCTCAAAAACTTTTGAATTTTGAGTTGGGTGTGGCTGCACACACCTGTTATCCCATGATTCAGGAGGCTGAGGCAAGAGGATCACAAATTCAAGAACAGTCTCAGCAACTTAGCGAAGCCCTAAGCAACTTTGGGAGATCCTGTCTCAAATTTTTTAAATAAATAAATAAAAAGGGCTGGAGGTGTAGCTTAGTCATAAAGTACCCCTGAGCTCAATGCCCAGTACTGCCCCCTGCCAAAAAAAAAAAAAAAAAAATGCTCAAAGATAAAGAGTAAGGTACTCACAGGATTACACTATGGTTGAATGTCCTCATCAAAACTCATGTTAAAATTTAATCCCCATTGTGAAGTATTAAAAGATGGGACTAGGTAGGACTTTTAAGAAGTATTAGTTCATTCATGAATTAATGGATTAATGGGTTAATGAGTTATTTTGAAAAGAGATCTGTTATAAAAGTCAGTGTGCCTCCTCTCATATGTGCCCCTCTCATCATGTGATACAGGGCTCCACCTAGCGACTCTGCAGAGACTCTTCACCAGCAAGGACTTTATACCAGATGTATCCCCTTGATCTTGGATCTCCGGTTCTATAGAACTGAGAAGTAAAGAACCTCTATTTGGTAATTTATGTAAATTCAATATAAACTACAAATAAAGGTTATTTACTCTGTGGTATTCAATTACAGCAACAGAAAAGGGATAAAGAGTCCATAAGCTGAGATGCTGGCATTGTCACCAATTTACTGTGCCAAGGCTTCAAACAAATTGTTTACCCTTGTTTTATTCAAGTATTAGAGGCAATAATGTTACTAATATGTTCTACAATAATGTAGACGGAACTATTTCATGAGTGGCTTTAGGAAGCACTTAGGAAAGAAGTAGACACATGATTAAAACACATACAAATGGAATCTGTATATGTCAAAAGGTAGCCACAGCCAGGCAAGATGGTACATGCCTATAATCCCAGCAACTCAGGAGGCTGAAGCAGGAGGGTTGCAAGTTCAAAGCCAGCCTCAGCAATATAAAGGCCCTAAACAAGTTATTGAGACCCTGTCTCAAAATAAAAAGGGGTGAGATGTGGCTCAGTGGTTAAGCACCCTGGAGTTCAAACTCCTGTACCCACCCTAAAAGATATTTAACCACATCTCATTATCTTTCCCCACACTCTTTTTAGAGCTGTATATTTTCCAAATGGTGCTTCTCAAACATTAACATGCATATGAGTCACACTGACAGCCTTATAAAAACAGATTCCTAGGCCCCACTCTAAAAAGCTTCGATTCAGCACTTTGATTCCACAATTTTTGTGTGAGGTTTATTTAACTGTGTTTTTCTGAACAAGGTGATATAGCTGGTCCTAAGATTGCTCTTAGAGTAGCAAGTCATAGATATGATACAAGCACTTTTGATGATATTCTGGTTTCCCTTTTGATACCCATCAAAGTATCATGAATAAACACCTCAGGGGGCTGGGGCTGGGGCTCAGTGGTAGCACACTTGCCTGGCATGTGTGAGGCACTGGGTTCAATTCTCAGTATCATGTATGAATAAATAAAAAATAAAGGTCTATCAACAACTACAAAAATATTAAAAAAAAAACCTCAGTATTGCAATGAAGTTATTTTTAGGTTTCTCATTTAAAACTGGGATTACACGCCTGTAATCCCAGTGGCTTGAGAGGCTGAGGCAGGAGGATCTCAAGTTCAAAGCCAGCCTCACCAGAAGCCAGGCAACTCAGTGAGACACTGTCTCTAAATAAAATACAAAAATGGGCTTGGGATGTGACTCAGTGGTCAAGTGCCCCTGAATTCAATCCCCAGTACCAAAAAAACTGGATAGGGCCATATGAAAGATTATTATAGGACTGGGGTTGTAGCTCAGTAGTAGAGTGCTTGCCTAACACGTGTGAGGCACTGGTTTGATCCTTGGCACCATAAACAACTAAATAAAAGTATTAAGAAAAAAAAAGAAGATTATTGTAATAGCTATTCTATGTCACAAATAATCACCTCTCCAGTTTGTCTGTCATGATCCATACAAGGTTGTCCATCTTTTGGAGAATAAATGGTATACCTAAGAAATAAACAGTAAGTAACAGAAGCTATTATAATATTTGAATTATATCTTAACATATTTGCCAATGTTGCTTCTGATGTCTTACCAGTATGTCTTATAACTAAAATTTCTGACTGAAAACAACCGTCTACATCTATTATTTATACTTTTAAATAGAGTTCTATTGTCACTCTAGTTACTAATGAAATATTTCTACCTTCATCAAAGGTAATGCCATTGAAAAATATGCACTGATCTCGACTTTGTGGTATGAATAAGAAAGATTATAACTAGGTTGGGGATATAGCTCAGTTAGTAGAGTGCTTGCCTCGAAGCACCAGGCCCTGGGCTCAATCCCTATCATCACAAAAAGAAGAGTATAAGATATAAATTCCCTTGTAAAATGCAAATAGCTTTTATTTAATCTACATAGTCAAAAAAGAATCTTAATTTATGGAACAAAAATACCAACTAAGCTGGGCACGGTGGCACACTCCTATAATCCCAGTAGCTTGGGAGACTGAGACAGGAGGATTGTGAGTTCAATGCCAGCCTCAGCAAAAGCAAGGCGCTAAGCAACTTCAATGAGACCTTGTCTCTAAATAAAATATAAAATAGGGCTGGGGATGTGGCTTACTGCCAAGTGCTCCTGAGTTTAATCCCCAGTAGCCGCCTCCCCCTTAAAAAAAAAAAAAAAATACAAACTAAAACAGAAATAAAATCATCATTTTTCTGCTTCGCCAGGAATCTTTTTAATAACATCATAAAAGCCAATAATTCTCTTTTCCCTGGTTCTATCTGTCACAAATACAAAGCAGCACAAGAAAATTAAGACACTGGCTAGAGAAAAAGAAAAAGATACAAGAGAAAAAAAGAAAAAAAAATATGAAAAGTAAAAGGACAGGCTAGACACAGCAGCTCCCAAATACTTGGGAGGCTAAGGCAGAAGGATCACAAGTTCAAGTCCTCTCTGGGCAACTTGGCAAAATCCTGCCTTAAAATAAAATTTAAAAAGGCCCCTAGGATGTAGCTCAGAGGTAGAATACTTCTGTGTTTAATCCTCCTCACCACTTGAAAAAAAAGTAGCCTATGGACACTGAATTGTAAAACAAGAATTATATGGTTTTTACTTTTCTATAAAGAATACCAAACTCACCGCTTCCCAAATTTAATTTTGTTTCTTTCTCTTAATGTTAAAAATTGCCACCTGACAAATGAATCATAGTAAGGATTAACATCAGTGGTAATGAAGGAACGACGCCAGTCAACCTATAAAAGGAGAAAAGAAAGGGTAATTTTTGAGAAATTTCCAAAAATTTTAAAAGAATTCCTACAAATCTTTACTCTTCTACCCTTTATTCCCCCAACTTGGAATTACATCAACTATTAAGCTGGGCAATTTGGGAGTTTGAAGCAGGAGAATCCCAAGTTCAAAGCCAGCCTCAGAACTTAGCAAGCGCCAAAGCAACTTGGCAAGACCCTGTCTCAAAACAAAATACAAAAAGGGCTGGGGATGTGGCTCAGTGGTTAAGCATCTCTAGGTTCAATCCCTAGTACCACAAAAAAAAGAATTATGTCAACTATTTTTGTAAACATTTATTTTTTTAGTTTTTGGTGGACACAACATCTTTATTTTATTTTTATAAGGTGCTGAGGATCGAACCCAGTGCCTCATGCATGCCAGGCAAGCATTCTACCTCTGAGCCACAACCCCAGCCCCTTATGTCAACTATTAAAAAAAAAAGTTTTCAAATTATACTTATTAAAATAACATATCAGGACTGGGGATATAGTTCAACTGGTAGAGTGCTTGCCTCACATGCACAAGGCCCTGGGTTCAGAGTACCAATTAATTGTGAAAGCTGAAGATGGTTGCTGCTAAAGGGACCTGTTTAATTGAAAGAAGTAGGACTAAACCTTTCAGGCAAAGTCCTGCCTGAATATTTAGGGTACTGAAATAATGTTAATTAACATAAGCACCATTCAGACTTAAGAATTCTGAAATGTGTGACACCAAAAAAAAATATATATATATATAATATATATAAAATCTCAATTACCACAATGACAAGTTTAATAAATGTTTTAAACACATTTACATATTAACATACATACAGAAACAATAATAAATTAAAGAAGAAACAGTTAAATAATATAGCATTCCTAAATATTCGAGTTAATCTTTGGCTTCTTCATGTCTGTGGTTTGCTTTTGTGTTCAAAAGATTGAACCCAAGGGCGCTTAACCACTGCACAACATCCCCAACCTTTTTTATTTTAAATGGGGTCTTGCTAAGTTGCTTAGTGCCCTGCTTAAATTTTTGAGGCTGGTCTCCAACTTGCAATGCTCCTGCCTCAGCCTCCCAAGTCACTGGGATTACAAGGAGCATGACACCATGCCCAGCTCTTCACGTGTTTTTAGTAGACCTCCTTTCTTTTTTTTTTTTTTTTTTGTGTGCCAGAAATTGAACTCTGGGTTACTCAACCACAAAGCCACATCCCCAGCCTATTTTGTATTTTATTTACAGACAGGGTCTCACAGTGTCTTAGCACCTTCCTAAGTTACCGAGGCTGGCTTTGAACTCGAAATCCTCCTGTCTCAGCCTCCAGAGCCCCTGGGATTACAGGCTTATGCCACTGTGCCTGGCCAGTAGAGCCCCTTTCTAATAATTGTTGACATACTAGGATACATTCCACTAAGACAAATATTAAAGTGCTTCAATGCTCAAATGAAAAACAGTACAATTCTTTAGTGGCATGCAGGCAGCAAATATTATTCCAAATGTAAGAGTTAATCCAAATCTTTTAAAATAACTTAAATATAAATGCTTTCTTCATATATTCTTCAACTATGAAAGTGATCGGCATACCTTCAAACCTATTCTTTTTAGATCCTGAATAGCCAGTGGTGGGAAATAATCAAGCCAATGTTCTGCTTCAGAAAATTTTTCTATCTCTTCATCAGACAATCCAAGGGATTTCATAATGCCCCACTGGTATTTAGAAGATCCAGCTTTAGCAACAGCTTTACTCTGAAAACACAGGCAAAAACAAACTCCATCAAATAATAACCAACAACTACTTAACAGAGCAAATTTTTATTTTTAAGATTGTTTTAGTTGTAAATAGACACAATACTTTATTTTATTTATTTATTTTTATGTGGTGCTAACGATCGAACCCAGTGCTTCACACATGTGAGGCAAACATTCTACCACTGAGCACAATCCCAGCCCCAGGACCAGAGTAATTTTAACTGAATAATCTAATTTGGTGATTTTCTAAATTCCAAAACAATGCTGATACATCAGAACATTGCAGAAGTTAGGTGTACTATTTTGTCTATAGAACTATACAGTCAAGATATTTATCAAGACACTAATATCAATGGTAACTAAATAAATGGACAAAGAACTACCAATCATGAAGGTAAGCTCTCAGTCCCAAACTTTCTGTTTCCTGTCTTCTAATACAACATACTTCTTTTACGTTAGTTTTGTTTTAGCTATAAATAAGCTACTACCAAGAGTTTTCTTCCTTCTCAGGATTTACCAATATAAAAAAGGCAACTAAATGCCCAGGGTTAGAGGAGGTCAAATTAAAATAAACATCTATTAAGACAGCACAAGGGAGTTTTGAGTGTGATGGAATTGACCTATAGATCAATGGTAGAAACATGACTCTACCCATTTCCTTTTTTGGGGGTGGGGGGCAGTTCTGGGGATTGAACCCAGGGCCTTGTGCATGCAAGGCAAGCACTCTATCAACTGAGCTATATCTCCAGCCCCCTCCCCGTTTTTTTAATACTTTTGTAGTTGTTGATGGACCTTTATTTTTATTGTTTATATGCAGTGCTGAGAATAGAACCCAGTGTCTCACACATGGTAGAGGGCCTCTGGATTCAACCCCTAATTCAACAAAAGAAAAACTAATAATAATAAAAAGTAACAAATATATAATAAAGAAAGGAAAGATGAGGAGTGTCAAATGGATACTAGGAATCAACTTAAAAGAATTTCTAATGGCCCAGGACAGTGGTGCACACCTGTAATCTCAGTGGCTTAGGAGGCTGAGGCAGGAGGATTGAGTTCAAAGCCAGCCTCAGTGACTTAGCAAGGGCCTAAGCAACAACCGTGTATCTAAAATATAAACAGGAGCTTGGGATGGCTCAGTGGCTAAGCGCCCCTAGGTTCAATCTCTATACCAAAAAACAAACTTTCAATGGCCAAAACTAGAACAATTTGAATAATAATAACCACCACGACATACAAACACATAAAACCTTGACAGTTTAGATTATTACCTAAAGAATAAAATATAAATCCACACTGATATAAAATAAAAGATTGAATAAATAAGTAAATTAGGGGAAAAGGACAAATATTCCTCTCAGAAGAATTCTAAATAATACAGAAAGAGGAAAACAGAAAATCAGCACTAGAACACTATTACAAGCAAGATCCAGTGATGAATGCTAATGTTAATGAGTAAATGTTTAGCCTCAAATTAACTCTCCCAAAATACATAATTATAAAGAGAAAAAAAAATGAAATCTTTAAAGGAGAAAAACCTGGCAGACACCAACATAACAAAAAAGTTAATTTCACCAATCAAACATATTATCTACTACTTGCTGACATAATGCATTGAGAAGAATACATGAATTCTCTGGTATTCTTTCCAATAATCAGTAATATCAATTAAACAATAAGAAAAAAAATCAGACAAACCCAAATTGCAAACCAGTCTATGATGGGATTTGAATGTGCCCCACAAAGCATGTTTTAGAAACTTAATCCCCTTTTAACACTATTAAGAGTTGAAAACTTGGGGCTGGGTTATGGCTCAGTGGTAGAGCACTTGCTTGGCATGTGTGAGGCCCTGGGTTCAATTCTCAGTACTGCATATAAATAAATAAAATAAAAGATCCATTTACAACTAAAAAAAAAAGAATTGGAACCTTTAAGAGGTTATAGGCCATGAGAGCTCTGTCATCATGAATGTATTAATGTCATTATCACAGGAGAGGGTTCTTTATAAATAAAAGGACAAATTTGTCCCCCTCTTGCACACATTTGCTTACTCTGTCTCTTCTGCTATCTAATTGCCTTTCCACCATGAATGACATAGCAAGAAGACCCTCACAAGATGCTGGCCCTTTAATCTCAGACAGCCTCCACAACTGTGAGCCAATCAGTTTCTGATCATTATAAATCATCCAATTTGTGGTATTCTGTTATAGCAACAACAAAAAAAAGACTGTCCCTAAATTATCTATCTGAAGAATATTCTTTACATCAAAAATCATAGAAGACAATAAAGGCAGAGGAGACTAAGGAGATGTACTGAGACATAATAACCAAATGCAATGTGGTAGCCTATATTGGAAACTTAGAACAGAAAAGGACATTAGTTTTTAAAAAAAAAAAAAAAGTGGGCTGGGGTTGTAGCTCAGTGGGAGAATGCTTGCCTAGCACATGTGAGGCACTGGGTTCAATGTTCAGCAGCACCATATAAAAATAAATAAAATAAAAAGTATTCTGTCCATCTACAGCAACAACAACAACAAAATTTTTAAACGCAAAATCCAATTCAAATGATTTGAGTTTTTAAGTTTATCTATAGTTTACCCAATAATACTGGACTAATATTAATTCCTTAGTTTTGAGGATTATATCACAGTTAAAATATAACACTAGAAAACTGGTTGCAGATTATAAGAGAACTAAGTACTATCTTTCAACTCCTCTGTAAATCTAAAAATATTTTAAAAGAAAGTGGAAAGAAAAAAGCAATAAAGACAAATTTTTAATTTTATACTTCTTTAAAATTACATTTTATGTGCCAGATAATGTGCTAATAAGAGAATGCACAAATAAATACACAAATACAAAACTTCAACATAAATATCAACAACCACCAAACCTTTTTTCCTTTAGCTTTATCTTTAATTATTATATCCTCTGTTTTAATACTGATTTCTTCCTCTTCCTCTTCTTCATCTGGAAAATCAGGGGGACAACCATACAGCTCTATTTCTCTTTTCAACTTGTCAGCACATGCCTATAACCCAAAATTAGAGATGGTAAAGTTCAAAATTCAAGGAAATCATGAATATTTGTTGTTTCTATAGCCAATCAAAACTGACGCTTTCTGAATATTTTGCAATATACATATGTAGATCATCACAGAAAACTCAAATAAGACAAATCACGTACTTCAAAATACACTAATTTATAAATTAAATTAGTTTTTTTGTTGATTGCCTCAGCAAGCATTTATTCAATACTCAGAATACTCAATGTTGTACATTATATGCTAGGCATGAGAAGAACAAATATATATAAAACATAATGTTACTTTAAATACTAATAACAGCATCATTTAAATGATTACTGTATCTAAAGATTACTGTATTTGTGGGGCTGGGGATATAGCTCAGTTGGTAGAGTGCTTCCCTCACATGCAAAAGGCCCTGGATTCAATCCCCAGCACCAAAAAAAAGAAGAACAAAAAGATAATTATATTTGTAGTGAGAGTTAAATTTCTATGGTTCATTATTTACCATGATCAATTTGCTAGATAGACAGGACAGGTACTAAATTAGAAAAAAGACACTAAGAAATAAAGTGATTTAAGAAAGATTATAAAACTAGCAAGCTAAAAAACTAGTATTTGAATCTGGGCTTTCTGCCCCAACTCTTACCAATTATATCATAATGAGTCAACTGGCAAACACAAAGATGAGGGCTAGGGTTGTGGCTCAGCAGTAGAGCACTCGCCTAGCACATGCAAGGCGCTGGGTGCAATCCTCAGAACCACGTAAAAATAAACAAACAAAATAAAGGTATAAAAAATTAAAAAAAAAAAAAAGAAAAAGATGAGGGCTGGAGCTATAGTTCAGTGGCAGAGCGCTTGCCTACCATGCATGAGGCACTTGGTTTGATCCTCAGCACCACATAATAATAATAAATAAATAAATAAAGGTGTTCTGTCCATCTACAACTACAAAAAATATTAAAAAGAAAACAAAGATGATGCTTGACCAATATGATTCTACAACATGTACATTCAGAAAAATGAGAAATTATATCCCATCTGTGTATGATATATCAAAATGCATAAATGCATTCTATTGTCATGTGTAAGTAATTAAAACAAAAATATAAAATAAAAAGATGAAACTAAGCAGCATTACAGTTATGAGAAAAATATATACATAGAATTGAAAATTTTAAAAACAGAGGAGGTGCCAGGCATGGTGGCACCTCCTCTGTTTTTAATTGCTTATAATCCCAGAAATTTGGGAAGCCGAGGCAGGATTCCAAATTCAAAGCCAGCCTCAGCAACTTAGCAAGGCCCTGTCTCAAAAAATAAAAAGGCTGGGGCATGTAGCTCAGTGGCAAACTACCCCTGAATTCAATCCCTAGGACCAAATTTAAAAAGAGAGAGAGAGAGAGAGAGAGCGAGCGCGCGCGAGCGCGCACTCAAATTCAGAAGAGCTTCAGTTATTAAAAAGAACACCAGGGCTGGGGATGTGGCTCAAGCGGTAGTGCGCTCGCCTGGCATGCGTGCGGCCCGGGTTGGATCCTCAGCACCACATACCAACAAAGATGTTGTGTCCGCCGAGAACTAAAAAATAAATATTAAAAATTCTCTCTCTCTCTCTCTCCTCTCTCACTCTCTCTTTAAAAAAAAAAAAAAAAAGAACACCAAAATGACCATTTTGCAACCACCAATACAATAATTAATACAGATAAAAATCATCAAAAAATACTATATCCACTTCGTTACTAAGTAACAGGATATTCAGAGGTTCTCAAAGTATAGCCCCAAAGATTACTTTTTAATTATAAAGGGAAAATGTCACTTTTAGAAGGAAGAAATCTGTGTGGTATTAACTTGTTATTATTAAAATGAGAAAAACAACCAATTATATGATTTTTGATAGATATAGGGGGAAATGTACACTTCATCAATGTTTAATTCTTGCCAGAGTATTTAACCCAAATTAAAGAAAGCTAATACAACAGGTGACCCATAAAAGAAAAATAATCCACCCAGAAGGACTTCTTAGGACAGCTAAAAAACTTGCCATAAATTAGGGGATACAACACTTGCCTGGCATGTGTGAGGCCCTGGGTTCATTCCTCACTACCACATAAATAAATAAAATAAACATATTGTGTCCAACTACAACTAAAAAATAAATATTTAAAATAAATAAATAAATGTTTCATTAAAAAAAAAGAGATGGACTTTGATTTTATTTATTTAAAAAAATTTAGGGCTAGGGTTGTAGCTCAGTAGTACAGCAATTGCCTAGCACATGTGAGGCACTAAGTTCGATTCTCAGCATCACATGTAAACAAATAAAGGTCCACTGACAACTAAAAAAATTTTTTTAAAGAGAAAGAGGGGCTGGGGATGTGGCTCAAGCGGTAGCACGTTCGCCTGGCATGCGTGCAGCCCGGGTTTGATCCTCACACCACATACAAAGATGTTGTGTCCGCCGATAACTAAAAAATATTAAAAAATTCATTCTCTTTCTCTCTCTCTCTCTCTCTCTCTTTAAAAAAAAAAAAAAAAGAGAGAGAGAAAGAAATTTGCCAGAGCTTAAAGATGATAATATTGCATCTATGTCAAATTTCTTTGAGGGGATAATGTGACTGCAATGGGGTAGAAGAATGTCTATCTTCTCAGGAGATACATGCTGGAAAATATTAAGTCTCCAACTTACTTCAAAAAGTTTATAGAAAAAGGGAAAGAACAAGTTGTGGGGGTTCATGCCTATAATCTTAGTTACTCAGGAGGCTAAAGTTGGAGGATCACAACTTCAAGGCCAGCCTGGGCAACTTGGTGAGACCCTATCTCAAAACAAAAAATAAAAAAGGGTTGAGGATGTAGCTCAGTAGAAGAATGCCTGCCCCTGGGCTCAACCCACAGGACTGTTTAAAAATTAAAAAAAAAAAAAAAAAAAAGGTTGGAGGAGCACGTGTGCACATGTGTTTATGTTGAAAGAGAACATATTGGGCTGGGGATGTGGCTCAAGCGGTAGCGCGCTCGCCTGGCATGCGTGCAGCCCAGGTTCAATCCTCAGCACCACATACAAACAAAGATGTTGTGTCCGCCGAAAACTAAAAAGTAAATATTAAAAAATTCTCTCTCTCTCTCTCTCTCTCTCTCTCTTTAAAGAGAGGGTGAGAGAGAGAGAAAGAGAACATATTAACATGTGTGGCACATGTTAACACAAGTACAGGGTATGACTTGGTAACCACAGGTAAAGAATATAATATTGTTTACTGTATTATCCTTTCACCTTTTTTGTAGGTTTGACTTCTTCAAAATGAAAGACTGGAAAATAAAAAGAAATTCCTAATCTCATTATATTTAGGGGATTTTTTTTTTCAACGCTAATTTTCTGGTCCATTACTCATTGAGAATTATTTCTAGTGTCAGTTCATAACATTTGAAAACATTTATAAAAATGATCAAGCTAGCCCAAGTGGCAAACACCTATAATCCCATAGACTAAAGGCTAAAGCAGAAGGATTCCAAGTTCTTCAAGGCCAGCATCGACAACTTAGCAAGACTCTGTCAAAAAATATAAAGGACTGGGAATGTAGCTAGAGTTTCAAACTCCAATATTGCAATAAATAATCAAAATATGATACCAGTATTTAGTACTTTATGCTAACATTCTGTATATGTCCCAATGCACAAATCACAGTACATTCTGCTGGTTAGAAATTACAATTTCAACACAGATATGAATATATAATGGGGCTGGGGATGTGGCTCAACTGGTAGCGCGCTCGCCTGGAGTGCGTGCGGCCCGGGTTCGATCCCCAGCACCACATACCAACAAAGATGTTGTGTCCGCCGAGAACTAAAAAAAAAAAAATTAAAAAAAAAAAAAAAGAATATACAAGATATTTAAAAACAGCAAAAGGGGCTGGGGATTTAGCTCAAGCGGTAGGGCGCTCGCCTGGCATGCGAGCGGCCCAGGTTCAATCCTCAGCACCACATACAAACAAAGATGTTGAGTCCGCCGAAAACTAAAAAATAAAACATTAAAAAAAACTCTCTCTCAAAAAAAAAAAAAAAACAACAAAAGAAAAATCACTTAGACTTTAGTGTATACCTTTTATTTAAGTACTCTTTCAAATGATACTGTGTATGTATATATGTATTGATTGATCTTTGTAAGTTGCCAAGGCTGGCCTCAGAGTTGTGATACTCAGCCTGCAGAATCACTGGGATTTTAGGCATGCATCACTACTGGACGTGGCTTCAAAAGTTTTTTTCAAGGGCTGGGGATGTGGTTCAAGCGGTAGCGAGCTCGCCTGGCATGCGTGCGGCCCGGGTTCGATCCTCAGCACCACATACCAACAAAGGTGTTGTGTCCGCCAAGAACTAAAAAATAAATATTAAAAATTCTCTCTCTCTCTCTCTCTCTCTCTCTCTCTCTCTCCTCTCTTACTCTCTCTTTAAAAAAAAAAATGACACATTATTTAAAAAAAAAGTTTTTTTCAATTAATCTTCACTATAATAACTCAACTCATTTCACAAAACATTTTAATATAGCAGTATTTGAAAATCCTATATCAAGCTCCTGAATTGGATATTAGTATTTGCTCTAAACTAAAAGAAGTAAAAACCAATCCTATAAGCAATCTTACCTTAATAGGCATCCCCGTACAGTGCAAACCAAAGGGAAACAGACAGCTTTTTCCTTTTAATCTCTGGTACCCTACTGCAAACTATAGAAAGAAAATTAAATTTAAATTACTGTATACATGAGACACAAATACAAAATGCTAATTTTTCATGAAGAACAGTTTTATTCTTCTTATCTTTCTTTAGAACACCAGTTAGATTTTAGTCATTCCAAAATTCTAATACTGTCGTTTTTGCTGTTTTGTTACATGCATACATGCTTAGAACCTTGCACAAATACACACATATGAAAATTAAATATAAAAATTACATCAACTAAACATGAAAATTATGTTTAAAATTAAGGAATTCTAAGTTTTTTTTAACAAGAAGCAATTTCTACATATGCCATTTTCTTCAAAATATTATTTATTAAGGATTCTATTCCATTATTTAAATGTAGAAGAAGCTTTACCTCACACTTGGATAAAGAAAATGTGTGCCCCAAATGCAGACGGCCATTCATATATGGATATGGGAAGGTTGCAAAGTATTTGTCCTTGCTGTAAAACAATCATGTAAAAAATAAAGTTCAGAAATGAAAATGCCAAGTTTCTTTTACAATGAGGGATGGGGTGTAGGAAACGTTTAATATAAATAATGTGTTGAATTTTAGTTATTTAAAAGAAAATTTATAAATCCAGAAATTAAAAGCTCTCTAAAACTGAAACTCACTTTTGATTTTCAAAGAATACATTTGTAGGTAACTACTAAGAAACAAACATCTTTGGCTAGGTATGATGGCACACACCTGTAATCTCATTAACTCAAGTCTCTGAGGCAGGAGAATTACAAGCCTGAGGCCAACCTCAGGAATTTAGTAAGGCCCTAAGAAACTCAGAAAGGTCCTGTCTCAAAACATAAAAAGGGCTGGGACTGTAGCTCAGTGGTAAAGGCTGCCAGCACTGTGGTACCAAGAAAGGAAAAAAAGATATAAACATCTTTAGCTGGGTGAAAAAGCAAAAATAAATATCTTGTAGCAGATACCAGAGGTGTAACTTAAGCTAAAATACATTATTTAATTTAAAAAATTTAATACTTTTAGGAAATCTGTATAAATTTAATATTTTACTAATTAAATAAGATTGTATTCATTAGACATATATAAAGCAATTCAAAGTCCCTTAAGTAAAATAAAACACCCTATAAAATATGTGATGGATTTATTTTAAAAAACACCTTTTTAATGCTGTTTATTATGTGACATTATTTTTCCTCATGAAATACATCTAACATACATATGCTGTACAGCATTTATATGCTATATTATATAAACTAAAAGGAACAGAAAACTTATATATGCTATGCCACATTTGTAAATGTACTATCCAAGTTTTAAACCCACTGATACTACTACCTGTGTGTTCCTCCCCACTTTTTCCACCAGGGATAATCAATATCCTGAAATTTGTTTATATCATTCCCTTTCTTTTGGAGTTTACATATATATCCATGTCCATAAATAATATATCATTTAGCTTTACTCTCTTGTGGATTTTATATAAAACATGGTATATTTTATAGAGACTTCTACTATTTGATTTTTTTCACTCAACATTTTATTACTTAGTTTCCTCAGCACTAATACACACACCCACAGGTCATTCTCTTTTGTTGAACAAATCGGCTTTTTCATTTCATTTTTCTTTGAGGGGTGGGTACTGGGGATTGAACTCAGGGGCTCTCGATCACTGAACCACATCCTCAGCCCTATTTTGTATTGCATTTAGAGACAGGGTCTCACTAAGTTCTCTAGAGCCTTACTGTTGCTGAGGCTGGCTTTGAACTTACAATCTTCCTATCTCAGCTTCCTGAGCTTCTGGGATTACAGGCATGTGTCACCACGACCAGCTTCAGTTCACTTTTGATTACTTTCAGAGGGCGCTTTTTTTTTTTTTTGGTGGGAGGTGGGGCGCGCGGGGAAAGTGCTGAGGATTGAACCCAGGGCCTTGTGCATGCAAGGCAAGCACTCTACCAACTGAGCTACATCCCCAGCACCAACTTTTGATAACTTTCAATACCTTAAAGTTGAACAAATTCTAAAACCAAAATACAGTTTATTTATAGTAATATAGTATAATATAGTAATATTATAGTTTAAAGTATAACATCAGAAACTGTATTTTGGTATTTTTTCTCTTAAAAAAATACAATATATATTCTATTAAAGTTAGTTACGTAGCAAGGAATATACACTTTAGAATTAGAAAATTCGAAAACAAGCCCAGACCTCATGAATTCCTAGCTATGCAATCCTGAGCTGGTTACTTAGTCTCTGTTCCTTCATCTGCAAAATAGAGATTTAAAAAAAAAAAAAAAAGGGCTAGGGTTGTGGCCCAGTGGTAGAGCAGTTACCTGGCATGTGTGAGGCCCTGGGTTTAAATCTCAGCACTGCATATAAATAAATAAACTAAAGGTCCATCAACAACTAAAAATACCCCCCCAAAAAAATTTTTTTTTTTTTTAATTATTTACTGGACTGGGGTTGTGGCTCAGTGATAGAGTGCTTGCCTAGCAAGTGTGAAGCATTGGGTTTGATTTCCACAGCACCACATAGAAAAATAAAGTTATTATGTACAAATACAACTAAAATTATTTTGTTAATTATTTACCTTAACGAGTTAGAATAAGATTAAATAAGAATATACATGTAAAAACCAGAGTGTTTCCTAGCAAGTAAATCTTCAATGTTAGCTACTATCATTGTTATATTATTGCTATGTTTCTTCAATTTGAAGAAGAATATATTTACATATTTCAACATATTTGAAGTTGGAATTCATCTTATAATTGATGCATAGGTTTATTATGGCAATGTTCCAAGGGACATTATGTTTTTGTTTTTACCCAATATTGTATCACTATCTAATATCTTAAAATCATCTTAGCATCAAGACAATAAAAAATTATGAAATAAGATCCTCAAATACAGAAACCCTTCAAACATTTATTTTGTGTCTTTGGAGATAATTATCACTATGAGTCTCTCAGAATAACTTCACTTTATAAGATAAAACTCCTCCCTTATCTGAATATGAAAAATAGAAGTTTAGAGGCGGGGTGAGGGGGTAGATATAGCTCAGTGGTGGAATGCTTGCTTGTCTAGGATGTGAGAGGAGCCTTAGTTAGATCCCCATTACCACCAAAAAAAATAAAAAACAAACACACACACACACACACACACACACACACACACACACACACACACAGAGTTACGTAGAAAAATCTCTAAGAATTCCACAGAAGATTTTAATTTGAAGGCAGAAAGTGGAAGTCATGTCCTTTAGCCCATTTCAGACATTACACAGTTTCTTATCTTTTCCACATCTGCACATTGATGTACAGAACTTCACAAATGATACTTACTTGGTCTGCTTTTCTAAATCAGATGCATTGATCTCAAATACTTTCTCAGTATCCCATTTCTGTTGGATTTCTTTCTCAATCTTCTTCAAAAAGTCTACTTTGGCTGTTCCTTTTCTTTCCTATTAAACACAAAAGAAATAAAATAATCCACTATACACTTCAGCAGGATTGATTTAAAAAGGAAAAAAAAGGGGGGGGAGGGGATTGGATTCACACAGAACTGAGCTGCTCACTGATAGATCCATTTTTCCCATGGTTATCTTGAAATGTAAATGAACAAGACTAAAAATTAGAGTTACATATCTCTGAGAAATTGAGAGTAGTCAGGCACACTGGCTCACACCTGTAATCCCACTCACTTGAAAGGATGAGGCAGGAGAATGGCAAGTTCATGGCTAGCCTTGGCAACTTAATACGTCCCTAACTCAAAATAAAGAGTAAACAGGACTAGGAATAAATTCAGTGGTAGAACACCTCTGAGTTTAGTACCAGTACCACACCAAAAAAAAAAAAAAAAATGATGATGATGATAAAGAAGAAAAAAGAAATTGAGAGTAAAATAGCAGGTGCCAAAGGCCAAGAAGAGTAGATTGAAGGAAGAATAAGGAGAGGTCAATCAATGGGTACTAAGTTACAATTAGATAAGAGTAAGTAGTTTCAGTGTTTATTGCACAATAAAGTGACTATAGATAGCAACTGGGTACTGTATATCTCAAAAACCTAAAAAAAGACAATTTTTAATGTTTTTGCCACAAAATAGTGTTGTTTGAGGAGATAGATATGTTTAACCTGATTGCAATGCACAAGTGTACTGAAACACCACATAGTACCCCATTATTATGTGTTAATATGCATAATTTTTATGTTTTTACATATCAGTTAAAACAAATTCAAACTTTTAAAAAACAGGTCAGAGAATTGGATCATGGGACTACTCAGATTGTGCATGGCATCTCAAAAAAACTTTTTTTTACCTAAGCTGTGTTCTCTACCCTCAGAATACATAAAATAAAGTTTTACTCATGCAGAAAAAAAATAAATAAATAAATAAATTAGGGTTATCATGATCTGTCCACTTCAAATCTTTAAAAGAATAAAAAATTACTTACATATGTAAAAACCTTTTGAAATATTTTTTAAATTGGATACTACAATGTAACACTGTCACCAAATGTTCCTATTTATTTAGTTAAAATATATAAATACTTAATAAAATATAGGATAGAGTCCTGTCTGCTTGCCAAGCTGCAATTATGCCCACCAAAGGTAGATGTTGGGTCCCAATGGGTAGAGGCTGAGGAAGGATTAATCATCTATATTTTTTTAGGGAAGCACTAATGAAGAACTTCTCTCTAAAATGCTTAATAGACTGCTAATCTTAAATTAAACAGAAAATAATAAGTCTCTTAGTGTACTGGACCTACCAGGCAACATCCCATCATCCCTTAAACCACTATTGGATGAAAATAAAAGAACACAGAAAATCATTCCACCTTGGGGAAAAAAGGGTAAGAACTTAATTTGTAGTTTATTTTTCTCTATGAAAATGAATTAGCTGCTAGCAGCAAGTAGAACACAGACTTAGAGAACAATCACGTGGGAAAACTCAATGACAATGGACCAGACACAAATCTAATTCTGTTTTAAAAAATTAATATTAGTTTCTATGGTTTTATTGTCTAGTATAAATTTGAACCAAAATTATATTTTCTCCTACTTTTGGCGGGGGGGGGGGGGGGGGAAATTCTAGGGATTGAACCCAGCCAGGGATACCCTTCTACTGAGCTACATCCCTAGACCTTCTTATTTTTTATTTTGAGATAGTATCTAAATTGCCAAAGCTGGGCCCAAACTTGAGATCCTCTGGCCTCGAACTTCCAAGTCACTGGGATTACAGGCATATGCCACCATACCTGGCTTTCTTATGCTTCTTACATACTACCATTTCCAGATTCTGCAGCATTTCCAAATGAGAAAATACCTGGCTTCTACTTACACTTCTACAAATCACAAGATGGCTGCCATCACCAAGTTAACCAACATCTGGATCTCAGTCTCCTTTAAATCATGTCTTTCCTCTGCCCTGGCACACAGCAATTTAATAAATGCTTCCTATGCATCAAAGCTAGCCTCAACAACTTAGAAAGACCCTGTCTCAAAATAAAAAATTAAAAAAGGCTGGGGATGTGGCTCAGTGGTTAAGTCCCCAGAGTTCAATCCCTAGCACCAAAAAAAAAAAAAAAAAAAAAAAACCCTTCCTATCACAGATATACTACATTCTTAGACAGCTATTTTAAATGATTACACAAATATGAAGCATTATACAGAGAAATTCTGTGCAATCAAAAACACCTAAAATAACTGTCTTAAATCTGCTTTATCTTTTATAATAAAAATAACTAATATTTTTACATGTTATTTAAAATAATGGGAACGCATGTTGAGAAATGCATTCTTAGGCAATTTCATTATTGTGCAAACTTTGTGGAGTATACTTACACAAAATAAGATAACTATGACATCACTAGTTTATATATAATCTTATGGGACCATCACCTACATGCAGTCTGTCACTGAAACATCATTATGTTGCACAAGATTGTAGTATTAAAATTAAGAAAGATTCTACTATAAACTTGTCGACTGTTTTTACCTTTTTTCATTTTATTTATTTAAATCGAAGAATGATTTACTATGTTTTATTTTTAAGCATGTGTAAGATCAAAGACAAGTATAAGCAACAGAAAAACAAAATATCAGCTTATAAGGAGTTGAAATGATGGATTTAAAATTAAAAGCCTTGCCTTAAAAGCAGAGAGGAAATATAAAAGCATTCCATAATTTGAAAAAGTCATGGGTATAACAAAAACCAAAGGAAAATAAAAGTAACAAGTAAATTAATGTTTCTTTAAATCCTGATCACATCATAACTGCTATGTATAGAAATCAAAATCAAATTTGATCAAGTCAATTCCCCTCTAGAGGCTCTCTCTATTGCTCTTAAGATAAAGTCCATACTTTTAAACCTTGTGTTCAAGGTCCTTCTTGTCTCATCTCTGACAAGCCTCTTTCCCCCTCCCACCTCTCACCCACTCTGGGCCTATTAGACCATCTGCATTTCCCCAAAGTTGTCATGCTGCCTCTCACCTCTGGGCCCTTGTTTAAGCTATTCACGCTGCTTGGATCTATTTGTTTCGCTATGTCATCCTTCAGGTCTCAGCTATTACCTGCCTCAATTCCCCAAAAGTTCACAAAATCCCTTTTTATTTTACTTTTTTTTATAGTTGTAGATGGACAGCATGCCTTTATTTATTTCTTTATGTGGTGCTGAGGATCGAATTCAGTGCCGCACACTTGCTAGGCAAGTGCACTGCCACTGAGCTACAGCCCCAGCCCACGAAATCCCTCTTAATACGTTCCTATCGATATGTCCCCTATGCTAGCACTAATCATATAGCGGTCCTAATGTTTCCCCCATCAGACTATAAGTTTCTTCATGGTAAGAACTCTGTCTCGCTTCTCAGTATATCCTCAATGTTCACATTATAGTAGGCCCTTGGTAAATATTTGAATAAAAAAAGTGAATTCCAATTTTTTTATATTATGGCCATAAAGAAATAACATGGACTAGGTACTGGGTTACACATTTGAATCAAGGTACTAAGAAATATAGACTAAGTATGGTTACATAAGGATTTCCTTTTCCCAGAAAGAGTAAGCCCCAGCACCTGTTCATTCCTTTCCACTGCTGCTACCAGTCACCTTTTCATTTAGATCCTGATTTACACTGCAAAACAACATTGGCAGGCGGAAGCTACTGGGGATTAACCCCAGGCCTTGTTCATGACAGGCCAGTACTCTACCAGAGCCACATTCCCAGCCCACCAAAAAACAAATAGTCTCTCGAGTCTCAGATATACAAAACCCTGTTTTCAATCCTAATATACAAGGGCTACCTTATTAATAGTCTCTCGAGTCTCAGATATACAAAACCCTGTTTTCAATCCTAATATACAAGGACTACCTTACTCAAATACACTATGGCAGTGACAACAGGTTGCCTGTACAACATCCATTCCTCCCCTTCATCCTTAGTAACAGAAACCCAGGGGCTGGGATTGTGGCTCAGCAGTAGAGCACTCTCTAGCATATGCAAGGCCCTGGGTTCAATCCTCAGCACCACATAAAAATAAAGATATTGTGGCCAACTACTTCTAAAACATAACTATTAAAAAAAAAACGAAAAGAAAAGAAATCCAGTCTTACTTAGGGTACAGTAAAAGCAATTTAAATACATTTTTCTAGGTTTCCAGGCAAATTCAGTTAGATTACAGATATGTGACTGGGTTCTGGCAAAGGAGTTTGGGGTATAAGAAAGTAAGTCACTTTCTTCTACCCCAGTCCATATAAAAGTAGTGGCACACCTGGCACGGGGGTCACACCTGTAACCCCAGCAGCTCAAGAGGCTAAGATAGGGGACTGTGAATTCAAAGCCAGCCTCAGCTAAAGCAAGGCACTAAGCAACTCAGTGAGACTCTGTCTTTAAATAAAATACAAAACAGGACTGGGGATGTGGCTTAGTGGTTGAGTGGTCCTGAGTTCAATCCTGGTATCCAAAAAAAAAATAAGTGGTGCATGCCCATAATTCTAGCAATTTGGGAGGCTGAGGCAGGATTCCAAGTTCGACAGCAGCCTCAGCAACTCAGCGAGACCCTGCCTCAAAATAAAATATATAAAGAGTTGGGGCGAGGCTCAGTAGTTAAGTGCCCCTGGGTTCAATCTCCAGTACAAAAAAAAAAAAAAAATCCTGTACAATTCTTAACAGACCACTTATTTAAGGACTCATGAAAATGTTTTAGTTTCTTATAAAATCATGAGAAAACATGAACTTTGAAGTCAAACAAAAAATTTTAATATATAATATGAATGTGTCTTCATAACAATATAGTTGTTAAAATATAGTTTTTAATATTTTTACAGAGGAAGAAACCTACAAAGAAAATAAATTCCTGGGGCTCATGAAGTATAGGGGTATCTCATACCCTAGGAGTCCTGGGTCAAATGAATTCCCACCATATCTTAACTAAATTTCTCCTTAAGCAACTTTAGTTGACTCCTCTACAAGTAATCAAATAACACCTAAAACATTTTCACCTGATTGAACTATAAACCGGCAGGAAGGAACTTTTAGATCATTATAGTCAACTCAGCGCCAAGAATAATGATACTGACTCGTAAGTTACATGAAAACATTTTTTGCTTAAAAATGACCACATCACCCCCTTAAAGTATGAAAGCAAGAGTCTTCCAAACATTTAGAACTCTTTTCCGTGTATTGAGCATGCTAAACTCATGAAGGGTTTTCTACTTCTCATAACTTGACTCCAGTACCTCAAAGGTCAATCATAATGAAACCTGATATTGGCCTCAGCACCAAATTGCTCTATAACCTTGAGCATGTCACTTAATCAATGTGAGCTTCAATTTCTTCATTGATAATAAAATGTTAATGCTGGGCGTGGTGGCCCATGCCTGTAATCCCAGAAGGTTAAGGCAAGAGGATCACAAGTTTGAACCAGCCTAAGCAACTTACAGAGGACCTAAGCAATTCAGAGAGACCCTGTCACAAAATAAAAAGTAAAAAAAGGACTGTGGGTATAGCACAATGTTAAAGCACCCCTGGGTTCAATCCCCTATAGGAAAAAATAAATAAATAAAATAAAAATTTTAAAAATAAAACATTATTTAACTAGATCAGAGTTCCTAAAACTTTGGCACTAATGTTGTGCCAGATAACTGTTTTCCAGAGCTGTCCAGTGCACTGAAAGATGTTTAAAAACAGCCCTGCTTCTACCCACTAGAAACTAGTAGCACACCCTGAGCTGGGACTACCAATAGTGTCTTCAAACAATAGCAAATGTTCTCCGCAGGGCAGAATCACCCCCGTATGAAATAAATTAAATAAACAAATCTTTTCATAAATTCATGGCATTCTGCAGTTAAGACACGTTTATTAACATTTAACTTAATTGATTTTAAAAGTCTAAGAAGTAGGTTGAGAAGCAATTATCCTTTCAAAGACAACAAATCTGAAGTTCAAAGATCAAGGCAGTAATTGAGGAAACTGGAAAAAGTGCTTTATTTTCTCATTCCTATTTCTGCTTCCTTTTCTAATTCTGCATGCATCCTGGTTCCACCACTTACCAGCTGTAGAGCTCAAAACAGGTTCTACCCAGGTCACCTGTCGAACTGTTCAGTGCTCTCTATATAGTCTAGTTCCTACACACTAGAAACTTTCGTAAACTGCAAATTGGTATTCTATGAATATAAATACTGCTTTTTACTTAAGGGTATTTCACATTGTAGAACAAATCCCCCGAACCCAAATGAAGAAAATAAAACCTATCTTACACCCTTCTTTCTTAAGGTTTTTGGTTCCTGGGTCATTGTCACCCTCTATAACACTACTTATCTCATAATTTTGATGATTTCAATAGCCACATAATCATTTCAAAAGATTTCAATATAACACACAGAAGATCCTTTATGAATTCCAACTGCAAAAATTCTTCAACTCTATTGGGATTTTGACCCCTTTCTCATTAATCATTAGTTTGCCACCCCATCTTGTCCAACATCTTCACTTTCCTCCCTTCTGCATCTATACAATCACTCCTGGTTTTACCTGCTCTTACCTAACAAAAGCCCAACTCTCCTATCCACCTTCTCTGCTCCTTCACCTGGGCAGCTGGAAGTAGCAGAAGGAAATCACTAAACCAAAATGAATGATCTTAATTTAAATTAATTAAGTTCAAATGATTCCATGCAGTGCTACTAATTTCTGGAAGTCAGTCTGTCACTCCTTCTTATTCTAGGTCAGTTATTCTCAGACTTTAATTATGCATACTGTTTGGGGGGAAGGGCAGTGCCGGGGTTGTGGCTCAGTGGCAGAGCGTTCAATCCTCCCCACCACATGAAAAATACTTTTTTTAAAAAAAATTTGTTTTTATCTACAACTAAAAAAATTTTTTTTAATTAAAAAATAAATGCATATTGTTCAATACAATAATGACTAACTACACCTGGATATTTTTCTTTTTTCTGGTACCAGGGATTGAAACCAGAGACACTTAACCACTTTATTTTTTATTTTGAGACAGGATCTCACTAAGTTGCTTAGGGTCTTCCTAAATTGCTGAGACTAGCTTTAAATGTGTAATCCTTTTACCTCAGCCCCTCAAATTGCTGGGATTACAGGTAACAGGCATGGGCCACCATACTTGGCTTCATTCTCTTTTCTATTGGCTAATTCCTTTTTTTTTTTTTTGGTACCAGGGGCACTTTACCACTAAGCCATATCCCCCACCCCTTTTATTTTTGAGACAGGGTCTAATAACGAAATTGCTGAGGCTGGCCTTGCGTTTCTCCTGCCTAAGCCTCCCAAAACACTAAGGTATACCTTGGTAACTTCATCTAGTCCTATGGCTTGCTTTGTTTTTATTACTGGAGATTAAATTTAGGGGCATTTTATTACTGGGCTTTACCCTCAGTCCTTTTTTATTTTTTTAATTTGAGACAGGGTCTCACTACATTGCTGAAACTGACCTCAAATTTGTAATCCTCCTGCCTCAACCTGTGGAGTAGCTGGGATTATAGGCATGCTCCACTGTGCCCTGCTCAGTCCCATGGCTTTAAATATAAGCAATATTGCCAGGTGTGGTGGCCTGCAACTCTGGAGGCTGACAGGATTGCAAGTTCAAGGCCAGCCTCAGCAAATTAAGTGAGCCCTCAGCAACTTACTGAAACCCTGTCTCAAAAAAAAATAAGGGCTGAAGATGTAGCTCAGTGGTAAAGTAACCTGGGTACAAACACTGGTACCAGTAAATAAAGAAAATAGACCCCCATCTTTCCTCTGATCTTCAAATTCACAGGTCTAATACCTACTCAACAATCCATCTGAAATACCTAAAAGCAACCTAAACTTTACAGTTCTGAAAAAAAGAATCTCCAATCTCACACATCCCCCAACTAAACCCTGCTTTTCCCACAACTCTCTAAATCTTCAACATTGAATCCATCAGCAAATCTTATTGGCTCTACCTTCAGAATATATCTAGAATTCAATCATTTCTTCTTTCTTCTATTACTTCTATCCTGGCCCAAGTACCCATCCTCTCTCAACTGATTACTCAGAACTCTTACTGATCTCTTTGGTTTTACCTCTAGCTACCTTTTCCCCTCAACCCAGTAATCAATGATAACCTCTGTTTTGTTTTGTAATATTGGAAATTGAACCAGGGAATGAATACAATGTCTCCCCCTGGATCACTGTACTTTAGCCATAAAACCCTCACTATTCGGGCTGGGGATGTGGCTCAAGCGGTAGCACGCTGCCTGGCATGCGTGTGGCCCAGGTTGGATCCTTAGCACCACATACAAAGATGTTGTGTCCACCGAAAACTGAAAAATAAATATTAAAAATTCTCTCTCTCTCTCTCTCAAAAAAAAAAAAAAAAACCTCACTATTGTTTCTGCCTGGAAAGCTCTTTTTCAGTTGCAAAGCTTGCTCACTTATCTCTTTCCTCATGCGTCCTTAGTAAAGCTTTGCTTGACCAGCCTTTTTAAATTGCTTGGCAAACGGCGCAGGCACTAGTCTCTGATCCCAGCTGCTTAGAAGGCTGAGAAAGGAGGATCGCAAATACGAAGCCAGCCTCGGCAATTTAGCGATGCCATAAGCAACTTTGAGAACCCGCGTTTCAAAATAGGGACTGGGTTTGTTAGTCTGCGGTACAGCGCTCGCCTAGCAGGGGTGAGGCACTGGGTTCAGTCCTCAGCATCACATAAATATAAATAAATAAAAATAAAGGTCTTGTGTCCACGTACAACTTAAAAAATAACTTTAAAAAAATAAAAATTAAAAGGGCTGGGAATGTAGTTCAGTGGTATTCAGTGGTAAAAACGCCCCCTGGGCTAAGTCGCCTTAACAAAAAATAAATTGAAAATACAATTGCAACTGTATCCTCACGCCATTGCCCCTAGCACTACTTTCTACTCTATTTTTCTCCATATCGCTTATCCGCACCCGATATACTATTTTTCTAAATAATTTAGTATGTCGCCAACACACGCTCGTAAAACCTCCTGAAAACAAAGATTTTTGTCTGACAGAGAGGCGCCCAATTTTTTGTTGTAAGGCGAGTCGACCTTACATACTCCTCTCTCTCCACCACTCTTTTTAAAACTCCTGTGATGTAGGGGTGCGATGGCGCGCGCCTGTAATCCCAGGGAGCTGGGTGTCTGGGACTTCAACCTTTTCACCCTATCAAGCTGGGGGACTGCAAATTGGAAGCCAGTCTCGTTAACTTAGCGAGATTCTGCCTCAAAATAAAAATTTTAAAAAGGGGATGCTGGGGACGTAGCTCAGTGGTAAAGATACCCAGGAACAAACAACAAAAAATCTAGTGATGTTTCACATATGACACTCAAATAGTCTGTAAAGCTAGACATTCAGTTCCTGGTTCATCAGCTCGCAAGAAAAGGCAATCAATCCTGCAGAACACCTGCGCCTTAAGCCTTTTAGGAAAACATTTTTCCCCTCGAGTCGACGAGGACAGCACATGGAGAGTCCCCAGCCACGGAACAACACGGTTCCAGCGCCCGACCCAGAGGGTTCTTCCCGCCCAAACTCACAGCCATGGCGCCGCCCAGCCGACTCTGGAAATCCACGACAGTGACCCCGGTGATCCCCTCAAAGGAGTGGTTACAACCTTTCCCCTCCCTCTCAGAAAAGCCAGGCCATCCACGACACTAAAGCACACACTTAACACCTGCTGAGGCAATCGCCCCGTTCACCAGTAACTAACTACAGCCGGGTGCATCTCACGGCCCGCCGGGAAGTGTAGTTTCCAAACCAGGAAAGCCGACGTCCCATAGACATCTGCTGACTACAGTTCCCAAAACACAGCGGACTACCGGAAGTCAGCCGTGAATGGATCCACTCAGAGGTGACACCGGAAGTTACGTTTGCTCACGTAAACTACAAAACCCATGATGCAGTTCGGGATCGCTGGATGCCGCAAGCCGACGCTGGAGAGGTGGAGTTAGGGCCTTCAACCTTTTCACCCTGTCGAGCTGGGTGTCTGTCAGGATGCCAGAATGCGAAGTTAATTACTGTTCATTGACTGAGGTGCTAATTATAGCTTACCACTATGCATAGATATTAGTTACTGTCTGTGGCATTCAACAGCTCACATTTAGACATTTTATAGCCCTTTAGTAACAATCTACATTTTTAGGTAAGAGACCAAAAATTTTCCACCTGTTTCCCTGCCGGACTAATCCATTTAAGCAGCAGTATCACCCAAGGCAAATCTGTTAATGCAGTAGTTTCTACTTAGGTGTGACAAGTTAAACTCAAAATAATGAACATTAAGTAAATTTTAATATTTCTTCAGTCGCACAAGCCACATTTCAAGTGGCTAGTGGCTGTATGGTGCAGGTATAGAACATTTCCATCATAGCAAAAAGTTTTATTTTTTATTAAAATATAGCACTGAGGGCTGGGGCTGGAACTCAGTGGTACAGCACCTTACTTGCGCTTGTGAGGCACTAAGTTCAATCCTCAACACCACAGAAAAATAAATAAAGATATTGTGTCCTTCTACAACTAAAAAAAAATATTTTTAAAAAAATACAGCACTGATACAAGGCTTCTACTTTCTGGTGGTCAGATTAGTTGCTCAGGAGTTTATTCATTAATCCCTTCAACATTAGGCATCTACAAAGGACTTTAAGAGGGTGAGGGGCAACAGCTCAGGTGTGTCTACAAAAAGACTAAATAAAAATTTTTTTTCATATTTCTAACAACTAGTTTTAAAATACAGATTTAATGATGGCTTAACACAATGCCTGGCATGTGAGATAGTCTCAATGAAAATGTATTGCATAGAGAAAGTTAAAAAGAGACCTTAAGTTATAGAGAATCCACCATTGGCTCTCCTGACTCCGGGCTTTTAAACATTTAAATACTCCCCATAACTTTCCACACCCTCTTCATTTAGCTACTAACAATTTAGAAATTGCTTACTGATGGCCCAAGTCTGGATTAAAGTACCTAGAAATTCCCCTAAGTATCCCCTAAGTACCGCCCTTGGAAAATTAATTTCACTAAATTTAATTGCCTAGTTTTGTTTGTTTGATGTTGCTTTGTGTTTGTAGTACTGGAGAGTAAACCAGGGCCTCCTACATGCTAGGCAAACACCCTACCACTGAGCTACATCCACATCCCTCTTTATTTTGAGTCAGGTCTCATTTGCCCAGGTTGACCTGGCACTTGCAATCTTCCTGCCTCAGCCTCCGGAGTAGCTGGGATTACAGATGTATACCATAATTGCCTGTTTGGCACCAGACTACACGCTCCAAAACAGCAAAGATTGTGCCTAGTACAGTTTCTGGCACATGACAGGTACCTCATAAGTATTGTTTAAATGAATATGAGAATCTCAGGCACATGCAATGGCCCATGCCTGTAATCCCAGCAACTCAGGAGGCTGACACAGGAGGATCTCAAGTTCAAAGACAGCCTCAGAAACTTAGTGAGGCCCTAAGGCAATGTAGCCAGAACCTGTCTCAAAGTAAAAAATAAAAAGGGCTGAGGATGTGACTCAGTGACTAGGCTCCCTGGGTTCAATCCCTGGTACAAAATAAAAGAATCTCATACTCCACAGCTCTTCTAACTTAGGTTTACTTTCCTGTTCCAATTCTGCCCTAACCTGTATTAGCTGTCAAGTTTGATTCATCTCCTTCCAATTCACATTGGTAATTGCAATTATTCATATAACAAATATTTATTGAATACTTCCCATGAACCCTACATAAAACTGAAATAGAGTAGGGAACAAGGCAAACATGGTTACTGCCTTCATGGAGCTTACATTCTAATGGGCATAAGACATTAAAGCAGAAAATAAAAAGGCAATTATATGTTTACAGATTATGTGGGGCTGAGGATGTGGCTCAGGCGGTAGCGCGCTCACCTGGCATGTGTGCGGCCCGGGTTCGATCCTCAGCACCACATACAAACAAAGAGGTTGTGTCCGCCGGGAACTGAAAAATAAATATTAAAAAATTCTCTTTCTCTCACTCTCTCTTAAAAAAATTATGTATAACCTGCCCTCATGCCTCCAAATTTATTCTTATGAATATTCCTATTTTAATGACTAAGATTCCTCCAAAAATCATTTTTTGGGCCAGGGACAATAAAGTGGTGCATACCTCAGCCTTAGGAGGCTGAGGCAGGAAGATAGGAAGTTTGAGGTCAGCCTCAGAAATTTGCTAGCCCATGTGGAATACCTTCTTTAGATAAATTTTATTAGAAAGGTAGTTCAATAGCCAGGCACAGTGGCGTACACCTGTAATCCCAGTGACTCAAGAGGCTGAGGCAAGAGGATTGCAAGTTTGTAGGCAGACTCAGCCACTTAGTGAGAACCTATCTCAAAATTAAAAAATAAAAAAGGGTGGGGATGTAACTCAGTGATATAGTGCTCTTGGGTTCCATCCCCAGTATCAACAAAAGCAAGCAAGAAAGGAAACAAGCAAGGATAGTAGATAGAGCTCAGGCTCAAAGTCAAACAGATCCAGTTCATCATTTATTAGATGAGTGACATCAAGCAGTTCAACTAAACACTAAAGGTGATAATAGTATGTAGCTCACAGTACAGCTATGAGAATTAAAGAAATAATAAGCATATAAACCCTGTTTATGCATATGAACATGATGAATATGTCTGGCATATACTCAGCACTTTAAAATGTCAGATATTTTTGCTGGTCATGGTGACACGCATCTGTAATTCCTTTTATTCTGGACGGTGAGACAAGAGGATGGTAAGTTCAAGGCCAGCCAGGACAATTTAGTAAGACCCTATCTCAATATGAAAAAATATGGGGTATGGGATAGAGATATAGAAATATAGTGGTATGGGCTGGGGATGTGGCTCAAGCTGTAGCGCGCTCGCCTGGCATGCGTGCGGCCCGGGGTTCGATCCTCAGCACCACATACCAACAAAGATGTTGTGTCCGCCGAGAACTAAAAAATAAATATTAAAAATTCTCTCTCTAGGGCTGGAGATGTGGCTCAGCGGTAGCGCGCTCGCCTGGCATGCGTGTGGCCCGGGGTTCGATCCTCAGCACCACATACCAACAAAGATGTTGTGTCCGCCGAGAACTAAAAAATAAATATTAAAAATTCTCTCTCTAGGGCTGGAGATGTGGCTCAGCGGTAGCGCGCTCGCCTGGCATGCGTGCGACCCGGGTTCGATCCTCAGCACCACATACCAACAAAGATGTTGTGTCCGCCGAGAACTAAAAAATAAATGTTAAAAATTCTCTCTCTCTCTCTCTCTCTCTCTCCTCTCTCACTCTCTCTTTAAAAAAAAAAAAATTCTCTCTCTCTCTCTCTCTCTCCTCTCTCACTCTCTCTTTAAAAAAAAAATTCAAAAAAAAAAAAAAAAGAAAAAAGAAATATAGTGGTAGAGGATCACTGGGCTAGGTTCCTAGTACCTCAAAAAAAATTTTAATTTAAATTTTAAAATAATAAACTTTTTAAAGTCAGCTATTGTTAACATTGTTTTAAGGAAACTAAAACAATGATTAAAATGGGAAAAAAAAGGATACCTGTACTCTATAAAACTCTTTCCTGGCCTAACTGAGCTGGTTAACATGGTATAATTGTATGACATACCCTTTCAGACCATTGAACCATATGGCAGTCATTCTTCAAAACTACTTAACAAAACTCAATTGCTCCCTGATTTTTTTTCCCCCAAACTTGCCCTACTGGTTACACCACTCAATTCAGTAAATAGTCAACATTTCTAAATTTAGATCCACAGACTATAATTAATTTTGACATGTCTTTGAGTCCTTTTGTATATGCTTTTTATCCATATTTACCTAACTTCTCTATATGACAGGGTCCTCTGAAGAAAGAATTATGAGAACTTCTTTGGATATTTCTGTCCTCAGGCATGTGGCTCCTAGTGACTACCTCCTTAACCTATTACACACCTTCAGTTCCTAAATTATTTTTTTTCTCAGACACAAGGTACTACATGTTCTACCTTTATCTTTATACTTCTAGAATAGTGAATACTTATTTTTTGCTGGGCACAGTAGTGCATGACTATAATCTCAGCAACTGGGAAGGCTGAGGCAGGAGTATCCCAAGTTCAAGGCCAGCCCCAGCAATTTAGCAAGACCCTGTCTCAAAAGAAAAAAAAAAAAAAAACGTTGGGGATGTAGCTCAATGGTAGAGTGCTCCAGGGTTCAATCCCCAGTACTTGAAAAAAAATCTTTTAAATGACACAAAGAGTAGAAATATAAAAGCCTTCTAGAACTCAGGAGCTTAGTTGATGCTGGAGTTCCTCTGTGCAACTTCAGTGGAGGAAGGTACTATGCTCAGTGGTTGTTTCATGGACTTTGAATTCAAATGCCAGGGTCTGATGAGGCCTTGTCCCATTCTAGTTCTATGACTTTAGGCAAGTTCCTTCAACCCTGGAGACCTATGAGTCCTCCCATATAAAATGTAGATAATGATAATACCTACCTCTTCAGCTTGCTGTGAGAATAAAATGAGCTTTACCAAGCAAGGTGATTAACCCAATGCCTGGTACTCAGTAAGTGCTCAAGAAATATTAAACAGCCAGGCGTGGTGGCGCACACCTATAATCCCAGCGGCTCTGGAGGCTGAAACAGGAGGATGGAGAGTTCAAAGCCAGACTAAGCAAAAGCAAGGTGCTAAACAACTCAGTGAGACCCTGTCTCTAAATAAAGTACAAAATATAGCTGGGGATGTGGCTCAGTGGTCGAGTGCCCCTGAGTTCCATCCCCAGTACCAAAAAAAAGAAAGAAAGAAATATCAAATAGTCAAGCAATCAAGAAAAATAGATGATGCATACCTATAATCCCAACAGCTCAGGAGCCTAAGGCAGGAGGATCACAAGTTCAAAATCAGCCTCAGGGACTTAGCAAGTCCCTAAATTACTTAAGGAGACTCTGTCTCAAAATAAAAGTAAAAAGGCCTGGGGATGTGTCCCTAGGTTCAATCCCAGGCTCCAAAAATAAAATAAAAATGTGGAGACCACTGGAAACCAGTTTGGTCAATCAATTAGTGAAAATTCTAAATCTGATTGACATGAGCTAGGAATAGTAGCTTTGTTACTCAGGGAGACTGCCTTGTTATTTAAACAAATGTAACCAAATTAGAGAAGTTGCACTGCTCAGATGCAAACATTTTGAAAAGCCTCTATAATGTCTACTTTTCTTCTAAAGTGGGATATTTTGATCCTGAGGAATTAGAAATCACTCACTCATTCTATACAACTACAGACTCAGGGTCCATAAGATTCAGCCTGCCCTCTTGTCAACATTCCACAGAGCACTGAACCCTGTGTCATGGGCTCATATGGGCAATGTGACACCTGAGTCATCAAAACACTGTTTGTAGTTCCCAAACAGCCTACTATCCATATTGCCACTACCATTATCATCATCGCCAGTGTGGAATAGTCCAAGGACTCCATAACAGAAAAAGGAAGGAAGAAAAAAAAATAACTACTAACATATTGTTGAAATTTCAAATTTACTAACTAGTTTTAAATTTTTATTTTGTGCATTTATGATGTTTAAGGTTCCTGTTTCTATTATATCATGAAACTAGACTTATCTACACTATAAATTAGGGAAACAACCAGGATCATGTCCCCCTCTCTACCCCCTGTTAATTAGGCCCCCCAAATTTTTTTTTTTTTTGCATTATTGGAAATAGAACCTAATGCCTCCTTGCACAAGCTAGGCAAACACTCTACCACTACATCCCCAGTCCCCAAAAAAGTTATTTTGCCTTGAGAAAAGTTCTCACTAACTTGTCTAGGTTGGCATTGAACTTTCAATCCTCTACCTCAGCCTCCCAAGTAACTGGATTACAGGAGTGTGCCACCATGCTATGCTTCAGGTTCTCAATATCTTATTAACCAGAAGACTACTATCTTGCTGCACAGGGTGGCACACACCTGTAATTCTAGCAATTCAGGAAGCTGAGGCAAGTGAACCACAAATTTAAGGGCAGCCTCAGAAACTTAAGGAGACCCTCAGTAACTTAGTGAGAACCTGTCTTAAAATTAAAAATAAAAAGGGCCGGGATATAGCTTAATTGTAAAGCAGCCCTAGGTTCAATCACCAGTATCCACTACCCCCCACAAAAAGAAGACTACTATCTTTCTCATGTAATATCTGGGAGCATGGACTTTAATGTCCAATTGCCTGATTTTAAATCATGGATCCCCCTATACTCAATTTGCTGTGTGACCCTGGGCAAATTACTTGATTTTGGCCTATAATATCATAATAATAGTACTTATTTAGTAATATTGTTGTAATGATTATGTTAAATTATTCACTAAATATTTATTGATCATCTGTTACATATTAGAGGTTTTATGCTAGCACTACAGATATAACTGAAGACAAAATACCTGACTTTATGAAGATGTTCTAGTTGGGGTGGGGTAGAGAGCATTAATAAGTGAAAAAAACTATTTCGGATAGTAAAAACCGCTATGACAAAGATAAAACAGGATGATATTATTTAGAATAAGTAGGACAAAGAAATAGAGTATTAATTTAGATTGGATAGTCAGGGAAGGCCTTCTCAAAAAGGTGTGGAGACCCAACTCCAGATCCAGCTCTTCTTATGAAGAGGTCTTCCCATCCAAAGATGTGAGGAAAATAATTCCAGGAAGAAAGGACCAATAAATACAAGAGCACAGGCTCCATGGTGGGAAGGAGCTTAAAATATCTGAAAAACTACCTGGTGTGGTAGTAATGCCTGTAGTCACAAAGACTGGAGAGGCTGAAGCAGGAGGACTACAAGTTCAAGGCCAGCCTAGGTAAAAAAAAAAAAAAAGTTGAATTTGAAAAACAAAATAAATTTTCTCTTGATACTTCTCTCCATAAACATCCAGACTCAATTGGTAGAGCACTTGACCAGCATGCACAAGGTTGTGGGTCCAATCCCCAGAACCAGAGCTAAAAATGACAATCTGCACCTGTAATCCCAACAGCTCAGAGGCTGAGGCAAGGGGATCATGAGTTCAAAGCCAGCCTCAGCAACAGTGAAGCAGTAAGCAACTCCATAAGACTCTAAATAAAATACATAATAGAGCTGGCGATGTGGCTCAATGTTTGAGTGCCCTGAATTCAATCGCTGGTAACCCCCCTCTGCCCCTGCCTCCAAAAAGACAATCTGACTCAAACATCCAGAAATCCCTCTTTACACTAAATTGGTGATTGATTTTTTTTTTAATGGTACTGGGGATTGATTGAACCCAAGAACATCCTACCACCAAGCAACATCCCTGGCACTGTTTTATTTTTTATTTTTAGATGGGTCTCACTGAGTTTCTGAGACTGGTTTCAAACAAATAGTCCTGCTGCTTCAGCCTCCCAAGTCACTGGGATTACAGTGCACTACCATGCCCAGCTCTTGATGATTGCTTCTGAATTCACTGAAAACCTAGAAGCAATTAGTGAGGAACTTCCATGAGTTTCTTTTACCACATCTCCATCATATCATTACCTACCAATATGGGCTCTGTTTTTGCACTTATGATGAATAATTAAGGTTTCTGTTAAGACTTATATTCCATTTGTACACTAAACCCCATTATCTTTTGCATGCTTAGAGATTTTGTTCCCAAGTTGCTCACCTCACCTGCACCATTATATTTTCTCTCTCCAGATTGTACCTATCCACATTCATATATCTTCTATGCAAACAAACAGACAAGCAAGGGAAACCAAAATAGAAGCAAACCCCATCCTTCTCTCTACCTCACAATACCTTCTGGTATCTTTATTGGTGGTTTATTTCCCTTTACAATAATACTCTTCAAGAGAACTGCCATTTGCTGTCTAATTTCTCTGCTCAACCCCTTTCAATCACATGTTCACCTCTTTTCCTCTGTGGAATTGTCCAGCTCATCAATTACCCCCTGCTGCCAAATCCAGTGGTCAGTTCTCTGTCCTCATCTGACTTGACCCATGAACTCCAGTTGATACACTTAAAAATTCCAACTTTCTTAAGTAATGTTTCTTCTCTGTCTTTTCCTCTGGCTATGCCTTCTGATTTCTGAATAGTCCTCACCTTTCCTCTATACAGGGGAATGCCCTATGGCCTTCCATTCTAAACTTACTCACTTTCAAGATAGCTAAAATATCTGGCTTTAAACACAATTTGCAGGCTAATAGATTTTAACTCCAGACCCAACTCTTCTCATGAAGTCTAGATTTACTGATCCCACTACTTACTCAACATTACCTAGAGATTTTTATATTAATTACTATTGCTGCCCAAAATAATTTTCCAAAACTTAATGGTTTAAAGCCAAGTTATTTATTGTTTCTAGGAGTTTGTGGAAGTTGGGAGTTTTAGAACACTTTGATGGGCCTGGGTTTTTTTTTGTTTTGTTTTGTTTTGTTTTTATGAGATCACAGTCAGATATTGGCCAGAAGTACAGTCGTCTATCTGAAGCTTGATCAAGGCCAGACAATCTGCTTCTAACATGGGCCCCCATAAGCCTAGAAAGTTAGTTCATGATATTGGTAAGAGGTTTCAGTTTCTCTCAACGTGGACTTCTCTAATGGGCTGTCTCACAACATAGCAACTGGCTTTCCAGAA
Organism: Urocitellus parryii; assembly: GCF_045843805.1. NCBI lineage: Eukaryota > Metazoa > Chordata > Mammalia > Rodentia > Sciuridae > Urocitellus > Urocitellus parryii. Next base: position 100,193,904 of record NC_135531.1, read on the forward strand.
CAAGAAGTCCAAGGTAGAAGATAAATGCTTTTAATAACCTAAACTCGGATTGGGATTGTGGCTCAGCGGTAGAGCATCACCTACCATGTGTGAGGCCCTGGGTTCAATCCTCAGCACCACATAATAATAAATAAATAAAGATACTGTGTCCAACTACAACTAAAAAATAAATATTAAAAAATAAAAATTAAAAAAACCTTAGACTCATAAGTCACCAATGTCACTTCAGGGATACTCTGTTGGTCAGACTGGCACTGATCCAATGTGAGAGGAAAGTACCTGAGGGTATGAAGGTGGAGAGGAAAAACAGGGGGGGCAGGGCAATGTCTTGAAGCTGGCTACCACAATGTCTAAAACTGAATTCTGGATCAATTAGCAATGTTCTAAACCTTCTCTTCTATCATTTCCCCCCATCTCAGGCCAGATGCTCAGGACAAACACTTGGGTGTCATCCTTGATTTTTCTTTGTCTTTTAGATCCATAATTAATCTGTTAGCAAAAATGGGGGCTTTATCTTCAAAATAAGTCCAGAGTCCAACTTCTCACCATGAGTTTAGTCCAAACTAGCATTATCTCTTGTTTGGATGATCACACTCGTCTCTTATTTTCCCTACTTACTTCCACTTATGCCCCCTGGACTCTGATGGCCATAGAGCAGTTGCAGTGATTACACTTTTTTAAAAAAGGTAGGTTAGGGCTGGGGATGTGGCTCAAGCGGTAGTGTGCCCACCTTGTATGCGTGCGGCCCAGGTTCGATCCCCAGCACCACATACCAACAAAGATGTTGTGTCCACCAATAACTAGAAAATAAATATTGAAATTCTCTCTCTCTCAAAAAAAAAATTTAAAAATTTAAAAAGGTAAGTTAGATCATTTCATTCCTCTTCTTAAAACCTTAAATGTCTTCCAGTCTCCCTTGATATTCAAATCCAGAGCTCTTAGCTTAACAAAGTTTTTCATGATCTGACCTCTAATTACCTAGCTAACCCATCACTTTCCTCTTGATTCACTCTGTTCCAGTCCCACTGCCTCCTGCTTTTCTTCAGATTTGCCAAGCAAGTTCCTACCTCAGGGTCTTTGTACTTCCTTGGAAAGCTGCTTTTCAAAATATCCACAAACTAATACCCTTATTACCTCTAGGCCAGAGCTCAAAGAGTCTTTTTCCCATCCCTATCATTCCCTATTCCCTCACTTTGTCTCATATATAATATGTCAAGTGGGATATATTCTATACAAAAGTATAGAATATATCCCACTTGACATATTATATAGCTGTTTGTCACCATTCTCATCCTGCTAAAATAGATCTTCTCAAGAATCCCTATTTTTTTTCATTGATCTATCCCCAGGGTCTATAATAGGGCTTTTCCTATGATAAGTTTTCAATCAATATTTCTTTCTTGGGCTGGGGATGTGGCTCAAGCGGTAGCGCGCTCTCCTGGCATGCGTGCGGCCCGGGTTCCATCCTCAGCACCACATACAAACAAAGATGTTGTGTCCGCTGAAAACTAAAAAATAAATATTAAAAAATTCTCTCTCTCTCTTTAAAAAATATTTCTTTCTTTTTTTTTTTTAGTTTTATTGATTTTATTTTTCTAAATACATGACAGCGGAATGCATTACAATTCTTTAATTACACATACAGAGTACAATTTTTCATATCTTTGTATATAGAGTATGTTCATGTCAATTCATGCCTTTATACATGTACTTTTTTTTTGCATTACAATTCTTTTTACACATATATACCACAGTTTTTCATATCTGTTTATATATAAAGTATGTTGACACCCAATTTGAGTCTTCATACATGTACTTTGGATTTTGATGTCCATTACATTCTACCACCCTTGCTAATCCCCTGCCACTTCCCTTTCCCTCCCAACCCTCTTCCCTATCTCAATTCATCTAGTTCTCCTATGCACCCCCTCCCTATCCCACTATGAGTCACCCTCCTTATATCAGAGAAAACATTAGGCATTTGTTTTTTGGGGATTGGCTAACTTCACTTAGCATTATCTTCTCTAACTCCATCCATTTACCTGCAAATGCCATGATTTTATTCTCTTTTAATGCTGAGTAAAATTCCATTCATTGTGTATATATGCCACATTTTTTTTAATCCATTTATTCACTGAAGGGCATCTAGGTTGGCTCCACAGTTTAGCTATTGTGAATTGTGCTGCTATAAACATTGATGTGGCTGTGTCTCTGTAAGTATGCTGTTTTTAAGTCCTTTGGGTATAGTCCAAGGAGAGGGATATAGCTGGGTTAAATGGTGGTTCTATTCCCAGATTTCCAAGGAATCTCCATACTGCTTTCCCTATTGGCTGTACCAATTTACAGTCCCACCAGCAATGTGTGAGTGTACCTTTTTCCCCACACCCTCGCCAACACTTATAGTTGTTTGTCTTCATAATAGCTGCCATTCTGACTGGAGTGAGATGATATCTTAGAGTAGTTTTGATTTGCATTTCTCTGATTGCTAGAGATGATGAACATTTTTTCATATATTTGTTGATTGATTGTATATCCTCTTCTGAGAAGTGTTTGTTCAGGTCTTTGGCCCATTTGTTGATTGGGTTATTTGTTTTTTCGATGCTTAGCTTTTTGAGTTCTTTATATATCCTAGAGATTAGTGCCCTATCTGATGTGTGAGGGGTAAAAATTTGCTCCCAGGATGTGGGTTCTCTGTTCACCTCACAGATTGTTTCTTTTTCAGGAACTGAAAAGTAATCCATGTAAAGTCACATGGCAGAGTGCCTGGCACACAAGCACGAGATTTTATTATTTGATGTGCCAAATCCCAAAAGATTTATTCAATCTAAAAAAATGAAGGCAGTTTCCTTCTAACATCAGAAGGTTGATAACCAGGGGAAACTGGAATCTGGTCAGTCCACCACTGTTGCTGTTTTGCAAGGGGGAAAAAAGCTACTATTGAAGTGGAACTTTGCACATTTTTTGTACATCTCTCTCAGATGCTTTTTGTATTCTATTCTTTTTTTTTTTTTTTTCTTTTTCCATCAGGAATTGAACCCAGGGGCACTTAACCACTGAGCCACATCCTAGCCCTTTTTATTTTTTGAAAGAGGATCTCACTAAGTTGCTTAGGGCCTCACTAAATTGCTGAGGCTGGCTTTGAGAACGTGATCCTCCCACCTCAGCCTCTTGAGCTGCTGGGATTACAGGTGTTTGCCACCATGCCTGGTTCTTCAAAGTGCTCTTTTAATCTGCAGATTTATCAAATCTAGGTCCCCTGAGAACCGTAAAGCTTGGAGAATAGAGCAAGGACTACTCAAGTAACCACACATACAGAAATGCCACTTTTGACACTTTTTTCTGGAAACACTTTTCTTAACACGTGAAACAATTACTTATGTTTTTGTTTTTTGGTACTGGTGATTGAACCCAGGAACACTCTACCACTGAGCTACATATTCAATCCTATTTAGTTTTTATTTTGAGACAGGGTCTGGCTAAGTTGCTCGGACCGATCTCAAAACTTGTGATTTCTTGCCTCAGCCTGCTGTTTTGCTGGGATTATAGGCATGTACCATGGTGTCCGTCTGAAATAACTTTTTAATATTGAGATACTAATAGAGTTAGATGCCACTATAAGAAATAACACAGAAGCCCGGCACAGTGGCACACACCTGTAATCCCAGCAGTTTGGGAGGCTGAGACAGGAGGATGGAGAGTTCACTGCCAGCCTCAGCAACCGCGAGGCACTAAGCAACTCAGTGAGACTCTGTCTCTAAATAAAATACAAAATAGGGCTGGGGATGTGGCATTGCCCGAGTGCCCTTAAATTCAATCCCTGGTGCCTAAAACAACCCCCCCCCACCCCCCCACCCCCGCAGAGAAAACTTTTGCATACCTTCTCTAATTCCTCCTTTGGTAACATTTTGTAAAACTATATAGTATAATATCACAATTGAATATTGATACTTGTATTAATTTGTGTATGTGTATAGTTTGTTTTATACAATGTTACAACCCTGATTCACCACTACAGTCAAGATACAGAATAGTTTCAATATCACAAGTGTCCTTCATTTGCCCTTTTGTAACTATACCCACTTTCCCTCTGTTGGCAACAGGTCTCAGTGCCTATGTAAGTCTCTTTATAGGACTACTTAAATGTCTTACATAGTGACCAGCATTCCCCAGATAAGAAATGCTAAGTTTTTTAAAACATACATACAGAAGTCACCTCCCACCTTTCTTCCACTTTTCAAATTGTTATTATGTTATTTTCAAATGTTATTCAAATGGACCTATAAAGTATGTAAACTTTAGAGATTGGCTTTTTCTGCTTTGTGTAATTCATCCAAATTGTCATATATCAATAGTTCATCCTTTTTATAGCCAGGTAGTATTCCATGATATGTATCACAGTTTGTTTAACCATTCACCTGTTAAAAGACATCTGGGCTGATTCCATTTTTTGGCTATTACAAATAAAGCTGCTATACACATTTGTGTACAGATTTGTGTGTGTGAACATAAGGTTTCATTTCTCTGGGATAAATGCCCAGGAATGCAATTGTTGGTTCATATGGTAGTTGCAGGTTTTGTTTTTTAAGAAACTGCCAAATGCTCTTCAGAGGAGTTGCATCATTTTACATTACTCCCAGCAAGGTACAAATGATCCAATTTCTATGTATCTGTAACAACATTCAGTGATGCTAGTTCTTTTAAAAAAATATTAGCCATTTTTATGGTAGTTAGTGTGAAACAACTTTCTAACTTCTCTCTCTCTCTCTCTCTCTCTCTCTCTCTCTCTCTCTCTCTCTCAATCTTATAACACAGGAAACAAATCTACATTCCCAGAAAGAAGGGATTATTCAACTTGATTCCCCATTTGTTTTGCAAAGGTAAAGGTAAACACACTTTACCTTTGCATAACAAAGATTCCAGCAACTCTTTTTGAGTGACTTTTCTCAGAGCCAGATGAGATGCTATAGATGACTCTAGAGTGACTGATGTTTATTTAGTTGACTATTTATAGATGTACAGACAAGAAGAGATCTGTTTGTAAGTTTGGGCATTCTAGTTTGAAATTCTACCAAAGCTTTGTTTACGCAAGTAAGGAAAACTGTGTGTGTAAATTTTACAGATAAAACAAATGAACAAAAAAATGATTCTCAACCTTTGTTATTGTACATCTGGGTCAGCTTTTAGATATAGGGTGAAGAATAAGGACAGAAAAAAAAAATCCATTTGCTAGCATAATGTACTCTGATTCTGGAGGACCTATTTACTTCTCTGAACACTTGCATGAGATCCCAACATTGACAGTTCTTCTGATTGAGGGCAATTTACCCTCAAGCCAAGAAAAGGAAATTGGTTTGAATGAAAATTGTTTAAATGTCCACTTTTTTGTAGTCACTCACTCCTCAATGCCCCCCCACTTTTATTTTTCAAATATTTTTTAGTTGTAGTTGACACAATACCTTTATTTAATTTATTTATTTATATCTGGTACTGAGGATCGAAGCCAGGGCCTCACAAGTGCTCCGTGAGCGCTCTACCGCTGAGCCATAACCCCAGCCCCATCAATGTCCCTTATTAACAATATCTCTTTTCTTAATCAAATTAGCATCTAAGAGAACTTTAAGTAAGTCAATCTTAGTTAACTATCCAACTTGACATCCACCGTCACTAAGGAAAGAATTTATTTAAAATAAGTCTTGTATTGGGGATATAGCTCAGTTGGTAGAGTGCTTACCTTGTATGTACAAGACCCAGGGTTCAATCCCCAGCACCACTGAGAAAGATCAGTCTTATTTTCTGTTACCCAAGAACAGTGACTAACAGATGATAATGAGCTCAGCATGTATTTGTTGAATGATACACATAGGGTTTTTTTGTGTGTGTGTGCCTCCCCCCCCCCCCCACTGAGGATTGAACTCAGGGGCACTGGACCACTGAGCCACATCCCCAGTCCCTTTTTGTATTTTATTTAGAGACAGGGTCTCACTGAGTTGCTTAGTGCCTTGACATTGCTGAAGCTGGTTTTGAACTCTCCATCCTCCTATCTCAGCCTTACAGGCATGTGCCACAACATCTGGCTCATATTTTTTTTTTTTTTTAAAAAGAGAGAGTGTGAGAGAGAGGGAGAGAGAGAGAGAGAGAGAGAGAGAGAGAGAGAGAGAGAGAGAGAGAGAGAGAATTTTTAATATTTATTTTTTAGTTTTCGGCGGACACAACATCTTTGTGTGTATGTGGTGCTGAGGATCGAACCCCGGCCGCACGCATGCCAGGCAAGTGTGCTACCGCTTGAGCCACATCCCCAGCCCCTGGCTCATATTTTAATGTTTACTAGCAAGATGATTTAGTGAAGGTTACAGGTGTGGGCTTTGGAGTCAAATAGTCAAGGCTGAACCCTTCCATCCATTATTTTCAAGACCTTTCTGGAATGTAATTTATTTGTGAACAGGTCTATTATATAGGGGTACTGTGAAGATGAGAGGACACAGTACACTGAAACACTTAACATAGGGAGAGTACAGAGTATGTGTATGTGCTCAACAAATTTAGCTATGATAATTATTTCCATGCCCAATAAATCACCAGAATCTGAGCTCCCCAAAAGTTTAGAATGCATTCCAAAGACTTAGAGAATGGATATAACTTCAAAATTCTCTTTGTCTCTGCTCCAGCATAGACTCTGGCACATGGTAACCAGCACTCAGTATGTGTATATTGAATTAATACATATATGCATGCACTAAAGTCAGGAGAGGCCAATAACTATGAACCTTATCCATTAGTGGACTGCAGATGAGTCAGTCCTGTGCACACAGTGCATGGTACTGAATAAAGTAAATGGAAAAATTCTGTTTCATGGCTAGTGACCAAAGCTGAACCATTTAGCAAATGGGAGTGAGCCAGGCAGGGAGTAGAACTGACTACATATATATTATCTCATTCCTACTTTGGGAAAAGCAACTTTTTATAAATGCTTTAATATCTAGTTTCAAAGCAATATTTCTTTCATCTTTAAATATTTTCAATATTTCAATTGTAGTTGGACACAATACCTTTATTTTACTTATTTATTGTTATGTAGTGCTGAGGATTGAACCCAGGGTCTTGCACGTGCGAGTGCTCTACCACTGAGCCACAACCCAGCCCGTCAAAGCAATATTTCTATATGTATATAAAATGTACTCAATTCACTGAAGTAATATGATAACATTGTAGTAGAGAAAAGGGGGAGCCAGGTGTGGTGGCACATGCCTGTAATTCCAGCGACTCAGACTCAGAGGGCTGAGGCAGGAGGATCACAAGTTTGAGGCCAGACTCAGCAATATAGTGAAACTTTCAACAGAGAACTTCATCTCAAAAAAAAAAAAAAAAAAAAGGATGTAATCCAGGGCAAAGTGCCCCTGGGTTAAATCCTCAAAACACACTTACAGACACATACAAGCTGGGGAGGGGGGGGTGGAGGAAAGAAAGAAAAAGGGAAGAAAATTACTCAGGATCCCCAAAACCAAGTCTTACCACTATAATCATGGTTGTTTTCTCTGTAATGTTGGTTAAATGATGCCCATGGTAACCAGGAAGCATATATGTAATATGTATGTATATATATGTGTGTGTATGTATGTATATATATAAAACCTTTGTCTTCTGAAGTAAAATCTGGAAAATTTGTTACATAAATTAAAATATTTGAAAAGCACTTTGACATTCTTGAAAAAGGCTGATGTAATGTGATAAAAGCAATTCCTGTTTCATTTCTATAATACTATCCAGTTCCTTTTTTTTTTTTTTTTTTTTACTGGAGATTGAACCTAGAGACACTTTACCATTGAGCTACATCCCAGCCCTTTTATTTTTTATTTTTAAGACAGGGTCTCATTAAGTTTTTTAGGGCCTTGGTAAATTGCTGAGACTGAACTTGAACTTGTCATCCTCCTGCTCAGACTCTAAAGCTGCTGGGATTACAGGCATGCACCACCATGCCAGGCATCCTATCCAATTTTTGACTAGCCATTGGCCTATAGGTTACTTTTGTATTTTTCTTTTTAAATGTGTCATTTTAGGGTAACACTTCATCTCCTTTGTGGAAAGAAATAAAGGGAAAATATAGATAAGTGTAAAGGAAGAAGGGGAAGAGGAGACAGGGAAGAAGAGGCAACAATTGGATGTGAGAAAGTTCTGGATTTACTGTCAGAATTTCTGGATGCTACTTCTGCTCCATTTACAGACCTGTGATTCTGGGTAAACTACTTAATTTCCCTGGGCTTTTTCCTCATTTGCAAAGTTGCAGGGGAAGTGTTAGTGAGGAAGGCTCATTAGATGGTTTCTAAGTGCACTTCTGCTTTTATTACTCTATATAATGGGTCAGAAAACTGTGGCCAGCAAGACAAATCCTGCTGGCACCAGTTTTTGTATACCTGTAAGGTTATAATGCTTTTTACTTTTTTTTTTCCTTCTAGTACTGGGGATCAAACCCAGGGCCTCACATTTGCTAGGAAAGAGCTCTACCACTGATCCACATCCCAGCCGTTGCCTTTTAGATTTGTAAATGGTTGGGGGAAAAAATTAAAATAATAATATTTCATGACATATAAATTACATAAAATGAAATTTTCCTATAAGTTTTTTCAGAATATAGCCAAATATTTCTTATGTATTATCTCTGGCCAGTTTCATGCCAAGACATTGCCTATTGAATATTTGCCAGAAAAAACTCAAGGCCCATAAATCCAAAAATATTTACTATGTGGCCCCTTGCAGAAAAAGCTTGCCTACATCTGTTCTAGGTACAGTATATTTAGTTTATTTACTCATCTTGGGTTGATCCATCTCTGTTATATGAAATGTGTGCTCATCAGGTATTTTTCCAAATGTATTATAATTCATAAATTGTTCTCTTTCCTAAAAGGAGGGACTCAGTTTGCTTTGTTCACCATTGCACTCCTGGTGCCATACACAGTGTTGGCTCATAACAGCGGCACAGCATTTGTTATTGGATAAACACTCTATCACCAGTGCTAAGCCACAGATTTCGGACTTCCAAAGGAATTTCTTACCTAATAAAACTAAGTTGCCTATTTTGGTAATTTTTAAATTCTTCTTTAATATTATTTTTTAAACCTCTTTTGCTAATCAAAATTCTCCCTGAAGAAAACAGGGAGAATTTTTACACAAACTTATTAGAATAATTTTCCCCCTAAGGCATTTACTAATAATACTAGTAAAAATGAAATGGCCTCAGTCTTCTACATCCGTGCGCCACGTTTTTAAAATGACGATTACTGGATTCCAAGGTATGGTTGTCAGAAACATTCTGCGTAATTTAAGCACAGCAGTAAAAAATACAGGCACGAGTGCGGATCAAAACGAGTGTGTAAGGAAAAAAGTAAGATTTTGCATTATTTGCAATGTGTCGAATGTGATCCTATTGCACGTTGTGTTGCAGATTTACTACAGCTGAGTCATTTCGGGACACGAGTGTGGGTTTCCAGGAAAAACGAGAGGAAGGAACCAGGATGAGGGGCTCGCCGGGTTCCCCCAGGCACTCCCAACAGCAGACACCGGTATTCCGCGGCGGGCGACGGCGTGGTCCAAAAAGGCGCTGCGGCCCCTTTAAGAGGCACAGCACCTTCTCCAAGATACCATCTTGCACCAGGAGTTCACTTAAGCTCTCCACCTACCTTGCTATATCCCTCCTCCCTAACTGGGTACGGCCGGCCGGCGGGGCGAGCGAGCCTTTTCATTGGCTTTGCGCGCACGGCCCTCTCTCTTCTATTGGGTATCACACCCGCCACTCGTCATTATCTCCCGCCCACCTGAGCCTTCGGGCTAGGTTGAGTGAGGGCTCTTGGGTTAGTTCCTGTTAGGCCCCGGCCGGGGGAGTAGGTTGAAGTCTCGTAAGATGCCCGGTGGGCTAAGATACTGGGGGTTGTGAAGGGAGCGTGAGGAGGCGGCGAGTAGAGACCCACGGCAGGCCTGAAAAAGAGCGGCGGCCGAGCCCGCCTTCCCTGCACCATGCTCATAGAGGATGTGGATGCCCTCAAGTCCTGGCTGGCCAAGTTACTGGAGCCGATGTGAGTGAGCCTGGCAGGGCCGGGGCCGGCGAACGTGGGCGTTGGGGGCCCGCGGGGGCGTGGGGGAGGGGAGGCGGCGTGAGGTGGGCGGCGCGGCGGGGCGGCGGTGGGGAGGTCCCGGCGACGTCTTCTCTGTAGTACTATCACCATTGTGGGGGGGGAAGGGAGGCGGAGGGAGAGGGAGAGCGAGGGGCGTAGAGGCGGTGTTGATGTGGGGTTGAGGGGGGGTCACGAGGACGGCGAGGGCTTTTAAAATATGCCTATTGGGGTAATGAAATTTAAAATACTGCTGTTTGAGGTCTGAGGGAGATGGCAGGGCTATCGAGGGATTTTTAAATGTGAATAATCAAATCTTGAAGGAGACAGCAGGATCGAGGGCTTTACAAACCAGTATTAATCCAGGACTAACAGATCTAGAAGCAGAGTATCGAGGGCCTTTTCAAAATATTAGGGAAGAAAGAGATAGTAGGGACTTTGATGCTATGTAGCTATTGGTGAGCTCGAAGGGTTCAAGAGTATTGAAGGATTTGAAAAATGTTATGGAGGAGCCGAAAGGGTATGTGGGCATCAAAGGGTTTTAAAAATTATTGGGGAGCTGATAAGTGTGCCAGTAAGGGTATTAAGGGTTTTTAAAGTATTATTGAGGAGTTGATAATGCTAAGAGAATCAACCAATGATTTTTAGTTGTCATGGGAGGTTAGAAAAAAATTGAGAATTTTTAAAATAAGTTTGAGGATTGAAAGGACTACACTTGGACGTAATATTGGTGGAGGGGTTTAAGGGGTATACCTGCAACATCTAGGGATTTTTTTTTTTTTATTAGATACGGGGTGTTGGAGGAGTAAATGGGGTAGTAGAAAGAATAAGGGTTTTGTGAATATTGATGAAAGATTGATAGCACAACTGAAGTTAATTGGGGTTTTAGGATTGTTGTTGAAGCACTGAAAAGAAACAAGAGACCTGTCCTTTTAATATATTTTAAGTAGAGTAGCGTTAGATAGTTGTGAAAATATTATCAGATGCTTGAAGAGGATATAGTAGAGGCATCAACTTTCTGTTTTATAGTTATTTTAAGGAGGTAGGGTTGTGTAGAGTGTTTATTTGTGGGGACTCTGGGATAAAAATCTGTGGAACAATCTTCTAGGATCAGGAAAGAAAAGGCCAGTTTCTTGAATGTGCATCTTACCAATTCTTTTGGAAGAGGGCACCGGAAGGGAATAGAGGGGAAGGGATCATTTCCTGCCCCCTCCTCATTTCTGCTTCTTTTCCTCTTATTGGAGGTTAGGCCTTGAAGAAAGAGAGTTAGAGAAAGGATGGGCAGGTTTTGATTCATTAGATTAGATTGCTTTAGTGGAAAAATTGAGTGTTTTTCAGAGGGTGGAAATACGGAGTAGTTTTGGCAGTGTGAAGGCAGGGTAAATTGGTGCTGTTGGGAGACTGTCAAGCTACTTCCCTGTTAATAGATTTCCTGGGTCCCCCTGAGAAACCTGGTTAACTAATTGTTTTTGTTTTGCTACTTTGGTTTCTTGGGTCGAAAAGGCAATATCTAGGAAGACAAGTTTTATGAGTTCATTGTATTAGTTGGGAAGGCAGGATGGGGAAGGGAAACATTAGGGGAATTTTGATGTCTGAAGTTGTATTTGCATTAGCAGAATGAGACGTGTGTGAGTACAGCATGGGTATAAATAAATGAATGAATAAATGTGAAATTAGGGCTTCTGAGTTTTAAATTAGTGGTGGTCTCGTTAGTGTGAAAGTGGCTTCTGGACACACTTGAAAGTTTTGTAGAATATGAGCTCCTTGAATGTACATCTTATTTTTCTACAAATAAAAAGATTTGGGGCACAAAGATGGAAATGGATTGTGAAGGTTGGAAATTAGATAAATTTAGTGAAATTGACCATATGTGTCTTTTATCAAGACTGATAAAAGGTATGTATATTTAAAAAATTAGTTACCTTTTCTTGAAAATTAGTTATCTTTTGTATTATTAAACATAAAATTGACTTTGTATACTTGCTATTTCAGTTGCCTTTTTTTTTTTTTTTTTTGTGGTGCTAGGGATTGAACCCAGGGCCTTATGCATGCAAGGCAAACACTCTACCAACTGAGCTATATCCCCAGCCCTCTGTTGCCTTTTTTTTTTTTTTTTTTAAACTATTTTCCATGTAAGCTCTGATTTTGTTTGTTGGTAGAGATCTTTTAAAAAGTATTATATGTTCATTTTATGTCTTGGATGGAAGGTAACAATTTTTAAAAATTATAGTTGATTGCTTTTTCTTTTTGAAAAAATTCTTTAAAATGTGCTATTCTGAGTGGGTTTTTTTTATATTTAATTTTCAGTTTTCAGTGGACACAACATCTTTATTTTTATGTGGTGCTGAGGATCCAACCCAGCGCCCCGCGCATGCCAGGCGAGCGCATTAAGGCTTAAGCCACATCCCCAGCTCGGTTCTTTTTTTAATGTCAAATTTTAGTTTGAGTAGAAACTTTATTTTACTAAGCATGTTCACGAGATTTTTTTGGCTGGAGTAAATATAATTATTTTGTAATTTTCTTGAGTAAAACATTTTAAAATAATTATTTGAATTTAATTTTCCCATTTGAGTTAATGTTTTACTTAAAGTCCACTTTCTACTTTTTTTTTTTCTTTCTTAAAATTTTTTTTTTTAAGCTGGGAACAGGGACACATGCATGTCATCCCAATGGCTTGGGAGGCTGAGGCAGGAAGATTTCAAGTTCAAAGCCAGTCTCAGCAACTTAGTGAGGTCCTTAAAAACTTAGTGAGACATGTCTCAAAAAATAAAAAGGGCAGGGCATGTGACTCAGTGGTTAAGCTACCCTGGATCCCTGGTGCCAAAAATATTTATTTAGAAAAAAAATTTTTTTTCACTCATTTAATGTTTTTAAAAAAAAAAGGTCTGGGCTGGAGATATTACAGAGCACTTGTCTCACATGTGCAAGGCCTTAGTTTCCCAGTACAGCAAAAATAAATAAGTAAAAATTAAAAAAGACCTAAAATCACTACTCAGACTTTAACAGTGTAGTTTGGTTTCCTAAAGTGACAAATATGCTTATGTTTAACTCACATAAGTATTGGTTTTGGAGGGAGATATTAATAAGAAATAGTAAATGCAATATGAATATCATATTTTCATTCTTGCTATATTATGGAGGTTATTTTTTGTTTATATGTCCTAAAATATGATAAATGGTAAGCTAAAGTGGGTTGTATTTGTAAATTTATTTTTTTGCATTTTCCAGATTCAAAAAAATTTTCATGGCAGATTGACATGTTGCTACAACATAGCATTTCAGAGCAGTTGTTAGTCTTTGAGATAAAGTAGTTGCAGTGTCTAGGTTGGAATCTATGGTTGTGCACATGATTTCTTGTTGCACTTTCTTAGCATAATTTGCCTTAACTAAATTTATAAAAGCATCTCATTTTTAGGAGGTTTCAATCATGTTGCATCTTGTCATTGATGAAACAAAGGTATGTAGCAGGTATTTTTAAACCAATGCAATTTGCATGTGATTATTTCCTATACACAAATGGTTAGAGCTTATCTATTGCCTTCTCCTTTTTTAGATATGGAACTCTTATTATTAATCTTACTAGTGGAAAGATGGAAAGAGGGAGACTGGAAGAAATAACCCGTTAGTTACCTTAGCTGGCTGTAGAAACACAAATCAGCAACCTTTTTTCTTGGCAATCCATTAAAGGGGAGGGATACCATATTTTAGTCAAGAAGTTTTATTTCTTTGTTAGAGGTGCATGAACAGACTGGAGTAACAGGTCTTGTTTGGGGTCTTCATCTTTCCCCCGTGATATTGTAGTGAGAGATAAGATGAAGGGATTATGCACAATTTAGAATTGTTGTTTCATTCTGTGAGAATTGACTACTTATTTTAAATATGTGAACCCCTTAAAAATAAGATTCTAAGAAAATCCAGGAGATAAATGAATCACTGAAGAAATTTCTGCAAGTTTAGAAAAAGTTCAGGCAAGCGTTTTTCAGTAACAAATATGCATTTCTACCAAAACATTATATTTAATGGGGAATTTTAGGAAGTTATTTTATATATATTCAAAACATATATGAACATTTGCTGCTGCTTTTTAGACTTAATAGATAAATTTATCTTTATGTTTTTCTTTTCCCTGCTTTGGTGCTAGGGATCAAGTTCAGGGCCTTGTACATAACAAGAAAGTCTTCTATGAGTGAGCTATATCTACAGCTCTTGGTATATGCTTTTAAAAGAGTAATGGATTTTTTTTTTCTTTTGAGAGAGTGAGAGAGGAGAGAGAGAGAGAGAGAGAATTTTTAATATTTATTTTTTGGTTCTCGGCAGACACAACATCTTTGTTGGTATGTGGTGCTGAGGATCGAACCTGGGTCGCACGCATGCCAGGCGAGCGTGCTACCGCTTGAGCCACATCCCCAGCCCAGAGTAATGGATTTTTAAAACTTGTTAGATAGTGTCTGTTTGTGTATACTAATGGAGCATTATTTTAGAATTGGAGAATTTGGAGAAATTGTCTGACCTTTTTCTCTTTATTTATTTATTTACATGCAGTGCTAAGAAGGGATTATTACTTGAACCCAGTGCCTCACACATACTAGGCAAGGGCTCTACCACTGAGCCATAACCCAAGCCCCTAACCTTTTTCTCTTAAACAGATATATTAGCTTTTTAGATAGGTGCCTAACAAAAATTGTATATTAATGATGGAGACTAAAAAGTGCTTTGTGTACCTTAATCATACTATAATATAAATTTTATGATTTTTGAAATAGGATATACATTAAACTTTCTGCAAAATTATACATATTTTTTTTGGTACCAGGAATTGGTACCAAAAGGTTTAACTACTGAGCCACATCCCCAGTCCCATTTTTTATTTTTATTTTTTTGCTTATTTATTTATTTAAGGTACTGGGGATTGAACTTGGGCACTCAACCACTGAGCCACATCCCCAGACCCATTTTGTAGTTTATTAGAGACAGGGTCTCACTGAGTTGCTTAGCACCTCACTTTTGCTGAGGCTAGCTTGGAACTCTCCATCCTCCTGCCTCAGCCTCCTGAGCTGCAGGGATCATAGGCATGCTTCACTGTACCCAGCTTCTATTTTTTTAGTTTTAGACAGGTTCTCACTAGGTTGCTTACAGTCTCACTAAATTGCTAAGGCTGCCTTGAACCTGTGGTCCTCCTGCCTCAGCCTTCTGAGCTGCTGGGTTTATAGGCATGTACCACCATGCCCAGCAAAAATCTCTTATTAATGTTAAGCACCACTACCATTTAAAATAATATTCATCAGATTTATGCAGGCTAGAGTCTTATTGCAGGTTCCATAAGTAGGAACAGAAATAGCTAGTGAAAGTCTGATTTGGTATGCAGTTTCTGTGAATTCTGGCCATATCAAAGTCTTTTTAAATTTTTTTGTAGTTATAGATGGACAGAATGCCTTTGTTTCATTTGTTTATTTTTACGTGGTGCTGTGGGTTGAACCCAGTGCCTCACGCATGCTAGGCAAGCGCTCTGCTGCTGAGCTACAGCCCTAGCCCTATATCAGATTCTTTTTAAAAAATTCTTTTTGGGGGGGCTAGGGTTGTAGCTCAGCAGTAGAGCGCTCACCTAGCACATGTGGGTTCAATCCTCAGCACCACATAAAAATAAATAAATAAAGGTATTGTGTCCAACTACACCTAAAAAATAAATATTAAAGAAAATTCTGGGGCTGGGGATGTGGCTCAGGCGGTAGCGCGCTTGTCTGGCATGCGTGCGGCCCGGGTTCGATCCTCAGCACCACATACCAACAAGGATGTTGTGTCCGCCGAGAACTGAGAAATAAATATTAAAAAAAAAAATGCTCTCTCTCTCTCTCTCTCTCTCTCCTCTCTCACTCTCTCTTTAAAAAAAAAAAGAAAAAAAAAAAGAAAATTCTTTTTGATACTGGCAGTTGAACCCAGGTGTGCTGAGCCACATCCCCAGCTATTTTTATTTTTTTGAGACAGGTCTTGCTAAGTTGCAGAGGCTGACTTTGAACTTGTGATCATCCTGTCTCAGCCTTCCAAGATTCATACTCAAGTCTTTTTAAAAATATTCTAGAAGGTTGAATATGTTGTCATCTTGGAGTATATATTGGAAAATACAGAAATAAGATTAACAAAGATTATTTTATTGGTTCATATTCATTGGTTTTGTGGTCATGGCAGGTATGTATACATGTGAATGCTAGAATTTACCTGTGGCTAATAGGTTTGCAATCCTTACCAAGTTAAACTCTGGCTGGTAATCTCTATGGTTACTCAAATGGGAGGAAAAATTATTATCTAGCTGTTGTTAGACCTGATCTCCTGATTAACTGGGTTAAATGATTATTTTGCTGCTACATTTTTAAGACTGTGAAGTACTAATAATTTTCTGAATTGTACCAGTGGTTTCAAAGAATCAGTGTACCTCTAACATACTGTGGAACTTAAGGAGACTATTTCCTGTTTCATAGGAAAGGTCTTATTATGTCCAGAGACTTCTTGGCAAGTTTTAGTTTACTGAATTAAGAACATATTTGTTCATTTGTCCTTGATCTGCCTCCTAAATATATCTGACTTCATTCTTCCTGGCCCAATAGCTATAGAGCAGAAGCCAGAAGTTGCTTTTATAGCTCTATGTTTCCTACCACTCTCTAGGCTCATCTTCTCACAGTGTCATTACTTATATCTTTATTAATCTCTTTTTATATCATTTGTTGCTTTACGTATGATTATTTTCATACTCATCTCTTGGTCATGTGACTGAAGGGCAAGATCTGTCTTGCTTAGAGTAATTCTATTACCAAGCAAGATGCGTGGCACTTACTTAACAGTCAATATTTAAATGAATGAGCATCCTCAAATATGTTTAGATTGTTTTGACAATTAGAAAAATGAAATTGGGTTGGGGATATAACTTAATAGTAGAATGCTTGCTTAGCATGCTCAAGACCCTGGGTTGGATTTCCCCACCACTAAAAAAAAATATATTGAGCCCAGCAATATTCCACTTCTGAGGTACATCCCTAGCTCTTTCTTCTTAAATTTTGAGACAGGTTCTTGCTAAGATGCCCAAGTTGATCTTGAATTCGCAAGCCTCCTGTCTCAACCTCCTAAGAGTCTTTGGGATTACAGATTCACTGGGATTATAGCTCCTACTGCTTTAGGAGTTATAGTCCAAATATCAAAATGGTGTTTTGCAACCAACAGGTGTTACATGTATATTTTTCACCCCAAATCTTGTTGTGTTTCTTTCATAACTTATTCTTTCATGAAAGCACTTAAGATTAAAGAAGCTGGGCATGGTGATGCATACCTCTAATCCTAGCAGCTCGGGAGACTGAGGCAGGCAGATCATGAATTCAAAGCCAGCTTCAGCAATTTAGTGAAGCCTAAGCAATGTAGCAAGACCCTATCTCTAATAAAATATAAAAAAGGGCTGGAGATGTAGCTCAGTGGTTAAGCACTACTGGGTTCAATCCCCAGTACCTCCCCGCCCCCCCCCAAAAAAAATTAAAAAAATTAAAAGAAAAGTGCTATTGGTCTGAATATTGGTTTCTTCTCGTATTCACATTAGAACTTAGTCTCCTGTGTGATAATTTTAAGAGATAGGACCTTTCTTATTGCATTACAGAAAAATTTAGAAAGGAAATAAAATTATTTGTATATATTTATTTTCAGTTTTTCTTTTATGCGTGAAGTTGTGTGTGTGTGTGTGTGGTTGCTGGGGATTCAACCCAGGGGGCCAGACTTTTTTAAAAAACTTATTTTTTGGGTACTGGGGATTGAACTCAGGGGCACTTGACCCCTATATTTTAGAGACAGGGTCTCACTGAGTTGCTTAGCACCTTGTTTTTGCTGAATCTGGCTTTGCACTCTTGATCCTCCTGCCTTAGCCCCCTGAGCTGCTGGGATTACATACAGGCCAGTGCCACCGCTCTCGCTCTCGGCAACTTTTTAACTTTTTAAAAACCTTAAAAAAAAAAAAAAAAGAATATTACTCAGCAATAAAAGAGAATAAAATTAAAAAAAAAAAAACACCCTCTTTTAGAGGGATGAGGTTGTGGCTTAGTGGTAGAGTGCTTGCCTAGCATGCATGAGGTACTGGGTTTGATCCTCAACACCACATAAATGTAAAATAAAGATATTATATTCATCTAAAACTTAAAAATAAATATTAAAAAAGAACTTTTTTAGGGGATACAGCTCAGTTGGTATATTGGTTGCCTAGCATGCACAAGACCCTGGGTTCAATCCCCAGCACCAGTGGAAAACAAATAAAAAATTATTTTGTGATAGGGTCTTGTTAAATTGCTGAAGTTGGCCTTGAATTTTTTATTCTCCTGCCTCAACCTCCTGAGTGGCTGGGATTACAAGCATACACCATTACACCCCAGTCTGTATATGAATTTATATGTAGCTACATGACAACTCAGTGTAAAATTTTGTGTCTTGATTTCTTCAGTTGACATAACATCAGAAGCATATTTTATAGGGGGCTGGGGATATAGCTGAGTTGATAGAGTGCTTGCCTCACATGTACAAGGATCTGGGTTCTAATTCCCAGCACCAAAAAAAAAAAAAAAAGACAAAAAAAACAGAAGTATATTTTATAAACCTCCAGCAGCAAGAGAATGGATTCCTTTACTGTACTTTTCTGTTAGAAGTAATATCATTTTTATGCAATAAATTTTTAAAAAGTATTTCTAGATACCTGTGTTATTTTCTATATTTGCCTTTGTTTCTTTAGTCTGGTTTTCCATATATGTAACTACTGGTCAAGGAATATGGACTTTTTTTTCCTCTTTTCTTTGAATATGAACTTTTTAATGGCTATTGATACCTATTAGAATCAAATTCCTCTCCCTGGCTTATGACTCAGTAGCACATTTCTTAGATGTCTTACCTGTGAAATAGAGATTGTACTAAGAACTTAAAATTAGACCCATATTCAGAAAGATGTACATTTTTCTGAAAGTGGAAAAGGTATTAAGTAGTTTTTTTCTGAAACAAATAGTCTACAATGTTTTTTTTTTTTTTTGTACCAGGGAATGAACTCTGGGTACTCCACCACTGAGCCATGTCCTCAGCCCTATTTTGTATTTTATTAGAGACAGGGTCTCACTGAGTTGCTTAAGCATCTCAGTTTTGCTGAGGCTGGCTTTGAACTCGTGATTCTCCTGTCTCAGCCTCCTGAGCTGCTGGGATTACAGGCCTCTTCCACTGTGCCCGGCTCTACAATAATAGTTTTTTAGTAATGTTTCTTGGCTTGGGGTCAAAGGTAGGACTTTTACTCTTTGATCTTGGAATTTAACATATGTCTGCAATCTTCTGTGAAGTTGATGTGCCTACTCAGCAGATAATTTGAGGTTTTTGCAGATAAGGCAGTTAGAGCAATATTTCTGTTAGATTTTCCTAAAAAAAATTCATTCTAATAGATTTTATTTTTTAAAATAACTTACAGGATAGTTAAAACATAACCTTATTATACAGAATGAATTAAAAAATTTTAAGGTGTCTTTGTAATTGTAACTTATATTAAGCTTTAGTAAATTTATTGATTCTTTATTTTAGTTAAAAGGTTACTGAATACATTGAGTTTCAATACATTGTTGAGACTTAGAATACATTGATCAGTCTTGGAGATGTACATTAGAAAAGCATAGGGCTAGTGAGGTATGGTGGTGCATGCCTGTAATCTCAGTGACTCTGAAGGCTGACGCAGAAGGATTGCAAATTCAAGGTCAGCTTCAGTAATTTAGCCAGACCCTATTCTCAGATTAAAACATAAAAAAGTGTGAAGATGTAGCTCAGAGAAAATAGCATTGCCATTTTCTGCCATTCTTTCTTATTTTTCTGTATCCTCTTCTTGTGTATTAGATGTTCTTATCTAGGATCTGAACTTTTCGAGTAAAGGCGGAAATGTGAATTTTCCCCCCTTTCTCTCACTGGTCAAATGTGCTATTCTTCTGTGAAGTTAAGTCTACCTATACATCTTCATTTTAAGGTGTTTATAGAATACTAAGTTTAGCATTGCGTGTATAATATTTTTTGAAAATGTAGCTGCTTTCTTGTGCTTTTTGTTTATAAATGAATTTTTTAAAAAGTGTTTATAAGACGTATGTTTATGATGTTTTGATATGTACAGTGTGAAATGATGACTGCCATCAAGCTAATTAATATCTGTTTTATCACACAATTATTTTTTGTTTTTATGTGTGTGGTAAGAACCTTAAGATCTACTCTCAACAAATTCAAGTATATAATATGCATACAAGACTTCAGAATTTAGCAATTGGATTTACTAAAGTGATGTGTTCATAATGTGTTCTCTAAAATGAAACTTTTTTTGATATTG
The DNA here is from genome assembly GCF_045843805.1 of Urocitellus parryii. NCBI lineage: Eukaryota > Metazoa > Chordata > Mammalia > Rodentia > Sciuridae > Urocitellus > Urocitellus parryii. Next base: position 100,214,361 of record NC_135531.1, read on the forward strand.
GGGGTTGAACCCAGGGGTGCTCTATCACTGAGCTACATCTAGATTGCTTATTGCATAGCCATTGCTGAGGCTGGCTTTGAAATCCCGTTCCTCTTGCCTCAGCCTCCTAAATCACTGGGATTACTGGCGTGCGCCACCACACCTGGCCATCCCTAGCACTTTTAAAAAATATTTTTTAGTTGTAGATGAACATAATATCTTTATTTATTTATTTATTTATTTTTATGTGGTGCTGAGGATCAAACCCAGTGCCTCATCTGTGCGAGGCAAGCGCTCTACCACTGAGCTACAATCCCAGCCCCCCCAGTGCTTTTTAAACATTTTTTATTTGAGGCAGTTCCTTCCTAAGTTGCTAAGGGTCTCATTGCTGATGAGGACCTCAAACTGGCGATTCTCCTGCCTCAGCTTCGTGTTGCTAGGATTACATATAAGTGTATGTTACCGTATGCCTGTAACATTTTTTAGTTTAGAAGAATCTTGACTTTCTTTTAAATTGTATGTTTTTTGTTGTTACTTTTTGCCATGGATGTGGGACCCAGGGCATCATCATGCCAGGCAAGTGCTCTACCACTCAGCCGCATCCCAGTCCTACATTGTATTTTAAAAATATATGTAACCCATCACCTATGACCTTTGTCCATAATTTTTAGAATTCTGTGTTTTGTAAAATTGACACATTTTTCTTTTTCTTTTTTAAAAAACATTTATTTATTTATTTTTAGGTGTAGATGGACACAACACAATATTGAACCCAGGTCCCGCCCGTGCTAGGCGAGCGCTCTACCACAAAGCCACAATCCCAGCCCTCTTTTTTTTTTTTAAACATTTATTTTTTAGTTGTAGGTGGACATAATACCTTTATTTTATTTTTATGTGGTGCTGGGATCGAACTGAGTGCCTCACACATGTTAGGAAAGTGCTCAACCACTGAGCCACAACCCTAGCCCCAACACATTTTTCATTATAATTAAGTGCATAGATGCAACCTTTCCCATGTCAATATCGGCAATGAAAAAAATTTTCTTGTTTTATCCAAATATGAACTTTAAAAACTAGATAGAAGAAGTAAAGGTGCTGGTGCTTCAGTTTTCTTTTTTCTTTTTTTTACTGATTTCAAAATTTTTGGAAATGTAATTGATATTTTTGAGCTGAAACTTTTCCCATTCTAGTTGATAGTGGAGGTCTAAGGAATTATGGAACAAGAGTAGATAGAATAATATTTTATAGGAATATGATCACTTTGGTTTTTTTTTGTTATCATCCCAAGTATTTTCATTCTATTTTTATAACCCTATGAAGCCACATTGAATATATGTTACTTAAATATAAGCATTCATGGGGGAATATAGACTATATATATTTGTTTGTTTTGGTACCAGGAATTGAACCCAAGGATGTTTAACCACTGAGCTGTATCCCCAGACCTTTTTATTTTTTATTGTTAGATGGAATCTTTTTTTAAATATATATATATATATATGTATATATATATTTTTTTAGTTGTAGATGGACACAATATCTTTATTTATTTTTATGTGGTGCTAAGGATTGAACTCAGTGCCTCACGCTTATGAGGCAAGCGCTCTATAACTGAGCCCCAGCCTCAGCCCCTAGATGGTATCTTTTTTTTTTTTTTTTTTTTTTTTTAATATTTATTTTATTTTAGTTTTCAGCGGACACAACATCTTTGTTGGTATGTGATGTTGAGGATCGAACATGGGCCGCATGCATGCCAGGCGAGCACGCTACCACTTGAGCCACATCCCCAGCCCCCTAGATGGTATCTTGATAGGTTGCCTACAGCCTCACTAAATTGCTGAGGTTGGCTTTGAACCTGAAAATCCTTGCCAAAGCCTCTCAAGCCACTGGGATTACAGGCCTGTGCCACCATGCCTGGCTGGAATCTAGACTATTAAACTAAGTTAAACTTTTATTTTTCTATGATGGAGACAAAACATTAAGTCTGAACAGTGGGTATACAGGAATTGACAAACTAGGATCATTTGGTACCTGGCATAAGAGATGATTTTGAGTGTCAAAGTTGGATTCCTGCTGACTAGAAAAAACATGAGGCAGATAAAGTTTGTCTCTGCTGCCCTTTTGCCACTTCTAATGACTCTAGATTTTTTTTTCTTTGCTTATAGCTGCTAAAGCATTTACCAATAATATTTAAGGTGTCATCCATCTCATGTTCTCAGTTTTTTTTTTTTTAAATGACTGTGGGAAATGTGTCCATCTTTTTATTTATTTATTTATTTGTTTATTTTGTACGGGCTTGAACTCAGAGTCACTGGACCACTGAACCACATCCCCAGCCCTCTTTGTATTTTATTAGAGATAGGGTCTCACTGAGTTGTTTAGTGCCTTGCTGAATTGCTGAGGCTGGCTTTGAACTCGTGATCCTCTGCCCCCACCTCCCTAGTTGCTGGGATTACAGCGGTATGTTCTCAGTTTTTAAAAAAGTCTTTAAGGGATGGGGTTGTGGCTTGGTGGTAGAGTGTGTGCCTCACATGTGTGAGGCAATGGTTTTAGTTTTCAGCACCACATATAAATAAATGAATAAAATAAAGTTCATCAACAAATATATAAAGTCTTTAAGATACCTATTGAAAAAATTAGCAGTGGTGTTGATTGCTTTTTCTTTTTCTTTGAGATGGGGGAAGATCTCACTATGCTGCCAGTCTGGTTCAAACTTGAAATCTTTGTGCCTCAAACTGAGCAATAGCTGAAAGTAAACGTGTGTCCACCCATGCCCAGCCATTTTTGGATACTGGTGCTTGAGGAGTGGAGAAATCTAGCCCATCACTCCCAGTTTTTTCCTTGCTGGCCATTTGGAACAGGTAGTTCCTGAGGGTATTATTTATTATTGCCTAGGAGACAAGCAGCAACTTTTAAGTGTCAGGTGCCACCCTTTTCACTGAGAGAGCAAATAAATGTAGACCTGGTATAAGATTCTTGGTGTAATTAGAAGCTCAAAGATTAAGATAAAGTAGTTATTTTGTAGAAATAAAGAAAATCTCATTTGCAGTATTAGTATGTTATTTATTATGATAGTTGCCTTTGTTGGCAGTCACTTAAACTTTTGATCTTTGGTTTTCCAAAATGGGTTTATTTTATTAATGATACCACTGTTTGAAAACAATGTTTTCCATTTTTTTCTTTTTCTAATAGATGTGATGCTGACCCATCAGCCTTAGCCAACTATGTTGTAGCACTGGTCAAGAAGGACAAACCTGAGAAAGAACTGAAAGCCTTTTGTGCTGATCAACTTGATGTCTTTTTACAAAAAGGTAATTATTATGGGCCTTCAACCAAGTATTTATATAAAGATTTTGAATTATTTATTTATTAAAAATATTTATTTTTTAGTTGTAGTTGGACACAATACCTTTATTTTACTTACGTATTTTTATGTGGTGCTGAGGATCAAACCCAGGGTCTCGAAAGTGCGAGGCAAGTGCTCAAATGCTGAGCCACAACCCTAGCACCAAGATTTTGAATTTAAATCTTGTTGAATTTCTTCTCTTTCCTCAATAAGGCAGTGAATGCTGTAATGCTTTTTACGTAATTGGGACCTTTACAGATTTTGGCAGATCCTGGTTGAGGGATAACAGTTTAAAGATTATGCTGGGCATCGTTTCACATTCCTGTAATCCAAGCAACTGGGGAAGCTGAGGCAGGAGGATTTAGAGTTCAAAACCAGCCTCAGCCAATTTAACGAGGCCCTAAGCAACTGAGTGAGACTCTCTCTAAATAAAGTATTAAAAAAGGGCTGGAGATGTGGCTCAGAGGTTAAGTACCCCTGAGTTTAATCCCTGGCACTTCAAAAACCAAAACACAAAACTCAAAAAACAGTCTAAGGGTATTGAAACTGCTTATCTTACTATTAAAAAATGAGCCCATCAGTATTTTTTCTTTCTTGGCTAGGGCTTTTTTTTTTTTTAAGAGCCTTATATTTGTACATAGTTGGGTTCATCTTGACAAACTCATTCATGCATAGAAATCGATTTTAGTTCATGATTCCCTTCTTTTTCTTTCCCGTCTTCCCTCCCTCTCCCACTCTCCTTTCTCTACTCCACTAGACTTCCTTTCACTTGGGGCTTCTTGAAGAGATGGGTGTGATCCTCTTCTCTTTTACCAAAGTCCTTTCCATGATCTACAGAGTTTCCATGAGGTTTCCCCTGTTGTGTCTCTGACATTTTCTGCCACTCCCCCTCACTTGTTCCACTGACCAGTTTACTGTTTATTGAAAATGGCAAAGTTGCCTGTAATCCCAGTGGCTAGGGAGGCTGAGGCAGGAGGATCGCAAGTTCAAAGCCAGCCTCAGCAATGGTGAGGCAACTCAGTGAGACCCTGTCTCTAAATAAAATACAAAATAGGGCTAGGGATGTGGCTCAGTGGTTGAGTGCCCCGGAATTCAATCCCCAGTACCCCCCGCAAAAAAAGAGAGAAAATGACAAACTTGTCCAACAGTTCAGAGCCTTTGAAATTATTTTACACTTGACTGAAACATGAATTGCTCCCTTATTTCTTTCTGGTCCATTTTCAAATATCGTTTCTGAACAGTTTCCCCTGATTGCCCTTTATACAACACATAACATTCCATGCTCCCCAGTCATTTCTTTCAACCTTGAGTACTTATCACTCTATGTCATGATTATTTTCCTGTTTATCTCTCTCCTCCCACCTTCTTTGTCTTTTCTTTTGTTCAAAGTGGAGACTTGATGTGCTGGGGTTGTGGCTCAGTGGTAGAGTGCTTGCCTAGCATGTGTGAAGCATTGGGTTTAATTCTCAGCACCACATATAAATAAATTAAATAAAGGTCCATTGACAACTAAAAAAATATATATATAAAAAAGTGGAGACTTGAAACCTACAGTGGTTGGCACATAAATGCTTGATAAGTATTATTATTAGGTCAGTAGTACTATGGATAACACTTATCAGTTGATCTAGGTTTTTTTTTTTCTTTTTTTACACAATACCTTTATTTTATTTATTTTTATGTGGTGCGGATGATCGAACCCAGGGCCTCCACATGTTAGGCAAGCACTCTACTGCTGAGCCACAGCCCCAGCCACTGTTGATCTAGATTGATGAGAAAATATCCTTTAACTCAAATATCAGCTGGTGAAGAGAAGATGGCTTCTCATTTTAATACATAGGATTACATCTTTTTTTCAAGCATTTTAAGACTTTTTTGTTTGAAAAAGAAAACATACATACAGAAATTCCTCTTTAGCATAGATGAGTGTTCTTTTTTTTTTAAATGTGTTAATTTACATTGAAGATGACTCATGTGAAATGTAGAGCCAAAAAGAAAAAAAGTAAAATATAGTAAAGATATTTGGAGTATGAGGCAAATGAATGTTTAGACATTTAAGAACTCACTGTTATAAAAAGCTGCAAAAAAACTGGAAATGAAGTTCAAGATTCATCTTGAACACAAACAATGTATGAGTGTACCTTTTCCCCCACATCCTCTCTAACACTATTATTTGTATTCTTGATAATTGCCATTCTGACTGATATAAATGAAATCTCAACTTGGTTTTGATTTGCATTTCCTTAATTGCTGGAGGTAGTGAACATTTTTTTTCTTTTTCTTTTTTTTTTTTTTTAATGAATGAGAATTTTTAATATTTATTTTTTAGTTCTCGGCGGACCCAACATCTTTGTTTGTATGTGGTGCTGAGGATCGAACCCGGGCCGCACGCATGCCAGACAAGCGCGCTACCGCCTGAGCCACATCCCCAGCCCCAGAATTTTCTTTAATATTTATTTTTTAGGTGTAGTTGGAAATAATACCTTTATTTATTTATTTTTATGTGGTGCTGAGGATTGAACCCAGGGCCTTACATGTGCTAGGCAAGCACTCTACTGCTGAGCCACAACCCCGGCCCCTTAAACATTTTTTTCGTATATTTATTGGTCATTTGTGTTTCTTTCAAAAAGTATCTGTTTAGTTTTATGCACATTTATTTATTGGGGTACTTGTTTTTTGGGGATTACATTTTTTGAGTTCTTTTTATTGTTGGTGGGACTGCAAATTAGTGCAACCACTCTGGAAAGCAGTATGGAGATTCCTTAAAAATCTAGGAATGGGGGCTGGGGATGTGGCTCAAATGGTAGCGCGTTCGCCTGGCATGCGTGCAGCCCGGGTTCAAACCTCAGCACCACATACAAACAAAGATGTTGTGTCCGCCGAAAACCAAAAAAATAAATATTAAAAAAAAAAATTCTCTCTCTTAAAAAAAAAAAAATCTAGGAATGGAACCACCATATGACCCAGCTATATCCCACTTCTTATTATATGTTCAAAAGTTCTAAGATCCGCATACTGTAGAGATATATTCACATCAATGTTTATAGTAGCATAATTCACAATAGTTAAGCCATGGACTGGGATTGTGGCTTAGTGGTAGAGTGCTTGCCTAGCATGTATGAGGCTCTGGGTTCGATTCTCAGCACTACATATAAATAAACAAAAAATAAAGGTCCATTGAGAACTAAAAAAATATTTTAAAAAATAGTCAAGCTATTAAATCAAACTAGGTGATCTTCACCAGATGAATGGGTAAAGAAAATGTGGTATATATCATTGTGTGTATCCACAAGACAGTAGTTAAAAAAACTATAATATCAAAAAGATCAGTAGAGTACAGGGAAGGGAAAGGGGGAAAAGAGGAAGTACTAGGGACTGAATTAGGGCAAATTATATTCTATGTTTTTATAATTATGCAAAAAAGAATCATGTTATATATAATTAAAAAGAACCAATAAAAATATATTGCAAAAAATAAATAAGCATTTATCAAAAAAAGCTACAAAAGTTTTTAGTAATTCTTTAAACTTTAAAAATAATACACATGAGGAAGAACTCTAAATTTTATTTATTTATTTAATTAGTTGTAGGTGGACACAATATCTTTATTTATTTTTATGTGGTGCTGAGGATTGAACCCAGTGCCTCACATTGGTAGGCAGGTACTCTACCACTGAGTCACAAACCCAGCCTTATAAAAATTTATTTATTTTTAAGTATTTATTTTTTAGTTGTAGTTGGACACAATACCTGTATTTCATTTATTCATTTTTATGTGGTGATAAGGATTGAACCCAGGGCCCTGCACGTGTGAGGTGAGCGCTCTAGTGCTGAGCCACAATCGCCAGCTCCCTAATAAAATTTATTTTAAAAAGAAGAGAAGAAACAGCCAGAAATTTACCACCAGAGACGAAATCACTGTTGTGTATAGCTTTCTAGATTGGCATTGTCTAGGAGAACTTTGTGCAACTGTAGATAATGATTTATATCTGTATTTTCCAATTTAGTACCCTTTAGCTATTTGTGGCTATTGAGTGTTTGAAATGGGTTTATATGGTTGAGAAACTGATTTTTAAATTTAATTTTAATTAATTTAAACCCAAATCTAAACAGTCACATGTAGTTAAGTAGTTGCCACATTCAACTATTGGATAGTGCACCTCTAGACTTTAATTGAGATTATATATTAAAACCAGGTGTGGGGGCTGGGGATGTGGCTCAAGCGGTAGCGCGCTTGCCTGGCATGCGTGCGGCTTGGGTTCGATCCTCAGCACCACATACAAACAAAGATGTTGTGTCCGCCGAAAACTAAAAAAAAAAAAAAAAGTAAATGTTAAAAAAAATAGTAGATAAAACCAGGTGTGATGGTGCACTCCTAAGATTCTAGGGATTTGGAAGACTGAGGCAGGAGGATCACACATTTGAGATCAGCCCCAGCAACTTAGGGAGACCTTGTCACAAAATAAAAATAAAAAGACTGGGGATATAACTCAGTGGTAAAATGCCTGTGGATTCAATCCCCAGTATCTCCTCCCCAAAGAAGATATATCATGAGAATACTCTTGACTATTGTACATGCATCCCTATACCACCTATACTACATAATTTTGCCAGTTCTTACATCTTTGAGTTTTTTTATGTAGGTAAACATAAAAATATTGTAATGAGCTGGGCAGGGTGGCCCATACCTGTAATCCCAGCTGCTTGAAAGCTAAAGAAGGAGGATAAGGGTCTGGGGATGTGGCTCAAGTGGTAGCACGCTCTCCTGGCATGCGTGTGTCCCGGCCCGGGTTCGATCCTCAGCACCACATACAAACAAAGATGTTGTGTCCGCCAAAAACTAAAAAATAGATATAAAAAAAATTAAAAAAAAAAAAAAGAGGAGGAGGATAAGAAAGTTTGAGGCCAGAGCTCAGTGTACAAGGCCCTGGGTGCATTCTACATTGCTGGTATGGTATAGGGGGAGGGAAAGAAGAAAGAAAAAAAAATCTTATGTCTTTGAGGCTTGGTATTATCAGTACTCATTCTATTGTATGATTGTCCCACAATTTATTTTACTAGTCTCTTTTGGAAATTTGGAGTTGTTTCCAGTCTTTTGCTGTTTCATACTCCAAGAAATATTCTTCCATGGATATGGTTTGCATACATTTAGTTATGTCAGAGGGACTAAAAAAACCAGATGTGAGCTGGTTGTGATGTTGCACACCTGTAATCCCAGCTATTCTGGAGGCTGAGTTATGCAGATCTCAAGTTCAAGGCCAGCCTGGGAAAATTAGTAAGACTCTCAAAATAAAAAATAAAAAGGACTGGGGATGGAGCTCAATGGTAGAGCACCCGGGGATCATTCCCCTATATTTTTGGGAAAAAGAAACAAAATAAAACCTGGAAGTGGGATTCTTTGCTTTAAGTTAGGTTGTGTTTTTAGTGCCATCAGCAGTGTATGAAATTGTTTCTTTTCCAAAACCTTGTTAACAATGTTTAAATTTTTTTTTGTTTGTGTAACACTTTAATATTATTTCTTCTCAGAAACTTCAGGTTTTGTGGACAAATTATTTGAAAGTCTCTATACTAAGAACTACCTTCCACCTTTGGAACCAGTTAAACCTGAACCAAAACCACTAGTCCAAGAAAAGGAAGAAATTAAAGAAGAGGTAATGTAAAATTATTCTTTTGCTTTGGGGAACTTCTCAAAGTATTCTTAGTTGTAATTTGAGCTTTTTAGAAGTAATTATCTATTGATTGATGTTTTTGTGTTTGGGGCATGGTGCAGATACTTAGGGTTTCTTGAAAATTGAAAAAAATTCAGAGAACTTATTTAGGGCTCAAAGTCATACTTGTAGTGAGGAATTCAGAGAAATCTTAAATCGAGTGACTTCTAGAAAAAAAAAATTTCATCAAATATGGATGTTTCGCTGAAAATAAATGAAACCTGGAAAGAAATCATTAGGTAAAGCTTTTCATATATGTAAAGAAGACATTTTTTTAAACCACATAGTTGTTTTAAATGGTTAATTTAATTATAAACAACATTGTCAATATTAGCAAAGCAAAAATGGCTTCACAATATTGACATATAAAGACTGATAATAGATGGATACCTAATTTTTTAAACCAAGATGGAAGTTTTAGAGTTCATTTCAATTCCTTTCATATATAGATAACATAGCATATGAGAAGAATGTGAATTCTTTAATGAGGCTGCATGAATTACAAAAGCAGTTCTACAAGTTACTTCTGTCTCACTTTTTTAATTTATATGTGAAAGCAGAATGCATTACAATTCTTATTACACAGAGCACAATTTTTCATATCTCTGGTTGTATACAAAGTATATTTACACCAATTCATGTCTTCATACATGTACTTTGGATAATAATGATCATCACATTCCAGCATCGTTTCTAACCCCATGCTCCTCCCCCTTCCCTCCAGCCCCTCTGCCCTATCTAAAGTTTGTCTATTCCTCCCATGCTGCTTCTCTCCCTATCCCACTATGAATCAGCCTCCTTGTATCAAAGAAAACATTTGAAACTTGGTTATTTGGGATTGACTAACTTCACTTAGCATTATCTTCTCTAACTTGATCCATTTACCTGCAAATGCCATGATTTTATTCTCTTTTATTGCTGAGTAATATTCCATTGTGTATATATGTCACATTTTTTTTTTATCCATTCATCTATTGAAGGGCATCTAGGTTGGTTCCACAGTTTAGCTATTGTGTATTGTACTGCTATAAACATTGATGTGGCTGTGTCTCTATAGTATGCTGTTTTTAAGTCCTTTTGGTATAGTTCAAGGAAAGGGATAGCTGGGTCAAATGGTGGTTCCATTCCCAATTTTCCAAAAAAAATTCCATCCTACTTTCCATATTGACTGCAGCAGTTTGCAGTCCCACCAGCAGTATATGAGTGTACCTTTTTCCCCACATCCTTGCCAACACTTATTGTTGTTTGTCTTCATAATACCTGCCATTCTGACTGGAGTAAGATGAAATCTTAGAGTGGTTTTGATTTGCATTTCTCTAATTGCTAGCGATGATGAACATTTTTTCATATATTTGTTGATTGTATGTCATCATCTGAGTAGTGTCTGTTCAGGTCCTTGGCCCATTTATTGATTGGGTTATTTGTATTTTTGGTTTTTAGCTTTTTGAGTTCTTTATATACCCTAGAGATTAGTGCTCTATCTGTTGTGTGAGGCGTAAAGATTTGCTCCCAAGATGTAGGCTTTCTATTCACCTCACAGATTGTTTCTTTTGCTGAGAAGAAACTTTTTAGTTTGAGTCCATCCCATTCATTGATTCTTGATTTTAATTATTGCACCAGAGGGGTCTTATTAAGGAAGTTGGGGCCTAATCCCACATGATGGAGACTAGGGCCTTCTTTTTCTTCTATTATATGCAGGGTCTCTGGTTTTATTCCTAAATCCTTGATCCATTTTGAGTTCAGTTTTGTGCATGGTGAGAGATAGGGGTTTAATTTCATTCTGTTGCATGTGGATTTACATTTTTCCCAGCACCATTTGTTGAAGAGGCTATCTTTTCTCCAATGCATGTTTTTGGCACCTTTGTCTAATATAAGATAATTGTAATTTTGTGGGTTAGTCTTTGTGTCCTCTGCTCTGTACCATTGGTCTACCAGTTTGTTTTGGTACCAGTATCATGCTGTTTTTGTTACTGTTGCTCTGTATTATAGTTTAAGGTCTGGTATAGTGATGCCACCTGCTTCACTCTTCCTGCTAAGGACTGCTTTAGCTATTCTGGATCTCTTATTTTTCCAGATGAAAATGACCATACTTCCAAAAGCACTGTACAGGTTAAATGCAATTCTGATCAAAATCCCAATGACATTCCTTACTTGGAAGTAATTTTAAACTGACATAAGAATCAACATGAATAGTAACTCAAACTCCTATATGACATTTGCAAGGTATATTTATTGAAGATTTGCTCTGTTTGCTCTCTGCAGGTCTATATCTGTAACTTTTTATTGTTGTTAGTGGTGGTGAGTCATAGATATAACCCTTCACCTTTTTAAAAAAAATATTATTATTTTTTTATACTTGTAGATGGACAGAATGCCTTTATTTTATTTGTGGTACTGAGGATCGAACCTAGTGCCTCACCCATGTTAGGCAAGCACTCTGCTGCTGACCTATAGCCTGAGCCCTGCTTCACCTTTTAACACGTGTATTTCCTTAGAATAAGAATATTATTCTTGCTGGGCACAGTGGTGCACACCTGTAATCCCAGTGGCTCAGAGGCTGAGATAGGAGGATCTTGAATTCGAAGCCAGCTGCAGCAACTTAGGCTCTAAACAACTCAGTGAGATCCTGTCTCTAAATAAAATATAAAATAGGGCTGGGGATGTGGCTCGGTGGTGCCCCTGAGTTTAGTTCCCGGTACCCCCCCCCCAAAAAAAAAGAATAATATTATTCTTTTAAATATAATTCCATTATCAATTACATTAAATTTAACATCCATATAATAGTTTTTTTTATTGGTACTGGGGATGGAACCCAGTGTCCCTTTACCATTGAGCTATATACCCAGTCCTTTTTTAAGACAGGGCCTTGCTAAGTTGCTGAGGGTCTCACTAAGTTGCTGAGGCTGGCCTATAACTTGCAATCCTCTTACCTCCTACCTCACTCCCTTGAGTCTTTGGGATTACAGGCATATGCTACCATGCCTGGATAGATTCACTTTTATTTGTGTACTTATATATTTATTTTTTGATGCTAGGGATTGAACCCAGAGGTACTTTACTACTGAGCCACATCCCCAAGCCTTTTTAGTTCTTTAATTTTAAGACAGGGTCTCAACTCAGTTGCTGAGGACCTCAATAAGTTGCTAAGGCTGGCCTCAAACTCAGGATCCTCCTACTGTAGCTTCCTGAGTCAACTGGGATTATAGGCATGCACCATTACTCCCAGTCTTTATTTGTATTTTTGAAGTAAATCCTGGTTTTTAATTTTTTGTCGGTTCTGGAAATCTAACCCACAACCTCATGCATACGAGGTAAGTATCCTACAACTGAGTCACATTCCCAGTCCAATAAACCTTAATTTTGAAAATTGTGAAAAATTATATAGAGCTACTATATAGAGCTACTCTTCTATATAGAGCTACTATATAGAGCTACTCTTCTATATAGAGCTACTCCAGCTAATACTTGATGGCATTTCTTGTTTATGAAATTTAATTTTAAATTGCATTAAATTCTAAAATTTAACTTAAATTTTAGAAACAAGAAATGCTTAAAAATAAATTGATGTTTAAATAAATTCAACTGTTATATGATTTCTTACATAAATAATAGTTCACATATTAGTGCATAAATAAAATAGTTTAATGTAATTCTGTTAGCTAATGTCAAGCAGAAATGTTTGAAGCAGCACGTATCTTTGGCTAATTATCTCTTTTTCTGGTCTGTGGATGCAGTTACTGTAAGCAGGGTATGAAACAAATTTATGGACTGTCCATCTTAGTTGTCTTCCCTGATCCTCAGCTGCATTGTACCATTAGGTATTTTATAATTATACTATTGATCACAGGAGGAACCAGGTGAAAGAATTGGATCATTGATACAATTCATCCTGATGCTGAAAAAACAACAAATTGATATATGCCATGATTTATGAATAAGACCACATTTTTTCCTTTCTTCACCCCTTGTTTTTTCTTTTTTTTTTTTTTAATTTTAATATTTTATTTTTTAGTTATCGGCAGACACAACATCTTTGTTTGTATGTGGTGCTGAGGATCGAACCTGGGCCGCACGCATGCCAGGCGAGCGCGCTACTGCTGAGCCACATCTCCAGCCCCCCTTGTTTTTTCTTAATTGTGTTTTAGAGAAACTCTGTCATTTGTCCTGTGGAATTTATTTACTGTCTGGGTTTCGCTGATTGTATTCCAATGGAGTAACACATCCTCTATGTTTCTCTTAAATTGTAGAGAGAATGATTTTTAAATACAGTGTAGTGATTATATAGTTTTGCTGGTGCCACATCATTGCCATTGTGGCTGTATTTTAGTTGTGTGAATTAAATTGTCATCTCCTGGTCTGTTCACTCACATTGAGATTTGTTTATAAGTAAGCTTCTGCATTAGATGTTTAGTTCTTGCAGATGACTTTATGTCACCTTTCTCAAGTGAAGGCTATGTTTGTGGTTTGAGAGCAACTTGTTTAAAGATAATAAGATGACTGGTTCTCTTTTTCCTTTGGTACTAGGGATTGAACCTAGGGGTACTTTACCAAGGAGGTATTATCCCCAGTCATTTATTCATATATTTTATTTTTTAAAAAAATTTTGAGACGGGTCTTGCTAAGTTGTTGAAGGCCTTTGATAAATTGCTGAGGCTGGCTTTGAACTTGTGGTCCTTCTGCCTCAGCCTTCTGAGTTCTGAGATTACAGGTGTGTTCCACCATGCCCAATTGTTCTCTTTTTATTTCTGGTCCCTCTTGATTGTTAGGCTTTAAAAGAAGCCTTAAACTGGGCTTGGTGGCACATACTCGATAATCCTAGCAACTCAGGAGGCTGAGGCAAGAGGATTGCAAGTTTGAATCCAGCCAGGAAAATTTAACAAGACCCTTTCTCGAAAAGTAAAAAGGGCTGGAAATGTAGCTCAGTATAGTGCCCCTGGATTCTATCTCTAGTACTGTAAAAATAAGTAACTAACTAAATAAAGCCTAAATAAAGCCTTAACATTTCCATTATTTTCCAAAACCACTTTTCAATAATTTACTTGAAATAGTGTAGTTTTGTGTGTGTGTGTGTGTGTGTGTGTGTGTGTGTGTGTGTGGTGCTGAGAATTGAACCCAGGGCCTTGTGCATGCAAGGCAAGCATTCTACCAATTGAGCTATATCCCTAGCCCAATAACTTCTTTTTATAGCATTCATTAAGTGAACTGTTTCTGAAACCTTTTCTATTAAATAAATCTAAAGTCCTCTCTATGTGTGAATATATTTTATAATTAGGAATATAAAAACCATTTTACTTTATGGTGCTTAATGATTTACTATTTCTATTTCACTTTAAAGAATGAGTTGCTTGGGGCTGGGGATGTGGCTCAAGCGGTAGCATGCTCGCCTGGGAAGCGTGCAGCCTGGGTTCAATCCTCAGCACCACATACAAAGATGTTGTGTCCGCCGAAAACTAAAAAATAAATATTAAAATTCTCTCTTTCTCTCTCTCTTTAAAAAAATAAAATAAAATAAAAAATAAAGGCATTGTGTTAACAAAAACAAAAACAAAGAAGAATGAGTTGCTTGTTTTCATCCTTTATTACCGTTTCATCTCTTAACAATTAATAAAGTGCTTCTTAAAGTAGTCTGAGTGTCTTTTCCTATTGCCTAACTCTTTTGGAATTTTTAAAAAATATTTTTTAGTTGTAGATGGTCACAATATCTTTATTTACTTGTTTTTTATGTGGTGCTTAGATTTGAATCCAGTGCCTCATGTATGCAAGGCAAGTGATCTACCACTAAGCTATAACCCAGTCCCTGAAAATGTTTTGATTCAGTATTTCAATATGTATATTTGTCCCCTCTTGTGCTAGAAAGGTCATCAAGTGACTTTGTTTTGTAATTGTATACAAGAACTGTTCTTATTTTTAATGAATGTTTTTATATAGGTTTTTCAGGAACCAGCAGAGGAAGAGCGAGATGGCAGAAAAAAGAAATATCCTAGTCCCCAGAAGACTCGTTCAGAATCTAGTGAACGAAGGTTTGTTTTTAATTAGGAAGACATTGATTTTTTTTAGTTGTTTTGTAAGGCATTAAAAGGAGTTTTAAATGTATTAACTCCTCTCTCTAAATACATTAAAAGGAAGAGTGTTATTTCTCTTTCTGTTTTTTGTCTTTGTCTTACTTTCCATTTCTTTTATAAACAATCATTATTATGTTCTTTCCCCAAGAGCTCAGTGGGGTGGAAGCAGTCTCCTTAGAGAGTAATAAAGAAATGTTCCATTTGGTCAGGGGTGCTCAGTATTAAAATTATACATATCATTTTTATATTACAGGTGGTCGTTTGTGTGTGGAATCAAGAACTTATCTTCAAAATACTGGTCTTTATTTAGGAAAACTTGTTTTTGAGCCTTGTTTCTATTTCATTTCTAAATTGCTCCCCCCCTTCTTTCTATACTTTGGGTTCTTCTCTTTTTTTTTTCATTTCACCCCACCCATTTTACTTGTGGTGGGAATATTTTTTTCTTCTTACATGATAGATTAGAAGAATTATGTGACATGGTCTTACCCTTTCCTATAAAAACACAAAAGTTATGAGTTTGGATGACTTGAGAGTATTTTATATTCTGGATTTGTTGGCCGACTTCACTTTTATAGCCTTTATATGGCTTTTATATCTGTGTATTATAGGACACGTGAGAAAAAAAGAGAAGATGGCAAGTGGAGGGACTATGACCGGTACTATGAACGGAATGAATTATACCGTGAGAAGTATGACTGGAGAAGAGGCAGGAGTAAGAGCCGGAGTAAGAGCCGAGGCCTGAGTCGAAGTAGAAGCCGAAGTAGGGGACGCAGCAAAGACCGGGATCCAAATAGGAATGTTGGTGAGTAGACAAGAGGTATCCCCCTAAAAGTTTTATTGTTTATGTCATGGGGGTATATGAGAGTCCCTTAAAGCCAGATGTACCTTCAGTATGCCTAAACAATATAAAAACGAGAATTACCTCAAAAAACTGAATATTGATTTTTGTTAGAAAGATAGGGTTCTATTGGGTTGGAATCATAGGCAAAGAATTTATTTTTAAGATATCAAAGTACATGTCTAGATTTAAGTAATTTTGTGTAATTTTTAAAATGTCCTTTCATCAACAAAGCTATTACTTGAGGAAGAGGGTTGCCTGCCTTTGGTTTTTGTTGTTTTTTGTGAATATAATTGATTTATATAAATTGCCTAAAGTTTATAAAATTGAAAAGATCTTTACACTGGTCTCCTAACTTGAATAATATTCCTATTAAATATCAGTAGAAGCTGACCCTTTTTCGTATTGTTGTTGATGTTGATATTATTATAAAAGATGATGTTTTACAAGTTATTGATCAGACATGTCACATTATTCATGTTCCAGCTTTTAGAATAAATTAACAAGAGCAGTTTGGAATATAGAAAGATAGCTTAGTAAGTTTACTCCAGTGTTCTCATCTTGCTTATTCTGTAAGAAAATAAGTTGGTCTAGCTTTTAGGATAAATTAATAACAAGGACATTTTGGAATACAGATAGCTTTGTAAGTTCTCATCTTTCCTTTCTGTGAGAAAATAAACAAATTCAGGAACGTAAAATGTGTGATTTCTTTGTTTCTTGTTTTTATTTTGTCTCTAAAGCAGAACACAGGGAAAGATCAAAGTTTAAGAGTGAAAGGAATGACCTGGAGAGTTCTTATGTGCCTGTGTCTGCACCACCTCCAAACTCTTCTGAGCAGTATTCCTCTGGGGCACAATCTATTCCCAGCACTGTTACTGTGATTGCACCTGCTCACCATTCTGAAAACACAACTGAGAGTTGGTCT
Organism: Urocitellus parryii; assembly: GCF_045843805.1. Classification (NCBI taxonomy): domain Eukaryota; kingdom Metazoa; phylum Chordata; class Mammalia; order Rodentia; family Sciuridae; genus Urocitellus; species Urocitellus parryii. Next base: position 100,231,219 of record NC_135531.1, read on the forward strand.
AATTACTATAACAATCATAGCTCTTCCAATTCTTTTGGTCGAAACCCACCACCAAAGAGGCGATGCAGAGATTATGATGGTAAAAACTATGACCTTCTTTTATATTGTTCCTGAAAATATTTTAGTAAAACAAATGTTGCCAATATTGCATACTTTTTCATTGTAGCTCAGATTTTTGTTAAAGGGATGAATGAAAGAGTCTCTTTTGGGATATGCTTATATACCTGTTTTATATAGTGCTTTGGCTCTTGTCAAGAGAATATTTAAATTTGACCCTTTTTTTAGTTTTTATTGTTACATAAACGTTGTAAGTATACCATAAAATTTGGTAGATACTAGGAATTAATAATATCTTTAGGGGCTGGGGATGTGGCTCAAGCGGTAACGCGCTTGCCTGGCATGCGTGTGGCCCGGGTTCGATCCTCAGCACCACATACCAACAAGGATGTTGTGTTCCCCGAGAACTTAAATAAATAAATAAAAGTGCCTCAAAAATTAAAAAAAAAAAAATAATATCTTTATATTGTTTGTGCTGGGAATTTGTTATTAAGCACATTTAGAAATTTGATTTGCTGATTTTCCATTTGAATGAATGCATCAGCATGTGCGTATTTTATTTATTTTTATTATGGAAATAAATATTTATAAAAGTTGACAAAATATAATTGACCCTGAATATTCATCACCTTGTTCCAACAGTTACCAACTCATTAGCAATCTTGTTTTTATTTAGACCCTATGCACTTCTCCCTCGCTTGTATTATTTTAAGCAAAACAGAAACATCATAGCATTGTTGTCATCATCATTGTCATTATCATCATCATCATTATTATTTTGAGGTACTGAGGATTGAACTCAGGGCCTTATGTGTACTAAGCAAGTACTCTCTCTACAACAGAGCTAAACCTCCATGCCCTCATTTTTCCTCTATATTGAATGCATGTATTTTTACATTTTATTTATTTTTAATGGGGAATAGAGTGAAATTATTGTTCAGGTGTTAAAAATCTCATTACTCCTGTTTCTGAATTTTCCTTCCCAAGACCAACTTAATGATGTCAGTTTCTTATATATATCTTTCTAAACATGTTCTATGCATATGTATCTTAAACTTAATTTCCCCTACTTTCTTTTTTACATAAATGATAGTATTCTCTTCATACTTTCACATGTATTTTTACTTAGTATTTCTTGATGGTTATCCTGTATTAATACAAAAAGAATTTCTTCAATATTTCTATAGGCTTCTTATAGCTCTATCTGTACAAAAATATGTTCAACCTATTATTGATGCATGCTTGTGATGTTTCTAGTATTTTTTTGTTACAAACAGTGCTGTAGTAAATACTAGTATATAGTGCCTACTTTAATATTTTATTTATTTTTGAATATATTTTTATTTCTAATTGACAGTAATTATACACATTTATGGGGTAAAATGAGATTTCAGTTTATGTATATAGAATGGAATGGTCAGATCAGGATAATTGGTGTTTATCACTTTAACATTTATTCTTTGTGCTGAGAGCATTCAAAATCCTGTCTACTAGCTATTTTTTTTATTAGCTACATCTACTAGCTATTTTGAAGCATTCAATTATTCGTTGTAAATCACAGATATCTTGTGTTGTACATTAAAAGTTATTTCTCCTATCTAGTTGAATATTGTAAACCAAAAATTCAGTTTGCAAATACAGAAAGAATGGTTACTTTAGAATAACATTATGAAGATAGATTATTGAAATTAAGTCATCTAGTTCAATACATTTATCCCCTTTCCTCCACAAGCTTTCTCTAAATTGATATTTGTTTAAAATATCTGAGTTTTGCCTGTTTTGGTGTCGCATACCTGTAATCCCAGTCACTCTCGAGGCTGAGGCAAGCTTCACCAACTTAGTGAGACTCTTAGCAACTCAGCAAGACTGTTTTTCATTAAATAAAAATGAGCTAGAGTTGTGACTTAGTGGTAAAGTACCCTTGGGTTCAATTTCCAGTACCAAAAAAAACCTTGAGTTTTTATTATAAAAACTTAATAGCAAATGGTTTAATCTCATTGCACTTAGTAGCTTATTCTTCCCTGTTATTTGTTATCTCAACAAGTCAGTCTTATAGTATAAAAAGAAGAGAATACACCTTTTTCTGCTTCAAGGACATATGATGATTAGTAGAATGACACCAAGAAGACTTTAAGACTCCTGAGAGAAAACCTTCTTAAATTAGAATGGTGGATTTTTCAGGGATTTGTTTTATTTTCTGATCTGTAAGTAGGTCATAATAAGATTCTTTTTTTATTCTTACAGAAAGAGGATTTTGTGTACTGGGGGACCTTTGTCAGTTTGATCATGGAAATGATCCTCTAGTTGTTGATGAAGTTGCTCTGCCAAGTATGATTCCTTTCCCACCCCCTCCTCCTGGGCTTCCTCCTCCACCACCTCCTGGAATGTTAATGCCTCCAATGCCAGGCCCAGGCCCAGGCCCAGGGCCAGGCCCAGGCCCTGGTCCAGGCCCAGGCCCAGGTCCTGGCCATAGTATGAGACTTCCTGTTCCACAAGGACATGGTCAACCTCCACCTTCTGTTGTGCTTCCCATACCAAGTAAGTACATGCTAGTTGAATCCTTTTTTTTTTTTTTTTTTTGATGGTGGATTCTATTCAGAAGAACTTCCTCCTTTTGGTAAAATTGACACTGTTTAAACTGTTTGAAAAATAAAGTAATGATAGAATTTGGAATATATTCCCATAATTAAGATGCCATTGCTTCCTTTTTGCCATCCATTGTTGCATGGAATTATTTGTCATACCTTAGCAATGTAAATTTTGCTTATGGTAGCCTATCATATAGTGACTTATGGTCAGAATTTTGTTAGTTGATAGCAAGAGAGAGAACATGCTAGTAATTTAATGAAATTTTCCAATCTTAAAAGCAAACCTCTTCAAGAATATTCAAATGACATTTTAACAATTTTTATCAAAATTTTCAGACATACATGCGGTAGAAGAAAAATATATGCCCTACATGTACGTACCATCATCCAGCCTCAGTGATTATCAGTATTTAGGTGTGCCCCCCTCCCATCCCCCAGCTTTTTGGGTTGGTGGGTTTTTGCTCAAGTAAATTCCAATTGTCAAATCAGTTTACTAATTTGTATTTCTGTGTGGAATTCCTTAATAATAAAAGAGGATTTTGTTTGTTTTTGATATTAGAGATTGAGCCCAGGGGCACTTAACCACTGTGCCACATCCCCGGCACTTTTTTTTTTCCCTAGTTGTAGATGGACATAATGCCTTTATTTATTTATTTTTTTATGTGGTGCTGAGATTTGAACCCTGTGCCTCACATGTGCTAGAGACACAATTCCAGCCCAGTCCCTGGCACTTTTTAAATTTTATTTTGAGACAGGGTCTCACTGAATTGTTTAGGGCCTTGCTAAATTGCTGAGTCTGGCCTTGAACTTGCTATCCTCTGCCTCAGCCCCTGAGTCGCTGAAATTACAGGAGTGCCACTACACTGAACAAAGGCTATTTTTGTTTTTGTTGCTTTTTAAGAAAAAAAATCAATATGTGAGTAAGAGATTTTTCCCAGCACCACACACACAAAAAGAAACATGTTTAAAAATGGTCTTTTAAATAACATTCCATGTATGTATGATATGTCAAAATACATTCTACTGTCATGTATAACTAAAAAGAACAAATAAAAAAATAAAAAAACATTGTTAACAATTACTAGTATAGTAGGAACAGAGTTAGACTGTAAGATGTAATTGACAGAATGATGGCATGAATTATTTACTTATATGCAAAAGTAAGGACATTTTAACATAAGACTTGCAAATTATTTAAAAAAGTATTGCCATTTAACTTATTAAAGCTGTACTTTTATAAATTTTCTTTTTTTAAAACATTTTATTTTGGGACCTGAGATTTAACTCAGTGGTATAGCTTTTACCTGGCATATGTAAGGTCCTGGATTAATTCCCGAGCAACACACACAAATACACACAACATTTTATTTTGCAGTAATTGTAGATTCACAGGAAGTTGCCAAAATAGTTTAGCATGATCCTGTGTATAAATTTTATCTGCAGTATAATACTATAGAGAACACTTCAGAGTTGGTAACTATTGGCAGAAATTTGGTCAGTACAAACGTGGTTTTTCTAACTTGGCATTTGTGAATTTTTAATATTGTTACACAGTTTAATAGTAAAGTTTAAGCTGAGATTTTATTCTCCAGATAGTGAAATATTCTTTATATGTAAAAATTCTAATATTAAAAGATGTTATCTCAGTATAGGAACATATTGGTATAAAATTTAAACCCAAGAGTGTCATTTTCTCCAGTATTTTGCTATGAAAAATTTCAAGCCAACAGTTGAAAGCAGTCTACTGTAACCCCAGAAAATTTCCTCAAGTTCTTTTCCAGTCATTCAAGGCAACCAGTTTTGTTCACCCTTGATTAGTTTTCCCTGTCCTGAAAAAGAGTGTCATTTTAATTAATTGTACAACAGTGTTTAAACCTGCATATCTGAAATTCATTAATTCTTTTCATAGCCCAATTAGGTCTTTTTTTTTTCCTTTTTTCTTTTTTTGCATCTGAGATCGAACCCACGGTCACTTTACCACTCAGTCATATCCCCAACCCTTTTTCTATTTTTTATTTTGAGACAGGGTCTTACTGAGTTGCTTAAGGCCTTGCTAAGTTTCTGAGGCTGGCTTTGAACTGGAGATCTCTTGTGTCAGCCTCCTGAGTAGCTGGGATTATAAGCATGTGCCATCATGCCCAGCCCAATTAGAACTTTAAAGTGTGAATATGTAAGTTAATATTAGTATAGTGAGCATTTTTATTAGGAAACATTAATACTCTACCTCTCATTTTTTGTAATCTGTAGGACCACCCATATCACAGTCAAGCTTGATAAACAGTCGTGACCAGCCTGGGACAAGTGCAGTGCCCAATCTTGCACCAGTGGGAGCAAGACTACCTCCTCCCTTACCCCAGAACCTCCTTTATACAGTATCAGAACGTAAGTAAACATTTGACTTAAAATTGCTGAGTTTTGTCCCATCAGTATAACTCTTTTATAAAATTAATTTCTATTTTTATGGACTATGAATTACAAAAATTATATCCACAAAGCAATTTACTCTGTGATTATGCCAGATAGCCATAATTTTAAAAATTATTTTATTTCTTCTAATTTGTTATCTATGACAGCAGAATGCAATTCAATTCATATTATACAAATAGAGCACAATTTTTCATATCTCTGGTTGTACACAAAGTAGAGTCACACCATTTGTGTTTTCATACATGTACTTAGGGTAATGATGTCTGTCTCATTCCACCTTCTTTCCTACCCCCAATGTATAACCATATTTTATTTTTTTTTGATGATCTGGGAGATAAAGTCAAGGTCTTCTGTTTCGGAGAAGTCTCCCCTATAAAGTAGCAACATTTTAGTCTCTTCTATATTTAAATAATTTAAATTATTGCTATAACTTCCTTAACATCTTTACATTTTGTTTCAAATCCCCTGTCCCCAACCATACCACATTCTTTTTAGATGGTTCCTTTTTTTTTTTTAAATATATTTTTAGTTGCCAATGGACATTTAGTTTACTTATGTATATGTGGTGCTGAGAATTGAACCCAGTGCCTCACACATGGTAGGAAAGCGCTCTACCTCTGAGGTATAACCCAGCCCCCTAGGTGGTTCTTTTTTTTTTTTTCAATATTTATTTTTTAGTTGTAGAGGGACATAATATCTTTATTTTATTTATTTATTTTTATTTGGTGATGAGGATTAAACCCAGGGCCTTGCACGTGCTAGGCAAGTACTCTACCGCTGAGCCACAATCCCAGTACCCCCAGATGGTTCTTAATGAGTTTCTTTCTGGAACCATCAATGAATCTCTCTGTGGCTTATATCCATCCAGAATCTATTCCTCTCCTTCTTGGTAATCTGTTTTCATTCTTTTCCAACATGGTGTCTTTTCTGATCAGGCCAATTATATCCCCTCTTTGTGCCTGTCATGACTCAACTTTCTTTTTCACCCCTAATTATATGCTTGTTATATAACTCTTTAAAAACTCAAATTTTCTAAGTACTGGAACATTGTTGCTCTGCTTTAAACTCTTGTGTTACCAAAAAGCATTTATTTTATAATTTGACATATGTGTAGGCCTGTTTGATTTTTGTTGTATGTAAATTGTACATTTTTTTTTAAAGAGAGAGTGAGAGAGAGAGAGAGAGAGAGAGAGAGAGAGAGAGAGAGAGAATTTTTAATATTCATTTTTTAGTTCTCGGTGGACACAACATCTTTGTTGGTATGTGGTGCTGAGGATCGAACCCGGGCTGCACGCATGCCAGGCGAGCGCGCTACCACTTGAGCCACATCCCCAGCCCCTGTAAATTGTACATTCAGCTGAGCCTCCTTAGAACAGAATCTATATCTGACATTTAAGTAATTTTTCTTCCTGTTTCATGTTCAGTATCTCTGATTACTATAGTGTCTTTTAGTGTTTATTCTATTGCTGCTCTCATTTTTTAATTATGGGAAATCTCAAATATATATAAAAATAAAGAAGATAGTATAGTGAACTTGTAGGTGCCAAGATAATGAAGTCCTGTGTATCCATCACCCAGCTTCAGTAGTTATCAGCTCATAGCTAATTCTCTTCCATCTATTTCCACCTGATTGGCCCTTATCATTATTTTTGAATGCCTTTTGGACTTGTAAATAGGAAAAAACATTATTTATCCCAGTCTGTTGCACATGGCATATTTTTGTATTGGATGGCAAATTTTTATATTGTTAAATTTAGTTTTGTGACTCATGAGATAAAGATTCCATTTGGTTCTAATTTTTTAAAATCTGGCAGTTCTGAATATTTCACTGATATAATTTAATATTCATTAATTCAGCAAATATTTATTGAGTACTTATTATGTGCCAGTGCTTATTATTCTAGATACTAGAGATCCAAGATGAATAAGATAGAAGACCTCATGTTGCTTGATGTCCACTTTTCTCTTTTCTCTAAAAGGAAGAATATTCTGTGATGTAGCAGTAAAGGCTTTTTAGAACAGAAATTGCAAATGTTCATTTTTCAGAGACTGATAATATGTAAGCAAATTGGGGGGACAAATACACTTAGCAGCTTCTTATTTTGCTAGAATAAGGCCTATATAAGAAAATATATAGTATTTAAATTTTAAAAATAGTTTTACATCTAAAAAGACAATCTCAGAATAAAGGACCATTATTTAATATTTATTTTTATGAAATATTTACTACATTTTTCTGTTTTTTTTTTTTTGTTTCAAGACCAATAAAAGGCAGTAACTTTCCATTGGCATTTGTGCTTGACTGCTTTAGAAGGTAGTCTTTTTTTTTTTTTAATAAATATTTTTGTTTCATTTATTTATTTTTGTATGGGGTGCTAAGGATCGAACCCAGTGCCTCACACATGTGAGACAAGCGCTCAACCACTGAGCTACAACCCCAGCCCAAGAAGGTAGTCTCGTATGCTTATGAAGATCTTTAATTAGATGATAACTGATTATTTTTAAAGTTGTGTTATTAACATTCATTGTGGACATTTCAGAATTTTGCTATGCAAACAAATTTGAGATTTTTCTTCCATTCTTAAAAGCCTAAAATTTATAGAGAAATTTGAAAACTTTTCTTCTTGTAGTACTGGGGATTGAATCCAGAGCCATGCCATCATTGGTAGGCAAGTACTCTACTGCTGAGCTACATCTTCAACCCTTTTTGTTTTTTTTGTTTTTTGTACTGGAGATTGAAACCAGAGGTACTTTGCCACTGAGCTACATCCCTAGTCATTCATATATATATATATATATATATGTGTGTGTGTGTATGTGTGTATTCTGTAGTTGGGCACAATACTTTTGTTTTTTTATTTGTTTTTATGTGGTGCTGAGAATTGAACCCAGCGCCTCACATGTGGTAGGCAAGCGCTCTACCGCTGAGCCACAGCCCCAGCTCCATCCCTAGTCCTTTTTTTTTTTTAAAAGAGAGAGAAAGAGAGAGAATTTTTTTTTATATTTTAGTTTTCAGCGGACACAACATCTTTGTTTGTATGTGAGGATCGAACCCGGGCCGCACGCATGCCAGGCAAGCGCGCTACCGCTTGAGCCACATCCCCAGTCCCCCTAGTCCTTTCCTTTTTTTTTTTTTTTTTTTATTTTGAGATACGGTTTTCCTATGTTGTGGAGTCTTGACCTTAAACTTAAGATTCTCCTGCCTCATCCTCCAGAGTCATTGATAATACAGGAGTGCACCACTACACCCAACCAAGAAGTAAGTTTTTTAAGAAGTAAACAGGACTGGAAATGTAGCTCACTGATAGAATGCTTGCCTAGGATGCACAAGGCCCTGTGTTCAATCCCAGCATTGCAAAAACAGACAAAAAAGCAAACTAGCATAAAAATCAGAAGCCAGTTACATCAGGGCATGGTGGTATACACCTATAATCCCAGCAACTGGAGAGGCTAAGGGAGGAGGATCACAAATTCAAAATCAGCAATTTAGCAAGGCCTTAAGCAACTTAGTGAGATCCTGTCTTAAAATAAATAAAAAGGTCTGGGAATGTGGCTCAGTGGTTAAACACCCCTGGATTCAATCCCCAGTACCAGAAAGAAAAAGAGAAAAGCCAATTTACAGTATATTTTACCATTAGACAGAGTGCCTGAGAGCACAGGTCACAAAGAAATGTATTTTGGTTGAATGCAATGGTACATACCAGTAATCCCAGTGATTCACAACTTTGGTCAGGAGGATCAAAATTTGACTAGCCTCAGCAGCAACTTAATGACACCTTGAACAATTCAGTATGACCTTGTTTCAAAATAAAAAGGACTGGGAATATAGTGCAAATGACCCTGGGTTCAGTTAATCCCCAGTTCCAAATATATGTATATAAAGAAATGAATTCTGTAAAATACAAAACATTTATTTAAACTTTTTTTTGTTTCAATTAGTTATACATGACAGTAGAATGCATTTATGCACTTTGATATATCTTACATAGATGGGATATACATTTCTTCCCTCTACTTAATGTAAGGTAACACTATTCTTCCCTAGTGCTCCCTATTGTGAATTAGCATCCGCATATTAGTGAAAACATTCAGCCTTTGGTTTTGTGGGATTGGCTTATTTCGCTTAGCATGATATTCTCCAACTCTAACCATTTACTGGCAAATTCCATAATTTTACTCTTCTTTAAAGCTGAGTAATATTCTACTGAGTATATATACCACATTTTCTTTATCCATTCATCTATTGAGGGACACCTAGGTTGGTTCCATAGTCTAGCTATTGTGAGTAAAGCATTTATTTAAGCTGTAATTATCACTTGTTTTGGAAGAGGACTATTGAATGTTAAAAGCATAAGAATAGGGGCTGGGAGCTGGGGCTGTAGCTCAGTGGTAGAGCACTTGCCTAGCATGTGTGAGGCACTGGGTTCAATCTTTAGCACCATATAAAAATAAATGAATAAAATAAAGTATTGTATCCATCTACAACTAAAAAAAAAACTAGTTCTCCAATGTAATTCTGCAACCTGTACACTCAGAAAAATGAAAAATTATATCCCATCTGACTCAAATGTACGATATGTCAAGATCATTGTACTGTCATGTGTAACTAATTAAAACAAATTAAAAAAATGGAAAAAACTAGTCTTATAAAACTGGATATATGTGATTCCTGCTCATGCTATTCAGAAGTTAATATCAAATTGGTTATGGTTTAGAAAAGACTGAAATTTGTTGTTTTTATTGAGTTAAAATGACATCATATGAAAATGACTTGAGATGTAGTTGGAATTTTTTGAAAAGACTACAACACCATACACATTAAAGTCAACTCTTTCCACTGAAGTATTTTTAAACATTTTACCCAGCTTTAACATCGCCAACCCAGTGTAAACTGTCCCCTGCACTCCAGGTCCTGGGAATTGAGCCTCTTGCATGCTAAGCAAGGACTCAAATACTTAGCTTCAGCCCCTACAAGACTTTCTATTTTTTTTTTTTTTTTAAGACTTTCTTTTTTTTTTATGATGTTGGGGACTGAATCCAGGGCCTTGTGTATGGGAGATGGGAGGCAAGTACTCTACCAACTGAGCTATATCCCTAGCCCCCCTATAAGACCTTTTTTTAATTTGAAAAAGCTTTTTTTTTTTTTTTTTTTGGTGGGGACATAGACTCCCTCTTTTTTCCTCTGCATTCTTTATTGGTGCATTGTAGTTGTACACATTGATGGGATTTGTTGTTATATATTCTTAAATGCACACACAATAGAATAATATAATTTTGCTAATATCACTTCCTAGCACTTTCTCCTCCCTCTCCATCTCCCACTCCTTGGTCCCTTTCCTCTGCTGATATCTGTGAAATCACCCCATCTTTTTCTTTTCTTTTTTCCTTTTTAGCTTCGACACATGAGAGAAAATATGCAACCCTTGACCTTCTGAGTTTGACTTATTTCACTTAACATAATGATCTCTAGTTTCATCCATATCTAGCAACTGACATACTTTCCTTTGTCATTTGATTTTTCTTGTATGTAAATTGTACATTCAGCTGAGCCTCCTTAGAACAAAATCTATATGACATTTAAGTAATTTTCCTTCTTGTTTCATTTTCAGTATCTCTTGATTACTGAATAAAACTTCATTGTGTATACATACTACATTTTCTTTATCCATTCATCCATTGGTGGACATCTAAACTTATTCTATATTTTGGTTGTTTTGAATTGTGCTTTTATAAACATGGGTAAGCATGTATTGCTATAGTATGATGATTTTTAATTCTTTAGGATAAATACCAAGGAGGGTACAGCTGGGTCATATGGTGGTTCCATGCCTGGTGTTTGGAGGAACCTCCATACACTGATTTTCATAGGGGTTGAACTAATTTATAAAAAGTGTTACTTTTTTTCTACATCCTCTCCAGCATTTATTATTATTTGTATTTTTTTGAGAGCTAAAAGATTTAATTCTATATTAATATACCATAAATTTAGATAAGATGTAAGCCCAGTTCTTTATTTTGTTATAAGCAATTATATTGAGACTATTGCAAATTGATAACATTTAGCAAATATTAGGAAAAGAATCTACTACCTCAAAGATAAGAGGCAAAGACCTTGGGTGGTCCCTCTGGTCACCAGTCCATTTCCACTCAGGCATACTCTTCCCAAATTGTCTGATCCAATGATGTTGGCCTGCTGTGCACTTCCATGATGGTCAATCAGCCCAGCTGTTTCCCCCATTTATTTATTTATTTTAATTAGGTATATATGACAGCAGAATGCATTTTGATTCATTGTACACAATTGCAGCTCAACTTTTCATTTTTCTGATTGTACTGTTTGTATTCTTGATGATTACCATTCTGGCTGGTGTGAGAGTTCTTTATATATTGTAAATATTAATTCTCTGTCAAAAGAGTGGCTGGGAAAGATTTTCTTTTATTCTGTAGGTTCTCTCTTCCCATTCTTAATTGTTTTGTTTGCTGTGCAGATGCTTTTAAATTTAATGCCACCTAATTTAATATTAACTCACAGGACCATTTTTTTAAAAAAGTATGTTCTTATTTTTTTTGTTTTACATTTGATTTGCTTCCTCTGCTTCTTTGAAAAAGATATAGTGGAAATATAACTGCCAAGATTATTGTACTGGAGGTGCAAAAAAGTAATAGTAGTATATAATGTCCTGGATTCTAACAATTGCATTTTAAACCTTGTATATTATTTTAAGTTTTTTTCTCCTTGTGTTTTACTTTGATTCATGTTATGTTAGTTGTTACAATGCCCGTTTTCAACATACAGATATTCATCCAAAGAAATACATGCCATTTGTGTCCTTTAAACTTTAGTTCCTTCCTTTTTTTTTTGGATACAATACCTTTATTTTATTTATTTATTTTTATGTGGTGCTGAGGATTGAACCCGGTGCCTCACACATCCTCGGCAAGCACTGAGCCATAATTCCAGCCCCTTTAGTTCCTTCTTTAGGTGACTATTTATTAGAGTTTCTACTGTGTAGCAGGCAGCACTTTGGTCCTGGAACTTCTAAAGTATACCAGAGACCTTGTAGTCTTTTAGAGACAACACATAATAAATATGGCTGAACCACAGAAGGTGTGGCTTTTTATTTTTTCTCTATTTGAGCTTTTAGGTTAAGACCAACCCTATGTTTGTTTACCTGAGAATATTCTAAATTTATTAAATTTATTCTAAATATCCTTTAGAATATTTATTTAGGAAAAATTTAAAAATCAACTGAAATTTCAGTTTGAGTAAAGACTCTTCAACTAACTAGAGTTAATGTTAAGAATGTGTTAATTTTTTTTCAATTTTTCTGATTTCTTTAAGAATGTGTTAATGTGTTTCTGATTTCTTTAAGAATGCTATCAGGCATGTAAAGAAATATGAACTTAAGAGGGGCAAATGAACTTGAGGTATTTGTAGCTTGGAACTATCCCATTACTCTGCACACTGAGCAAACCTAATTGAAAGAGTGTAAATTCTGACTAGCTTATCTTTACCATTATTGTAACCTATTGAATATTTTAAAAACTCACAAAAGATTTCAAATATATGCAAAAGGAAAACAAATAATGTTGTGAATCTTCATGTTCTTATTTCTGGCTTCAATAGTTATCAACAGATATATACTTAAACTTGCTTTGTCTGTAATCCGTCTGTAACTTGAGGTTTAGAACAAATCCCTAACATAGCATTTTACCTTTGTAAACTTAGGTATCTTTAAAACATAAGGATTAAATAAGAATAATAAAACAAAATCACTATACTATAACACTCCCCTCACAATTGATGTTTATTTTGTCAAATATTCAGTTAGTGTTCATATTTCTCAGTTGTGTCATTAATGTCCATTTACAACTGGTTCATTTGAAGCTGGACCCAAACAAGATTACACATTATACTTAGTTTATAGGTTTCTTAAAATCTGTAATGATTTCCCTTGCCCCCCCCCCCCCCCCCCACTGACATTTATTTGTTGAGGAAACAGATCATTTCTCCTAGAGAATTTCTCACAATCTAGCCTTGTCAGCTTGCATTCTCTGGTATCATTTAACACATAATTCTACCCCTGTATTTTCTGTAAATTATAAGTTGTTTAATAAGATTCATACTTATTTTCTTTTTCTTCTTTTTTGGAAGAACGTTTTGTAGATGGGTTTATGTACTTCCTACTGTAGAACATCATTATGTTCATGTCTGGTATTTCCTTTCTGTGTTATAATATTGATCAGTGCACCCAGATTTTTTTCATCCTGATCCATTCATTTTAAAAGTTTGCTCATAGTTTTAATAGCCAGGTTTTTTTTGCATTTGTTCAACATATTTAGGCATTTGTTTTATTTGAGGAACATTTTATGGTTTTTCTTACATAAATCATTCATGTTTTATAAATGCATTCCCCATATAATTTATTTTATTTTTTAAAAATTTTTATTTGTTTAGTCATACATGACAGTAGAATGCATTTTGATATATAATACATACATGGAATGTACCTACATCAATCATATTGTCTGCTCTGCTGCCCTTCCTATCCTCTCTACTCCTCCCCTCCTCTTGCATCCTTTCTCTCTATCCGATCTAATGTGACACACTTTTTTTTTCCTTTTTCTCATTACAACGTCATATATGTATTCTGTATAACAGTGAGGTTGTCCTTCCATCTTCTGTGCAACTCCCCTTCTCCCTCTTTTTCCCTCCCACCTCTCTTTCCTATTTATTGGTAGTCTTCTTCTGATGCTCTCCCCTCCCTATCCCATTTTGAGTCACCCCCCTTATATCAGAGAAGACATTCGGCATTTGTTTTTTAGGGATTGGCTAACTTAGCATAATCTGCTCTAATGCCATCTATTTGCCTGCAAATGCCATGATTTCGTTATTTTTTAGTGCTGAGTAATATTCCATTGTGTATAAATGCCACATTTTTAATCCATTCATCTATTGAAGGGCATCTAGGTTGGTTCCACATTCTACCTATTGTGAATTGTGCTGCTATAAACATTGTGTGGCTGTGTCCCTGTAGTATGCTCTTCTTAAGGTCTTTTGGGTATAGTCTGAGAAGGGGAATAGGTGGGTCAAATGGTGGTTCCATTCCCAGCTTTCCAAGGAATCTCCTACTGCTTTCCAAATTGGCTGCACCAATTTGCAGTCCCACCAGCAATGTATGAGTGTACCTTTTTCCCTGCATCCTCGCCAGCACTTATTGTTGTTTGACTTCATACTGGCTGCCATTCTTATTAGATTGAGATGGTATCTTAGAGTAGTTTTAATTTGCATTTCTCTGATTGCTAGAGATGATGAGCATTTTTTCATGTATTTGTTGATTGATTGTATGTCCTTTTCTGAGAAATTTCTGTTCAAGTCCTTGGCCCATTTGTTGATTGGGTTATTTGCTTTTTTGTTGTTTGGGTTATTTGCTTTTTTGTTGTTTAACTTTTTGAGTTCTTTGTATACTCTAGAGATTAGAGCTCTATCTGATGTTTGAGGGGTAAAAGTTTGTTTCCAGGATGTAGGCTCCCTATTCACCTCGCATATTTTCTCTTGCTGAGAAAAAACTTTTTAGTTTGAATTCGTCCCATTTGTTGATTCTTGGTTTAACTTTTGTGCTATAGGTGTCTTATTAAGAAATTTGGGGCCTGCCCCCACTTGATGAAGATTAGGACCAACTTTATCTTCTATTAGACGCAGAGTCTCTGGTCTGATTCCTAGCTCCTTGATCCATTTTGAGTTGACTTTTGTGCATGGTGAGAGAAAGGGATTCAATTTCATTTTGTTGCATATGGATTTCCAGTTCTCGCAGCACCATTTGTTGAAGATGCTATCCTTTCTCCATTGGATGGTTTTAGCACCTTTGTCTAATATAAGGTAGTTGTAATTTTATGGATTTGTCTCTGTGTCCTCTATTTTGTACCATTGGTCTACCAGCCTGTTTTGGTGCCAGTTTTAATAGCCAGTTTTGATGATGTATGGATCTCTGTTTCATGTGATACTCTAATTCTGCAATTTCTTTTTCATTATTTCTATAATTCTATAAAGTAAAACTTGGCAGTATTAAACCTTTGGTTATCCTGAAATTCAGTTTTACAAGAAAGACAGAAAAATGTTTGTTTTCTTTTATTTCAGTTTTCAGAATGATGAGTTGATTTTCTGTGTATTCCAAAAGGGCTGCCTGTATTTTTTTTAAGTATCATTTTGGCCGGGCATGGTGGCTCATGCCTGTAATCCCAGCGACTCAGGAGGCTGAGGCAGGAGGATCACGCATTCAAAGCCAGCCTCAGCAACAGCGAGGTGCTAAGCAACTCAGTGAGACCCTGTCTCTAAATAAAATACAAAAGAGGGCTTGGGGGCTGGGGATGTGGCTCAAGCGGTAGCGCGCTCGCCTGGCATTCGTGCGACCCGGGTTTGATCCTCAGCACCATATACAAACAAAGATGTTGTGTCCGCCGAAAACTAAACAATAAATATTTAAAAAATTAAAAAAAACCCAAAAAACCAAAGAGGGCTTGGGGATGTGGCTCAGTGGTTGAGTGCCCCTGAGTTCAATTCCCGGTCCCCCTCCTCCCTCCAAAAAAAATTTTAAAAAGTATCATTATGAACTCATGTATTTTTATTATGTTTGATAATGTTCTGCTCCATTACAGTCCTCTTTTAAAAAAATATTTTTTAGTTGTTGATGAACCTTTATTTTTTATATATATTTATTTGTGGTGCTGAGGATCGAACTCAGTGCCTCACACATGCTAGGCAAGCACTCTGCCACTGAACCACAACCCCAGCCCCCATTACAGTCCTTTTTGATGTTCAGATTTTCTCATCTTTGACCTGTTGTATCATTTCCTATTGACCCCTGCTGGATTTTTATTTATTTTCGATGCACTAGTCTTTGGTAAATGTCTTTTGGAAGGATAAGTTATACCATGGCGTAGCAAACTCATCTTAAATATTTTCTGCCCAGACCTAGAATCAGCCCTTTGTCTAAAGAACATTTTTTTAATATTTTACTTTTTAGTTGTATTTGGACACAATACCTTTATTTATTTTTATGTGGTGCTAAGGATCGAATCCAGGGTCTCGCACATGCTAGGCGAGCGCTCTACTGCTGAGCCACATCACCAGCCCAAGAACATTTTCTTTTAAAAGTGCTATTTAGGGACCTTAACAGATGTTAAGAAAAATCAGATTTTATTTGAATAACAACAGTCTTTCTGAAGTATTTGAATAGCATGTTGTCAATGGTTTTTAAAACACTGTACAAATTAGCCTTTTACTTTTCAGTTTTCTTTGGCTTAGTTATTGCTAATTAGACATACTTGATCTATTTTATGGTGCATTAGAAATTTTATTTGGGGATTGAACCTAGGGGTGTTGTAACCAGTGTGCCCTATCCCCAGTTTTAAGCAGTTAGTTCATGCTTAAAACTATTTTTAGATCATTGAAGATAATGTTGAATCATGTGTACAGTACAATGATTAACTGATACTTTTTGAATAGAAATTTTGAGAGGATTGGTGTTAAGTGCCCAGTTATGTAGTCTGCTATATTATATGGTTTATCACTTCTGTTTCTCCATATATTAGGAAGAGAAGAGTAGTAAAGTTTAGCCTTTCTATTTCTTAACATTAATTATGAAATCAAGTGGTTGCTTTATAGCCTCTCCTGTTGAGGTGTATTAAAGATCTTTAGGAGCTGGACATGGTGGTACACTTCGGTAATCTCAGCATCTAGGGAGGCTAAGGCAGGAGGATTGCAAATTCAAAGCCTACCCCAGCAGCTTAGCAAGACCCACTCAGTTTGAAGTAAAACTTAAAGAAGGACTGGGGATGTAGCTCAGAGCTCAAATGCTCCTGGGTTCAATTCCCAGTACCACATACAAATACACACTCACACATATACACACATGTCCTAAATTCACTTTAATTTGGTTCGTGTATTATAGAGAATGTCTGACTTTGGATATAATACGCTGATTAAACTTTATAAATTTATATGTCTCATGTGGAGTTGTCAGTTAATAATATGCTTTGTTTTTTTCCTTTTTTCTTTTGGTGGTATTGGGGATTTAACTCAGGGAGCAAGTTCTCTGCTATTGAGCTACATCCCCAGCCCAAGATACTATTAAACAGCCAAAGGAAAGTTTGCTTTTTGATATATTTTTTCTCTTTTAAAAATTGTGCTAGAGATTAAATCCAGGACCTCACCGGTATGATTATTCTTTTTCTAATCTTGTTCTTCAGAATTTGACTTCATTGTGTCTATATTGTTGTATATTTTACACACACACACACACACACACACACATATGCATGCTCTCTTTAAAAACATGATTCATAGTATCTGGAATAATTTCATATGTCCAATGCTTGTCTGTGTATCAAGTTTTTTGTCTTTGTTCTGTTATTGACCTACCCATGGGGAATAACAAATTATTGCTCTCTTTGAACATTTCTTATTCTTTGTGAGGATATGCTTGTGGTAGTAGTCCATTATTTTCTTTTCTCAGTAGAGTATTTTTTGTGCAAACCTAAAATATGTGGTTTTGAGGAGAGTGTATGTCGGATAGCCATCAGTTGCATATCTCTTTGGATACAAAATGCTATGTGAATAATAGCTCAGGACTCCTTTGGTAACTTGACATGGTTGGTTGGTTGGTTGGCTTTGGATATAATGAACACATAGTTGTTCCATTTAAGATTCTAAAAGATGGAGATTATGTAATTGTACTACCTAGTTCTTATTTTGTTTATACCTGAATGCATCCTAACCAGTGGCGAGTCTGTACTTTCTTTTTTTTTTTTCCAAGTTTTTTTTTTTTTTAAGAGAGAGTGAGAGAGGGGGGAGAGAGAGAGAGAGAGAGAATTTTTAATATTTATTTTTTTTAGTTCTCAGCGGACACAACATCTTTGTTGGTATGTGGTGCTGAGGATTGAACCCGGGCCGCACGCACGCCAGGCGAGCGCGCTACCACTTGAGCCACATCCCCAGCCCGAGTCTGTACTTTCTTGAGTTAGAAAGAATCTCAGTAACTTCTTTCTCAACTACTGTTCCTGTTGGTATAATTTCTGTGTCTTGGCTCAGTCTCAGGAAGTACACCATTACCTAAGAGAAGCTTGTGACTCTCAATCCCAGCTGCCCTCCTATTCTTTCCTCTATAGGACAGCCCATGTACTCTCGTGAACATGGTGCTGCTGCATCTGAGCGACTTCAGTTGGGGACACCGCCTCCTCTGTTGGCTGCTCGTTTGGTGCCACCTCGAAACCTCATGGGATCCTCCATTGGGTATCATACCTCAGTCTCCAGCCCCACCCCTCTGGTCCCAGGTAAGCTTTGCTGCAGATGGCCATCCACCTTACTGATCTTTTATACCTTAAGCTGGTCACCTAAGAGGTGGCCTGACATCCTGATCTGCTGTCACATATTCCTATTTAAACTCTTAGGTTGTTTTATTATGTGTTCCTCTGCTGCTTTGCTTTGTTTTTATTGGCTACTAGATGAATAGGCCCCCTTTGTGTCTGTCATCTTCTGGTGTCTTCTGTATTAACTCTCTGTGTCTCAGTAATGAAGTCATGCTAATTTCTGATTGAGTAGACAGGAAGGTAGTATCTACTTGAGTATTTTCTTTCCTTTTTTTTTTGGTACTGGGGATTGAACCCAGGGGTGCTTGATCATTGAGCCACATCTCTAGCTTTTTTTTTTTATACTCCATTTGGAGACAGGGTCTTGTTAAGTTGCTTTAGGACATGCTAAGTTGCTGAGTTGGCTTTTTGCTCCACCCCTGATGCTGGCTGTTTTTTTTTTTTTTTTTTTTTTTTTGAGGCTGGCTTTGAACTCATGATCCTCCCACCTCAGCCTCCTGAACTGCTGGGATTATAGGCATGTGCCACTGCACCTGGCTACTTGAGTGTTTTCTAATTAATTAGTTATACATTATGAGGAAAAACTAGGGTAATTTTTCTTTAAAATAAACAAAAAAAATTGGTTTCTTGCTGATTATGGATAAAATATCCCTATCCCCCCTTCTACCTCTCATTGTATGGACTAATTGAATGTAATGTGGTGATTCTTGAAAAGAACTCTTTCCTCCTGTTGATGTGTATATTTTGAAGATCTGTGAATTGCTTTGTCTCATGAGACTGTTTTTTTGTTTTTTTAAACCTTTTTCACTTTGCCTTTAGATTTCAGTTCATCATAATTAACTAAAGGACTTTTAAGTTTATTGGCGTTATGTGTATTCCCAGGAATTACAGAACAGGGACATTTGATTATGTAACTTTAAAACTTTTTGTAGCCTTGACTGTACAAGATTTTGTTAGTAATGCCACATGGTAAATGAAAACTTTTAAACATATTTTGCTGATTTTTTAAAAATATAAAATGGCATTTATTTTGTATGTTATATAATTTTTAGACACTTACAAAAACCATGGAAATTATTATTTTACGTATCATCAAATTATGTCAGTCTTAAACACATTCAGCTTTAATTAAGCAAGTAGATGAGATTTATTTTCAAGCTACATATTGTTCCAATGCAAGTTTCTGTCAAAAGGGTATACTCACTATTAAACTATAGTTGTCTTGAAACAAACAAACAAAAAAGTGGGGGCGTGGCTTAGAGCAGAAGCTGAAATATTTAAATAATGTGAAGCCTGAATATGAAACCCAGATAAGTGTAAGTATAGCCTCCTATCTCTTGAGGTGAAAGCATCTGTTTGGTTGTGCTTTTGTTAACTATCATCAGACTACTTTGAGGCTTAATGAAAGCTTTGAGAATAAAATGTAAATTCTATGATAGGAAAATTATTGTGATAATAATTAATTATATCTCCTGAGTCATTCTCTTCTGAGTAGGGCAGCACAAAGGGCTCCGGTGATTAATTTCAACATTGGTTAACATTTGAAAAGATAAATAAAATAGACAAACATTTCAAGAAGTAAACAATAAGAGAGGATCAGTTTTTAATACACTGATATCCCTTCTGTGCTACTCCCATGAACTCTTTCAAAACCAGAAGGGGAAGAATGGAGGGAAGGTAGGGAGAAGAAGTACTGACTAGCAGTTTTAGTTCTAATGCCAAATATCTCAGAATCATTTGTGCTTTAATGTCATTTTATTGTTTAGGCTCATGGTAGCTTGTTTATGGTTTGTGCAAGGAGAGAATATAAATTTTGCTCATGAATGTAAAGTTAGGGAAAACACAGTATTCAGGGGAGAGGTTTAATCTAAGAGGGTTGTGAGAAATTTGCTTCTTTGAGGACTTCTGAATCCTAATAGTGCTCATTTAGATAGGCACTGCAGTTTCAAATGCTTATATGAGTCCAGAAAGATCCCTAAATGGGATAATTTGCTAATCTTTTACTTTGGATCGTAGAAGTAATTGATCATTATTGAAGATTTGAATGTACCTTACCTTAAAACTTAAATTTAATGTGAACCACTTAAGGGCACAAGGACTTCTAAATAACATTTATAAAAATTAGTTTTTCAGTTAATTCATAAGCTTTTCCTTTTATGGAAGGTGAAAAGGATTTATACCATTTGGAAATAAATACTTTCAGAAATTTTTTAGCATTAACATAATAACTATTTAATATTATAATTTTAAAAATTAAAATCTTAGTTTAGGGAAGATATAGGACATTTGATAAAAGTGAAGAAGGTCATATTAAGATAATTATTTATAAATATAAAACTTATCTAGATGTTTTATTTGAAAAAAAAATTTTAATACATATATAAAACCAGCTAATACTTCTTTACTTTGAAGTGCAGATAGGCAAACGAATTGGTAAGACATGAAACTCATCAATCTTCCATATATGGTATACATAATACATGAAGTATGTATTGAAGTTTGGATTAGGCAGTTAATATATAGGGTAGAAATGACTAAGTGAATGAATCTGGTAGTATATCAGAGTTTGAAAATGGGTATATTTATGTTTTGTGATAATAGTATTTTTTCTTTCACTTTCAAACAGAGTATCTATAAACTATAACTCAAAAAAGAAATATATGCTGGTTGATATAATTATATTTGTTGAAGAATATATGTTTATTATTATTTATTTATTAGCAGTTATTTATAATAATGGGAAGTAGTTTAACTTCTTTCTGATTTGTTATGTTTTGTTTTGTTTTCCCTTAGATACTTATGAACCTGATGGTTATAACCCAGAAGCTCCTAGTATTACCAGCTCTGGTAGATCACAGTACAGACAGTTCTTTTCAAGAACACAGACACAGCGTCCCAACCTGATTGGTCTAACATCTGGAGATATGGATGCAAATCCAAGAGGTGAGAATGTCTTGAACTTTATCTGATAATAAGTGTAATGCAGTAGTTGGATAGCTATTACATTTGCATTTCTGACCTCATTTGAGGAAATAATGTATATACTCTCTTTGAAGGGCATTATGCAATCACTTCAAATATTTTAAAATTTTATCTCCAATTTTGATTTTAAAGCAATAGTTAGAATATTTTCATTTTTTAATACAGATAATATTAATGTTATTTAATTGCTTTTTGGGGCATAGGACTTCATACTGTTTAAGCTGTATGCAAGGTATTATGCTAGATATTAGTATAGAAGATGAAATGATTGTTCTCTTTCTCTCAAATAACTCATTATTTGTACCCTGAGAGTTCTGTTTCATGCTAATAACTGAGGACCTAAAACAGTAAAACCATAGTTTAGAACCTATTACAAAGCTTAGGCACAAACATTAAAAATTAAAAAAATTAAAAACAACACAAGATTAGACATTAGCCTTTACTTTTAATATGGGTTGATAATCTCTTTTTCCCCACCCTCCAAAAGAAGATTATTATTTTTTTTTGTCACCAGGGATTGAACTCTGGTGCACTTGATCACTGAGTCACATCCCCAGCCCCATTTTGTATTTTATTTAGAGACAGGATCTCACTGAGTTACTTGGTTCCTCGCTTTTGCTGAGGCTGGCTTTGAACTTGTGATCCTCTTGCCTAAGCCTCTCGAGCCGCTGGGATTATGGCTGTGTACCACTGCGCCTGGCCAAAAGAAGATTATTTAACAAGTGTGGTGACTCCAGTTACTATTGCTTTAGTTAAATTTCCAAAATTTAATTTCAGCTTGAGTTACTGGCCACATGCCATACTTAACATATTTTCTAATTTAATCATGTGGTGAACACTTTCCTATTATTTGCTGTCCTGATTTTATTCGTCTTTACTGTCATTAATAATATTATTACCACTGTTTTAAGATTGTACCAAATGGTCGGATGAGGTGGCTTGGGAGGCAGAGGCAGGAGGATCATGAATTCAAAGCCAGCCTCAGCAGTTAGGCTCTAAGCAATTCAGTGAGACCCTGTCTCCAAATAAAATGCAAAATAGGGCTGAGGGTGTGGCTCAGTGGCTGAGTACCTCCGAGTTCAATACCCAGGTACCAAAATTAAAAAAAAAAAAAAAAAAAAAGATTATACCAAATGCCTATAATGTGCTTACACACATACCCACTACACACACACAGAGAAATATATTATAAATATGTGATATATGATTTTATTTGTATGTATAAATATATTTGTAAATACTTATATTTATACTTAAATTTGTATAAACATAAATTTATTGACAATTTATATTTATGCATATATATATATATAGTTCTCTCATTCTTTACAACAGCTCATAAAAGAGATAACTGTTTTTATACTTATTTTTCAAAAGCGAAGCCACTGGGGATATTATTAAAGAATTTGCCCAAAATCACACAACTTCTAAGGGTCAGAACTAGAATTTGAACCCAGGTCTACCTAACTCCAAAAAAATAAGTTCTTACCTTCTTTGTTGCACATATTGTTAACCTAGTTACCTGAAATTAGTGGGAAGTTCAGGTTCTCAATGATTTCATGTCTTCCCTTTGTAAATAACCTGGTCTGGTCTGTCTGTACATTCATACATAGTAATCCATAGATAATCTCTGTCACTGAAGAAGTCATGTGGTTTATATACTAAATACTTGCTTT
The DNA here is from genome assembly GCF_045843805.1 of Urocitellus parryii. Taxonomy (NCBI): domain Eukaryota; kingdom Metazoa; phylum Chordata; class Mammalia; order Rodentia; family Sciuridae; genus Urocitellus; species Urocitellus parryii. The sequence goes on from NC_135531.1 coordinate 100,254,317, forward strand.
GTCATCTCGTATAAGTACTTAACCTCCAGATATCTTTATTATTGTTGTTTTAACGAAGCACCTCAATCAAGAAAAGCATTAGGCAATGTGAAGTGGTAATCATAAGAACTATTTAAGGAAAGTGCCAGGGCATCTCAAGTTCTAGAATGTTTTATAATATCACAATTATTGTCTCCTCCATTAGCCTTCTAAAACACAAAGCGTACAAGGGCAGGATTAATTCATTAATTTATTTCCAAAATCTTCTACATTTTCAGAGCTATAAAATAGTTGCTTAAGAAATACATGTGAAATGAATGAGCTTTTATGTCATAATTTCCTTTATTGTCGCATAGATTAAGTGGAACATAGTACTTCCCACCTGTATCCATCCCTCTATGCCCAATAAGTTATTCTTTGCTTGATGGAGTTGCTAAATTTAGGGGAAAATACTCAGGGTATAATATGCATGGTTTTGTGTGATTTTACTTTTTTGTTCAATTCATTTCTTCCCGCCATTGATAAGTATATGTTTTACAGTATTATTATAGTGTTTTGTTCATAACTGTTTTGAAATATGTCACTATACAGTATTGACCTTCCTCTTCCCTCATGTTTTTCTTGAATGACTTGAAAGTAAATGACAGATGCTGTGACACTTTAAAACTTTTAGCTTACATCTAAGAATAATACATAGTCCTAAATAAGCACAGTATTATTGCCCAGTAAGAATCGTATTTCCATAATATACTATCCAGTTCGTACAATATGGTGAACAACTTCTGGGATTACATCTGAAGACAGATAATGTCCCTTCATTAATGGTGCTAAGTTTGATTATTTCTCTAAGGTGATATATTTATTTTATAAGTAAGTAATTTGTAGAGTGGTGTTCTTCAGTAACCTTTATCCAGTAATTTTTTAACGCATTGATGATCTATGCCTGAATTAGTTATTACATTGGGGTTGCCTTTAAGTTTTTTAACTTGAATTTTTAGTTTTTAAAAGAGAATAAAGAAGCATTGTAATTTTTCTTGTTATTAGGCATTTCCAAAAAGGCAATGATAGTAGTTGAAAGCTATTCATAGTTCTTTTTTTAGACTAAATACTTTAATCATCTGAAATTCCCACAAAACTCAGTAATATGAATTTTTGTTTCCAACAGCTGCTAATATTGTCATCCAGACTGAACCACCAGTTCCTGTTTCAATTAATAGCAACATAACCAGAGTAGTTCTTGAACCAGATAGCCGAAAAAGAGCTATGAGTGGTTTGGAAGGGCCACTCACAAAGAAACCTTGGCTGGGAAAGTAAGATAATTTTCTTGATAGTAACATTTAATTGGTGTTTTTGTTGATTTGATTGAATTAGTAAAATTGTTAAAATTAAGAATTGTCATTAACCATTATTTGAAAATTATGTATCTCAAATTTAGGCTTCCAGGAGACATGTTTAGAATGTCCTAAAAATTGAAAAGTTAACAATAACATAATAGATATTTGTAACATATCTATTTCTGTACTTAATGCAATATTAAAAATTATTGTGACACTAGAAATAAAAAGAAGAAAAAGTTTTGTACCTTTGCAAAAGTTGAAAAACTCATTATTGAAAAATGATGCTGTAGGGCTCAGTTGGTAGAGTGCTTGCTTTGCATGCATAAGGCCCTGGGTTCAATCCCCAGCACCACACACACCCCAAAAAAGGAAAATGATGTTCTAGGGCTGGGATTGTGGCTCGGTGGCAGAGTGCTTGCCTCTCACATGTGAAGCACTGGGTTCAGTCCTCAGCACCACATAAAAACAAACAAAATAAAGATAATGTCCATGAATAACTAAAAAAAAAATTTAAAAAAATGATGCTCTAGGCTGAATGCAGTGGTACATGCCAGTATTTCCACTGAGTCCAGAGGCTATGGCCGGAGGAATGTAAGTTCAAGACCAGCCTCAGTAATTTATTGAGACCCGTCTCAAGAAAAAAAAAGTGGGGGGGGCTGGGGATGTAGTTCATGGGTTCTATTCCCAGTACCCAAAAAGAAAAATATGGAGCTCTATCCTTGCTTTAATGTTAGGCTTTGGTAATTGTTGTAGGTCTTTTTTTTTTAATATTTATTTTTTAGTTTTAGGTGGACACAATATCTTTATTTTACATTTATGTGGTGCTGCAGATCAAACCCAGTACCTTATGCATGCTAGGCAAGCACTGTACCACTGAGCCATAACCCTAGCCCTAGAGCATCATATCACTGAGCCACAACCCCAGCCTGTTGTAGGTCTTTTTAACATGTTTTTTTTTTTTTTTGAGAGAATTTTTTAGTATTTATTTTTCAGTTTTTGGTGGACACAACATCTTTATTTTATTTGTATGTGGTGCTGAGGATCGAACCCCTCGCCCTGCGCATGCCAGGCGAGCGCATTACCGCTTGAGCCGCATCCCCAGCCCAAAATGATTATTTTTTTTTTAAAGAGAGAGTGAGAGAGAGAATTTTTTTAATATTTATTTTTTAGATTTTGGTGGATACAACATCTTTGTTTGTATGTGGTGCTGAGGATCGAACCCGGGCCTCACGCATGCCAGGCGAGTGCGCCACCGCCTGAGCCACATCCCTAGCCCCCAACATGATTTTTACTGTCAATTTGGCCTCTTTTTGTAATATCACACAGTTCTCTTTTTTTCTTTCTCTCCACCTATTTTATCAAGATAAGGGTTATGTTGGGCTGGGGTTGTGGCTCAGCCGTGGATTGCTTGCCTAGCACGTGTAAGGCCCTGGGTTCAATCCTCAGCACCACATAAAAATAAATGAAATAAAGGTATTGTGTCCAACAACTTAAAAAAAAAAAAAAAAGGAGTATGTGAGAATTGCTTAGTAATTTCTGAAGAATGCTAAGAACTTACAAAAAACTTTTTTTTTTGTGCTGGGGATTTAACCCAGGGTCTTGTGCATGCGAGGCAAGCACTCTACCAACTGAGCTATATCCCCATTCTCCCAAAACGCTTTTAAATAAATAGGAATTTTACTTACTTTGCTAATTTACCTCTTGGGAACGCATGAGGTGGGAGAATTAACGAGGATCTATTAATATTTGTTTCAGGCAAGGGAATAACAATCAGAGTAAACCAGGATTCTTGCGAAAGAATCAGTATACAAACACCAAATTAGAAGTCAAGAAAATCCCTCAGGAATTGAACAACATTACCAAGCTCAATGAACACTTCAGCAAATTTGGAACTATTGTTAATATCCAGGTAAATGTGACTATATGAATAACAGAATCCATATATTCTGTGTGTCTTGGTAGTGTTTTATCAGCTCACCTTGCTTAAATGAGTCAGTAGTAATTATGATCATTTCTTTTAAGTGCTATGAACTTTACACTGTGTATCTATATACCCACCTTTATAGTGGAATTGTGAAGCTGAATTGTTCTTGTGAATTCATTTGATTTTTTTTCTCTGCTACCCCTCTTAAAAAAGATAGTCCTACATCTTAACAAATGACTTTTTCTCCCCTATGTGTTATAACTTAGTAACTGAGATTTTTGGTAATTTCTAAGCCTGTAATCTTGTCTGTTGACTGATTTTTTTTTTTTTTTTATATATCTTAGTGAAATACTAATTGTTTAAGGATGGTTCTAACATTGAGAGTTTTAGGCAGTAGAATATGTTATCCAGGACCAAAGAAGCTATAGCCTTTTTATTTTGTTGTGTACTTGTTAGATATTTGAATTTGTGGTTGGGTGTTATAACACATAAAGAAAGACAAGTTTAATTTGAAATTTCAATTTGATAGTTGCTAGTTATCATTAAGCCACAATATAATTGAATTTAAGAAATAGTATTGGGAGACTTGGTATTTCAATATACTGAAAAAAAAAGTGTTCTTTTTGAGAAATTTATAAACATTTTTTTCCTTGGGTATAAAAGTAGTAGATGTTCAGGTGTATAAATACTTGGAAATATATTAAACACAAGTGAAAAAACAAATCACCAAATCTTACTGCTTGGCAGTGATGACTGTTTATCTTTTGATGAAAAGACATGCTGTTTATATTTACATGGAAGTATACATAACACATATTCTCTTTTTAAAAATGCTCCACACACTGAAAATCACAAAAAAATGTGATTATACCAAATATCCCTCTTTTTTTTTTTTCCTGTTAAAATTTTCCTACATCATTATTTCTTTATGGCATTTAAGAAAATGTACAGGGGCTGGGGATGTGGCTCAAGCGGTAGCATGCTCGCCTGGCATGTGTGCGGCCCGGGTTCGATCCTCAGCACCACATACAAACAAAGATGTTGTGTCCGCCGAAAACTAAAAAATAAAAAATAAATATTAAAAAATTAAAAAAAAAAAAAAGAAAATGTACATGACTTAAAGTAGGTAGGTGCAAATCACTGACATGGATGCTGGGCTGATTTGGTTCCTGGTGAGGGCTTTTTTTCCTGGCTTACAGATAGCTGGCCCTCTTCTCACAAAACCACCTATCCAATTAAGGCCCAAATTTATGATCTCATTGAATGTTAATTCCTAAAAGACTGTCCATGGAGGTTAGGGTTTCAACATTACAATTTTGGGAGGACATAATTCAGCTCATAGCAATGGTTCATAATTTATTTAACTATCCCCTACTCTTGGGAATTTAAGTTCTTTCCATTTATTTTCTTAAAGGTTGCTTTTAAGGGTGATCCTGAAGCAGCCCTCATCCAATACCTTACCAACGAGGAGGCCAGGAAGGCTATTTCTAGCACAGAAGCAGTTCTAAACAACCGATTTATTCGAGTTCTGTGGCATAGGGAAAACAACGAGCAACCAGCACTGCAGTCCCCAACACAGCTTCTCCTGCAACAACAGCAAACATTGAGTCATCTCTCACAGCAGCATCATCACCTGCCACAGCACCTTCATCCGCAGCAGGTGCTGGTGCCCCAGTCTCCTCCTCCTTCAGTGCATGGAGGTATCCAGAAGGTAATTTGGTTCAGTAGGAATTAGAGGTCTAGTCCCACCCGTAGGCCAGTACTTCTCAATTTGTGTCCCTTGAGTTGTTTTTTGTTTGTTTGTTTGTTTTGGCGTTACTAGGGCACTGTACCACTGAGCTACATCTCTAACCTTTTTTAATTTTATTTTGAGACATGATCTTGACAATTTGTCCAGGCTAACCTTGAACTTGCAATCCTCCTACCTCAGCCTCCCAAGTATATGGGATTACAGGTGTGTGCCACCATCCTCAACTGGCTCTTGAGTCTTCTACCTTAGACATTCTCATGGTTTGATTTGCAAACCAGCAGCATTTGATTAGTAGAAATGGAGATTCTTGGGCTTCACCCATCCTATCCTAGTGTGAAGACAAGGAATCCATGTTTTAACAAGCTCTCCTTGTGATTGTTAATGTACACTAAAAAATTTGAAAAGTGCTATTATCCTTGTTCTCACTGCAGACTTCTGGCCTCACCTGTAGGACAAATCTAGAGTTGATCTCAGATATGAGGCCCCCAAATTTACATGTTTCAAGGAGTACTCTTTTGGGGGTAGTGGGGATTTAACCTAGGGGCAATTTACCACAGAGTTATATCCTCAGCCCTTTTTATTTTTTATTTTGAGAGAGGTTCTCACTAACTTGCTTAGTGCTTTGCTAAGTTGTTCAGGCTGGCCTTGAACTTGCAGTCCTTTCGTCTCAGGCTTGTGCATCACTGGGATTCTAGGCATGAACTCCACACCTGGCTAAAAAGTACTCTTTAAGTGATTTATATGCGAACTGAAGTGTAACAACTGCCCACCACTGAACAACTCTAAATTTAAAGATGATTTACTTATTTTATTCTCCCTGTATCTATTTGATCTACTTTTTCTTATGTAGGAAAATTCTATTCCTGGGGACTGGAGCTCTACTCAGTGGTAGAATTCTTGCCTAGCCTGTACAGGGTCCTGGATTCAATCCCAGTACTACAAAAATAAACGAATAAATTTAAGAAAAGAAAAATTCTATTCCATTTCAAGCTGGAATGGAAACTCCAACTGTGATTTTAACTATTTTATTCAGTGACTAAATAGGGCCTGGTACTTTTTTTTTTTTTTTTTTTTTTCCCATGGCATCAGGGATTGAACCTAGGGGTTCAACTGCTGAGCCACACCCCCAGCCCTTTTTATTTTTTATTTTGAGACAGGGTCTTACTTGGTTGCTTGTAGTTTTACTAAGTTGCTGAGTCTGGCCTTGAACCTGCGATCCTCCTGCCTCAGCCTCCTGAGCCACTAGGATTACAGGCATGTACCACCATGCCCGGTACCTATTTTTGAAGACATTTTAATGAATAGTTAAAGGAAGGAAAGAACAAACACCATGTGTTAGAATTGTTTAGTTGCTGACAATAATGATAATCTCCACCTAGGTGTTTTCATGTTTATATTAAATGCGTTTAAAGACAAAAAGGTATTCCTTATAGTGTCTATATGTATATATGTATACATATTATATATATTTATAGTATATATATGTTTATGTATGTATATATATTATATATATTTATATTATATATATTTATATATGTATTATATATATATCAATCATCTGTCTTGTAGCATCTAAGCCTTCATTCATTTTTGTCTGTATCTTGCATCACGTTAGGGCCCAGAGTTGAGTACTTACTTACCCTAGATGTTGGATAAATAGTGAATAAAAGAGTGATCCCATCCCCTCTATGATTATTCAACCATGTTCTGTGTGTGTGTGTGTGTGTGTGTGTGTGTGTGTGTGTGTGTCTGTCTGTGTGTGTTTTGCTGGGGATTGAACAAGCACTCTACCAACTGAGCTATATCCTTAGCCCCTAAACCATGTTTTTTTTTAATGTAGCTCAAGATTGCCTTTTTTTTTTAAACTTTATTTTCATTTATATTTTTATGTGGTACTGAGGATCTAACTTAGTGCCTCACATATGCTAGGCAATCACTCTACCACTGAGCCACAACCCCAGCCCTCATGATTGCCTTTTTTTTTTTTTTTTTAAAAGAGAGAGTGAGAGAGGAGAGAGAGAGAGAGAGAGAGAGAGAGAATTTTTTTTTTTAACATTTATTTTTTAGTTCTCGGCGGACACAACATCTTTGTTGGTATGTGGTGCTGAGGATCGAACCCGGGCCGCACGCATGCCAGGCGAGCGCGCTACCGCTGAGCCACATCCCCAGCCCTCATGATTGCCTTTTGAGACCATCATTTTACATCATGACTCATACTAAGCTACTGTGATTTTAAGCCATCTTTCTCAAAGCATTATATATTAGAACAATAAAAATTGTAGCATTTAAAAAAATATATCTGTATGCAGTTTATTGTTACATATTTAATTAATTTATTTTTTGTGCTGGCACTGAAGGCAGAGGCCTCATGAATGCTAAGTTCATGCTTTACAACTCAGCTACATATTCAGCTGTAGTAACATTTTAGATATCCAAAATGTGTACATAATGTAACATAATCATTTGTATATTCACCCATCTCTAAAAATAAAAACTATGGATAATTGACACACTGTCCCATTTTCATTTCCTTATCTTCTTTCCCAGGTTACCACTATCTTACATGTATGTCATTCTTAGGTGTGTTTTTAAATGTTTTCCACATGTGTATTTGTTTTGTGTATGCAGATGATGGGCAAACCACAGACATCAGGTGCATATGTTCTTAACAAAGTTCCTGTTAAACATCGTCTTGGACATGCAAGTGGTAACCAGAGTGATGCGTCACACTTGTTGAATCAGTCCGGTGGTGCTGGGGAGGATTGCCAGGTGTGTGGATTTCATATATATTTCTGTGAATTTCATATATATTTAGAATCATTCAGTGACACAAAGAGAAGCTACTATTAATTGTAAGTTCCTTATAATTGTAAAAATCCCAAATGTCTAAACAAATTGATTAGCATCTAGATTTGTAACATCTTACTTCCTTAATCAAGGCAAGTGTGACAGCTGACCTTAATGTGGAAGGTATATCTTCCTAATTTCCATAATTACAGAAATTTGCTAATTAATTTTTTTTCAATTTAAAGCTAAGTAGGGGAGAGCTGGGAATGTTGCTCATGGTGGAATGCTAGGGGTTTGATTCCCTGCATGGCCCAAAAAAAAGTTAAGTAGGAATCTGAGAATTTTAGGTACTTACTAATAGGTAGATATCTTTCACAGTCTATTTCTTTACTCATTTTCCCTCATTAATAAAAACATAGTGAAGGGAATTCGTCATAATTTAAAAAAGGGGATTGAACTCGGTTCTATATGTATGCTGGGCAAGTATTCTACCACTGAACTATATATCCCTACTCCTAGAAATTTTAGTTTGAAATGTCTTGTAGCTTCTTTTGCTTTTAGGAATATATCTATACAGTAAATATCTAGCATGGAGATTATTAGAAAGAGAGCCAGGGAAACCCTGAAAAAGAACACAGGGCTATCCCAAAAAATACTATAAAAAGTCTCTTTAGCTAAAACAATTTAGTATTGGCATATGAATAGACAGATAATAGAAAATAATAGAAAATCTAGAAGTTGACTCATTTGCAACTTGGAATTTATTATATTATAACAAAATATCCCATATTAGTGAAGAAAAGAAAGGACTTTTTGATAAATGATACTGGGATAACTGAATAGCCATATGGAAAAGATAAAATTAGACCGTTTATTAATCACTTCATAGCCAGGATAATTCCAATTATAGCTGAAGTTTAGATGCTAATAGAAATGCTAAACGATACAACTCTCATAAAAGGAAATCTGGCAGTATCTGGCAAAATTTTGTGTACATTTGTTTTAAACTAGTAATCTTCCTTCTCAGAATCTCTGCCAAAGATATCGTAGCCAAAATATGAAAAGGTATATGTGCAAGGCTACTACTAATTGAAAGTTCCTTGTAATCGCAAAAAACCCAAGTGCCTATCAGTAGAGTCTAATTCCTTTAAAATGTTGTACATGCATTTTAAAAGGCCCCAAAAGCAATTTTAAAAAGCTCTTTTTAAAAATCATGGTGTTGGCAATGTTGGCACAGGTTGAGTATTTGTCTAAAATGCTTGGGGCAAATTTTCAATTTTGAATTTCTCCACATTTTGGAATCTTTACGTATATTTAATGCAATCTACCCAGGTCTAAATATGAAATTCATTTATGTTTCATATATACCTTATTATTGTAGTTTAAAAGTTAGTCTTATACAATATTTTTAATAATTTTGTGTGTGAAATGATTTCACTGAGTACTTATTATGTGCTAATAACTTCTTGTTTACACTTTAGAATTTCCACTTGTGGTATCATCTTGATGCTTAAAAATGTTTCAGATTTTTGGAGCATTTAAGATTTTGGATTTTCAGATTAGGAATGCTCAGCCTGTGTTATGAAACTAACTTGTGGGCATTGTAGGATAAATCAAATGAGGAATTATAAGCTGATGTCATTGACAACTGAGATTTTTCAGAATGGTTGAAAGGAGGAGAGATTAAGTAACAACACTGTAGGCCTGCTGTTAAGTTGAGAGTATCAGTATAGATATATATAGTTATATTTTATCTTTAACCCCAAAATGTTTTTTAGTTCTCTTCACTGAAAAGGTCTAAACACCTTTAACATTCAAAGAAACGTGGGTCCTTGAAGAAATGGCTGTCTAAAGTCTGGTGTTATGGATGATATAGAATATTTTGTTAAACCCTAAATTGTTGAAGATTACCAGAACATTGTCAAAGAGAAAAAATATCATCAAAGCTCTAGATCCTATCTGCTGATTTAAAAGAAAATTGGGGAACAGAGGAACTTATTAAAGGATTCTACAGAATCCCTACAGGATTCTTCTACAGGATAAGTGCCTTGTTTTCTTGAACAAGTAATTTGCAAAACTAGAAAGAGATGGCGAGGGAAAATATAGATTAAAGGAAATATACTGAATTGTACTATCTGGATTTTAGTCCATCTGTTTATGAGACAAAAATGTTTAGAAAATTATAATACACACTGGAGATGTGGATATTTAAGAATTAGTGCTATCTTTTAAGTGTGATGATGGTATTGTGGTTGGTTATGTAAGAAGAAGAAAGAAGTTCTTTTAGAACTATAACTGAAATATTATAGATGATGTGGTAAGGTTTTTGGGTAAGAATGTAGTAGTTGGGGATATAAATGAAATAAAATTGTTTTATGTACTGATCATTATTTATTGCTGCTTGGGGATGGATATATCAAGTGTTTTCTACAATTCTACTCTTGAATGTCCGAAATTCCATTATGAAAAACAAACAAAGAAAAAAAATGATTTTTTAAAGACAAATCCTTAGTTGATTTGTTTTACTGGCTATGATGGACAGTTCATAAACATTAACTTTTTTTTCAATAAGCTGAGTTTCTATGGAAATTAAAAATTGTGTTGTTGATAAAGTGTAAACAAGAAGTTATTAGCATATAATAAGTACTCAGTAAATTGTAGGTGTTGACATTTTAATTTGAATAATAAAATAATAATGTGAATGTTAGCTCTGTGGTATCTAAGGGGCTTTCCTGTATAGGTAATTTCCTGTATAGTTTTATTATTTTCCGGTATATTGAGGATAGTTAAATCTTATGGAGATTGAGAGAAGTTTTATATTTGGATATTTTATTGTTACAATTTCTATGAATTCCTTTTATTTTCTGCATCTCTTATATATTCAAAATTAATTAAAAAGCAGAAAGAAGGAAAGAAAAGAGCAGTATGAAAGGGAAGACTTGAACCATATAGAATGTAGTATCCTTTGTAGCTGTATGTGCCTTAAAGAAGGGAGAGTACTTGTAGAGTCATCTATTTAGAAAAGGAAAGGAATCTAATACCAAAACCAGCAAAGTGAAGATGGACACCTCCTGGTTATTTGCAAAGTTAAATTTGTGAGCCAAGTACTTATATTTTATTATAAGCACATATTATTTTATTAAATTGATATTAAGATTATAATTTGAAATAACTTGATTCTAGAAGGATTTCCAGTTATTGGAAAATATGGGTCCTTATTTGGCATTTTGCTTATGGAAAATAACTTTATTATATTATAGACAAAGACAGCCAGGAACAGAACCATAGTTTAAACAAGCTGAATTCATTATTCTGTGGGGGAAGTTACACACAATGAAACCATGGATTTTAAAAGGATTTATTTTAAGATTTGGGCTGTATTCAGGTGATTTTGGTGCAGGATTTAAAAAAAGTAGGATTAGATATCTCAATACATTATACCAAGAAAGGGAAGGTTAGGATTGGGGATGTAACTCAGTAGTAGAGCACTTGCCTAATGTGTGAGGCCCTGAGTTTAATCCCCAGTATCACAAAAAAGAAAGAAAAGAGGGTAGACTAGAACCTAAAGCTATAGTTGGTAAAGAAGTATCTATCATTTTTATGAGCATGATTAGAAGGATAGTCATTTTTATGATTTGGCTAATATTAATGTTTTTAATCTGTATTCAGTCCTGATTGTGCAGTGATCTTGATTTTTGTCTTGATCCATCCCAGTCAGAACAGTGGCTTTGTCTGCTATTACTATTCTGTGAAATTGTGTTTAACAGAAGGGCTCTAAGATCTGAGAGGCAGGCCAGGTTCTAGGTGTTGGGAGCTGCTCTTCTTTTTCTTACAGTTAAATCTTGAAAAATAAGGGATTGCATTTAGAAACAAAATGTTGTAGCTAAAAATTAATAATGTTGAATGACAATTGGAGTCATGTGTGAAGAACCAGCTTTTATAAATGAAGCATTTAAAATATTAAAAAAAAATTAACCCGTAAGAAATTTAAAACTATGTAGTCTTTTTTTTAAGCACCAGTAAGGTTTAATTTAATCATATTCTTGTGTTGTTTTGTTTTGTTTTTGGTTTTTTTTAGATATTTCCAAGTCCAAGCCATCCAAAAACGATTTACAGCTCCTCAAACTTAAAGACACCTTCAAAACTTTGTTCAGGGTCTAAGTCTCATGATGTTCAAGAAGTTCTTAAAAAAAAACAGGTACCAATCTCAGTTCTTGTCTTGCAGAGGAAATGACCTATTGAATTTTGAGAAGTTAATACTTTTAAACCAGTTCATGTTATAGAACATACATCTTCTCCATTTAATGTGGAGTCAAAAACTGAAAAAGAATGAACAAAACAAAACAAAAAAATGTTTCACAGTGCCTTTCAGTGGCCATATCAAACAAAAGGAATAACTTTTTTATTTTTTTGGCACGGAGATTGAACCTAAGACTTCACGTATGTTAATAATAAGCACATGCTCTACCACTGAGCTATACCCTCAGCCTTAAATTTTATATAATTTTTTTTGGGGGGGGGCGGGGGACGAGGTATTGAATTCAAGGACACTTTACCACTAATCCACATCCCCAGCCCTTTTTATTTTTTAATTTGAGACAGGTTTTTGCCAAGTTGCTGAGTTTAGCCTTGAATTTGGGATTCTCCTGCCTCAGCCTCACGAGTTACTGGGATTACAGGCTTGCACCACTGCCCCTTGTTCTGTCATGTTTCTTTTTCTTTCCAGTGGAAAAAAGCACATACTTTCTTTATTTTTTCTATAGTGCTGGAGATATAATCTAGGGCCTGATACATGCTAAGCAAGTGTTCTACCACAGAGCAACACTCCTAGCCCAAAGCACCTAGTGAAAAGCAAACATTTTTATTTCAGCATTTGCTTTACTGTATCCTTTTTGGTTTTGTTATTGGATAATATTTCACATAAACTATAGCATTCATTTAGTATTCAAATAGTTATGAACATATGTAGTCATTCATATTATTCAGTTCTGAGTTTCATTGTCATTTTAGATTTAAGCTAGTCATAGAGGTTTTTTCCAAATAAAGTAGATTTTTGTATGTACTGTCTTAGTAGAAAGATTCACTTCTCAGAGGTGAAAGCAAAATTTTTCTGGCAAAAATCCATAGATTTTGGTGATTTCTAACCTATAACTGCATCTCACATTTTTATTAAATTTGGAACTTCAAAATTAAGGATTTGGCTTATTACATTGGTAAGTTGAAAATAGCTCTTGTTTTCTTTAAAGATATTCATATCATTTTAATCAGTAAATCTCATAGAGCTAGTCAGTATCCAGTATTTTAAATATTTTTTTTAAAGTGCAGTTATAAATTTTAAAATGTGAATTCTCTTATGCTAAAAGTTTTGGGAGAAAATATACTCCACGATTTTGTCCCTGGTTTTAGCTTTTCTTTTTTAACTAGAAAGAAAATCTTAGGAATAATTCAGAAGAAATGAGAGTATAGTAGTATTATATATCATTGGTAAATTTTGTTATCTGTTACTAATTTTTTTTTTTTACCTCTTTATATAGGAAGCAATGAAGCTACAACAAGATATGAGGAAAAAGAGGCAAGAAATGTTGGAAAAACAAATAGAATGTCAGAAGGTAAGATAAGAACTCATTATTTGCTTGTTGGAATTGGTGTTTAGAGTTGATTTACAAAGATATCCAGACTTCTGAGTTTTTAAGATTGCAATTTACAAAGTATAGTTTTACTTTTTCTGCTTATTTTGTAGATGCTGATATCTAAGCTTGAAAAAAACAAAAACATGAAACCAGAAGAAAGAGCAAATATAATGAAGACTTTGAAAGAGCTTGGAGAAAAGATCTCACAATTAAAAGATGAATTAAAAACTTCTTCTGCAGTCTCCACACCATCGAAAGTAAAGACAAAAACAGAGGTATCTATTTACATCTACCACATTCTTGGTACTTTGAAAGTGCAGTGAAACCCTTAGATAGCTACTAACCTAATAGAGACAGGTAAACAGTGATAGTGTATTTTTTTCAGTGGTTCTATAGATGCTGTTTATCCTCTTTTTGAGAAGAGGTGATAATTCCCTTTTGGAACAAAAGTGTGTTTCGTTTTCATTTGGTGCTAGGGATTAAACCTGGGGCCTTGTATATGCCAAGCATGGGCTTTACCACTGAGCTACACTCCCACTTTAATACACTTTGTGTGTATTAAAAAATACACACAAAGGTGTGTATTTTTTAATTGAATTTTTTGTCTTCTGTGCTGATGAAAAGGAAACTGCTCAAGTAATGGCTTGGAAAGAACTATTTTCTATAAAGCCATTTCCACCCCCCACCCTGTTTTAAAATATCTGTTTTAGTAATATCTTTATTTTGTTTTCATGTGGTGCCGAGGGTTGAACCCAGGGCCTTGCGCATGCTAGTCTAGTGCTCTACTGTTGAGCCACATCTCCATCCCCAAAGACATTCCCTTTTGATAGTTAAAAGATATCATTGGTCTTAATAGGAATAAAAATGTGGTATGCTATTAGAATAATAAGTTCTAGATCTCTTTCAGTCTAGTTTTATTATTTCATATCTGTTTCTATATCTTGGGAGAGTACTTGCTTTATGCAGAGGTTCCCTTATACCACAACTTCATTAGTGGGATTTTAGATCACTTCCACCCTTTGAGAGCTGGGAATAAATTTGTCAGATACATAAAATGTAATTATTGTATATATTTGAAATGATGGTTCTCTATCAGTGTAGGAATATAAAGTGATAGTTAAGATTGCTTTTATAAAATAAAAAATATGTTTTTATTGAGATATTCCCCAATTCTAGAAAGAATATAATATACTTTACTCTTTTTTTAGACGTGTAGTAGTTAGTTTAAAACTCTTGTGATCAAGTGATCCTCCCAATGTCAATCTCCATTTAGTTGGGACTATAGGTGCAAACCATCATGCCCAACCATATGTACGTTTTAAAATCAATGAGTGCATGGGAGGGCTGGGCATGGTGGCACATGCCTGTAATCCCACCAACACAGAAGGCTGAGACAGGAGGATCACAAGCTCACAAGTTCAAGGCCAGCCGCAGCAACTTAGTGAGAACCTCAGCAACTTAGCAAGACCCTGTCTCAGAATAAAACACATAATAAAAGGGATGGGATGTGACTCAGTGGTTAAGCACCCCTGGGTGCAATCCTTATTACCAAATAAATAACAGATAGATAAAATAAAAAGGGCTCAGGATGTGACTCAGTAAAAGCATCCCTGGCTGAAATCCCCAGTACCCCACTACCACCCCCCCAAAAAAGAAAAAAAAATATATAAAACTGCTTATCATGTATAACTGATTAGAACAACAACAACAAAACACATTAGCAACTATTTATTTTTTGTAGAAAGTCATTTTATTCTAAAGGATGAAAATAAAATAAAGTTACAGCAATTAATTAAAAAAAAAAAAAAGAAAAGTGCATGGAAGGGTAAATCTCTCTCACACTCATGCCGCCTAAAGGCGTGACTTTTTTTGTATCTCATACAAGAAAGAATGGCAACAGTTACGGAGTTCCTGTTAGAAAGGAATTCTATAACTATTACATTTGTATAGTTAATAAATGCTTATCATTTAATTTACTTTGCCCCATTATGTTTCATTTATGATGCATTATTATGTGAAAATTATTTCAGCTCCCTCTTCTTAGGTGACTATTTCCAGGATCAAAATTATAGGTCATCTTATGCTGTTATACTACTATTTATTGTCGTTATGCTCACTATACTTTTGTAGTTTTTGTTTGTAAAGTTACTTTCCTTAAAGCACATGTTTCTTGGCATCCTCTCACTTATTTTCTCAAAAGGTAGATGTGTCATTGTGAAACTGTAATTTTCTGATAAAATCTTGGAAGTTACCTTAAAAAATACCTTTTTACTCTTAATTTTTCCAAAGGCCCAGAAAGAGTTACTAGATACTGAACTAGACCTTCATAAGAGATTATCCTCTGGAGAAGACACAACAGAATTACGGAAAAAACTCAATCAGTTACAGGTTGAGGTGAGATTTAACCCACCACATGTAACATCTCAAAATTTAGCTTTTTCTCTATTTTCGAAGGTTTAGTCTAACAATGTATGTTACATTCTACTTTTTGTTGTTGTTATTCAGGCTGCACGATTAGGTATTTTACCTGTGGGTCGAGGAAAGACCATGTCCTCTCAAAGTCGAGGAAGAGGCCGAGGCCGTGGAGGAAGAGGGAGGGGCTCACTAAATCACATGGTGGTGGACCACCGCCCCAAAGCACTAACAGTTAGGGGATTCATTGAGGAGGAAAAAGATGAATTACTTCAGCATTTCTCAGTAAGTTTTTGAAGTAGCAAATGCTAACTGTAAAAACACTGTGTTCAGCATTTTCTTTGCTACAGTCTGTGCAAATACCAATGTTTATACATTAGAAATTTTAGTTGTAAAAATATGCATATTAGTAAATTCTTACTAATTTATTTGAAGGTCAAAAAGTAGATCTTGCTTTATAATTCCATGATATTCCATGTAAATGCATGTGTGGTGACAAGTTGTTCCAAAGCTGCATTTGATTTTTGTTCTTGGATTATTATATGGTTTATCAGATAATCCTAGTCAATAAGTAAAATTAATTTTTTTGTTTGTAGTGCTGGGGATTGAACCCAGGGCCTTGTGCATTCGAGGCAAGCACTCTTCCAACTGAGCTATATCCCCAGCCCAAAATTGATTTGGATTAGAGTTAAAAAAAAAAAACAAAGAATTTATTAGGCCAGTAGACATGTTTAGTTATATTCTGTATGTGGCAGCCCACTTCCTTTAAGGCAAACATACAAATAGAAATTTGTTACAGGCAGATGTCTTTATTATTCTGACATACAGAGTATATTCTCTTTCCAGCCACTCATTCTATATTCATCGAGCTAGAACATTTTTATACATTGCTCTCATTTATACAAGCTTAAATAATTATATAAATAATTATATAAATGTGAAAGTGAAAACATGAATCTCTGTGTATCATTTTATGTGTTCAGATGTGAAGAAAACCAAAGCTTAAAATGCCAACCAAGGCCATTCAGTCATTAAAGGCCAGAACCAAGATAATTAGGTTTCTTCTCAGACAACTTTTTTGAGTGAAAATATTTCTACTTTAAAATGTGTTAAAGATGGTGAGCCAAATCATGAAGGGCAAGGCTTCACTCCAAGTGTTTTTATTAATTTGATGCTCATTAATTTTGTTTACCTTGACTCTTGGAGAACAATAGGTTATTATAAAGAGAGTCCAGATTTGAGAGTCAGCTGACAATACTGAGTACTAGGAAAATACCCCCGGATTAGCTACTTGGGTAATTTAGTATGCTTTCTTTGAACAGTTTGCAGATGTTATTGTGAGTAAATTTAGCATACTTAAATGAACTCTTCTTAATGTCTTTTATATCCCAAGGCCAAGATGATGAAATCTGTATTTTTAATATTTTTATGCTGTTCTTAGTGATTGTGAAAGGATGAACCATATGTATGTGAATATAGATATAGATATATAACTATGTCTATATAAAAAACTGATGGGTTATAGGCAAGCTAGTGTAAGAATCTAATTCTGGAGGCCCTTGTAGTTTGTTCTTCTATCCAATAGTCTACTTTTAGGAATTTATCATAAGGGAATTGTGGTTATGTACAAATAGTGCCTAAGTATTCTCATTGTAGCACTCTTAGTGAAATGGGAACCATGTAATTATTCAATAGTATTTTGCTTGTCATTAAAAACGTGTTCTTGGGCTGGGGTTGTAGCTCAGTGGTAGAGTGCTTGCCACTCATGCATGAGGCCCTGGGCTGGGTCCCCAGCACCACATAAAAATAAACAAATAAAAATAAAGATTTTTTAAAAAATGTTCTTTTTAAATTTCTTTTTTAGTTGTAGATGGACACAATACCTTTATTTGTTTATTTTTATGTGGTGCTGAGGATCGAACCCAATGCCTCACATGTGCTAAGCAAGCACTCTACCACTGAGCTACAAATCCAGCCCCTAAAGTCATGTTCTAAAAGACTGTTGACCAATATGGGGAAAATTTGGGGATTAACTATTAGTTTAAGAAAAGATTAGGTACCTCCAGTAATCCCAGTAACTCAGGAGGCTAAGGCAGGAAGGTTGCCGGTTTGAGGTCAGCGAGGGCAATTTAGTGAGTCCCTGTTAGAAAATAACAGGGTAAGGATGTAGCTCAATGGTAGAGCACCCCTGGGTTCCGTCCCCAGTACTAAAAAAAAAAAAAAAAAAAAAAAAAAAAAATTCAAAACTACATATAAACTTGAAATGAAAAGTGCATTAAATTGTTAGTTGTAGGTAGCAGAATTCAAGTTTTTAATTGTTTTCTTTGTATCTCTAACTTTCAGTGAACATAAATTTTTTAAAATCAGACTTTTTACCTCAAATTATTTTATATATTAAATATCTTTTAAAAACATGGAATATATAAAAATATAAATAAAATTTTATGTATTTTAAATATCAAAATCAATTCAGAAACAATTTTTATAAAGAGAATCTTTGTTTATATGTTTTTTACCTCACAGAGATTTAAGGATTATTAAAGATCTTTATGAAGAATTCCATTAAGTATTTTGACATTGCAGGTTTGTTCAGCAGCTGAAAGTTATAAGTCATAAAGCTTACTTAAGGGCACAGGGCAAGAACTAAGGTACATTAGTTTATCTCTGGTTTAAAGAGACATTTGACAGGTTTCAACAAGGGAAGTTATTTTTCTAAGTGTTTGGAATATTTGGACTTGATGTTGGCATTTTTCAAGTAGCATGCATCAATTAACTTGCAGAGTGTTGAATTGTGGTAGTGTGGTTTAACCATTATACTCAGTGTTACATGATGGAACTTTGGTTTTTTTTTCCTTTCCTGGTTATAAAGGTAATACATGGTTCTCTCAATACATTTGGCTGCAAGTGACAGATAAATAACTTGAAAATATAAACATGTATTTTCTTCCTTTTCAAGAAATCATGAGGCAGGGAGTGTTTTGTCAGTTTTTCATTGCTGTGCCCAGAGTACTTGACAGGAACAACTTAGTGGAGGAAAAATTTATTTTGGTTCACTGAATCAGACGTCTCAGTCCATGGATGGCTGACTCCATTGCAGTAGGCCCATGCTGAGGTAGAACACGATGGGGGAAGGGCATAGGAGAGGGAAGCTCCTCCCCTCATGGCCAAGAGGAAGCACAGAGATAAGGACTGCTGGGCACCTTTCCAAGGCATGTCCCCACTTACCCACCTATTCCAGCCACACCCCACCAGCCTATTTAAAGAAGGATGGACTGGTAAGGTTATAGTTCTCATAATCCACTTGCTTCCAGACATTCCTGCATTAACACAAGGAGGTTTGCCCCTGCCTCCCTCCCTGGCTTGGGGGGTGGGGAGGAGGAGGAGGAGGAGGAGGATGACAACTTCATACCCAGAAGTTTGAGAAATGGTTAATTCAGAAACTTAACTACACAAGGTCTTTCTGTTATCTTGGGCATTTTTCCTCATGGTATTAGGGTGACTGCAGCAATAACAAACATCATACACAACCTCTAACAACAATGCACAAAGGTAGAAAAGTAAGGATACTACCTTTCTTTTTTTTTTAATTTCTTTTTTTTTTAATTGGTTGTTCAAAACATTTCTTATGCCAGTTGTTAAAGTAGGGAAGAGAAGAAAACCTTTCCAGAAAGTAGTCTACCTACTTCGCCAGCCACCATCACTCCCAACCAGTGATGTACCTTCATGCACCTTAGCCAGAAGTGTCTTATGCCCATTTCTAAACTAATGTCTTTAAGGGAAACAGAGTTACCATGACTGAATTAAACTAATCATGGTTTGGCCTCTGAGCTAAGAATCACATGGTGGTTGTTATTGCTGATGTAAGTCAGGATTTGTTAAAAAGAAAAGAATCTTATCTATGTACCTACCTACCTATTTTTGGTACTGGGAATTAAATCCAGGGCCACTTTACCACTGGACTACTATCTCCAGTCTTTTTTTTTTTTTTTTTTAAAAAAGCAGGGCCCAACTAAATTGCTAAGGGTGATTGGATTATAGACATGTGCTACTATGCCAAGCTTGTTAGGAAATTTCTTTTTTTTAATTTTTTTTATTGGTTGTTCACAACATTACAAAGCTCTTGACATATCATATTTCATACATTAGATTGAAGTGGGTTATGAACTCCCAATTTTTACCCCAAATGCAGATTGCAGAATCACGTCGGTTACACATCCACAATTTTACATAATGCCCTATTAGTAATTGTTGTATTCTGCTACCTTTCTTATCCTCTACTATCCCCCCTCCCCTCCCCTCCCATCTTCTCTCTCTACCTCATCTACTGTAATTCATTTCTCTCCTTATTTTTTCCCATTCCCCTCACAACCTCTTATATGTAATTTTGTATAACAATGAGGGTCTCCTTCCATTTCCATGCAATTTCCCTTTTCTCTCCCTTTCCCTCCCACCTCATGACTCTGTTTAAAGTTAATCTTTTCCTTCTGCTCTTCCTCCCTGCTCTGTTCTTAGTTGCTCTCATTATATCAAAGAAGACATTTGGCATTTGTTTTTTAGGGATTGGCTAGCTTCACTTAGCAAAATCTGCTCTAGTGCCATCCATTTCCCTGCAAATTCCATGATTTTGTCATTTCTTAGTGCTGCGTAGTACTCCATTGTGTATAAATGCCACATTTTTTTTACCCATTCATCTATTGAGGGGCATCGGGGTTGGTTCCACAGTCTAGCTATTGTGAATTGTGCTGCTATGAACATCGATGTGGCAGTATCCCTGTAGTACGCTCTTTTAAGGTCTTCAGGGAATAGTCTGAGAAGGGCAATAGCTGGGTCAAATGGTGGTTCCATTCCTAACTTTCCCAGCAATCTCCATACTGCTTTCCATATTGGCAGCACCAATTTGCAGTCCCACCAGCAATGTACAAGAGTACCCTTTTCCCCACATCCTCGCCAGCACTTGTTGTTTGACTTCATAATGGCTGCCAATCTTACTGGAGTGAGATGGTATCTTAGGGTGGTTTTGATTTGCATTTCTCTGACTGCTAGAGATGGTGAGCATTTTTTCATGTACTTGTTGATTGATTGTATGTCCTCCTCTGAGAAGTGTCTGTTCAGGTCTTTGGCCCATTTGTTGATTGGGTTATTTGTTTTCTTACTGTTTAATTTTTTGAGTTCTTTGTATACTCTGGATATTAGGGCTCTATCTGAAGTGTGAGGAGTAAAAATTTGTTCCCATGATGTAGGCTCCCTGTTGACCTCTCTTATTGTTTCTCTTGCTGAGAAAAAACTTTTTAGTTTAAGTAAGTCCCATTTGTTGACTCTTGTTATTAACTCTTGTGCTATGGGTGTCCTATTAAGGAATTTGGAGCCCGACCTCACAATATGTAGATCGGAGCCAACCTTTTCTTCTATCAGACGCATAGTCTCTGATTTGATATCAAGGTCCTTGATCCATTTTGAGTTGACTTTTGTGTGTGTCGAGAGGAGGGGATTCAGTTTGATTTTGTTGCATATGGATTTCCAGTTTTCCCAGCACCATTTGTTGAAGATGCTATCCTTCCTCCATTGCATGCTTTTAGCCCCTTTATCGAATATAAGATAGTTGTAATTTTGTGGATTGGTTTCTGTGTACTCTATTCTATACCATTGGTCCACCCGCTTGTTTTGGTACCAGTACCATGCTGTTTTTGTTACTATTGCTTTGTAGTACAGTTTGAAATCTGGTATCGCTATACCTCCTGATTCACACTTCCTGCTTAGAATTGCTTTTGCTATTCTGGGTCTTTTATTTTTCCATATGAATTTCATGATTGCTTTATCTATTTCTACAAGAAATGCTGTTGTTGGGGCTGGGGATGTGGCTCGTGCCGCCCAGGTTCGATCCTCAGCACCACATACCAACAAAGATGTTGTGTCCGCCGAGAACTAAAAAATAAATATTAAAAAAATTCTCTCTCTCTCTCTCACTCTCTCACTCTCTCTTTAAAAAAACAACAACAACAAAAAAGAAATGCTATTGGGATTTTGATTGGCATTGCATTGAACCTATAGAGACCTTTTGGTAATATCGCCATTTTGATGATGTTAGTTCTGCCTATCCATGAACAGGGTATATTTTTCCATCTTCTAAGATCTTCTTCTATTTCTTTCTTTAGGGTTCTGTAGTTTTCATTGTATAAATCTTTCACCTCTTTTGTTAGGTTGATTCCCAAGTATTTTATTATTTTTTTTGAGGATATTGTGAATGGGGTGGTTTTCCTCATTTCCAGTTCTCTGGAAATGTCACTGATATACAGGAATGTCACTGATATACAGGAATGCCTTAGAATTATGCGTGGCTTCATGAGGTTTATCAGAGATTTTTTTCATGGACAATCCAGAGTGAAATTAGAAAGAACCCCTTCTGTTAATGTTTGTCAGAACTGCACACAAAATGTTATGTTTGTCAGATCTGCACACAGTTTTGCAATCTAGTACCTTTGATAGAAAAGCTATCAGAGTAACTAAGCACTCACTTTCATGAAACTTTGAATCCTTTTTCTCTTGTTTCTGTTACTTTGTCTTTAAAATGAAACTTTTGCCTTCACACTGAAATTTGCTGAGGAAAAAAAAATGTTAAGAAACTAGTACGAAGAAGCCCATTTGAAACAGAGCAGTTTTACCTTTAGTTAGGACATATGTGTCTAATTAATGCTCATTGAATAGGTAGATGGACTAGGGAGTACTTGTCATTGAATAGCACTTTAGAAGAGGAAATGGGAAGAGCTTTATTAAAAAGTAAATAAGGGGCCCTGGCTGTAGCTCAGTGGCAGAATACTTGCCTGGCATGTATGAAGCACTGGGTTCAATCTTCAGCACAACATAAAAACAAACAAACAAACAAACAAATAAATAATTATTTAAAAAATAGTAAATAGGCTGTAAGACCTGCAGTGAAGTGAATGGACGCTAGATTGTTTCCTTTTTTTTCCCTTTTCTTTTCTTATTCTTTTTTATAGTACTGGGGATTGAACCCAAAGTCTTATATATGCTAGGCCAGCACTCTACCACTGAGCTATATATCCTTGGCCCTTTTAAAATTTTTATTTTAAGACATGTTACTCAGGCTGGCCTTGCATTTGCAATCCTCCTGCCTCAGAATCCTAAGTAGCTAGGATTATAGGCATACACCACTGTGCCTGGCCCTTTGATTCACCTTTTTAAAGAATTATGTACTTTAAGGTATGAATCTAAATTTGTACCCATCAAAATCAAAGGTTAATAATCAAGAAAAGAATATTTATTATTCTCATCATGACTTATATAGAAGAACAACTATATACATCATCCCAAATGTGATAAGTGGTAAAATTTACTGACTTATATAGAAATGGTGGACTGTCCAAGACAGACCAGAACAAATTGTTCTAAATAAAATGGACTTCCTTCTTTCTAGATTGTGGACTCACCTTAACAGATTTTCCCCCAGATCATTATACTTTCTAAATAATATAGAATTTGACAAAATCATTACAAATATGATGCAAAATTACATGTTTTTCTAAAATATATTTTAGGCTGCAAACCAAGGGTCAAAGTTCAAAGACCGTCGGCTACAAATATCATGGCACAAGCCCAAGGTACCATCTATATCCACTGAGACCGAGGAAGAAGAAGTCAAGGAAGAGGTAAATTCAATGATTGAATGATTAAGACTTGAATTAGATCACGTCTCATTTCCCAATTAGATATTTTCCTTCACACTAAATAGTACAACTTTAAAAATACACACACACACACACACACACACACACATATATACATGCACATATAGTGTTTTTCATGCTTTTAGTTAGATCAGTTTAGAAATAATAATCAGTCTTAAAATACAAGAAAATTGATTTTGCTGTATTAATATTGGTTTTTCTTTACTTTTTTCTTTTTGTTTGGTAATGGAGAGATTTAAGCCAGAGGCACTTTATCATTGAACTACATCCCCAGCCCTTTTTATTTTTTTATTTTGAAACAGAGTCTCACTGAGATGCTCAGGGCTTTGCTAAATTGCTGAGGATTGCTTCAAACTTGGGATCCTCCTTCCTCAGACTCCCGAATTGCTGGATTACAGGCATATGCCACTGTGCCTGGTTTACTGTTGTGTTTCTAATTAGTTTATTAAAGTGAACACTTAAGCTGTGTTGCAAATTATTTCTGATTCATCATAATCTTGGCTTTAAAATATGTCAAGAATTTATAATTGATCAAGTGTCTTCTGACTACATGGGTAATTTTATATAGCAGAAGTAGAAATCCTCACAACAGAAAGAAAGCAAAGTCTTAGTATTTTAGTAATGTTTGTGGCTACTTTGTGTCAAATTTTAAATATATGATTTGGAATATCAAGTGTCATGGGAGATTAATGTATTTATTCCTTACAAATAATTAGATAAACATAACAGGAAAAATTTAGTAGTTTGACCATTTATTTCCTCAAGTTAATGGAATAAAATTAATTTATCAGAGACATTGCTCATAGATATTTTAAAATTTTTTTTCTACCATTCACACGCATAGGTATTTATTTTCCTGATGATAATTAGAATGAAAATATATTAATATTAGCAGAGGAGAATTTATATTCTTTTAAAAAGTGTTTGGGGAAAGGGAGAAAGCTTGGTTAACAAGTATAAAGTCACAGCTAGACAGGAAGAATAAATTCTTGTGTTCTATTACTCAGAATGATTATAATTAACAATGTCATACAATTCAAAGCAGTTAGAAGAAAGCATTTTGAATGTTTTCATCACAAAGAAAGAAGATCTTCTGAGATAATGATAATCTGAGTGCCCTGAGTTGATCAATATATGATGTTTGGGATTGGGATACAACTCAGTTGGTAGAGTGCTTGTCTCACATGCACAAAGCCCTGGGTTCAGTCCCCAGCACATAAAAAAAATGATGTTTGAATGTACCAAAACATCATACTATACTCTAAAAAGAGTTACCAGCCTGTTCAACAACAAACAATTTTGGGTGTTTTTTGCCCTGAGAGATAACTCTTGAGTATATCACTTGTAAATATAGCCTGGGCTTTGTATACTAGCCTGTTTCTCCATTGGCCTAAAAAGTATTTAATGTTTTAAGCGAATTTTACCCTCTCTTTCTTCAGGAAACAGAAACCTCAGATTTGTTCTTGCATGATGATGATGATGAAGATGAAGATGAATATGAGTCTCGTTCATGGCGAAGATGAAATCTGATGCAAGCTGTATAATTTTTAGGAATATTGTTTAGAAGAACAACTTTTTAAAATTATTTAAAGAAGTCAATGAGCCAAAAAAAAAATTTTTTTATTTTTCTTTTCAACACAGTAGATTTAAGGACAGCAAGTTTGCTATTTAAACACATCTCATAATTGTACATGATATTAAAGCACCAAAGGCCTAGTGACTTTTATGCAGTTGTGAAGATCCACAGGAATGACATGGATAATCTCTAGAGCCTTATTTTCCACACCACCTGTTTTTGTTGCTATTGGTGTTGGATTATGATGTAAATGACAGGGTGTTCAGAAATTTTATTTTGGATTATAATCTGATAAAATTTCATTAAATGTCAAAATCGCCTGGAATCTCTTAACTCTCAGCTATTATGAATGGGTCGTCAGACAGTAGGAGATATTTGTAATTAAAATACCCTTTTGCTTTCAAGAGTTGTCTTGGAAGAAAAGTAAATTTAATTTTTTTACTGTGGAGCAGCCCAGTTTGTATTCACTCTCAGTTTTTTCAGGGTTTTATGTGCAGTAGTGCTATTTCAGTGAAAATCACAA
Organism: Urocitellus parryii; assembly: GCF_045843805.1. Taxonomy (NCBI): domain Eukaryota; kingdom Metazoa; phylum Chordata; class Mammalia; order Rodentia; family Sciuridae; genus Urocitellus; species Urocitellus parryii. The sequence continues at coordinate 100,279,938 of NC_135531.1, forward strand.
CAAACTCTGTTCTCAAATGCTACAAGGCAATGGTAGCTAGCTACAAGGTATTTCTATCCTCATATTAACTCCTAAACTTTTCCTGCTGCTGATCTTTGCTTTGATATTTAGTGAATTGGTTCAGTTGATCCCTTTTTTTAAAAACTCAAAATGTAAAAGGCTTTCACCTGTTCACCCTTTCTCGTTCCCTGTTTTCTTCCTGTTGCCTTTTTAGTCATAGGTGTGACTTACCCATTATTGAGATGAGTGATTTAGTTGGGCCATCAAGAGTCATTCCCCAATAAAAAGTTTTAAAACACCACCTTGATAAATAAGTGATATTTTGATAAATAAAAGGGGAGAGTCACCAGCTTCTCCCCCCACCCCTTAAAGGTTCAGTTTAGTTATAGTTAGACAAAAGGGTTAAAATGTGTCCGAAATTCTTTTCCTAAATTTAAACCATGATGGTGAGGTGACTGGGGGTAGAATGGGGGTGGGGTAGGAGGCTGGGTATGCTAGTAATAAATGGGAGTCATAACTTGACTTTGATCAGATGACCTTATATTTTCGTAATTTTGTAGCTTGTTGCTATCCATGAACATATGCATCCTTTAGTAGACAGCTTCCTTTACTGTGTGCATTTTTACTGTACACTGTATAGTATATCTGTTAAGTAAAATATATATGTAAATTTATGTCCTTGTGTTCTAAATGTTAGATGGAAAAGCAGAGGAGCAACACTACACTGTATTGACCCCTAGGGAAATAAAATGATTAATGTACATAGGATGTTACTTTTTCAAGGATATACACATCTGTGTTTTTATATGTGTGTGGTGTGAAAATTTGAAACCTTTTGGCTTCAGAAGGTTCTTGGTGATCACTATATCAAGGATTTTGTTTCCTGAGGTAAAGATTTGTTTCTGAAAGGAGAAACTATTCACTAAGAAACTTAAAACCTTCAGGACTCTAGATTTACGTAGCTTCAAAAAGTTAAATCCCATGTTCTGATCATCCTTTTCCTTCTACATATTTTCCTGGAATGATGTGTCAAACCAGGGTCATTTATAAGTTCGTGTAATTTTCCCTTAATAATAAGGACTTCCTCTTTCTAGGTTATTGTTATATTTCTGATAACACTGAAGCTAAAATAAGCTTATAAAAGAAGGAGAACATTAGAATGGGGTACCTAGAATAAGCAATCTTGCTCCTTACTCCTCCATCATCTCTAATGAAATTTTCTTGATGTCTGTGGCTCAGTCAGTATATATTTTGAAAGATTCATTGTGGTGAATATTTTGAGTCCTGACAATTTAAACGTGATAGAGGGAACAAAGGATTTATATATTTTTTGTACAAAGTTTTTTCTTAAACTGTATAATTTTGTAAATAATTTGTTTGGTTTTTTTTTTCTTTTGTGTACTAAAACTACCAGCGTATAGATTTCAATAAGAATTGTTGTATTTTTGTATTTGGAAACTGAAAATTACAGTAAATTAATGGAGCTGTAAGAAAATTTTCAGTAGACTGACAGTTCAACAGAATGAGATTCCTTTTCATATGATTTTTTAACTTCAAAGTTGACATCTTAACTGTACTCTCACTATAGAGTGAGTTGAGGATTTCTTTGACTTTTAGTTACTGGGGGCAGGGGATGAAAGAGAAGGATGCTAAAGTGAAGAACAGATGGATAGTTTTTTTCATTAAGGTTTGAGGTCCTTTCTATAAGACTTCATTTTCAGTGTACCTTAAATAGAACTAAAAAATATTAAAATGTCCTAAGAATTCTAAAACATGCTTGATTCTCAAATGAATTCAGAACATGAATTAATTGTATTATAAAATTTAAGATTAGTATTAAGTAGTTGAATACACACACACACACACACCACACCACACACACACACACACACACACACACTTTTTCCCCTTTGGGAATTTTTTTACCGGCATCCTCTCCAACTCTTAGAATTCTCTAAAAAGCAAATAACTACCGTGACTTTTTTTTCTCGACACCTTTATTTACATAAATAATATACAGCATCAAGGCAAATTCTGCTGTTCTTCTTAATGTGTAGTTGATCAGCAATAAAAGCCATTAGTATGGCTAGGTCAGGTTGAGTTACTGGATTTCTGCCCAAGCCTAAAAAGGTAACCTTAAGGAATACAAAATTTCTCTCAATTTCTTCATGTCATATTGGGAAAATATTGTCACCAGCTAAGATAATAAATTGGAAAACAGTCTTGTTAAAGTGAAAAAGGTCCATTATGATGGATCATTATTTCAAAAAAAGAAGAAAAAAATCATGTGAAAAGGAATAGTGGTTCCTCTTGATGTATAGTATGCCTGTATTATAGTTTTTACAAAATTGTGAACTTGTGTAATAGTAAAATAGGAGATATTGTTGAATTTCTAACTGTTTATACATTTAAATTCATATATGTAATGTTTGTTTTATTGATTACAATCTGAATTTCTTAAGAAGCATGTTGACTTTTGCAATAAAGATGCAATATGGAATGGTTCACAATTGGGAAAAAAAGAAAAAAAATGAAAGTATTACAAATTTAAAAGAATTCGGAAAATTTATGAACCATTCCAAAAATTATAACAATCACCAAAAGAGCTGTAATTCTGGCTTGTTCTGGAAAGAAAGAATATGCGTGTGTATGCTTGCTCATGAGAGAGTGTGAGCAGTAGGTATGTATGTGTGCTTTCTGTTGGGTTCAAGTATATGAACGAATGTTATCCAATATGAATTTGGGTTCAGAGTTACTGGCTATTAAATGTCCAGGTGAACAGCTCCCTGATCAGGGTAGTCTAGAGAATGAAAGAGAAGTCTATTAAAGTGCTCCTTGTAAGTGACCATTGATAGCCATATTTTTTTGGTCATGGATAGATGTTAGTATCCCAGATACAAAGCACAAACAATATTATGAAAACAGTTATATTATTGTGAAGATATTCACTTTGTGTGCCAATAATAGGAAGGACATTTTCCTTATGTAGAACAGGAAAAAGAGAAAGAATACCTAGAAGAGATGACTTAAAAGATATTTAAGTTCTAAATGTGATGAAGATTTTGTAAGGATTAACTAGAGAAGGCAGTGATCTTACACACTGAGGTGGTGATGGGAAAGGGAAGGAGGAATATTTCACAGGGGTTCCTATTTTCTCATTTTAAAAATTGCTCTTTTTAAAATTCTCCTTAAGTGTATTGTTTGGAAGGACATTTATAATTTTCAGCTTATTCAGGAAAACATTAAGTTTATTTCATTCTTTTCAAATAAACAAATTTTATTTGTATTACATGTATTATGTAAATGGCAAATAAGCTTTATGTGGCCATTTGTTTTGAATAGATTGTTAAGTGATCCTATCCTGTGTATATGTATAATAAAATTCTGGGGCCTTTTGCAGGGAGCAAGGTTCTGAACATAGTTATATCTGTTTAACATGTCAAAGGGCTGGGGTTGTGGTTCAGAGGTTTAGCGCTCGCCAAGCACATGGGAGGCCCTGGGTTGGATCCTCAGCACCACATAAAAATAAATAAGTAAGTAAAGGTATTGTGTCCAGTTACAACAAAAAATAAATATTAAAAAAAAGAAGACAAGTCAAATGTTTTACTAAGACGTCACTTTCCTTAATAGAAACTATTGATTTTATTGATGATTTTACTGATTTTTGAGGTAATTGTGTTAAAGCCAAGGACACATTTTGAACTTCATCATATTACCTAGTCTGGATTTAGTTAACAGTAAACAGATATGACTGTATATATCAACATATGGATTTGTTTTTTTTTTTTTTTTCTGGTACTAGGGATTGAACTCAGGGGTGCTCAACCACTGAGCCATATCTCCATTCCTTTTTCAAAATTTTTAATTTTGAGATGTCTCACTAAGTTGCTTAGGACTTCACTAAGTTGCTTGAGGCTGGCTTTGTATTTGTGGTCCTCCTGCCTCAGCCTCCTGAATCACTGGGAGTACAGTGTGCCATCATACCTGGAAACTTGGAATATTGAGTAAGAGTCAAGGTTGCCTGAGGCCAAATGGGACCTACATTATACTGTAGAGCAGATGGGCTCATTTGTACTTTTTGTTATTTTTAAATTTTTCTGTTTTTAAATTGGTGTATTATAATTGTACACAGTGATGGGGATTTGTTGTTACATATTTGTATATACACACAATATAACAATTTGGCCAATATCATTTCCCAGCACTTTGGACTTGTTTTTAATCTCAAAGACCTATGTAAGGGGCCAACCATCACTGACCAAAAAAGCAAAACAACAACAACAAAAAACTACTATGGTATTATGAACTATCCTTCATTTATGTTAAATTGCTTTTGTGAAGAGATCTGCTTTCAGTAGGATCATCTATCTACCTTTTGGCCCCTTACCTCTTCTGCAGTCAACCTTAGGTTAACTAAGCCTTTCCAGCATTCTGAGTTAGGTAACTTGATACAGGTGAAATTAAGGTCAGACCAGTGTTTTGTTGATTATTTGCAATATATTTGGTTTTTGGTGGTTGTGGTAGTCATTAAGTATGACAAACATTGCTATTTCTGTGTTTATGTTAAATTATCTTTTGGTGAAAGAGCAAGAAAAGTCAATCTAATAGCTTGTTTTGGATGAAAGTACGCCTTCATTTTTTATGTTAGTTTTCTAACCACTTTATGGAGTTCTTTTTTTTTTTTTAACTGATGATTGAACCTAGAGTTGTTTACCTTGAGTGACATTTCCAGCCAGTTTTATTCATTTTTAAAAAATATTTTTAAAAATATTTTTTAGTTGTTGATGGACACAATTGCTTTATTTATTTATTTTATGTGGTACTGAGGATCAAACCCAGTGCCTCACTTATGCTAGGGAAGCTCTCTACCACTGAGCTGTAACCCCAGCCCTTATTATTCATTTTGAGACAGGGTCTGATTAAGTTGCTGAGGGTCTTGCAAAGTTGCCCAATTTGGCCTCAAACTTGGAATCCTGCCTCAGCATCCTGAGTTGCTGGAATTATAGGCTTGTATCACCAGGCCTAAGAGCCTGTAGGGGGCTCCAGAAGACAGAATTTAGTCTTAGAGCAGTGACTGAATCTTCACAGCAAGTTGCAATGAGACGTTACATATTATAATCCAGTATATAGCACACCCCAAACAAGTTTACCATACAACATTTAGGTTTACTACCCAATAAACAGTTGGGGTCTTTTAGATAAAAATTCTTATCTGTATCCACTTTTGGACTTTCAAGGTTTTAGTTTGGAATGAGTGGCAGGATGGGTTGAATTTTTAAATTACTGTCTTTTTCACTGTGAAATTATAAATACTATTTTGAGTATAAAATAAGTCTGTTGCTCAGAAAAGTGGTCTGGAGTCTAAAGTTGGTCCTTAGTCTACAAAATGAAAAAGCATACAGTAACTTCTTTTTTATTTTTATGTGGTACTGGGGATTGAACCCAGTGCCTCATGCATGGTAGGAAAGTGCTCTACCTCTGAGCCACAACCCCAGCTGCATTAACTTCTTAATTACTTGATACTCTTTTCTTGAACCTGAAGGGTTTTTTATTTTTTTTTTAAAGACAACTTCTGTGTGACTTTTTAAACTTGCATACAGATTTTGTACTTTTGTTATTTGTCCTCTTGGGAAGGAGGTAGAATATTAGTGCATTGGTGCTACTTTTTATGCAATTCAGTTCACTGCAGAAAGTATACACACACACACACATAAAAGAAATGCCTGTGAAGTCCATACAACAACTACTACTACTTAGTGTCTATAAATCAATAAAAATTACTTGGCTTTGAATGTACTTATTTTAGAGTTCACCTTAGCCTTCGATGATTCAAAACCAATTTTAGTTTCTGTGAAAAAGTTGTGCATATTCTAATATTGTGCCATTGAATTCTCACACTTTTTGAACCAAGTATCCCTGTAAGTTTATAAGAAATACAATAAAACCCTGTATAAAATTAATTACCTATCCTTTTAAAAAATATATGATTTTTTAAACTTCTGTATTGATTTTTTTCCACTATGTTTCTTAAAATTTTATTTTTAGCACATACTTGTACATAGAGGGTAAAATGTGATATTTCTATATATGTATATAGTTGAGTACTCATCAGAACAGGGTAATTATCATTTCCATCTCCTTATCATTTATGTTTGGAAGCTTCAAGCTCCTCTTTAGTCCTTCATGAAATATACAGTATGTTGTGAGTGATAGCCATCCTACTCTGAGGTAGGACACTAGAAATTAATTCTTCCTATCGCCTTTGGCACCTCTTACCAGCTTTCTCTTCCACTGCCCCCACTCCCCCTAACCTTCCTAGCCTCTGGTGATTACTATTTCTTCTGAAATTGACTCTCTTCCTTAGCATCTATATGGGAGAGAACATGTGACATTTGTCTTTCTGTGTTGGCTTATTATGGTTAATGTCCTTCAGTTCCTTCATTTTGCTGCAAATGACAGGATTTCATTCTCTATGGCTAATATTCCATTGTGTATGCATGCCATATTTTCCTTATACATTCATTCATTCAAGGGACACCCTGACAATTGTGAATGTTGCTGCATTAAACATGGTAGCATAGGTATCTCTTTGATATGCTGATTTCATTTCCTTGGATATCTCAGAAATGTGTTGACTGGATCAGATAGTACATTTTAGCTTTTTTTTTTTCTTGTCAATGAATATTTATATGTGGTGCTGAGACTCAAATCCAGTGCCTCACACATGCTAGGCAAGCACTCTACCACTGAGCTACAACCCCAGCCCAGATTTTAGTTTTTTGAGGAACCTCCATACCATTCTCCATAATGGCTGTTCTAATTTACATTCCCACCAACAGTCTGTAAGAGTTCTCTTTGCATCCTTCCCAGCAATTTTTTTGTAAATAGTCATTCTGACTGGGGTGAAATAACTCATGGATTTAATTTGCATTTCCCTGATGGCTAATGATGTCTACCTCCCCATCCCCCTTTTTTGGTACCAGGGATGGAACCCAGGGGTTCTCAACCACTAAGACACATTCCCAATCCTATTTTCTTATGTATTTATTTTTGGTACTGGGGATTGAACCCAGGGGGCACTCAACTACTGAGCCACATCTCCAGCCGTATTGTATTTTATTTAGAGACAGGGTCTCTTGGGCTAGGGCTGTGGCTCAGTGGTAGAGCACTTGTCTAGCACATGTGGGGCCCTGGGTTCGATCCTCAGCACCACATATAAATAAATAAAATAAAGGTATTGTGTCAACTACAACTAAAAAAAGAAAATATTTAGAGACAGGCTCTCACTGAGTTGCTTAGTGCCTCAGCTGTCTTTGAACTCGCAATCCTGTTTCAGCCTCCTGAACAGCTGGGATTACAAACGTGTGACTGTGCCTGGCTGATGTTTACCATTTTGTCATATGCTTGTTGTATTCTACTGAGAAATGTTAAGATCATTTGCTCATTTGTTAAAGAATATTTATTTACGTATCTTTAATTTTAGGTGACACGTTACTTTGTTTCTTATGTGGTACTAAGGATCTAAACCAGTGCCTTATGCATGCTAGGCAAGCACTCTACCATTGAGCCACGACCCCAGCCCCCATTTACTCATTTTTTTTTAAGTTGGATTATTCCTTGAGGTTTTGAGTTCCTTATATCTCTTACACATTAATCCTTTGTCTATGAATAGTTTACATATTTTCATCAATACATTATGTTGTCTTCTTCTGTTGTTTCCTTTGTTCTGTTGATTGTTTAGTTACCTGTTAGTTTAATATAATTCCATTTGCCTTTTTTTGCTTCTGTTGCCTCTGCTTTTGGGGTCTTATCCAAAAAACCATTGTTATATCTACATCTTGAAATGTTTCCTTTATGTTTTATTCTAGTAATTTCATAGTTTTGGCTCTTACATTTAGGTCTTTGATCCACTTTGAGTTGATTTGTTTTGTATATGGTGAGACGGGTTGAGTTTCAACCTTCTGCATATGATCTCTAGCTTTCCTACACCACTATTGAAGAGGCTGTGCCTTCTCCAGGGTACAACTTTGATGCCTTTGTTGAGAATCAGTTGGCTATAGATGCCTGGTTTATTTCTGTATACATAACTGAACTTTTTCAGTTTCTAAAATGTGAAGAGAACAATTGGAAACATGATGAAAATGTTGCAATATCTTCAGAAGTGCATAAAAGAATACCATTTAAGTTTATAAAGTACAAATCTATTTTTAAATCTCTCATACATTTCTTTTGGAATTCCTTAGGTAATAAACCTTACTTCCCATAACACCATGGTTCTAAGCAAATATTTTCAGTTATAATAAATTATGATTTCTAACTACTCATTTAAAAAAGAATAACTGCCATATATTGAATGTAGACTGATTGGCCCAAGTAATGAGCTGAGTAATTTGCCTGCACTCTGTGCTTACAACAGCCTTTGAGAAAGATGCTTTTATCTCCTTGTTTAGTTTTGAAAATGGATTTTTGGAGAGACTCCTCTTGAGGGTCACAACCTATAGTGGTGGGATCAGGGTTTGAACATCATGAGTTTGACTCCAGAATTCATATTCTTTTTTTTTTAAATCATCATTAGACCTTTATTTTATTATTTATATATGGTGCTGAGAACCCAGTCCCTCACACATGCTAGGTAAGCACTCTTCCACTGAGCTACAACCCCAGCCCCATTGTTCATGTTCTTAACCTCTGTGGTCTATTGCTTCTAATAAAATGGAAAATTGCAAGCCTGTGGAATGTCACTGATCTTTTATATTAGTGTCTGTCAAATACTGCCATTCTGGTTTCATCTGGCTTATCTACCTTGGATTGGAACCTAGCTCCCTTGGGGAGCAACATCATGTAGGAAACCATAGAGAAAGGTTTATTTATGCTAATTTGTAGAAAAACATTTTGAAGTAATAATCTTCTGTGACCTCCACAGTGTACAGCCAGCCAATTTGATACATTTCACAACAATTTGGCTATATCATAACCTATGTTTATTTTATTTTCAATTTTATCTTAAGTATTTTCCCTGTGGCAAACTGAATTATGATAATATTGCAGTATTTCTACCCTGCTTCTTTGTGTTTTTCAATATTTCTGGTGCCTTCTTCTTTTTAACCTTGGCATTAGAAAAATCATGTTGTACATAAATAAGTTTACATGCTTTAATTTAATGGTGTTTTCATATAGTATACTAAATTTTCTAGGCAAAGTGCTGAGAATAGCAGTGTTCTCTTACAGTTATTTTTAAGCCATAGATTTTTTTTAAAAGAATATATTCTCAGTGAATAAAACTGATGTTCATGTCATTGTTCCATTTATAGAATTTTTATATGTTCAGATTTTTAAATTTTAGTAATGTTCTTATAATCCTCTAGTAATGCTTTCTAGTTTTCACTGTTTTAGCAACTAGAAATGTTTATTGACTAATAATTTTTATGGTAACAATTGTCATCTGAAAAAAAGAAGAGTAATCAGTCTTGAGAGAGTGGGGACTTTTTGTTCTTTGACAGCCCAATGAAAAGGTTTTAGTTTTTGACAAATTTTATAGCCAAAAGGAATATTTCCAATATAACTATATCAAGGAAATTGCTGAGATAAAAGAGGATGATTATAACATTCTGCTGGTAACATAGTACATCGTTTTAGAAAGGTAATTCCCACTAAAAATGAAACTGAATTATGTATTTTAAAAATATTTCTACCATTGACTGGTTAAAAAAAAGTTTATGTGCTCTTATTAAAGAATTATCAACTGTTTTGCTCTGAATATAAAAGATTGGGAAGAATTTTATATAGAGAAGTTAATTTCTTAAAGTTATAACTTTTTTATTTTTTGAAAATTGTCTACCAATAGCTTTGAAGCACTTCTGTCCCTGTGATTTATTTAAATCCTAATAAATTATACATTTCTGCACTTTAGTCATTCATGTGAAAATTATTTGGAGTCATCTCAATAGAATGATGCTGTGTGGTCTCTTGAGGCTCCAAGTATGTCAAAGAAGTTTAATCCACTCTTAGTTTTATATTTTCAAGTGAATATTATTGATAAATTAGATAAAGTTGAAGAGAGAGTCTTTAAGATTGAAGTAAATTATTAAAATCTACTTAAGGATGAGGACATACTTATATAAGGACTCCTTATGGAACACTTCTGAGTTTTATTATTTTTGGAAAGCTTTTTGTGAGTTTAGACACCTATTAATTTCTCAGCAATGCTACCTGCTCCTCCAAAAAAGGGTCTCTAATTGGGGCATTAAGATGTGCACAGAGCTGTTTTGACATTACGAACACAGCTTCCCAGTTATTTTGTCTTGCTGTGTTGCCCAGGCTGTCTTGAATTTGCCATCCTCCTGCCTCAGCCTCCTGTTGTCTCTCCTGTTTTATGACTCAGGGATTGCCCTTTTATTCATTCTGAGGTTTTGATTGTTGTCATTGGCAATAATTTCGTGTTCCATAGGCTTAGGGTGGCAGAATTGGTTACAATAAAAGATTTCAATTGCTTTCCTTTCTTTGCAGCTTACATGAGTCAGAATCCAAATAAAATGTATGCCCTTAAAATAGCTGGAAGGTACAATGAGGTTTGATTATGTTCAACATCCTCTCTCATTCTTGCCCAGAAACATGGATTTTTTTTATATGTGTGCCATACAAAGAAACTAAGAAAACACTAGGCAAGACAGAGTAAAAAATTCTGCCTACAGAGGCCTTTTAGTAACTATTGAATAAATGATTTAATGAAGAACTAGGAGAGGTAATAAGGAGCAACCTCTCTGCCTTTGATTTGGCTCCTTTTCATTTTATTTACCACAATTTTAATGGTGCTAAGAAGAAATGATTGCAAACTTGGAAATGAAATTATAAAAACTATTATGATATCTGTATATTTTTTAGTGAAAAAAATATAGTACTAAGTACTACTAAGTTTGTACAAGTAGGGTATTTAACCATTTTTGATAACTGTGTTCATATTTCAATTCTTATTACCTATGTGTGCTGAGATTAATTAGCCTTTTGAAGACTCAGTTTACTCATATAAAATGGGTATTTTAAAATTAGTACCCATTTAATGTTCACAGGATTGGAAGCATTATAATGAGATAGTATCATTAAAGGTACTTTGTGAAGTGTTTATCACCATTAGCACGTCATCTAAGCTTCATTACATTGTCTGAATGGAATTATTTTCAACCACAATTGAATTTCCTATGTGGGTTATTAAGTCATGTGGAATCACCTAACAAAACGTGTTAGCATTGTTGGAAAAAAGAGAAGGAAACATTTCATACCTGACTTTGCACCTCTGTGTTTGTATAATACATCACAATAATCAACTATGTATATAGACAACCAGATCTAAGGTAACAATATTTTCTAATCCTTGGTGCACAATACATGCAGCCATGAGAGGAACCAAATACAGTCTGTTTTGACAGTCTTATGAGTCACTGCAGCCAATTGAAGGAATTTCCTTTCCAAATTAGAATTCTCTCTTACCAGTTTTTTTAAATTTTAATTTTATTTATTCTAATTTGTTATATATGACAGCAGAATGTAATTCAATTCATATTATACAAATGGAGCACAATTTTTCATATCTCTGGTTGTACACAAAGTAGAGTCACACCATTCGTGTTTTCATACATGTACTTAGGGTAATGATGTCTGTCTCATTCCACCATCTTTCCTACCCCCATGCCTCCTCTCTTCCCCTCCCTCCCCTTTGCCCTATCTAAAGTTCATTCATTCCTCCCATGCTTCCTCCAACATCCCCATTATGAATTAGCTTCCTTATATCAGAGGAAATATTTGGCATTTGGGTTTTGGGGATTTGGCTTACTTCACTTAGCATTATATTCTCCAACTCCATCCATTTACCTGCAAATGCCATGATTTTATTCTCTTTTAATGCAGAGTAACATTCCATTCGTGTATATACTACATTTTTCTATCCATTCATATATGAAGGTATCTGAATTGGTTCCACAATTTAAATATTGTGAATTGTGCTGCTATAAACATTGATGTGGCTGTGTCTCTGTAGTATGCTGTTTTTAAGTCCTTTAGGTATAACTGAGGGGTGGGATAGCTGGGTCAAATGGTGGTTCCATTCCCAGTTTTCCAAGGCATATCCATACTCTTTTCTAGATTGGTTGCACTACTTTGCTGTCCCACCAGCAATGTAACTGTGTGCCCTTTCCCCCACATTCTTGCCAACACTTATTATTGTTTGTATTCTTATTAGCTGCCATTCTGACTGGAGTAAGAAGAAATCTTAGTTTTAATTTTGCATTTCTCTAATTGCTAGAGATGTTGAGCATTTTTTCATATATTTATTGATTGGTTGTAAATTTGCTTCCGTTCTGTAGGCTCTCTATTTACTCCACTGATTGTTTCTTTTACTGAGAAGAAGCTTTTGAGTTTGAATCCATCCCATTTATTGATTCTTGATTTTAGTTCTTTCACTATAGGAGTCTTATTAAGGAAGTCAGGGCCTAATCTGACATGATGGAGATTTGGGCCTACTTTTTCTTCTATTAGGTGCAGGGTCTCTAATCCACTTTTAGTTGAGTTTTGTGCATGGTGAGAGATAGGGGCTTAATTTCATTTTGTTGCATATAGACTTCCAGTTTTCCTAGCACCATTTGTTGAAAAGGCTATCTTTTCTCTAATATATGTTTTTGGTACTTTTATCTAATATAAGATAACTGTATTTATGTGGGTTTGTCTCTGTGTCCTCTATGCTGTACCACTGGTCTATTTTGGTGCCAATACCATGCCACTTTTGTTACTGTTGCTCTGTAGTATAGTTTAAGGTCCGGTATAGTGATGCCATGTGATTTACTCTTCTTGCTAAGGATTGCTTTAGCTATTCTGGGTTGTTTTTTTTTTCCAGATGAATTTTATGACTGCTTTTTCTAATTCTATGAGGAATGTCATTGGGATTTTGATTGGAATTGCATTAATTCTATATAGTGCTTTTGGTAGTGTGGTCATTTTGACAATATTAATTCTTCCTATTCAAGAACAAAGGAGATCTTTCCATCTTCTAAGGTCTTCTTTTATTCCCTTCTTTAGTGTTCTGTAATTTTTATTGTAGAGGTCTTTCACTTTTTTCATTAAGTTGATTCCCCAATTTTTTTTGAGGCTATTGTAAATGTAAATGGAGTAGTTTTCCTTTCAGAGGATTTGTCTCTGATAAACAGAAATGCCTTTGATTTATGGATGTTGAGTTTTTATCCTGCTACTCTGCTGGATTCATTTATTAGTTCTAGAAGTTTTCTGTTGGAATTTTTTTGGGTCTTTTGTGCATAGAATCATATTGTTGGCAAATAGTGATAATTTGAGTTCTTCTTTTCCTGTCCGTATCCCTTTAATTTCTTTTGTCTATCTAATTGCTCTGGATAGTGTTTCAAGAACTATGTTAAATAGAATTCCTACCAGTTTTTTTAATATCACATAGAAACATAGATATTTCCCCAGTCTTTTGCTCTTTGACGCATTTAACAGTCATACCTCAAAAGATCCTTACTGGTTGTTCTATTGGGTGTCATGATCTGCTCCAGTCTGATGAATCCTTTAGAGTGAATCTTTTAGTTATGTAAAAAAGAGTTTTTTCTTTGACTTAATTCTGTGAGGTATAAATACTTGCATATAAAAAGGAATTGTGCTTTAGGTTTCGATCAAAGGATAATTATAATAGAAAAATTGATATTATTTTATATAGAGAATAGATTTGTTTGGTAGACAATAAAATAGCTGTTGAATAAGATATGTTTTTAGTACAAAGTCTGAAATAACTCCACAATTCATTCTTGAACTTTGTTTCTGGGTAAAAAAGGTAGAAAAGTACTTAAAAAGAAGCAAGCTGTCATTTTTGCCATCCCACAACTTTATAAAATTATCATTTCAATGATATTCTGGAAAAAAACATGTTATTAAAACAAACTTTTTATTTTTAGTGGGTTCTATCATAACCATTAAGCAAATGATTTATTGTACAATCCATAATATAAAATGTTTTAAACACATGAAAATATTCCACACATTACGTCTTGAAATGTACTGGAGATAGAACCCAGGGGCGCTGTATCAGTGAGCTACATTGTCAGTCCTTTTTATTTTTTGAGACAGAATCTCCATAAGTTGCCTAGACTGATCTCTAACTTGTGATCTTCCTGCCTCTGCCTACCTAGTCACTGGAATTACAAGGGTATGCCACTGTTCTTGGCTTCCTGGTCATTTTAATAGAGGTGTATAAAAAGTGACAACAAGGAAGGAGGCACGCACAGCAAAGAATCATCATTTCACCAGGCAAAGGCCTACATCTGTAATTCCATTTGTAATTCAGGAGGCTGAAGCAGGAGGATGACATGTTCAAGGCCAGCCTCAGCAATTTAGTGAGACCCTTAGCAACTTAGTGAGAACCTGTCTCAAAATTAAAATAAAAAGGACTGGAGATATAGCTCAGTGGGAAAGCTCTCCTGGGTTTAATCTCAATAAAAGATTTAATTAATAATAAATAAATGAAATAGGATTGGGCATGTAGCTCAATGGTAAAGTTCTTCTGGGTTCAATCCCCACTATTGATGAAAATCAGTCAGTCCATTCAATGTGACCCAAGGGAGTCTTGTTCTTTTGTGGGACTATTTTTATTTCTCTATTTTATACTTCCTTAGGACATTATGGCTCTATATTTAGAAAACTCTTGAGTCTTTTTTTTTAAACAAATTTCTTGTGGCAAAGGATTCTTCTGTAGGAAGAAGGAAGAAAGAGGTTGTGAAACATGATTCCCTCAGGGATAAACCGGGGGCACTATGCTCAATTGACAGGGAGACCCTCTTCTTTGTTTTCTGCTTTATTCTTTCTTATAATTGGAGTGATTAACTTAATGTGACTACCCAGAAGCCAGAGGCGGAGTTGCACTTCGAATTTAAAAGCAAAACCAGGGATAGCAGGTGTGAAATTTTTGATAATGGCTTTATCCAAACTAGATCTGGAACATTAGATGAAGGGACTTTTTCTGCCAATAATATTACCTGTAGATTGAGTTTTAACACTATACTGTAACCCCAAAAGGTAAGCATCTGCAGAACAAGCCTTTCTTATAACTGATACAACAAACTTAAGGACTATGTATTTGTTCAAACCTTTACATGGTTATAGTACTTTCCACTGCAGGATGACAAACTGCATGTGAGTTTGGGGCTTTCATGCAAGAAAAGACTATTTGCTTTTGCCACTCCATGCATTAGTAGTTATACCATAAAGCAACTTCGAGAATTTATGAAAAACTTTTCACCACTGCATTATGACAGGAACAAATGAGTGTCATCTGCACATTTGTTTTAAGGACATACTACATTATATGATAAGCACAGAGGACAGGTAGATCCTTGCCATTTCCCCCCCCATGCATGCTGATTCTGCATAACCTTGGTAGCTCAGATTTTTATAAGAATTATCTCTATGTTCTGAGCAATCAGAAGCTGGCAACACTAAGAAGAGAAACTCTAAAATAATTTTTAAATTTTCATTCTTTTCCTACTATCTGATTTAACTGTTATTTTAAGACACTGCAGATATTTCAGTAATGAATCCAATTCTAGATATTTCTTCTTAAAGGTAATATTTATCCTAGGGTAAAAATTCCTGAGCCGAAGTTAGTGAGGATCAGTTAGATGAAAATGTGGCTTGAAAATTGTGATTTTTAAAATATCTGCATAACATGTTAGAAAGTTTTGCTGCAATGGGGCACAAAACCCATAAATATCAGCATTGGGGTGGTCATTAAAATATGATCTCTTCGTTGTTTTTTTTTTAAATTTTTATGGCTTACAAAGTGCTTGTGATTCTACTTCAGATTAATTGCATTTTGCCATGTGAGAGCTATGTACTTTTACAGACTACCCAGCAACTAAGTATGTCCTGCAGGCTAGAAATGTATGGAGAGGGAAATAGAAATGTGAAGCATGTGGGTAGGAAGAACTACATATAAAGTTGCCTGACACTGGAGCAGTTCTTGGAATTCAGTAGGTCTGTGTACAGAAAACAGTGTCAGTTGCATGGCCTGTAGTTTGTGTTGTCTAATAAAAACCTAGAAGTAACAGAGAAAGCTTTGGTTGCACACTCACTTCTGTTTTGTTAGTTCAGCTAATGGCATGAATTCTTTGCACAGCCCCTGTGTGTTTTCCCCACATTTGGATAAATGAGCTAATGCACTACTTCCAGAGAGCTTGGTTTTAGGTAATAGGCTGTCTTCTCTTTGTGGTCTTTCTATTTTAATTTCACAACCTAGCATCTGCTTCAAGAATCATTGATGCTAAAGGATATGTGACAGGGGTGGATGGAAAGCAGTGGGAGGGTGAACACTAAAGCAATCTACCATTCTTGTATTATGTCAGGTCTCAATTTCCTCTAGGATTTCCAGTGAATCCTCAGCTGTGGCCATCAGTTGAGCAGAAATGGGGAGGAAATCATAGAGGGGCCTTAGGAAGAGTTTGATGGTGGACTTGTGTCATACAGAGGTCCTTGTTTGAAAGATGAGATAGTCATTCCAGGCCACAGCAGAATATTCTGTTGGTCTGTCCTAGGTAGATAGGGTTCTGCCCTGCCCCACTTGATGTGGACTGTCTATGCTCATGAGTAGTATGCTGTCATGACTAGCTATTGAATCCACTCAATTTTTTTTTCAGGCAAGTAAAGCAGTATTTCAACACTTTTATTAACGGCCCATCAGTGGCACTCACTCATCAAAGAATACTGCAGAGATTACACAGATGCCAGTTTATGCACTAGCAATATAATTCCCTCTTCTCTCCATGCAAGAAAGCATTAGAGAATGCAAAGGAGAGAGTGACTTCATTGTAGGGGATAACCTCAGATCTACCCTAATTTCTGACAGTGGATTTTTCGTAAATGTTGACACTCTTCAGAGAAAATGTACCTTGCACAAGATCTTGAGAATCACTGTCTTTGAATAGCAACTCTGAACTCTGATTGCACACCAGTGGGTTCCTAGGGAATGTTTAAAAAAATGCTGGTTACTGGACCCCAGCTCTGAAGATTCTAATTTGATAGTCCTAAAAGAGGAGTTTGAGTGCATACACATATACTGTCAATATAAACCATGTGTGTTAAGTATAAACATAGGCATGTATGTATGTGAAAAAAATTATATAGTAAACTTCCCTGAGTGATTCAGTTATGTAGCATGGAAAGTACTTTCTAAAATCATTCCATATATTGATGACATATAATTCAGCAAGCAGAATATGGGTTATGTTCCCAAAGAGGGTTAAGGACACAGTCACTGTGACATTTTGCATATAAAATCTGAGTGCTACCAATGTCATTGAAGGACTCGAATTCACAGTCTCCAGCATGGGTAAGAGCAGAGCACTGGAAAAAGGTTAGCAAATCATGTCTCCTACGACCCCATCCTGGTCACCACGTCAATACTCACCTTCTGTAGATCTTCCCTAGCACGTGAAGGGGAATTATGCTCCACTCAAAAAATTGTGGGAAGTGTCACTGGGACTGAGAATATGCAAGGAGGTAAGGTGGAGCCTGTGCTAGCATCACGTGGTGAAAGCTTTAACTGTACAAAGGCTGAATTCTGGGTAAAATACCCACCACTGTCATTCTTGTCCATTGACCACAGTAAGCTGATCTTGACAGTGATAATAACTCACAAAAACTGAGCACATATTCTAGGCTGTCCTAAGAACTCATTTTATAACTTCTTGAGGTGGGTACTTGTATTGTTCCATTTTGCCAATGAGGAGCTCAAAGGGCTGAGAAGTTAACTTGCCCAAATCACAAAGCTAATGAGTGATAAGGCCAATGTTTCAATGCACACGGCCCAGCTCTCACAAATGGCCCCACCTTCCTACTCCGTATCCCAGATCAGAGTGTGACAGGGAGGCTGTTTTACACCATCTTCACAAACTTAAAAAAAAAAAAAAAGGAACCAACAGGTTTTATTCTGGCCAAATTTATATAAAAGCAAAAATGAGGTTTTGGATCATTTCAGATTTGCCTAGGATGACTTTAAAATTTAAAAAGTTGGCTGGGGATGTGGCTCAAGCGGTAGCGCGCTCGCCTGGCATGCGTGCGGCCCGGGTTCGAACCTCAGCACCACATACCAACAGAGATGTTGTGTCCGCCGAGAACTAAAAAATAAATATTAAAAATTCTCTCTCTCTCTCTCTCTCTCTCTCTCTCTCTCTCTCTCTCTCTCTCTCCTCTCTCACTCTCTCTTAAAAAAAAAAATTAAAAAGTTACCAGGAATGAGGCTGGTAACTTAACCATAAACGAGGCTGCTTTTAGAATAGTTATAGAAATTTCCAAGTGCTGCTTAAAAGAGTAGGCATCTAACTCTTTTCATTCCTAGCCTTAGTTTTAGCTTCCATAAATTTAACTCCTATTATTATTATTGCTTAATATAATATTTAAATATTGGAAAACACGAAGAGAACTCGCTCTGACAATTTTATTGTGCGTTCCAGTTTAAACAAATATTGTCTTGGGGCAGTGATGCATTCACTATTATTAGTTCCTGTCATCACTATATATACACATTTTTTTTTCTATTTGTGCCTCTTTTATGCTTATTCTATTCTTCAAAAGTGTCTTTATGAAGATACATCTGTTTAGCTTTGGTGATTAGAAGAAACATTAGTGAACCTACTCTTTCAGAGCATAAATATTTAATGGATGTTCCTCATTAATTTCTTCTGAAACTGACTCTTGTTAGACTACGGTTAGATATATTTCTTGAATTAAGACCAGATATAAGGAGCAGGGACTCTGCCTATTTTGAAAATGGGCCATTTACTTTTAAGGGAAAATTATGACACTGGTGTCCATCAGTGGCAATAAGAGAAAGCCTGTTTTACTGAGATGCATCATGTCTTTTGTTTGCTTAGGGCCTTGCATCAAAAGTGTCTGTTTATCAATCTGTTTCTTTAATTTTCCACACAAGCCTGCCTTTTAATCAAACAGATCCAAAACCCAAGGATCCCTCCTAGGCCTGCCCTTGACCTCCTGTCTCCCTTTTCTTTGTAAAACAGCCCATTTTTTTTGCCTGACAGCTGTGGTGGTGGTGGGGGTCTCCTCTGAGCTGATACATACACACAGAACCCTGTCCCAGTTTAGTGTTTATTTCCTATCCTGCTATTTATTAATATATATCTAGTATAAATAAGCTGGTGCAATTAATGAGTAGGTAATAAAAATACAGGTTCTGAGACAAATAGCCCAGTAAAATACTTCCCTGAGGGCTTTCTCCTGATTAATAGTTGATTTCCTTCTATGAAAAGAAGGACACATTAGCGTTTGCCTGGTTCTGACACTCAGGGCAGGCAAATCTCACCCCTAGTATAAGCAATGCATCCCCTTGGTCTTCTGAGAATCTGGAGAAATTACTCAGCCTCCCTGCAAGAAGGGCTACACTTCACTCATCAAAGGCAAGTTGGTGTTGGTTTAAAAACAAAACAAAAAAACTAGTAAGTTACATTGATTATACAGAAGTGTGCGCCTCAAATGCAGGACCAGTGTGTAAGTCCCAAGTGGCTGTGCTAAATTCTAAGTAATGGAAGTCTTCTTAGACCTGCTGGCTCCCGAAGGTCTGTTACCCCCAAGATAACAATGCCATGTATTAACGAGAAATGTTAGTGTCAACCAGAAAGACCAGCAATAGCAGATTGATTAAATAAATTATGGAATGGCAATATAATGGAATAGACTACACTGATTATAAATAATATTGTCATAATAAAAATAGTTAACTGTTTAGAACAGGTCAAGCATAGTGCTAAGTATTAAATAGGATTTCCACCTTTTTATTGGTGCATTATGATTATCCAAAACAGTGGGATTCGATGTTACATATCTGTACATGCACATAATATAACAGTGTGATTTGGTCAATTTTATTCCCCAGAACTTCCCCTTTCCCTTCTCCCTGGCTTCCTTTCTCTGCTGTATTGGTATTCCTTCTATTTTCATGAGTGTTAAGTAGTTTTAAAGGATGTTTTAAAAAATGTATCATGTAGTTTTATGATAATTTATTATAAATTTTTTTGTATTTTAAAAATAATTTTTAAGGTATGTAAAATGTATGCCCATTTTACAGATAGGAAAGTTTTAAAACACAAAGGGATTAAGTAGCTTGCATAGAATCACACAGAGAAGAAACAGCAGAATTGGGCTAGGAATCCAGGTATATGAAATTTGGAAAATTAAGCAAAGGAATTGTTAAAGGAGAAAATGACATTAAGAAACTTTATCCAGTAACCTCTCATTTTAATTTTTTAAAAGAATAGTTCTTATTTTTCTCTTTTACCAGTAATCATGTATCATCTTTGCCTTTTTATGATTGGAAAAAGTCATTTTTATATTTGAAATAAAATATGTTGAGTTATATTTGACATAGAACATATGGCTCTTTATAGGACTATACTGCAGTGTTTATTTAGTGTCTCCTTCATGTCAGGTTGAATTCCTTCCTTTGTGAT
Source organism: Urocitellus parryii (assembly GCF_045843805.1). NCBI lineage: Eukaryota > Metazoa > Chordata > Mammalia > Rodentia > Sciuridae > Urocitellus > Urocitellus parryii. The sequence goes on from NC_135531.1 coordinate 100,300,445, forward strand.
TTCTGTTTGAATTTTAGAAGAGCAGACAAACTTGTGAAAAAAAAAACTCTCAGAAAAAAAGCATAAAGTCCCAGTTTGCTGTTCAGTTGGTTCCCACTGTAATTTAGAATTGATGCAGAAAGGAAACACCAGGCAATGACTCTTGTGTGTCTAACGAACTGCAGTGGACCCCGCAGGCGGTAGCCAAGAGCCGGCATGGCAGGAGTTAGGTGAAGGTACAATAGGAAAAGAGCACTCGCAACTCAATCTCAATATTGGTTTCTTTAATAAATGGAGCCATAAAGTTGTATTGAAGTGAATATACATTATTAGTATCGCTTACCATGTTTATGATCCACTCCACATCAAAGTGACATAAAAAGCAGAGTTAGTACCAATTAATATCCAATTGCTCATCAAACTTTAATTTGTATTTGCTTTCCCCTGATTGATACATCTTTTATAACCAAAAGGCTCCATCTCTTTATAACATATGCTATCATTCAAGGCCACTTGTTTTAATCACTCTGCAAACCAGCATGAAATTGTCTCATAATTCACCCAGGTTTTGTCACAAGTGGCTGAAGTTACAGCAGTCTTTTAAAAGGAGCAGCAGCCCTTCTCAGAAATGTTTGGAATTATTACAACTGTGGATCAGATCCCAGGCTAGAAGCAGTCTTATCTGATTGATGAAGAAAATGCTGAATTTTCAGAGGCATCAAATTTCTTTCTGTTTTTACCCCCTGGCTTGGATTTTGGTAGTGTAGCTGCAGAATGGGTTTAATAGTTGCAGGGACATTGGCACAGGTTTTGGGGAGAGGTGTCACCTGCAAGGCTGGCTCTGCAAGAGCAATTCCAGATAGTTACTAATCCACAGCCAGGGTTAATTTGGATTTAACACATGATAAAATAAACAAAGAAACAAACAGGAACACTCATATCTTTCATGTTACCTTTTATTAGGTCTACAGATAGTGAATTCAGAATCATCCAAGAGTTTTTGTGTTGTTTAGCTATTGTGAAAAATCGAGGGTTCTCCAGGGCACCCAAGGGAGTTCCCTGCACCCAGGGAAAGATCTCCGAGATCCTAGGGCCTTTCCCACTCCCCAGAGCCAAAGCAAGGCTTCTCAGAGGTCCAGGCCACATCTATATTTTAAAAGCTCTTAATATATTACAAAATTAAAAATGTCAAAACAGAACTATGAAATTGGCATATTTAAATTTTCACATTAAATAATGTAAATGCTTTTGGCATTTAAAGAAGAGGAAGAAGAGAAGGAAGAATGGTTAAAGGAAAAAGAAGAATGAAAATGAGAGGGCTGGGGATGTGGCTCAAGCGGTAGCCCGCTGGCCTGGCATGCGTGTGGCCCGGGTTCGAACCTCAGCACCACATACAAACAAAGATGTTGGGTCCGCCGAGAACTAAAAAAAAATAAATATTAAAAATTCTCTCTCTCTCTCTCTCTCTCTCTCTCTCTCTCTCTCTCTCAAAAAGAAAAAAGAAAATGAGAAAGCATGGTGGTGCAAACTTGTAATCCCAGAGATTGGGGAGGTTGAGGCAGGAGGATCACAAGTTCAAGGTCAGCCTCAGCAACTTAGTGAGTCCCTGTCTCAAAATAAAAATAAAGAAGGGTCTGGGGATGTGCCTCAAGTGGTAACTCGCTCGCCTGGCATGTGCGGAGCCCTGGGTTCGATCCTCAGCAGATGTGTTCACCGAAACTAAAAAATATATTTAAAAATTCTCTCTCTCTCTTTATAAATCAATCAATCAATAAATAAATAAATAAATGAAATAAAGAGGGCTGGAGAGGTAGTTCAGTGGTAACACACCTCTAGTTTCAGTCCCCAGTACCAAAAGAGAAAAATATTAAAAAAAAGAATGAAAATGATGAAAATGATTTTAAGTATAATCTTTTTGGGGGGATACCAGGGATTGAACTCAGGGGCACTCGACCACTGATCCACATCCCCAGCTCTATTTTGTATTTTATTTAGAGACAGGGTCTCACTGAGTTGCTTAGCACCTTGCTTTTGCTGAGGCTGGTTTTGAACTCGAGATACTCCTGCCTCTGCCTCCCAAGTTGCTGGGATTGCAGGTGTGCATCACCACACTTGGCAAATAAAATCTTCTTTGGAGAAAAATTTCAAAAGCCTAAAGCCCCTGCTTCAAAGAACCTGGGCCAGACCCTGAAGTAAGTTCCCAGCCTTGGTGAGCCTTGCATGGAAAAAGAGATGGGGCAATTTCTGCCTGCCTTCAGTGGGGTGGACATGGGTGTGTCTAGTCCTTTGAACTATTTTAATATATAGGTCAAACAACCTTAAAGTAGGTTTTCTTTACAAGGGTTTGGGTGAGAACTACAATCCCAGTGCTCCTTATATCCTCCCATCCTACCACTGGTGTCTGGGTGAGGCAAACTGAGTGTGTCCATACCAAGCTGCGGGCATGACTCCCTCTCCCAACTATTCAAACAATGGCATGGTGGTGAGACTACAAATCCTGGAGACTTTCTTTTAAATCATGAGTCTGCATGTTCCTAGTTGTGAGATACTGGCCATGTTACTAAATTTCTGAGCCCCAGTTTGCTAAATTATAAATGCAGGGTAATAATGATACTCTCCTCCCTGTAGGATTGTTACGGGGATTAAATGAGATCACCCTGTCAAAGCACTGGGCACAGTGCCTGGCCTTAGCATAAATGTTCAACAAATACACTAGATATTATTACAAAATTATTGCTTGCTGAGCTCAAGCTTGCAGAGCTGGGAATGTGGAGAGTAGCTGTGCTACCTACCAGGGCAGCCGAGTGTTATAGCAAGAAGCCTTATGTCATCCAGGAAAGTCCAAAGGATAGTACTCACTTTGTTTTTTAAATCGCTATTTCAGACTTCCTATAAAGTTTAGAAAAGAATATAACAAACACCCAAAGTATCCATCATTTGCCTAAGAAATAAAACACTATGAACAATAAAATGCTTTACAGCTATTAAAATAAATAAACCAGAGCCATGCGGATAAATCTCAAAAACATAATGTTGATCAAAAAGAGCAAGTGAATTCAGAATCATCGGAGACATCCAGTACAATACCATTTATATCAAGTTTATAAACTCGCACAACGATGCTATGTACAAATTGTTTAGTGATGCATGCAGAGGCACTAAAAGTATCTAGATATTCAGGGGAATGATAAGCAACACTTTGAAGAATGGGAGCCCTTTAATTCTCAGGTGTCCTGGCTTTGTTCTCAGCAGGGCCTAGGTCAGGAGCTCCTCTCCCTGCTGTCTTTACACAGATGTTAGCCCCTGTGGAGACAGAACTCCAGGCAAGCAGTGTTAAATACACTGAAAGCAAAATTCTTCCTTTGAATGTACTCAGCTCCCATTAAAGTCCAGGGGCGCTCTCTCTGCAGGCCTCAGTCTCTTTTGGACTCTGGGAAGCCTCCTGCACATCATGACATGACATATTCAACCTGAATTCTGAAGGTTGGATGTAACATAAAAGCAGCCAACCAACAGCATAAATGTATATGAAATGAAATCAATAAAATGTGTATTTTTTCCCTCTATTGAAGATAGTCCTAGGAGGGTACATCACAGAAGCTGGGACAGTGCTAGGGAGATGCTAACAGGAAGGATGAAGGCAGCGGGAGTGGGGGGCTGTGAGCAGGGGGTGAAAGGTGGGAGTCTGTGTTAACATTCACTCTGTGAGCCAGGAGTTAATGAGAAATGCCCTTCCTTTCCCCTCATCACTTGAAAATATCTACTACCAATGCTTAGGTGATGAAATAGGGACTTCTGTTTTTTTTTTTTATTCTACTTTATTCTAAGAGGTCATCGTAATAAAGAATTATTCCTGAGATCACATCGATTTCTTTTGCAAAAGGTTGATACGAGATTATGAGTTTATGATGAGATGGAGAACTGGAATCAGGCAGAGAGAGAAATGATTTTGTTCATATGCTGTTTTTCAGCTAAAACCACAGCAAAGTTTTTACATTTCATGATAATAAAATGCCAGGCACTGCAACGAGTCCTTTTGTGTCAGCGATTTCATTTATACCTGGTGGTAACATACAAGGTAACACAGCAGAGCTTCTATGAAACCAGAAATACACGGTTAAGTCACAATTGAACCCGGGGAACCTGACTCCAAAATCTATGCTACATCTGTCATCATATAATATATGTTCCTCCACTGAAACTTTTGCTGTGAATAGATGCTCTATGTTTCCTAATAGAATAATCCTCTAACTGTACTCTGACTCTGCCACAGTGCTCTGTTGCTGGCAGCTTTGGCAGTTACTCACCTGACTGTCTCTATCATAAATCCTATATTATAAGTGACAATATCACCCAGTAGTTGAAGCCTTAGTCTGAAACTGGGAATCCTCTCTAATCCCCTTTCTTGTTCTAAAGTTACCCTGCTGCAGCATGCACTTCTGTTCTTCACCTCTCATGACTATCTTCTCCTCTCCCAGAGCTGGGCCTTTGCACCATTTTTTTTTTTAATATTACACATTCAAGTGTGGCCTCAGGGGATTGAACCGTAGGTAGGCATCTGATAATTGGGGGAAGCAATCATTTGTGGTCAGAATCAGCCAGACTGTCTTCTGGGAATTTGGGCAAAGAAAGAAAAAATTGAAAAATAATGCCATCTCCTTTCTTGAACAGTGATGTCATTTAGAAATTCCTGAAGTCATCAGCTTCATAATCACATCCTAAAGACCAGCTCCATTTGAGCAGTTTGACTGTATTGTGGCATAGTTTTATCCTTTTTTTAAAATTATTATCTTGTCACTTTTCAAAATGCTTTACTTTGGGGTCACTAAGACTTTTGCTCTTACAACATTATTACTTTGAGGTGAGATTTCCAGGATTCTAGCTTATTTTACATTAGTTATACTTCAGAATAGTTTTCTTCTTCTGCCTGATTGTAGTGGTGGAGACTTACCTCAATCTCAAAAGTTCTATTTCAGACTGGGGATATAGCTCAGGGGTAGAGCCCTTCCCTACCATGTGATTCCTGGCACTGAAAATAAAAAAGTGTGATTTTTCGGAGCACAGCATTATGATATATGTGTTGCTTTGCATTCATTTCATTTTCAGGGAGCAATAGATATTTTTGGACCTCTTGTCACCCAACTCCAGGCACACATTTTCTATGTACACGTAGAGCCTGGTATTATCTTGTGAGTTAATAGTAAATCCAGGACTGGGATGTGAAAGTGCCCATGAATGGGGATTTGGAATCTCTTGGGGTTACTTGATTGTGAGTAGTAGAGACCAAATCTGACTAATAAAAAAGAATTTACTGGCAATACAAAGTAGATTACAGAATTGAAGAAAGGCTGAAAATCTCAAGGAATAGCAGGAAGCAGGTAGGTCTGAGGTCGTAGCAATGAGGGGGACTATGCTTCAGTGTTTCCATTGATGAGAATGAGCTGCTACAATCCCTGTCAGTCCACTTGAAGCTGTTTCCATGTAGAGACCACAGGCCTGGACTTATGTCAACCCATTAGCCAGAGAAGGGTATGATTTCCCATTGACAATCCTACCAAAGTTGTATCTACTCACGAAGGTTCTCCAAAGCAAAGCTGGGGTGTAGAAGGGAGAATAGCTGGTGTTCAGATTAAAACAAATGTCCATTCTCTTTTAGGATTTCATTTGACTGCTCCCCAAGAGTGGTCCAAGCAACCACTTTATCAGAAGAACCACCATGTGTAGAGGCCAAAGTCATGGATCAAGATGCACTCGGCTCTACGTTGCTTAGTATGACAGACTTGTATTTGATGTGTGTGGATATAGGTGTTGTGGTTTGAGAGTCCCTAGGACTTACAACGTGAGACTTCCTGGTGCAAAGTGTTAGGTTGGTGACGGCTGTTTAGAATATGAGGAAATATGGGTGTTTAGGTGTTCCACCTCACTATCAATCAATTCTGTGATTGGAACTGAAATCTGCATCATCTGCAGAGAAGGGGAATCTGATCTGTAACAACAGAGACAGAATTTCTAAGAGGTTATACAAAGTCAATAACTATTCCTAATCAGGTTCCTGAGTATGTCTGCTTCTCTTGATTCACTTACTTCTTTCTAATGAAAAGAAATATTTTGTATGTACAACTTAATTTTGGATCATGTCTTCTCTCTCTCATTTTTTCTATAATAGCTTCCTGGTTTATTCTCTATTTAGGTTCACAAAGATCATTGTCCTCTAAAATATTAATCAATTACTTTAAAATAATTTTAGCATTCAAGTAATTTATGTTCACTGCAGAAAAATCAGAAACAGACAAAAAAGAAACAAAAATGAAAATCCACAGACAACCATTTGATAATTTTTACATGTCTTCCTCTAGATTTTCCCCTATGTATAATGCATTACATAGACGTGCTCACAATTTTTTAAAAAGGAAACGTACTGATCATATTGCTCTCTTTATCTTTTTCATTCAACAGTGTGGTTTTTTTCCATAATTATAAATATTTCCTCTATATTGTCTTCATACTTTCAACGAGTATCATATGTCAATATATTTTGTTTTACTTGTTCATTTTGAGACAAAGAAAAAACAAGTAACCACATTTCTTATTTCCCATTTAGTGCCTTCATTTTGATATCCCTCTTTACATGACCGTTAAATCTAGATTTTTCTAAAGTAAGTGATAACAACAAAATGATAGGGCTGGGGATATAGTTCAGATGGTAGAGTGCTTGCCTTGTAGGCTCAAGGCCCTGGGTTCAATTCCCAGCACCACAAACAAATAAAAAATGATAAACACAATAGTGGTTTAAAAAAAATGAATTTTCTTGAGCAGTAAAATTTCCTTTGTGGATGTCCAGATGTGTTAAAGATCTTCAAGCACTTGGATGCATTTTTTTTTAATGTGGAAGAAGCTAGCTTTGCTGTTTCCATTTTACCCTTAAGAAAAAGGAGGCAGACAGTATTAAGGCCATAGGAGAAGTCATTGGAAGAGCCCAAAAGAGAACTTGAAGTTCTAATGGCCCATTCCTCTGATCAAACCACAAAGCCACACTGCTTCCCTTTCCGCTGCTTTGGGGCTGGGCTTGGAACGGAAAGTGCTGCCTCCCAGCAAGAGCTGAATGGTGATTTGCCATTCACAGTCCTGGTTGCTCAGTCAAGAGAGCACAGACTCCCCAGCTCTCAATTGTGGGTGAAAGCTTCTTATCATGTGCAGGACCCATTGATCTGTTTCGACAATGACTCCTGAATTATATGGCCCCTAAATGTTTGCTGCCAGAGAGATCTATACTGTGGATGCAGTGATGGGTACTTACTGGAAACTATTGCCTGATAGATGAGTTTTGCTGTTTTGTCTCAATGAAATATCCCTGTGTGCTTACAGATTGCTTTCCTTCCAACTCTTTCCCTTGTCTCCAGTATAATGAATTGTAATAGAAAACAGTGAACTCAAATGATTTTTACATGTCATAATGTTGAAAGTAAAGCCATGCTTGTATGTGAGGACAGAGCAGCAAAAGTTTTTCTGAGGATGATTTGTCAATTCATGGAAAAGAAATAAAGAGATTTAAAAATGTCCACACCCATTTACCCAGAAATTGTGCTTTAAGTAATTTATCGAAATCAAACAGTGGTGGAGGAATTCAAAGATTGAATTACAAAGGTCTTCTCTTTAGTGTTATTCACTGCAGTTAAAAAAAAAAAAAAAGAAGCCATTTCAAAGTTAGATAATAGGAGATTGCTTAAATGAGTTGTACTTGACTGTATAATGGTGTTATATACTATCATTAAAATTAACCTGTACTAGAGTTCATAATGACAAGGAAAGTTGTTTATGCTACTGTATTAATTTTTTAAATTATTAGACAATTTGGGTTTGATACATGCTTTACAAAAATAATATATGTAGACATACTATACATACACACACACAAACACACACACAATGCAGAACGCTGTTCCTTCCTATCTTACTCAGTCTCCAACTATTCTCCCCCTTGATTCTCTTGATTTCTTCTCTCTGTTATCACAGGCCCATTGTCCAAGAAGTTCCCTCTTCCTGAAACATCTTTCTTCTTTTTCAGGGACACATCTTTCAGATACCAGCTCAAACATGCTTTCTCAGGAAAGCCTTCTCTGACCCCACATCGAGCTTGAATCTCTATTGTTCTTAGAGTCACCATATCTGAGACAGACATTTTCTGAATAGACAGTGATCGACACTAATCTATCTTGACACTACAGGGTAGCCCAAACTCTGGAAGCAATATCAGTCTCTCACAAATTGTAATATTAATAAACTAATTGTTATATATTTTCTTATGTTTTCAGGCTCTGTGGACTTTTTCAAAGTTCACAAAAGTACTTTTTAAAAGACAGTTGCTAGAAATTTAGTCACATTAAGAAATTGTTGATAAATTTTTTAGGTATGATATTTTGTGATTATATTTTAAAATATTAATTTTTTTAGGTGTAGATGGACACAACACAATGCCTTTATTTTTATGTGGTGCTGAGGCTTGAACCCGGGTCCCACCCATGCTAGGCGAGTGCTCTACCACTGAGCCACAATCCCAGCCCCTTGTGATGATATTTTAAGGAGCCCTTGTCCTGGAGAAATACATTCTAAAATGCTTACAGAAATAACCCAATCACTATTTGCCCCCAAATAACACAGGAGATAGGTTGTGGGCAGTGGTGACCAGGACTGCTACTATATTCTGCAAATAGGGGAAATACCCAGTACCAGGTATATGGGGCTTCACTGTACTAATCTGGACTGTTGAGTATGTTTGAAATTCTTCCTAATTCAAAAACTGAAAATGGAATTTGGCAATGTCTGACTTGCCACTTTCCCTTATAGGCTCAGTGGAACTCTTTCCCCTGGGTCAGTCCCACAATTTGGGGAGCACTCATTTATAAGTCATCCTGTTCCCTAGCACATGGCAAAAACAGGACTAGGCAGAGTCAGAGGTGAAGGAATTCTTTGATGCAAATCCCCATCCCATAGTTAGGTCATTCTCCTCAATGGCTCAGTAACTTGTGGCCTTGAGCATTCCATAAGGATGACCTGGACTTTGGTAGATCTGAGCACTCAAGGGCCAGTTCCACTCTTGTTTGTGCTTATGTTTGCTCCTGCTTGACTGACCGTTGTTCCTGAATGCCCTGCTCTGGGGCTGCTGCAGGTCAGGGAGGCCACAGGCATCCACAAGTCCCAGCCAGGCCAAGGCTGGAATCAATCGCTAGCCAGCAACACTGCTGATGTGTGAGTGGGACTCAAAAGAAGATCCAGGGATCTGGCTAGCAAAGCTGTGTCCAGCCCCTGATCATACCATCTCAGCTGTTCCACCCTGTACACTTGATTATTCTTCCAGGCACATGACTAGATCATGCTTCCTTGCTTCCTAAAGTTATGTGGTCACATACCTTGTTCTGGTCTATGAAACAGGAGCAGAAACGACATGTATTTGTTTGTTGTATAAACCTTTAAGAAAACCTTTAAGACTCTTCCCCCTGCACCTGAACTGCAAACTGTCTTATGGGAGAGACTCCTTCACTTATCACTGAGTGAAGGTGACCTGGGCAGAGACCACTTCCTGCCCCCACTGACACATGATGTGCATGCATTGTGAGAAACAACTGTTGGTTTGTATAGGCCATTCAGATTTGGTGGTCACGACCTCTACATAACCCAGTCTGCCTTGCCCCATGCACACACTTATCATAGCTGTAGCTTTACATCTGCTAGTGTAATTCCCCCTGTCTGTCTCAACTGTGGTGCCTGGGTTTTAGGGGACAGACATTGTACTAGAACCTGGAGGCACAGCAGCAAACAAAGTCAATAAAGCCTCTGCTCTCATGAAGTTGTTATCTGCCCACACACCAAAAAAATATAAATAAATAAATAAATATGCAGAGACCCACATGAAAACGAGTCATATGCCATCTTCGGAGCAGACTTCCTGACAGAGGGATGAGTAACCTCCTATGGGGCCCTGCTCTTCTGTGTCCCAGTGGGAATGGGTAATAGTAAGGAGATAGTATTGCAGGGGCAGGGCTTTGTAGGCCCTGGGAAAGTCTTGGGGTTTTGTTTTGACATGATGGGAAGTTACTGAAAGATTTTGAACAGGGGTATGTTGTGATGAAACTCTTTAAAAAGATCACTCTGGCTAATGATTTAAGAATTGACTAGGCAGGACTAGGCTATAGCTCAGTGGTAGAGTGATTGTTTAGCATGTGCAAGGCCCCGGATTCAATTCCCAGAACTAGGAGGGGGCGAGAATTGACCTTGGAAATAAGGAGGTAAGGGCAGATGTTGGGAGGTCAGTTTGAAGGCAAGAGAAGTTGGAGACCTGGCCACAGGCAATGGCCTTGAAAGTACTGAGATTTTGGAAATATATTGAAAGTGGGAATGTCAAGATTTGGCAATGGATTGAACGTGGAATATGAAAGAGAAGAATCAAACATGATTCTGATACTGTCCTGAGTAAATGGACCAATGGTAGTACCACTGGGGACAATAAGCATTGAGAGCAGAGAGAACTTAGGGGAAAGGTAGTGGAAGTTAATAGTTACATGAACAAATAGGAATATTCAGAAAACTATATTGGAATGATATATACTAAAATATTAGAGTAATTGTGGGGTGCAAATTACTTTTCTTACCTCTTCTCTGAGGCTTCATAATTTCTGATGTTTTTGTAATAAACATGCAAAGAGAAAAAATATTTTTATGGAGAGAAGTTGTATTTCTCTAGCTATAACTTAGGGCTGTGGAAGTCCAGCAAAGTTCTCTGGTGGTCTCATATAATTAAAAAAACAAACAAACAAACAACAACAAAACCCCACAATTTTCTCTTTATAGCAGCACAGTTATGGCTGTGTTTTTATTACATATGATTTGGTGGGACAAGCAAGCACCAATTTTAAAAAATATGTTATTACTTTTGTGACATTTAAAAATTCAGAAAATACAAATGAATAAATAAATCATGAAATATTCTTATAATGGTATAATATATAGTCATTTAAAGGCTAAGGAAGAGCTCTATGTATTGATATGGCAAGGTGCCCATCATGGCCCCTGTCCCACCCCAATGATGACAATTTGCTGGTGGTCTAAATGTTTCAGATACCAAGCTCTTTGCAAGTACTCATTACTTTTTTTTTACTCTTAAAACAACTCTATTATCAGGTACGAAATATTATACTATGAATACAGACAAATCATTCTTTGTAATTTTCCTTCTCAAGGATAGGACTTTCTGGCCCTTAAACTTGAACTGAATTTGGTACTGAATAAGTGAGCTCCATCTGGCCATACTGTCCATTTAAAAGTCCCTGTAATTGTATGGAGGTTCCTCAAAAGACTAGGAATGGAACTGTCACATGACCCAGTCTTACCACTCCTTGGTATTTATCCTAGAGAATTAAAGTCAGTATATTTAGGGATAACGTGTACTCTTATTTAGAACAGCGCAATTCACAATAGCCAATTTATGAAACAAGCCTAGGTGTCAATGGATGAATGGATAAAGAAAATGTGGCATACACACACCTGTTTTATTCAGTCATAAAGAAGAAGGGAATTATGTCCTATGCAGGAAAATGGACGGAACTTGAGCATTATATTAAGTGAAATAAGCCAAACTCAGAAAGGCAAGGGCCGTGTTCTTAATTTCATATATGGAAGCTAGAGAGAAAAAAGGACAAAAAGGGTGAGGCAGATCTCATGAAAATAGAAGGGAGGCCAGAAGAATAGAGGAAAGAGGGAGGGAGGGGAGAAGGGAAAGGGAAGGTTCTAGGGAATGAAACTGACTTATATTGTTACCTTGTGCCCATATAGAGATATATAACAACAAATCACGATTATGCTATGGTATATAATTATAATGCACCAATAAAAAAGAAAAGGAAAAACATGAAAAAATGCTCTATCATTACTTTGTGGACAAAAGAAAAAAAATGACAATTTTTTTTCCAGGACTGGTGATTGAACCCAGGGGTGCTCTACCACTGAACTACATCCCCAGTCCATTTTTTATTTTTATTTTGAGACAGGGTCTTACTAAGTTGTCTGGGCTGGCCTCAAACCTGCAATCCTACCTCAGCCTCCCAAATTGCTGGGATTACAGGTGGGCACCACTGTGCCTGGCTCAAAAGGACAATTTAAGTTGTGAAACTGCAACACAATGTTTTGAAAACTGTAGATATAACGGGGCTGACAGTTCAACACATTTTATACCAATGCTCTATGGCAGAACAGTTCTTTTTGGTGGTCTAGACGGGCCCAAGCGTTTGCACTATATATAGACTGTAGCTAGTTCTTAAGAAGCATATGATGGGAACTTCTTAAAATTAATGTTATTTACCTGCTAGGATGTAAATGCTAAAAGGATGTGGTCTACATTATGGACAAGGGCTCTGTAAAATGTGATATTAGAAAATGGAAATTTTACGAGTTCTGGGAACAGAAACAGGTGATGAGAGTGAAATGAGGGAAAACTCTAATTTTTGCTGCATTGTTAGAACTTAATAATCCAAAATACATACTTTTAAAATCATGAATAATAGAGCTACCACATTTCAGGGTTAATTGTGCTTATTTGGTTCTATCAAGTTGCCTGTTCCTGAAAAATAAACCTTCTGCTTAAAACAAAGCAGGTTCATACCAGTGTTTGTGGGGCTGGAATCACAGAATGCCAAGCTACAGAGGCACTCAAGGCTGTCAAATCCAACTTCTAGACTGGGTAGGAATTCTCTCTTATTGGGTGATTATATCTTCTTGGGAGAGATTCTGGGGAATGAAATTGGCCAGATGATTGGCATCAGAGTGTAGTGGAAGAGACCCCCATAGACTGCCCATGCCCTCAAACAGCCCTCAATATCCTAGCTCTGTGGCCTTGGATATTGCTTGGCCCCTTAAGACTTGGCTCAACTCATCTTCTAAATGAGAAGAATTGAAGTTCCTACCCAGAGGACTATTGGAAGGAGTAAATCTGAAGAAATCTCTGTAAAGTCTTTGGCACAACACCTGATACAATATTATAACTACATCTTCATCATTATCATCATCAGTGTCACAGAAAAGAGTAACTACAAGAGAGCTGTCATAATGTAGGGGACCAAGGAATCCTGCTCTTGAAGAAGGATCAAGGTCTCTAGGCTATGTTTGATCATAAGGCACTCCCCTTTTCTTGAACTGAATTCTCATGAGCATTCTGTTCTCACTTTTAAGAAATTCTTATGATATTTTCTTATTTTGAATATCCATTGACATTGGAAAAGCTCACTTCATGCAAGTGTTTCTTTCATTAAGATGCACAAAACAGAAAGATAAAATCCTCAATAAAGGAAAATAAGCTGATTGGCCACCTCCCTGATTAAAGCCCTATTTTTTGAGTGCAAAAACCCACTTTATAGTTGTGATGTTCTCTTAATACATATATGATATATGGAAATTTACAGTGTTTTAAATACTTTCTCATACTTTATCTCATTTAATACCAGCAAACTTGAGCAAAAGGTAGAGCAAAGCACATATTATTATTGTTCTTGTTCAATAGATAAGGAAACAGAGAGAGGGAAAGCAACGAACTTGCCTAAAGTGTTTCATTATTAATGACAGAAACCAAACCAGCATATCTATGTGTTAGTCAACGTTTCGTCACTGTGACCAAAATATCTGACAAGAACAGCTTAGAGGAGGAAAAATTTAGTTTGGCTCAAGGTCAGTGGACTCCACTGTTCTCAGTCCGAGTCATGGCCAAAGGGTTTGGCAGAGGAGTGTTGCTCCATTCTTGGCGACCATGAAGCAAAGAGAGAAAGGGGAAGGAGCCACAGGGAGGACGCACCTTTCCAAGGCACACTGCTAGTGACCCACCTCCTCCAGGCAGTTTCCACCAACCAACAGTTACCACCCAGTCAGTCCATTCAAACTAGGACCGACTGCGTCGGCGACAGCTCTTAAAACCCAATCATTTCACCTCTCGTATGGACAAGGAGGCTTTTGGGGGACACCTTGTATCCAAACCATAATACTTTGTGTATAGGTTTCTGTTGTCTTTTCACCACATAACAGAAAACAAATATGTGCAGCCACTCTCTCTTTCTTCATCTGTAACAGTCATTACTAATCCGCCACAACGTTCTTTCCCACCACCTGAACCCATGCTTGGGATCGTTCTCATCACAATGCTCCAGATAGCCATGGCTAGTTGAATACAAGTAGCTCAGGAGTCATAACTTACTTACTGGCCATTTCTGGATGAGGCTATCTGTCCTTCATCATTGATAGTATTATCTAGTCAATTTAGTATATCAAAGCTGGAAAAAAAATCTTTCCCTTAGAAACATTATACCAGATCCTGTTTCCAGTGGGTATGTGGTCAAGGGAAGAATCTGGGTCATTTTCATACTCCACAACCTAGAATGGAACCTGACACAGATAGATACGAAACTATGTTTTGATGGATAGATGGACGAATGGATGGATGAATGGATGGATGAATGAATGGAGTTAGTGATTGAATAGGCTATTAGAGGAAAGTTCTCAGTGGAAAAGAGCCTCCTCCTCTGCTTTTGGTTTTATAGACTTTCACTTCAGATGATGGCTTGACGCCTTTCTGTCTCCTAGGATTGGACTGTCAATCTGGAAAGCACCGTCCACCTTCCAAACACCATTTATCTCCATTTATCAGAGGATATTATTAGACATTATACTGCTGAGGTAGCAAGTTAGTTAGGGCTTTTAGTTCTGGGTCTGTGATAAGGACTTAGGGAAGTATATGCTGCTAAGGGAGAAGGAACATGGTTTCTGTATTACTCTGGACTGATGACAGCTGCTAGCACTCTGCTGAATGATCAATAACTGGCTGCCAGTCCAGTTACTCCTCACTGGCTATTTTAAGGAGTGCCACAGAGACCTACCATGGACTCATGAGAAAATATTCTGAAACGTTGAAGTCCATCATTCCTCCTTTAGATGGGGGTCTTAGTTTTGACCTTGGTCATGGAACCTAGACATGCATGCACATCCAGGCATCCCTCGAAGGGGTACTATTGAAAGCCATTTATGACAAGGCAAAGGATCAGCCACTCTCTGCACTTTACCATTGACTGGGGACCAGGCTCACTGGTGCCCAGACTTCGATATTATTGGTGAGAATCTGAGGTTCTAGATATTTCTGCCTTCCCTGCATTGCTTTCCATTTTAGTTGCCCTTTCTCAAATAAAGATAAAGGGACAGTTCATGGGGGCCAACTAGCTATCAAATGGTCCTAATTAAGGTAAGGAGTTCCTTTCACAAGCTCAGACTAATAGAAAGAAAAATCATTTCCTTTCTTCACTTTTTTGTTTTATATTCAGAATCCCTAGGAAGAACTTATAGGACTGGGGAAAGTTTTTGACCCAATAAAATTTTTTATGAGCTTGGGGGTTTATTTACCCTGAAAAATGTGATAGAATTGGTTCCACAATTCATTCCATTTCCTGTACTTTCTTGGAGAATGGGTGTTAGAAACTCTTTTATGGTAATGATGGCTAATAAAAGGTACTCAGTGTAGACTTCAGTTGACTTTTTAAAAATGTGAAATATTTCTAATATATAAACATTTAGAGGGCTGGGGATGTAGCTCAATATTAGAGATTTTGTCTGGCATGTGTGAGGCCCTGGGTTTGATACCCACCATCCCCCTCCCAAAAAAGCGCATATGTGTGTGTGTGTGTGTGTGTGTGTGTGTGTGTGTGTGTAGAGACAGAGAGAGCAGAGTGGGAGACTAAGCCCATGTATAGCTCCCCAGTTTAGAAAAAAAAAACATAAATACAGTTGAACCTCCATGATGACATTCTTTTCTCCAACCTTCTCCCCTGGGAGCCACTATACTAATCTTGGTATTCATCATTTCCCTGCTTGTCTTCATACTATATGTATGTATTCACAGACAATAATAGCATTTTGTATGTTTTAAAATTTTATATAAATGGTATCCAACCAAATATGTCTTTCTGGGAATGGACTTACTGAACTCATCAGTATGTATGTGAGCTTTCTTTTTTATTCAATGTGGTTGAGTGAACTTTTGACATTAAGCACCATATTTTTTTCAAGAAAAAACATGGAATTTGGGAGGAGGTATGCTTCTGTGACCCCAGACTAGGCTAGATCTTCTTGTTATGAGCTCTCACCACACCACGTTCTTTTTTGTAATGGTTAATCACTGTGCTTTTAATTATTTTGTTTAATAATTAAATACTACATAATTATACATTTATATTATATCCATCCTCCCTGCTAGAAGGTAAGCTCCCTGAAGGCAGGGACCACACATAATCTTGTTCACCATTGTATTTGTTGCACAGCAGGCAGATAAGTGGAGCATGCTTTACTGCCTGCAGAATAACATTCAGATTTCCTGGAATCATATACAAGGTCTTTAGTGATATGGATCCCACTTCCACTTCTGATTCTAGTTCTTGCTTCTCCTATCATCTGCCCCTCTGCTCCTTTGTTCTGTGAAAATACCTATGGTTCCTGAACTCTTGTGGCCTCTTTCTTTGGCACACACTGTCCCCTCAGTCTGCAATATCTACCCACCTTGCTTGCCTGTCAAACTTCCTTTCTTCCCCCAAGGTTCATCTGAAATGACACCTCCTCTAAATGACACCTCCATTGTTAATGATTCAGGCAGAATGTGGTACTTGAACTCTCTGTTTCCACAATACCATCAAATTTCTCTGGCACTTTATTGATTAATTTATTGAAAGATATTTACAGAGCTCCTACGATAAGCCAGGCCTTGCTCTTTGTTCTACATTTACAGAGATGGACAGGATATGGTCCCTGTCATTTACAAATAAGTCAATAAGATCTAGGAAGAAAATAAGTCCCCTCAGTCTGCAATATCTACCCACCTTGCTTGCCTGTCAAACTTCCTTTCTTCCCCCAAGGTTCATCTGAAATGACACCTCCTCTAAATGACACCTCCATTGTTAATGATTCAGGCAGAATGTGGTACTTGAACTCTCTGTTTCCACAATACCATCAAATTTCTCTGGCACTTTATTGATTAATTTATTGAAAGATATTTACAGAGCTCCTACGATAAGCCAGGCCTTGCTCTTTGTTCTACATTTACAGAGATGGACAGGATATGGTCCCTGTCATTTACAAATAAGTCAATAAGATCTAGGAAGAAAATAAGTGGGCCAATATGACAGTCAGTAGGCAGTCTTCTTTAGGAAGGGTAGTTGGAGAAAGCCTGTTTTGAGGGACTATTTGAGCTGGGATCTAAAAGTATGAGAATAAATCTATCACATGAAGGGCTTGTGGCA
This sequence comes from Urocitellus parryii, assembly GCF_045843805.1. NCBI lineage: Eukaryota > Metazoa > Chordata > Mammalia > Rodentia > Sciuridae > Urocitellus > Urocitellus parryii. Next base: position 100,317,736 of record NC_135531.1, read on the forward strand.
GTATTTTCCACCATGTACATCCCCATGACCACTCCCCAACCCTGAAGATAGGCATTGTGTATAATTTATTTGCTTTCTCAATGCCTGACGTAGTACCCAGCACCCAGTAGGTGCTCAGTAAATGACCATAAAAGTATTTCATGAATAAAGGAGCCAAATTATGTTGGCCAGGAAAGAACCTAAGTTATCAAACTGACAACAACAGTCCTACCTCACATGACATTCACATCACCAAAAAATCAGGTCCCTCTCAGGTGTCGACAGATGTGGGGAGAAAGGAATCTTACTGAAGATTCCTTGGTAGACCAGGTAATACCCAAGTGCAGAGAAAGGGGGATTTGTGTCATTTGGAGTATGCATTCTTCTATTGAAGTTACCCCGTGCAGACGCTTAGGACCAGGCTTGGTGCAGACTGGCCCCATAGTCACTAAATTATCACTAACATTTCCATAGAATTAAAGATAATTACTCCCAATGGTTTGGGTAGCGTGTTCCAGGCATGGTCTCACTTAATCTTCTCAAAACCCGAGTCTTATCTCTATTTTACAAAGGAAATGGAGATGGGGCAAGAATGACAGCTAATAAGGGTGAAGCTAAGGCTTACACCCACCTGTGTCTCACTCGGAAATCCAGCTCCTAACCACCCACACCACATGACCGCCTTTGGGCACCAGACCTGTGCAGTTGCATGAGGTCCTGTGCTGAGAAGGGCCCTGCATTTGGTCAGGTGCTTCAGTTTGCTATCTGGAAATTTTTGATAAGTTTGGGCAAAGGTTTCCACATTTTTCTAATGCACTAGACTATGCAGGGCATGAGCTGTTCCTGCCTGCACCCCTGTGTCTGGTACCAGCAAAACAGATGTAGTGAGCATCCTGATTTTTCAGTGGCCCTGAGTGAAATGCTGTAGGCAGCAAATGCCAGAACAAACTCCTTTTCTTAAGATTTGTATCCTAAAGTCTAAATATATGTAAGTCTTTTTCCCAATGATAAAAGGCACACAGACAAGCATTGATGGTGGTTGTGAAGGTTGTTTAATATGCATATATTTTAGTTGCAGTTGAACACAATACTTTTATTTTATTTGTTTATTTTTATGTGGTGCTGAGGATAGAACCCAGCGCCTTGCACATGCTAGGTGAGTGTTCTACTGCTGAGCCGCAACCCCAGCCTGTATTATACATCATTTTATACATAGTAGAGTGAGATTTTCTGAGGAGAAAGTTATTTGTTTTGAGTATATAAAGTTCTGTTTTCTGTATAAATGGTTGAGAATTTCCCCTATCTTTAGAATAATTTTTTTCTGACTCATTCTAAAATAGATGCCTGAACAGAAAATCCAAGAATCTGTATCACCCAGGGAAATCTTGTTATTCTAGTATTTCACTTTTATTCAATTTTATGCTATGTAAGCATCTCTGAATTTTTACAAAAATATTCATATGTATCACCTGTGAGCTCTCCCTAGACTATAGGATCTATAATAGCAGATGAGGTTAACCCTATGTGTCATGGAATCTCCAGAGCCTGGCATACATGTGGTCCTCTAAATACATACTAAGTGAATGAATAAATGAATGAGTGAGTTAGATAACTAGGGTTGGCCTAGAGCTGAAGAGTAACCGATTGGCACTGCCCCAGAAACCCAATTCCAAGTCCCCTCCTCCAAGTGAAATATTTTAATTCTTCCTGATAAGTGTCCACCTCATTAAGGAAGGGTGACTTAGTCGGGAGTAGGGTGTAGTTCAGTGGTAAACAGGGCCCTGGGTTTGATCTAGCTTAGTGTATACAGGGCCCTGAGTTTGAGGTCCAGCACTGCAGAAAAAACAAAAAGTGACTTAGTTTCTATCTTGTTCATTACTTCTGCCTTCTCCAAATCCAGCCCATCCACCCTCAGCCTCCTTCCTTGAGCTAACGCTGAAATTAGCCCAAGTGCAGTTTACCACTTGATCTCTCGTGCTGGTGATCCCGGGGCCCTCTCTTGCCACAAAAGGACTCATATTGTGGAGGTTGCAGTATTGTGGCTGGTCAGGTAACTTCTGTTACTTAGCAACTTTCTCCAGCTTTGTTAAGTTGGACTGTTCAATCTCCTTAATGAATAAGAGCATCAAGCCAGGTAATTGATGCCTGGACGTTTAGCTCATGAATAATTGACTGTCTGGGTAATCCTAGATACATTTCCTCGATCAGATTGTACAATGGAACAGTCATGTCATAGCCAGTGTCAAGTTTTTTTTTTTTTTCTTTTCATCTTAATCAGTTTTATGATGTCAGAAATCTGCTTTCTTGACCCAAAGTCTCAGGTGAACAATGGAAGCAGTGATCCTCCCAAAGCCAGGACACGCTTTCCCTTTTCTCCACGAGAGCTCAGCATTTCCCCCTTCGATGGGCTTAGAAAAGTTCCAGCTCTTCTTGTTAATCGTTTCAGGTATCTTTTCCCACATACATCGGGAAGACAATGTGGTCTAAAGGGGAGGAGGGGAGGGGGAATTAGGTTTCCCAGGCAATGCCAATCATTTACTCTGCAGCTCCAGGCTAACCTCGCTTGTCGGCTGCCCTCATTCACTTTTGCATTCATTCGGTGCACATTTTGAGCACTCCTTCTGCCAGGTACTGAGGATCCCATGGCACAGAGGATTAATCTTGGCTGCTTTTATAAAACTCATATTCTAGGGAGATAAGTCAAGCAGTAAAGGAACAAGTTGTTTTCAGGTAGTGATAAGGACTATGCTGAAAAAAAAATAATGGAGTGGAGTCATGGGGTAGGCATGACGGATGGGAGAGAAGGGCCAGATGGAAATAATTTTAATTGGTGGCCAGGGAAGTCCTCTCTAAGGAGGTGACATTTGAGCTAAGAATTGAATGTCATAGAGAAGTCAGTCATGTGAGGGATTGGAGAAAAGAAGATACGAGACAGCAGAACATAAAGACAGAGGTTTTGAGATGGGAATGGGCTTAGCAAGAATGATGGGGACCAAGGTATGATAAGACGTAGATGTCCACATTGGCACTCACCTTTGACACCTTCCAAGACCAAAAAACAAACAAACACCCCTTCAACTGTAACCTCCTGTCAGTTGTTGAGGGTGGGAATGAGAAGATATGAATAGAGCTAAACTTTTCAAAAAAAAAGTACCTCCCCAATGGTACAAGGCAGTGACACTCTTCATGCATGAAAATCACATGATACCAAAGCTCAGCTCAGGTGAACTCATTTATTCAGCACATACTGATTGAGCCCTGGTCAGAATTTGTGGCAGAAGGTATACAGTGGTGATTAAAGTCAAGTCCCTTTCTCATTGGGCTTGGGTTGTGTTAGGAAAATAGACAGTAGACTAATCAATAAATAAGATAGAGACTGGGCATGGTGGCACATGCCTGTAATTCCAGCGGCTTGGGAGGCTGAGGTAGGAGGATTGAGAGTTCAAACCCAGCCTAGCAAAAGTGAGGATGCTAAGCAACTGAGTGAGACCCTGTCTCTAAATAAAATATAAAATCTGTCTGGGGATGTGGCTCAGTGGTTGAGTGCCCTGAGTTCAATCCCTGGTACCAAAAAAAAAAAAAAAAATTAAAATAAATATATAAATAAAATAGAGCTATAAGGTATGTAACATGATAAGTACTATGGAGAAAAAATGAAACAGTAGGAAAAATCGGAAATATGGGAGGGGAGATGACTGCAGAATTTAAACACTCAGGGAAGACTGCACTGAGGTGGCATTTGAGTTGAAATGAGCCCTACAGCTATCTGGGAGAAGAACATTGTAGGGACAGGGAATGGTAAGAGTGCCATTTTTTTTTCCCTTGGAAAACCTCTCTGCCACCTACCTGCCTAAGTCTGAGATTTATCCCTTTGGGTGAAATTTTTATCATTCTCCTATTTAAAACCTTCCACTGCAAAGAAAAATGAAGGGAAGGGAGAGGAGATGGGAATAGAAAACACCGTAGAATGAATTGGACAGAACTTTCCTATGCTTATATATGAATTCACAACCAGTGAAACTCCACATCATGCACAACCACAAAATGGGATCCAAATTAGAATAAGCTACACTCCGTGTATGTATAATATGTTGAAATACATTCTACTGTCATGTATATCTAAGAAGAAGAACAACAACAACAACAAAACCTTCTGTGGGATACGGTGGCACATGCCTGTAATCCTGTCTGCTTGGGGGGCTGAGGCAGGAGGATCTCGAGTTCAAAGCCAGCCTCAGCAAAAGCAAGGCATTAAGCAACTCAGTGAGACCCTGTCTCTAAATAAAATTATAAAATAGGACTGGGGATGTGGCTCAGTGGTACAGTGTCCCTGAATTCAATCCCTGGTACCCCCGCCAAAAACCCTCCAAAAACCCTTCCACTGTACTTGGAGTTAAACATATATTACATGCACTGGATTATAAGGTCACACTTAATTTCTTCACCTCTCAAAATTCACCTTTGCTTCCCACTGTTCCAATGGCTCCAGCCATAGCAGCCTTCTTCCTGGTCCTTGAACATGCAAACCCATTTCTATCCAGGACTCTGCCTAGATTGTTCTTCCCAGAGCTTATCATGTGGCTAGTCCCTTCTTCCCATAGGTCTCAGCAACCCCCAGATGGCTTCCTTGACTCACTCAGACCCCAAGGCCACTCTCCACCACATAGCCACTTCCACTCAGGGCAGCCATCAAGGTCTCTCTGAATAGGACCTAGGGCCACTTGCCACTTACTCACAGATGATGCAGGCATTTCCTTCTGCAGTGAAACTGCCTGGTTATGTGTAATGTGCTCTTTGTAGAAAAAGATTTTAAATGTGAAATGTAACAGAGGACACATCTCCCATGTTGTGAGTCTTGCAGCCCACTTAGAATATGACATTCATTTCAGGATTCGCCTATTTACCTTCAGACCTGGCTTTAAATTTTGAAAGATTCAGTTGTCATGGTTAATGAAAAGGAATTTTTCAAAGCAGTTAGTAGAGAAGAGTTTGAATATTCTGAACATAAAGAAATGATAAGTGTCTAAGTAATGGATATGACAATTACCCTGATCTAATCATAACACATTATAGACATGGAGTGAAATGTTATGCTGTATCCAAACTAAAATTTTAAAAATATATTTAAAAGACTCAGTTGCAAGTACATGAATAAGTTTCTACACTGCTCAGGAAGTCAAATGAAAGAGCGAAAGAAGTGGATGAAGACTCAGTGGCAGAGCGCTTGCCTAGCATGTGTTTGGCATTGGGTTCAAACCTCAGCACCATATGAAAATGAACAGATAAAATAAAGGCATTCTGTCCATCTACAACTACAAAAAAATTTTTAAAAAAAAAGAAAAGAAAAGAAATGGATGAGCTGGGCATGATGACACAAGTCTGTAATCCCAGCGGCTTGGGAGGCTAAGGAAGGAGGATCACAAGTTCAAAGCCAGCCTCAGCAAAAGCAAAGCACTAAGCAACTCAGTGAGACTCTGTCTCTAAAAAAAAATGTAAAATAGGACTGGGGATGTGGCTGAGTGGTCGAGTGCCCCTGAGTTCAATCCCCAGTACCTCCTTCCCCCCAAAAAAGAGTCTCCAGGTTCTCTGTATTCCCACTGTAGTAGAACTCATATGTTAAACCCAATGATAGGGCCCTGTCGTCACTGTCCTGTTTGTTAGATTAAAAATAAAGAGAGAGAGAGAGAGAGAGAGAGAGAGAGAGAGAGAGAGAGAGAATAAATGCTAGATAAATATACCTGGGAAGGAATGGGTTAGGGTAGTAGTTGCTTAAAGTATTTTGCTTTGTTTGTAAGGAGACAGTAACTGTAAAACCCTACCAAGTAATGGTATGCCCTTGTATGTCCAGGGCAAGGTCAAACCATGTCAAAACCTTTTACTCCATCCAGTCCATCCCAAATAGAATAGACCAGACAGACGGTGAGGTCTCCCCCATCTCCACCAGAAACATCACCACCAACACCTCCTCTCCAACTCCCCAGATGAATTCACTAGGTCGTTTGCCCAGGTCAATGGATGGAACTAGAGACTATCATGCTAAGTGAAATAAGCCAATCTCAAAAACCAAAGGCCAAATATATTCTCTCTGATTTGTGGAGGCTAACCGGAACAAGGGAGGTCGGGGAGGGGAAAAGTAGAAATAGATTGGACTCAAAAAAGGGTAATGAAGAAAGGGAGGGGGGAAGGAAATAGGAAAGATAATAGAAGTAATTGGTCAGAACTTTCCTGGGCTTGTATTTGAATACAGGACCAGGGTAATTCCACATTATGTAGGACTATAAGAGTGGGAACCTAGTAGAATCAGTTATACTTTATGTATATATAGTCTGCCAAAATATATTCTACTGTCATGTATAACTAAAAATTATATATGTATATATAATTGAAAACATTTTTAAAAAGTCTCCATTCCCCAGGATATCAGCTCCTTCAGTTGTGCCATGTAGAGGGCCATAAGGAAGGAAGGAAGGAAGGAAGGAAGGAAGGAAGGAAGGAAGGAAGGAAGGAAGGAAGGGAGGGAGGGAGGAAGGAAGGAAGAAAGGGAGGAAGAAAGGAAAGAAGGAGGAAAAAGCACCGAGTCAATTTTAATGATGCAGTAAAGAGCCACTAGGTAAGTTTTTGGAGCCCCATTGTTTGGTGAGGATGGGAAATGAAAGCAGTAAGGCCTGCTTCTGGTTCCCAAGGAAAAGAGACGTGTATTTAGAGGCTCCACCTCCAGATGGCAAAGGCTGCCCAATGTGGCCAGCTGGAAGGACCCCAAGAAGGGAGGAGGGACCCCGTTAGTTGCTTTTTGTCCCCCGCCTCTCCACCCACAACCCGCTAGGTGAACACACCTCTCTCTCCCAATTTCCAAAGGCCCATCCACGAATGAATCATTACTGTTATTTCCAATTTGGTGCATTTTCTTTTTTTCCTTTTCGAATTCAGGAGACCCATCAATTATTCAGTGCTCGGTGATGATCTCAGGCAGTGACACCTCGGTCGGTCTGCGCGGTGCGTCTGAAGGGAAGCCATCTGGCCTTGCTTAACGTGTTCATCCCTGGGCCCTGCTCCCCTCTCCTAAGGTGTGGCGGCCGCGGAGAGAGCCAAACCATCAATATTTCACAGCGTAATTAAAGTAAGCCCAGAGCTTCGGGCCTCTTGCAACTGGCTCCCTTTTCCAAAACAAGCACCTGGCATCCTGGGCAGGGGCACACCCAGGGAGAAATGAGCGACTGGTTCAAGTTGGGGTGGGGGAGCCAGGGAGCCCAGGATTTCATCTAAAGGGACCTCCCGGAGAGTGGAGAGACTGATTGCATGGCTGGAAGGACGGATGGGGGGCTGGCCTCGTCTCGGGGATCTTTTTGGAGTCCTGACCAGGAGTAGGAGTTGGTGGGCGGCTGGGAACCACAGCAGGGCTGCAACCGCTGTCGAATGCACATGAACCTGGGGTCCCAGGCACAGGCTTCCCACACCAAGGGAGGGGGCGTGAGCTGTGGTGTAGATCCCTGCGCTGCTGTCTCCCCTTTCTCCTGCCGAGGTCCCCAAGTGCCAAGGCCCGCGCCACCATCCAGCCAGGCGCGCAGGAGAGCTGGGAGCCCAGCGATTTATACATCTATTAATTACCTCCAGCATGGAAGAACTGCCTATAAATACAGTGGCACTTTAGATAAAACTTTCATGCAGCTATTTAGATCCTTTAAAATATAAATGATTTCCTCTAAATTTTTTATCATAAATCAGGGCATGGAGCTAGGCGACAAGACGCCGATTTCCCCCCTGATGGGAGCAAAGCCTTCACTTGTTTTCCCTCTTCCTTTTTCTTTTCTACCTTTCTTTTTCTATTTTTCTTAATTTTTCTTTCTTTTTTTTTTTTTTAATTTAGGAAGGGTGATTAATGGCTTTTTTTTTTTTTTAACCGATTCTGGGGCCTAAGGGCAAGCAAAAAAGTGGCAGGAAGTTTCACCCCCTTTTTCTGGAGGTTGCTTTGTGTGTGGGGAAAGCTTATGGTCTGGGGTCAGCAGACCTTAGTTTAAATCCTATCTGAGTTACCTATTCCTGTGTGACCTCAAAGAACATGCTTAACTTCTCTGATCCTCAGTTTCTTCTTTCTGTGAAAAAGAAGTAATAACAGTTCCTGTTAGTGAGGATTAACTGATATAATGCCCAGCCAGGCTCTCAAGTGAGAGCTGTATACTGGTAGACAAGTCATTTCATGTCTCTGAGCTCTAGTTTCCTTTTCTATAGAAAGGAAAAGGGTGAGGGGATAATGCCTGTTTCCGAGAGTTACTGTGAAAGCAGAGTAAGACAGCAGCAGACTCTTAAGGTGTCTTAAAGTAGGGATGATGGGGGTCTTGTTCTCATTCTATCCCCAGGCCTAGAATGTGCTAGTGTCTGAGGAGATGCTCAGAAAGCCTTTCTTGAATACCATAAGCAACAGAGATCTTGTGCAGAGGGCCCTACAGAACCATCAGAACTTGATTTCCATTTATGATGATGCTTGGCCACCACCCTCTTTCCAAGACCCATACTTTGAGCCTTGAATATCTACACAGGGAGGGGAGAAGGAGCCTTTCTCCCTAGCCTTCTAGTAGTGATTAAGAAACAGAGACCATGAGTGACTTGTCCAGGGTCACATAGCAGCTTGGCTATATACCCACATGTAAATCCTATGCTCTGTCCACTGTACCACTCCCTTGCTACCTCTTCAGACAGAGCTGGCTAGAGAAGTGGCCTAATTGTTTGGCCGTGAAAGAGAGGGATACTAAGTAGACCACAAAGGATTGATCTCACAATTTTATACTCCAAGATGCCTGGGAACTGGAGATGGAGGAAGGCAAAACCAGTCCTTATCTACCAGGACGAGGGCTCTGTGATGGTAGAGTCCAGAGAGCACAGAGCTGGCCATACTGCTGCTGCCCAGGTATCTCCAGTGTAGAGCTCACCGTTGAAGACACGGCAGGACCTACAGTACAATGGGGGGCTGTCAAAAAGCTCAGCACCGAAGGTCGGAAGTTATTAGAAAGGGTCTCCTGGCAACAGCACCTTAGATCCAAACTGTCAATCGGGATTCCCCATGAAGCACTAGCCTCAGCCCCCATCCCCCAATGGGGACCTCTCTTTTATACTCTGCATAGCTTCAATCCAGTTCCTGCCAAGGCACCAGCAAGGTCCTCTGAGCGTGGACCTCACATGCTATCATCACCCTTGGCCCCCTCTCTGCTCGGAATAGCTCCTGGCCAACCCATGTCTCTCTGTTCTCTGTTTATTCACTACCTGGTGGCCCCACCCAAGCCTCTTCCCCTTCCTTGAACACCCCAGGCTTGTTCCCACTTTTGTACTTACTGATCCTTTTATCTTCCCTCTTCTCCCTCAGGCCTTGGCCTCAGGCTCACTTCTTCCCTCTCGCCCCTTCTATTCTGCCCCCACCACTCTGGGTTATTTTCTCTGTAGCAGTTGTTTACTATCTTATTTATTCCTTCCCTTCTGCTCAAGTGACAGCCCAGGAGGTTGATTCATGGGTATGATGGGGGGAAGTGCTGCTTTTTTTTTTTTTTTTTTTGCAGTTAAATTCCTATATTCTGTCATAGTGGCTGCCTAATATAGGTGCTCAGTAAATATATGTTCAGTGAAAAAAAATGTGTTTGGGAAGTGCTCTTAGAGATTCTGCCTGGCTTGGTCCTTTTTCAAATGGAGAAACTGAGGCTGAGAGAGGCAGGAAGTGCCTGTCCACAACGGGGGTGGGGTTTGGGGAGGGCTCCTGTCGCGTGCCCATCAGGCAGATCAAGCATCTAGGATGCTTGGCCCCCGGCTCCGGAGTCCCTCTGGGCATCTCGGATCGTCCAAGCTGGAGCAGACAATGAGGGGCAGCGGCCGACAGGCGAGTCCAGCAGCAGATGCACAGGCGGCGAGTACATGTGAGAAGTTTGTGAAAAGAGATGAGAGAAAGGGAGAGGAAGGCAAGGCAGGCGGCTGCGAACACCTGGCCAGGCAGCCATGCCAGCTGCCTCCCCGCGATGGCATCTTGAGTTCGGGAGTCCTATCCAGGAGGCCATCTCCCATTCCACCCTCCCTGCCCCCTCTCCAATGCTCCAAGGTGAGGCTTGGCCAGAAAAGAAGGTGGGGGTAGCTGCTGCTTTTCCAAACCTGCTTCTGCCGGAAGTGTGCTTGGAGCCTGTCCAGCCTCGGAGTCTTTGGAAGAAGGAGAAAAGTAAAACCCTGTTCACCCTATTGCCTCAGCCCCTGGGCTTGGGTGAAGGGTAATGGGTGCCAGCCAAGGTTGTTAGTTAAGAGCAAGGGCTGGGGAGTCAGATAAACCTGGATTCCAATCCCCACCCCATCAGTGCCTAACTGTATGGTCTTGAGAATGTTAATCTCGGTGTGTCTCAGTTTTCTCATCTGCAAAATGGGCACAATGATATAGGCTTGGTACAGAAATTCAATACTTCTGAAGCACCTAGCTCAGAGCCTTGCAAATAGGAGCCACTCTATAAAAGTCTATTGTTGTCACCATCATCCCCTCTGCTAGAGTCCTGGGGAGAACATTGTTCATGTATTCATTCATTTGACACAAGTTACAGTAAGCTTCTACATGGTGCTTTGCCCATAGACACAAGTATTGGAGACAGAGAGAGAGAGAGAGAGAGAGAGAAAAAAAAAACTTATTTTCAAAGAAGTCCCAGAGTTCTTCAAAGAGCAGAGGGCACAAAAATCTCACATTCTTACTAAGAAATAATAGAGGAAGATTCAAAAGACATTGGGAGCTCTGAAAAGGAAAACTCTAAGTCTCCAGGAAACTCACATAATTAGGCAGGGCCACCCCTCCCCCAACTACTGGGGCTTGAACCCAGGGATGCTCTACTACTGAGTCACAAACCCAGTCCTTTTTATTTTGAGACAGTGTCTCACAGAGTTGCCCAGGCTGGACTTGAACTTAGGATCCTCTTGCCTTAGCTTCCTGAGTTGCTGGTATTTCAGGCATGTGCCACCACTCCTGGCCTAGGACAGGGCTTCAATCAAAAACAATATTGAGTCCAGTGATAGGTGTCCCGGAGTAAGATTTGCAATTTGTGAGTCCCATCTGCATTCAAATCATGGATATCTCTTAAAGAACCCTTATCGTCAAAATCTCTGGGTGTGAGGCTGGGATGCTGTAGTTTTAAAAGGCTGCAGGTTATTTTTATTTATACTAAAGTTGAGAGCTACTAGCTCATAGGAAAATGCCACTGCACCCCCTCCTCATCCCTTTGTTCCCTACAAAGCTAGTCCTTCTGGAGGATTTAATGCTTTGTACCCTCACTTAGAGTTTATGTGGCAATTCTGTGTATCTGCCCTCTTTCCCCACAGAACCTACGTACAAGACCCAGCCATCAGCATCCCAAGCATTCTGAAATGCTGCTATAATAAAGGATATGGCCCCTTTAGTGACACTTGCTTTAATGCCCATGTGGTCCTTACTTGGAACCTGGACAAATTTTGTTTGGCCCATGTACACGGTGCACATGTGGGAGTGTGTGTGTGTGTGTGTGTGTGTGTGAACTGTAATTTAATGCCATGGGTTGAGCATGTGCTGTCCAGTTTATCATCATTCAATCTCCCTTTCATGTACCCAGCTGGAGTAACTAACTTATTTTACCATATTTGCCTTTAATTGAATTTAACTTTGCAAATCCTGGAAGATGTTGTTAATTGAGTTCTAAGGCTCCCCTTCCAATTGTGTTCTGTATGGTCTGTCTCTTCCAGGTTGTTATCTCCAGGACCTTTCCATGAAGACTAGTCCTTAGTGATGAATATCAGCTTACTGCTGGCTGCAGAGAGCTGCTAGTAGACCTTCTGGGAGGGAAGGATGAGAGAATGTTTTCCAGTTTGTGATCCTAATGCCTGGGGGTGGTGGTGGTGGAGGTGGAGCTGGTGAGGTAAGGGTCAACTCTGAAGACAGAGCAGTTGTTGGTTTTGTTTTGTCACTGACTGATACCTGACTGTGATCTCCTCAGCATCTCCAAGGACCCTGAGGAAACAGCAGAGAAAGAAGATGGATGTGGATGGGCCTACTTCTCCTAGTTTCTGCAGATTCAGCTTCCCAACTAGGGTATTATGGAGTGAGTGTGGGTCCTAGGGCACCACGAGGCCAGGCATGATGCAGATCCCATACCCCCACTTTCATTCTCCTTTTCCCTTTGGGCTTCCAGCATTGGATAGAAACAAGACTTAGTGATCCTAAATAGTAAAAAATTACTGCTCTGCTTTTGGGAAACCGATGGATCCTGAACAGAAATTCTGATTTGTTCAAAATGTTTTTTAAATTAACCATTTTTTGATTGTTAAAGTTGGAAGCTCTTAGCAATGATCTCCTTATAGGTAAGCTGAGGTCCAGCATCAGAGTGCAGCTCCGAACCTAGGCCTCTCTGAGGCCTGTAGTTATATATATATATCTCCTCCATCATCATATATATATATAAAATATATATCCTCCATCGTGAGATATATATATATATATATATATATATATATATATATATATATATATATCGCCATCCTTATTTCTTGCCTTGTTCCTGAGTATACAATTCCCTGCTGTGGATTTTAGACTGGCCACTCTCTGAAGGCAGGGCTGGAGTCTGATTCACATTTGTGTTTCAGTCCTTGGTATTCTGGCATAAAGCTGGAGCTAAAGAATAGAGAGGAAGGAAGCACAGTTTGCACCCTCAGAGGAAATATTCCCCAGGGATATAACCCCAGGCCATCCCCACTCTCCATCACTTTCTCTTTAAGTTGAGGAAGAAGAGAGGAACTAACGTTTATTCTGATTTCCAATGTGCCAGGTACTGTGTCAAGTCCGTCTCTCAGAGTGTTCCTCTCAATAATCAGCGGGGAAGAGACTATTATCCCCATTTTACAGATGAGGACCCTGCAGTACAGAAGCGTTGAGAAGATCTAATGGTCTCTCCGCCAGAGAGAGGTAGAGGTGCATTTTGAGGGAGTCTGAGGGAGGGTGCAAAGGCTGTGAGGAAGTTTACTCAACACTAGTTTGAGTAATGCGCAATGCTTTCTTGACTACTCTAGCTCAAAACATCTTCACTGGAACCCAAGAAAGCACACGTGAATGCAATTCCCACTTTAGAGCGGAGAAAAGAGTCACAGAAGTTTAGCAAAAGCGCTTGCGCCTGGCCTCCTCCGCCTGGATTCCGCCCCCGCACCTCCTCCCCGCCCTGAGCTGGCGTGGATGGGAAGGGATTGAGGGTGTCAAGTGGAAAGGAAAGTTGGGCGTAGGCAGGACTTCCTCTTAGGCCAGGGTGTGGGTGTGTGTGTGGGTCTCCTCCATCGTCCCGCCCCCATCGCGTTAAGATTCTGGGGAACGTGGCACACGCACTCCCGAAGCTCAGGTGATGCGCCTAAAACCCTGAAAATCGCTCCCTTGGCGGAAGCGGAGGTGGCTGCGGAGACGCAGCTGGGCGCGCGGGGTTTCTTTCGCAACACTGAGCGCGGCCGCAGTCCCTGGATTCCCCATCCATTATTGACGATGTTTACCAGCTCGGGGGAAAGGAGAGAAAAGAAGAGGGAAGAAGAGGGGAAGAGAGGGCAGGAGACACGGGGTGGGCGGGGAGAGGGAGGGAATCCGGCAGGATCACGGGCCCTCAAGTCTCGAAACTTCTGGAAGACACAGAGGCTAAGTAGTCAAGAGTCCCGGAAATCATTTGTGGGGCCGGGCACACAGTAGGCTGTTGGAAATATTTGGGGGGATGGATAATGGCTCTATTCAACCATGTAGTCTTGGGCCAAAAGCCTTAACCTTCTGACCTTTGATTTCCCCCATCTATATAAGGGGATCATTGCATCTGCCCCATAGGATTGAACTCTAAATGGAACTCTAAATGGCTTAGCACATATTAGTAGCTCAAAAATAGTAGCTTTTGTTAGGGGCAATGGGGTTTGTAAGCAGGGATGGCCCAGCAGAAGTGCACTGACCTTAATTAAGCAGGCCAGGTGGGTTGTTCTGAACTGTCACTATTCTAGAGAACTTTCAGAAAGCTTCCTTCCCTTGGAAGATTGGAGAAAGCAAGAGAGGCAAGCATGTGGGGAAAGCCACAGGCCTCTAGCACAGGAAAAACATTTACTGCCCGTACCTCCACCCAGGCGGGCTCCTGGGTGGGGGAAGGTCACCAGGGGCTCATTCTGGCAACCTCTCGCCTTTGCCGGACTTGGTCTGGGTTCTGGAGGCGCCTCTTCTCCGAGCGGCGGTGCTGGACTCTGGTGGACTGCTCGGGCGTGGGGCCAGGAGCGCCCTGGAAATGGGCAATTTGGCGGCAGCCCGGCCCCGACTGTGGTGTGTGTGTGTTTGTGTGTGTGTGTGTGTGTGTGGTGGGGTATCGGAGTAGGGTCAGCTTCCTGCCCCTGCTCAGCACAAGACTGCCTTCGATCCAGGTAGTGCGAGCTGGAACCGGACAGAGAGGTTCGGGACTTTGGAGAGGGGGAGGGAAGTCCAGGACGAAGAAGAAAGAATCCGTAAGGTCTGGCAGGTTGGAGCCAGGCGGGGCGGGGCGGTCGGGGAGAGACCCGGGCAGGCCTGGGTATAAATGCTGTGGAGGGGGCGGCCTCGGCGGGCACTGAGAGGCGCGCCGTGAGCTGCTGTCTCGCCTTGCCTCCCGGGCAGCCCCTGCGACTCCCGGGCGCGTGTGCACGCCTGCGCGCGCCCGGGCCCTTCCTGGCAGGCTGCTTGTAAGATGAGTGAAGAAGCAGGTGGGGGAGAGGGGAGGCAGCAAGCGAGAGGGCGAGGGGAGCGCGGGCGCTGATCGGCGCTCACTTGGAGCGCAGCGAGCAAGCAAGACGAGCCTGATTCCATGTCCCCCGCTGCCTCCCTGCCAGACGCGCGAAGATGATGGCCATGAACGCCAAGCAGCCTTTCGGCATGCACCCGGTGCTGCAAGAACCCAAATTCTCCAGCCTGCACTCCGGCTCCGAGGCCATGCGCCGAGTCTGTCTCCCAGCCCCGCAGGTACGTAGTGGAGCATAATTACCGCTCTAAGGCACAGTTTTTGACAGGCACTAGCTTCATGTTTATTTCATGTCGCCCAGAACAATCGCCGCTGTCTGAACCCCTCTCCTTGTCTCCCCTGCGCTCTCTCCCGGCGCTCTCTCTCATTCATGTCTCTGATCCACACGTCTGTTCCAGCAGAGCTGCTGCCTCCGTATTAATTTTTATGACCTGGGCTTTGAGGAGAGGCATCTCAGTTGCTTGAAAATGTGTTTTAATCCTGAGTTGACAGTATTCCCTACTGACCGTGCTGTGCGCCTTCTCGCTTGCAGCTGCAGGGTAATATATTTGGAAGCTTTGATGAGAGCCTGCTGGCACGCGCCGAAGCTCTGGCGGCAGTGGATATCGTCTCCCACGGCAAGAACCATCCGTTCAAGCCCGACGCCACCTACCATACCATGAGCAGCGTGCCCTGCACGTCCACCTCGTCCACGGTGCCCATCTCCCACCCGGCAGCGCTCACCTCGCACCCGCATCACGCAGTGCACCAGGGCCTCGAAGGTGACCTGCTGGAGCACATCTCGCCCACGCTTAGCGTGAGCGGCTTGGGTGCGCCAGAGCACTCGGTGATGCCGGCTCAGATTCACCCGCACCATCTAGGCGCCATGGGCCACCTGCACCAGGCTATGGGCATGAGTCACCCGCACGCCGTGGCGCCTCACAGCACTATGCCCGCTTGCCTCAGTGACGTGGAGTCAGACCCTCGCGAGCTGGAGGCCTTTGCCGAACGCTTCAAGCAGCGACGCATCAAGTTGGGGGTAACCCAGGCGGACGTGGGCGCGGCTCTAGCTAATCTCAAGATCCCTGGCGTGGGTTCACTCAGCCAGAGCACTATCTGCAGGTTCGAGTCTCTCACTCTCTCGCACAACAACATGATTGCTCTCAAGCCGGTGCTCCAGGCCTGGCTGGAGGAAGCGGAGGCTGCCTACCGAGAGAAGAACAGCAAGCCGGAGCTCTTCAACGGCAGCGAGCGTAAGCGCAAACGCACGTCGATCGCCGCTCCTGAGAAGCGCTCACTCGAGGCCTATTTTGCCATCCAGCCACGTCCTTCATCCGAGAAGATTGCGGCCATTGCTGAGAAACTGGACCTTAAAAAGAACGTGGTGAGGGTCTGGTTTTGTAACCAGAGACAGAAACAGAAACGAATGAAGTACTCAGCTGTCCACTGACTTCGGCGGGGCAAAGCATCGGGAGTCGGGAGATGGGAGGGACGGTTATAGGAAACCCCAAAGTGTTTCCTAGCAGGTCAGGCTCTCTCCTCCGAAGCCACAGACCTTCCCCTTTATCCCGCCTAGTTGCCTCCCGGCCTTCTCTTTTTCTTTTTTTCTATTCCCACCAAAAAAGTTTTGGCGCTAGGGAAAAATGCAAAAGTGGCCGGCTTGGTGGGACTTGTGCTGTCCGTGGTGCTGAAACCCGCACTCGCACGTTGGACAGCGAGACCTCAGGGCAGGAGCCTCAAAGCAGAGGGTAGTGGATTGGTTCCGCCGCCCGACGATGGGGTGAAAGCGCCACTTTGCTAAGAGCAATTAGGCAAGGGGTGAAGGGATGGAAAGTAAGTGATAAATAATAATATAAAGTATAGGATCTAAGTGGAACACAAACGTACTGGAGATTTATTAGAGTATATAAAATACACTTATGTTTCCAAAGGATAGCCTTATACTCCCTTCTCGGCCTAAATTCTATCCATCTTATCCTTGGGTTTGCAGTAAATTCTCAAAAAGTAGCATGGATTAGGTTCAGGGAAAGTGTGCGGAGAGTTGGGGGCTCTGAGCTGTTGGTGGTAAGTAGGGCTCCGGAAAAGTGGGCCCAATCCAGCGACTGAAAATGCTGGGATCCCTTGGCTATTTGTAAGCAGCAGCCACACCAGCTCTGGCCATCCTTCACGACCTGCTGGCGTTTGAGGGGGTAACTACCGCCGGATGGAGGGAGGGATGGGGAGGGAGTGTGTGGGGGGATGTTGAGTTGGTAGTGTTCTGACCAGACTGAATGAGGACTGGTCTCAGCTGCTGCTCTTGCCAGACTGCCGGCTCAGTGCTCCAAAGTGACTGTAACTTCTCCGAATCATATGCAAGTCCTTCCAACACATCTAACCTCTTTGCGCTTTTATTACTGTTGTTGTTGGCATCAGTTGATTCCAATTATTTATTTAACTCCGCTTCTTTCCTTCCTCTTTATGTGAGTGTCTCTCGTTGGAGGTTCACTTATAGTTTTGCGTGGGAAAAGGAGCAGGACCACCGACCTGGACTTTTCCCATCCTAGTCCCTCTGACCCCATCATGTTTTATTTATTTTTTTTTTGTTGCTCCTTGTAGTTTGTGTGTTGCGTGTGACCTTTGGTTTCATTCTCTGAATTGATGCAAATAAAATATTAAGTTTTTTCCTCTTTCTCCCCCCTTGAATTTACTTCTAAAATAAATGCTTTATTTTTCAACCCGAATCGCAGTAGTTTTCCTTCTTGGATGCTAAGGGTACTGGTCTTGGGAGGATTTAAAAGTGAAAATCCAAAAGGGTTGGACTGTCACTTCCTGCCAGCCAGCCCCCAGCCATCTCTTCTCTGCATTCCTCTCCCCTGCAATCTCTCACTCTTACCGGGATCTCTTCCGGGGAGATCTGACTGTTCCTCTCCAGACCTCAACGTTTAAAGGCACTTTCTTCCTCACTGCCCATCGATCAGATCAGACTATTCTCTGGACTTAACTTCAATTCCAAACTTTGCACTCTGACTGGTGGGAGTTTCAACTCCACTCATTGGCTAAACCATCTTGAGGCTAGTTTCCCAACTTCTCTAAGCCTTCTTCATAAGATTCCTTGTCTACAGAATGAAGGTTTAATACCTGTTTCCCATGGTTATTGTCAGGACTAGGTGAGAGGGTTTACTTAAGACATCTGGCAGGTGATGCTCAGCACTCGGTAAGAAACAAATTATTTTAAAAGATTCAAGTGATTGGAAAGAAGATGAGGGGATACAGGCAAAAAGAGAAAAAAAGTGGTCATTGGGGCAATTTGTTGGGATCCCTTCCGGGTCTCCAAAAATTTATTTGAGATAGTCATCCAAATTATTCTCTCCATGGTTTAATCTCCAAAAGGTCTATCCCTCTCTTTGTGGAGGGACTGAGCAGATATGCTGCAAAGCACCTAGTTTATTGCCCTGCACACAGTAGGTGCTCAAAAGATGTCAGTTTCCTTCTCTTTTTCTACTCCCTCTAAAGGGCGGAGGGAGAAACATTTTTATTTGTGAACCGCAGAAACGCTGTCGTGATTTAAAAATTAATGCTACAGGTCCAGGAGTCGTCTGAACATTTCCCCTTAAAGAGTTCTGGGTCATTAGACCTCCGCTCGAAATTAGGAGTAGAATAGTTTCCCCGAAATTAGGAGTAGAATAGTTTCCGTTCTGGGCAGTGTGGCGCCCCCCCCCCCGCATCCCACCCCCACTCCACGGGGAAAGCAAACTTGTGGATAGCCCCTGCTTTCCGGGCCTCAGCCCCTCGCCTCCGCCTTAAGCAACAGCCCAAGTGATTTCTCCACCTCCCTTTCCATCGGGCGTCCTTTAATAATAAATGCCCTTATGCCATTACATTATATTGTGGGTTTTGAAAATTTAAAATACGGCTGATGCAATATTAATTGCCTATAGTGGTATAAAACACAGGGCCGGAGCACAGCCGGGCTGCAGAGGAGGCGGCCATGAGCATCCCGTGCCGAAGCGAAGCGCTCCAGAAGGATGCGCCTTTGCTAGGTTTCCTGCAGGTAAGAGCCTTCGGATTTTCGGGCTTAGGAAAAAACCCAATATCTAGCTCCATTCTCCTTTTTGGAAAAGTTCCTTGGTGTTGTCTCAATTTTTAAAATCAGCAACCTCAAAACTTTGGGAGACTTTTTTGGAGAGGTGGAGAGAGGAGTCGCTTGACTGCAACGCACTTGGTAACAAGTCTGAACTGCTCCTTTGCGCCTCATCCCTTTCAGGCGCCGGGGACCTCTGGCGCTCGGAGTATTTTGACCAGTTTATACTTCCAGGCCCCAGCTGCCGCCCTGCCCGCGAAGCGCTCCACCCTCTCCCTCCCTCTCAGTGCGCCGGGTCGGCGCCGCTGCCTCTTTCCTGGGGCTCGCTCAGGAAGCCAGGGGAGATGTGGTTTCCCCACGATTGTTTAGTCGCCTCTGCCACTCGTCCGGCGGAGGCACAGACCTCTCTCTTGGGGGAGGGGTACCAGCAGGTTTGGGGTTCATACAGACCTAGTTTGTATCCATGGTCCAGTTCCTAACCATGTGACCTTGGGCAGCTCACATCACCTAAGCCTCTGCTGACGGCTGTAAAAAACAATTTTTTTTTTGAGTAATTGAGGATTATTTAAGAGCACTTGGAGAAGTTTTTCCTTTCTCAAATGCCACCAACTTGCAATAGTGACCATCCAAGACTTAACTGGGTGTTTCTTTAGCCAGTATAGAGAACAAAATGAGGCCGATATTCTGAAGCTGCCTTGGGCCTCTACTGGTAGGCCTTTGAGAGTCCTCTGGGAACTCGGTGGAAGGTTTCTAGGCACCTTCTTGGCTTGAACTGGGCTTGATCTGGAATGAGCCAGGCATATAACACCCCAGCAGGGCTCAAGTCCTGGCAGGCAGAACTTAGAGGCCGGTGTCCTGGGCTCTTAACTGTGTGATCTCTGACTAGTGGCTTCCTCTCTCTGTGTCTGAGGTAGTGCCAGTTTTGTTCAATATTTCATGCCCAGCTCAGAGTCTGACCCAGAGTAGCAGGCAATAGATAAGTATTGAATGAATGAAGTTTGGGTTTTGTAAAATGAAAGCACCCTTTCCAGCCCAATGGTCTTGAAATTCTAGGCACTATAGAGAAGGACAGAGACCATAGGACATGGCAGCCTCCCTGAGAGTCAGGTTCAGGGTCAAAATGGTCAAAAGTTTTCATCCAAAGGCAGCCAGTTTTCTTCCTGCTTATATAGAAGAGGGTGTGCCTCACTCTGGTGAGCATCAGGGTGCTTCTGTGACATGGATCCAAGAAACTAGAAGAAAGTTTCCAAGAAACTAGAAAAGGTCAAGGAGGAGGACCAGAGAGTGCCCTGTCCTGTTTGTCTGGCCCACTCTTGGCCCTGCCTTTTTGCTTGGGCTCTTTTAATTTTAATTTTTTGCTGAGATGGAAATAGCTCTGGTTCTGGAGTGGGCAGATTCAAGGCAGAATAAGCACACCATCTCTTATTTAAGTGACCTTATTACTCTAACCCTTAGTGCTCTCATCTGTAAAATTGGAGAAAAAAGACTATCTCAGGATTGCTCTGATGATTAAATGAGATCATGTAAGGTCAGGGCTTGACCCATGAGAGGCGTTAATGGGTAACTAACTGCTTCAAACATTCTTCATATTCAGAAAAGTGAGAGATAGTGTTGAGGGCAAGTTCAGGCCTTGAAGTCAGACGGATTCAACGTTTCTGCACTGTGAGCCACATCTGGTCAAAGGAGGGTAGTGTCCCCTATCCGCTCTCTGAGTGGTTTTCAGGGGCAAGAAACGTAAAGTGTAAAAGAAACTATTTTGCACACAGTCCAATGGGTTCCTGTTACCGAGGAGACCATGAATGCGCTAAGGAGCCTTTGAATATGCAAAATTCCCATTGAGAAGTTTGGACCCAATTGGTGGCTCCTTGAACCTCGTACTTTTCCAGCAACCAACACTGACCCCGACTTCTATCCTTCCAGAGAAGAAAGGCTCCAGTGGGTAAAAGAGGAGCAGGATTGGTGTCTTGGACTCTTCCCTTCTCCCTGTGCTCACCGTTTGGCTCCGGAATGCCTGGGCAGTAGAACACTTTCACCTTCCTCCTTTCACTGAAAGAGAGGCTGAGGCCCATAGAGGGAAAGGGACTTAGTTGACCCCTTCTACCTAAAGTAGCCTCGTTTTCTTTCTTTCTTAGTCCTTACGACTTCCTGAAAGCACCTTGTTTACGTTAGCAGTAAATGCGCTCTGGGTGAGCAGGTCGCCCGGTTCACCCCTCCCTCCGTGAACCCAACACAACGCAGGACCTCACACAGAGTAAGCGCCCCATAAACGTTTGTTGGATAGTCGAATAATGATTATCTAAAATGTATGGAGGCTTTCCCCTATACCAGGTACTGTTCCAAGCGCTTTATGTGCAATTTTTTTTAAATCCCTACGAATAGGTATATTTAAATCCCATTTTACAGATAAGAACACGGAGGCACAGAGGGTTCCTGTAACTGTGCCCAGGACACGTCGTGAATGCAGCAATTTGGTGGAGAAATCTGAAAAACTTTGGTTTCTCCGCCTCTTCTGTCCCCAAGTGAGACCCAGAAGAGGCGGTGAGAGCCAAGCAGGCCCGCTGTCTTCGCCAGGTTTGGGTGTCCTCGGCTCTTTTTCGTCCCGCGCCACTTCTAAGTGCATCTGTTCACCTGTGTCCCACTCAACCCCCTCCTAGATTTTCTGCAACCTCACAGATCTGAAACTTTGACCTTACAGTGCAGGAGAGACCAGGGCGCGGGGAATGTCCCCTTCCGCCTCTCCGCTTTTCTGCGGAGCGGCGGGAGCCCCGCGGTAACTGCGCTCCGGCGGGCGGACGGAGCCGGCGAGGACCCCGGCGGACGAATTAGTCTCCCCTTCGATCGCTGTTTTCCGATCAGGTCAGGTTTCCCTCCGCCCCGCGACGGCGCTTCCGCGGCAGCTCCATTTCCCAGGGCTCCCCGTGGGGTCGGGGCTCTCCGACTCCTCCCGGCGCCTCCGGAGGGAACTTCCCTTCGGCCGCGTCCAGGGAGCCCCCCTGGTCCGCGGCAGGAGCCGTTGTGGGAAGACACCCGGGCGGCGAGACCCTAATCCTCCCAGAAAGCCCCCCAGCGCTGCTTCCCGACGCAGCACGTGGAGAACTGCGCTCCACAAATCCCCACTCCTCCGCCCCCTCCCCCAGTTCAGCCCCGCCCAGCGCTGCCCCGACTTGTGGGGACAAACTGGGACAGAAACACCTCCCCCCTCTCTCACCATGTGTATCTTTTAATATTTAAAAGATTTTGTTTTTTAGGATTTCTCACACAAATCCCAAGTGTTCATCCTGGAAAAATTTAGATATTTTTATTGGATTTTTTATACATATTTAGTGTTTAATGTCTTTACTTTGAATTACACAGAGAGGGTGCGCCACCATAACTTCACCCTTTGGCAGAATCCCTCTCCCAATCCCATCTTCCCCCTTTTCTCCACTTTCCTTTCCTCTCTCTCCAGGACACACGTCGGCCCTGCTCCAAATCCCAACTTCTCTGCCTGAGACAGACCCCCGCCCCCGCCACCGTGCCTGAGGCTTTGCTAGGCAGCTCACCTCTTGGCAGATACAGTTAATGTCCAGCCTTCATAAATCAAGACCATAAAAAGCTTACTTTCATATGCACTCAATTTCTACCAAACCTAAACTAATTGCATAAATTCCTTTAGGCCACTCAGAGCTGCTCTCTGGGTTGGGATCTGATCAATTAGTCATTAGGCACTCCATTAGCTGGGGTTTAAGCTGCCTCATATAAATGTCTCCTGTCAATTTGCTTGTAATTGAATGAATAAAAAAGGGTACAATTATTAGCACAGAAGATCAGAATGAGGAGAGGTCAATTTTATTCAACTATTCTAAAAACGTCTTAATTCTAATAATAATAACAATAATAATAATTAGAAGGTATTTAGTTGTTAGCTGCTCCAAAATTCCTGTTCAAGTGGAAGAAAGTTGTGCCCTAAGACTCAGCAATCTAAGCATGTATCTGTGCTCTGCCACCCGGGAGTCTCTCCCAACCTTGGGGCCTTAATTTCTTTACCTGTAAAATGAATTGGTCAGAAGTGATTTCCTTTTCTTTTAAAAGTTAGTTTTATATTTTGTCGGAGTAATTTAAAAGTTGAGTAACAAAGAAGAGCAATTCGACCAACTCTCATTTTCAACCACTTTTATGTTTATTCTAGTAGTTTAATTACATATCTAAGTAATATATTTTTGCCACTTTTTTCTCTTTTTAAAATTCAAGTTTTATTCATTAACATTTTAATTCAATAATATATGATTTAAATCCAAGAGAACTAAAAGATTTGCAGTTAAAATTTCCTTCGAATGGCCCACATTACCCAGTTTCCTTTGTTAATGGTAAATAATGTTACCAATACTCCAGAGATATTTTATTGGCTACCATTTCTTGATTTGCCATTCTTAGTCATTGTGCTTAATTGCTCAGCTATGATATCATAAAAAAGTGAGAAATGCAATAACATTGAATTCTCTTCACACACCAAGGACCCTAGGAAGTTTTATATAAAATCAGTAATATTTTTAAAAATCAACTGAATGGGTAGTTGAAAATACCGTGATTCTGTTTCCTTTCCTTTCTTTAGAATGAATCTGGAGGTACAGATACCACAATTGCTTAGTCACAAAGATAAGAGAGTTTTTAGATTGATTTGAGATCTGTCCTACCTCCAACCAAATAAAATTTAAAGCAGCCTATCATTTTTACGGAATTAGATGCTATGTATATAAGGAAGTTAACTTTATCTATTGGATATTTCAGTGTATATAGTGCCAAGTTTTATTGAATTTCCTTAAAAAAAAACTATCTTTATTCCTTTGCTTTTTCCAAGTGAGCCCATTTCTCCAGTAAGATAAGTTTTTGTTTTGTATACACAGCTAAAACAGGACTGGGGAAGATGCTGATGACATAATTTAATATTTAATAACTACCTGGGTTTGGGAATGGAGGATCACATTGCAGAAACTGCAGCTGAGCACTCAACCAACAAGGGAGTAGAGAACCTCCAAATGCAAGGTTTATCTTTAATTGAGTATGATCTTGATTTACTTCTGGGAGTTCTGGAGTTGGTTTGTTGATTTGAACCCTGCATACTATCTCAATGAATTCCTCTTATATAAAGCACAGGATTTAGAGAAGAGGGTTAACTGAGAGAAAGGAATAATTTCTGATCAGAATATACTGCCACAGAAGCTTCATAGGGCACTGAGAAAGAACCCGGCCTTACTCCCTTTATGTGACCTTGACAAGTTTATTCACTTCTCAGTGACTCAGTTTCTTCAACACCAATGTGAGGAAACTGAACTAGATAGTAGTTCAGTTTTGATGAGATTCATAGACTTTCTTTTTTTTTCCCTCCCTAACCCAGAAAAAAACATTCCTGTGCACTCAAAATTTTTCCCAGCTTCAATCATAGATCTAGATCCCTTGGATCCAGTCCAGGAGTTCATGCATCCCAGATTAAGAATCCTAAGGATTAGATGAGCTAAAGGTCTTTTTTTTTTATGTGAGTATCTGTATTTATGACCAAATACCCATAAACACTGAAATCAGTTTAGTAAACTGGGCAGAGCTTCATCAAAAGTAAAAATAAAGTGCCAATTAGACAATGAGCAAGTTGCCAATGAAGACTCCAAATGGCAAAATTATTTTTCAGATCAATAGGCTCCCAAGAGAGAGAATGGTAGAAGGAAAAAACCCACCACATTAGGGCACATAATCTAGGTTTGCCAACAACTAGAGCTGAGAATTTGACTTGGGAATTTCCCTAATCTTGTCCCCTCTTGCCCTGTTGGGAAATGAGGTGCTGGAGCAGAGGCTCTCTGAGGCACTAAGCAGCCACATTATGTGAATTTATGTGTAAAGGCACTGATGTGTCTTGTCTATCATATTTGGTTTGGCTTATTTTATTTTCAAAAAGATTGTTGTACCATCAAATAGAGCTGGTGCTTCTGGACAGGCTGGGGCAGTCAGATCACTTGAGCTCTGGAGTTTTGAGGCCACCCTAAGTAACAAACAGTACTCTGTCTCAAAAAGAATAAATAAATAGATAAAATCTGGAAAAGAGGGCTAGGGGCTACCATGTATGGTTTCTCCTGTTTTTTTTTTTTCTTTCTTTTTAGCATTCTGATTCTAAAACCATTTTGTAGAAACATGATCCCACACCCCTAATAAAAAAGTAAAAACACCAATAAGGTGAATATAGAAGGCAGGGATGAAATTAAAACATTTTGTTAGACTAGATAGTCCTGTTTCTGCCCTGCCAGCTCATCAGTGGGTCTGAGGAGACCCAGTGGAGGACCCAGAAACTGAAGGTTGCTGAGGGCTGGACAAGGTGGTCCCAGGCTCTCATGCTTATCCCAGCTCTGACTGGAATCCACAGACATGAGAATGGCAAAATCTCCTTCTGACTTGGATTAACCCTTGCAGCTGTGAGCTCATTTAACCTCTGGGGCCTGAATTACTGGTCAGATTGTTCTGGTGAAATGATTAAAACACAGACTACCAGGGCTACTCCTGTCTGTTCTCTGCTTTTTATTTACTTCTTGTTATTTTGCCTGTGGTGTTTTACTGTTGCTTTTGACTTTGTGTAGGGTGGTCCTGTTTCTTCTATTAATGCCCTTAGGTTGGTGAGGGAAAGCCCTGTTTCTCTTGGCTGTCACAGACAGGTGTTTCCATCTATCGAGGGGCTTGGAACGATATTTTCTCAATTGTATTATTGCAGATGGACACATGGAATCAAAGATGTGAGCTGGGAAGGGTCTCTTAGAGGTCCTCTAGCTGGAAAATATGATCATGTAGTTCTAGGGCCCAGAAATCTGTATTTTTCATAATTTTTCTGCATGATTCTGATTGCTTGCCCAAATTGAAGAAGATATTTCTTTTTAAAAAAATTTTCAAATATTTATTTAGTTGTAGATGAACACACAGTATCTTTATTTATTTTTATGTGGTGCTGAGGATCAAACCCAGTGCTTCATACATGCGAGGCAAGCACTTTACCTCTGAGCTACAGCCCCAGCCTGAGGAAGATTTTCTTTATTTTTTTTTTTAAAGCCATTTCTTATATTTTGCTTTGCTTTTTTTTTAAACCAAAGTGCCCTATACTGAAGTCTGAGTATATAGTCAGAAACACAATTTTCTTTTCAATTGTTATTTATGAAAGGCAGAATAAGTTGACTGTGCTTTGAAGAAGTGTGAGACACAGTTAGGGGGTAGGAAGGGACAGATAGTAGTGCCATTTGTTGTTCAGCAGGAGACACCTTGTAGGTTGTGGAATTGTGAAGAGCATGTCTTTCCGAAGTGATGCCAATTTGGGGAACATTCTAAGGACTAATGATTTGCACTTTCTCAAGGACGGCAATGGTATAGAGCAGGATCTTATGACTTCAGGTCTGTGATAGACAATTTTTCAAGATAAATTACTTTTGAGAAAATGCTCTAAAATGTTTTTTAAGTCAAATCTAATCAAAATCTGACATGGACATTACAAGAAAAGATAATTTCAGGCAATTCTTCCCCCCAAATAAATGCAAAAACTCTTACCCAAAATGTCAAAAACCAGTTCAATGGTATATAAAAAGAATAGCACATCATAGTCAAATTGGATTTATTCTAGTGATGAATGATTAAAAAATCAATGTGAGTTGTTATATTTACAAAGCAGAAGAAAGGAAAATGGATCTAAACAAACATAGTAAAGGCATTTATTTTAAAACAAAGATGGCATAAATTTGGCATCCTATTTTACAATACACGTGACTTGTGATACAAACATACATACTCAGCTTGGGCTGCTGTAACAAATTCCACAGATTTGGGTGGCTTAAACAACAAACATTTATTTCTCACAGTTCTGGAGGCTGGGAAGTTGAAGGTCAAGATGCAGATTTGGTGAATGCCCTCTTTGGTTTACAAATGGCAGCCTTCTCACAATGTCTTCACATGGCCAATACAGGGAGAGATCATCTCTCTCATGTCTCTTCTTATAAGGGCACTAATACAATTTATGAGGGCTCCTCCTCATGATTCAATTACCTCCTAAAGACCCCACTTACAAATATCATCACAGACAGGTCTTTCCATCTAGCGAGGGACTTGGAACGATATTTTCTCAAATGCTTTGTATTATTGCATGAGGGATTAGGGCTTCAACATACAAATTTTTTGGGGGGACACAGACTTTCAGTTCACAGCACACACACTTCTGGGTATCATGGAGAAAACTGATACAGCATCCAGATTCTTTGGACATGCCATCCATAAGAACAAGTAGCCTAGTTTGAAAGTAAATTCTAATGCAACCTCTTTGTTGTAGGGCACAAATGAGATCTAACAACAGTTTAGCAAATACAGTCATACCTCAGTATCTATAAGGGACTGATTTTAGTAACTCTCATGGATACCAAAATCTGTGGCTACTCCAGTCCCTTGTGTAAAAATGGAATAGTGTTTGCGTTTACGCTATGCATATTTTCTCGTAGGTTTTAAATAATCTCTAGATTACTTGCAACCCCTAACACAATGTAAATGCTAGGTATATGGATGTTATATCAGTTAGAGACAATGCCAAGAAAAAAAATATACAGATTGAGATGCAGTTTTTTCATCAAGTATTTTTGATACACAGTTTGTTGAATCCATGGATGCAAAACTCACAAATATGGAAGAGCAGCTGTTCATAGTAAATGACAGTAAAAACAAGAAACATCCTGATAATTACATTTAAGGAACAGATATTTAACAAGTGTGTGTGTGTGTGTGTGTGTGTGTGTGTGTTTTATAGTGCTGGGGATTGAACCCAAAGCCTTGTGCATGCAAGAACTCTACCAACTGAGCTATATCCCCACCCCAATATTTAACAAATATTTGAAATTGAGTCAGGGAATGAGCTATTCTTGCTTGTTCTCCCCACCACATCCCACTCCCCAAAAGGCAAAGGTAAGAAAGGAATTTTAAAAAATGTGCAGTAAGTAAAGTATATGTATTATAATTCATATTTTACAAATGAGGTATCAGAAAGATTTAACAACTTGTCTGAGTTCATGTAACTAAAAATTATAGAATCTAGCAGTTTAACCCAGAATGATCTGCCATGAGAGCTATACTCTTTCTGCTGTGCCATGTTTGCTCCTGTAGAAGAAAATGGAATTATGTTTTTAGAGGTGAAAACAGAAGGACTTTTATGTGAAAGAAGGCTTACTCTTTTTTTAAATTTTGTTTTTTGGGGGGGACTGAACCCAGGGGCACTCAACCACTGAGCCACATCCCCAGCCTTGTGTGTGTGTGTGTGTGTGTGTGTATTGTGTATGTTTTAAGATAGTTTTTTTAATATTTATTTTTTAGTTGTAGTTGGACACAATAGCTTTATTTATTTATTTATTTATTTTTAAAGAGAGAGAGAGAGAGAGAGAGAGAGAGAGAGAGAGGAGAGAGAGAGAGAGAATTTTAATATTTTTTTTTAGTTTTCAGCGGACACAACATCTTTGTTTGTATGTGGTGCTGAGGATGGAACCCAGGCCGCACGCATGCCAGGAGAGCGCGCTACCGCTTGAACCACATCCCCAGCCCTTTATTTATTTATTTTTATGTGGTGCTGACGATCCAACCCAGAGCCTCACATGTGCTAGGTGAGTGCTTTACCACTGAGCCACAACCCCAGTCCTTTGTGTGTTTTATTTAGAGAGAGGTTCTCACTGAGTTGCTTAGGGCCTTGCTAATTGCTGTGTCTGGCTTTGAAGCCAAAATCTTCCTGCCTCAGCCTCCTGAGCAGCTGGAATTCTAGGTGTGCGCCAAGGGGTATAACAAGTTAGGAAATAAAAGTCACACAGAAAAATGTTTTCAGCCCCACACAAGGAAGAAGACTCTGGCAGTCAAGAAGTTTCAAGGAGACCTGCACTGTCAGTCCCTGTCTGAGAATGGATGATGAGATGTATAGATGGAGAAGATGACATCTCATTCCAACTTGAGAGTCAGTGCTGCTATAGAAAATCTTCTATAGATGATCAGTTCTAGTTCTCTCCAGTGAAAAAATGTTAGGTGCTTTCTGACCAAAAAAAAAAATTAAAAAAATAAGAAAAATTGCCACTTCCTTAAAGTAGCATGAAATGTAAGTATTCTAATATTTTTTTCACATCTGCCTTTGGAATACCAAGAGAAATACTTAATAAAACCAATAATAATAAAATTATGAGACTTTGTTCTTTTATCAATTTACTGCAATAGAAAACTCAATAGTTTATAGTGTTAACATAGGGATCCATTGAGACTTCAGGGGAATGCAAATATCATTTGGGAGCTGTCATTTAAAATGATTTTTATAGGACTGGGGATGTGGCTCAAGCGGTAGCACGCTCACCTGGCATGCGTGCGGCCCGGGTTCGATCCTCAGCACCACATACCAACAAAGATGTTGTGTCTGCCGAGAACTAAAAAATAAATATTAAAAATTCTCTCTCTCTCTCTCCTCTCTCACTCTCTAAAAAAATAAAAATAAAATGATTTTTATAGTAGGAACTACATTGAGGAACTATATTGACTTTGTCTACTAGTATGGGTTTATCTTCTCTTTAATCTATTCTTTTAAAAAAAAAAAGCTTTCTCTTTCCTTTTCAGTCTCTTCCTGACTCTCCTTTTTCCTGATTATACAGTGTCAAAATGCTTTGGAAGGTTGGTGACTGTTTTTAAGGTTTTCCTTTGGGCCCTTTGGTGTTCCAGAGGCAACAGGCTATATAGGAAGTTCTAAGCAGATTGATATGCAGCCAGGGTACTTGCAAGGCCAAGACACCCAAAATAAAAGTATTTTGAAATACTTCAATATTTGGTATTTAAGTAAATAGCATTTTAATAGTCAAATTCTGAATTGTATTGGAATTCCTCTAATATATTTTCTAGGGTTGTGTTTTTAATTTCAAAAACAGGATAATAAGGTACTAAGGTATTCGGTGCCTAAGGCTTCTGAAGATCTTTGTTGGACTCAGCATAAAATGAGTGCCCTGAACTGTGCATTTATTTTATTTTGTACTGATTTATATTTTATAAGACTCATAGTCTCAGGGTTTTCAGTCTATGGTTGGTTAGCCCCATTGCTGTTGGGCCTGTGGTGAGATGGAACATCATGGAGGGAGCATGCTGTGGAGGAGGACTATTCACCTCATGGTAGCCAGAAAGTGAAAGAATTTATTTATTTTAACCAACCAAAAATTGTATATATATATTTATGGTATATGACTCTATGTTTTGAACTATGTATACATTGTAGAATGGCTAAATCGAGTTAAAGAACATACACATAGCCTCACATACTATCAGTTTTTATGATGAGAACACTGAAAATCTATTCTCAGTGATTTTTAGAATACAATACGTTGTTTTTAACTATAATCAGTACTTTGTACAACAGTTCTCTTGAACTTTTTCCTCCCATTTAACTGAAATTTTAATCCTTTGACCAACATCTCCTCACTGCCTGCCAGCTCTTGGTAATCATGGTTCTATTCTCTGCTTCTGTAAGTTTAACTTTTTAAGATTCCCCATATAAGTGAGATTATGCAGTGTTTGTCTTTCTATGCCTGAATTATTTCACTTAACATAATGTCCTCCAGGTATGTTCTTATGTTGTTGAAAATAATAGGATTTTCTTCACTTTTAAGGCTGAACAGTATTCCTTTTTTTTTTTTTTTCTGCTTTCCTCTGTTGATAGACACTTAGGTTGATTCGGTAACTTGGCTTAATGTGACTAATGCTGCAGTGAATGTGGGAGTACACATGTCTCTTTGATATGCTGCTTCCGTTTCCTCTGGATATGTACCCACCAGTGGGACTGTTGAATCATATGGTGGTTATATTTTTAATTTTTTAGGAACCTTTCTTTCTTTCTTTCTTTCTTTCTTTCTTTCTTTCTTCTTTCTTTTCTTGTTTTCATTCTCTAGAACAGTCGACCAAAGAACTGAAAAAAATGGGTTCTCTTCTGATTTGGGGGTGATACCCAGCTAAAAAGTAGTAGGTATGATTTGGGAATATAATAAGCTAATTCAAAAGTATTTGTTATATTATTATTTCATGACAGGCCCTGATCATGAAATAATAAGAAATTATAATCAAATAAATAAATAAATAATGCAATAAATAACAAGAAATTATAATGAAATTATTTTATTATCATGAAATAATAATGAAATAAGATACTGGGAACTCAGAAGAGAACTTGGGATCCAGTCCCTGGCCCCATGAGAATGGCATTTCTTGGAACTCAAGACCAATGCATGTGCTGACCAAGTTAGCTTCATCTCTACCTGTCTAGTGTTTGGGAACCAGTCCCAGACTTTCTGAATATCCCTGTTAGCATACCATGTAGTCTATGAATACTGTCCTCCTCCTGCCCTTCCTTTCCTTTCTTAGAGAAAAGCAAGGAAGCTAAAAAGAGAAGATAGTCTCCAAAGTCCTGTGATTTAGCTTAATACTGGGTGGCACCAAGTTATCGAACTTGACTATGATTTTTTTTTTTTTTTTAATGTCAGGAAGAAGTTAACAGTCAACTGGAGAAGAAGATTTGTGTTCTCGGCAACCAAAATAGACTGCTACACCGATGGAGCCACTCCCTGTCTCCCATTGGCCACCAACTGCAGGATGGAGTCTCCATAGGTCTTCCTCTTTGTGCGTGGAGTGTTGAGACAGACGCATCTTCTCCAGAGCAAACCAACTGCTGACCTGTATGTAGCTGGACTGTGGTTTCACCGGGTAGGGAGATTTGTCACAGGTTGAGTTATAGGATAGAGGGTTAGAAACTAGGTGATGTTTGTGTTATTCCCACAGCAGGATATACGTTCTGTATCATTTATTCTTAAAATCAAAGTTATATGTGTCTGGAGTTTAAAGATTCAGATAGTTGAGCAAGGTTTGGTCTCAAAAAGAACTGTTCTCCCATCCTCCTCTTCTCACCCCTGATTCCCTGAGGTCATTACTTTCAAGCCTTTGAGCTGGTTCCTTTGACACTGACCTCACTCTCTCCAAATATCATGAGCATATTGCTACCTCTTGATCATTTAATGCTAGGCATTCTGTTCACTTCCCTGCAATGAAGGTGAGGATAGAGTTCTCCATCCCCAAAATTCCTGTCCCCTCACCATTCCAATGCAGTCAGATCTTAACTTGACGACAATATTCAGTGACCATGTTTTATGGGCAAACACCATTTATTGCTGAGCCAGGTAAGATGCTATGGTTCCTTTTCCTTTCCTGCATATTATTTTATCTTTCTGGGCATTAATAATTATGGATTTTTTCTTTGCTTTGTTTTCTGTGTATTTATTTTAATTAACCCCAAACTCTCCCCATTTATGCAAATCTCCCCTCAACACATTCAAAAGCATAAATTGTTCTATTTAATTTCCTTGAAGAAATCTCCATTGGAGCCTTCTAACTGTTTCAAGTTAAATGAGTTTCTTTCTAGGCCCGGTGACAGCCATTCTCATTCTTGATTTTTATGGGAAATTTGTTTTCTTTCTCTGGAAGCTTATAAGATATATCCTTTTTGTTTATTCTGATGAGCAATTTTCATAATGAAACTTGCAGCTTTCATTCTGGAAAATGTTTTTGCATGATTTCTTTGAAGTTTTCTGCTTTTATTTTTATATTTCATGTTTCTGGAAGGCCTATTATTCTATTGTTATTATTGGTATTATGAGTATTAGGGTTTGAACTCAGGGGTGCTTTATCACTGAGCTACATCTTCAGCAATTTTTATTTTTTATTTTGAGACAAAGTCTTGCCAAGTTGCTGAAGGCCTCACTAAATTGCTGAGGCTAGCCTTGAACTTGTGGTCCTCCTGCCTCAGCCCCCTGAGTCACTGGGATTGCAGATGTATCACTCAATGCTTATTATTTTGATGTTGGACCAACTGGTTTGATTCTCTGATTTACTTATCCTTTGTCTATTTCTTCCTCTTTTTTTTTCTCCTTTCCCCCCTCCTCTTACTCTTCCTTTTTCTTCTTTTTTTGGTCTTTTTCGAAGTTTTTCTCAATTTTTATCTTCTGTTCCTCCTATTGAAATTTTTCCTCTCCTTTTTCTTCTTCCCAGGGGTCTTTTACCACTGAACTACATCCCCAACACTCTTGACTTTTTATTTTGAGACAGTCTCACTAATTCTTTATTTTTGAGACAGTCTCGCTAAATTGCTGAGACTAGCCTTGAACTAGTGATCCTCCTGCTTCAGCCTCCTGAATTGCTGGGATTACAGGCATGTATCACCACAGTGCTGGCCTACTTATTTTATTATTTTCCTTTTAATTTTATATTATTTTATATTATATTATATTACTGTATTTATATTATATTTCTATTTTATTATTTTCTTTTATTATTATCTTTTTGCTCTTTAAAGTAAAAGCCTTTTTTGTTATATGAATACTATCTTCTCAGTTCTGAGAATATTATTTATAATTTCTTTAAAATTTCTTTTTCCCTCAGAGTCTGTTTCTTCCAAGATGCTTTTATTTTCAGTCTAGTTTTTGGTCTCTGCCCCTCATATTAGATACTGCTTAGTTAATTGGGTAAGACATTTATTAGAATCTCTGCACATGAACTGGGATTTTGTTTTGTTTTTATACTTTGCCTTTTGCTTAGGGTGATCTGACTGGGCTGTTTCCTTGGGGATTCCCTCAGGTAGTATTTTTTTCTTTTCTTTTTTTTTCCTTTGGACTAGTCAGATTCCCAGAGCCGACTTTCAGTTTCCTGCTTGGAGGATATATGTCTGGCTGCTCAAGCTGGAGTTGCTTAAAGGGGGGCTAAAGGAATGGAGTTTTCAACATGTAGAATACGGTTTTATTTAATCCCTGTTCTCAGTATGGTTTCTGACTTTTCCCAACCATAAATGACTTTTGAAACACAGTTGCAGTGAATAAATTCCTAGTATTCTTCCACATTTGGGGAAAAGCAATTGCCTCTATGTCCGGTGGAGGAGATGGCAACCTGGAGGTCCAACTGCTTCTTCTTCTTTTTTTAAATATTTTTTTAGTTGTAGATGGTCACAATACCTTTATTTTATTTGTTTATTTTTATGTGGTGTGGGAGATAGAACCCAGTGCCTCACGCATGCTAAGCAAGCGCTCTACCACTGAGCCACAGCCCTGTCCCCCAACTGCTTCTTAGAGAGATGCTTAACCAACCCCACTGTTTTGTAGCCTCAGCTTAACTCCTGCTTCTGTAGATGTGTGGTACTGTCACTTCATGTCTTTTAGGAAATTTTGCTGTGCATTTCGGGTTGCTTATAAAGACATAAACCTGCACAGAGCTAAAATGTGTGTCATTTCTCATTATCTTTGTTTGGCTTCTGCTTTAAATACCTTTTACTGGTAATTTTAAGGTCAGGTTTTAGGAGAGAGAAGAACTGTTTATTATAGAAACTGTTTATTATATTATATTATTATATTTATATTATACTTCTATTTTATTATTTTCTTTTGTTATTATCTTTTTGCTCTTGAAGGTAAAAGCTTTTTTTGTTATATGAATACTGTCCTCAATACTGTATGTGTCCATTCTCCTAGTTTAGCCAGAAGTCTCCAGAGCAAGGACTCTGAATGATGGTTGGAGGACTTCTGGAAGGTCCAGGGATGTACATTGTGGGTGTGGGTATCTTTATGCCCTTTGAAACTGTATGCAGGATTATGTGCTTATGTGTTTTCTCACTGTTATTGAGTCTAAAAGTTTTATCAAATTCTCAGAGCACCTGTGATCTAAGTCCCTTGGATCTAAGTGCCATTTTTCTAGGGGCCAAATACATTGTTACAGTTTTTCATGCCTGCTAATTGATGAAGGTAATAATCTCAGGCTCTAAACATTCCTTCAAAACTAATCCATTCCCATTTATTTTGTTATACTACAGTTCCCCCTTGGTCCAAAGAAACCCTACAGTATCCTTTAAGCAAGAACACTCATGTTTGCAATCATAGGAGGTCCCAGGTCTTGGCCACTGCCAAACTATACAAGTAGGCAGAGTAGGGACAGGGAGGAGGATGTAGCAGAAGGGGTAGGGCTGCAAGGAACATTTCACTAGTTTTTGGTTTTGACTGCCATAAATCTGAATTTGATCTTATGGCAACTTGAAAATGGAAGAGTGGGGAAGAGGCTGACATTGGTGATAGGCAGACTTGGGTGGGAATGCCAGCTATGTCACCTACTAGTGATGTGACCCTGGGCAGGCCACTCAGTCTGGCTTCTCTGGCCCTATCTGGGAAATGGCAATGATGGAAATGGTAATTCACAAGTATTGAGAAGCCACTATCTATCGCCTGAGCCCTGCACTGGGATCTGAACATGGACACTTATGGTTCCTGCTCAGTTGAACTTAGATCTCAGTGGGGGATGGGGAGAGACAAGGCATTCAAGGAGATTAGAGTAAACAAGTTGGGATACACACACGAAGGAAATCAGAGGTGGTATGAGAGAAAGTAATTGCCAGGATTGGTGGTACCCACTTAGGGTAAAAAAGGGAAGGACTCTCTGTGGAAGTGACATTTAAGCTGAGACAGGAAGGAACCAAGTAGCCAATTTCTATTGAGTCTTTATCATGAGCCAGTCACCCATCCTTAAATGCAGGACCTCATTTAAGGAAAAAGCTTATCCTATCCTGTTTCATGAATGAGGAAAACAGAGGCCCAGAGAGGTCATATAGCTAGGGAGGGGCCAAGTAGGGACTTTAACTGGAATTTTGTGACACTAACCTTCTGTGCTGAAACAGAGGTAGGAATCCCTGTGAAGTGCTCAGCCTGATATACAGCAGGAGCTGCTTAAAAGCAAGGTGTGTGTGTGTGGGGGGGCGCTGGGGTTGTTGCTCAGTGGTAGAGGGCTTCTCCAGCATGTGTGAGGGAGGCACTAGGTTCCATTCTCAGCACCACATAAAAATAAATAAAGCTACTTAAAAAAAAAAAAAAAAAAAGCAAAGTGTCAGTCCTGCTCTTAATCCCCCTCCACCACTCTCCATTTATGTGATCCTTCAGGGTGACTTCCCTGGGGCTCAGGTTAAGGCACCAGAGAGCACTCCCCTCAAGCTTCCATCCTGGAGCCCCCTGTGGGTTTCTACATTGAAATACAAGAAACGACAAGGTTCCACCGCTAGGACACACCCCTTCCTTGCCTGCATCGCAGTAGCAAACACACCAGGGAAGTTGGGGTCTGGGGCGGTATGGGGGAGGAAGACTTTCACCCCTACCTAGACCAGGCTTGCAGGTGAGCTCACCAGAATGTGGACATTGCAGCGACCCTTCTGGGTCTCCTAAGGCAGGTTTTAGAAGCCTGTACCCCTCGCCTACCTCCCCTTCCCATTCTGGCGCGCTCCCTGGTATCCCGCTCCGCGTCTCCCGAGAACTGGTGCCTTGGAGATGAAAGCTAAGGAAACGCAACAAGCCATCGGCGGCGCTCACTCAATTGATTTTTACACAAAATTTGCCTTCATGCACGAAGGATGGAAAAATGATCCCATAAATAATGGATAACAAAAACAAATGCAGGGAGGAAATCAATAGTCACACACTTGATACTGCAGGGAGATGGGAGAGGAAAATATGGAGCCCGTTCCAGCCAAACGGCACCCCAGGGAACCCCTTCTAGCACTTCCTGCTAGGAGGGAGAGGCACAGCTTGCCGCAGGGCCCCCAAACAGTGAGCTGAACCCCCGGGGAGGAGGCTGCAAGAGTTGATTCTTCTGGTGCTTCTGGCTTCAGCAGGGGTCTGAGGGAGTATTCCCAGTGTTTCATAGTCTCAGGACATAGGAACCATCTGCCCCTCAAGGGGGCCCCTCCTTTCACTGAGCTGCCTATAATCTCCAGAAGTCTTCTTTCAGAGCTGTCAAAAGGCTGCCGTGCTCTCTGAGGTTCCTCTCTTTATTGAATCACAGCAAGTTGTTCCCCAGATCTGGCTACTCTGGTGCCCACAACAGCTACCAGTGTGACATCGGGGGTCGGCGTTTGAATCCTGGTTCTACCATTTAGTCTACTTGTGAAGTCACTTCTCTGATTTTCAGTTTCTTCATCTGTAAAATGGGACAAATATAATCTCCTATGATGGTAAGAAGGATTAAATGACTTGAGGTATATAAGATACCTGGTGGGGCTGGGGATGTGGTTCAAGCGGTAGCACGCCCGCCTGGCAGGCGTGCAGGCCGGGTTCGATCCTCAGCACCACATACCAACAAAGATGTTGTGTCCGCCAAAAACTAAAAAATAAATATTAAAAAAATTCTCTCTCTCTCTAAAAAAAAGATGCCTGGCATACAGAAGATGATCAAAATAAAATGGTCAAAGTCACCCACAGTTGATGTCTGAAATCTGTGCCCTTCACCAAGCTCCCTTCCACTGAACTCAGGGCATCATCATCTCATGAGTGAACATGTGCAGGAGCCTCCTCACTAGTCTCCCTGCCTCTGGTCTTTTCTTCCTGAATTTTTGCTCCCTGGAGTCCTCACTTTCCTGAAAAATATGTCTGATCATGTCATCCTTCTTTTTCTTTCATTTCAATTGCATTCAATTTGACTCCGTGTTACATTCACATAGTTGAAAAAGGAGGAGGTGCACAATGGTGTCCAGTGAACATCATCCTTGAACTTTCCCTGTCTAGCCAGAGCTTTTATCAATTTCCTGAGTATTTTTCAAGAGAAACTTTACTAATTATAAGCATATATATTTGCTTATATACATGCATGTGTGTATAAAAATATATTTATATGTATGTGTTTTTTCCCCATAGTAGCAAACTATGCTGGCATTTGTATGCTTTTCTTATTATATTTAATATATTTTGGAGTTTATTCCCTGTTGGTATATAAGTAGTTTTCTCATTTTTTTTAAAAAAAGCTACCCACTGTATTCCATTCTATCCATTTATCATAATTTTATTTAACCAATCCCTGTTCATGGAGTTGAGTTTTGTTTTTCCTAGTCTTTTGCTTTTACAGTCAATGCCTTGATAAGGAGCCCTGCACATATGTAGTTTCACAATACATCTATAACATAAATTCCTAGATGTGTAATTGCCAGGTCAAAGGGATGTGCATTTTGCTTTTGGTAGATATTGCCAATTTGGGCTCTATAAAGTTTATATCCTAAGTGCACCTCCCGAGATTGTGGGAGAGCAACCTATTTCTCCCTACTCCTGCCAACTCCCCAGGAAGTCTTCAGTATGCCACGAAGATTCTTTACCTATCTCTTTATACTCCATCCTATTTATACTCAGCAGGAACTCTCTGTTCCTGGTATTCATAGGTATCACCAGTTCCCTGTTCTGTCATATTCTGCCCTGCTGTTGAAGCTCCCTTGCTACAACAATGGAATTATCCCTCTGCCTGGATAATTCCATTCATCTTTCAAACCCTTGCTTAACTGCCACCACCTTTGTGTCTCTTCCCTAGGCAGAGTCCATCTGTAGCTCCTCTCTCTGTTCAGGAACACCTCTGTGTACATGCCATTGTCATAGCACCTGTCCTGCTGACGCATTGTGTATGTGCTTACACATCAGGTCTTCTGTCTCTATCCTCTGAGAACTATAAACATGGAATTAATATCTACTGGATGGATGTGCAAGGTGCTAACTAAACTCTGTTTGGGGAACAATGATAAAAAAAGGGGATTCTTGCTCTTAAGGAACTTGCAGGCCCTTTTTGCAACTCTGGATAGTAGGAAACTGTTCATTTCAATAGTTTGTGTAGCTGTCACAGAATTTACATGAACCTGGTCATAAATTGTACACAGAGGGGAGGGAATGCATATACATGCCAGAGAGAAAAGAATACATACCAAGCATCTTCTTTTCCTAAATAAGTTTACTTTTCTCCATTCTGCCACCCCTGGGGTGCTGGGCATGGAACCCCCAGCCTCATGAATGCTAAGCAAATGCTCTACCAATGAGCTACAGACCCAGGCCTGCCTACCCTCTTGCCTGCCTGCCTACCCTCTTGCCTGCCTACCTTTCTTCCTTCCTTCCTTCCTCCCTCTTTCCTCCTTTTCTTCCCACTCTACTCCCCTTCCTCTTTTCTCCCCACTCCCCCTCATCCTCACTTTCTTCTTTTCTCTTGGAACAAGTATAGAAAAAATGACTTTGCCAAAGTAAATAGGAAACTCTGAAATAGCAAGTCCAGGTCTCTGCTTCTCAGAGAACTGAATCAGATGGTCAGAAGCCAAGATGTGAGAGCAAACACAGTTTAGATTTCAAGGAATCACACAAGGTAAAGTTAAAAGGGAGAGAAAAGGTTGAGATGAGAAAGAAGTCAATACTGAAAAGTTAAGCTTGTGCATGCCGGGACCAATCACTTAACTGAACTAGAAGAGAGTATTGAGCTTCCCATTCTCTTGACTACCCGATTTGAAACCCCAAACCTATCAGAGGAACTTGATCCTTAATGTGGATTATTATTTTATAAATTATTAAGAAGAGCAATATCTCTCCATTTACTGAATGTCATAACAAAAGAGATAGGAGGGAAACCAAGACATTGTCTACCCAAAGAGCCCAGCATTTGGACAGTGTAAAGTCATTAAATAATTCAGCAGCTATTTGAAAGTATAGTGTTTTGTAATTTCGACAGAACCATCTTAGTCTGGCTCTCTGTAGTGCAGAATTTTAAAAAGATGCTCGCCTTCCTGAAGATCTATTTCTAGGAGAAACAGGAGTGGTAGAAACGCTGGTCAGAAGGAAGAGGGCTGTCTAATTAGAGAGCCTTGTGTTTACTCTGATTTTAAATTTTCATGAGACTGCTGAGGTCCAACCATTTTTTCCCTCTGTGCCCACATGTCTGTGCTCTGATTGTACTTACCCGTGCCCGTTGTATGTCCAAGGGAAGGGAAACTTGTTTATGAGATGGCTTTCACATGTTGACAGAAAAGATGGAGAAAACAAAAGTAGCCACCGTGGACTGTGGCAGTGAGATTGATTGTCCTGGTCTGGCTTACTCAGAGAAGTCAGAAACACCGACTAAAAGCGGGTGCACTTGACAGAGCTGGGGTGAGGTAAGGCAAAACAGGGAAAGACTGACCCTAGAGGAAGCCATCCTTCATCACTTTTTGTTTGTTTATTTGTGTCTGACATGACTACAAAGAGGACTTCCTGCAATTTACCATGGCACATAAAATTCAAACTAAAGTTCTGAGAATGACTGGAAATCAGTATGTCATTATAAGTAAGAGACCACCTGGATTGGTATCTGGACTCTCCCAGTCACTGGCTGCATGAACTTGGACAGGTGTCAATCCGTGTGCTTCAGGTTTTTGATCTTTAAGATATGGATAATAATCACGCCTACTTCTCAGTTGTGAGGATTAAACCAGAAACAATGTAAAATAACAAAACAATAACTGACACATTGTAAGTGCTTAGTATCCTATCAGTTACTATTATTCCTTTGCCCTCAGCTCCTCTGACCCCCAGACTTAGGGTAGGTAAGTAGCTAGTCAGAGAGAATAGAGCTCTGTGTTTAATGTGGCTATTGAGAGCCTTCTGCAAGTACTTATTGGCAAGACAGACTCCTGTGGATGAGTTATGTAAGTGGCATCCCAGAGGTCCCGGCATGGATGCAAACCAATTAAGTTAAGCACTTACCGCAATCACAAGTGCAACTCATAGGTTTAAAAGTGGGAAGAGAGTATATGTGAACTTGGCTTTGTAGTACTTTGCTTTGTCAAATTTATTAGAAATATAGCCTACGAATTCTTCACTCTAGTTCTTCTGGATTCTGGAGCATTTTTTTTTTTTTTTTGTCTAAAGAAGCATAGAATTCCAGGTCTACCTCTTACCAGCTATGAAACTCTTATTTATATTCTTTAAAGATTCCTATTTTCTCATCTGTTAACAAAACAAAACAAAACTTCAGTGCTGGCAACAGAAACCATCCTTGGAAATTTGAATGACAAAGGGATTTAATATTAGGAACTAAGTACTTATGAATTTATTGGAAGGATTAAAGGAATGAACTGTAGTTTGGGTGATTCCTGAAGCATTGCAGAATACCAGGAAAGCTACTATTGTCATAGTGGAGATTATAAGCAATCAGCAATTTGCCTCTGGAGCAACTAAGATTGAGAACATCCTATCTTGGCCACCTTTAGGACATCAGAAAGGCTCCATTGTCTCTGCAATTGTCTGAATCCTGGACCACTGAAACAAGCAGCCACTACAACAACTGCTTCTGGACAATGGAGATCAGAAATTAGTATCTCCACTCTTTTTTTTTTGCTGGGTGAAAATAGCAAACATAGCAAGAACTCACCCCTCCCCTTATTTCTGACTTCTAAACCTTGCCTAGTTGTTTCTACTGCATGGAATCTATTTCCCATCTATACCCTAGCTGCGAGGGAGTCTGGGGATGAGTTGGCTTTCTAACCTCTAAAAACCAGGAAGGTATCTCAAATTGAAGCTGAGTTCCAATTCATAATATCCATCCCAGGAAATAACGACTGTAATTATAGAGTCATTGTTGGGATTAAATAATGAAATTGTTTTTACTACTATTACTATTACTACTGCTGCAATGGAATTCAGTGTTTCAGCTTCTCTCTTTGGCTGCTGGGCCGACTTTCCTGCTAGTGTGAGAGACTCCCCACCTGGCTTAATGTCTCAATGGCCTCAGTGCACCTTCCTACCTAATGTCATTGCTACAAGTGGCTACGAAAGCCCACTTTGAGTGCCAGTGCCTCCGGAAACTTTCTAGGCAATGCTTCCTTGCCTCCATGCAAATCCTCCTTTATCTTGGACACTAAGATTCTTGTCTAACAAAGCAGGTTGGTCTGAGGCAAATACAAAGAAAATTTCTTCTTTCTTTCTTCAGTGTCTTCCTAGCCCCAGATTGTTGTAGTTGTTGACTATTATCCATTTATGCATTAAACTTGGGAGTTATCTTTTGACTTGGGAACATAATAGGCATTCTCAACAGAGTTTATTTATTCTATGTTTCATTTTTTCCAGGATCTTACAAAATAGTCAGTTAGTTTAGGGCTTCTCAAGGCTGCCTGGGCCTTTGCTCAGCACAGTTCAATTGAATCAGCATCTCATGGTCAAGGTGAGGTCCAGTAGCAATATTTGAAGAAATGAGGACAATAATTATGATATACAGTTAGAGCTGGGAAGTATAGGGTGAGACAATCTGATGAAAAAACTAGAGTTGGCTTATGAATTGGCAAAAGTCCTAATATACTGCTCTTATTAGGGCAGTTCTATTTCTTTTTCATAGGTACCACTTGCAGACAATGCCTAACTCAAAAAGTAAATTCATGATTGCATCTCCAGGCCCCCAAGCATTATAAAATATTAGGTAAAGTTTTAGGGTCAGAACAATATTTTAGTACTCCTTGGGTTATGTCATTCAGATAAGGTAAATTTTCCACCTATGCTGAAAGCCAGTCCTGGAAATTAATATTTAATTCTTAGTAAAATATATTTTATTCTATAAGATGAAATAGGGTTTCATTCTGCATTCTTCCGTGTAATCCTGTGCAAATTAATCTCTCTTAGTTCCTACTTTTTAAAAAAATAGGAAGAATAATAGTAGCTACCTCAGAGAATTATACTATGAAAATGATATGTAAAGTATCTGGCACATTAGAAGTGAAAAATAAATTTGATCTGCTATTGAATTATCATTTATTCATTAGGATGGTGTTTAGAAGCCATCTGGAAATAAGGTGATGTCAGCAGGTAAATAAATTAGGCATTCTCAGTTCTGTGATCAGTGGAAGGAATTAAAATGTGTCCTCTGCAAAAACCCCTGGAGTACTATTCAGCATGGAATAACCTTCAAGGAAATTTCCAGCAAGGATGGCAAGTTTAGGGTTACTTACTTGGTTTGTATATCACAGTTGAACTACCTTGTCAGTTTCTCAGCCAAAGGAATAGGTAACATTTTCTGAGTTATTTGCTCGACTTAGTTTTCATGTGAACTGGATTG
This sequence comes from Urocitellus parryii, assembly GCF_045843805.1. NCBI lineage: Eukaryota > Metazoa > Chordata > Mammalia > Rodentia > Sciuridae > Urocitellus > Urocitellus parryii. Next base: position 100,360,435 of record NC_135531.1, read on the forward strand.
CTGAGGTAATGGATGGATATGTGAGTAAGGCCAACAACGATGCAGAAAGAGAAGAGATGATTGGAAATGTAAGATATTCTAAATACCATTGTCATCATGAATGACAGCCTTGAAAATTTGGAAACAAGTCACAAAAATGCCAAAGTAAACTATGAAGTGTTGGCTTATTGATTTAATGAGTCATTATGAGCCCTTGATCCATGCCCAGGCACTGAGCTAGTGTTATAAGGAAAAAGATAAACAAGGCAGAGGCCCAGCAATCAAGAGGACAGGGAGGACAGGGAGCCCTGGGGAGACTGCAATGAAGGGGTAATTATTAAACAGTGCTACTGAAAGTAATGGTTTTAGAGCTGTTTTATAACATTTAAAGAATAAGGAGACATTGAGTTAAGAAGGTAGGATATAACGTGGTATACAGAGTGTAATTCTCTTGATATTAAAATATGCCTAGAAAAAGATTGAAAAGAAGCACAGTATATAAAAATGCCAGCTAGTAAGGTTATTAAAGTGGTAGAATTATAATTAGACTACCTTCTTCAGTTCTCTATTTTCGAAATTTTCTCTATTTTTTGTTATGGATTTTCTTAATGAGGAATTTAAGCATGAACTATCTTGAAAAGGAAAGCCCATTTTTAAAAAAGATGTTCTGAAATTAAGTTAGAAATTATCTACCTTCTATCTCTTTGCTATTTTCAGCTTTATGTCTGCCCCAGTTTAGATGTCCTGAAAGTAAAGACCGAGGCTCAAGCTTGGATGCAGGTGTTTTCTTTAGAAAGAAACCCCAGGAAGCCTGATTGAAAGAATGAGAAAAGTGATGCAGGGCATAATGGTGCATACCTGTAATCCCAGCAGTTTGGGAGGCTGAGGCAGGAGGATTGGGAATTCAAAGCCAGCCACAGCAGATTAGTGAGGCACTTGGCAACTCAGCCGAGACCCTGTCTCTAAATAAAAATTAAAATAATAATAATTTTAAAAAGGGCTGGGGTTGTGGCTCAGAGGTAGAGTGCTTGCCTAGTATGCGTGGGGCACTGGGTTCGATCCTCAGTGCTACATAAAAATAAAATAAAGATATTGTGTCCAGCTATAAATAAAAATTAAATATTTAAAATAATAATAATAAAAGAGGGATTGGATGTGGCTCAGTGGTTAAGCACCACTGGGTTCAATCCCCAGTACCAAAAGAAAAAAAAAAAAAAAGAATGAGGAAAATGAGACACCCTGAAGAAAGGCTGTCAAGTGCAGGGTTCATCCTTGAGTGGGCTACCAGTGGCACAGCTAGAGTTCAGCCTCCCTGGGGACTCTCTAAGAAATAGGGAAACTGTGCCTCTATTGAATTTTTTACCATCTATCCACTGACTTCTATGGCCCTTTAATTGAGGATTGCTCTTGGAAACTTGAAGGCTTCCCAGCTTCCCAGTTGTGCTGTGCCTGGACTAAGTGGCCATCTGTGGCCTTGGAGAAAGCCTGGAGGCAGAATAGCGGAGAGACCAGAGAGGGCACTGTGGTGAGATGTTGACTGCACAGATCTGTTCAATGTGCTGATGTCAGGTTGATCAGAAGGCATGGGCAGGGCACACAAAGTCCCTGCAAAATCCAAATATGTCTCACTTTAAGAGCTCTGTCCTCATTTCTCCTGCTTAGTGTTTATCAACAACGCAGGGTCCTGGAAGGCAGGCTGATCACATTTGGGAACTGTATGGAGTTGAGAGCAAGAACAAATTCAGTTAGTACCAAGTTCTGAAAGACCTCAAGAGGTTGGGATGATGAATCAGATTTAAGAGTGGAATTTAAATAGGGAGAAATGCAAATTAAAAATTTATACCCCGTTGCAAACAATTGCAAAGGCAGAATATTGGAAAACATGTCTTAACAAAAGAAAATTTCATGTCACAAAACACATGTGGGTTTGAGCTTCTGTTTCTGTTTCCAGCAGGAATTTCCATCCATCTCACATTGCAATCTCTGCATTGTGTGAAGGGATATGAGCACATGTGATGAGTACTCAAATGATAGCCAGGAACTTACACAAAAGAGGAATCTGGTTAACAAAAAAAAAAAAAAAAAGGAATTTGACTTGGTCTCTGTGGCCAAAATTTTTGACCACTAGAAATTACTGATTTGAGCTTAATGTACTGAATACCTGTGATAGAATTAGAGTGGTCCAAAAATTGAATAGGCTGCCTTCAGAAGAGTGAGGTTTAGGACACTGGCTACAGTCAGTCTGATGGCCTCTAGATGAACCTTTGGAGGAGATCCAGGATTTCTTCAAGCCTTCTGCATCTGGGGTCTTTACTGGGCTTTTCCTGACCCGTGGTACACCACTGGTGCTCAGTCTTGAGTCAGCAGTGGTGAGGGTTTCCAGGGGAACCAAGAAGGGTTCAGAATTCTGTGACTGAACACTGCATCCCAGAGTAAAGAAACAAGCACTGAGGCTGAAGCAGTCTCCCCAGTTATAGTATGCATTTTTTTAAACTGTCTAATTAAATATTAACCCCAGAGACAGCATTAATGGGTCTCCTATGTAAACTTTGTGCATCTCATAACCATCCCGGAAAGGGCTTAGGTAGAATACTCCAAGAGAATTAAATCTATATGCACATCTTCTTGCTCTGTTCAATCACTGACAAATGGCACAGAGGCCCGCCCTGAGTTCACCTCGCTCTCTCTATCTCCTTTAATGACCAAAATGGCTCTTCTACTGGTGCTTATGGTGAAGGTCAGGTAGGGTGTTAAAAGGGAGGGCCTGGGGTAAATGACATCTTCTGTCCTTTCTTGTTATTCCTTCTTGCCTATCTTTTTTTTTTTTTTTTCCAACTTCTGTAATCTCAAAGTATTGAATTCCCTGCTGGGGATGGAGGCAAGAGGCAATGAAGTAGTTCCAGGATTAGAGAACAGACAGCATTTAGTGGAACAGCTAGGAGATGCAGGCTTTTGCCTTAGCTTTGTGATCCTGGGCAAATTCATTGACCTCTCTGGGCCCTAAGTTCATTTTCTGAGAAAAAGAACATGATTTGAATTATATTTCATTAATTTTAAAACACTTTTTAGTTGTAGATGGACATAATACCTTTATTTTATTTTATTTTTATGTGATGCTGAGGATTGGACCCAGTGCTTCACACATGCAAGGCAAGCACTCTACCACTGAGCCACAACCCCAGCCCTACTTCATTAATTTTTTAGCCAACATTTCAAGGATCTTCTGTGTGCTTAGGGCATTGTAATGAATGAAGCCTTGTATCTACCCTTGAGGAGTTCATAGTATCTTTGAGGACCTGAATCTGGGGTCCTCACTGGTTAAAATATGGCCTGCCTGGAATCTATGAAATGCTTTCATTTACACCCCAAATTTATGTGTATTGTTTGGAGGGGGGGGGAAATTCCTTTACTCTCAAAAAATCTTATTGTAGGGATTTGTGACTCTCCAAATAATTAAGGATCCTTGCAGTGCTTCCCAAATCTGTGTCATTTGTGTGCTCTTAATCATCTTTTGTGTATATTTTAAATTTTTTCTTTAAAATAAAATTGGATGCAAGTTCATATCTCCTTTAACAACAATATTAATGAAATTGTGGGTGTGATGGTCTATAATATATAAAAACAGCCCTTAAAACAAATGCAGATGACACTTTCAACCAAAATAAATAAATAAACAAACAAACAGGGCTCCTGGTACAGCACTCCAGATACTCTCCATTACCCCCGACTCTGCACATCTCATCTGCGGCATTCCTCGGAAAGCCCTGGACTGGTGGTTACCCCCAAACCATTCCAGCTGTAGGCACCTGAGGAATTTTCCACCCACCTTCTGTGTGTACCCCTCCTAAATTTCCCCTCTAGCCAGTGGAGGGGCAGATTACTACTGTCCTGCTTTTTCCTATTGTTTGACTTTGTGATCCTTGTGGGAGGCAGCTGTCACACCCCAGGGCTGTCCCCTGCCCTCAAGCTGGCAGCAGAGGACCCCGGTTTCCACCTTGAGCGTCCCCTCCCCGCTGCGGAGTCCTGCGCTGCTGGCCTTGCCGCCGCCTGGCTGACTTTTCTCGTGAATGACAGGGGCTGGCAGAAGGCTGGCAGTGAGTGGAAGCAGTCCTGACATCCGAGCTGTGTGCGGCGCGCTAATTACACTGATGCGGGGTCTGGGCCGAGCGGTCCTTTGCTCAGAGGAAGGACGCGATGCAGGCGCAGGGAGCGAGCGGCACTACAGAGGAAACGGGAGGAACAGCAGCACCTAGGCGCATCCATAATTTATAAAATGCCAGCAGCAACAAAGGCAAAGAGGGACCAGAACTAGGAGAACAGAATAGCATAAAGCTTTTTATTGGTCTTTTTCTATTAATGTCAGATGGGCGACCGTTTTTTAAGTGGGTGGAAGGGTTCCAAGGCCCCCACGGTTCAGTCACAAAAGCTAAATGCTGCCATTTACCCACTCCTCCCCGAGCTTCATGGAAGAGCTTGGCTCTCCTGTAAGCCAAATGTAATATTGGGGGTTCAAGTGGGCATCCGATCCTTCTAGAGAAGCTGCCTGCTCTTTAGAAGAGTTTCTAGCAGGAGTTTCTAGCTCATTCTTTTGTGATGATAATATCATCAGCTACTTAGTATCTCTCACATTGACAAGAAGGCCCCATAGTGAGAATTTCAAGATCACAAGCTCTGGAGTTGGATTTACCAGTAGTGACATCATGGAAACCTACTTAATCTTTGTGCCTCAGTTTTCTCTCTGAAAAGATGGAGGTGATGAAGTTACCTGCCTCTTGAGAATGTTTGGATGCTTGGGTGATAATGTACGTAAACTTGTGGAACAGAATATGAGGTATAAAATAGAATATGAGACACATTTATCAGAAAGCTTTTTAACACTTTCCAAGTGTTAGTTCTGTTTTCTGTTATTCACATTCTCCAAGTAACCTGTAAATTGAAGTTATGTGTATCTTACCAATGCACATCAAAAATAATTGCTGTAAGTACTCTTAAATAAGTCCATACTTTGAGATTTGTCCATGTTGCTACATGTAGTTGTGGCTCATTTGTTAACTCAGTTGTACATAGTCCCATGATTGATTCTTCTGTTTTTCTATTGCTATTCAAAGTGGATATTAACTAGGCCTTTTTGATTTCTTTCTTTTACTCATATCCCCACCCTGTCTCATTTCCCTGCATTCTTTCTATTACAGATTTTCCCACTTGACTTTCAAGTATGGCATCTACATCATGCCCTCAGAAGTATCTTGCCCCTTGGATCAACATACTTTAGGCATTTGAAGTAGGAAAAGTCTGTCCTTGACAAATATTTTCTTCCCCCACATTTACTACTGAAAAGTTTTCTTCAAGGGTTACCTATTGAATCTAGAAACACCTTGGAATTAAGAATTCCTCTTATGCCTAATGTTTTTTTCCCCATTAGCAGACTGAGTTGCTGAATATTGAAACTGGAAAAATAATCTTATAAATTAAGGAGAGAAGAGATGGATGTTTTCAGTTTTATGGAACAATAACTAATCACAAAAGGACTGTATGAATGTTTTAAGATTAAAAGAAATTCAAGGGCTCAGAATTATGAATTAGGCCTAAAAAATGAAAGAATGGTGGACTTAAAAAAGAAAAAAAATCCAGGATGACAAAATGTAGAGAAATTGATGTCAAACAGATTTGAAATATCTACCACCTTCTGATCATCGATCTTTACTTTGAGTGCACAAATGACTCATTCTAATGTGTATTAGTTTGCTGAGGCTGCTATAACAAAACACACAGCCTGGATTGCTTAAACAATGGAAATATAGTGCCTTACCATTGCAGAGGCCAGAAGTCTTAGAACAAGGTGTCAACAGGGTTGGTTCCTTCTAAAGGAGAATCTGTTCCAGACTTTTCTCTTGATTTCTGAAACCTTTGCCATTCCTTGGTTTGGAGATATATTACCCTCTGCATTCTCCCAGTGTGTATGTCTCTGTGCTGAAATTTTCCCTTTTAACAAGGACACAGTCATCTTAACTTGATCATTTGCAAAGATCCTATTGACAATTAAAGTCATAATCACAGGTACTTGAGGTTAGCACTTCACCATCTTTTTGTTTTGTTTTGTTTGAAGTCACAATTCAACCCATAACACAATGTAAATTGTGTTCTTTTTATTCTCATCTTCAATTTCTTACTCCACGTTTTCCCATTTGGTCCATGTTAAAAACTGGATAGATCTTAAGTCAAGGCATGTGCAATCTAAACAAATGACACTGACACAGGCCAGCACAAGTGTGCCTCAAAATAAAAAAAAAAATAAAAATCTGTCTTTTGAGACACAAGAACTGACTCTAAAGACACAAGAACACATGCCCAAGGATGTTAACTGAATCATGGTTTATGTTAACAGAAACCAAGAACCAACCTCAAGTTCCAGCAAAAGGGGAGTGAGTAAATCTGTTATGTGATTCTGTGTAATACATTAAATAAATGTATCACTGTTATGTATAGCAATACAGATAAATCTCCCCCAACACAGCATTGTGTGTGTGTATGTATGTATGTGTGTGTGTGTATATATATATATATATATATATATATAACTTATTTTTATATATAATAACTTATTTTTTATATATAATAACTTCTTAATCTACATTAGGTTAGTGGTTATTTCAGGAGGCTGGAAGGAAATCAGACAAGGTTTGTGTCCGCTGTAATATTCAGGTTTGAGACAAATATGTTAAAGTATTGATTTGTTAATTGTATGGTATGCCCTTGGTTTTATTATATTTATGTGCTTTTCTTTCTTTTGAAATATAATAATAAATTTAATCTGCATTATGGGAAACCTTTTAGAGACCTACTATAGAATAAAAAATTTTATTTTACTTTTTTAAAGGATTCAACAATATGTTGACACAAAAATGTGTTTATAGTGGCACTATTCAAAATAGCCAAAAAGTGGAATCAGCCCAAATGTCCATCAACTGGATGGATAGATAAATAAGTTGCATTATACCTATAAACTGGAATATTATTAAGCCATAAACAGTAATGAAGTGCTAATACATGGTACAATGTGGATAAACATCATGCTATGGGAAATAAGATAGAGATAAAATATTGTATGATTCCATTAATGTGAATTGTTCAGAATAGACAAATCCACATAGAAAGTAGATTAGTGGTTGCCAAGAGCTGTGGGGAGTGAGAAATGGGGCCTCCTAATTAGTAGAGGGTTTATTTTAGGGATGATGAAAATGTTCTGAAATTTGATAATGGTGATTTTTGCACAATTTTGGAATATGGTCAGCCTTTCTTATCCTTGGATTCTGCATTTACAGATTCATCCAACTGCAGATCCAAAATATTGAGGGGATAATTGCATCTGTACTGAACATGTGTGGACTTTTTTTTTCTTGTCATTAGTCCCTAAACAATAGAGAATAACAACAATTGACACAGCATCTACTTTGTATTAGGTACTGTAAGTAACCTGGAGATGATTTAGAATATAGACAGTCTCTGACTTACACTGATTTGACTTACAATTCTTAATTCAATGATGAAAAGTGATAACATGAAAATGATCTGCATTCAGCAGAAACCATACTTTGAATCTTGTTCTTTTTCCAGGCTAGTGACATACCACAGGATACTCTCTTGGGATGCCGGGAAGTGGCAGTGAGCCCCAGCTGCCTGCCTTGGGATCACCAGGGAAGACTACTGTGTTGCTTAGCTATGATGTTAGGTTGGGTGGGTGTATTAAAAACACTTTAGACCTGATATTTTCAACTTACAATGGATTTATTAGGATGTATCTTCATCACAAGTTGAGGAGAATCTGTATATGGGATGATTGATGTATACAGGTTATATGCACATTTTGCCATTTTATATAAGGGAATTGAGCATCATGGTATCTGTAGGAGTTCCTGAAACCAGTTCCCCTCAATATCAATGGGCAGTTGTTTACTAAAAACTACTGAACTGTGTACTTTAAAAGGGTGAATTTTATGTTATTTGAATTATATATCAATAAAAAAATCTTTAAAAGGATTCATGTAAGCAGAATTTCTTTAATTAACACACTTTCTCCCATATTTTTATTGGTGCATTTTAATTACACCTAATACTGAGAATTGTTGTTACATATTCAGTCATGCACATGACATAGCATATAATTTGGTCAATATCATTTCCTCGTACCTCTCTGTTCCCTCTCCTTCTCCCTTCCCCTGGTCCCTTCTCTCTGCTCTACTCATCTCCTTGTTTTTCTTTCCACCTTTCTTTTCCCTTTTGCTCTCTAGTTCCATATGTGAGAGAATACATATGACACTTGACTTTCTGTTTGGCTTGTTTTACTTAACATAATGCACTGAAGTTCCACCCATTTTCCAGCACATGCTTTAATTTCATTATTTTTTATGACTGAATAAAACTCCACTGTATTAACACACACTTTAAACATATTTTGCACAACTAAGTGTAAGAAGGGTATCAGTATGTGTGGATGACATTGGATGTGAGGGATAACTCTGTCAGTGCTAAGATTAGAGGTGACTTTTTCGTCTTTAATTCTTTATCCTTTTTCTATATTTTTCAAGTTTTCTTTCTTTCTTTTTTCTTTATTTACAGTGCTAGGTTTTGAACACAGGGCTTCACACATGTTAGGCAAGCACTCTACAGCTGACCAAATTTTATACAATAAACATTTTACATTTTTGCAATGAAGCTATTTTGGAAAATTATTTTCAAGTTATTAATTGCTTACATACCTGGAGAGTACAGAAATTTGAAGAATCAAAGGTAATAATAACTATTAAAATGTATTGGGAGCTTACTTTGAGCCAAGCATCAAGTATTGGTGTGCATTGCTCATTGAAACAAAGTTAAACCCCCTTTTACAAACATGGAAAATGGGGCAGGAAAACATTAATTAGTGTCTCCAAGGGGATATAGCTAGTAAAAAGTGGAGTTAAGCTGGGTGCTGTAGCACATGCCTGTAATCCCAGTGACTCGGGAGGCAAAGGCAGGAGGATCATGAGTTCAAAGCCAGCCCAGCAAAAGTGAGGTGCTAAGCAAACTCAGTGAGACTCTGTCTCTAAATAAAATACAAAATAGGGATGTGGCTCAGGGACCAAGTGCCCCTGAGTTCAATCCCCAGTACCCTGACCCCCCAAAACAGTGGAGTTGAATTTGAACTCAGGCTGATTGCCTCAGAAGTCAGAATACTTTTATGTTTTTATTAGTTCATTATAGATACATATAATAGTAGGGTCCATTTGGACATGATCATACATGCATGGAATATAATTTGGTCCATTTCAGTCCCCAGCACTTCCTCTTTCCCTCTCTTTTTTCTCCTCCTGTTCCCCTTCCTCTGTTCTACTGGTCTTCCTTCTATTTATTTTATTGTTTTTTAAAATTGATGCTTTATAGGTATACATCAAGGAGGAATTCACTGTGGTATGTTAAAATAAATAAATTAACAAACAAATATATACATATATATCTATATATCTCTCTATATATATTTATAATTCGGGCAATTTCATTCTTCAGTTTCTTCCCTTTCTTGTCCTTCCTCTACTCCACTGATCTCCCTTTTATTTTCATGGAGCTCTTCTCCTCTTCCCTTTATTTTGCTCTAGCTTCTACACATGAAAGAAAACATTTGGCTTTTGACTTTCGGGGTCCAAGAAGCCAGATTATTATATGGTTACATTGTTATACTTCTAAAGAGTGAAGTTTAGGCAGAAATGAAGTCATTCTGTACTCATTAGCCAGTGGAAAAATGGATACTGGTTAATTCAACAACCACCAATGTAAAATCCTCAAACCATTGATAAATTTTTTGTTTTGTTTTGTATTGTTTGGGTGGTGCTAGAGATTGAACCCAGGGCCTCATACATGCTAGGCAAGTACTCTATCACAGAGCCACATCCCTAGCCCCGACACGTATCTTTTCATAAACACACTCTTTTGCCAAATAAGACTTCTTTAAGAAGAGTCATATAATCTTCTGCAACTATTTCTCCAAAATTGAGGTAACCAGAAAGAGCTTGACACTTCTTTTTGCACACAATTAAGTGGGCTCAGATTCATGAAGGACAATTCTAGTCTGAGATAACAATGAAGAGTGCGAGCTTAGTTAACTACAAAGGCATTAGGATTCCCAGCTTTCTACATGTGCCTAGCACAAAGAAAGTGTGTATTTGATTGCTCTCCAGTTCCTCTGTCTGGGGATTCAGCCAAATGGAATCATCCAGACTCAAAACATACTTTGGGGTCTGACTTTTCTATTTCAGCTGTCTTCACTAATCAAATGAGCCAGGTAAGGGAGGTGCACAACTCAGAGGCTTCATCCATCAACGTCCCAGGCTGAATTTGGGGATTTGAAACTTTAATTCAGAGGAAGGAGGAAGATTGGCTAGAGAGATGGCAGCAGCCTGCTGTACTGTACTGTATGAAGATGTGTCTGTTTCAGCCTGGGAAGGAGAGAGAGGGTGAAGAGACAGGGTAGAAACCAGCCAAAGATAAAGGCTGCTGGCAAGGAGAGGACACTGTAGGGAATCTTGGTTTGAGTTTTTTTTTTTTAATTTTTTTAATTTTTTTTTTTATTGTTGGTCGTTCAAAACATTACATAGTTCTTAATACATCATATTTCACAGTTTGATTCAAGTGGGTTATGAACTCCCAATTTTACCCCATATACAGATTGCTGTATCACATCAGTTACCCTTCCATTGATTGACAAATTGCCTTTCTAGTGTCTGATGTATTCTGCTGTCTGTCCTATTCTCTACTATCCCCCCTCCCCACCCCTCCCCTCCCCTTTTCTCTCTCTACCCCTTCTACTGTAAATCATTTCTTCGATTTGTATTATCTTGTCTTACCCCTCCTTTCCTCTTATATGTCATTTTGTATAACCCTGAGGATCGCCTTCCATTTCCATGCGGTTTCCCTTCTCACTCCCTTTCCCTCCCACCTCTCATCCCTGTTTAAAGTAAATCTTCTTCTCAAACTTTCGTCCCTACCCTGTCCTTGTTTACTCCCCTTAAATCAAAGGGGTCATTTGGTATTTATTTTTTGGTTTGAGTTTTTATTATTCAAGTCTCAACTACATGAGATCTTGTGTGCAGCTGGACCTTGAATACTAGTTCTTGGCTCCAGTACTTGAATCTCCAAAGGGCTATGGTGAGCATCCAAATGCTATTTCTCCTACTGGCTCCTCAGTTTTCCTTGAGGGAAATCCACTCCAATCTTATGGGATTGTCAGTTAACATGCTCTTTCTTCTCCTGGACAAAGGTTAGTTTACGACCGAAGGTGAGCTGTACCCTGGGTGTGCCAACTTCAAAATATGGTTCTTACTAGTTCCTGCCACATGATGCCAAAAACTGCTTTGGTTTTTGCCTTTTGACTGTGTGTGTGTGTGTGTGTGTGTGTGTGTGTGTGTGTGTATGCGTGCGCGCACTCGCGCGCTCCCTGAAGCCTTTGGGTGCATCCTTTGTGGAGGATTTCTGTCATCTAGCTGATGAGTCCCTACTCTGTTTCATGATGCTAGGTTTCCATTTCATGATGCCTCAGTGATTAAAGGAAAACTTGAAGAATTTGGAAACCATTCCAGAGGGCTCACAAAAATGATTAAAGATGATTGATTTCAGGAGCCGAAGTAAAGAAACATAATTCATTTCAAGAAAGGAAATTTGAGATGAATTAGAATGACTGTCTGTCTGAGTCTGTGCTCTTGGACAAGATGGAGGGTTGAAGTGAAAATATATGTGAAAGTGTTTTCTTTGAGATATTTTGACACATGGGACCAACATAATTTGTGTGAAGGTTTGCCTCCAATTCTTTTTTTCCACTTCACGTGTAGACATAAAGAACTTGCTGCTGAGTGCAGTGGTACCCACCTGGAATCCCAGCTGAGGCAGAAGGATTGTAAATTCAAAACCAGCCTCTGGCAATTTAGCGAGGCCCTAAGCAACTTAGGACTGTGGGTGTGGCTCAGTGGTGAAGCCCCCCTGGGTTCAATTCCCAGTACCAAAAAGGAAAAAAGAACTTCTTAAAAGAATTGCTTACATTTGTTGGCTATAAGTTTTCTTTCTTTCTTTCTTTCTTTCTTTCTTTCTTTCTTTCTTTCTTTCTTTCCTTTTTTTTTTTTTTTTTTTTTGTACCAGGGATTGAATTCAGCCCTTTTTGTATTTTATTTAGAGACAAGGTCTCACTGAGTTGCTTAGGACCTTGCTGAGTTGCTGAGGCTGGCTTTGAACCCACGATCCTCCTGCCTCAGTCTCCTGAGCCACTGGGATTACAGGCGTGTGCCACCGTGCCCAGCTGTCTATAACTTTTCAACTCCTAGTCACTTCCTAATTCACTGTGGTCTCGTTTCTGCTTTCATAGCTCAGATCTAGAGTGCTCCCTCTAGGCCTCAACTTATGAGGCCTCTTGGCAATAGTTGGCACTGCTGACCCCTCCTTCCTTCGTAAAATATGTTTTCCTTGGCTTCTATGACTTAAATTCTCCTGATTTTTCCCTCCTGCTCCTTCCCAGCTTTTGAGGGCTCCTTCCTCTGCCCATCCCTTAAATGGTGTTCCTCACAGTTTTGGCTTAGTCTTTCCTTTCTTTATCGGCGGCACAACTGATGGATTGTTTTATCCATTTTCCTGGATTCAATAGCCCTACATTTGCAGATAATTCTGCAAGTGTGCCCACCCCCTCCTAGTGCCACCTCTCTTTCCCCTGCCTCCCCTGTGCCTCAGGCACCACGACCTCTCAGCCTCTGCTTTCTCTCTCCTGCAGCTTTCACATGGGTCCTCACTGCCTGGAACACTTTTGTCCCTCCTTTTCACCAAGCTCCTGCTCAACTTCTATATCTTTTCTTTCTGGAATCCTTCCATGAGCTCCCACCCCCCTCACTTGGGTGAGTGAGTGTTCATGTGACTCTTTTCTTCCCAATCACTTTTTTTTCATAGTATCCTGAGATCACCTGTATTTAGCCAGATGCTAATAAAGTTGAGGAGAACAAAGAACATGGTTTCCTCCTCTTGAATGTCCTGTACCTAGCTGACAGTCAATACTCATTATGCATTTCTTGAATGAACTAATTAATGACATAAAAGAATATAAGGAAGCTTGCCCCATTATCCCTTATCACCATCAAGTATCCAAGGAGAGGGCACATTTAATTAGAAGCAGTGGGAAGTTTGATTAAGCTATTTGGGAAGCATTTCTGTGTTTGGTTTAATCAACATCAATCTTGCTCTCTCTGTAGAATTGAGTCATTTCCTTGTTGAAAGAGAGTCTCACCTGCTAGGAAAGCAGACAGAAGGGACTAAATGACATCTGCAGACCTATGCTGGTGCTATAAATTCATGAAAAGCTTGCCAAATTTGGGATAGGACTGACTCAAAGTGCTTTTTACCCACTTCTGTGTTATAAGATTACATCTACATCATAAAAATACACATTATTAAAAGAAGAATGGCTTGAATTCTGAGATGAATTGTTATAATCATTCCTATGCCTATGTCTTCAAGTCCCTTGTTCTTCACATTCTACCACCTCCCTACTCTGAGCTGGCATCCATGCAGCAGAATGTGCTGGAGAAAAATCCCATAACCACCTTGGCAGGGCTCACTTTAAAAGGACGGCAGAAACTCAAGTGGTCCCTTGTGCTGCCAGGCAATCTTACAATTCGTCTTTGATTCATTCACTTTCCTATGTCCCAGACAACTATTTCACACATTTTCCTCTCCAAGTCTCCAATGGCTCCTTCCCATTCCTCATTTTCAAGCGGTAAGTCAGTTTTCCACTTCATTGAGAAAACAGAAGCAATCCGCAGCCGAATCTAAACTTCCCAGTATTTTCATCCACCTCCTCTGCCTTCCTTCTCGTTTCCGTAGATGAAATTTCCACATTCTGTCTAAAGTCAGTTCTTCTTCTTCTTCTGTACTAGATCCTTTCTCCTCTCACCAACTTCTGGAACCAATTCCAGCAATTCGGTCCTTTTTCCTCACAAAATCGATTATTGTGCTTTCTCTAACAGATGGTTTCCATCTTATAAAATCCTCTTCACCCCATTTCCCTATGGCTCCACTATTTGCTCCTCTTTCATTAACACTTCTCAAGAGTTGCTTTTGCTTCCTGTCTTCAGCTCCTCTTCTCTCAATCTCTCTCAAATCCTATCCAATCAAGCTCCACCCAGACAGCCCTCGTCATGTTTCTGCATAACCCCACTTGGCAAAGCCAGTGGTTAATAATCAGTCCTCATCATCCTAACCCCATAAGCATTATTGGACCCGTGGTTGACTCCCTTTTCTTTGATAATACTTTGCTTGTAGGATGACATTTTCTTGTTTTCCTCCTAACTCACTGATCCTTCATAGTCTCTTTTGCTGGTTTCTCCTCTTTTTTCCAAGCTTTTAATTGCAATGTCCCAGGCTCAGTCCTTGTCCCTCTTCTCTGTCTATTCACATTCTGCCGTTTATCTCATCATGCTTCCCCTCAGTTAGGGTGATGCACACCCTTTCATTTCAATCTTCAATTCTTTCCTGGAGACCTGTAGATCCGACGGCTGACTCAACATCTCCACTCAAATTTCTAATAGATACCTGGGTCTTAAAATATCCAAGGCTGATCTCTTGGTCTTCCTGACTAAACCTGCTCTAGACCTAGTCATTTTTTCCCATTTCAGTGTATTGTAATTTCTAGTTGCTCAGACCAAAAACTATAGAGTCATTTTTTTTTACTCCAATTCATCACAAATCCTGTTAACTCTTCTTCAAAATATATCAGCCCACCTCTTGCAACTTCCATGGTTGTCACTCGAATCCAGGATGCCATCATCTATTACAATGGCACCCTAAAAAAGAAATAGGTTCCCCTGCTTCACCCCTCTTTGGTCTCCTCTCAACAAAGCAGCTAATGCTGTATAAATTAGATCAGGTCTCGTCTGTGCTCAGAACCATTCATTCTGGGTGAATTTCAAAGTCTTTCCTGCAGCCCACAGGTCCTAAGTGATCCAGATTCCTGCTCCTTCTCTGCCCTCATCTTCTTTCTCCCTGGCTTGCTGCATCCCACACTGGCCTCCTCGCTGTTCCATGGCCCTGCCAGGCTACGCTGCTGGAGAGTTGTGGTTGTGGTTGTCCCCCTGCCTGAAATGCTTTTCCATAGGCATCTCTCTGTCCATTTCCTTCACCTCCCTCAAGTCTGCTCAGGTCAATCCTCTATAATACTCTCCCTGCCCAGCATTCTAAATTTTCCTTACCCAGCTCAACTTTGTCATTCTTTAAAATAGTATCAATCCCTTTCTAGTTTACATATCATTTTTTTTTACTGTCTATTTTCTGATTCCTTGTAAAGTTATTGTCTACCAGAGCAGGGATCTCTTTTTGGAGATGTAACATCCTTGACCTTTTAGAGTAGGATTTCTCATCCTTGGCATCGTTGACCTTTGGGCTGCATAGTTCTTTGTGGTGGGGACTGTTCTGTGCTTTGTAGGATATTGACTGGTTTCCATGTCCTCAAACCACTAATTGGCAGTGGCACTCCCTAGTTTTGTCATGGTTTGGCTGTGAGGTATCCCCTAAAAGCTCACATGTGAGACAATGCAAGAAGGTTCTGAGGAGAAATGATTCAGTTATAGCTTTCCCCTGGTCAGTGAATTAATCTCTGATGGGATTAACTGAGTGGTAACTGGAGGCAGGTGGGATGTGGCTGGAGGAAGTGGTTAATTGCGGTGTGGCTATGGTACATATATTTTATATCTGGGGAGTGGAGTTTCCCCCCTCTCTGTGCTTTTGATTACCACGTGAGCTGCTTTCCTTTGCCATACTCTTCTGCCATGATGTTCCGCCCCACCTCGAGCCCTAAGGAATGGAGCTGGCCTTCTGTGGACTTAAGACTTCTGAAACTGTGAGCCCTCAAATGAACCTTTCCTCCTCTACAGTGGTTCTGGTCAGGTCTTTAAGTCACAGTGTTGAAAAAGCTGACTAAAAGAGACTTATTCCTCATGTATTCACCCACCATTCATAATTTACCACCAGGAAGAGCTTTCAACCCAGAAATCTTAGGCATCACAGGACTCAATGGCTGTCTCTATGATTGCTTTTGGGAAAGAGGACATGTGTGGAGAAAAGCATGACGTTACGGGTGGTAAAATAAAATTAGGCATCAGAATAAAGACAGAGGCATGTGTGAGGTACTGGGTTTGATCCTTAGCACTTGCATAAAAATAAATAAATAAAATAAAGGAATGCTGTCCATCTACAACTACAATTTTTTTTAAAGAAAGAAAAATGCTTTGTTGGAAAGGATGAGGCTTTCAGTGCTATTCATAGTACACAATGCAAAAGAAACTAAAGGATTTGGAGTGAAAAGCAAGTCTCTTCTATCTCCCAGCCACCTGGCTTCTGTTCCTAGAGGCAACTACGGCCTCTAGTGCTGTTGAATCTTTTCAGTTCTATGCTAAAATGAGCATACAGGTGAACTCAGGGCTTCAGCTCCATGAGGCTTTCCTGTTTGCAGAGCACATGCACATGGCTATTCTCACCTGGCCCTTTCAGCAGACACCCCAACTGCATGAAAGAAATTAGTTGCTCAATTCCATACCAACCCCCTTTGCATAGTGTATCCAGGGTCCCAAGATGTTTAGTGAGGGCCTTTCTCCTACAGGTTGCTGCTCCCTTTCTACCCTCTTGGAAAAGACTGAACACAAAGTGTCCCACAGGCATTTAGACATAAAACCCAAATAAAATGGGTAAGCACTTGCTGAGTGGGCTTTCTTTCCTTTCCTTTTTTTTTTTTTTAATAGTGATCCTTGAATTTCCCTTCACATGCATGTTTATGCCCTCCTTTGCTGGGCTCAGATGCCAGCTGCATGTTGCCATGGTCCGAAGAAGGACCTGTGGGTCTCCCCTGGCAGATGCTGCCACTGTTTTAGCCTGAGGGCCCTGCAGGCAGCCCCTGGCAACATTTTTAATTCAACATCAAACTTCAAGTTGAAATTTTAAAAAGATAGGGAAAATGACAAGATGTCACTGTCTTGGAACCTAGCAAGCAGGGCTTGTAAATGTACCCAATCTGGGTTTCTTTGAGCTGGGGAAGTTTCTTGTCTTTTGTGGCCATTGGGAGTGGACTGAAAGTCATCAAAGAGACCCTGAAAGGATGCTGCAAGAGCTCCAAGGGGATGCTACGTCTCAATAGGAGACCTCCAGGTCTACTTAGAGAGCCTTTTAAGTAAGCGAAGGCAGGTGGAAAGCTGGCCAGGCTACATTTTTAAGTTAAAAAGGCAAGTGGCAAAATAATATATCTAAAGACCTCATTTTAGAGGAGGAAAATATGTGTGTGTGTGTGTGTGTGTGTGTGTGTGTGTGTGTGTGTGTGAATGCACAGCAAATAGTTTGGAAGGTTACAGTCCTAAAATTTGTATTTCTAAGATCCTGATCCTATTGTTTAATTTTCTTTGGGGGGGGGGGTACCAGGATTGAACTCAGGAGCACTCAACCACATCCCCACACCTATTTTATATTTCATTTAGAGACAGGGTCTCACTGAATTACTCAGTGCCTCCCCATTGCTGAAACTAGTTTTGAACTCACGATTCTCCTTTCTCAGCCTCCTGAGCTGCTCGGACTGCAGGAGTATGCCACTGAGACTGGTTTAAGATCACATAGTATTTAAAAAAATTTATATCTTTCTTCATTGTCTAGTTTTTTTTAAAAATAAAGACCATACATGTTATTCTTATAACCAGAAAAAAATTCTATCTATATAAAATTTTAAAATAAAAAAGATAATTGCTATTTGGGAAGCTGAGGCAGGATTGAAGTTCAAGGCTAGCCTGGACAACTTAGTGAGACCCACTCTCAAAAAACGAAAAATGAAAAACAAACAAGAAACCAAAAAGGACTGGGCATGTAGCTCAATGTTAGAGCATCCCTGAGTTCAATCCCCAGTGCCACAAAAATACATAAATAAATACTAAAAAGTAATAAAGCTGGATTCCTGTTTCTTCAGTACCTCCACAGATGGCTCCAAGAAGAGAAAATAGCAAGTTCTCATCGGTAGCTTGGCTTAGTGCAAACCTTAGTCGTAAGTCAAGGGGCTATTTCACCTAGTGAAAAGCTGGGCATGGTGTGGTCATCAATTCAACAAAAGCACCTAACTTCCAGATGAGTAGACCCCCTGAGTTTACCATTGTTTTTATTATCTCCTTTGACTCCACAGCACCTCTGGAAAGTGCATGGAGCCACCAATTTTTTTTTCCATATAGGGGATTGAACCCAGGGTCTCATGTATGCTAGGCAAACACTCTGTCACTGTACTGCATGCCAGCAATTTTTATTTTATTTTGAGACAAGGTCTCACTAAATGGCCCAGGTTGAACTTCAATCCTCCTGCTTCAGCCTCCTGAGTTGCTGGAGTAGGGTGTGCTCCCTACTAGGACCACCATTTTTATTCTCATTTTTTTTCATATAAAGAAACTGGGGCTCAGAGAATTTAAGAGGTAAATAATAGGGTTGGATGGAAACCTCTGTTCACACTCGAAGTCTACAACATTCATTACCACATGCTTTAAGGTGTGTGCATCTGTATGCCCTTACACATTAGGGAGCAGTCTGTGAATTCCTGACCAAGCACTGCTCATATTAGTCGATGATAATGAAAAACTTTTCTCTAGAACCAGAAATGCCAACTTGGAAATCACCCCTGATAGATACATTGTTGGATAAAGGTCTTGCTACACACAAGATTGTGCTGTCTTATCTGGTCTCCAATGAAGATTTTGTAAGATTTTAAGGGACTGAGAATTTGGCAGGGGCTGTCTCTTGTTCACTAACTGAGCTCTGGCACCTAGCACAATACCTGATGCAATGTGCCTCTCTTTTTCCGATGAATGAATGAGTTTGGGTGAGAGCTTGAGGGGAGGGGGAATTCCTTCCCCAAGCTCCAGGTCTGGTTTTTCCCACAGCTCACCTCTGATTCCCCTTTGCTCCTCATTCCCCACCAGAAACCGCCTGTCTGCGGATTAGAACTCTGACTCAGAAATGAGTGGGGTGTATAGAAAAAAGTATGCTGAGAAGAGAGTGGTGGATAGTAAAAGCTAAGACGTAGATAATAATAATCCTTTGGCTCCCCAGCCCCCAGAAAAGGAATGTAATTTCCCCTCAATTCTAGCTGCTCTGAGCACTAGCTATAAAAATAAAAAATGAGAAACAGAGTCGGTTGTTGTCATTTCAAATACAAATGGGCATGTACATTCAGCCTTTATGGCTAGATAACTTCCACTTCCAGTGCTCAGTATTTATTGGCTTTGACTTATTGATAGAACATCCTGGGGCCTGAAGTCCTCCTTCCCACAGAGCAAAGACACCATCAGCAACCGCTTTCTCCTCTCAACCCATGAATAATAATGTGGATGATGATGACGGTGTTATTATTATCATTTGGTATTTAGCCAACGTCTTTCCCCGAAGTACTTAAAGCACTTTATAGGCTTTGCCTTATTATTCCTCACAATACCTCCCTGGAGAGAGGGGGAGAACAGAGAGTTGATTTCCATTTCACTGAGAGGAGCGACTGAGACCCAGAGCAATGAAAGGGCTACTCCAAGGTCACCTGGAGAAACTGGGCTGAGGTTAGGACGAGAACCCAGGGCTCATAATGGCTGTTTAAGGGCGCCTTCCTACTCACCACCAGGGAGAGTGAGTCATTAGCTCATTCACTGAGTTCTGAGTGTAACTGGACATTAAAAGGGAAATTTTGGCAGAGACAAATTCTAAAGGGAGGTAAAAAACATTTGTACAAAATACAAACATTCTCAAAGTAGGTGGCCGAGAAACCCACTCACCTCAAGGTTATGAAGGAGCCAGGGGTTGGAAATTAAAGTACTTCACCCCAAGAACAGGGTAGGGGCTGCACTTCATCTCAAGCCTAAGGAAAATGACTCCAAGGAGATTCCTCAACAAGCTTAACTTGAATCCTTCGCTATTTGTGGTATACAGTGGACAGGGGTGAGCTGTGTCTGAGAAATCAAAGGAGCATGAGGTTGTCTGCAACAGCCTTTGGTTCCTGAATTGAGGGCTGAGACTTGGAAAATAATTGCTCTCAGAGTTTAATGGGGCAAAGAGTGCATTCATGTTCCAGATGGGAACCCTATGCAAGAGAAAGACAACATAGGGCCATCCTAGATTTTGCCTGAGAAGTCCATTCTAAGAAGCAAGGGGACCTTGGTATAAAGAATGTGGAAGTGGAATCCAAGATGACCATGGGACTCTGGGTGGAGCCATGAACAATCAGCCAGAACAGGAAGGCATTCACTCATATCAGGGAAATTGAGGCAAACAATCTACATTATTGGGGTTCTCCAAAGAACCCATGAAAGACTCTCAAGAGAAAGAGTCAGACTTGCGCTTCTACCCAGTCTAGAAAGGGCTGATCACTACCATTGGGAGTGAGAACTGTACTGTTCCTGTTACCTGTTCTTCCTCAGCCCTGCTCTACCCTGAGAAGTTAGGATTGGGAGTAGAGAATTAGAACTAGTCTAGCACATCCCACCCCTAGCTTCAGGTCAAAAGAAGGAGAGGGATGGGGTGAACATCTTCACTTTAAGTTATATTAGATACGTTTATAATTACATGGGATTGGGGATCTTGATTCTCAAACTGAGATGATATTTTATGTATTAAAGTTAATAAAATTCATCATAATATCTAACTTCAAATTATACTACAGAGCTACAGTAATAAAAACTGCATGGTACTGGCATAAAAACAGACACATTGACCAATGGTACAGAATAGAAGTCACAGGGACAAACCCACACATTTACAGTCATCTGATCTGTGACAAAGGTGCAAAAAAAATGCACATTGGAGAAAAGACAGGCTTTTGTTTTCAATTAGCAATAATCGCGCCTCGGATAAACCTCATTGGCTACGATACTGCCACTGCGCAAAGCTGAAAAGACAGGCTTTTGAAACAAATAGTTTAACCAGCTGAAAAAACCGGTTTTTCCTATGTAGAAGAATTAAACTACACTCTTACCTCTCACCCTGTACAAAAATCAACTCCAGGGCTGGGGTTGTGGCTCAATGGTGGAGCACTTGCCTCGAATGTGTGAGGCTCTGGGTTCAATTCTCAGCACTGCATATAAATAAATGGATAAAATAAAAGTCCATCAACATCTAAAAAAAATCAACTCCAAATGGATCAAAAACCTAGAATTAGAATTAGATCAGAAGCTACGCAACTCGTACAAGAAAATGTAGGGTCAACACTTCAGCATATAGACACAGGCAACACCTTTCTCAGTAGAACCTAAAACACAGGAAATAATGCCAAGAGTTAATAAATGGGATGACATCAAATTAAAAAGCTTCTGCACGGCAAAGGAAACAATTAAGAATGAGAAGAGAGCACCTGTAGAATGGGAGACAATCTTTCCTAGCTACTCTTCTTCAGAGGATTAACATCTAGAATATATAAAGAACTCAAAAAACTAAACACCCCAAACCCCAAATAACTCAATTAATATGAATTAAAATGAATTAAACACTTACTTCTCAAAAGAGAAACACTAATGACCAACAAATATAGGAAGAAATGTTGTACATCATTAGCAATTAGGGATATGCAAATCAAAACCACACTGAGGGGGCTGGGGATATGGCTCAAGCGGTAGCGCGCTCGCCTGGCATGCGTGCGGCCCAGGTTCGATCCTCAGCACCACATACCAACAAAGATGTTGTGTCCGCCAAGAACTAAAAAAATAAAATATTAAAAAAAAAAAAAACACCACACTGAGATCTCATCTCATACCAGTCAGAATGGCAGTCATCAAGAAAACAAATAATGGTAAATGCTGGAGAGGATGTAGAGAAAAGGAATACTTTTACACTATTGGTGGGATTGCAAATTATTATGACAATTATGGAAATCAGTATGGAATTTTCTTAAAAGATTAGGCATGGAACCACCATATGACCCAGCTTACCACTCCTCAGTATTTATCCTCAAAGAATGAAGTCAGCATACTGTAGTGATTGATACATGCATACCCACTTTTATATCAGCAGAATTCACAATAGCCAAAATATGGAACCAGTCTAGGTGTCCATTCATGGGTGAATGGATAAAGAAAATGTGGTATACAAGTCGGGTATAATGGTGAATGCCTATAATTCCAGGAGTTTGGGAGGCTGAGGCAGGAAGATGGTGAGTTCAAAGCCAGCCTCAGCAACTTAGCGAGGACCTAAGCAACTCAGTGAGTTCCTGTCTCTAAATAAAATATAAGAAAGGGCTGGGTATGGCTCAGTGGTTAAGCACCCCTGATACCAAATTCCTGGAACCAAAAAAAAAAAAAAAAAGAGAAAAGAAAATATAGTATACATACACAATGAAATTTTATTTGGCCATAAAGAAAGATGAGATTATGTCATTTGCTGGAAAATGGATAGAACTAGAGACCATGATGTTAAGTGAAATAATTTGGAAGGTCAAGAGTTAGGGAGACAGTAAAGGAAAGGAACCAAGGGGAAGGAGGGAGGGAGGGAGGGGGACGTCCCTGGGAGTAATATATTGACCAAATGATCTTGTTATATTGTGTGCATGTACAAATATGTAACAACAAATCCCATCATCATGTGCAACTATTATGCACCAACAAAAATGTGACAAGAAAAAAAAAGTTAATAAAATTTACCTAAAAGAGTGAAGTCACAGGGTCTGCCTAGGTTTTCATTTAGTGAGAGAAGGGTCTCCCCATGGGGCAGATTTAAGTGGAGAGAAAAGGCAAAAATTAAACTGTACATTCCCTGAGATGTACTTGTTCAACAGGATGGTTAGATAAGCTTTCAGGGGGCCAAGGGTTATGGCAGGAAGCACCGAAGTACTCTAAACCTGTGTCACTCACCACCATTTAAACCCAATTGTATCCAGTATCATAATAGTGGCTACTATTTTCATGCAGTGACTCTGTGTTAGGCGCTAACAAAACACTCATGTATATAAACTCATTTAATACTTTCCCTTACCCCATGAGGTTGGTATTTTCTCCCTTTTTTCAGAAGGAACAGAGAGGTACAGTAAACTGGCCCATAGACACACAGCTAAAAAGCAGTTTAACTAGAATTCAACTCAGGTTTTACTGGCTCCAAAGCCTTGCTTTAAGCTCTGCTATGTCCCCTCTTTCTGAATTATGCCCCCTTTGATGTCTAGTGCTCCTCCCAGCCACAGTGGTACACTCGGAACTCCTGCATGTCTGTCTCACAAAGTCTGAAATCAGCCTGGTTCAGCATCATTTGGGCCTTGCCAAACCCTCCCAACTCACCCCTGATCTTGTGCCAGTTCTTAGAACATCATGAACTTCTTTCCTAGGGACTTGCATTTGCATCCTCTCCTGGGATCCTCTGGATCCTGAATTCCCACCATGGGATCCTCCTAGCTTTTCACTTTAGGTCTTAGCTGGAAAGGAATCTACTCAGAGGAGCCTTCCTGACTACCTAACCAAGATAGGTCCCTCTTCTCTGATCTGTTATCCTCTCCTGCCGCAGTCTGGCTGGGCACAAAATCATGAGCCACTCACAGCCTTGTATATTCAAACAGCAATTCTTTATTTCCGATCTCACACCGGCACTCTACAAACACGTCCTGGGGAAATTCACGTTCTGCCGCAAAATTCACGTTCTGAATCCCAAATACTTTTTGAATCCCACGAAAACTCAAAGGGAACTCAAGGATCCGACGTGCCTGAGGCAGCAGGATACGCCCTATTCCCGGCAGGGTACACCTTAAACCTGGAACTGCCCTAAACCCAAGGAGCTGGATACTCCCTAAAACCAGCAGGATACACCCTAAACCTGGATCCTCCCTAATCCAGTAGGATCCTCCCTAAACCCGGATCCACCCTGGTCCTTGAGCAGGGTCACCTTTCTCAAACATACATGCAATGTCACAGCGAATGTCCAAGGCAAGTCCATTTCCACGAGTCCTTCCTCTAAGCAACATGGGGTACGCTGGCAAGGAAATTTCGATGCGTCGTTCTTACTTGGCAATGGCTCTCAGCACTCTCCCGTGACTCTGTTTCCTTCAGAGCAATGACCACAACTTGGAATTATTTTGTGTTCACTGCCTGTTTCTTAATGTAGCCTCTAAACTCCATAAGGACTGGTTTAATAATAAATATCTGTTGAAGGAAAAAAAATAGAGTGAGGAAGGCGTAGGGGAGAGGCTCATTAAGGGGTGTCTCTGGCTTTCTGGCATACTTGGAACTGTTTAGTTATTCCATCACAATGTCTTTCTTTCTTTCTTTCTTTCTATCTTTCTTTCTTTCTTTCATCTTCCTTCCTTTCTTTCTTTTTTTCTTTATTTTTGGTACTGGGGATTAAATCCAGTGGTGCTTTGCCACTGAGTCACATCCCAACCCTTTTTATTTTGAGACAGTGATAAGTTGCTGAGGCTGTCCTTGAACTTGCTGCCTTGCCTGAGCCTCCCGAGTCACTGGGTGACAGAATCACCAGGGACTTCTTGAGCACCCATTCTCTCATTGCTACAGATGCTGGCTGCTACTGTCTCACATCTTGCTCTTTTCTTGAAAGGACTGTCCTTGACTGCAGAGAGCCTCTTGGTGGGAGACGTTTGGGGGGTTATACTGTACCCCAAGGGCCAAGCGTGGTATTTTGCTGACTGATGAGGGCAACGGAACAGTCCAGCCCCTTGGTCTGGACAGGAATATTTCTGAGATGAAATTGATGCTGCAGATCTCCGGCTGGGACCAGATCTAGACTGGACTTTTCTTAAACCCTTTCTTTGCCTGGCCCCTTCCCCTGCCTTGTCCTGTTTCTTTCCTCACCACTCCCAAACCCCACTACAGGTTTCTTCTGGGGGCTTTCCCTAGCACAAGAATCCCCATCTCCTTATCTGACTAGAGAACATAAGACAAGGCTGTTTCATGCTGGGCACAGGAAGTGGAGAAGGGCAGATGGAGAAGAGGACATGGGCTAAAGCTGGGCAGGGACCACTGCAGTGTCACCTTCCTCTGCTCCATCCTTCCCTCCCTGATTCAACTGTACAGATGCCATGAATGTGCCACTCAGAATGCCATCAATTATTGAAGATGCTCTGAAAAGAAGGGAATGTAAACGAAGATGAAAGATTTCAGTGGAAGACAGACAGGTCCTACTGCTCAGGGAGGACCTAAGCTATCATTTCTGGGGAAAAAAAAAAAAAAAAAAGCATTTCACTTTCCTGCTGTGAGAAAGCTCCAAATGCTTTGGAGGTTAAAGAAGCTGCTCTGACAAAAGACAGGAAAGGGTTGGTGGGACTGCTGTTCTGTTTTATCTCCGCTCCTTTTGCTGATCAAGAGGCAGGCACTGTGAATCTGGCAGCAAGGGCTGAGATGGTAGTTAACTCTCTTTTTAAATCTCCACCGCCATATATATATAAAGACAGGGAATTGAGTCTGGCAATGATAAGAAGATGGCAAGCCCCAGAAGTGGAGGGGCTGGGGAGCCTAGCCCTGGTCCTTGGGCTGGGTAGGACAGGATGGAAATGCTTGTGTGAGACGGCAATCCCTTCTGAACCACCTTCTGGGTTTTGGCAGACACTTGCAAGTGAAGGAAGAAGGAGAACAAATTCAGGTCAAGAGTAAAGACAATGCTAGAACACTTTTATTGTTTTTTATTTATTTTTTTTAAAGAGAGAGTGAGAGAGGAGAAAGAGAGAGAGAGAGAGAATTTTTAACATTTATTTTTTAGTTCTCGGCAGACACAACATCTTTGTTGGTATGTGGTGCTGAGGATCGAACCCGGGCCTCACGCATGCCAGGCGAGTGCGCTACCGCTTGAGCCACATCCCCAGCCCCAATGCTAGAACACTTTTAAAAGAGATATGTTAATGAAATGTTTTCATCTGAAGCAAAATTTTCCCCTTCTTTTCAGACACCTGAATCTCAAACAACAATTGGATGTTCTTACTAAGGAATTAAAAGGATTCAATTACTGTAGTAGACAATGAGATAAAGCCCAGCTCCAAACCGAGAAATGCTCAGCAATGGTTTCAAACTAGCTAGATGCAGATCTTCCAGCACATCTATTGGGGAAAGCCAAGATTCGAAAGGTCTGATAGGGGAGTGGGATAGATTATGAGCTCCCAGAGAACTGGGAACTATGTCCGCCTTGTTCCCCACGGTCTCCCCAGTGTTGAGAGCAGTGACTGAGCTCTAGAGGGGGCACAATAGATGTTTGTGGATTGAAAGAACATATGATCAAGGTTAAGTGTGCTGACTTTGGATTCAGTTGATGAACCTGTTCCTTTTTGCGCTAGTAAGTTTTGGGGGGCAAAATTTCTTTAACTTTCTGAATTTGTTTCCTCATCTGTAAAGTTAGAAAACAGTGGTACTTGCCTGCTAGGTTAGATGTGAGGTTTGTGAAAAGCATAGTGTAAGCCCAATAAATGGCATTTGCTAGTATCATTAAGCCTACTTCTTGTGACAAATGAACAATCAAAACATAATTTTACAGGAGTAAAAACTGAATTCCAGGAAGATCTGTGAATAAATACAATAAAATAGGGCAGTAAAATCCCTGTTTTCCTGACCAATGATCCAAAAAAGTACCATTAAAAAAAAAATAAGGCCATTCTTAGTTACCAAGAAACCTAAATAGTAATTTTGAAATGAAGAAGGCAGTAATGTGTTTCAGAATCTGGAGTGTCTACTCACATCTATTTCAACAGACTTAAAATTAAGTGATCATAAGATCTTCTAAAAATGTGATTAAGGGAAGAAAGTAAGTTATCTAATTATGTATTTGTGAATTATAACTTATTTGAATCCCAATTTAATATAAATATATTCCTTTATAATAAAAACCTAGTGATGATTTAAAAGCATTCTCTTCAGCTTTGATTTATAAAGTGAGATACTAATCCTCTCACACAGATTTGATGTGATATATCTAAGAGAGCCTATGAATATTCATGGCTGGCATATGAACTACATGTCCGCCTCTGTATAATACTCTTCTTACCCAAGCTGAAAGATGTACCCCTTTTCCTCTGGAAAAAAAATATATAATTAGAGTGTTGTTGAAAATGGAAAAGCCAGCAGTCCTTTAAATAAAAGTTGCAGCATCCAGAGGGGCTGCCAGTCTAATAAATTGCTGGTTGAACTTGTTTGGGATGATGAGGTTGACAAGCCAACATGAAGCTTAAAAAGGAAATCTGCCAAGGTGGCCGGTATGCCTGGGGCTCAGGCTGCCTCGGGTGCCTCCATCAGGCATGATGAAATTCTCAGAAGCCCCAAGTGCTCTGCTGGAAGCAAAGGCACAATTCGCTGACCTATGTCAGTCAGAGATCTCGCCTAGCCCCTTTCAACCGCAGGCAATCCTGATCTCGGGGCCCAGGAGATTTCCCTCCACTTAATGCTACATCTGGCTGCTCCAACTCTCCGAGGACCACCAGGCAGAGACATCTCAGATGTAAGTTTGGGGGTCCTGAGGGAGGGTGTGCCTGCACACAGGTGTACTTCATTGTATTCATTAGCAGTGGTCTTCAAAATAACTGTGTTAAAAAGATTTTTGTAAGTTGACTACTGTTTTCCATGTACAGGGAATATCACGTGAAAAGAATCCTATAACAAATCCTATTGAAAACTGAGCAACGTTTTTGGAACGCTACTATCTCTTCTACAATTATGGGGTAGCATCTAGTATGGAGCCAGCACAGAGCAAGCAAATTCCAGGGAGTGACTTAGCAATGACATACATGACCTTAGAAGTCATGCATTGCACATTTCATTCTACCTCTGAGTGGGTAGGCTTGCTTACTTTTGCCAATTCTCTGAATTTTGAGATGCTTCATCTGCAAAATGGGTACAATAACATTTGCCTTACAAAAAAGCTGAGAGAATGAAATAAGCCTAGGCCCAGTGATGCAGGAAGCACTCACTATATAGGGTTGGTGCTCCTTGAAGTAGGAGACATATTCTAAGGAACCTACAGAATCATGGCTGATATGGGATGGAAGAGGAGGGTGAACCTTCAGGCAGATTGGACTACTTCCCAGCTCCACCACCTCTATGAATGGTTATTCCCCTTTGCATCCGTTGTTTTCAAGCCTGTCTTCCCATGCAAATGGAAACTCTTTAAGACTCTTACGGGCTGCTGTATCACTTGAGGCCAGCACAGCACCTGGCCCACACTAAGTGTGAGACTGAACTAATTCAAATTGCAGTTTTAAATATCTCCAGATATGGTTTGGGGCATCAAGAAAAGGGAAAAGGAGATCCTGTAAGTTAGGATTCTTTTACTTGAGTTATTGCAAACCCAAACTACACGAGCTTAAACACAGGTAATTGAAAAGTCCAGGAGTAGAGTTGGCTCAAATGATGCCACAGGGACCTGATTTCTCTCCCTCTCTTAGCACTGCTTTCTCTAGTTGGCTCCATTTCAAACAGGCTCTTTGCCTCTAGCTAGCAAAATTATTGCAAAGCTCCAGACCTAATGCCTTCCCAGGTTCCATTCTAGCAGGAAAAATATCATAAGTTTTCATCCCAGAAAAAGACTCATTGCAAATTTAATGTGCTCATGTGCCCATTTCTGAGACAATCACAATGGACATGTTGATTGGCTTGTACTTGAGTTGTATATGCCTCTCTGAGGTGGAGGTAAGAGCAAGTCCCCTTCAATTATGAATTGAGATTGACATTAAGTTTGGTATACTTGTTTTAAGTGTGACTGGAATTTTTTTGTCTCCAGGTATAGTGAGGCATGTGCCAATAGGTCAGGAGACAACTGCCATTGCATAGATAGTTTGCTATTCACAGTTTCCAAGAGCTTGGGCCATGCCATGCCTTGCAAAACCTCATGAGGAAGCACCAGAGTTGGTTGGAAGGCAGAAGAAGTGATGGGAAAGCCTGTGTTTCCTACAGGAAGGAATGCCAAAGTAGGGTAAGCAATTGATCAGGACTAGAATTCCATAGCTTGAATGATTTTGGTGCAATCTGGTCCATGAAGATGATCTCTGGTTTTCTGGTACCTCATCCTAGGTGATAGTGTCTTGGACTGCAAGAGCCTAATAAATGGAGGTGATGGGACTAGGAATTCGTTTGTACATCAATGGTGTGCTCATAGGCAAATTGTTTGCAGTCTCTAGGAATTAGCTAAACCTGGAAAGGATAGTCCCTGGCTGAGGAAAGCCCCAAGATGCCAAAGCATCCTAAAATACAGAAAATAAAAAACATGATTAATACAGGCAAAAAACCACATACCTACTACCAAGTCCAAGATCTAATATAGGGATGTCATCTCATTTATTGAGCCATTAATCAGTTTATTCACTCATTCATTTTATTCATTCAACTTTTTAAAATTAGTACATCATTCAGCATTTATTATGAATCTCCAATGTGTTATAGACTGAACTAAGTACAAGGAACATAAACAGTGAACAAGATAGACATGGTTCTTACCTTCCTGATAATTAGAACTGTTACTCAAATCATTATAATGCTTAAGAATGCTTAGTTTAGTCCTACCAGGGTTTATCTCACATGATATTTGATCCACCAATTCATTTTTAAAGACTTTAAGCCACCTATTTATTTTAGGCTACAGTGAATGTATGGCCCATTAGTATATTCTGAGCCATTGGAGAAAAGATCTGATAACTGTAAATAAAAATACTCCCACAAGCTGGGCACGGTGGCCTATGCCTGTAATCCCAGCAGCTTGGGAGGCTGAAGCAGGAGGATGACAAGTTTGAAACCAGCCTCAGCAATAGTGAGGCACCAAGCAACAGTATCTGTAAGATACTGTCTCTAAATAAAATACAAAATAGGGCTGGGTATGTTGCTCAGTGGTTAAGTTCCATCCTGGTACTCAAAACAAAACAAACAAAACAAGTGAAGATAATTCTTCATGGCTTATATGGTTATTTTAGAGTTTTCAAAATGCTTAAATAATCTCATTCCCCTCCCCCCACACAAGATCCCTGTTAGAGATTGTCATCATAATTCATTTTACAGCTGGGAAAGGTGAAGCTTTAGAGGAGGTGAAGCGATTTACCCAAGGATTTACAGTCAGCAAGTGACCAAGCATAGCTCCAAACCAAACCCAGTTCTTTTTCCATTTGTATTTTCCAAACTGTGAGACCTCTACCAGTGGCTCTTGGAGTATCAAAATATGTGACCTCTCAGAGTGAGAAATTTATTTTCATTTCAATATTTTTCATCCTTTTATTTCTGTCCAGGGCCAAGTTTCAATATCCAAGAAAGTATAGTTCTTAGGCTCAGAACCCTTAGCAGGTACAACTTAGGAGCTAGAATTTAATATTATTGTTTTGCTTTTATTTATGACAAGTGATATTGGTTTTTTATTTATTTTAATATAGCTAAGTATTGATTTAAAACAACTAATAATTAATAATATAGGTGCTGCAATTCATAATAGCTAGACTGTGGAACCAACCCAGATGCCCGTCAATGGATTAATGGATTAAAAAAATGTGGCAGTTATACACCATGGAGTATTACGAAGCTCTAAAAAATGACAAATTCATGGAATTTGCAGGGAAATGGATGGCACTAGAGCAGATTATGCTTAGTGAAGCCAGCCAATCCCTAAAAAACAAATACCAAATGTCTTCTTTGATATAATGAGAGCAACTAAGAATAGAGCAGGGAGAAAGAGCAGGAAGAAAAGATTGATATTAAACAGAGACACGAGATGGGAGGGAAAGAGAGAGAAAAGGGGAATTGCATGGAAATGGAAAGAGACCCTCGTTGTTACAAAAAACTACACAAAAGAGGTTGTGAGGGGAATTGGAAGAAAAAACAAGGAGAGAAATGAATTACAGTAGATGGGATAGAGAGAGAAGATGGGAGGGGAGGGGAGGGGGGATAGTAGAGGATAGGAAAGGTAGCAGAATACAACAGTTACTAATAGGGCATTATGTAAAAAGGTGAATGTGTAACTGATGTGATTCTGCAATCTGTATTTGGGGTAAAAATGGGAGTTCATAACTCACTTGAAACTAATGTCTGAAATTTGATATGTCAAGAGCCGTGTAAGGTTTTGAACAACCAATAAAAAAAAAAAAAAGAAAAAAAAATAATATAGGTGCTGTGTGGGCGTGTGCAAGTCATGAAATGGTATACACATTACAGCAATCTGGGAGCATCTCATGGACAGACAAATAGGAAGATACCCCAGGAAGGGAAAGTATAGGGGGTTCTCTCACTTCTTTCTTGTCCAAGGAGGAAGAAGACTTGGTCAGATCCCACTCCATGTAAATAAAGACATGATCATGTTCCTATCTGATGCTGGTTTTCAAGCCAAGTTTCAGAGGATAATCCAAAATGATGTTTCCATTTTTTTTTTTTTTTTGTGATGTTGGAGATTGAACCCAGGGCCTTGTGCATGTGCAGTAAGCACTCTACCAACTGAGTTATATCCCCAGCCCCCAAATTCTTTTTGATAAGAAGAAGAAGAAAAAAAAAGACAGTATGCAAGAGTTCCAATTGTTCTTTCTTAGGTAAGAATGTAATTATGGAATTTTATTTTATTGATTCATTTATTCATTTTCCTATGAGTGTATGTATGTTAAAATGCTCATTCTAGGGTGATTTGATAATGGTAGTAGATGGTCATCGTTTATTGTGATTGTTCCAGTATCTTTCCTTGGCCAACCAAAAAGCTAGTGAACTTATCTTAACAATGTCCCCTTCCTACTTTATTCTATATATCATAGAACCTCTGTTCTAGGCGTCTTCAGTTGCAGGAAACAGCTTGCATTATATTGCTAGTGGAAAAAAAATACTGATAGATCTAACATTATAATTGTGGTTACTAGCAATGCAAAACAGCAAGCCATAAATCCTTATGAGCTCAGGCACTGCTGTTTACCATTAAAGAGATCCTTCTTTCTCTCCAGTGTAACTAAATAGATTGGAGATTAGTGAAATAAGATAGCTGTTAAATTAAAGAGGAAAAAAGTTCAAGTTTCAAGGAAGATGTTACAAAACAAACATTCAAACCAATCAACCCTCAAACTCCCAGACCAATATGTAGCTCTCAGTGACCTTGTAGGCCATCTTACTTGACAGCCCAATAAAAATGACAGCCCCCTCTCTTACTCTGATGATAGAAATAAAAAGTGGTTTATCAGTTTCTTGACGCAGTAATTCTTTTTTCTCTAATGTGTCTGAGAAAATGTCATAACCGGGCACAAATAATTAGTTATAAGGCTGTTCATCAAAAACATCTCTCCCTTTTTTTTAAACCTGGTCTTAGGTATTTTTATATAAAAAAATTTAAATTTGTTCTAATTAGTTATATATGACAGTAGAATGCATTTTATATAGAAAAGCTAGATACAACTTCAATATCCAACACCAAAAAATTGTCTGGGTAAATCCTGGTGTATTTATACACTAGACAACTTTCTAAATGTATAAAATTATGCTGTAGAAAATACTCAATATCATGCAAACATATTAAAAATGTATTGTTAAAAGAGAAAATCACAGAAAAGCAAAAGAGTGAGCCATGTACAGAATTTTGGATACGGTATGACTTAATTTTTATTAAAAACCACATAATCCACATCTGAGTGGTGAAATAATGGATGAGTTCTATTTTTTTCTTCTAGTGTAAGAGTGATTTCTAAAATGTTTTTTGATAAAAATGTGCTACTTTTACTTTAAGAAAAAAAAAGTGATTTCTTTAAATTGGCCCCATTTAACCTGTTTAAAATGGGTCAGTAACCCTATGCGTAAGCTTAAAAGTGTGTATTTGTGGACTTGCATTTTGCAGTGCTGATGTGCTTCCCCTAGAACCAAAGGGAGACACGAAACCTCTCTGCAAACTCTTTGTAGATTCCCATCTGTGACTTAATAAATATTTGATGCAGTGGCCAGTCAACATCCCTACATTAGTGAAACTTCTGCCCAGGAGCAACTGCACAGCTCTCAGCAATGAGATCGGAGTAAGTTAAAAAGAGTGTATTCATTAGCTACTTCAAAGGGTTTGGTTTTTTTTAGCTGGCAATTTTGCAGACTGGATTATTGGCCCTGCTGTCTACTGTTGTGAGGACCAAAAAACATACGACCGCAAGGAGGAGCTTGCTTTTCCCATTAACAACATTTTCTGTTCTTTGTGTTCATAGCCCAGGAGCGAGAATCCTCCCCCACCCCCTCTTTGCCCTTGGTTAAACAGCTGTGAATATCTAAACTGGATGCGAAAACCTGGAATCTGGTCCCCATATCTTTTTTTTTTTTTTTTTTGGATACAGGGGATTGAACTCAGGGCACTCCACCACTGAGCCACATCCCCAGCCCTGTTTTGTATTTTATTTAGAGACAAGGTCTCACTGAGTTGCGTAGTGTTTTGCTTTTGCTGAGGCTGGCTTTGAACTCGAGATCTTCCTGCCTCAGTCTCACGAGCCACTGGGATTACTGGGGTGCTCTACGGGAAGCCTTGCTTGGTCCCCATATCTGATGTAGTTTTGTGCAAAGGGATAGTCTGTCTCTATCTCTGTGCTTACAACTGATAATTAAAACATCAGCACTTTTTCCCCTAAATGTCTTGAGTTAATGAGCAGAGTGGTTGAACAAAATGTAGCACGCATAGAAGAAACCTAAAACTAGCTGAAATTAATCCTAACTACAGGGATTTTTCAGAAGGACCTGAACACGCTCCTACTTTCCACCTTTTTTTTTTTTTTTTTTTTCGTACCAGAGATTGAACTCAGGGGCACTTGACCACTGAGCCACAACCCCAGCCCCATTTTGTATTTTATTTAGAGACAGGATCTCACTGGGTTGCTTAAGCACCTTGTTTTTGCTGAGGTTAGCTTTGAACTCTTGATCCTCCTGCCTCAGCCTCCAGAGCCACTGGGATTACAGGTTTGTGCCACCATGCCTGGTCTTCTACTTATTCTTTAAATCTTGATTTAGATGTCACCTCTTCCTGGAAGCCAACGAGGATCCCTCTCCTGTTTCAGGCTTGGTGCCCCTCCAGTGCACTTCCATGCCTCCTGTGCTCCTCCTCTGAGGGCCCCTAGACTGTATTAGAATTACCTTGCTTACTTATATTTCCCACAAACTGAGATTCAAGAGGTTTGTCTGTTCACTACTGCCTCACATAGTATCTGGCATTCAGAAAAGTGCTGAATAAATATTTATTGAACCGAGTCTATTTTCCTTGAAATGCCTGCTGCAGAGGACTTAGAAAATTGCAGAATTAAAGGTCCTCAGATATGAAAGTTTCCTCTATAGGAAACCCCTCATAGCTCTCCAAGCAAGCAGTTGTCTAGTTACCTGATGATGGAGTTCACCTCTCTTCAAAAAGCAGGCCTTGAAATGACTGAGGAAACTCAGTGCAATAAAAGACCAACAAGGCAGGTCCTTAACAACTGGGAAGTAGTTATTCAGAGTGTCTTGTCTCTCCTAGTTTGTCTTATTTCCTGCTTCTTGAGGGCTTCATCTTTTGGGCAGGTTCTTGCTCTCAGCTGAGGGTCAAGTAAACCCCAGGGTGGTAGCCACTGATAGCAGTTTAAGACTCTGTTTTTCAACAGGAGACAAGACCATATGCCAAGGAGCCCTTGAGCTCCAAGATAAACATGGAGTCTCTACTGAAGAGTCATTTTCATTTCATGACCTAACATTTTTATATTAAAAAATGTATAGTTTGGGGGCTGAGGCTATAGCTCAGTGGCAGGGCACTTGCCTAGCATGGGTGAGGCACTGGGTTCGATCCTCAGCACCACATAAAAATAAACAAATAAAATAAAGGTATTCTGTCCATCTACAACTACAAAAAGAAAAGTTTAAAAAATATATGTGTAGTTTGGCTAGGTGCAGTGGCTCAGGAGACTGAGATGGAAGATCACAAGTTCAAAGCCAGCCTCAGCAACTTAGCGAGACGCTGTCTCTAAATATAAAAAAGGGCTGGAGATTTGGCTCAGTGATTAAGTGCCCCTGAGTTCAATCCCCAATACATATATATATATTTTTTTTTTTAAAAACTGCAAGGATATATATATATATATATATATATATATATATATATATATATATATATGAATGTGTTTATATATATTTGAAAGCATGTACATATGTTTATATATAAGTAATATATATATAAAATATATATATATATATATATATATATATATATATATATATATATATGTATATATGTAGTGTGAAGAAAAAAACATGTAAGATTTTCAGAAGACAACCCAAGACTTAAAGGAAACTGATCAGGATCTTTTGGGCTCAGCCCTCAGAATCCTGGGGGCTGAGAATTTGTTCTTGGTCTGATGGGTCACTTTGGTGGTAAAATTATGAGAAGCACTCCTGCCTTTTTAGACTACTATCTTATACACACCCTTTATGAGTATTTACATTTCCATTGGTTTTTTTTTTTTTTTTTGGATACTTAAAAGACATTAAAGTCAAAAGGAATTAATACCGGATTGCAGAATTTTCAGCATCATGAACTGGGGCAGAGATACAGGTGTTACCCAGCAGGGAGGCATTGCATTTACAAAGCCCATTTCCTAGTATCCAGTTAGCCCTTCACAGGTAGGCCCAGTTCAGGATGAGCACCTTAATTGTCCATTTGACCCACTTTTGAATGTGTTTAGGCAAGTAATTTAACCCTTCTAAGCTTCAGTTTCCCTACTTGCTAAATAAAATTAGAATATTTACCTTATAGATGTATTTTGAACTACTATCAGATATGTTGTGAGCTACTTCTAAAAGTACCAAGTTCAGTGCCTAGCATGTAATTTGTGCTTCATAAATAGTAGTTCTTACTAGTATTATTTATAAAACTAGCATATGCTAAATCTGACCTACTTTAAATTTGTGGACATGGTGCAAAAATATAAATGAAGAATCATATGGTTGAATATTTAAGGTTTATAAACAAGTAGCAAACTGTTAAATATCATAGAATATGTTCTATCCTTCTACCCCTGAAACAAAATTGAGAACAGGTTTTTATATGACTGAATATCAGCAAACTTTAAAATTGATGTATCTTTTTTTTTTTTTTTTTGCACATATCTGGAAGTTCTGTAGTTAGGCTGATATTTAGATGAGTAATTATAAAAACATGTATAATTCATATATTACTATTCATTTATCACATTAAAATTATTTTTCTTCATTTTTTGCAAAATTACTAATTATATTATGATTAGAATTTTTATCTAATTTATGTTTTAAAGATAATAATGCCAAGTTAGACAACCTTTCTTAGATCATTGCATTCTTATTTTTTAAATTAATTTCAATACAGAGAAAACATGCTAAATCAATAGCAACTGAAATTATCAATAAAGTTGTTTGTGGCAATATTTATATTCAGAAACAATGTACTTTTTGTATCAAGTTCAAATAGTATGATGAAGTCTTATGGTAAATTATTGTTATTGTAGAAATATTATAAAATATTTTAATTTCATCATATAAACCTATCATTTACATTGCAATTTTCACTTTTATAAGAGCAGAATATAGATCCATAACTTTTTTTGGATGAGTGTACTGGAGATTGAACCCAGGGGTGCTGTACCACTGAGCTACCCCTCGCTCTTTTTAAATTTTTACTTTGAGACAGAGTCTTGCAAAATTGCCAAGTCTGGCCTCAAACTTAAGATCTTTCTGCCTCAGCTTCAGCCTCCCAAGTACTAATCACTGGCATTATAAGCATGCAACACTATACCAGCTTTGTTCCATAAAACTTTTGGGGGAGATGGGGGAGGAGGTACTAGGGATTAAATCCAGGGGTGCTTAACAACTGAGCTACATCCCCAACCCTTTTTTATGTCTTTTTTTTTTTTTTTTTAGAGACAGGGTCTCTCTCAGTTGCTTAGGGCCTTGCTAAATTGCTGAGGCTGGCTTTGAACTTGTGATCCTCCTGCCTCAGTTTCCCAAGCAGCTAGGATTACTGGTGTGCACCACTGAGCCTGGCTCTATAAGACATTTTTATCAAAATCTTCAAGGCTGGAATATTACAAAGAAAAGGAAAAAAAAAATGACAACATAACCCATGATTTGTTTAATCCTCCCTCCTATTTTTTTTTTTTTTTTTTTTTTGGTCACTGGGATCCAACTCAGGGCCTCACGCCTGCTAAGCAAGTGTTCTACAACTTGCATCTCTCTTTAATTGAGAATATGCCTTTTTTTGTATCTTTAATAACCCCAAAATAATCTCAATAGAAATAAATTTGGGGATTATTTGTATGTGGATATTCTCCTTTATATTGAGCAATTATTTTTTGCTTACTTATTCTGATATTCTATATTTGTTACATACTTCACATCCAGTTTATTCAATTCAATTTAGGGCAACTATTTTCTGTAAATTAAAACAATCTTCATAAGGCAAAATATTAAACTCATTATTGATTTGAGTTTTTGGAGTTTCCGCAAGCTTTTGCTAACATTATTAACAGTAAGCAACTATTTATACCAAACAAATAGCTGTGGATAGTACAAATTCAAAAATAACTTTCTGCCAAAGATCCCAATTCTCTTATTTAAGGTTCTCCTTAAAAAAAATAAACTGCTATTTAACTGATGCATAAAAACATACAAGTTATACATATTAATGTGGTTCCATATAGTATTTGATGTATGTATACATTGTATAATCAGGTTAAACATATTTGCTGAAACATTTATTGCTACTTAGTGGTGAAAATGTTCAACATCCTCTCTTTGAGCTTTTTGAGATGTACAGTACAAAATTGCTATCATAATCATCTTACTGTGCAATAGCACACTAGAACTTCTTACTCTTCCTTAACTGCAACCCAGTACCCATTGATCCACCCTGCCTCATACCTCCCTCCACCTACTCTCTGGTTTCTTGTAACCACCATTTTTTTTTTTTTGTCAGCTTCTATGAGATCAACTTTTTTAGATTCCACGTGAGTGAGATCATGTGATACCTGTTTCTGCACCTGACTTATTTTATTTAACATAATGATTTCCAGTTCCATCTATGATGCCACAAACGACAGAATTTCATTCTTTTTATGGCCAAATAGTATTCCATTGTGTATATGTACCATGTTTTCTTTATCCTTTCATCTGCTGATGGACACATAGGTTATTTGCATTTCTTGTCTATTGTGAATAGGGCTACAGTGAACAGGGAGTGAAGAGGTCTCTTTGACATCCTGGTTTTATTTATTTTGGATATCTACTCAGTAGTAGGATTGATAGATGCTATGGAAGTTCTATTTTTAACTTTTGAGGACCATCCATACTGTTTTCCATAATGGCTCTATTACTTTACATGCCCACCACTGGTGTGCAAGGGCTCCCTCTTTTCCATATCTTCACCAGAACTTGTTATCTTTAATCATTTTGGTAATAGACATTCTGACTGAGGCAAGGTGATATCTCATTGTGGTTTTGATTTGCATTTCCCTCACAATTAGTGATGTTGAACATTTTTTTTTCCTGGTACCTGTTGGCCATCTATATGGCATCTTTAGAAAAATATGTTTAGATTTATTGCCCACTTTTAGATCATGTTTTTTTTTCTTGTTGGGTTTTCAGAGTTCCTTATATATTATGTGTATAAACCCCTTATGACATATATATCCCAAATATTTTCTCTTATTCTGTAGATTGTCTCTTCACTCTGTTGATTTTTTTTCCTGTTTTTTAAAAAATATTTCTTTCAGTTTTTTTAGTTTGATGCAATCCAATTTGTCTATTTTTACTTTTTTTTTTTTTTTTTCAGGGATTGAACTCAGGGGCACTTGACCACTGAGCCACATCCCCAAAACCTATTTTGTATTTTATTTAGAGACAAAGTCTCACTGAGTTGCTTAGTGCCTCAGTTTTGCTGAGGCTAGCTTTGAACTCTCAAACCTCCTGCCTCAGCCTCCCAAGCTGCTGGGATTACAGGCATGTGCCACCATGCCCATCTGTCATTGATATTTTGATAGGGTTTACACTGAATTTGTAAATTGTTTTAGGTGGTATAGACATTTTAGCAATATTGATTATTCTAGTCTGTGAATATAGGATGTCTTCTCACTATTTTTATCTCCTTCAATTTCTCTCATTAATGTTTTATAATTTATATTGTAGAGATTTTTCATCTCTTTAGTTAAATTTAAATTAGGTATCTGAATTTTTTGTAGCTATTGTAAATAAGATTACTTTCCGGCTTTCAATTTCAGATAATTTGCTATTGGCATGCAGCACTGCTACTGATTTGTGTATGTTAATCTTGTATCCTGCAACTTTGTTGAATTCGCTTATTAGTTCTAATATATTTTTTTAATTTTTATTTATTTTTATGTGGTGCTGAGGATAGAACCCAGGGCCTTGCACATGTTAGGCAAATGCTCTAACTGCTGAGCCACAACCCCAGCCCCATTTCTAATAATTTTTTAGGAAGTTTTCTGTATGTATATCATGTTACCTGCAAACAGTGACAGTTTGACCTCTTTTCAATTTAGATTCTCTTCCTTCCTCCCTCCCTCTCTCCTCTGCCCCCCCTCTCTTTCTCTTACCTAATTATTCCAAGTAGGACTTCCAGCATTATGAGTAAAAGTGGTAAAAGTCTTGTTCAAGATCTTAGAGAAAAAGCTTTTAGCTTTACCCCATTCAGTATAATGTTAGGTGTTGGATTAATATATTTGAACTTTGTTATGTTGAGATGCATTCTGTGTATGCCTGATTTGTTCAGCATTTTTTTCATGAAGGAATGTTGAATTTTTATTGAATACCCTTTTTGCATGAGTTGAGATGACCATATGGTTTTAGTACTTCATTCTGTTGATCATGTTGTTCATGTTTATTGATTTGCAGATATTGACCCATCTTTGCATTACTGGGATGAATCCCACTTGATCGTGGTGATTAATCTTTTTAATGTGCTGTTGAATTTAGTTTGCTAGTAATGTGTCACAGATTTTTGCATCTATTTTCATCAAGGATATTGAGATCACCTTTTATTTATCATTCTTCTTGGGCATCTTATTTTATGTAAATTAAATGTTATTACTTTAATAACATTTAATCATCATTTCCTTTGTGTGTCCAAAAGTGGTTATAGTGACAAATGACATTTTCATCACAATGTTTCATCTTTGGACAAATACAGAAAATATTCAATGTTATCAAAGTCTACAATTCAAAGTTATTTTTCAATTCTACTTTTTAAAAGTGAAATAAATTCAGTAAAATATTCAATTTTGGTTTCCTAAATTTTTACCTCTTGGTAGTTTGGTAATATGTACAATAAATATTAGTTGTTTATTGTGATTTTAGCCTACATCACTTATTAAGTGAATCATAATAAAACATTGAATCTCCATGTTTTTTCTCAAATTTTTAAAATTAAATTATTTATTTATTCTAATTTGTTATATATGACGGCAGAATGCAACTCATTTCATATTACACATATAGAACACAAATTTTCAAGTCACTGGTTGTACACAAAGTATTTCACACCATTTGTTTCTTCATACGTGTACTTAGGGTAATTATGTCTAACTCATTCCACCGTCTTTCCTACCCCCATGCCCCCTTCCTTCTCCTCCCTCCCCTTTTCCCTATCTAAAGTTCCTCCATTCCTCCCATGCTCCCCCTCATCGCCATTATGAGTCAGCAACCTCACATCAGTTTTTCCTCACTTTAAATAGATTTTTAATTCTCCATTTAAAAATATGATTTTAAAAATAGTTTTTTTTTCCCCATATGCTTTGCAATTTGGGCATTAAGTTTGATTTTTTTCCCTCTACTTCACTGGAAAAATTTCATTGTTTTCTATAAATATTGTGCTATTATTATCACACAAATCTTGGCTAAAATATGGAACACCTAATAGTTTTATATTGCAGTATTACAATGATAATGTATGTCAGTATTTACTTGTTTACTTGTGACTGTCTGAAACAATACTGTTAGTTATTTCAAGCTTTTTTTTTAGTTTTGCACATTTGGGAGGGGGGATGCAAGTAATATGTTATGTTCTTTTAATGGAAATTTTCAATATTTCCTGTCATAAATTCTTTCAATGGATAAAGAAAGCTAATTGTGAAGTCAGACTGAGCATTATGTAATAATAGTAACAAAATACTTTGTCTTTCCGTTTAGAATACAGAGAAGTTTCTGGAGTATTTTTCCTCATTTGAAAAAAATTACCATAATGTAAAATATTAAGCTTTCTGAAGTGTTT
The DNA here is from genome assembly GCF_045843805.1 of Urocitellus parryii. Lineage (NCBI taxonomy): Eukaryota > Metazoa > Chordata > Mammalia > Rodentia > Sciuridae > Urocitellus > Urocitellus parryii. Next base: position 100,401,619 of record NC_135531.1, read on the forward strand.
ATGCAATAGAAAATTCATAACCAATAATTTGAATCAACTTAGTTTTTCTGGAAATATTCTTATGATTTCAGAAGGATATGACAGTATTTTTCCAGGATCACTTTCCAATAAATAGCAAAGATCAAATGTTCTCTTTCCTTTCAAATTTACCACTTATATGGCAATTTCTTTATTTCCTAGTAGACAGGCCAGACTTGAATCTGCTTCTTCTCATTGGTGAATTAGATATGAAAAATTGCTTTCTCATTGTCTTGTTTTGTTCAGGAAAAATATGTCATTAGTAAAGCACATAGAGTTACAGGTGTTTCATCTGACCAGTTGAAGATGTGGATTTCCTAAGAATGCCTTTCTTGCTTATTTTCATTGTTTTGATCAGTAACTAAATTGTCATTAAATAAAATCTGTAATGCTTGTTTGTAAATTGTATGCATGCCATGTTTAGCAGAAATCTTCTTACTTTTATTGTCTACAATCTAAAAAATAGAAGCACACAATTTCTTTGAATATGTTCTACCTTTTTCTTTTATTTTTCTGAGCTTCACTTTCATGTTTTGTACTTCTATTCCAATATAACTTGTTCTCATTTTCAATGAACTAAAGAATTAAAAGGTAATAAAAATCTAATCATATTTAAAGGCTTCCATATTAGAATATTTAATTGGAGTAAAAATTAAAATATTTAAAATGACTATTATTTTTCCTACAAGGTCTCAAAATGTTATCTTTCTTCCAAGATAACCAAAATTATAAATTAGAATTTAAGGGCAAAATACAACTAGTAATTAATGAATTTTTTTTTTTTGGGTACTAGAGATTGAACTAGAGGCATTTAACCACAGAGCCACATCTCCAGCCCCCGAATCCCCACCTTTTTTTTGAGAGAGGGTCTCACTAAGTTACTTAGGGTCTTGCTAACTTGCTAAGGCTGGCTTTGAACTCTCCATCTTCCTGTCTCAGCTTTCCCAGAGTCACTGGGATTACAGGCATGCTCCACCTCACCTGGCTAATTAAAAAATCTTAATATTTAAAGTGTTGAAATAAAGTTTATTTTTTATACTTTTTAGCTTTACACTTAACTCTTATTAAATAATTTTGTAAACATAAGATTATTTACAATTGTTATATTCAAAGTAAATGAAAAGAACTGGTATGTTCCATGCTTCAAGTTTGCTATATCTAGTGTATTAAGAACAAGAATTTTTTTTTTTTTTTGTGGTACTAGGGGTTGAACCCAGGACCTTGCACATATTAGGCAAGTACTCAACCACTAAGCTATATCCCCAGCCCCAAGAAAAATATTGTTTTATATTGTAAATTCTTCTTTGGATGCCACATATAGATGTTGCAAATACAGCAATGATTTGCAAGTATTTATCGGCCCACAAATTAGAACTTGAGGAAAGCAAGAAAATGGATATTCAGCACTCCTGGGAAATGATACTTTATTATGCAAGAATCTATAGCATTCATGGCATCTGAGAGGAATGATTTGACAAGTTAATTAATTTGTCTTTTCTCTTACCTAAATGCTACCACAGCTCAAATTCTCCTCACACTTATAGGCCTACTTTAAGTAGCTTCCTTCCAAGATGTCAACAGCAGCATGACCTTCAATTCTCTATGACATTCAGGAAAAAAGTCACCTTTTGTTTCTAGATCACAAGGCCAGAAATATAAAGCCACCAAAGTCGATGTTTAGGGTTGTGGCTTCTCTGTGGAAGCAATGGGTACCTAATCTCATAGGCTCTTTAGTAAATTTACCTGTCATTGTGTGTTTGTCATGCTAAATTCTAAATAGGAGATCCAAGGTAGGGGCTGTCTTAAGCACAGTACAAAACCCAACTCTACTTATATATACAACTGTGTAAAAAAATAGGTTCTCCCCCAACAAGTACCTGAATAAATTAATTTGTAAACATTTTGGTGTTTATTTTTCTAGAAATTTTTATATAAACATACACACATTTTTAATGTATAATTTTAAAAATAGACAAAGGATATCATAATATAAATATTTTAGTAAGCTTTTCTACTTATTATATTGTGTACCACTTTCCATGTTGTTACATAAAATTTGATAATTTTATCTTATTAATAACTGTATAATATTACACTAATTTTTCAGTCAATTCCTTTATGATTAACATTTTTTCACCTTCATTGTTATAAAAAACATCCAACAAATACTTTTGTGAGGTGACTTGGTTTTTACTGTTTAAGTTCATCACTGATTTTGGTTAATTATGCTAATTTTTAACTATTAGAACTGAGCTATATATATCTTTTATAAAATTTCTTAAGGCCTGCTCCTGGTTTTATCTTGAAGGTTTTCCTCAAGATTTTTCTGAGGAACTAAGTTTTAGATAAAAACTTTTACTAATGTACAGTCTGGTATCCAAAATAGTTGGATCATTTCACCATCCAGAAATAGCAGAAAAACTATAAATTTAGATTAATTAGAAATGGCCCAGGGAAGGGGCTGGGGTTGTAGCTCAGTGTTTGAGCGCGTACCTCGCGTGTATGAGATACTGGGTTCTATCCTCAGCATCACATAAACATAAATAAACAAATAAATAAAGATATTGTGTCCATCTACAACTAAAAATAATATTAAAGAAAGAGAAAGGGGCTGGGGTTGTGGCTCAGTGGTAGAGCGCTCGCCTAACATGCATGAGGCACTGAGTTTGATCCTCAGCACTACATAAATGTAAAATAAAGATATTGTGTCCACCTAAAACTTAAAAAAATATTAAAAGAGAGAGAGAGAGAGAGAGAAAGAGAGAGAGAATTGGCACAGGGAAATCCAAGTGTGTGTGTGTGTACGTACATGTATGTATATGTATAAATATTTTATATTAATCATATATTTATGTTATATGAGATACAAATATGTCTTTATACACACACACACACACACACACACACACACACACACATATATAATCAAGATGGACATCAACATATGTATGCTGCTACTTCTATTCTTTATTTTGAGCCAGAAGGTAGATCCATGATCAAGATCTAGGTTTGGAAGTGCTGGTAGTCTTGTCCCCATATCATGCATTCTAGTAAGTATTAGAACTTGATGGAAGTGGAGTCTCTAAAGCATATATATTTTTTTAATATAAGAATTTTTTTATCTTATTTGGGTGGTGTGTGTGTGTGTGTGTATATGTGTGCCCGTGTGCGTGCGCATGCCAGGGACAAAACCCAGGACCTCACACATGCTGGGCAAGCACTCTATCACTGAGCTACATACATCTTCAGCCCTTGGAAAGGATTTTTAAATACAGCAAACTAAGTACAGTGGTCACATTAAAGGAATAGAGAGGCATTGAGGAGAAGAATAGTGGGATTTTTGTATTTCTGTGCTTCTTAACTTCTTTAAATAATGGGAATGGATTCATGTTGTACTTGTCAAATTTTACAAATGTAAAATAATCTTGTACATGTTGGTGGGACTGTCAAATGATACAGCCACTTTTGAAAACACTTTGGAAATTGTTTATAAAGTCAAGCATACTTTTTGACCCCCAGAAGTTGCATTTTTGATTGTTTACCCAAGAAAAGTGAAAACATATGCCTGCAAAAAGATCTGTTCAAAGTTCAAAACAGCTTTATTCACAATCACTAAAAGCTGGGAGCAATCCATATGTCCATCAATAAGTGGCTGAATAAATAAGTTGTACTACATTCATATGATAAACTATAACTTGGCAGTAAAAAAGTAACAAACTGCTAATATGCACAAGAACACAGCTGAGTCACAAGAGCGTGATGCTAAGTGAAAGGAACGTGACACCAAAGGTTGCATGATTTAGGATTCTACTTGTATGATATTCACTAGTTGGGAAAACTAGTTGGGCCCAAATTAAATTAATGGTGAAGGAAAACAAGGGACAGAATTGACTCTGTGTACTTCTTGCCCCCAGCTTCTGTTCCTTCCCTATTTCAACCAAAAACCAGCACTTCTGAAGACAGAGGCGAGGATGCTGGGTCCCTATGTCTTCCCAATATAGCTACATTTAATAAATTCCTTTCTTGCCTTTTACCACTACTTTTTCCATTTGATTTTTGGGGAAAGTGGCTGAGACTCATTCATTGGGATTCCCAGAATCAGGCCTTCAGCCTGTCATCAAACTTTATTCCAGAAAAAAAAAAATGGAATGAACTAATAAAGATGCTCAAGGAAAGAAAACAGTAGGCAAAGGTTTTATATGCAGCCAAATGCCACAAGCTGCTAAGAACATGAAAGGACTGGAGAGTGTTGCCCCCTTGCACCCTTCCTGAGGAATTTATTAAAGAAAAATAAATTAGGCAACAAAAATGGTAAAATATTGGTATAATAACTGATGTTGAACACTAACTATTATTTTACCCAAAAAAACTATCATGGTTATAAGAATACACACCCAGGCAAAGTAGACACTGCATAATAATTAAAAGGAGAGATTGTAAGAGAGATGAAACACAGAATATGCTTGTAGATTGTTTTATATTTACTAATGGGGTAAAAGGATATTGATTCAAATGAGATGCTGGTGGATCGGGATGGGAGGAACAAATTATTATCTGATTCCAATATCACTAAGGAATCAATTGAAAGTAACAAAAGAGAGGATGGAAGAATTAAGAATATTTTACCATTAATATAAAAATTAACCTTTAAAATGAAAATAAAACCTTCCTAAATGCCAAATATATTTGAAAGAATAAGTAAAATAGACCATCTAGTGAAAAATTAGTGCTATAAAACATTTGCATATGTATAATATAAAACAATATGAAGCAAAAAAACAAAAACAAACAAACCAACCCTAATGTGCAAAGGAGTGTACCCAGTATACTAGCACGTGATTAAAAAAGAAGCCAAATGTGTGTGTGGGGGGGTGCAGATGTGCAGACATGCACACACGTGATGGTTAATTTTGTGTCAACTTGATTGCACTGCAGAGTTCCTAGACTAAACGTTATTTCTGGGTGCGTCTGTGAGGAAGTTTCCAGATAAGATTAATATTAGAGCAGTGATCTCAGTAAAGCAGATTGCTCTTGCCAGAGTGAGTGGGCACTATCCAATCTGTTGAGGGCCTGAAACGAACAAAAAAGAGTAAGAGGGAATTTGCTCCTCTTTGTTTCCTGCCCACCTGTCTTAGGTGAGTCATTCCTTCTCCTGTCCTTTGGCTTGGATCTGCATTATTTGCCCCCCTAGTTCTTAGCCCTTTAGACATGGACTTTAGCCAGTGGCTTTCCTGGTCTTGCTCTTGAGTTTGCTGACTACACATAATGAGGTTTCTCAGTTTGCAAACTCACGTGAGCCAATTCCTCATAACAACACTCTCTTTCTCTCCTTTTCCTTCTTTCCCCCTCTTCCCCTCTTGCTCTCTCTCATGCTGGTTCTGTTCTCTGAAGAACTGTAATGTAGAATATATGTATACATTTTTGCAAATAAGAAAGAGTAAGCCTGAAACTGATAAAATTAATTACACGGAAGAGTTGAAAAAATTTCTCCGAATTAGGTTTTCACATAGCTTTAACTTTTTAACTATGCTTCCATTATACCTTAAATAAATTTTAAAAAATTCAATTAAAACCAACAAGAATAAGAAACTCTAATGTTGACTATCAAGAGGAACAAATGAAACCTATTTCAAAGTTTTAAGGTTTTGAAACAAACCTGTATCTTTGGTGAATTCTATTCTAAGGATTTAAAAAAGAAAATGAAGCTGGAAACAATCTTGAGCTTGATCAGTAGAGTAACTGTCAGGAGTGGTATTGATGTAGTGATTCTGACACTACTGGGTGTATTTAGATAAAGAACAAATGAACAAGTGTATTGATGCTGCTGAAAACCAGTGTTCTCACTGAGGAAGGAGAGAGGGAAATATGGACCAGGGAGAGAGGATTAGATAAATGATAAGATTAGAAAACAATGATGGGATTAAGATTGTGATTTCCCCCTATAATTACCAATGCAATGATCGATTCATGAAAGGCTTATTAACAGATGCTAAAGAGGATGAACTCTGTGATGTTGGATTGGAGTTGAAAGATCAAGATGGATTCATGATTTTAAATATACTTCCTGGCATTGTTTAGTGAAAGGGCCTTGACATAATGACACCCCACAGCAGTGAGTGCTCCCTTCCAGCAGTCACTGGTTTTAGGAACTAGTTACTAAAAGGAACTGAGTCTCTTTGGATTCCAGGTGTGGATCAGGGAAAGTATAAGATGCACCTGGGACTTCTCTGCTAGGGAGCAAAGACATACTCAAAACTGATGTGGAAATGTCAGGACACGGAGATCAGCTTGAAGAGGCTCTTACTGACCATTTGGGACAAATTGAGAATCCTGAGGAAAATTGATGATGGTGAATAATCTCAGTTCATAATGATACTTAAGAAAATTAAAGGGTGAGTACAAGGGAAGAGAAAACTCTTTTTCTTAAACATTAAAATGGCAGCTAGTAATGTAGAAGAAATGACAGGACTAGAGAGAATTGCAGCTTTTATAATCACCACTGTAGTAGTTGATTCAATCAAGGTTTGTTAATGTATTGGAAAACATCAGGTGGAAGTTGTTGGGAAACAACGTGTTTTCATATTCTCAATGTGCCATCCCACTGATTACTTATTAATTGTAAGGGGGGGGGGAATGAAGAATTCTAGCAGACAGCACCTTAATCAGCTGATTAACTTAGCATCACTTATAACAAAGCCAGTGTCATCATATGTCTGTCATGTGAGCACTGAAAAGGACCCAATATCACCTCTATAGTAATTTTGTTAAAATCTTTAGGATCTGAGGAAATAACCAGACAATCCAAACTGTGGAATATTCTAGGAAAGTAATGGCTTGAAAGACTCCCCCCAACACCAAAAAAGGATAAGGAAAAATGTTTTAAAATAAGGAATATTGTAGAGATGTAATCATTAAGATAGTATGTAATTTTTGATGATGAGATAAAACAACAAAGACAAAACAAAATAAAAGCTGCAAAGGACATTACTGGGAAATTTAATGTCTTTTTTTTTTGTACTGGAGATTGAGTCGGGGTGTTTTACTACCGAGCTACATCCTCAGCCCTTTATATATTGAGACAGGGTCTAGCTAAGTTGCTGAGACTAGCCTTGAACTTGGGATCTCCTGCCTTAGCCTCCAGAGTTACTGGGATTATGGACATGCACCACTACACCTGGAAAGTTCTTTTTTTTAATATTAGGTAATATAATCTGTGATAAATGTATTATAACAATTTTGGCTTTATAGAAGAATGTCCCTGTCTCTTAGGAGATATATGCAGAATTACTTTGGAGTAAACTTCATAAAGTCTCTAATTTGTTTTATAGACTCACCAGCTAGTCACCTAGGACCCAAGCAACCTGGCCTGAAAAGATGAGCTGTACTATATCAGTTGAGATCCTTTGGCTTCAAGTAACAGGATACTCGAGTCAAGGCAGCTTAAACTGTAAGGACACCTCATGTAATAAGAAGTCTAAAGGTAAATAGCTCTAGGAATGCTTAATTCATAAGCTCAAGGATGTTAATGTCTTCTTCTGATGGTTTCTCTCTAGTTCTCTCGGATTGACCTCATGATAGCAAATGGCTATCACAACTTCATGAATCATGTCCACATATGACATATCCAAAGCAGGCAGAAAGGGGATGAACTAGACCCCTCTTAAGTTTCTCCTTCTCAACTCAAGGAAAACACTCCTCTCATAACCCCTGCCTGCTGTAAGATTTTCCTTATATCTCATTTTCCTTACAAACCAATTATGATTCACTGGGGCTATTTGCGCAAACACAGCTAATGCAGGATGGTTGTTGGATGGGCAGCCAGCAAGGTTTGTCACACGAGCCAATCAGACTCACTTACTCAGAAATCCAAGCCAAGAAACCCAACCCAAGATTGCTGTTAGCAGTTAAACTGATGGTGAATGGATGATAAGAAATTGAGTCAATAACTCAAATATGTGCATTTTATTGTAGTTCAATTTTATCTCAATAAAACTATGGGGAAAAATACTTACAAAACATTAAAGAAAATTATTGAAACTCTGAAATTTAAAAAAAATTGAGTTAAGACTATGACAAGGCCATGTGCAAGCCAAGATCAAGGCAAAAAAAAAAAAACCAAACAAACAAACAAACAAACAAAAAAACCCAAAAAACAACAAATATAAAACATGACAGAGAGGACGAGTAAAGCTGATAGATTAAAGATCGAGGCACATGGAGTGGATCAGTGAAGCTAGCTGGAGGGTTAGAACCTGGTCACTCAGCTGTCTGGGTCCTTGTTGTTTTCTGCTTATGATTTTAGTTCCAGCCACATCCTATGATGTGCCAGTTAGAATTCTTTATTTGCCAGTAACAGGAAAATAACAGCACAAAACCAAAAATTTCCCTAGCACAAGAGGTACTAGTTATAAATGTTTAGAAATGTCTGAAACCACCAGGGGCAAGAAGGGTCTCCAGGCCTTAGGAAGTGCTAGAACCAGAAAGAGCCGGCACCAGGAGGCTCCTCTCTGTCATTTGCCTCTGTTTCTCTATAGTGCATTTCAATCTTCTCCTTCTCCTTCTCCTTCTTCATACCAGGGATTGAACCCAGAGGCCCTTAACTACTGAGCCACATCCCCAGCCCATTTTATATTTTATTTAGAGACAGGGACAGGGTCTTGCTGAGTTGCTTAGGGCCTTGCTCAGTTGCTGATGCTGGCTTTAAACTGGTGATCCTCCTCCCTCAGCCTCCCCAGTCACTGGGATTCCAGGCGTGGGCCACCACTGTGCATTTCATTCTTAACTCTGCAGTATGGTGTATATTTCCTTTTCCCTGTGTTATCATACAACTACCCACATCTCCTCAATTTGCATTAGAGTTTTGACCCTGCTAAGAACCATGTGGTAGTCAGTTCCTCAACCTTAGTTTCAAATTCCCAGAGGAAAGAAGCTGAGAGGCCTGGATCAGGTCAGATGTGCAATCCACCCAGTCCAGAGGCTTCAGGTCAGAGTAGATAAGCTCAGAATAGGGAGGAGCCATCCCAGGCAGGAGGGCTACCGATGCATGGCTGGAAAGATACCTTAAAAATACCTTTACCATAATCTCCCAAAAGGGATGTTTCTTAAAGATAGGGGTAGGAATCCTGGCTGCCCCAGGGAAGTTTGACAATGTCTGAAGATATTTTTGGTTATTCCAACATGAGAGGTGGATGCTACTTGCAACTAGTGGGTACAGGGTCTTGCTGAACATTCAGATGTTGCTGAACATTCTACAAGAATGCTCCCACATTCTTATGGGGGAAAGAATTATCTAATTCAAAATGTCAGTAGTGCTGAGGTTGAGAAATGCAGTGCCCCTTTTGATTCTATTTACTGTTGTTTCAATCAAACAGGGGCATTTGTACCCTCAGAGCACAGTCTCATGCCTGGCACACGCAGTTCTGTAAATATTTGTTGGATGAAGAGTGAATGAAGACACCACTGGAAGCTAGGGAGGACACTGGTTCTTCTGCTGATGATCTAGGTTCCAGGGAGCAGTTTTGGAGAAGGTGCCATGGGAGCCCACAAAGGCAGGAGACATCAAAGATCTTGCCCTGGGGCGCTAAAAAAGAGAAGATTGAATAAGCAGAAACAGATGCAAACAGGAGAAAGAACCATAAACACACAGAGCTTGCTCTTGCAAGTGCTCACAACACAAACAGCAGCTGCCTAGCTGCTGCCCTCTCCTCCCACACACCATAAGGGAGAGCTGTAATCCTTAAGCCCCAAACAGCTGTGGGCTATGACACCAGCATCTTTGAGGCTCACCCCCACGCACTTGTCAGTCAGGCAGGTGCAGGCTCCAAGCCATCAGGTTCTTTTTGGCTCAGTCCCTATAACATCTGCTTTTGTTTCCTAAGGGGCATTGTCAGCCTGGATCCTTAAGAAAAATCCAGTAAGTGGATCAGAGTGAAGGGGGCTTTGGGAATAAAGAGAAGAAAGAGTTTGTAAGGCTAAATAGTTCCCTGAAATTCCTGATAAGTCTGAGCCTGCTATTTGGCAAAGAATAACAAGTTTTCTGAAGATTCTCGAATGAACGGCAGAAATCAGATAACTTAGGGTCTTTGCTGCCCTCTGCTGATGAAAATAAAGACAAGCAAGTGGTTTGAGGAGAGAGGTTTGCAGTATGATTTTTCAATACATATTTACACAGCTTCTACTTCCTGCTGGGTGAGGCATACAAGCAAAGTACACGTGAGATCTCTGTTTTCATGAACTTAAATTCTAGTAAAGGAGACAGACTTTAAATAAGCTATTCAGACAATAGGAAGCATTTTAAGGTTGTTCACAGTGCTCAGAAAGTGATTAACAGCGTCAAGTGGAGAGAGGGCAATTTGGAATTGATCTGTGAACTGAGACTGGGAGGGTGAGAGAAAGCCCTCTGTGCTGAGACCGGGGCCAGAAATTTCCAGGCTGGTGGAGAAGTGGCATAAACTCTGGAAACAGAAAAGGGCTCAGTGAGTTCCTGAGCTCACAATAGGCACAGAGGGCAATGAGGAGGAGGGAAGGCTACAGGGAAAGGTGGGAGTTACACGGAGAGTAGAGGAAATACAATTTCCTTCAGCAGCTCTTGAAGGAAATTGTATTTTATTCCAAATAAATTTTATTTTTTAAAAAAATTTGTGTGACTTTATTTTTTAAAAATTTTTATTTGTTCTTTTTAGTTATACCAATAAATTTTATTCAGAAGAAGATGTTTTTAAGAGCATTGCCTTCATAGAAATATATTTACCATAAGATTCAATAAAGATTTTTTTCCCCCAGAAATGCCAGAAAGTTTAAAAAGTGCATATATTAAATAAGGAAATGTCAAGAGAGTTACTCTGCCTCCTGCATGGATGATGGACAGTAGAAGAGGCAAGGAGCAGGTGTTGTTGTTGGGGAGTCAGGCTGGGGAAATGGACAGAAATGGATGGATTTCTCTTTATGGATGAGTAGCATTCTGTTGTGTATATATATATACGACAGTTTCTTTATCCATTTATCTATTGAAGGGCATCTAGGTTGGTTCCATAAGTAAACTAATGTGAACTGAGCTACTGTAAACATTGATGTGGCTGCGTCCCTGTAGTATGCTAACGTTAAGTCCTTTAGGTATAAACTGAGGAGTGAGTGGGATAGCTGGGGCTAATGGTGGTTCCATTCCAAGTTTTCTGAGGAATTTTCACCCTGCTTTCCAGAGTGGTAGCACCAATTTGCAGTCCCACTAGCAATGTATGAGTGTATCTTTTCCCCCATATTCTCGCCAACATTTATTGTTGCTTGTATTCTTGATAATTGCCATTCTGACTGGAGTGAGATGAAATCTCAGTGTAGTTTTGATTTGCATTTCTCTAACTGCTAGAGATGTTGAATATTATTTAATATATTTGTTGACTGATCATATTTCATCTTCTGTGATATGCCTGTTTAGTTCCTTGGCCCACTTATTAATTGGGTTATTGAGGGGTTTTTTTGTATGTGTGTGTGTTCAGTTTTTTGAATTCTGTAGTCTCTCTTCACTTTTTGATTGTTTCCTTTGCTGTGAAGAAGCTTTTTAGTTTTATTCCATCCCATTTGTTGGTTCTTTTTTTAATACTAATTTATGATCTTATTTATTTAATTTTATTTTTAATTAATATTTTTATTTATATATGACAGCGGAATGCATTACAATTCTTATTACACATATAGAATACAATTTTTTCATGTCTCTAGTTGTATACAAAGTATATCACACCAATTAGTGTCTTCATACATCCATTTGTTGGTCTTGATTTTACTTCTTGTGCTTTAGGAGTCTTGTTAAGGAAGTTTTCTTAAGCCAACATGATGTGGATTTGGTTCTACTCTTTCTTCTATTAAGCACAGGGTCTCTGGTCTAATGCCTTAGTCCTTGATTCACTTTTGTGAATCAGTTTTGTGCAGGGGGAGAGAAAGGGGTCTAATTTCATTTTTGCTACATATGGATTTCCAGTTTTCCCAGCACCATTTGTTGAAGAGGCTACCTTTTCTTCAATGTGTTTTTGGTGCCTTTGCCTAGTATGAAATAACTGTGTTTAGCCATAAAGAAGAATGAAATTATGGCATTTGCCAGTAAATGGATGGAACTGGAGACTATCATGCTAAGTGAAATAAGCCAATCCCCAAAACCAAAAGGCTGAATGTTCTCTCTGCTATGCAGATGCTAACTCACAATAAGGGGGGAGGGGCAGGGAAGAACAGAAGTACTTAGGATTAGACAAATGGAAATGAAGGGAAGGGAGAGGGAATGGGAGTAGGAAAGATAGTAGAAAGCTTTGGATATTACTTTTGTATGTGTGTATATGAATACACAGCCAATGTAATTCCACATCATGCACAACCAGAAAAATGGGAAGTTATACTCCATATATGTATAATATGTCAAAATATGTTATACTGTCATGTATAACTAATAAGAACAAAAAATAAGAAAAAGAAAATTAAAGAATACAGAAATAGACAGGCACTATATCAGGTTAGGTTTTTATAAGGTAGTTTGAGCAGAAGCTAGGGAAGGGCATAAGACAAAGTGAACTGGTTAACATCACCTTACTTTCCAGTAAGGGTTGACACACAGAACATTCTCTTAATGTGTCGGCTAAAACTGTATGTTTAGGTGATTGGCTGTTCTCACCTGGTTTCTCAAAAGGCCAAATTAACAACCTGGTTTTGATTTAGTGATGTGGAACGTTATTGCAAGTGGCTCCATTTTGATTTGGACTATTGAGGACTAGTTCAAATCTACGGATTCCTATCCATTTTATTTAACAGATATATTTTTTTCTTAAAAAAACCCTATTTAATTATGTACAATTATAATGCACCAATTAAAAATATGAGAAAAAAAAGAAATGGATGGAGTTGAGGTGCCTTTGGAGTCTGGCTTTCAGGACACACTGGTTGGTTGGATATGGATCATAGAGATGGAGAGAGAGCTGCCAAGGTGACCAGGGCAAGAAAATCATCTTGGCATGTGTTTGAAGAGCAGTGGCATCTAGACTCTGCTCCTGGCCAGTGGGCAAGAACTATTGGCCTGCGGACATTGTTCTTTTTGCCTCCTGCTCAGTCTGTGGGATGACACCTGACAGGGCTTGGGGATGCATCCCTCATAAAAATGGCTGTAAAGCCTTTTGCTAATACGAAGCCTCCCATAAACGTCAAGTGGTGAGAATTACAGCCCTGCAGGCTCATAAAAAACGGAGCGTGTCATGGCTTGAGGGAGCCACAGCGACTGCGAGGGCACCGAGCTGTCTTTCCAAGCTGTGTTTGAGTTTCGGGGAAGACAAGACTGGAGGAGGTGAAGTGCTGGCTAAGGCTAAAGTGGCTCAGAGCCTTTCATGAAAGGCCCAGTTATCAAAGCTGTCAGCAAAGCTTTCCTTCACCTGCCTTAGGGCTGTTTCCAGGTGAAATGGAACATGTTGTGAATGTGTACTAACTCAGCCGGGAGGAGAAGAGGCAGCAGCAAACCTGGCCTCAGGCAGCCTCTGGTTCTGTGGAATACACGGCATACTGTTTCCCACCTTTTCCAATCCGTGACCCACCTGACAGCTGATTAGTGTGTAGCTCAGGTATTCATCTGCCTTCAGCTGCTCCCCTGCTCACCATCTGTCTGGCAATTCTTGGAAGCACCCCATATGTCTAGCAGCCCTGACCCCCCCAACCCCTTTCTTTCTCCCCTTTGCTTTCTCTCTCTCTCTAATATGCACTCAACATACAGTTAAAAATCACTGGGATTCAATGGTCACCATGGCATTGTGCTGGGGTCCTGGAATTGAGGCTGGGGGCAAAGAATATGATAAGAAGACCTGATTTAAAAGAAGTCCTTCACTAGGTAGCAGCCAGATAGATGAGAGCACATTTACATACTCACTTAAAAAGTAGATCAATAGTATATAATCATGATCAATATCTATGGTGATGGCTCACTGCATACTAGACACCTGCTAAGGGCGTATCTCCATGGTCCTCATCATAATCTCATGAGGTGAGTACTACTGTAATTCCTTTGTTCAGATCAGAAAGCTGAGGCTTAGGGAGGTGGTGACTTTTGGGGGGGTACTAGATATTGAACCCAGGGGCACTTTTCCACTGAGCTACATCACTAGCCCTTTTTATATTTTATGTCTTTTTTTTTTAAAGAGAGAGTGAGAGAGGGGGAGGAGAGAGAGAGAGAGAGAGAGAGAGAGAGAGAGAGAGAGAGAGAGAGAGAGAGAGAGAGAGAGAATTTTAATATTTATTTTTTAGTTATTGGCAGACACAACATCTTTGTTTTGTATGTGGTGCTGAGGATCGAACCCGGGCCGCACGCATGCCAGGCAAGCGCGCTACCGCTTGATCCACATCCCCAGCCCCTACATTTTATGTTTTATTTGAGACAGGGTCTCACTATGTTGCTTAGGGCCTCACCCACTAAATTACAGGGCCTCACTAAATTGCTGAAGCTGTGATCCTCCTGCCTCAGCCTTCTGATCCACTGGATTTTAGGCATGTGCCACCACACCTGGCAGGTGGTGATTTTTGCAGAGTGATTTAGATAGTGCATATGGAGCTCTTCTTCAACTTGAGTTGGATTTACCTTGAAGCCTAAACCCTGTTCTACTCTGGTGCATCAGCCAGGATAACATAGGATTCCTAATAGCATGAACATACATGTTCTGTATGTTGCTCCCGCTCTTTGTTTTTCTCTAACTTAAACCACCCACCATACACACACACACCTTGATCCATATCCCCATCCTGAGCCTGATCCTCTAGAACCTAATGACATTTAATCAAAATCATACCAACACTGCTGCATATTCATGAAAGAACATTTTAGGCACTAGAGATGTAGCTCAGTGAAAGAGCATTTGCCTAGCATAATGAAGCCATGGGTTTGATCCCCAGCACTGTCAGGAAAAACAAAAAAAGAAAAAAGATAAAGCCCATTTCAGAAGCAAATGTGAATAAATAATAAATACTACTAAGTAATAAACCCTAGTAAATAACAATAAATTTCTGGATCAATTTTTATATTATATATTTTCTATGTTTTACTGTTGATTTTTGTTGTTGTTGTTTACTAAAGTTGTTTCTGACAGAAACAACTTTAAATTGTTGTTCATTTAAATTTTAGAATGAAACTATGATCATTGAACAGTTTGGTCAGCATCAGATTTTACCAATTTTAGTTATTCTCATGAGGTTCCTTCAGAGTATCTACCAGACAATGTCTACCGGATGCAACTTTCCTGGGCAAAAGTTGCAGATACGCATTTCAATCTTCAGTGGATGTTTAGTTGATACATTTCACCACATAGTCATAGCCATTTCCAGTTTGGTTATTTTTGCCAGAAACACCCCTTGCGAACTGAACTGCAGAGTAATAGTTAGTATTTATTTCTTCAAGAGCATTTTATGCAACAGACAGAGCTAGGAAAAGCAGAGACAAAGACTCAGAGATAAAGACAGCAAGAGGTAACAAAATAAGAATGAAATTTTATATATATATATATATATATATATATATATATATATATATATATATAGTAATGTCAATAACTAAGTTTCTTGAGCACTTACTATGAGCCCTGTTCCCAACAACACAAATGGGCTGACATTTATTTAACCTTGATAACAACTCTGTGGAGATAAAATTATTTTCATCTTAAGAGGGGGAAACTGTGGCAGAAACACTGGAAATAAATTGCCCCCAATTACATAGCTAGTAAGAGGCAGATCTAGGAACCAAAACCAGACAGACTATGACAGAGAAACTGCAGCTGTCCTTGCATATTGATTGCTTACTTCTCAGTACTGCTGCATCAAAACATCCTCTGGAAAAATGGTCAAGAGAATCTAATGTCCTTCTTCATCCCAGGCCGTTCTGCCTTCTGCAAGGCTCTTCCATACTTCCTCCAGGGAAGCAGTCGACTTTGAGAAGGAGGTCACATGGGGCTGGGGATGTGGCTCAAGCGGTAGCGCGCTCGCCTGGCATGCGTGCGGCCCGGGTTCGATCCTCAGCACCACATACCAACAAAGATGTTGTGTCCGCCAAGAACTAAAAAATAAATATTAAAAAAAAAAAAATTCTCCCTCTCTCTCTCTCTCTCTAAAAAAAAAAAAAAAAAAAAAAAGAGAGAGAAGGAGGGCACACTGCCCACAAGGATGGTCTCCTGCCCCTCTGGTAGGCTTCCCAGAATCTGAGCTCATCCCCTTTGAAGCTCTTTTCATTTGAAGCTCTTTTCATCTCTGAACACTTTTGCTTCTTATTCTTCCTCATTACACCATAACCTCCTTAAGAACAGGACTTACACCTCGTTACCATTGTTTCCATTTCTTTATCTAGAACTGTACAAATTAAAAAGGTAATGAAAATTGGGGAGGAAATCAAATCACTAACAGTGAATTCTACCAATGGTATTTAGCCTTGTTATTTATATTTTACTATTATTTTAGTCTGACAAGCTCTTCTGCATAAAGGGACTTGTGATTGTTCATGTCAGTTCCGGAAACTTTTGATTCAAAGGTCATGACGTTTTGATGTGCTGATGCAAGTGACTGGGGTGTGGGTAATTCATTTAATTTCCACATTCTTTCACTTTCTATTTTGTTCTAAAAATCCTGAGTGTCTGGTGATGAGAGTTCACTAACAAGGGGATTGGGTTATGATTTAGCATAAACCCAAGTCTATAACCAGAACAAGTCTGTATTAGAATTTATGCCTGGTCTATGAAGTGGATAAGTTATTTCTATGCTACATAAGTCACAAATCTTAATGTTGTCCAAAGCTCCCCTCCTGCCCACATTCAAATCTAGTCAATCACCTGGTTTCATTAATTCTAATTTTTTTTAAGTTTATTTTTGTACTAGGGATTGAACCCAGGGTTACTTTACCACTGAGTTACATCCCCAGCTATTTTATTATAATTATTATTTTTATTTTGAAACAGGGTCTTGCTAAGTTTCTGAGGGTCTTGCTGGGTTGCTGAGGCTGGTCTCAAACTTTCAATCAACCCTCCTGAATTGCTGGGATTATAAGTATGTCCCACCATGCTGGCTTCTGACTTTCAAATAGCTCCTAAATCTGTCTCTTTTTTTCAGTCTGCACTGTCATTGTCTTGGTTCATGATCTCATCATGATCAACCTCAGCAGCATTCCCCTGTCTCCCCAACTGCAAGCTTGCTTTGTTCTAACTCCTCATTCTCACTGTGGGCATACTAAGAAGCAAAACTGATCTGTCGTCCCTCCTGCACTTGAAACTCTTACCTACGGACATCTTATCACTTGCAGAATAAAATACCCATCCACCTTTTTAGGCCCATCTCTGGCCACTATCCTGTATACCAATGATCTAGCCTTGGTGACATTCTTATTGCTTCTAAAATTACTTCCCCAAAAGCTGCTCTAGAGCTTCCTTTTCTGATCCTTTTGCCTCCTCGGTTTCCACCTCCACAATAGAACCTTTCTCCAAACACAGTTCCTGTGTCTGTGTTTCTATTTGATTCTAAGCAGTAGGACATAAAGATTCAGAGACAATATTGGTAGTGTGGGCTTGCCTAACTACATCATGTAAATTGTGTGAGTTTAAACAACTTGCTTAGCCTTTCTAAGCCTCAGTCACCTCACTTGTAAAATGGGGATAGTTAGTATGATTATCAGGAGGAATTAAATGAGAAATTCCATTAAAATGCCTGCATATGCTAATTGCTTAGTTAATACAGGCCACTCATTTTGGCAAAGAACATTTGGTTTGTTTGTCTACTTCTGTTGTATTGTGTGTTCCACACACTTGCGTTGTTAGCAATAGTGACACATGATCATCGTACACAAATGTTGGCCAAATGGACAAATAAATGGATGGAGGGTAGACTTCTGAATCCAAAGATGGAACACTTAATCTGACATGTTTGACGCGTGGAGAAGAGTTTGAATAACTTCTACAATGATGAGTTGTTGCTATAATAATAAAAAGAATTATCAACACTCCCCACATCCTGAGACTGGTGTGGTGCTTACTGACATAATACAGGTGTTGAATTTTGTAAATGTAAAAGACAATTGTAATGGAGCTTTCAGTCAATTTCATTGAGGAGGTATGATGTTGTAATCCTGTCTCTGCCATTAACTGGATATGTGGCCCTGAGAACATTAAACTCTCCCAGTCTCCATTTTGTTTCCATAACTTCTCAAGATGGTAATCTGGGGAAATTGTATATGAAAAATTTATATGAAACAATTGTTATTATGATACGGTCTTAAATGGTATCTTTATAGATCCCTGAGATTGTATTGTTATTATTGTTATTTTAATTTTGAGAAATAGAAAAATATAAATAGTAGAGCTGTAATGAACTACAAAAGAGGTCACTGTTGTTGATAAAAAATGAGACAGGGTCTCAATCAACCCCTCTCCCCACAAAATTCAGTGAAAGAAATAGCACCAACTTTACATGATGGATTTCATTAACTATTTATGTTAATAAACCAAGAGACTGTGTTTCATTAATTATTCTGGGACAAATTAAAATTTCTGAGATTTAAACTAGTAAAATGCACACACAATGGATTTAAGCATAGTCATCTGTTTCACGTGTGTGGGGTGAGTACCGGGGATTGAAGCCTATAGCCTTGTGTATATTGGAAGTTCTCTACCACTAATATATATTCCAAGCCCTTTTTATTTTATTTTGAGACAGAATCTCACTGAGTTGCTGAGGTTTGCTTTGAACTTGAGATCCTCCTGCCTCAGCCTCCCGAGGAGCTGGGATTACAAATGTGGGCCTTCATGCTCAGCTGCCATCTGTGTTAATAGACCAAGAGATTGTGAGTGATTTGTTGATTATTTCAAGAAAAACACAAATCAGGGTAATTTTAGAGAATGTGATCATCATTTAATAAGTGGATACTTAAATGGTCATAGGATAGCTTATTGGGAAGAAAATTGTAGACTCAAACATAGATGGTCATTCTAAAGCAGAATTCTAATCCATGGCTCACAGATCCCAGATATCCATAAAATTTTCTTAAGGGTCTGGAAAATTCATGAGCTCACCAACTATTCACTGTCTGCTGACGGACAATTATTATTATGACTTTAATAATAATAATTACTGTCTTTTCTTTGTTTTCTACAGAACACAACGGTAAAGAACATACCTCTTTATTTTTCTTTCTAGCTGGACAAGTAGGCTTAGTTATTTATGTAAGTCTTCAGTTGGGCAGAGTTCTGCCAACGCATGGGCAGGCACAAATGGAAGATACATCTTTATTTGGTCTGAGTGGAAGATATGTTTCTGTTTGGAATACTGATTTATTGGGCTATCATGGACTGAAGCCATTAAAAATTTAAATAGAAAAACTTAACTATCCTTGTCCTTCTTCCAATCTCATTGAGCTGTGTTCTGATGATTTTGCTGGTTATGTAAGTTTGCCTACAGGGAGGACAGGAATATCTTGTCCATCTGACAGTTGTAATTTTCCTTCTAAATTAATAAATTGGCACTCTGGTTTATGATGAATCTTTATGTGTTCAGTTTAATATAAGAGTTCTTGACTTTGGTGCTACTCCCATTTTGCCAACAAAATCTATTTGGGGAAAGTGTAAAGCTAGGAGTGCATATGTATTTTTCATGGTCAAGGGTAACTTGGGAACTTTCTTGGGACTCATGCAAATGAGCTTTTTCTGGGGGCACCACTGTGCATCATTGTATACTTCTTGCCTATACCATTGGATGGGCATCTTATCCAATCCTCTCATTTTGTAGGTGGACAGGCTAAGGCATACACTATAGTATGGCTGTGGTTGATCCTTGAGGGCTGGGCACAGTGCTGCATGCCTGTAATCCCAGTGACTCAGAAGGCCTAGCTAGGCAGGAGGATCACAAGTTCAAAGTCAGCCTCAGCAACTTAGCAAGTCCCTAAGCACCTTAGCAAGACCCTGTCTAAAAAAAAAAAAAAGTAATAAAACATAGGGCTGGGAGTGTAGCTCACTGGTTAAATACCCCTCAGTCTCTGGTACCAAAAAAAAAAAAATTTTTTTTTTGAGTACTTGTCATGATGGCCAAAAGGTGCAATTTATGCAGTTGAAAGGGAGAAATAAAGAATGTCCATGCGATTCTGCCCTTTTCAATGCTTTATTCACTCAAATCACTCAACACAATATTACTCTACAGGTCCTTAATCAAGACAATCCTTAATGCTAGGCACTGCAATAGACATAATCAATTCACAGCAAACTATTCTAGAGTAATTCTAAGCACTGCAAACACACTTAATCCGGACAGGCTCATGACAGACATTCCCCTTGTGTGCTGAGTTCAAGTGTCAGATCAAAAGTCTCAAACCTTAGGCTCCAAGTCCAGCAGATGCACACTCACTCAGACCATGGTAACTAGACAGGAACCAAGGCAGGCTTCTCTTGGGGTGGAGGGTGGTAGGGAGAAGTTGCGGCTCTCACCAGGGTCAAGGCATGGGTCAAGGCATGGCTGTAGACTTTGAGAACTATGAGGAGAATGCAGAGGATCAGCAATACTTCAAGGTATAGCTTTATCTTATCTGTCAGCAGAAAAGAAAAGTAAAGATGATCATGATACAAGATAATCTAACAGAAGCTAAATTAGATGGATAAATAATAAGTGCATCCTTATAGAGGAGATAATATAGCACAAATCTTGTGTTTAACTTGAAAAGTGTTAGGATGTCTGTCCAGGCTCTCATCAGGCTCTCAGTGTGAGGGCATTATTGTCAGCTGGCTGAATGTCTGTTAATTTGCTCTATTATTTATACCAAACTTTGGGACTTTTGACCTCCCTTTCAATCCTTATCAGTTGCCTCCAGATCTCCCAGTGATATCATTTACCCTGGGGGTCCCTAACCTAATCTTTTCGCCTTTCCCTCTTATCAAGTGCCTATCCCTCTTTCTGGAGCCTTACCCTCTGCCAGAGGCTTCACTCTGAGCTTGTCAGGGTGGGGAGAAGTGACTTGTTTGTGCCTGAGGGCCATACTAGAAGGATCTGTTAGGTGTGCCTGGAGAGACTGCAGGTTTCCAACTGGAATTTTTAAAATGGAGTTGCTTAGGCTCAGGCCTAAGGCCATCCTCACAGTACTTAAAACAAATTTTAAAATCTTTATCTTGAAATAATTTTGGATTTATAAAACAGTTTTAAAGTTAGTGCAGAGATACTCCATACCCCACTTCTCTTAATAGTAACTTATTATATAACCAGGGAATATTGATCAAAATGAGAAGTAAATATTAGACAACAGGCTTTATTTGGATCTCCTCAGTTTCCTTTTTTAGTGACCCTTCCATTTCCGTATAGAGTCCAGGATACCACAATACATTTAGCCAGCACGTCTCCTTTGTTACTTAACCTGTCAGTCTTCTGTTTTTCTTGCCCTTGCCCTTTTGAAGAGTGCTGGTGGGTGATTATCTCTCAGTCTGGGTTTGTTTAAGGCTGCCTCAGTTTAGACTGAAGTTGTGTGGGGAGGAATACCACAGAGGTGAATGCCCTGTGTTAGGCATGCATGTTGTCAGGGATACTGGCCTCTGTCACCTGGTTCATATGATGTCTGCCAGGTTTCTCCCCTCTCACTGTACACTGTATTGGTTAGAAATCCAGTCACTAAGCCCAACTCACACTCAAAGAGAAGGGCTTAAACTCCCATCTTCTGGAGGGAGGAGTATAAATAATTTGTGAATTTAGGTTAAAATAACTCCAAGATTTTGTAAATTTTGGGTGGAGATATTTTGAGGCTCTAAAACAACTCCCTTTTTTTTCTGAAAAAGTTACCAACTTTTGGTGCTCAGCAGTGAATTTTGCCTGCAGCAGGTATCACTGTTGTGGTTCTAGTGGTGATTTTCTGTTTTCCTTATTTCTTTTACATCTATTAGAAATGATATTTTTTAGGGATATCTCTTTGTACCCCAGCATGTTCTGGCATCTAGCATCTTTTTATCTAGCTCCTCACCTTTATCAGCTTGAACAATTCTTTCCTTGGTAGGTATCTTTTCTTCTAAAAGATTTATGCACAGCAGAATACAACAGACACTAGTATTGCTGAATGTATAAACGTGGCTGTATAACCAATGTGATCCTGTAATCTGTACACGTAGAAAAATGAGAATTCATACCCCATTAAATCAAATGTATGATATGTCAAGATCATTGTATTGTCTCGAGCAACTATAAAAAATAAAATTAAAAAAAAAAGATTCATGCACAAATTTTTCCCCTCCATTTTGTGGTCAGCACATTTGCTATAAGTTTGGGCATTTCCTATTAGTTTGGGCATCACACAGGCATGAGGCTCTGGGTTCTACTCCCAGCACAGCTAAAAAGAGAAAAGAATAAAAGAAAAAAACAATCACATCTACCATTGTTGTCCACTTTCCAATAAAAAGTTAAACGCAATATTTGTGCTATTATCTCCTCTATGAAGATGCATTTATTATTTATTTTATCTAATTATTTTATCTAATTTAGCTTATGTTAGATTATCTTGTATCATGATTCATCTTTACTTTTCTTATCTGCTGTCAGACCATAGACCAAGGATAGAGATACATTTTTTTGTGTATCAGTTTAAATACTTTTATGCAGTTCTTTGTATTTTAATGTTTCAAGGGCCTAGAATATTTTCTCTATTAATGGAACTTTTTCAAACATTAAATAGCAGAGAGGTTAGTACCATAAACTTGCATCTACTCATCATCCAGCTTCAAGAATTATCAAGTAATAGTCAATCGTATTTTTTTCATCTATATCTCCCTCTACTCATATCCCACCCTTATTTATTTTGAAGCTAATCCAGATATGTTATTTCATGGGAAAGTCTTCAGTAAGTGTTAGAATGATTTTG
Source organism: Urocitellus parryii (assembly GCF_045843805.1). Classification (NCBI taxonomy): domain Eukaryota; kingdom Metazoa; phylum Chordata; class Mammalia; order Rodentia; family Sciuridae; genus Urocitellus; species Urocitellus parryii. Next base: position 100,424,501 of record NC_135531.1, read on the forward strand.
TGTCAATCAGAAATGATCATCAATTAATCAATTTGCTCACTGACTTATTTATTGAATGGCACTGAGCTAGGTTCAGGGGAAACAGTGATCGAAAATCATGACCACATTTCCTACTCTTTTAGAGTCTATATTCAACTGGAGTCTGAAGTCACTATCCAAGTGATTTTTTTTTTATAGTTGGGCACAATACCTTTATTTTATTTATTTATTTTTATGTGGTGCTGAGGATAGAACCCAGAGCCTTGCATGTGCTAGGCAAGCGCTCTACCACTGAGCCACAACCCCAGCCTTGTCTGAGTGATCTTTACCTAACTCAATTACTTCATTCTTAGTTAGGGTCCTTAGTCAGCTTTTTGTAACTGTGACCAAAACACCTGACAAGAACAGCTTAGAGGAGGAAAAGTTTCTTTTGGGATCATGGTTTTGAAAGTTCAGTCCACTGTCAGCCAGCTCCATTGCTCTAGGCCTGTTCAGGTAGAACATCATGGTGGAAGGACAAGGCTGAGGAAAGCTACCCAGTGGGGAAACAGAAAGAGACTCAGTGAGGAGCCAGGGACAGAATACAATCTTCAAGGGCAATCTCTCAGTGACTTACTTTCTCTGGCCACACCTACCCAGCTACTGTTACCACTCAGTAATCCATTCAAATTATTAATCCATTAACAGGATTAATCCACTGATAAGGCCCACATCTTTCATAATCTAATCACTTTACCTCTGATCATTCCTGCATTAACACATGAGCTTTTGCAGGGGACAGCTCATATCCAAACAACAACGATGATATACAACTTTACAACAAAAGTAAATGGATAATATATGGAAATCTGAGCATCAAATGGTTGATTATAGTTGATTGAAAACAATTTGCTCTATTAAAAATCCATGAATCAGAATAATACTTAAAGAGGAAATCAGAAAAACAAATTTGTTTCCAGATGAGATGCTTATCAAATCATCTTTTGTTTTGAAAATTGATGAAGGAAAAGAATTAAGCATTTATCTACTTTAAAAAATAGAATAGTATTTTAGGGTAACTAGCTCCTGTTATTGAAGGAAATATCTAATTTGCAGAAGGCTGTCAGCAAGTAAATGTAGAAGGTAATATAAAATTAGAAAATCATTAGTTTGCTGCCCTCAAGGAAAGTATTGATTCAGGAAAGGATAAAAGTTTTAAATCATTAGGTTAATGGTTGACATGAAGGTTGACCATTCATTCCATTTGGCCTGAGATGGTCCTAGTTTATGACTGTTGTCCAAGTATAATTATTAATAGTGCTCTTTTCAGTCTCAGTGTGATGGTTTGGATAATAAATTACAGGTTAACCTTATGGATAGTTAACTGAATTTATGAATGAAGCCAAAATAATATCATGAAGAAAATATTCTAATTACCATGGAAGCTTGAACTGTTATCATTGTTCCCCATATCAATCTCGGTTTCACTAAGGGTAGAACAAGCAGATATGCATGTCTCCCGATGTAATACAATAGAAATACATAGCACATTTATGAAGTTCTCCTGTTAGAAATCTTCAACTTTGGGCTGGGGTTGTGGCTCAGCAGTAGAGTCTATATTCAACTGGAGTCTGAAGTCACTATCCAAGGGATTTTTTTTTTTTTATAGTTGGGCACAATACCTTTATTTTATTTATTTAAAATAAATGAAATATGTGAGGCCCTGGGTTCAATCCTCAGCACCACACAAAAATAAATAAATAAAATAAAAGATATTGTGTCCAACTACAACTAAAAAAATAAATATTAAAAAAATAAAAATAAATAAATCTTCAACTTAAACATTATCAAATCTTCAGATCTTTCTGAAATTATAGAAAACACAAGGGTTAGAGGAAGCAATCAGAAAGACCCAGAAGGAAAAACTAGCTTGGCCTTCAGCAAGTCAGTGTCATGATAAAAGGGGCTGTTCTAATTTCAGAGTATCTTGGCATGGTTCTGAATTGGACCTTAATTTGGCTAAACTGCTGAAAGGGACATCTTGGGGACAGCTGGATAAATTTAAATATGAATTTAGTTTTACTGTTGATTTTGTTACATCTGAAAAAATGTGTGTACACACTTTTTTTTTTTTGTACTGAGGATTTTACTCAGGGATTTTCTACCATTGAGATATATTCACTGCCCTTTAATTATTTATTTTTTTTAATTTGAAATGGTATTGTTAACTTGCTGAGGCTGGCCATCATCCTGCCTTAGCCTCTGAGTGTTTGGAGTTACAGGCATGTACCACTATGCCTCACTTGAAAATATTTTTGCTGTGTAGAAAATTGTAGGATTTTATGAAGAGATACATACTGAATTGTTTAGGGGTAGAATGTTATGTCTATAATTTGCTTCAAGATACTTCAGCATCAAAAACAATAAGTTGGCAGGCAAAAATATAAAATATGTAAAACATCATGCACAGCATGTTCAGTGCCACAATATGTAGTAACAAGTGGTTAGAATATTCTAATATTGTTACCAAAAGTCTGGGCCTTCTGTCTTGGGCATTCTTTTTTCCCTCTTTTAGATTACTTGTGGTAACAGAAGAACACTGCCATATTGTGATCAGCTTCATAGAGAGGTCTGTGTGGCATGTCCTTAGCCTAATAACCTGTAATGAAATGATACCTGTCCATAACCAGGTGAGTACACCTGGAAGCAGATCCTTCAGCATCATGTGGTCTCTGCAACCATGGCCCACAGCCCAACTGCAACCTCAGGAGAAAACTTTAGCCGAAGATACTTAGGTGGTACCTGGATTCCCGATGTACAGAAGCTGGGGAATAATATATTTTGTTATTAAACTAGTAAATTTAGGGATGATTTGTTATACACAAGTAGATAAATAATTCAGATAGGAAAAATTTATTTGGGTGAAGAGGGCAAGAAGAGCATTATGGGCAGAGAGAAAACATGTGAGATAAGCATCCAAGATGATGGGAGTCTTTGAGGAACTAAAAGAAATCAAATATGATTAGAACTTATAAAACAATGAGGAAAGATAAAGCTGCAGAGATGAGCATGCTGTGGATTTTGAGGCTTATGAAGACAATGTCAAAAGTCTGTTCTTTACCCTTGAGGCAATGAGAAGTCCTTAAAAGGATTTAAGAAACCCGAGTTAAAGAGGCTTAACTGGCTGATCACAGAGAATGGAATCAAGGAGGCAAGAAAGGAGCCAATCTGGAGGAAGAGCTGAGTCACCGTCACCCAGGGGTGGTTGTGGAAAATATGTGCAACTGCCTTTCTCAACTCAGACTTTGAAAAGGTCAGCAGTGCTCTATGACCTGACTCTGGTTACACAAAATTGGCGCAGGGAATGACATACAAATCAACACCAGCTAATATGCTGGCTACCCAAGGACCAATCCGTTTCTTTTCTCTCTGAAGAATTTGTACTTGTAGATAATAAGAGATTTGGCAGTGATGTGCAGTCACTAGACAGCGAGGCAAGCTAGGTGTTGCTTTTCTATCCACACTAAATAGGATGAGTGAGGGTAGGACATGGGCTTGCAGAAAGAGCAGGCAAAGAGGAGGGAGAAGTCCTGTGGCCCAGGAAGGAAAGGCAGAGAAGGGAAGCTCTTCAGGTCCTTGCAGCCTTGCAGCTCCTGTTAAAGGTCAGGCCAACTCGTCTTCCTGTCCATAGATTTCATGAATTCTCTTTCTTCAACCAATACCCATTTCACTGGCATTGACTTTCGATTCTTTCCCTTGCAACCAAAAAATAAAAATAAAAAGTTTTTTTCATAGAATAGATCTCCACCTCATGATTGAATAGATAATTTGATTTCTATTTGTGGGAGTTATGAGGCAAATGCTCTGTTTTATGCTGTTGACCCTTCTGTATTACTGAAGGCATATCTTTGGAGTTCTGAAGATGCATTTGCTTCAGTTCAGGAATTCTCAGCTGCATTCAGGCAGTCCATTGCTGATTCAACAGAATGGTCAACACTACCATAATGATTTCTGAGTTCTCTCACATTCTTAGATCCTGTGGAGAATATGGGAGGTGAGAAACTTTTGTTCTAAATTCCATAATTGGGTCACAGTCCAATGAAGTAATAGAAGGGAGGCACAACTGAGATGCCAGCTAAAGAAGTATTGCTGGCTGTCTTCAGACACTGGTACACAATGGCAATAGCACGGGAAGACTTTGTATCCTGCTGATTGGAGGTAGAGCGTATTGGTTATGAACGTGGGTTCTGGGGCCTGATGGCCTCAGTCTGAACTCCAGTTTTCTCAATCACTGCTAACTGCATGATAGGGAGTAATTACTTAATCTCTCTGTGTCTGTGTTATCTATAAAGTGAAATAGTAACAATGCTTATATCATAAGGTTTTTTTTTTTATATAAAGGTTGAAATATGTTAACACATTCAAAGAGCTTAAAACTGCTGGGCACAGCTGGGTGAGGCAGTGCATGCCTGTAATCCCAGCAGCTCGGGAGGATAAGGCAAGATGATTGCAAGTTCAAAGCCAGCCTCATCAAAAGCAAGGTGCTAAGCAACTCAGAGAGACTCTGTCTCTAAATAAAATACAAAATATGGCTGGGGATATGGTTCAGTGATTGAGTGCCCTGAGTTCAATCCCTAGTACCCCGCCCCCCTGCAAAAATAAATAAATAATAACTGCTGGGCACAATGGTGCAAGCCTGTAATTCCAGAGACTCTGGAGGCTAAGGCAGGAGGATCACAAGTTCAAGGGTAGCCTTGGAAACTTAGTGCCAAAAAGTAAAAAAGCAAATTAAAAAAGGCTGGGGTTGTAGCTCAGTGTTAGAGTTTCCTTGGGTTCAATTCCCAAGTACTAAAATTAAAAATAAAATGCTAAAGCAGTGCCTTGTATAGAAAATGGTCGATATGTTACCTGTTAAATGAGATGCTTATATAATATGCTCAGCATACTGAGGACTCAGGAAATGTAAACTACTATTGTTATTTTTTGCTGTAATCCTGCATGTTGTTTTCATGTTTCCTATTTGTAGTAATATTTATCCAGATGTTATCTCTTACTTATCTCATTGTCTTCACATATTTGTGTGCAAAAAGCTAAAAAGTATCTTGCTTTTGACCTTTGTAAAGCACTATCAGACAAAATGCTTTATCTGTCTTATAATTTTTTATCTGTCTTAGTCCTTCAGACTGTTATAATAACATACCATATACTGGGTGATTTTAACCAACAGAGTTTAGTGACTCCAAGAAAAAGGTGCTAGAAGATTTGGTGTCTGGTAACGGTCCTCTTTCTCACATAAACTTTTTCTGTCTAACCTCATGTGGCAGAAAGAGTGAGGGTTCTTTGTTTAGTTGTTTTCTTTTTCATTCTTTTTTTTTTTTTTTTTTTTTTTTTGGTACTGGGGATTGAATCCAAAGGCACTTTACCACTAAGCCACATCCCCAGCCCCTTTTTATATTTTATTTTGAGACAGGGTCTCATTAAGTTGCTGAGGCTGGCCTCAAATTTGCAATCCTCCTGCCTCATTTTCCAGAGTCACTGGGATTACAGGCATGTACCAACACACTTGGTTTCTTTGTTCATTTTTATGAGGGCATAAATCTCATTTTTGAAATCTCTGCCCCTATGACCTAATTACTCTCAAATACCTCAGCTCCTCACATTGAGGGTAAGAATTTCAACATATGAATTCTGGGGGGACATAAACACTCCAATCATAGAAGTCTTAAACCAATTCTGTAAACAAATATTACTTAGTGATGGTTTTTAGTTGCTGTGTATGCCATGGTAAATAGCTTACATATTATACCTCATAATAATTCATTTTCAAATCAAAAAGCTGAAGCTATGAGAAGTCAAGTAACTTGTCCAAGATTATAAAGCCAATAGTGGGCAGAGCCAGGACTAGACACAACACCTTTTTATTTTAATTATTATTTTTTTTAATGCAGTGCTTAGGCTCCAACGCAGTACCTCACACATGGCAGGCAAGTGCTCTTACCATTGAGCTACAATCCAGCCCACTAGAGCCAGAACTATAGAATCCTGATCTCATTTACTCAAAGCCTATCAGCAACTGCTATCCATGATGCCTGTGAGGTAGCTGGATGTGTATCCAAATGACATTGTTTCTGGGGCTGGAGTTGTGGCTCAGTGGTAGAGTGCTTGCCTGGCATGTGTGAGACCCTGGGTTCAATCCTCAGAACCACATATAAATTAATAAATAAAATTAAAGATCCATTGACAACTAAAAAGTATTTAAAGACAAACAAACAACAAACAAATGGCACTGTTTCTCTTTTTAGATATTTCCAAGACTAGTGTTTCAAGAATAACAGCTGCACCTTTGCTGTAGACAATACTGGCCTTCTAGGTGAGTGTTGTTAGGATCTGGGGATTCAGCACTGAAAATCAAGTCCTTTGCAACTAGAGGAAAGAGGAGCAAGTGACACGTTACACAGGATATCTTTCTGATTTGGGTGAGATTTGCAATTTGGTGGTCTCCAACTGGCTTTGGTGTAAGAAGCATACCTGGACCTGAAGCCTGACTTCCACTCTTATCAACTTTGTGAATGTCACCTTGCACTAGTCATACAATATCTGAGCCTCAGTTTCCCCATTTGTAAAATGAGAATACACCTGCATTGTTGAGCTGTTGAGGGGATTAGAAATAATATATATAATGTACCTACCATGGGTTTGAGATAGGTGTGCAAAAAATAATAGTTAAAAAAATGCCTGATTCTGCATCGAAATGACTTCTCCAGGGTCCCTTCTGGGAAATATCTTCATAGTAGCACTTAAACTCTGATGCAATAATTTGTTTTAAGCCAACACTGTTTCTCCATCTCACTTTGATATACTAATTTTGGAGATCTACAATTCAATTGTTATCAATGGGAAATGGATGGTATTATTCTATTCTGAACAGCTATGTATTATTAGTATGTATTATTAGTAAGGGAAGAGTCATCAAGCTTTGACTATAGAAAGTTCATTTGGTCTCTAAAAAGATGAACTGAGTCTCTTTAGTTTCCCCCCCCCACACACATTGATTCAATAAAATGGTTCACTTAAGAATAGTGGTGTTGGGACTGGGGTTATGGCTCAGAGGTAGAGTGCTTGCCTTACACATGCAAGGCCCTAGGTTTGATCCTCAGCACCACATAAAAATAAATAAATAAATAAAGTTATTAAAAAAAAAAAAAGAATAGTGGTGTAGTCACAGCTCAGGTCAGATATTCACATGCTTTATACAACTATTGAGTGCAGACTGCCTGAATTTTAAGGAAATGCTTATGTGAATAAACTGTAACAACGAAACAATGAAATGAATGTGATATATATGTATATATTCTTAATCTATTTTAAAATAAGAGTATATAATAAGATATAAATATCTTAAATTTAGATATGAATAACAGTAAAAACTTGGGGCCGGGGATGTGTTTCAAGTGGTAGCGCTTGCTCTCCTGGCATGCGTGCGGCCCAGGTTCGATCCTCAGCGCCGCATACAAACAGAAAAATGGGTATCAAAAATTCTCTCTAAAAAATTAAAAAAAAAAACACCAAAAAAACTTCCAGGTAATAAAACTTTCAGTACTTCTGTAAGGAGTTTCTTCAAGTGATGGTTGATTTTCATCTTTTATATATTCCCATCACTCAGCTTCTAGAAAGATCTATCTTGAGATGTTGTTGTTGTCCCTTTTCCCCACCAAGAAGGAACTGGTTTGAGGTGAGCCATCTGTACCAGTATGTTTTCAGAATAATTGGCCAGGACTTGGGATAAGCTGATGTTGAAAAAGGGCTCTTACCCCTCCAACCTCCACTTTTAGGCAGACAACAGTTTGTTTATTTATTTATTTATTTATTTATTTTTTTTGAGAAAGAATTTTTAATATTTATTTTTTAGTTCTCGGCAGACACAACATCTTTGTTGGTATGTGGTGCTGAGGATCGAACCCGGGTCGCACGCATACCAGGCGAGCGCGCTACCGCTTGAGCCACATCCCCAGCCCCAACAGTTTGTTTAGACATCACATCTTTAATGAAATTTTCATTATCCTTTTCTTCTCCGATTAAAACTACACCTTCAGCCTTTGAACTTTTTTTTTCTTTGATACTGAGGATTTAATCCAGGGGCGCTTAACCACTGAGCCACATCCCCAGCCCTTTTTATTTTTTATATTTTTTGAGACAGGGTTTCCCTAAATTGCTGAACTTGCCATCCTCCTGCCTCAGCCTCTGAAGTGGCTGAGGATGACAGGTGTGTGACACCCCGACCCGGCCCTTTGTAACATTTTTATCCTACATGATTGACTTTGAATATTTAACTGGGATTCAGCATAGCATGATTTTTAAAAATTGAAATATAATTCACATACAATAAAATTCACTGCTTAAGCATTACAATTCAATGGTTTTTAGCTTATTTACAAAGTTGTGCAACCATCTAATTCCAGGTCATTTTCACCAACCCAAAAGAAACTCCATACCTGTTAGCAGTCATTTCCAATTCCTCAACCCCACCCCGCTCCTGGAAATCGCTATTTTCCTTTCTGTCTGTATGGATTTACTTATTCTGGACATTTCATATAAATAGAACTATATACTATGTGCCTTTCTGGCCTCTCAGTACGTTTTCACGTTTCATCCATTTTGCAGCGTGTATCAGTACTTTCACTTTTTGACAAGTGCATTTTGAGACTGAGTGGGAAACGGTAAATCTGTAAATTGCACTCTTCCCTTTTCCAATTTACATTTCTTAATGCAGCAACTTATATAATGACCAAAGATGGTAACTAATTATTTAGCATAATTGGGAAGTATGTTTGTCATTCATCGTATATTATTTAATAATATGCATACATAGAGTTACTGTAGAGCTGGGAAGTACTTGGTTCCTTAGTAACGCTGTGATTGGTCTACGCGCGACCTCTGTCGATTTTGATTGGTTCACCCGAAGAACGTGGTCTCAGTCTGAGCTACTAATGGCCAACATGGCTCCACAACTAGCTCCTGGAAACCAGCAGACACGTGGCTACCAGAGGCTGGGGCGAAGGTGGGAGGACCTCGTTTTCCTTACCGCAAGGGGGCGCCGGTTGCTCCTCGTTGCCACAGTCTCATTTCCCAGAAAGCCTCCGACAACCAATCAACTGGCTGTCTCAATACCGCTTTCAAAGTCGGCGGGCCCTTCGGCCAATAGTAACGCAGACACCACCCCTAACCTTAAGATTGATGGACAGTTTCACCAATTATCTCATAGAGCGCAAATATCTCCGCCTCTCTCGCATGGGATTGATGATTCTTCTGACCAATAAGGAGCGCCACGTCGGCGGGTGGATGAACGCGGCCCTCTGTAATGGCGGAGCGTGGCGGGGACGGGGGGGACGGTGAGCGGTTCAACCCGGGGGAGCTCAGGTAAGCGACGCTCCCTTTCCTCACATCTCGGCGCGCTAGAGTCCCAGGGATTACATCCGCTTGCGGAGATCCGGGATGGACGGTGGGCAGGAGTCTCGGCGGCTCTGGGCGAGGACCGCATGGGGTTGGCGAAGGGGGAAGGAGAAGGTGGCTTGAATGAGAGACACGGGCCGCGGCCTCTTGTGTGTTCTCCGAAGCTCCCAGCGGGTTTCGTGGGACCTCGCCTCCCCTCGCGACCCGCGGGCAGGGTCTGGCGCTCTCGCTGTGGGGCCCCGCCTAAGCCGCGTGCCGCCTCCGCCTCGGCCGACTTCAGCCTACATCAGTGTTACTCCCGGCTGCTCCGTTGGCCCGGTTTCCTCACCGGCGCCCCTTTACTCGGCGGCTAACTCCCGGGACCTTTCGCCCTTTTTGGCTGAGCCTTTTCTACGCCCTCCGCGGCCCTTTGGGGCCTCCGCGTTTGTCTTGTTAGCCTGTCTCCCACATGACTTGCAGCCTTAACTTCGTGTGGCTTTTCTTCCTTTCTCGAATCTTTTTTTTTTTTTTTTTTTTGCATAATATTCTGTAGTTGTGAATAGTCACTGCAGCAGCCATTCGTTAGGCGCTTACGATGTGCCAGTAAGTCCTTACTTAAGGTTTTCTCATTTACTTCTCACAACCATTCTTTGGAGTAGTTGCTATTTTCATTTTGCAGGCCACAGGCCAGAGGCATCATCACTTAAGTTACTAGCCCATCCCGAGCAAACAGCCTCATCGAAGTTGAGTCTGTAGAACCGGCGCGCATGGGTGGAATTGTGGCTCCAGGAAGTGGCTTGAACCCTGGCAGTTAGGCTCCAGAGCCTGCTGTCTTGATCTTACGCCATTGCCCTAAAGAGTGCAGTGACCTTTCTTCCTTTGGAACCTCAGTGCCTATGGAATTTGTAATTAAAATTCGATAAAATAAGAATGACCTGGGAGAATCTTTTCTTCGTAGGTGATTTTTGCAGAAGAGAAGAGGCACTATGCTTTATGTGTATTAGCTATTTTTTTTTCCTTGTATGGGAACATTGACAGTTCAGATATTCAACTCCCATTCTGAATTGAGCTGTTGTGTAAATAAAAAAGAGCTGTGTAGATTATGAGGATTCTATCATTGTTTAGGACTTAAAGTGAAATTGTCAAAGGAAGTGGATATTGTTATTGTTTAGAAGGAAATAATGTCTTTTTGATTATGAATATGAATTGGCACAAAAATCCCTACTTTGGCAGGAATACAATTTTGTCCTGTTTCAGAGATGAGTCTCAAATTCTTCTGATGATCCTTCTCAAATGTACACTAACAAATGATCAAAGTGCATTATTGGGGTCTTTTTAGTGATGCAAAATTATTCTTTGATTTTGATCCCAAAAGGTCTGAGATAGATTTATTAGGGAACACTTTGCATTTTAGAGATCTTAGCTTTACAAAAATGAATAGCCCTGTAGACTTATTAATAGTCTAGACATTGTTGCAAACTGATTTTAATAGGGCTTTAGATTAGGTGGTTCTTTACCTCTTAGGTTAGAAGTTGCTTGCAGAACGCATTTGTTTTAGTGTTTCGCATGATTTATAAATTAACTGTTTATTTAGCTGTTTTGATGGCAGAAACTGGGGCTTTGTTTTGAAACCTGAATGAATTTCATGGTTTGGCAAATAAATGAAGATAGGAGATTTAGAGATGATTCACCTATTGGATTTCATTTATCATGTGCTATGAAACTTGTAGGAAGTAAAGTCCTGAACCAGACCAAAAATGGTCTTTGTCTTCAAGAAGTTTCCATTTTAATTAAGGTTGATCTAAATTTTAAACTGAACCAACCACATCTGAGAGGAAATTAGCTTACAAGTGTGAAGTGGCTTATGCAAGGTCCCTGGATAGTGGTAGGGTCTAGATTAAAATCTAGGTGTCTTCACTCATACTTTCAACAATTTACCTCCTATATATAGGTAGCATTTTTTACGTTCTTGCCCTTTTAAAGTATTTTCAGTCTTGTATTCACCATTGAGGTGATGGTGTATCTGGATGGCATACTTCCAGAAAGAAAAAAACACTTGTATTTGCATGGTGTTCTGGTGAAAATTTTTTGTGTGTGCTTCTATTCACACAAGTAGGCTTTTGGTTCTCATGCTTTAAGTGGTGGAAATGCACATTTCCTACAATAGATGGAAAATTGAGAGGCCTAAACTTCACTTATTCCTTTATGATTGAGGGCCACTAAAATAACTTTTAAGAGTCATGTATAGATTTTCACCCAGGGCCTTTGTTTACCTATTAATACTTAATGACAAGGTACTTCAGATTTAAATTTCCTCTTATAAAAATGGGAATAAGAAATATCCTGGTGTTACTGCTACTTTAACAAATTATTGTTCTGCTACTTTAACAAATTATTGTTTCTTCTGTCAAATGTGTTATTGTGAGGATTAAGAAAGTTAGTACAGATAATGTTCATATAACTGTGCTGCTAAATTGGAATTATCCAGTGTGTGTTGCATACTATCATTATTGAACAATGTAGTACCACAGTATACTAAAGGAAACCATACACTAGTGGGTAGTTGTAATGCAAAAGTAAACAAGTGGAAGTTTCTTCATCGCTTTTATCATAATTGAAAACTCAAGTTGGGTAATGAGCCAGAGAGGGGCTGCAAGAGGCCAGAGGTAGGGAAAGAGTTTGGGGTAACACTTGAACTGAGCCTGAATAATGAGAAGCAACTAGTCAGTCATGTAAAAAATCTGGGAAGAACATGTCAGGCATAGGGAACCATAAGCACAGAGGCTTCAAAATAAAGAACTAGGGCTGGGGTTGTGGCTCAGTGGTAGAAGGCTTGCCTAGCATGTGTGAGGAACTGGGTTTGATTCTCAGCACCACATTAAAAAAAAATATATTGTGTTCATCTACAGCTAAAAAATATTTAGAAATTAAAAAAAAATAAAGAATTGATTCCACAGTCCTGCTGCAGCAAAATAATGGGGCGGGGGGTGACGATCAACTTGTGTACATTGATACAGCAGGAGTGGGAGCCATTTATTGTAGGACAAGAGGGGTATATATACATTCCACACAGCTTATCTTAATTAACATAAACTAGATATAGCAGTCAACCAATAAGGAATCTCCACACTTAATGGCTGGCGTTATTTCACAAACCACTCCCTCTGGCAAAATGCCAGGCACTATCTTGACTTGTTTACAGACCCTAACATTTTCCCCTTTTGTTTAATTTAAATAACGACCATAGTGGTTTTTACACAAACACCATAAATAATCTGCTACAAGCAGAAGGGGAGGATACACAATGCCACAATACCAAGCCAATTGATGGTTCCATGCAAGAAACCCTTGGAAAAATTATACCAGCAATGACACCGTTAGCAAAGAGTTACAGTTTGTTGTAGATTACAGTTTGTTGTCTCAGTCCAGGTAAAGCATTGTCTCAATAGATTAACTCACAGTCCAGGTAAGTTCTGCAGGCAGCTAGCTTAAATCACAGTCCAGGTAAGTTTTGCAGGCAGCTAGCTTGATCCGAAGTCTCGTCCGGTTCTCAGCAACACTGGAAATTCTTCCACCCTTGTCCTCACTGGCACTGGGATGAAGGCAGGAACTCTGGCAATGATGCTAAAGAAAATCCTGTAGTATTCCAGCAGGCGCTAAGAAAACAACCTTGTGAACAATTTAGCACATATAAGCCTTAATAGTGCTCATTACTCATTAGCTTCCAGGTGTGGGAGAACCATTGTAGTTACTGGCCTTGGAAATGATCAAACTTCAGGGACGCAGGCCATCTTCCCCCTGCAGCGTCCTGGGCAGCCCCAGATGGCCCTGGGGAGAGTCCGGGAAACTGCCACTGGGCACAGGGAGCAAGAGCCTGTGAGACTGTGCCTCCGGGTCAGTTTGGATTTGGGCTCTCGAAGTGGCGTCCCACTCCCGGGTGGGGAAGAGCCGGCTGCTGCCACTTGGAAAGTCCTTGCTGCGCCATGACCGGCTAGCGCACATGGCAGCTGCCGCACCAGTCCACTAACAAAAAGTATTCAGTAATAGCCTTTTGCTGCAACTTTTTCCCTGATAATCCTTCTTCTTCTGAACTTTCTTTTTCTTTCTGACTAGAGTTCCTGGGCTCTTATCAACACATGCCCTAACTATTCTTGGTTCCACTGGGGTGCCTTCTCCCCTTAGTAATTTACTTAACACCCCTTCCATATTTTCGTCACAAAGACAATACAACATTTCAAGACAAAACAAGACACAAACATACTGTATCAATCTTCTCCGTTTTCTCAAAATGGCCATTTTTCCTCTCGCCCTATCTGCCTAGGGACAAGCAGCTTTGTTCCCGTCCTATCTAGGGACGGGCAGCTTTTCCTCGTCAACTTACCCCCCCCCCCCATGTCCCAGGGCTTCCCGTACGGGCCACCAAATGCCACAGTCTGGCTAGGCACAAAATCACAAGCCAATTGAGCAGGAACAAATTTTATTTCCAAAACTCCCGCGAATGCCACTCACGCGGCCTTCTCCCAGGACACACTACCCCAACTGGAAATCCCTCCTCCGGAATTCCCTCCTTCCCTCCTACCGCACTTCCCCAACCAATGGGAACTCTCCGGGAGGTGAGAGCTCCAAAGTAGCAGACTGAGGCGGACAGCAGGGGTCTAATCTCCAATTGAATGCACATCTTAACATAATCATTATCATCTCAATGGCTTCTGGCATCACCTTTCAACCAAAAATGCCATGCGTCATTCCTACTTGGCTATGGCTCTCAGCATCTCCCCCCTTCTGTTTAATTAAGCACCAAGCATGTGGCTTAGGGACTGTGCCTGTTAGGCTGTCCAATACTACATATGGCCCTTACCTGTCATCAGATGAGCTGACCTCAAGGTGTCAGCCTCCTGTCTTAGGTTGGTCCCACTGCAATTGGATCATACCCGTCACTGACTACAGGTCCAGCATACAGCCATACTTGTGGATAGGCTTATGCACCAGTGGAGGGGTGAGGTTCTTTGCCTCACCTCTGTTGGCCCCCAAATTTGGCCTTTGCACCAGTGGGGGGGTGAGGTTCTTTGCCTCACCTCTGTTGGCCCCCGTTTACAGACCCTAACAAATTGAAAGTATTTGATGATCAGGAAGACTGGAGTTTGTGGAAAGGTTGACAAGGGCCAGGTTAATACAGGGCCTGATAATTTATAGTTAAGTTACTAAAATTCATGCTATTTGACACTTAACCAGTACTATTACTGTACTGACATTATTACAGCAGTAATAGTACCTAGTATTATGTAGCTCTTAGTTTTAGTTGCTGTTTCAAGTACTTTTATTAGTACGTTTAATCCTCACAGCAGGTTCTGGTGAGGTGGTTGTGATAAAGCAGAGTATATAAAGAACTCAACACATTTTCTACACATAACTGACATCAGAAAATGGCAACTTTAGGCTGTTGAAGGAGGAAATTATGAGAATTTTGTCACCATTTTAGTGGCAGACTTTTGAAAGCCATCTAGTCAAATAAGTAAGTACTCTTTATGGGTAAAACACTATTAGGTTTTTGTAGGGAAATGAAAGTAATGGTAGTTGAAGTAGTTTTATTGGATACTATCCTAAATGTTTAACAGATTATTTCAGTGAGCAGGAATATGAGGTAGGTTTTATTTCTATTCCCTATTCATTTACATCTGAGGAAATTTGACTCAAATTATGTAATTAGCCTGATAACAAAAGGCTATGACTTTTTCTTAATTTTAGAGCCTAAATGCTTTAAGCTATTAGCAGGAAGTATGAAATTCTAAAGAAATAAATATTGTAGTTTTGGGGGTTTTTTGTTTTTTGTTTTTTGGGTTTTTTAGAAACGAGAGGCAGACTGAAAGGAAATCCAAGATTAAGGTATATCATTAACTCAAGTCTGAAACAATATCTTTCCTTGGTGATGAACTTTTTTCTGTCCTAAAGGTTAAGACATTCTTTAAGTAACAGTGGCTATCTTTTGGAGGTGCATATATTTTGAAAATGACCTGGTTATTCTGATATAATCCATATTTTACAATCACTATTTTTGACTCAAGCTTTCCAACATTTGGAGCATTAGGATCACTTGCAAATTTGTTTAAATATGTTTGGTATAGCAGTTCTGGGTTTGTTGCGTTGGGTTTGTTTATAATCCCATTCTTCTAGAAGATACATTGGTTCTTCATTAGCAGTTTTTCTGTATGTCAGAACTGAACTGTGGTATGGAAAATTTAGAGAAAGGTCAAACGAAAATCATAAGCAAAGGGTTGAAAAATGTAGGAAAGTTGTACAAAACTCAGCCTGATGAGGAGAGAATATAAAATGATTATTTTCAAGTATACGTGAAGAATGTAATGTTAATCTTCTTTTGGGAACTTAAGTGTAGACTGCATGTATAATGTAGAGATTTACAGTAGCTACTGGGAAGCTCACTGAATTGACTATGGCAGATTGAGACAGGTTCTCATAGTGTTGCCAGGCTGTCATCAGATTTGAAATCCTCCTGCCTCAACCTTCCGAGTATGTGGGATTCTGGGCATGTGCCCATGCCTGACTGTAGTAAAAATAATTTATTATGAGATTCAGCATACCCTACTTATAATGAAGCTTGGGTACAGAATCACCTATGTATTTTTTGGTTTGTGCAACAAACACTCATTGCATTTTGTCCAGACCTAGCTGCTGGGGATATAAGAGTGATCAGAAATCCTACTCTGGAAGGGCTTACATGACACCATGGTGTTAAAGAGCTGCTGTCTTTGTGTGAATATTGGTTTTGCCACTGACCCACCTTTGTTACCTTAGGCATGTTATTTCACTTCTCTATACCCTAGTTCCTCATCTATAAGATGAATTTAGTAATAGTATCTGTCTCATAGGATTGTTATGATTAAATGACTTAATATTTGAAAAGAGTTTAGAGCACTGTCCCTGGCACATATTTAGCACTTTGAAGTGTTAATGATGTTTATTTGTTTTAAAGCACTGGTGGTGGTGGGGATAGATAATGCTATCATTTATGATATTATCTATTTGCTTGAATGCCATGGAGAAAATACTAGGGTATTTAGGTAGAGTGGAGCATAGGTCAGGATGCAGTGCAGGGAAAGGCTTTCCCTTTAAATAGAGAAGACCAGTGATTTCTTAAGCTAACTCTTCCATCCCTCCTTTAAAAACTTTGTAATTAATTTTAGACTTAAAAAAATTTCACAAATAAAGGTAGAACACTTGTTAATATTTTTCCTCTTCTGCTTTATTATTTGCGCTCTCCTTTTTTTAACTGAACCATTTATAAGATAATATTTTGTGGCTTTTTATCTCCAACTACTTCAGCATGTATTTTATAAGAATAGAGATAGTCTGGGCTGGGGTTGTAGCTCAGTGGTAAAGCACTTGCCTAGCATGTATGAAGCACAGGGTTTGATCTTCAGCATCACAGAAATATACATAAAATAAAGGTATTATGCCATCTACAACTAAAAATATAAAAAAAGAGATATTCTTTTACATAAATATAGCCCAGTTATCAGCTTATAAATTAACAATGATATTTTATTGTCAATTGATGTAATAACCTCCTTTATAGTATTTCTTCCCTTTAGTATAGAATCCAGTCTATGGTTAGTATTGTGTTATCATGTCTCTTTAGCCTTCTTTAATCTGGAACATTTCCAAGGCCTTCCTTTGTCTTTTCTGTATAACATTGACATTCTAAAGAACATTCCTCCCCTTTAATAGACCATTCCTCATTTTGTGTTTGTTTACTGTTTGTTCATTATTAGATTAAGATTGTGTATTCTTAGCTGGAATAAGTGATGTGTCCTCAGTTACACATTATTCATCTTTCCTTCTTAGATGATATATTGATCATACTATCAAGGTATTGCCCAATTTTTCTATTATATAGTGCTTTTTCATCCTACCTTGTGACTATACCTTATGTGGGGAGACAGTTTTAAGACCATTTAAATGTCCCCCTCATTCAAATTTTCTCCTAAATTTTGCACCCTGAGGGTTATTCTTACTGATCTGGTTTTTAACGTGAAGGTTGCAAAATGATGGTTTTCCAACTTCATTTACCTTGTAAATTTGATTTAATTAGAAGTCAGTGGCTACTCTTAGTGATTTTGAGGTTTAAAATTTTATTTATTTCTCTCTTACCCAGGATGGCTCAACAGCAGGCCTTGAGGTTCCGAGGCCCTGCTCCCCCACCAAATGCAGTGATGCGAGGCCCACCACCTCTCATGCGACCCCCTCCTCCTTTTGGTATGATGCGAGGCCCCCCTCCACCACCTCGGCCCCCTTTTGGACGTCCTCCTTTTGATCCTAATATGCCACCAATGCCTCCTCCAGGAGGGATACCTCCACCTATGGGCCCTCCACACCTTCAGGTAAGGAATATAGAAGTTGTCATTTTTTGTTGGCATTGGTATCAATATTTATGTGTAGATTTTTGCCTTAAAAACTTGCATTTTTAACTAGTTTCAGTTTATAGGAAAAGGGAACCTACAAGAGACATCCGTATATTAATATGTTGCTCTTAAAATTGTGGTAGCAGTAAATAGTGTAGACATTTAGAACCGGAATTTAGGTGGTGATAGAAAAGTATACATACAACTCTAGGATTGAGTAGGATAGTTCTTATCTACCTTTAATAGCTTTGTGCATTGTTTTTAATAGTCTGTCTTCTTTATGGGACATGAAGGTTGAAATCTTGAGAGACTGAGTAGAGAAAATTTATTTTCAATGATTTATATTGCCAGTAAATATAAAAGTGCGTGTGTGTATATGAATACTCCTGAGTAATTATTCTGCTTAGAAATGATGCCTAGGATAGAATCTAGAAAGTGACAACAAACATTTTGTAAGCACAATATTTGAATATTTTTTTCTTTCCCCTTAAAAAGAAAAATTTTTTTATAGGTATTTTAGAAAAAGATTTATTATGGAATTTCTTTAAATGAAAACTTTTGTGGTATTTTAACCTGAGGTTTATATCCCTCTTTAGTGTATCCACGCTTATTTGTTGTCTGAGTTGAGGTCATGAAAGTATTAACTCTCAAATGTCTGTTTTGGGGACTATATTCTTTTTTGAGTATGTGTTTATGTTTTATTAGTTTAGCTACATGTTTCTGAAACCAAGTAAATTTAGTGTTGTTATCTGCTTTCCATTAGCTTAGATAATCAAGAATGAACTATACTAAAAATTGGAAAAAAAGAATGATGTTTCTTTTAAGTGATGTGGTTTTGTATTTGCTTTAAAATTGTTTTTTGCTGGGTGTGGTGGCACACGCCTGTAATCCCAGCACCTCAGGAGGCTGACCCAGGAGGATCTTGAGTTTAAAGCCAGCTTCAGCAAAAGTGAAGTTCTAAGCAACTCAGTGGGACTCTGTCTCTAAATAAAATACAAAATAGGGCTGGGGATATTGCTCAGTAGTCAAGTGCCCCTGAATTTAATCCCCGGTACGTTCCCCCCACCAAAAAATAAACAAATAAAGCTTTTTGAGCTAGTGACTGTAAAAACTTATTACATGTGAACTTCTTTTATTTGTTCATTTAAGTGTTAAACTTGTGGAATATTGTAAAATGTAATGGGCTAGTATAACCCCCTAATGGAAATATATCAAATGTTGTGATGGAATACTCTTTGACGTAGTGATGGTTTTCTTGGTCTTAATGGATAATTTTACATTGAATCCAAGTGAATTATAGGTAAGGGTGCAAGAGGCATATTTGGGGTAGATATTTTATGTAACATGGGTCTGTGTGCTGATACTTGATGGACATGAAACGGAATCCAACAAAAATGAGCATAAGAAAGAAAATGTTTTTAGGAGAATGAATATAAATTAACACTAGAGTAGTTTTAATTCCATTTTCCAGCTTAAAGTGCTTTGGATAATTGAATTTCATTATTACTTATAAATCACCAAAGTTTTTTTAATCCTTGTTTAGAATCTGTCTTTAAAATGTCAAGCCCAGTATTCATTATATTTTTAAGTTTGCACAACGAAAACTTCTCTTTGAAGGGTTCTTGTATCAGAGAAATTAGGTATATATGTTAAAAAAAAAAGAGGCAACTTTTCAATGTTAGTAAGGTACAGCAGTTACAGTTAAATTGTTTGGTTTGGAATCTTGCATTATGTCAATAGTTATTGAAAAATGATAATGAAAGAATTTTCTGAGGTATTGCTGAATCAATAGTAGCTCTGTTAAATTAAAAATTATGTGCTATATCTTGAGTTGAATTCTGATTTTCTCTAGAAAGGACAGTGGGAAGCTGGGAGTGTAATTTAGTGGTGTAGTGCACTTGAAGCCTTAGGTTCAATACTCGCACCCTCAAAAAAGAAAAAAAAACAAACTTGAAAAGATTGGTAAAACTTTTTACTGTAGTTTTAAAACAACTGATATGATTCACATCTTGATGAGCTTTTATTATTATTATATGAAAAATAAGATATAGTGAATGTTTTCTTAGCTAATTTTTTTTTTCTTGTAGGAAAAGAAAATAAAGGGTTAGATATGTATGATTTTTCTTTTTTGGTTATTTCTATGTTATTTTGTGAAGTAATGATTCTCTTATGGTTAATATCTACTGTGAGATATTAAAACAATATAAAAATGAATTTTTTTCTTCTAAAAGTATTCTAGTGCCCAATGTTTGAAAAACAAAGTATAAATGACACAAAGTTCATCTATAGTGCTATAACCCAGAGTTGACTAATGTTAGTATTTTGATGTATTTCTTTCTTCCTGTTTAATAATTATTTTTATTACAGAAACTTTACTTACATAGTAGATGAATATACTTGAATGGACTGTAAAACTATTTTCTCTTATAGTGTTTTACCTTTGGGATACAAGTCAGTAATAATTTGAAAGAAATAGGGTAATTACAAGTGAATGTAACCATTCTTGTGAATTAACAGAGACCACCTTTCATGCCTCCACCCATGGGAACCATGCCTCCTCCTCCGGGTATGATGTTTCCACCAGGAATGCCTCCTGTGACTGCTCCTGGTACTCCAGCATTGCCTCCTACTGAGGAGATATGGGTTGAAAATAAAACTCCAGATGGGAAGGTAAATTATAAAATACATGTAATTCATTATCTCCATGGTAATGAGAGAATAAAACTTTGAGTTCTGGCAGATTGAGATCAATTATGGTATCTTTGTCAATCAAGAATGAACCTGAGCCAGGTGCCATGACACATATCTGTAATCCCACCAGTTCAGAAGGCTGAGGCAGGAGGATAGCAAGTTCAAAGCCAGCCTCAGTATCTTAGCAGGTCCTAAACAGCTTAGTGAGACCCTGTCTCAAAAAAAAAAAAAAAAAAAAAAAAAAAAAAGGTGGGGCAGGGGTGCTGGGGTTGGTTGTGGCTTAAGTGGCTAAGCACCTTTGGGTTCAATCCTGGTACTAAAAACAAGAATGAGCCTTAGTTAAGCAGGTTTTTGGTAGAACTCCTGGAAAAGTAACTGGATTGGACTTTTGTGCAGTTAAAAGATTGCATGGAGTACTCACATACATTGACTTGTGATTCTGGAAACTTGTATTCTAAATGATCACAGGTTCTGAAGACCATTTCCAGTTTTAGTTATGGCTAGCAGGGTTCATCATAAAATTGTACTTATAGCTAAGACTGATTACAGTGAAAGTATACAAAGCAGAACTAGCAAAAGGAAAAAAATGTATGAGGCAAAGTATGAAGGGAATCAGGTACGAACTTCTAAGAATCTTCTCCCAGAGGAATCAATAATAGGATGTGCTTAATTTTCTGTAGCATGTAATGATGACAGCATGTGTTACGTGTTTCCTGAGCTTACTTGAGCCTAGCAATCCTCACTGGGGGTTTTCACTGGGGTCTGGTTACGTATTTGCCATTTGCCTAGCACATATCCAAATTCCAGACTACCAGAAGGAAAGTAGATGTTCAGCAAAAACTGCATCATTTGCATAAACAGTTTAGGTGCATTGAGACATTACTATTAGTAAGGAAATGGTGGTGATCCTCTTAAAAATCCAAATTTCCAGATCCTAGCCAGTGGCTAACTTCGAAAGGATCATAGTCTCAGGCCAGCCTTGTTAACGTTCTGTCCAAAATATAATGTTGTTTTCTTTTTGTGTGTGCATATGTGTTAAGAATACAATATACTTGTTATAGCAAATTGGGGATTACTATAGTCCAATAAAATATGGATAATCTATTTTGATGTAGTTTCTCTTTTATAAGTTATTTTTAAGTACTTTTTAAGACAACATGCATTATCATTTTTAATAGTAGTTGGTTGATTCTGTGTTACAGGTGATTTTTGCTTCTTTTGCAGGTTTATTATTATAATGCTCGGACACGTGAATCTGCATGGACCAAACCAGATGGAGTTAAGGTTATTCAGCAATCAGAACTGACGCCTATGCTTGCAGCCCAAGCACAGGTTCAGGCCCAGGCCCAGGCCCAGGCCCAGGCGCAAGCACAGGCCCAGGCCCAGGCTCAGGCGCAAGCCCAGGCCCAGGCACAGGCTCAGGCACAGGCACAGGCGCAAGCTCAGGCCCAGGCCCAGGCTCAGGCCCAGGCTCAGGCGCAGGCCCAGGCCCAGGCCCAGGCGCAGGCCCAGGCACAAGTGCAAGCACAAGTGCAAGCACAAGTGCAAGCACAAGCAGTAGGAGCTTCTACCCCTACAACCAGTAGCCCTGCACCTGCAGTATCCACTTCAACATCATCATCCACCCCATCCTCTACCACTTCAACCACAACAACTGCCACTTCAGTTGTGCAGACAGTATCAAGTGAGTACCTGCCTAGCATGTGTTTATATTTAGGGGCTAGAAAAATAAACAAGTAGGGATTGTATTCTGCAGTGATCCTAGTGTTTGTAGTATTATTCTTGATATTATTTAAAACACATTTTTGACAGTAAAACTTCTGGGTTAGAGAAAAACGGAATTTTCATTAGTCGGAGAAATTATTTGCTTTGTTTAGTTTATGAAGTTAAACTGCAGAAGTGCAGTTAACTGTTCAACTTGGTTAACACTAATGGCAGGTACTGTAGGGTTTGCAAAATAAATCTAAGCCTTGATTTATGACCTTATGGAGTATCCAACTCTTCTAATTGTGGAGTCAGGAATAATACATGTGAAACAGAGTGATGTGCAGAATTATATGATGAAAGTAAAAGATATAAGACTTCGAGAAATGGAGAGAAGCGTGAGTGTCCTAGATGGGTATTGATTGTTTATTAAGGAGAATGGGAGGTAGGATTCACAAGTAAGGAAAGAATTTTCAGTAGGAACAGTATGAACAAAGGTCAAGAAATGAGAATATTGCAATGTATGGGCTTGTTTGACAACTTCTGAGGTGAGATAGTGTATAATAATTAGTAGACTAATAACAAAGGGGTCCTAAAAACCAGGCAAATGGATAAGAAAAGCATTAGGAAGCCTGTATAAATGCAGTGCTTTGAAAGATTTTTCTGTGCTAGGAGAAACTTCTTAGGAACTTTTTTTTAATCTCTTAGTGGTAGATCCTAGAATGGGATGTAGAGAGAAAAGCAATAGAATTTTCAAGTATAAAAGTATAAAGTCATCGAGGCCCCACAATTAGATCCTTTTCCAAAAAAAGGTGAAAAGGTAAGGGTCTATAAATAGAAGAAGATTTCAAGGAGAGAGGGATGAATTTATTTCTTTATTTTTGTGTATTGATGTTGCTCTTCACTCTGCAGGCTGAAATTGAGCCCAAAATATTTAATGATTTGATTGATTTGATTATTGTTTTGATATTATACTGAAGATACATAGCTTTCCTAATGGGATGATTATCTGGATAATGAATAAGAATTTTAAAAGCTTTTCCCCCTGATAGTTTCAGGGACTTTGCAATTATTTTAGTGTGTAAAATAATGTACATGAGAGAAATTTAATGATAGTGGGTTCAACTTTGAATTTATTTTATGGGTATAAGAAATAACTAAAAAAGCAAGATACGTGTAATATAGAGACAGTTTTTATAGACCCTACTTTAATAATTTTTAGATAGCCTGGGGGAAATGTAAGAAACAGGAAAATGTAAATAATGCAGATGTTTGTTTTCTTTTGTAGTTAAGATGAATATGGAAGTATAACAGTTGTACTAACTAACTGGTTGAGGGTTCTTACTTTTTTAGAGGCTTCATGCCTCTAAAACCAATGTGGCAAGGCAGAAAACTGCCAGTGTTTATGGAGTACCTGTGGTGGTAATGGGAGAAAGAGTATTGATAAAAGCAATGTAGTTCAATATGGAGGTTCTTTGTTGCTTAAATTTTCTTCCCTGCCTTCTTTGGAAGGAGAAATATTAGTACTTTATTCTGTTTTTAAGGGAGGTGGTTTTACAGATATTTTAATCATCCTCTGTGTATTCCATTTCTTTATCAGTACTATATCGGTAAGCTCATAGCTATCTTTGGGATAATCAACTATTCTATTAAAAATGCCACTTGCTATTTTTTCCACACTGCCCTTCAGTGACTAAGAGGCCAGTCACTGAGAACAAACAGTGAAGTGTTCTTTCTACTATTTTTAAACATCAGTTTTGTTGTTGTCTCTCTGAGTATTCTTGGTTATCTTTTAATTTTGTTTCACTTGGTTCAGTATCCTAAAGTATTGTCATACTAGTCTTAGTATTTTTTCATCTGTTATATATAGTCAGTCACTTGTCTTTTTTTGTTAAAAATCTGAGATTGAGTTAATAGTAGTTTTGGAGTTGTAGAACTTTATTTAATTATCTTAACAAGTGGAGTCAGTAGGAATTTATTCCCTAGTCTTAAGTATCATTCTCCCAGTTTCCCATGTAATTCTTTAATTGCTTTTACCCTTTTCCTCTTATGACTCATTACCACTAATAAAATAAGAATATCCTGTACTGGAAAATAAGAGGAATGCCCTGAGTAAATACTTTTTGCCATCCTTATTGGTGATCCTTTGTACTTGAAATTGATTCCTGTATGAACTAACTTTATTTTTCTGGTGGTAGTACTTTGGATCATAATTTTAGTAATGATCTGAATGTTGTTATGATACCTTAAGACTTACTACAGTGTAGATATGTATGTGTAGGTAGGACTAAAAATTAAGAATAAGTTTTAATCCCTATTGGGCATAAGTTCATTTTGTGTAAATTTATGAAAACTCATCATGATCTACTTCAGGGAATTTGGGAAGAATATCTAAATATATTCTTAGCCATTATAGTATATTACAGATGCTAAGTGTTGTATGTATGGGACTGGGCAAATGTTGCATGTAATTTGTATTTTCACACTGTTATAAAATTATATTAATATGATACTGTACCCTAAGGCTAGGTCTATGCTAGACCAACAATTCATTCCTGGGCCCCTGAAGATTCTTGTTTGGCCCTGCTGTCTATTTAGCCAAGGTGAGTCCCTTATTAACAAGTATGAAATTGCTCACATCTTCCCAGCCTAAGTGAGTTTTTAATTTTTAGAAACTATAAAAAGATACTGACAGATTTTTTTTGTCAGTTGGATTATTGGGTGGTTTTTATTGAGCAGTATGCTTTCGCCTATAATTAAAGACATATAAAGATTGGCAAAGCACTGTCCCCCCCCCACACCATTTAATTTGTTAAGTTCATCCTCAGACTAACACAGATAGTTTGACACTTTCTTTTCTTTACATCAAGAAAAAGATAAGCTGTTTGCTACTAGTGAATTACCAAAGTGAGTTTTATTTTGAAATGAGACAGTTATGAATAAATAACAAAAATATTTTGTAATATGTGAGAACTGAAACTTAATTTTAAATAGTTTTTTAGTTGTACATGGACACTATCTTTTATTTTTATGTGGGGCTGAGGATCGAACCCAGTGCTTCACCTGTTCGAGGCAAGCGCTCTGCCACTGATCCACAAACTCAGCCCTGAAACTTGTTTTTTTAAAAAAAGAGTGAAATTTGGATTTTATTTTTTTGATCAGTTTAATTTTATGTGACTACTAGGAATGTGGTGTTTTATTTTTGATAATTAAAAACAATGTATTAGCAAAACTCAAATTATCCTGAATTTCACATTCTCCTGGTGTTGGAAACTTGAACTTTTATTTTTTTGGTTGTGCTGGGGATTGAACCCAGGACCTCATATATGCTAGGCAAGTGTTCTACCATAGAGCTATAGAACCATAGCCCAAACCTGAACTTAAGAAAAAAAAATGTTTTTTAGAAGAATTTTGAAATGATAGAGGAGAAGCCTGAGCTGTTTTTTATCTAGTCAGTCATTAGTTATTTGGGATGTTCGTATCCAGTCAGTCATTAGTTATTTGCATATCTTTTTTTCCCTGTTCTTCCTTGCTTGGAGAAGTCTAATAATGTAATTGTTTTTCCCTCTGCTGTTCTGCCTTTTCTCCCTGTGCATCTGCTAGGTTTATTCATCAAATGAACATTGATTATTACTGTTCCACACAGAATCCTTTAGTCTTTCTTCCTCATAAATATTTTGGGAAGTCATACAACATGAGAATGCATTCTTTTAAAAATTTCAAACTCTAAGAAGGTATACATAGTTAAACGTTAGCTGGGCATGGTTGTACATGCCTGTAATCCCAGCTACTTGGGAGGCTGAGGAAGGAGCATGGTAAGTTTGAGGCCAGCCTGGGCAACTTAGTGAGACCCTGCCTCAAAATGAAATAAAAAGGGCCAGGGATGTAGCTCTTTGGTAGAGTGCTTGCTTAGCATGTGCGAGGTCCTGGGTTCAGTACTCAGTACCACCAAAAAAAAAAAAAAAAGAGAGAGAAAAAAAGGCATGCACAGAGGTAATTACTTTAATGTGTATCAATGTGTGTTTTTCTAGATCATTTCTCTACATGAGTTCCCCGCAAGCAAAATGCAGACTTCCTAGCCTTCTGTTCAAGGCTTTATACTATCTGCCTCTGGCCTACCTTTCCAGCCATAACTCACTAGTTGTGTTGATATGCCAAATATTTTACTTAGTTGACTGCTTACCTTCAATTTTTGGAACATTTCCTGTTGCTCTCTACTCTTTGCTTCTACTCAAAATCCTGTCACTTGCTTATTTTTTCCCTTCCATTCCTTTTCCTTATTGAAATCTTGAATCTTTCAAGGCTCATCATCCCACTATAAAATTTTCTGTACCCTCTCCACAGTTAGAGGTGTGATCTTTGGGTCTTGATTTATAGCCCTATATGTTTATCCCATTCACTTTTTTTTTTTAAAATATTTCATTTTACTATTTTCAAGCTTCTTGGAAGACCGACACTTTTTGACAAATTTCTTACAGTGCATGGAATGGTTCTTTAAATACTTAGTGAATGAATGAATGATGAATGAATTAGTAAAATGGTTTATGAAGGAGTGATACATTTTTTTGTTTTGTCTTTTATCAGCACCCACAACACAAGATCAGACCCCAAGTTCTGCTGTTTCTGTTGCCACGCCTACAGTTAGTGTTTCAACTCCTGCTCCTACAGCCACACCTGTGCAAACTGTTCCCCAGCCGCATCCCCAGACGTTACCTCCTGCTGTTCCTCATTCAGTACCTCAGCCAGCAGCAGCAATACCTGCTTTTCCACCAGTAATGGTACCTCCGTTTCGTGTTCCCCTTCCTGGCATGCCAATTCCACTTCCAGGTAAACCAACAGATTACAATAGTCTTTCCAGCTCTGTTTTCATATTGTCAGTTAGTTTGTTCTCATGTGTCTGTTGCATTTGAAATTTGCCTTGAATCTCACCTGTGTGAAATGTTTTTGAAAGATTCATGGCTAACTGCAATATTTCTCTTTTTAAGTTTTGGTAAATGTCATTTTTTGTTGTTGTTGTTGTTTACATGTCTTAAAATTAGAGTCACATTTAAAGCTACACTTTGTATAATAGCTGCAGTGAATTAAAAATGATCATCTTCTCATGTAAATATGTACTAAATGCAATATTTTTAAGGAATTGAGTATGTGAAATTGAGAAGTCACCACTCATAATAGCCAACACAAGTTGAATGCTTTATATACAGTACACTGTTCTAAGCACTTTTTATGCATTAAATTTCTTTCATTTCACAACCATCTAAGAGGTAGGTACATGGACAGTTTGAATTATTTGTCCAAGGTCACATAGCTAATAAGTGATGGTGTTGGAATTTGATCCTGTGCCCTGCAGTTCTAGATACCAAGATCTTAATAGTTATGTTATGCTGGGAAGAAAATGTGAGTCACTAAACTTAAATTCGTAGAACAAACCAGAAAGTTCCTAGTAACATTTGTGAAGTAAAGTACAACATGCATCATTTAGATTGTTATGGCGAATTTGCATGTTTTATTGTCTTATGAGGAATTATTTAAACTAGAGAATGAATTCAAAGATTGTGGAGTAGAATTCTTCCTATAGGTAGTGGGTAGTTTTAATGTTGGAAATAGATAGTATTGGGAATTTTATTTGAGTGCATTAGCTGTTGTCAAATGGGTTTATTTGATCCTTGAGCCATGATTCATTCTTCTTGTGTTATAATTGAAAATATACCTTAAAGAGGTAAAGTTTATGGGGTTAGTTTGTAGCAAAGATGAATAGAACCTGGTTCCCAGTCTGTCAGTTTATTTTTTCCACTTCGTTGCACTAATTTCTGTTAGCTGTGATATATAGCTATTTGTTAGAATTGCACACAATTTTCACTGTTGTTCACTTGTCTTTTTCCTTGTGACCACTCTGAAAATGATACTTCCAGATAATATACCTTGGCAAGAAAGGAACCAAAATTTTTAACAATTAGTGTTTTTTTTTTATTTGATAGAAAAATTTTTTACACATTATTAATGTAATTTTAGATAATTAAATGTGCTGTATGTGATAGTTAAGAAACTCAGCTCATTAAAATTAGATGAAAGTAAAAAATGTTTTCTCTAATGCTAGGATTATTTGTTTTCTAAGTTAAATTTAAGACAAGCAGCTATTACTTTCCTCTGGATATAATTTTTGTAGGAAATTAAGTGATATAATGAAGAATAGCTTGGCATTTGTCATAACCTCTTTTTGAAATCTTGACCTGCTTTAGGGTTAAGGACTATGTCAAGATCAGATCTGAAGGAGCTGGGTTGTTAAATCTGTAGAGAGAAGACTGAAAGGTAGCATCATAATGCTGCTGAAGTATTTTGAAAGGTGATCACCTGAAAAAGAAAATTTTGTGTTGCTCTAGAGGATCAGAGGGTGAAAGGTACAGAATAGCAAAATTCATTTCTGCAGAAAGTGAAACTGTCATAATAATACCCTTCAAGCTATAGCTGCAGTTTGATGTCACGTGTTTTTCCCAAGAGCCTTGCCCATCATTTAAAAATTTAGGAAACATAGTAGTGACCATGTGGCTGACCAAAAATTTAGGAAACATAGTAGTGACCATGTGGCTGACCAAAATTTGGTGATATGTGTGATGTTTGGCACCAAAAGGCATAAATGGCAGTTGTTAATGAAATTTTGTAGGTCAATTGTAAGAAAGCTTGAATTGGATAGTTTTTAAAGATTTTATCAAAGATACCAAGACTCTTTGGAGAATTTGCTAGTTAGTATCTTATAGAACATGACACTGATATTAGTTTATTTTTCTCATTTTCCCTTTTTTTTTTTTTTTTTTTGGTACTGGAGATTGAACTCAGGGGCACTCAACCACTAAGCAGTATCCCCAGCTGTAATTTGTATTTTATTTAGAGACATAGTCTCCCTGAGTTGCTTAGTGCCTCACTTTTGCTGAGACTGGCTTTGAACTCGAGATTCTCCTGTCTCAGCCTCCTGAGCTTCTGGGATTACAGGCATGCACCACCATGCCTGGTTGTATTTTCCTTTTTAATTCAGTACTACAAGTAAAGGTCCTTTAGTGAAAAAGAGGACTTACTTTTTTCCTTGCCAGATTTTTGGGTTTTTTGTATACTTCTTTTCTATTTTCCCCTCTTTATTTCTTTTAAATATTAAGAAGAACAGGAGAGACTTGTATGAAATTTATTTTGGAGCCCTAAATTCTATTTGAATTCTATTTTATTGCTATTATCTGGCTCTAATGAGGATGATTTTGGGAAAATCAAACATGATGAAAAGAAGGAGTAGAAGAATTAGGTGAAGTATAGGAATAGAAGGTAGAATTTGGGAATAGTAAATTGAATTGGGATTATAGGATTTCTACTTTTCAAACTAAAATCATATTTGGAATTTTAAGAAACTTTCTATCTTTGACATAATTATCTAAAATGTTAAATGAAAATTTTCTAATTTGCAGATTAGAGCATAATTTGAGGACAAAGTTGTAGGAAAATTGGATAACTGCTCTCTTTAAAAAATGTTAGATATTTAAATGTGTGGTTATTTTGTGAGTATTCATGATATGTATGTAATACATTGAGAGAAAGCTATAAGTTTATCATGTTAGCCATGAGGAGAAATATGTATGATTTTTCAGCATGATCTTTATGTTGATAGTTAAATGGAGGAGTTCTTTGTTGGCCTGTTGATATTTAGCAATGGCATGTACATCTAAATATGAATTTATTTGGTTTTCATCTGTTACAAAGTTAAAATTATTTTTGGAGGATTGTTTCAGAGAACATCCTTTGATGAGAATAAGTTAATATATTCAAAGAATTGAGTTTCTAGTGCCAGTTTAATGGGTTTTGTGGTCCTGTAGATGGCAGTGTTTATACTAATTTAAACTTAACACAGGCTATAACTTCCTTAAGCAAATGAATTTTTCTATTGCTTTCTTTTAACACTAGGGAAAATAAAGATATACATATAACTTTACTCAGTTTGCTTTTATTATCCAGTGTTTTTATTTTAGTATAAGAGGTAATGAGAGTTTAGCTGTAATATTCTTTATCTAAAATAAAAATTAAAGGCAGTTTTCAAATGCTGGCAGTATTTTTGTGTGTGTGTGTGTGTGTGAACATAGTTTACAAACAGGGGTTTAACTCTGAACTAGGAAAGATTTCTTTTCCTGTCCTGGGGAAAGTAGTTGTTTGTTATTTTTAATTTTCATGGGTACCAAACTAAGTTTAGTTTTTTCTCAATTAAAAAAATATTTAAAGGTTCTTTCCCCTATAATCTTAAGCCTTCAGTCTTTTTCTTAAATCTTTCATTTTATTTTGAATTTTCCTTAATCGCTTTTAGTTTTCCAGCTTTTGCTTTAATTACCTTATCATTGTAATGCATCATAATGAATCCTTAGTCTTATCAGAAATGTACATGATTTCCATTCTTTAATGCAAGTAGTATTTCTTTAGCCAGCCTAAATGTTACAGGTTTCTGCAGCCACCAGCCCATATGGTTATTAGTAATAGTAAAGGTGCTGGATGTTTCTTAGTTTCTCCTGCTTCCTCAGTGTTCCAAGCTGTTGTAATTCCATGGAGCAGGCACTAAACATGGATATTTTGTCATTAGTTGAATGCTGCTGTCCTTCATCTTTGCCTTTTATTTGAACTATTATTTGCAGTGGAATATTTGGATCCATTTCAAACCTTATTTTCTTCCTATGCCAC
Source organism: Urocitellus parryii (assembly GCF_045843805.1). NCBI lineage: Eukaryota > Metazoa > Chordata > Mammalia > Rodentia > Sciuridae > Urocitellus > Urocitellus parryii. Next base: position 100,455,403 of record NC_135531.1, read on the forward strand.
CCACTCCTTTTTGTCCTTAGTTTTTTCTTACTTCTTTTCTACTTCTGCATAGTTGTGCTATATATCCTTCAGCTCCTGCTTATAGTTTCAACTTAGCAGCATAGAGAAAGTGTCTTTCTTGTTAGTGTCATGCTGCATTTGCCTTTCTTTGGCATCTAAGCAAGAGCAGCACGGACTTGATGTCCTGTGGGAAAATGTCCCACATGAGAATTTGTTATGTATATGTAATGAAGGGGCTTTTTATTGTTGTTGAACTTAACCTCTGAGACTCCTTCAGATATTATCAGGGCTGGTAGGTAATTGATGTTATAATTTACAGTTAGAATCATTAAATATGACACCACTTCCCACAAAATGTCAAACAAAAAGAAATTTTACCCCATCCTTGGTCTTTTTCATTGGAAAGAGCATTCTAAATTGTAGTGGTAAATTATTTCCCTGATTCCCAGTGGTAGCTGACATACCATGGCAGCTTTCCAACCTGTGCTTGCTTATCCATTTTACAGGTGTAGCAATGATGCAAATAGTCAGCTGCCCGTATGTAAAGACAGTCGCTACCACCAAGACCGGTAATTTTTAAAACCATCTTAGTTTGTTTTGTCTGTAAGTTGGCATGGTAGTGAATGTTGTTGTTTATCCTTTTATTTATTTTTGCCCAAGTGAGTGGATTTTTTTATATTTTTCTTTTTAATGAGTAGTATAAATGCAGTTGTCATATTTGACCAACACTTAATTTTCCCGATTGCCTGTAGTATTAGCATCTTTGGTTCACAAAAGCAAATAAGGTCAGATCACTTTATATCTTAATTTATGTAATAAGTGTAAACAACTTCATTCTCATATTCATAACATTTAACTTTATTTTTGATGTATGTTTTTAAGTTAAATATAAAAAAATCATTTCCATGTGTAAAGTGATGTGATTATGCTTGCATGCTAGTGAGTATATGTGTGTGGATATTTGTGTGTATAGTATAAATTTAATTTATTGAAGTAACATAATTATCTGGAACTTAGATTTAAGAATTTCCCCCCAATTTTGTTTTCATGTGTCCTTATTTTAATAGTATTTTATTTCATATAGTATTAGTTTATTTAATTATCTGGTAAAAACATAAATCTTGCTTGTCTTTTAAAAAATAGCTGCTTCTAGGAAAAGAACAAACTGATGTTGTACAGAGAAAACTAACTTAATCATTTGGATTTGATAAAATTTAATCATTTACTTTAAAACAAAATTATTATACTATTAAGTATAAAAGTAGGCAATATTTTGCCTCAGGAAACATGTACAGTAAATGTTGTAATTTAATTAGCATTTGAGAAATTATCTTTACAAAACTATATTTCTATTCACATGTACCATGATTTTTATAATTTATGTTAAGATTTCTATCATAGAGGAGACCCAAATTTCTGACTGTTCTTAAGGTAGTTGAATTTCCATGTTGAATTTTGGTATTGGAACTAAAAACCCAGGGAACCGAGTGATATTTGAGCCACCTTTTTATATAGATATATATATATATATATTTGCTCTAACTGATCCATTCATTTATTAATATTTAATAGTAAGATTTAGCTCCTATTTTAGAGTGTTATTTTGTATCCCAATTTAATACTTTGGATCTAATTTTTTATTATTCTTTTTTAGGTGTATTGCCAGGAATGGCCCCTCCTATTGTACCCATGATACACCCCCAGGTTGCTATTGCAGCTTCACCTGCTACCTTAGCTGGAGCAACAGCAGTTTCTGAATGGACTGAATATAAAACAGCAGATGGGAAAACATATTATTATAACAATAGAACATTAGAATCAACCTGGGAAAAACCCCAAGAACTAAAGGAAAAAGGTATAATTGTTTTAATGATTTATGACATAGTATGAGCTAAAATGAGTATAAATGAGTATACTGTTTGAAATTCTGAAATGAATCATTTTTAACACACTGGATACATAATTATGGGATTTTTATTTCTTCAGAATTGATTAATAAATTGTATTTAAAAAGCCATTTCTTCTACTTATGTGTTTGCCATCATTTTTTCTATCTGAAGAAATTAATGTATATAATGATGTATACATTATACACACAACCAGGTGCATATTTTTCATTTGTCAGGAATTGTATAGTTGTATTGTCCTTATTGAGATTGATAAAATTGATTAGGAAGGAATGTGTGTATTATAAAGAGCAGAACTCGAGCTTTTGGAATCTTAGGTGTAGAAGATGCAATTTGCTGTATCACAAGACCCTATTTTTGTTCTCAATACCTTAGTATCTTATCTCTTTCAGCAAAATATATGATGATATGATGACTACCAATGATATATAAATGACCTGAAAGACTATGTATTCCTTTGAAGTCAGTAGATCTTTAAGGTGTTTCTTGATTGCATTGTGTTCAAATCAATGATATTATAAAGAGGAATATTTTATCTTAATGGTTAACAACTAGAAGAAGAATATCACAACTGCTTATTTTCTGCAAATTCTTTAAAAGTTACATAAAAACCTTTGCCATTAATTGTTTAACAGAAAAATTAGAAGAGAAGATTAAAGAGCCAATCAAAGAGCCCTCTGAAGAACCTCTGCCAATGGAGACAGAGGAGGAGGATCCTAAAGAAGAGCCCATGAAGGAGATAAAGGAGGTATCTGGTACCTGCTAATCTGGTAGCCATCCTTCATTGATTGGTACAATTTACATGTAACTGAATGTCTGTTTGGTATATACTTAAATAATTACTGTAAGTTTGAGCTCTAGGGCTGGGACTGTGGCTGTGGCTCAGCAGTAGAGCTCTCGCCTATCACGGGCGGGACCCGGGTTCGATCCTCAGCACCACATAAAAATAAAGCCATTGTGTTGTCCGTCTACATCTAAAAAAATATATAAGTTTGAGCTCTGAAATTTTAGAGTTCTTGGAAATTTTTAACTCATTTTTTTTTTCCTTTAAAAGTGTCATTACATTATTTTTTATACTGAACTGAGGCTAAGAGAAAAGAGTAGGTCTTAGGCCAGAGCTTGGACTTGAGCTCTTGTCTCCTGACTTGCAGACTGATACATGTTCAAGTTAGTAGTACAACTTCATTGGATTAAAAAATGTGGTGTATGTACATACTATATCAAAAATATAGTATTTTATTCACCCATAAAGAAGAACAAAATTTAAATCATTTGCAGAAAAATGGGTGGAACTGAAGGTCATAATTTTGAGTGAAATAAATCTGAGAAAGAAAATTATCATTTTATTTCTCATTTGGAAGTTCAAGGGGAAAAAACAGACAAAATAAAAGTGGGGGGAGTGAATACCATGAAAGAAGGGAATCCATTAGGGCAGAGGAAAGGGATAAGAGGAGTGAGGAGGAGGGAAGGGTTGGGGAAGTACTGGGGAATGAAAACGATAAATTAGGTTTTTATATGTGTATGAATTACACCAACAAATTTTTTAAAAAGCACGACCTCATATTTAGGGAATGTTGAGGGATTATATTTTCTATCATCCCTACTCTTGTGTCTAAGTGTGAAATGATCCCTTTCTAACATTAAGAGGTCTGTTTGTGTAAGCTTCCTTTATTTGGTGAGGGGGCCAATAGTAGTCATGTTTCAGTAACAGGAAAGGTAGCAGAAATAAGAAACAACCTCAAATGAATAGGTCTTCTTTGATTTGTATACTGTAGTTTTCCATTTCTGCTCCTAAGCACATGGCTATTAAGTTTTACTATTATAATATTCAGCTCTTTTGGTGGAGCAAAGATTTACAATTATTTTAGGAATTCGTATTCAGGATTTCCCTCTCAGTTCCAGCAATAGACTTTACAGTTAGTGATATTTGTAGTAATAACTGACTTTTGTATTTTTTCATGTTATTAATTAAATATGAATAATATAATTTCCCTTAGGAGCCCAAAGAAGAGGAGATGACTGAAGAAGAAAAGGCTGCCCAGAAGGCAAAACCAGTAGCTACTACTCCTATTCCTGGTACTCCATGGTGTGTATTTAGCTTAATTAATGAGTTGTTTTATTCTGTTTTTTAAAAATTGTACTTGTTTAATTTTTTTCTTTAGGAAGAAAAGATACTTTTTTAAAAAAGCATATGTCAAATATGTTTTCATTGAGTGAATATTTTGGTCCTTGTTTGTTACACTTGGGGTGTTTAAACCCCAAATTTAGTTGCTATAAGTGTTTTTCTCATTCATGGTACTCTTCATTAATGTTTATAATTTATATACTTGAGCCACTGTTGAGAAATCCTGAATACATTGGGCTATATCACCAGCCCTTTTATAATTACATTTAAAGAACTAAGTAAAGTTATATCTTTTTATAATTTTTATAGTTTAGTTATGTCCTTATAGTTTTTATAGTTATGTCTTTTTAGTTTTATTTTTCCTATAGTGTCCCAAAGTATGGATTTTTAAAAATTAATGTCCTGCGATGTCAAGAAGGTCTTCCATTCCTGAATTTCATTTGAACTAGCTAGCAGATTTAGAGCTGTGTGATCAGGTTGAGGTTCACTCTTTTGGACAAGATTAATTCCCTCAAAATGTATCTAGTAGCTTTTTTTGGGGGGGGGGTCAGTGTGTGTGTGTGTGTGGGTGTTTGTGTGATGTTAGCAACCATTGATGATGACAACTAGATGCACTTTGAGGGAATTAGTGTTTTTCAACCAGGAGTGATTCTTCTCAATAGACATTTGGGAATGTCTGGGGACATTTTTGTTTGTCACAGCTTTGAGAGTATTAATAAACATCTAGTAAGTAGAGGCTGAGATGCTTCTAAACATCCTACCATGCCCAGGAAAGTTCCCTATGAGAAATAATTATTTGGCCCAAAATGTCAATAGTGCAAAGATGAAGAATCCTGACTTAGTTCCTATAAATCATTAAGGGCTGAAAGTTGCAATGTATTTCTGTTATTCATTTATTAACTGAAATACTTAGAAAGTATTTCTTCTCATCAATATTGATTACTTGGAGGTAAAGACTGTACAGGAAAGAAAGGATTTGCCAGTTTACAAAATAATGAGTTAATTTGAGTATTCATAGGTTTAAATATATATTATACATTCTTATCCATTCCTGTTCATTGAAGTTGTTATCCTTATTGATGATCAGTTGTCTTTGGTTTTCTTAAAGCTGGCTCCTGAGCATTTTTGTTAAAATTCTGTCTTATATTTATATTTCCCTTTCTTAGATAAGCTGTTCTAGGCTTATTGTATTATTTCCTGTCTTAGACCTAGAATCGGCCATTTCTCCAAGGGATCCTGTTTTCTTTTTGTAAGAAGTGGTATTTATATGCCAGCATGGAATCTATTTCTCAGTGGCGCTAATAACATAATTATTCATTTGCATTTCTCATATGATATACAGAGTTTCAGTACCAATACTATTGTTTAATATGATTGCTGAAGATAGGTTAAACTTTTTTCCTAGTTATTTTTATGTGTAGGGCATTTCTAGAGGGATATGCAGCCAAATTGTTGTATCTTTAAGACACTTGGCTTAGTTGTCTTCTATATAGTTACTCCACTGACTTCAAAATTAAGCTTGTTTAAAAAGTAATTATGGAAAGTATGTATCTGATTCCAAATCAGAGTTCTGAAAATAGTCTGTATTCAAAGCACATATTCCAGAATTGTGATTTCTGTATTCCAGTATGTACATGAAAGGCCAATAATCAACTCTAACCTCCCTCAGTTTATTTTCAGATATGGGTCTATCCTCAGGTAGCTAAATTTTTTTTAGAGGTTGTATGTATGATTCTTGCTTTTCTTCATCTGTTTCTTTTTACTGTTCTGGAACAGCTGTAATTTATGTATGAGGTATCTTGGATCTAGTCTCGTTTTTGCACTCTTCTTTGAGTTAGTTTCTCATTGTTTTTCTGACAATTGAGTGAGGTCTTGTAGTGACCATCTGTCTACTCCAGTTCAACCCCAAATTGTTATAATTTGGAAAATCATCTTCTGAAGCTTTACAAGTCTGTCTTAGAGTGTTTCTACTGCTCTTAACATTTGGTGCTTTGTAATTCTACCTGATATCTTTCTCTGTCTCTCTGGCTTCTGGATCCCTTTAGCCTTAGGTAGGCTGTTACTTTTCTGTTTTGGCTCACTGGGGCATGGTTCTGTTATAGGGCTATAAAAAGATCCTACTTGGCTGCTGAGGTACCTGAATAAAGCTGACTTTTACATGTGTTGTAGTTTCTCTCATTGTGTTGTCTTTTTGTTTTGGTATCTTGTCCTGTATAAATTTTATATTTTGGGACTAGGAGATAGCTCAGTGGTAGAGTGCTTGCCTGGCATATACAAGACCCTAAGTTCAGTCCCCAGAACCACACACACTTTTTATAAGGTCAAATTGGTCTCTTTATTTATAGCTTTTAGGTTTGGTGTCTATGTTAGGAATTATCTTTACCACTGTACCCTCAAATACAAGCATATGTCACTGGTGCTTTTGCAGTCCATCTGAATGTATAAAAGATAATCATTGTTCAAATGAATTACTCTCCAAGTTATTAATGAAGGAAGTATAATTTGAATTCCTTATTTTCATAATGTTCTTTTTCTCATAAAATAGATGAAGTGCTAACTTTAAGCTAAATAAAACTTTTTCTCTTGATATCTTCAAATGTTGCTTTTCAGATTATTGTTTCTTGGAGATAAGTTAAGGAACTAAAGGTAAAACTTGAATTTTCATGGTTCCCTTACCTTTACTGGAATTTCTTTCCTGATATTTTATGACCTTTGCTTAACAGGTTTTTGAAAATTAATAATTTTGTATTTTCTGGGATTGGTTAAACTTTCTAGTTTCTGGTTCTTAGAACTTTTAATGTTTTTTTGAGAAATGTTTTTATTTCTTTGCTTATTTCTTTGCAATATTCAGGATCAAATCTGGGGTTTTGTGCATACTAGGCAAGTACTCTACCACTCAGCTACATCTTTAGCTCCTGTCATTCCAATTTATATTGATATATTTGTGACTTTTTTCTTTTAACAGTTGTCTCCTTTGCTAATACACAAGGTCCGCGGAATCTAGGACTGCTGCCTGTTGACTAAAATGTTTTGAATTTAGTTTGAAGCACAGTGCTGGCACAGTGTTAAGTATTCAGCTATTTGTTGAACAATAACAACAAAAATTTTTTTCAGTATTAAGAATTGAACCCTGGAACTCACATGTGCTAGGCATGTACTCTACCACTGACCTACCAGCTCCATCCCTATTTTAAATTTTGAGATAGGATCTTGCTATCCTATCTCAATAGGATAGAAGCTGGCCTTGAGATGCCAATCCTCCAGTTTCCTGAATTGCTAAAAAATAAAAACTGCCCTAAACTAGTAATTTGCATGCTAAAGTACTTCCTGAATTGCTAAGAAATTCCAGACCAGGAGGCATCAGGATTGAATCCCTGTATTCCATGTGGCCTTGTCCATTGATTTCCCATCCTGTAAATCAGGGAAATCTGGAGGCCAAAGTCTGTTTGAGGAAGCAGCCAGCACAGTGACTAGGAGAATCAGAACATGAAATCAATGTTTTCTTGTTTTCACAGCTATAGGCACCATGTAGACAAAGGAAGGTACTACCTTTTCTCTCAAGACATAAGCTCCTGTTTCTTGCTCTTGATAAATGTTTTTAAATGACACAAATTATAAGTTTTTACATTGATTATTAAGATTGTGCAAGTTTCAGCTTTTAGTAGTTCTGTGCATATAATAATGACTACCTGTATTTGCCATGCTTTATTTGGGTTTTAACTTAACAAAAAAATTTTTTTTTATATTGTTTATACTGTGGATTGAACACGGGTGCTTTACCACTGAGCCACATCCCCACCACTTTCTTATTTTTATTTTGAGACAGGGTCTTGTTAAGTTGGTTAGGCTCTTGGTAAATTGCTGAGGCTGGTCTTGAACTTCCAATCCAACTGCCTCAGCCTCCCAAATTGCTGGGATTACAGGCATGTACCACCATGCCCAGCTTAAGTTAACAATTTTATCTCTGAATTTAAGTCGATTTTGTGTTTACAAGAGTGGCATATAATTTTTTCTTTCCTGTGTACTTCTATAGTTTTTGTTTGTTTCTATAGTGTTCTCACAGTATTTTATTATGAAAAATTTGATACTGACATTTAAATAATTCTAAGTGCACATGGATGAACCATCTAGATTCTGTAGGTTAATATTTTGCCATATTTGTGTAATCACTTATATATCCATTCCTTAGTGCATCTCTCAATCTTATTTTACAGATGCATTGAAAATTGTAGACATCATACATTTCATTCCTATGTACTTTAGATTGCACATTACTAGGTTTGGGTAGTTTTTTGACATAAGAATATTTATTTATTTATTTAGATGTTGATGGATCTTTATTTTATTCATTTATTTATATGTGGTGCTGAGAATTAAACCCAGTGTCTCACACATGCTAGGCAAGTGCTCTACCACTGACCCACAAGCCCAGTCCCGATGACATCTCTGTCCACACACACACACTGCTTGAATTTTGATTGAGATTGCACTGAATCTTTAGAAAAGTTAGAATTGACATTGTAACAATATTGTCTCTTCCAATTCGTGAACATAATTTATCTTTCCATTTATTTAGGTCTTTAATATCTCTTTGTATTATCATTTAGATATGATGTGTCCCCTAGTAGGCTTGTGTGATAGCCAGAGTCACAATGTTCAGAGGAGAAATGGCTAGATTAAGAGTGCTATAACCGAATCAGTTTATTCATCCATTTCATGGATTAATACTTTGAAAGGACTACTGTAGACATGTAGGTGTGGCTGAAGGAAGGAAAGAGTTTTATTTTGTTCCTGGTGCCTCAATCTTGCTTTCTGCTTCCCAGTGCTATGAGCTGAACAGCTTTCCTCTGCTGTACCTTCCTACCATGATGTTCTGCTTTACCCCAGGGCCCAGAAGAATGGAGTCAGCTCACTGTAGACTGAGACTTCTGAACCCAAACCAAACTTTTACTCTTCTAAGTTGTTCTCAGATATTTTGATGTTAGTGACAAAAAGCTGACTAACATACTTGAACTTATTTAGTGTAGAATGGAAATAATTGGCTAGATTTAGTCCTATACGTTATTTGTTGCAAATTAAATTTTTTAAAAGAGCATTTATTTTCTACTTGATTGTATTTAAGAATAGAATAAATTTTTATGTATCAGCGTTGTATTCCAGAACCATGCTAATTTATTCCTTATAGTAGTTTTTTAGATTCATCATTTACAAATAGAAATGTTTTCTTCTTTTCTGACCTTTTATGTCTTATTTTTTCCCACTTCTTATTGCCACAACCTTTAGTACAATGCTAAATAGAAAAGGTGAGCATACTTGTTTCTGATATCAGTGACATACAGTTTAATCTTTTATCATCAGTTAAAATAGTAGCTATAAACTTTCCAGTTGTCTTTAACAGATTGAAGACGTTTCCTGTTATTCCTCATTTGCTAGTGTTTTTTAATCAGCTATCCAAGTCTGTTAATCAGGTTTTTTCTCCATTCTTTTAACCTAGGGAATTTTATTGACTTTTGAATGTTAAACTGTTTTTTGCATTACTGGGATAAATGTTATTTGTCATGGTACCTTTTCCTTTTTTGGGGATGGGTACCAGGGATTGAACTCAAGGGCACTCAACCACTGAGCCACATCCCCAGCTCTGTTTTGTTATTTTGAGACAGAATCTCACTGAGTTGCTTAATACATTGCTTTTGTTGAGCTGGCTTTGAACTCACATCCTTCTGCTTCAGTTTCCCTAGCTGCTGGGATTATAAGTGTGCACCACTGCGCCCGGCAGTAGCTTTTCCTTTTAATGTATTAAAAGGGTTACTTTATGCTTTTTCTGTTTTTTCAAGTCATTGGTAAAGGTCTTTTCTTTTGTAATGTAAGTATTTAAAGCCCGAAGTTTCCTTGAAGCACTACTTTAGTTGCATCCTGCAAATTGTGATATGGTGTATTTTGCTGTCGTTCAGTCCATACCTTAAATTCTGCTTTTTGATTTTGTCTTTGATTCCTGATTTAGAAGACTTTTATTTCATTTCCAAATATTTTGGGTTCTAGATATCTTACTTAAATTATTGATTTAATTGTTCTGCAGGCAGATAGTGTACTTTGTATAATTCTGATTCTTGTTCAGTACATCTTCTATTTGAATACTGTTTGTTTTGGGTCAGTTTGGTCTCATTTGCTGAGAGAATGGTGTTGATCTACTATAATTATAAAATTGTTTAGTTCTCCCTTGAATTTGGTTCATTTTTATCTATTCTGAACTATTATAGACATAAACATTTTATTACTGTTATGTCCTCCTGGTGAATAATTGTCCTTTTTATTATTATGAAATGAACCTCTTTATTCTTTATTCTTCATTATACAGTTTGTCTGAACATTTCTCTTTTTTGGAAAACGGCAGTTGTTGCCTTTTATTCTTTGTTTACATGATGTATCTTTTAGCTTTTCTCTGGTTTTGTATTTAAAGTGTGTTTCTTACAGACTTTCTTACAGCTATTAGTAGTGTCTTATGTTTTTATCTATTGTCAGTTCTTTTTTTTTTTTAATGTGGTGCTAAGGGTTGAACCCAGGGCCTCACACGTGCTAGGCAAGTGCTCTACCGCTGAGCCACAATCCCAACCCCCAGTTCTTGCTTTTTAATTGGAATGTTGAGACTATTAATATCTAACATAATTTTTGATATGGTTAGATTTGAGAATACTGTTATTTTCTGTTTGTCTTTTCTATCTACCTGTTTTTATGTTCCTACTATTATTTTCAGCTGAATTATTTGAATTTGTATAGCATTTCATGTAATTAATGTTTTGGATTTTTGGTGATTCCTCTTTGCATTTTTGTGTTAGTTGTTGCTTTAGGAATTATACATACCTAATCTCCACAGTCTATTTAGAGTTAATATTGTACCATGTCCCATAAAATAATGGAAACCTTGGTTTCAGTTTCTTTTTTTTAACCTATACTCACTGATCTTAGTTGTAGGTATATATATGACGGTTAAATGGATGAAAACCCAGCCACAAAATATTTTAAAGAATGTAGGAAAAAATCATTTATATTTACAATTTTTGTTGTTTTTCCTTTTTTTGTTAAAGATCCAGGTTTTCCTTTAATGTCATTTCCTTTCAACATGAAGAACTTTTGTCAAACAGGTCTTCTACAGATGAAATCTCTTGATCTCTTCATCTAAAGTATCTTGTTTGCCCTTATCTCTAAAGGATGTTTTTGCTAGATGTTGAGTTCTGGTTGGTAATTCTTCATTCCAGAACTTTTAAAGATGTTTTAGTGTTTTCTGGCCCCTATTTTTTAATAAGAAATCCATGATCATTGGAATAATTTCCTAGTTTGTATTATTTGTGCTCTTTTCCCCCCTTATTGCTATCAAAGTTTTCCCCCCCTTATTTTCATCAGTTTGATTATCTTGTGTCTAGGACTAATTTTATTTATTTTTAATTTTTTGTTCTTTTTAGTTATACATGTCAATAGGGTGTATTTTGACATGTTATACATACATGTACAGCTTCCCATTCTTGTGGGTTGTACATAATGTGGAGTTAAACTGGTTTGTGTGTTCATATATGAACATAGGAAAGTAATGCAGGACTGGTTTTCTTGAGGTTTATCCTAAATGGGATTTGCTGAGCTTCTTTAATGTGGATATTTATGTCTTTTACCAAATTTGAGAGGTATTTCTAGCTATTGTGTCTTCAGAAGATTTTGTATTTGTCCCCTTATCTTTTTCTCCTGTTTTTGTGGGATCCAGTGATATTTGTTAAACAGTTTGTTACAATCACATAGTTTCCTGAAATTCTGTTTATTCTTTCCTGCCCCTCTCTGTTCTTCTGGTGGGATAATTATTGATCCATCTTCTAATTCATGGTTTACTCTGTTGGCTCCATTCTGCCCTCGAACCAATCCATCAAAATTTAATTTCCATTATTTTTTATTTCTAAAATTTTCATTTGATTCTTTAAAAACTTCTGTTTTTCCATTTAGTCATTCATTTCAAGCGTAATGTCTTTTTTCTTGTCAATAATTCTAGTTGTTGTTATTGCTTTAGATTCTTTTATTTTTGAACATCTAGTCACTTTAGGTTTGACAGCTATTGATTAAATTTTGATTATCTGGTCAAAGGACTTCATTTCTGTTGGATATCTAGCTGCCTGCTTTGCCTGAGGACCACTGTCATATGGGGAACTTGTGAAGGGGAGAAATGGGAAGTGTTAGGAACTTGATTTGGCACTCATTTTGAGAGTACTAAATTTTAAACCATCACAAAAAATGAATTTAATGACAACAAATAATGCTATTAAGCGGTTCTACAATTTAAAGGCAGGAGGATCGCAAGTTCAAAGCCAGCCTTAGGAAAAGTGAGGCATTAAGCAACCCAGACTCTGTTTCTAAATAAAATACAAGGGGCTGGGGTTGTGGCTCAGCGGTAGAGTGTTTGCCTAGCATGTGCGAGGTGCTGGGTTTGATCCTTGGTACCGCATACAAATAAATAAAATAAAGGCATGTGTCCAACAACAACTAAAAAAGTATTTAAAAAAATAAAATCAAAATAGGACTGGGGATGTGGCTTAGTGGTGAAGTGCCCCCGAGTTTAATTCCTGGTTATGAAGTTCCCTAGTTATAAAACACAGGATCAGTGTGCTGTAGTCACTTCTTCAGGGAAGGTTGCATATGTAATTTTGGTTTATTATTAAATAATAATAAGTAACAATAATAAGAAATATTAGGGACTATGATGTGATAAGTGGGGTGCCATGTTCTATTCTTTAAGTTGTAGAACTGGTTAATAGCATTATTTGTTGCCATGAATTCATTTTTTGTGATGGTTTAAAATTTAGTACTCTCAAATTTAGTGCTAAATCAAGTTCCTAAGCATTCTAAACTCTGATCACAAATTGCTTTGCTCTTCCTGTTTTGTTTTTTACCCCCAGTATATTTCACTGCTGTGTTTACCTTAGCCAGGCAGCTCTTTTCTGTTTGGTTGTCTGTAAATAACTGTTAGTAAGAGGAACATGTTCTTGCCCTCTTCCTTTTGACGGGCTGAAATGAAAAAACCTAGCTATAAAATATTTTCTTTGATATAATAAAATGATATTTTTAATCAATTCTTAGGTGTGTGGTTTGGACTGGAGACGAACGGGTCTTTTTTTACAATCCTACCACTCGTCTTTCTATGTGGGACCGACCTGATGATTTGATTGGAAGGGCAGATGTTGATAAAATTATTCAGGAACCCCCTCATAAAAAAGGATTGGAAGACATGAAGAAATTAAGTGAGTTTTCAATTAGGAATTTCTCCTCTAATTTTAATATTCTTTTAATGTTTTTATAGAAAGTGAAGATATTTTAGGAATATTTAATTTTTAAAAGTAGATTGCTATGCTGGTTTGCTGTGATGAAGGTAAAAATACAAAGAATTTGGATAATATTGTGTTTTGTAAAAATTTTTTTTAGCTTATTGTCCTTTGTCATTATTTTCAGTTAGTTCAAGGTAGATATGCTGGAGATGATGTTATTTGCCTTATGCTTATTACTACTACTAAAGCACTCCTTAATGAGCCTTTGGGCACTTTTTGGGACCAGTAATATATATATTTTTGGCAGTAATCAAAAAGTGCACAAAGTATTTGACTAAAATTTTCTTGTTTTAAACATTTAAATAACATTTCAATACATTGAGTACAAATAATTATAAAATTTTCATTGTGTATTTTTTGTACATTTCTTATTGGCAGTTTGCCTGTATTGGTATGAATGTGTTTTTATAGACTCCCCCTACCTCATGTAGTATAGAAGCACAATAATCATTTAATTCTATGAGTAAAACAACTCTTTAATATATGTCTTTCTAGTGATTGAGAGATTTTCATGTATTATTAGATATGTGGTTTGGACATTTTCTGCTTACTAGTAATTTCCCACTAAGTGCAACTTTGCCTATTTAGTACTGAAGGTATTAGGCACCTATTTTGTTTCCTTTAGCAATGTTTGTTTTATAGGCATGAGAGTAATATTTTATGACCATAATATTAAATGATGCCAAGAAAGTATGTGACTTACTTTTGTTCTTTTATGAGTCTGTTTCAAAATATTTGATTCATTTAGTTGATAATACATTATAAGTCCAAAATCAGGGAAATTTTTATGTATTTGTAAAACTAAGCTTTGTACAAGAAAATTTTCAATATGAATGTAAAGGGAAGATAAAGAGAGCCATTATTATACTTTAATGATTTTTTATAAAAATGGGTATTAAATGGATGTTTTATGCAAATAATGATGTTTTTAAAGAAATGGTCGTGAAATGTATGTATTTAACTGTTTATAACACTATTTGAAATGTTTTTGCCAGGGCACCCAACCCCAACAATGCTGTCCATCCAAAAGTGGCAATTCTCTATGAGTGCAAGTGAGTGAAATACCTATAAATTAGTTTTTTTTTAACTGCTTAAAGGAAGTGTCCTGGTAGTGATTAGCAGAATCTATGCCTATATAATTCAGTGACTGCCTGCTTATTTTGTTCAAAGTTTTAATTAAATTTTGTCTCATAGTTAAAGAAGAACAAGAACTAATGGAAGAAATTAATGAAGATGAGCCTGTCAAAGCAAAAAAGCGGAAGTAAGTAATATATATAGTTTGTGTGATTCCAGATAGATTTACCTTTTAACTTTGATTAGGTTATCAGTTTGTGATTGCAAGGCACAAGGTAATATTTGTGTTACTAGGAGGCAGAAGTCACGTTGCTCTCTTAGACTTGATATTAAATATCTTTGTTTTATAATACAGAAATGGTATCCTTTCTATTGCCAGATTTGGAGAAGATTGGTTATTCCAATATGTATTATGAAACTCAGTGGCATTTTAGGAATTATTCACTATGTCTAAATTTTATTAAAATCAGTTTTCCCATACAAATTCCAGCAAATACCATTTTGGAGATTTCATAAAAATAGACATACTTCTCTCTCTTTATATGTTTATCTCATGACTTAACCTAGTCCTTGGGTCTGGTCATTACTACTTGGTATGAAGTAGGTTTGTGAGCTTAGAAAGTACTCTGAGAGAAAAAATATTGCTAGAAACAGTACTTGGCCAGTACTCTGGAATTGGGTGAAATATGAATGTTACCTATTATGGGAGGTGGGAGGGTGGTGGAAGGTTGGATAGAGGGGTGTGTGTGTATTGTGGGAATGGGACCATTATTTAGCAGCAAAAAGGAAAGCTTGGATACATTATTAGGGACTGGATAATTATAGTCCTAATTGGAAAAGGACAGATTGAATGCAGCCAAATTATGGCAAGGAATGGGTATAATAATCCCTGTCAAGGGTGGTTCTTTTTTAAAAAAAAAAAAATTGTTATTGGCAACAGTATTAAAGAAATTAAGATTAAGGAGAATCACTTTTAATCTGTCACCTTGACACAGCTATTCTCATTTTTACAGTTGACTTTTTAGTTCTTGACCAAATGTGTTATCAGTTCTTTTTTAAAAAAAAATAATTCTAGAATAAGACATTTGTATTCTTAATTATTATAAATGACTGTATTCATTCTGTTTATACCATAATTTTGGATGTTTCTATGATGTTAAACTTTTAGGTTGTTTTTAATTGTTTGTTCTTATAGACAACTCTGTAAGGTTTTTAACTGCTTTTATCAGGAGAATGTCAAAGAAGTCCTTTATGTGGATTGCCCGAGCTTCTCTATTTAGGTACAAAGCTAAAAGCCTATTTTTCCTGGCTTAGTTTTTCTTTTATTTCTTTTATTGAGATAGATAGTGATAGTTTGTATTGTGACGTTTTCATTTAATATAATTCTATAAAGGTTATTTACTTTCATTAGTTATTATATTTCTTGGATGTCTTAACTCTTTAACTATTTAAATACTTCTTAAATAAATTATTTTAAGAGGGTATATTGTTTGGCAAATTGCTTTTACCTGTTTGTTTTGTGCATATCTTAGGTCACAGACTATCTCGCTAAGTTCCTGCAGTTCATGGACTCTGTCTTCTATACTTTTGATTCATTCCCTAAGTTGTTATTTACCTCTCATATTTATGGGTTAGCCTTAGTACCATTTAAATCTCCTGGGCTACCTATTGTTTCCTATATAGCATGCTTTTGAATTACCAGTAGATTTCTATAGGAAAAATAATCAACTTTGTTAATGCTATATATTTAGCAGATCATATTTTTTAAAAAAGATTTGTTCAAATACACCTGAGTTATTGAATTCCTTTTTGGATTATTTACATGAATAGGCCTTTTTCATAGTAATATGTGTTGAGAGGTGACTTGATTTCATGTTTAAAATTTTACTTGAGTACCACATGAGCAACAGGCCTGCCCTTAGTCCTGAGATACATTTTTGGAGGAACAAGAAGTAGTTTAAAAAGTCATTGATGAACAGTTCTAATTCCTACTACTACTACCTAACTACTCCTGGGCCTATGTTGCTCTCTGGGACCTGTCCTTCAACTTAAATCTCAACTTATCACCCAGAAAGTGAGTAATAAAAATGTCAGGTAGGTAAGGTATATATCTCACATATCCACTTGGCCAAGTTTGCAGATATTTTATTTTCAAAATAAATGTTTGAGATTACTAAGACATAATACCAGTTTTTATTAGATTTTAGAAGTATTTTATGAATTTATAATATAAAAATTTTGGAGAATACCATTTTTCTATAACATTTCAAGAACTAAAACAGTTACATCCTATGCTGTTTGAGTCTAACACATAGTTTATAATCAATGCTATATACGTTTTTTTTACCCACTTTGTAAGATAGTTTACTTTCTGTATCAACTAGTATCAGGGAGAGACCGCACATTAAAGGTATATATATATTTTTTTCCTAACAATGCATCCATTATAACATCATTAGAAACTTGTAATTTTATTATTAGATTAAAAGTTGTTTATCCCTTAGAAGTCATTTTAAACCCTCAATATAACTTGTTTTTGCCAAAAATATGCTGCTCAGTAGTGAGTCTTGAAAATTCCATTGATTTTAAGATTTTAATATAATTTGTTATTAATATTTTGTCAGTTGATGCCTTATGTTTTATTTTTCATAGGCGAGATGATAATAAAGACATTGATTCAGAGAAAGAAGCTGCCATGGAAGCTGAAATTAAAGCTGCCCGAGAAAGGGCCATTGTCCCTCTGGAGGCCCGAATGAAGCAGTTCAAGGACATGCTGCTAGAGAGAGGGGTCAGAAAACAATCTTTGGGGGAGATATTTCTGTTTTGTATAAGTAATATAAATATGTCTTGCTAAAAGGTCAAATCTAAGGTTAGTGCTCATGTTGTAGGGGGGGATTAAGGGAACCCTATCAACTTAATTTGTACCTGTTCTTTGAAACAGCCTTTTACTTGGCTAATTATATCATGTTTCACTAAATCCCATTTTACTGTCCTTTTAAGTACAAATAACATTTAACATTTATTGGGTCATTTAATTTTGGTGAGTAATATATACGAGTATTAACATTACAGAATGGCGGACTACTTCGGATAGGTAAGGTATACATGATTCTTCCTTTAATATCTTCAGAGTGGCTTTTGGTGTAAGGAGAACTGTTATTTTTTGATATTTTTAGAAACTTAATTGAGAAAGAAATTCAACATTTGGGTTATATTCACAGATTTATTTGAATGAGTATGACTGTTCAATTTTAAACCATAACATTGTTCACATGATTGGAGATAGTGTGGGAAATCAAAATGCAAATCCTCAAGGCTTTTTCTGATGTACTGTTTTTTTTAAATGTCACACAGTAGTGGTTGTTTTAATGAGTAATTAAGTGTGTGTTATTTCTATATAATTCAGAAATGTTCAGAGCCAATTAGTGTGGAAATTTGCTATTGCTAGCCTCCCACTGCTTGTCATTTATTAGTGATGGAAACTTTCAGTTTGGTTTTTATGTCTGCTTTATAAACAGATGTCCTGTAGATTTCAAGAAAAATTATGACCT
This sequence comes from Urocitellus parryii, assembly GCF_045843805.1. Taxonomy (NCBI): domain Eukaryota; kingdom Metazoa; phylum Chordata; class Mammalia; order Rodentia; family Sciuridae; genus Urocitellus; species Urocitellus parryii. The sequence goes on from NC_135531.1 coordinate 100,473,416, forward strand.
TTATGTTTTTAGAGCAAACTTAATCATGAGGCAATACATTTTATTTTAAAGGTGTCTGCTTTTTCAACATGGGAGAAAGAGTTGCACAAGATAGTTTTTGATCCTCGATATTTACTTCTCAATCCTAAAGAAAGAAAACAGGTAAAAGGAAAATAACATTGTAAGAAAAGTAAATGTCATTTGACAGCATAATTTTTTTTCCCCTAACACAGTACTTCAAAAATAGTCTTTCATCTGAGTACACAGTCATTTATGGGCCTTTGTGTAGACTTTTCTGCCTCAGAAATACTCAGATAATTTTTCGTTTATGGACAGGACGACGTCTTCTTTTTTTTTTTTTTAAACATTTTGTTCTTATGGTACATACATAGTGAGGACATGTGTAAGGCGATTTTAAAATTTATTACAAATGCTTTATTCATTTGCTTCTTATTGGGTAAAAAATGCAAATTTGGAGGAAAATGGCAAAATAAAGATGAGTAAAAAGTGGGGGAAAACTCATATATAGCCCTAGCCAAGAATTAGACCACCGATGAACATTTTTATTGATATTGTTCTTTACCAGTATGTACATGTGTATGTATATAGATAGTACTCAAAGGCATATACTTGTGTCTTAAATACACCACACACACAAGTTCAGATCTAAGTAGCATCTATTAAACTGTTTTCATCCTAATCTTAGATGATGGACACTTCAGTCTCTCCGCTGAACTAGAGTTACCTTATTACTGAGCTTCCATGTATTATCTCATGGTGATTGCTTTTTTCTTTAAAGTATTGCACACTTCCAATTTATTTAATTATTGAATTGTCAGAATCATTCTGACATAGATCTCTGTGAATTGCTGATCTTTGAGCCACTTAACTATAGTGCTGTTGAGCTATGAAATTTCTTTTGGTAACAGTAGAATTCATCTTTTTAAATTTTTTTTTAATTGTAGATGGCCAGAATACCTTTATTTTATTTATTTTTATGTGGTGTTAAGGATCAAACCTAGTGCCTCACACAAGCGCTCTGCCACTGAGCTATAGCCCTAGTGTTCATCTTTAATATGTATAATATAATGATTAGAAAATTTACACAGATGGTATGTTTTTTGCATGTAAGCCTAATCATAAACTTCAATGGATAGTGAAGATTTATAAATTTGCATCTGTGTTTCAAGCTTGATAGCCTTTTTTTTTTTTTTGGTGCTGGGGATTGAACCCAGGGTCTTGTGCAGGCAAGGCAAGCACTCTTCCAACTGAGCTATATCCTCTTCCCCCATTTTTGTTTTTAATACTGTTTGTATATGATCATCTCATTTTCATCCCAATTGATGGCCCTAGCAGAACCTATAAATCAGCCTTCATTCTTTATTTTTCCCATTTCCATTATATCATCAAATCTACCTTCAAAACATTTTCTAAATCTAACCTCTTATTCACCATTTTCCATACCAACATCCTAATCGAAGCCACTATAACCAGCTCTTAATCATTTGTGTAGCCCATAATCAATTTTCCTACTTTCATTCTTGCTCCTCTTAGTAAAGTTCTTTTTCGACACACCAGCCAGACTAGTTTTAAAGTTTAAGTGATATCAAATGTAGTCAATGTTCCCTTGCTCAAAACTGTCTTAATGTTTTCCATTTCAGGTAGGGTAAAACATTTTATATGTTCTCAGTGCTGTTCATTCATTGTAGCCACATTAGCCTTGATAGTCCTTGAATAAGTACAGAATTTTCTGGTATTTGCTATTTAATCTCCCTGGAATGTTCTTCCTCCAGGTATTAGCATAGTCAGCTCCAGCATTTCATTCAGGTACTTGTCCAGGTGCCTTTTGATCAGTCTGTGTATTATCTCTGCCTTCTTTATTTTCTGCATGGCACATTTCTAATTGTCTAAAATTATATTGTTTAATGTATATCTCCTACTATAGAATATAAATTCTATAAAGGCTGGAATGTTGCTTTGTCCATTGTTCAGTGTATAGTGCCTGAATCACTGCCTAATCTAAATATCCCAAGTCTTATTTTAAATGTTTTGTGACTTAATTCTTCATGATACTGCATATTTATAATTTCTATTTGAATGAAATCATAAGTAACATATGAGAACTAAAATTCTTGACCCATTTGAAGGCCTCTTCAAGCTGATGGTGATTATCTCCATAATAGAATTATACTTGAGAAGTATATTCTATTTTTTAAAAAATATTTTTTGTTATAAATGCACACAATGCCTTTATTTATTTTTGTGTGCTGCTGAGGATCAAACCCAGTGCCATACACATGCTAGGCAAGTGCTCTCCCAGTGAGCTACAACCCAGCCCTGTAATTCTATTTTAAACAAAAACCCTACCTAAAGTTTTTTTGCCTGGTAGCATTTTTTTCTTAAAAACAGTATTGTTTTTAAGAAAGGAAGGAAGGAGAGAAGTTAATATCTGGCATTAATGTGTATGTGTGTATATATATATTTGCATAGAAATATAAAATCAAGGAAAAAACAAAAAGGGCTAAGTTAACCATTTGTACTTTGTAGTTTCATATCTGTAATTTGTGCATTGATTTGAAAAACAAGTAATTTCATTGTAAAGCTTCATAATCTAAAATGGAATGTCTTTGATTTGTCTTTTCCTAGTTATTTGTAGATTTACATGTAGTTTGCATTAGTATAAAAGGTATTTTATATTAAAATTATTTTAACATACAGTTTTACTTCTTCAGTCTTGTTTTGGATAAAAGGTCACTTAAGAGAGGGTAGAAATATTTTTGTCTGTTAGGTTTAACTTTTAAATGAATAACATTTTTAAAAGAATGAGATTGTTTCCGTTCAGAATTTTAGATTCTGATGTAGATAATAGTTATGCTAACACTTTAAAATGAGTAGTTTCTTATATCAAAATAAACAGTTAAATATACTGTACTATTCAAGCTTTTTAATGTTGATATATTATGGTATGGTAACATTACCTGTGTGATTACTCAGGATGGTCCATCTATGATTGTTCACTAAATCAATGTGAAATTATAAATGAAATGGATATGAGAAATAATGGAAACAAATACTTAAGAAAACTACACACAGAAAAGTCTAAAGATCTTAAATGAAATTTCACTAAATGAGCTTGTCATATAATCACCTAGATCTGCCATGTAATCACCTAGATCAAGAAATAAGAGTTTTACCAGCACCCCAGAATGTACCTTTAAGGGCTAGGTGCTATAGAATTTAATGTATTTTTGTTGAGGCCCATAAATCTATTGACTCTCCCAGTGTGTATTATAGTTTTTGCGGGGGGGGGGGGGTGTTCTGATTTAACCCAGGGGTGCTTTACCACTGAGCTATACATATGCAGCCCTTTTTGTTTTTTATTTTGATACATAGTCTCACTAAGTTGCTTAGGGCCTCACTAAGTTGATGAGGCTGGCCTTGAACTTGAAATCTTCCTGTCCCATCTTCCCAAGTCACTGAGATTTTAGATGTGCACTATCATGCCCTGTGTTATAACATTTTGCTCATGAGTTACATTTCTAAGAAAATAATTGCTTAAAATAAAGAACATACAGCCAAGTATATTGGAAAGTATGTCAAAAATAATTTGGAGAAACTTGGAAGCTTAAAAGAACTTCTGAGGCTGGGGCTGTAGATCAGTGGTAAGCTTTTGCCTAGCATGTGTGAGCCACTGAGTTCAATCCTCAGCACCTCATAAAAATATAAAGGTGTTGTATCCATCTACACCTAAAAAAACAACAAAAAAACCTTTTTAAATTGAAAAACAAACAAGAAAAACTTCTGATTTTCTTTAAGATGCACATCTCGGAGAGAGTGATTCCTAACATTGGCCTGGGATATTCCAGAGGAGGGAATATGAACTCTTTCTAGCACCTCAAAAGAAAGTTAATAAACATTCTCTTATAAACTTTGTAAGTAAGAATAGGTGAGAAAGGAGTTTGAAATAACTTTCTCCCTCTCTTCAGCATACAAATACTTTCACATGATTTGTAGCAGTGGTTTATTTAGAGGGTATTTAAAGTTACCGATATGTCTAATAGGGGGTGGTTAGGTAATTGTAGGTATTTCTGTGCAGCTTTTAAAGATTGGTGATTATACACTAATTTGAGACTAACCTGGAAAGGTGCCTATGGTATGTTAAAGGAAACTTTTTTTTTTTTTTAACTTCATGCAAAGATGTTTGTCTTCATATTTAAAGTGCCAGATATTTCTATACTTTGTGTTAGAAAAAAAAAAAAAAGAGGGCTTTTATTACCTGAAGCATTTCTCCTGTCTTTCTGACTAGCTTTGTTATAAACTGGTTACCCTCTACACTTACTCTGTAGCTGCTGTCTTTCAGCATGACGACTCCATATAGATATCCTGAGGATTGCCTTCATCTCTCTTTTTTTTTCGGTCACTTGTTCTCTACATTATAAGCCTTTTCTTTTTTGTTTTATTCATTTTAGTATATCTGAAAGAGAGCATTCAAAGGAAATAAATTTTTGAATTCTTACATATTTAATAAAGCCTTTGTTTATATGAATTTGGAGTTGGTAATCTTTTTTTTCTTTGAAGATATTGCTCTGCTTTTAGTTTTCAGTGTTGTTTTTAAAGCCATCCCATTATCAGTTCCTTTGCTTATTTTTCCTACTCTGTAAGCAAGTAGGTTCTTCCTTATTCCTTACTTTTCTAACATCTCTTTATGTTATATGCCCTGATTTAAGAGTCCATTGTGCTGGGCTCTTTCAGTATGGAAACATATCTTCTATTTCTGGGAAGTTCTCCTGCGTTCCTTTTTTTCCCCTTCTGGTTTTCTGTTTTGTTGTTCCCAAATTGTGCCACAAAGTTCCTAAATCTTTTTTCCCTGTCTTTTTTTTTTTTTAAACTTATATTTGTCACCCAACTCTCAGTTAGATTTTCTTTTCATCCCTTTTAGTTTCTTAAGAGTTTTTTTTGTTTTGTTTTGTTTTGGGTTTGTGTGTTTATTATCTTGTTTTATGGCTGCAATTGTCTTAATTGTATGAGGTTTTTAGGATTTTTTTTTTCCTTTTAACTTAAATCTTAAATCATTTTATGGTGTTGTTTTTGATACTAAAGCTCTGTTTTTAATGTTTCCTTATATCTATAGCCTTTACCTCAAGATTAGGACCATGGAATCTTTGGGTGCTCTTAGCATCTGAATGAGCCCTCATGATTAGGGATTTTGACTACAATGTGCTGGCTTCAGGGCAGTTTTGTCTGTAGTAGCCATTTTTGATTGTCATAACTGAAGGGGTATTGCTGGCATCCAGTGGTTAGAGGCCAGAAATACTGCTGAATATTCACCCCAAAATGTTAATAGTGCCAAGGTTGAAAAGACTACTGTGGGGTGATTTAGGATGGTTTGTTGAGAGTCCCCTGGAGCAGCTTTATCTAGTTCATTTCTTGGTAAGTAGTATCCCAGTAAAAGGGTACAAGTCTTGTTGTTTTGGTTCTGAGAGAACTTTATTAATATTTGGTATGTATTTAGAGAATCCCCACATTCTGGGTCTGGTATCCTCATTACAAATACAAGATTCCCCAATTCAGAGAGATTTTGTTTACTTGTAGAACTGGCTCAGCAAGTTTTTATTTATTTTATTATTATTATTTTATTATTTTTGCTGTGCCGAGGATTGAATCCAGGGCCTTGTGCATGCTAGGCAAGCACTCTACCAACTGAGCTACATCCCCAGCCCCCAGGAAATTTTTAATGAAAAGAATCAGATAATCAATATTTTAGTCTTTGTGAACCATACCGCTTCTGTCACAACTCTGTATCTGCTATTTTAGTGTGAGAGCACCCATAAATACATGTAAAGGAATGAGTATGACTTTTCCAATAAAGGCTTTATTTATGGACTCTGAAATATGGATTTACTCCTCATGTGTCATGAAATTCTTTTTTTTAACCCTTGTGAAATGTAAAAACTATTTTTGAACTGTACAAAAACAATCTGCCATCTAGGATTTGCCACTCCTTTGTTCTGGAGAATAGTATTTGTCTTTTACTGGAGTTTAAGAACTGCAGTGTCTAGAAACTTAAAGCTGGTTAAGAGATCTAGCAATTGAATAGCTTCTTAAACAGGCTTTCATCAGATACTCCTTATTGTAGCTGTACCACACCCACACTTATGTCAGTTTCTGAGCTGTTTGAGGATTCTCTGTAATAAATAACTAAATAAATAAATGGCTTTCCCCCGCTGACTGCTGGATCATTTCTCTCTCTCAGGTCTTATATCCTTTACCACTTGCTCATTTGCTTTGCAACTTCTCAAGTGGCTTTCTCTTTCTTATTTCCCTGCCTTTTATGGTTTATGACTTAGAAATAAATAATTTTATTAGGATTTGAAGAAGGTGGAAATTAGACGTCTAGTTATTATCTTGATTGCACTTTATTTATTTTGATGTGGGGTCTGCCTATATTGCCCAGGCTCTCCTTGTATTGATTCATCATCCTCGCACCCTAGCCTCACAAGTAACCAACGATATGTTATTAAGTAGTGGAGAGTATATTAATTACTCATTTTGGTGAAACTAGTCTTAAAGAGAAGCATTGAAATAAAATTAAACTATAGGTTCCATGTTATTGGTCTTTGTTTTTCTAGAAGATATTAGAAGGACTATGATTTCTTTTAATACTTCTAAAATTATTTGAAATTAAAATAAGTAACTGGGGAAAATTCCAAAATTAAATAGCATTTTTTCCCCCTTCTGAATACCTAAGTAGAGTGTGGTATGCTAAGTATTTCATTGAATCTTTAAAACGATCATAATTTGCTGCATAGATAACTTGATTTTAGCTACCTATATTTAAAGGTTTTTTCCTATTACAGCTTGGACAAAGACATTCTTGATAGTTAAATTACGTGTATAAAAGACTGACATGTCAAATTGGTATATTTTTATGATAGGTGTTTGATCAGTATGTAAAGACCAGGGCAGAGGAGGAACGCAGGGAAAAGAAAAACAAAATAATGCAAGCCAAGGAAGATTTCAAAAAAATGATGGAAGAAGCAAAGTTTAATCCAAGGTATGTGATTCATTACTGTTAAATAACAAACGATGTATTTCCTCTTAAAATCAGTTAAAAATATATCTCTACCTTTTGGATATTTGGACATGAAAAGCTGTGTTTGACTTTGGTTTCTACTGTTTTAATCTTTATTCTTAAAGTGTTTCCTTTAACCAAGTATGGTGGCACTTGTGTGTAAGCCTAGTGGCTCAAGAGGCTGAGGGTGGAGGATTGCAAGTTGTCTCAAAAATAAAAAGGCTGGGATGTGGATAGAAAGAAAGAAAAAAATCTATCCTTTAGAGGACCCCTGCAGGTGCCCTAAGGAGGTTACCTTTGATTTAAATGTTTCCCTTTGGGAATAAATTGTTCTCCAGGGACTGGTAAATGATATAAAATTTGTTCTTATCTTCATAAAGTTTTAAGTATAATAAATTGCAGAGGAGAAAAATTATTTTGATTCAGTTAAAATGGTAAAGGACTTTTCATCTTTAAGTTTTTTTCTACGTTATCTTGTATAACATTTTAAATTGCTTGTTAATGTGTGTTATATATGAAAAGGATCAAGAAAATGAGACATTTTAAACTCATGTCTAGCATTTTAACAGTAATTAAAGCAATTATTGAATATTCTATGTGCTTAGGTGAACTTAAAAGAATACATTTTCATATATACATCTTTTATCTTATTGAATATTCAGAATAGTCAATATTTAGATACTTATGGCATATCTGTTTTACAGATAAGGTAAGAAAATCAAATTAAGTAGTAAAGTTAGGATTTTAACCTGAACCCAGTATTGTGCAGAAGAGTACCAGTAGGGAGAATTATTCTTAATTTATGGATTAGTTGGAACAACAATGTATTAGGTTGCTGTGAATACCTTGGTACACAGAGAAATTTTTCTTTTCCTTTCTTTTGTTTTTGGAACAAGGTTTCATTATGTTGCCCAGGCTGGCCTTGAACTCTGGGTTCAAGCAGTCTTCCTGTCTCAGCCTCCCAAATGCTAGGACTACTGGTGTGTGACATCACACCTAGCTATGAAATTATGTATTTGTTTTGGCAATGCTGGGGATCAAACCCAGTACTTCACTAGGCAAGTACTGTACTAGTGAGCTTTACGTCCCTATCCTCATGGAAAATTTCTAAAACTATAGAGTAGAATCCTGGAGTCTCTGTGTATAAAAAGTTCATCTTGTTAGTGGAGGTAGGGAAGAGTGATGGTGTTGTAGATAATATATTTGGTATAGTTTTATTTTTGAAATGTGAAACGAAACCTATGGAATTAAAATAAATTTCAGAAAATAAAAGTAATAGAGTATTTGTGACCATGAAGAATTTAATATTCTTCAGGGGGTTGTAGAGTTTCAGACTCTTCAAGTGGTCTTGATTTTTTTCTTAGTTAGAAGGATAAATTCATGGGTCATAGTTGACTGTGCTATAAAAGACATTTTGGGGGCAGTTGAGGAAATTGGAATATAGGTTTGATGTTAAATTATATTTGAAAATTCTTAATTTTCCTGAGTTATTGTGGTTATGGTAGAAAACAGCTTTACTCTCAGGAGTTGCATGCTGAAATAGTTATAGATGAAGGTATATGACGTCTGTAGCTTATTTCCAAGTGATTTAATAAGATCTAGTTATTAAAACTCTTTATGAGTCTGGGAAGAATCAAAACTCCAAAGAGGTTTTCCTTTTGTAGATCTAAGTCTTATTAAATCATAGTATCCTGCTGGTGTTATTTTTGGGCAGATAGAATTATTAAAGTATCTCTACAATGCAGATTACTTCAGAAAATTAAAAAAAAATAGTGTGCTATATTTCTACTTTGGTACATTTAATTCTAACATATGGATTTAGGACCATTTCTAGTTAGTAGACGCAAACAAGGAAGAACTTAAAAGTGAGAATACTGTCCATGGAATTAATTTTTTGCTTTGATTTGGAAGACCACTCTTACAAAAGTCTTAATAGCGTCTAGTAAATATAGAATGCTGGGGATTGTTCCGAGGGAAAAAAAATGACTGAGCATTACTTAACTGTGCCTATTCCTTCTGTGTCTTTTTCTTTAAATGGAAATTTCAGGTATGCTATGGTCAACTATACTTCCATCTTGCCTGGACCCCTACCACCAACTCACTCATTTCCCCCAAAAGTATTTTGTTTTAACATGTGTTTTAAAGTAGTGTTTTTCAGGATTAAGTATTAGTCGTGTTAAAAAAAATATGCACACAAATCTAATGATATGATTTCATTTTAGCCCGTTATAATAAAAGATAATATTTTATTTTATAAGTAATGTATAAAGTAATTCAATTCCACTTCTACACTTTGGTTTTGCATTTTAAAAGATTCATTCTTTAAACATAGTAATGTTATTTTAATCTTAAAATTATAAAACAAGGTGTTTAATTTATATGAACACAGATGTAATGGACTTTATTATCCCTTTTCTGGGATACAGATTTTTGTTTTACTTTAAAATTTTATTAGGGCTGCATATTTATTTTTTAAACCAGGTTTGCAGTATATTCTACTGTTCAAAATATTGAGTTAATGCAATTTGACATTGTGACTAATTTGATTTCATACAAAAGATAATTATAATCTGGCTTTGTCTACCCAGAGTATAAAAATAAGTTACCTACGAGTGCTATTTTTAAATTTTTAGTTAATGTCTTAACTTTGAAATTCTAATCAGCTAATTTTTTAAATAATTTTTTAAAAATAAGTTGTAACAGTTTTTGTTTTAACACATATAAGGGTGTATTTTTCTTTTTGCATTGGAATAGTTTTTTAAGGGGAAGATAAGCTTTTTCCTTCTAAAATATGCTAAACATATGGGGTATTTTATTAGAAAATTATTACTATTTTTAAATTGAATACTTCAAATATTTAAATATCTACCAAATATATTTGAAAGTTTATAATGCCTAGTGTTCATATTTTTTTTAAAACACCTAACATTATAACTTAACCTACTTAGAGTTTGCTGAACTTTGGGGGTCTGTAAATTGATGTTTTCATCGAATCTAGGAAGATTTTGGCTAGTATTTTTTCTGCCCTCATTCACTCTTTGCTCTTTTGGGGAGTTCTATTTACACATATGTTAAAGTGTTTGATATTATCTTACAGGACCCTCTAATCTTTTTTTGTTTGATCTCTTTTGATTAGATGATAGTTATTAATCTAAACCTAAAGTAAATTACTCTTTATTTTACCATATCTATTCTCATATGAGACGTATCAGGTTCATTTTTCCTTGCAGCTTAAATTCTTGTTTTCTATTTTTCATATCTCTGTTGAAACTTCCTCTCTCTTCATTTATTAAGACCATATTTTCAATTGTTGGAACCTATTTTAAAATTTTAATTCTTCCAATGCTATTAAAATAGCCGTTTTAAGTACTTGTCTTCTTAGATTAGCATCTGGACATTTTGTGTTCTGTTTTTACTAACATAAATTTTTTTTCTATGGCTTACAAGTCTCTTTCTGTTGTGATTTTTTTTTTAAATTTATTGAAAATATTGACATTGTGAATGATATGTAGAGACTCAGTCTGTTGTCTTCAGCTGAAGAGTGGAAATTTTTGTTTCAACAGACATTTTAATTATCAGGTATCCCCTTAATTTTAGGCTTTAATTTGTTAGGGTAGATGTGTTTTTCTCAACCTCCTAGCTCTCTCCCTTGTGGATATTTTGTGTATTTTGTTTGCTTGCTACTGTTTTTCCTCCAGCACTGATGAATCTCTATTATCTCTTTTTTGCTCCTAACCCTGTGACACCATGGTAGGAAAGCATTTTCTGGTTGTCCAAACTCTTGGGCAGTTTGGCTTTATTTGTGGACTCTTCAGAAGTCACCCTAAGTGGGATTTTTCTGGGTTACTCTCTCTATAACTTTTCCTTCTCCTCTTCCTCTTCTCCACCCCACAACCCCTGTTGTACTGGGAATTGAATTCAGTGATGTTGTATCATTGAGCTAGAAACATCTCTAGCCCTTTTTATTTTTTAATTTTCATGTAGGATCTAGGATCTTGCTAAGTTTCTGATTCTGGCATTGAACTTGTGATCCTCCTGCTTTAGCCTCTTGGAGTCATTAGGATTTGGGGAGGGGGGGTCCCAGGGATTGAGCTCAAAGGCTGTTAAGTACTGAGCCACATTGCCGTCCCTTTTTTATGTTTTATTTACAGATAGGGTCTTTCAGAGTTATTTAGAGCCCCGCTAAGTTGCCGATACTGGCCTCAAACTTCAATCCTCTTATCTCAGCCTCCCCAGCTGTTGGGATTACAGGCATGCACCACCATGCCCAGCTTCATTGGGAATCTTTATAGTTTCTTCCTCTACTCTTTTAGCACCCAAACTCAGATATTTTCCTCTTGTAGCTTTGGGACCACTATGCTCCACTTGCAGTCTGGCTTTCTGGGAAACGGAAGGAAAACTGCCTGAGGGTCAATGGCAATAGGACTTGTTTTGTGAATTTCTCTTCTCTTGTTTTCTGATGATCTCTAGAAATTAGTTGCCTCATACACACACTTTGTACAGGGTTATAGTTATTTAAGGAAAGAAAGCTAATGCAGTAAGAGTTATTTCATACGATTAGAAACAGGTTTCATTTTAGGGTAAAAGTAGATGAACTCCTAAATCTGTTGAAGTATAGATATTCTTTGATCTCTGATCTCCTGCCTCTTTTTTTTTTCTTTTTAAAATAGTTTGTGTGTATATATCTATTTGTAATTCCATCTTGATGGCATAAAGGTTACTAACCGCATTTTCACTCTTTAGCCCATTTTACTTGTTCTTTTTGTGTCTTATTATTCATTGTTTAGGTAGATTTTGGGATTTCGTGTGTCTGGCATATATTTTTACTGGGAAAATGATATCTTCTCTACACGCAGAAGTAGCTCAACCAAAGTTAGCACACTTATCATTTTGTTACAGAGTTACTTTTAGTGAATTTGCAGCCAAACATGCTAAAGATTCAAGATTCAAAGCAATTGAAAAGATGAAAGATAGAGAAGCGTTGTTTAATGAATTTGTGGCAGCTGCAAGGAAGAAAGAGAAAGAGGATTCGAAGACCAGAGGTGAGAAGGTAAGATGGTTTTAGTTCCACTGTGCAGTTTATGAGAATGTGAATGGGAAAGAACTAATCTGGTGCTGTTTCTAACCTCATTTATGGGCATGAATAATTGGACCTTTGTTTGCTTATTGTTTTTTTAAGTTATCTTTTACAATTGTTTATATGTATATGTGCTATCAGTTTACTTCCGTGATACTTATTTTAGTAGTTTCACTAAACTATATAGGATTGCTTTACATTTTATTAACACTAAAATGCCTGGTAAGTGCAGAATTGGCTTTTAGGACTGCCTGCTCAGTGGGACCTGCTAAATGCCTGCTAAGATTTCAAAACTCTTCATAGGTTCCAACATTTGAATTTCAAAGAACTTCTTTATCTTTTTTTTTTTACCCCCTAAAAAAATAGCATTTTAGTGACTTTCTAATCTTTCAGTGAACCTATCTTACATAATAAATTATTGCTTATCAAAAGTAAAGGTCAGTTATAAAAGATTAATAAATTCCAAATGTCATTTGATAGCAGTGTCAGGAGTAGAGAGGCGGCTCACCACTGAGGAGGCAGATTGGTGGGGAGAGAGCACCAGTGGTGTGTGAACCATCAAAACATGCAGCCATTCTCCTTAGCGTCCTGGTGTGTTTTATGAATGGGGTTAAATAACCTCTGGAACCTAATCATTCTTGACATTTAAAATCACTGCTTATTCTGGGAAGTTAAAACATTACAGCTTATATTAAGAAACGTTAATGAATAGTTTGTTGCATTTAACTTCTAGAATAACCTGAAAGAAAATCAAGTAATTAAATGTTTAATAGTGTATGATAGTTTTTATACAAGTTGAATGTGTTTCTTTGCATTTTTAACCTAATTTTCTTTCTGTGAATGCTTTTTTGTAGCTATTTTATATATTCTGTTTTATAATGAGTGGGTAGACTTTACAGTTTTGTGCTGTGCGGCCTGCTAATCAGTGCAGTCTAACAGTTGTCATCTAACCTGCAAACTATTATGGGATTCCCTAGTGAGGAAAGAATTGGTATCTTTATATGATAACATTAGACTCTCTCAGTTCCTGTACTTAACTTTTTTTTTTAGTACTTTTCTTTATGAAATGGTGAGAATTTTGCCCAGAATGTGTTAATTTAAAAAATGAAATTAAGTAGACATGATATATAATTAAATTATCTATTTTTTTTAATTGCAAAGTAATAATAAATCAGGAAATTGCTAAAGGGAAACATCTGAGCCAGTTTAACAAATGCAAAATCAATTCTAACTAGTCTATCAAAGGAGAAATTGTTAAGGGTTTAAGTGTAGTATATTTATATTCACATTCTGAGAATATTTGATACATGAAATTTTATGACTTTTCTTTCATGACTTCCATTATTATTTATATTCTTATGAAGTATATTGTCTATAAAGGCTTAAAATTAACTGACTTCTGGTGAAATCTGTTTTTCTTTTTTCTTAAGTAGCAAGTTTTTGTGTGTTTTTTGTTTGTTTGTTAGTTTGTTTTTTGGTTTTTTTTTTAGAGACTGTCTCTGAGTTGCTTCGGGCCTTGTTAAATTGCTGAGGCTGGCTTTGAACTCTCAGTCCTCCTGTTTCAGCCTCCTGAGCTGCTGGGATTATAAGTTTATTTGTTTACTTTTTTCTTATAAGCAAGTTTTGTAAGGTTGTGGTACAAATACATTTTAGAATATCACGTTTGATGTTACATGTAATGGAATTAATCTTCTTTTAATGAAGTTGGTATTTTTCTCTTTTTTAAATTTCCCGCTGAATAAGTTAAATAATTTTGTAATAGGGAAGAAAACAGGGAGAATATCTGGATCTTGACTTGAAGTAATGGTAAATGACAATTTATAACATTGATACAGCTCTCAAATAATTTGCACAGTTAAGCCACTTATAGCCTGCCATGATAATCTCTCCCAATGAAAGGAAGTTAAAATTTAATTTTACTTATGGTTTGTTTATACATCATAAATTTTTAGAAACTATATAATAACCCTTACTTTATAGGGTTATCAAAGTTAATATGAATTTCTTTGGTTTAGAAAAATTCCTGTTTGTTAGAAATTGTGTGTTTTAACATAGGTGTTGTAAATTTTGCACTTAGTTTTTAAACAAATCTAGGAATTTGTTTTCATCATACAAAGTAGACAAGATGAATAGAAATTATATCACTACTATCAAGTATTTCTTTTTTATGACACTTTTTTTTTGTATCTTCTGAAAATTTGTTGCTTTAAAATATTTGTTGCTTTAAAAAATGTCCTTCACCATAGACAATTTGGGAAGCACTGTGATAGAACCCAAATGAGTGTTTTCTTAATAACTGTCTTGAAACATTGTGTTTATGAACATTACTCACTAATGTAAATGGAATTAAGAGCCAAATTCAGCAGTGGAGAGATCCACAATTAATTAGTTCTTCTCTTCTAAAAAATATTTCTGATGTAGATGATGTATTTCTTATAACTTTACAAATGTTTTCCAGAAAGGATCTTAACCTCCTTTAATAAGAGAAATGAGGTTGTAAGGGGGATTGATAGGGTAGGAATAGGCAGAAGGAATGATTCATTTCTTTTTGTACACACATCTTAAATTCTGATTGCATTTCTAATTTCTTATTCCCTTAGGCAGAAAGGCAGATATTTAATCCCTATGGTGGGGAGGGTCTTGACATAGTCAGAATCCTTTGTTGAAAAGATTTTGGCTACACTGGGAACATATCTGTGGTAGGAATACAAAGTAATTAAAATAAGATTGAATTTTTAAAACATTTAGGTCTTCAAAAGTTTGTAAAAATAAATGCTTTTACTTTTTCTTCCTGTTTAAAAAATAAATATATTTTCGGAGTAGAGTCTTAAGAATTAATATTATTTGGTACTTAGTAGTTAAGTATGGTATTTGACAAACACTTAAAAAGTACAGAAAATTTAAAAGTAGTTCTTTTGATAAGGATTAATTATGATCAATGTAGAAATTATTTTCTTATATGTCAAGGGACAAACATTGCTCTTTTTACCAGAATACAAATTTTTACCCTATTTTGATTTTAGGCATTTAACACTATATTTGTAATGACTTAATATTTGTGCTTAGTGAGTTCTCCTATTTTAATAATTGAAAAATTTATTCATCAGTTTTTAAGATGTTGTTCTTGCCAACTTGATGTTATTTTGCTATCAATTCATAAGCCTGAGTGCATTGATATTCTCCATGAAAACAGTGGCAGTTCTGAGGTCAAAAGTTAAGCAAAACAAAAAAGTTTTATTTCTTCGTAGTTGTTTCTTTATAAAATACAACTTATTTTGAATTTGACAGATTTTTAAGTGAGAGTCTGTATGCTTATTGATTTTTATTTTTTAAATAAAAGAGCAGTTCTGTTATCCTCTTTTACTAAGATTTAGTCTATTCTAAATGCATTTTTAAAGTTGTTATTCTCATATTTAAAGTAAGTAAATGTTATTTTTTCTACTTGTAAATATTTAGCTATGATAATTTTATCATGATATATTATTCTCCCCCATCCCACTACTTGTTTTAAAATATAGATTAAATCAGATTTCTTTGAACTGTTATCAAATCATCACTTGGACAGTCAGTCTCGGTGGAGCAAAGTAAAAGACAAAGTAGAAAGCGATCCACGCTACAAAGCAGTGGATAGTTCATCAATGAGAGAAGACCTTTTCAAACAGTACATTGAAAAAATAGCCAAGGTAACCATTGTGTTTACTTGTTTTTTTTTTTAAGTTATACATGACAGTGGAGTGTTATTGTGTTTACTTGTACCGTTATAACTGAATAATAATTCTTAACTATTTAAACGGTATGTTTTGTGGGGGAAGTTGGAAATGTTGGTATTAACATAAAAATCAGGTAGTTGATTTGGGAATGATACTGGTTAAAAACTAGATTCAAGGTTTTTTTTGGCAAGCTAATTATTCTGTGAAACCATATTTTGATGGAGTTGGTGAGGAAAATAATATAATTTTACTTTTACAGAATTTAGACTCAGAAAAAGAAAAGGAACTTGAAAGGCAAGCCCGCATTGAGGCAAGCCTTCGGGAAAGGGAAAGGGAGGTTCAAAAAGCTCGTTCGGAACAAACAAAAGAAATAGATCGAGAGCGAGAGCAACACAAAAGAGAAGAAGCTATCCAGAATTTCAAGGCTCTTCTGTCTGACATGGTATTTGTTAACCCCCGCCCCCTTCTAAAGTACTGGATATCAGAAATCTGTTATATTGCCTAATTTTGAATGTTTAACATTCTTTGACTACAAGAGATAATTTGTTGTTTACAAAGCTTTAAAAATCAAAGACTTGATATTAGCACTGTAGAATAGGGAAACTGTAGTTATTTAACAAATTTGGAAATTAGATGTTTTGCATATATGAAAATTCATAATTGTTTGGTCTCAAAATTCTATTTTTTAATTATTGATGAAAGCCATCTTAATTACTCACTTACCTGCCATAGTAATAAAGTATGCTGAACATAATTGGACTTTTTTCTTGATGATTTAGGGTCATCATTGTGATGATCAATTATTGTACATGTAGATGGTATGAGATGTAGGACTGGAGGTGTACTGACCCCAGGAGATACCCTGAAACTTTCTTGAAATCTTCTGCCTTACCTCTCAGGGTTGTTGAGGTATGTAGGGTTTTTTGTCCCTACACTGATGCCCCCAGACTGCTATGCTGTATAAATATACTCTGTTAAATTTTGCCTTCTCCTTGTCACCTGATTCATGCACTTCTTTTCTGTCTTTAAATGGGACTCTTTCTATTATTCCTTTTGCTGCTTCTAACTTTTCTTTTTTCCATGTTCTGGACAATTCCAGTAGTTTTGAAATTTCTCTCTCTTCCTTTAACATTTCTTCAAGTTTATCTACTTTATTGCTATCCTAGAAATCTTTGTGCATGGAACATTTGCCTAGCATGCACAAGGCCCTGAGTTTGCCCCAGAAAACACACACACACACACACACACACACACACACACACACACACACACGAAAAGCAGATCTGATTTTGTTATTCTCCTAATTACTTGCAGGAGGTAAAGGTTCTCTGTATTTACAGCAGGTCAAATGCAGCTCTTAGCATAATATGAAATGCAGTGCTTTCCTTGATTTTCCCCACTTTATCATCTTTGCTTTCCTCAGTTGCTCCTTGAGTTCCAACATTGCCAAACTGTCCTCTAATGACCCATACCATCCTACCATTGTTTTATAGCAATCCTTTCATCAAGAATGCTTTCAAACTGTTCCTCCTACAGTGACACACTTTCTCATTTGAGTGCACACAAATCTCTTCTGTGAGGCTACTCCCTGTCCCGCAGGTAGATTTAATCTCATTGTTCTTTTTATCATCCTTGTGATTAGCATACACATTGCAGCATTTACTACATGTAATTATTTGTTTATGTGTTTGTCCTTTAAAAAAAAAAAAGTGTACTCAGTAACATCTCATTTTGTAGTTCCAGTGCTAAACACAGTATTTATCTGGCACATATTTAGATTTTTGATAAACAGTGGCTGAATATGCATTTGTAAATATTTCTTTCCTATCTTTTTATCTTTTCACTCTCCCATATTGGATATTATTTTCATTTGTCAGATCATACTTGTATACTCTTGTGGAGCATACTGTAATCTTACTGTGTTTATATAATGTAGAATAGTTAAATCAAGCTAAATAACATAACCATCACTTTGCATAATCATTTCTTTTGTTGAGACATTTCAAATTTATAGTTGTTTTCAATATGTAATACAGTATTATTATTAACAAGTCACCCTGCTGTGCAGATTTCAAAACTCATTCTTGCACTGTCTAAAACTTTGTACCCTTTGCCCACTAAGTCCCCATTATCTTCCCCACTCTTTACCACTCCATTCTGTTGTCTCCTGTGAGTTCAACTTTTTTAGATTCCACATTTAAATAAGATCATATGGTTTTTGTCTTTTCTTTGCCTGGCTTATTTCACTTAACAGTGTTCTAGGTTTACAAATGATAGGATTTCATTTCTTTTAAAGGCAGAATTACCATTATTCGTTTTATATATTTGCATGTATCTGTTATATTTATTTACATAGATATTATATTTCTTATTCTTCACTGATGAACACTTAGTTATAATGCTGCAGTGAATACTTGGGAGAGTTGTTCTCTCTTCAACATGATGATTTTAGTTACTTTGTATATATACTCAGAAAGGGGATTAGTGAATCTCATGGTAGTTTTGGTTTTAGTTACCTGAGGAACTGCTTATCCTAATTTACATTGTCACCAACAGTGTATGAAAGTTCCCATTCTCACTAAAAGACTTCTTTCATCTTTTTAATAAAAGACATACTTAGGCCTTTGTGGTAATACACATCTGTAATCCTAGCTCAGGAGGCTGAGGCAGGAGGATCACAAGTTCAAGGCCAGCCTAAGCAACTCAGTGAGGAGACCCTGTCTCAAAATAAAAAATAAAAAAGGGCTGGGTATATGGCTCAGTGGTAAAGTACCTCTGGGTTCAATCACTAGCACACGTAGACACACACAAAAAGTCATACTTGGGTATGAGGTAATATCTCACTGTGGTTTAAATTTTCATTTCTTAAAATGATTAGTGATGCTGAGCATTTTTTCATGTTCCCTAATGGCCATTTGTATGTCTTTTGAGAAATGTGTGTTCATGTCCTTTGCCCATTTTTAAATCTAGTTATTTGTTTTTTTCTTGTTGAGTTCCTTGAATTCCTTAATATTTGGATTATTTATCCAACTGTGGTTTGCATTTATTTTTTCACATTTTGCACATTGTTTCTTCATTTGTTGTTTCTTTTGCTGTGAAGTTTTTAGTTTGATTCAATCCCATTGGTTTGTCTATTTTTGTTTTTGTTGTTAGTGCTTTCAGGGTTATATCCAAAAAATAATTGTTTGGACCAGTGCTGTAGAGCTTTTCCCCTACATTTTCTTCTCTGAGTTATAACAGTTTCAGGTGTTTTGAATTTTGAATTTTTTTTTAAATAAATGATGTGAGACTAGCATCCATTTTTATTTCTCTGCATGTGTGAATATTCAGTTTTAACTAGTACCAATTATTGGAAATAATTGTCCTTTCCCTGTTGTCTGTTCTTGATACTTTTAACTATAAATGCATGGGTTTATTTCTGGGACTTTTTGCCCTGTTCCTTTGGTTGATGTGCCTGTTATTATTATGCCAGTACCATGTTGCTTGGGTTATAGTTGCTCTATAATATATCTTGAAATCAGGGAGTATGATGACTCCAGCTTTGTTCTTTTTGTTCAAGATTGGTTAACTCTTATGAGTCTTTTGTGGTCTCATGAATTTGAAGTATTGAAAATAATACTGTTTTTGCAAAAAATAACATTGGAATTTTGATGAGGATTGCCTTGAATCTGTAGATCACTTTGGGTAGTGTGTACATTTAACGATATTAATTCTTCCAATCTGTGCACACAAGATTTTGTTCAGTTTATTGTGTTTTCTTCATTTTTTTCATCAGCATTTATAGTTTTCAGTATTTAGGTTCTTCTTCCTCAGTTAAATTTATACCTAAGTATTTTCTTTTTTGTTAGTCTGTGAAAATGCTACTAACTTTTAATCTAGATTTGTATCCTACAACTTTACCAAATTTGTTTTATCAGTTTAATAGTTTTTTGGTGGAGTCTTCATCTAGATCATACTATCAACAGACAGACAGTTTTACTTCTTCCTGTCTTGTTGGGATATCTTTTATTTCTCTTGCCTAATTGCTGTGGCTAGGACATTCTACTGAATGTAGTAGTTGAAAAGGAATGATGAAGAGTGGGCACATTGTCTTGTTCCTAATCTTAGAGGAAAAGTTTTCAACTTTATATGGTTGGGTATGATGTTAGCTCTTGGTTTGTCTTATATGGTCTTCATTGTTTTGAGATATATTTCTTCTATAACTAATTTGTTGAGTTTTTGTTGTGACAGTTATTTTGTCCAATGCTTTTTCTGTTATCTATTGATGATCATATCATTTTGTTAATATGGTATTTTATAGTTAATTGATTTTTTTATGTTATCTTGTCTTCTTGACTCCATTATGTCTTGCTTATGCTTGGAAGAGTTCTAGTAGGTAGTTGATAAATCTAAATTTGAGCTCAAGATTTATTGTGTTGCTTTTTTTTTTTTTTTTTGAGATCTTTGGTATTGTAAGAATACAACTTAATGCCACATATTTGTAAGGTATTAGTACCTAACTACTGTTTAAAGTTCTTACAGATTATGTTTCATTTTTTCCCCACCTTCCGGATTCCTAAATATGTATTTGATAGCTTAGGTGAGCAGTGGGGAAGTAAGAATTCTGGCTTAAAGTATGCTTTTAGTGATTTATTAACTAGGAGTTATCCTAAGTTTTTTCTTCTTTATCATTGGCAATACACATTGCTTAGTTGTTAATTAAATTAGTGGTACTCAAGTGTCTTGAACTAATTAACTTGCTAAAAGTTCTATTTAAATGGCCTTTTAACACAAGATTCACTTTTAATCTATTAAAGGAATATATTTTTCAGAAATTGTTACCTCTTAGTTTCTGAATGTGATTTTACCTTTTTAAAATGGATTATCATTCCTCAACTAAATAATTGGCCTCTTATTGTTGAAATATGAAAAGTCCATTTGGTGTATATATATATATATATTTATATATATATTCTCTGTGTTTAGGTACGTTCTTCAGATGTGTCATGGTCTGATACTCGGAGGACCCTCCGAAAAGATCACCGCTGGGAATCTGGATCCTTATTGGAAAGAGAGGAGAAAGAAAAGCTTTTTAATGAACACATTGAAGCACTCACCAAAAAGAAAAGGGAGCACTTTAGGCAACTTCTGGATGAAACCTCTGCGGTGAGAGTCTCTATTTTTCCTATCTTTCATCTGGATGAATCTTCCATATTTCAAAAGTAAAACATTGATATGATCTTTAGTGTCATGGTCTTTAGACCTATTACCGGAATTCATAGTTTTTATGACACTCTCTTCTGATTTTTTTTCTCTTTTGAATATGTTATAGCATTCTTACTATTTAGAAATTACTTCTTTTTGCAGTTTTCAAATTCATAACTGCTCCTGTACTAATTCAAATTGTCCTTAGTTGTGTGTGATCAGTGATCCCTCCTGATTATAGATTTAGTAAATTCCTTCTTTGCTCCATTTTCAATTTGGTACTATGGCCCCTTGTTTGGCAGTTTGTACCCTTTGTTATCCAGGTTTTGTTCCTGTTTATCTGCTCTCTTTTTGGTGATGGTTTCTTCAGAAGTTATGATGTTTGCCCATGTAAATACAGGGTTTGCAGGTGATTGTCTTAGGCCACCTTGAAAGTATGGCCATGAAAATAACTCTTGTGGCAAGCCAACAAAAAGAAATTGCATTAAAGCTGCTTCCCTGTCCCTAACTAGTCCAGTTACGCTTGGGCATTACAAGAGATCGCAGGTCAGTGTGTAATATTATGTACCATATGTGCTGCAGTTTGATCCCCTAAATAAAAGTGAATTGTATTTATGTTATTTATTCACTTGTCTTTTCAAAGATTACCTTAACATCCACGTGGAAAGAAGTTAAAAAAATCATTAAAGAAGATCCTCGGTGTATTAAGTTCTCTTCTAGTGACAGGGTAAGAAGATTTTGTCTGAGATTTACTGTCAGTTTATACATATTGATTGGGTACTTAATCAGCAGCACTAGTTTATTTTTTATTTTTTAAGAGACTCATAATTTTATTGCCAAGTTTCAGGGAGGGGAGTTCCAATCTGCCCCAGTATATTAATATCTTGACCAAAATGAAGTTGATGGTTTTAAGTCAATTTCAATTGTATGAAAAATGAATCTGAATTTTAAATTCATTTTTTTGCATAATATATTAAGAAGGCATTATCTAAAGTTAAATTATATTTCTTAGAGGTAAACTTGTGTTTTGCAATCATAGAGATTTAATGAAGCTATGGTTTTATTTTATAGTCAAGTCCCACTAGATAGACCTATTCATGGCAGTTGATATCAAGATATCAAAACACCTGACTTTTTAAGCCACACTAACAGAACATTACAATAAGATCCTGAGTTCTTGTATGTTCCAGAGACTTTGCAGTACAGAAAACTCTCAGAAGTTTATAAAAACTGAGCCCTCTTGTCATGCGCTCTGGCTCTAATATAGAAAACAAATTCACCTAAAGTTTAAAATAGTGAATGATATTAAGAAAAGTATTCCTCATTATTTTTATCCCTTGACCCTTTATGTGTTTTTTCTTCCCATCATTCCCTTGCCTGGTTGGTTTCTTTAGGTCTGGTATCTAAAAACCCAAGATCTAATATTCTTCCCCTTCATACTCTAGTAAGTTGGATTTTCATTTGCTGGACCACAAAATATACATGACTGGGAAAGAGTTGTAGACTGATTAAATTAGAAACCCACTCCCAGTTTCTAACTTACCTGTTTAGAATTGGTAGTAAGGCCTTTTTTTACTAGAAAGTTAAATGCTCAGTGTAAAGTCATTTGTAAGTTCTGAGTGTTTCCTTATACTTGATGTATACATAAATTATATCAAATTATATCCTATTAGTGTCTTTGTGCTTTAAGATATGTCAGTAGGAAATGAACACTTAAGCCTTCATCTCTTTATTTTTAAAAAGATTTTTTACCTCTTGAGGTTGTTATGAATATTGAAGGAGATGTCTGTAAAATGCTTGGCAGTGTAGTGCTTCATGGTTTCTCATTCTTGCTTTTTAAAAAAAATTTTCGCTTTAATATGCATTGCAAATTGTACACTTCAGTGAATTTTATAGGACCTGGAATGTATCTAATAGTCTTTTTGATTTTTTAATTTTATTACATGTGTTAACAAATTACTGGTTTAATGAATAATTAATGTTCATTTTGGAAGTAGTCCCCTTCCCCCAATGATCTTATTTTCTTTGTGTGTGTTTTTTTTTTTTCCCAGAAAAAACAAAGAGAGTTTGAAGAATACATCAGAGACAAGTACATCACAGCTAAAGCTGACTTTAGGACGCTTTTGAAAGAGACCAAATTTATAACATATAGGTGCGTGTATTGAAATGTTTCATATTGACAGTCATTGTCTTTACTAGTCTTTACTCTAACGGCCAAAGCATACTTTGCATTCACACACATGTTGACATTATTAATTTTTAGGAATAAGAAGATGCCAACTTTTATCCAAAGCCAAATAGAGTCATAAATACTGTACTTTTTTCCTCCCCACCACCACCACCCCCCCTTTTTTTTTTTTTTTTTTTTTTTTTTGAAGAAAGGGCCCAGATGTCAATTCTTTTTTTGTGTGTTACCCACCCATCCGGTTTTTAAAACATAGTTTTGTTTTTACTTCACTGCTTTTTTTTTTCTTTCTTTCTTTCTTTTTTCTTTTTTAGCGTATCCTCAACTTTATAAGAATGGTATTTCATGAAGAGACTTCACTATCAGTTATCTTTGCCTCCTCTAAAAACTATTCCATGTCGTTAGATCATTCTAATACCTGAAATCCTCTACTTAAGCTTAGCAAAAACATTTTTTTTCCCCTCAGAGGAAAGCAGTTTGCTGGATATATTTACATAATTTTTAAAAAGTTATAAAATCAAGAGTTTTTAAAACAAGATTTCTGTGTAGCATACCCAGTAGTTACCCAACTCTAGTCATTTACCATTAGGGAAACAATTTTGCATTGCTTATCAATCAGTATGCAGGAAACCATTTTTTGTTTCATGCTCCAGCATTTCGTCCTTTAAAAGAAAAATTGAAACATTTTAATGAAGGGTATGTGCACGGGAGGATAGATAGTGCTGAGGGTGTGGTTTTTAGGTATTTTGTCATTTGGATTTTTTGGTCAGGATCCTTAATGTTTTGCATCAGCTTGGGCTTTTAAATTAGATGTGAAGTAAGACTTCTTTCTACATTTTTATAGTTAATTTAGTGAAAGATGTGAAAGTGAAAGCTTGTGAAAGATGCTGGGATTGGCAGCCCCGCAGACTGAAGTCCTCTGTTCATCCACAGAACAGGTACAGCACGGGCAAGATTTACCCACCCACCCTCAGCCCTGATCTGGAGGGACCACCAGTAGGGGTGGGAGGGTAATTCAGCTTCTGAGGCCCTTTCACTCCTTGGAGTCTTTGCTGAGGTGATTTACAAAGGTGACTACTGCAGTGAAATTTTTCTTAAAAAAAAAAAAAAAGAAAAATGGAAACACAATTAGGAACTAGATGGACATTTCCAGCTCATTTTTGAAAGACCAGTGAACAGCAGTCAGTAATTCTTGGTCTTCTTTTTCTTATTTCAGATCCAAAAAGCTAATCCAAGAATCTGATCAGCACCTGAAAGATGTAGAAAAAATTTTGCAGAATGACAAACGGTATCTAGTATTGGACTGTGTGCCAGAGGAGAGGCGTAAACTGATTGTGGCATATGTTGATGACCTGGATCGACGGGGTCCACCACCACCTCCCACAGCATCAGAACCCACTAGACGATCAACAAAATAAATCCAAATACTCTTCCACAGGGGTATCTATTAATTCAAAACGCTTGCATGAGCCAATTTTCAGGTTTTTACATATATGTGCATTAGTCAACCTATTGGAAAATCATCTGACAACAGGAGAAGCATTTGCGAACAGTTTCTGAACAGAATATTTTGGAAATATGCTTTTCTTTGTGTGGCATGACTGACATACATACTCAAATATAGGCTATTTCTAGTAAATCTAAAATACTGAAGCTAAAAATCATCTTTTTATGAGGTGTGGAAGTCAGTGACTTGGTGACGTTCTTTCTAGCAGTGTTATTCATGCAAGACAAAAGAGCATTTGTGGTTTGAACTTGCAAGATGCAAATACCACAGACTCCCAAGAAAATTTAAGTTGGGGTTTGTTTTGATTTTTTTTTAATGCGGGTAAAAGAGAAAACACTGAAAATTGAATTCTTCCAGAGGCTAAGAATATTATAATGGACATACTTTTACCTTTGTCTCTAAAGAACAGTTTAGTTTTATTTGTTCACTTATGTGCTTTGATTATTCCCTCTGAATTATAGGCCAAGTCTTGTTGTTTAGCCTAAGAGAAGATTTATTTAGTAATTTCTTCTCAGGTATGGAACCACATTCATAACTAACATGTTGACCAGAATAGAACTCCTGGTTAAATATATTTTATTCTCCATTAAGTGATCTTTATCAATATTCTGGATTAGACAACAAAATTACCTTTCTGGGTGTTCCCTGTAAACTATACTCCTGTTTGAATGTTAAACTTTTGTTTCTAAAGTTTAAGATGTTTGAATGTTCAGTTTATGTATTTGAACTACAATAAACCAATCCTTTTTATATATGTGGATTATATATGATTATTGTTACATAATTTATAAGAACTAATTTATACCTGTTTTAAAAGAAACAGCAGGTGGAATTTGGCACAAAGAAAGTAATCTTTGAATCTTGACTATTACATAGTTTTTAAAATCTTGAATATGAATGCAGTATTTCCCAGTATAAAGAGAAGAAATGTGTACAGAACCATTTTTTTGGATGCTGAAGTCCCTTAGTAATATTTTTTGCTTACTAGAAAGAAGATGCTGATTTTTGTTTTGTTTTTCTTTGCTTTGCTTCTTTTCTGTTTGTTTGTTTTGCCATTTATAGAAACATTGATGGTTTGTGCCTTTTTGATGTTCTATCAATGTCATGCGTATCACACCATGAAACTTTGGTTCTCAATTGCTTTTTCTAACTTTACCTCCCCAATCAAAAACAAAATAGAACTATTTTATCCTTTCATAGTTTGCCAGTTTCTGAGTGCCGCATGATTTTTCTTTCCTGTTAATCTCATACCTACTGATTACAACAAAAGCTAGAAAGAGGGAATTCAAACAGATCTGTATTTGTAAGTTATATGTATATAATTAGAGACATATGCACATCCATATTACTTGCTAAATAGCTTGGATCTATTAAGTGCTGTAGAAATTGTGTGAACTCTAGAAACCTGGCACCTTTGGATCAAACTAAGGTCTTAATCTGAAAAAATGGGATTTGTATTTTTTCTCTCGTTTTGAAATTTTATTTTTATAAATTCACAAAGTAAAGTGCTTGCCAAAAGGAGCACAACTATTATAGAAATGTTATTGCTCTTCAGATGTTTTCACGTCTTATTTTGTTATTCCAAATTCCACACAGAATTGTTTGTCTACTCACCACATTTCTGTTTTCTCACAGTAAATCAGCAGTGTGACGACAATGGCTTGGTGATATCTCATGTATCCTACTTTTAAAATATTTTGAGTTTGATTGCACAAATCAAAATTTTCTGTACAGATTTTTTTAAGGGATCAAATCAGGATTCACCATGTCACACCCTTAATGAAAGATTTGTTAAAAGTATGCTTTGTTTTCAGTATCAGTATCTTCATATGGTGGTGCTTCCCCCCCCCCCCCCCCCCCCGTGCTGAGAATTTAATCCAGAGGTGCTTTACCACTGAGCTTCACCACTAGCCCTTTTTATTTTAAAACAAGGCCTTGCTAAGTTGCTAAAGCTGACCTTAAACTTGCAATCCTCCTGCCTCAGCCTCCTCAGCTGCTGGGATTGCAGGTATGAGTTGCTGTGCCCAGCAGATATGGTGCTTGTCTACAGACTCTGAAAATCATTTAACCCTGAGCTACTGTTAAGGTCAGACTTCCTTCCTATAAAGCCCCATCATTCCAAGTGGTGATTTTGAAAAGATGATTCAAGACACAGTTTAAGTTTCCAAAAACTATCTGAAGTCAAACATAATTGTTTTTATTTCTTTACAAGTTAAAATGTCAAACACTGAAAGTTTACATCCTATATTTTCTAAATATATAGTGAACATAAAAACCTTTATTCAAATGGTTCATCACAAACAATTTTAATGGTGACTTTTTTGTATAACTTAGTATCACAAAACAATATTTTGGGTTCTTGGGTTAAATTATACTTTAACACGAAACTTTCAAATAAAATTTGGATTGAAGCAAATAAAAACAGTTCTACCTTTTGTGTTAAAAAGCAAACTATGATCATTTATTAGGGGGAAAAAAAATCCCCAAACCCACAGATTGAACATTAAAAAACAACAGTATTTCTTTGCATAGCATATTCTTTTTTTAAGTTTTTTTTTTGTTGTAGATGGACACAGTATCTGTGTTTTATTTATTGCACAGCATATTCTTGATATTTCTGATTTTCCATTGCTCGCTTTATTTTCCCCCCTCAGTAAAAATACCAAAGAATTCCATATGAAAGTAATGATAGATAAATGTCCTTTTTGTATTTAAAAGGAGAAGAAGGGTGTCATAATTATTATGTTTTACTGAATATGATGTTTTACTATAAAATGAACAGTTACTGCCTATTTAAATTTTTGCTGTTATGTCTAGGAATACAGATTTGATTTTTATTGCTTTTCATTATTCATTATACTTGTGATTTTTATTTTCTATTATCAGCCAATTTGTCTTACTTTTTTCACACTTATTACTTGATTATTTTTATAACTTAGAAGCCCTACAATATTTTAAAAGTTGAGTAGGTTTCCAGATAAGTGTTTAGGGGTAAAATTAATACCTTTTAACAAGAAAGTTTACAACCTCCATCCTTTATATTTGAGGCTTGCCTTTAATTAATGGTTAATAGCTATGTCACTGTATCTTATAGTTTATCATGGGATAAGGAGATACTGGGAGGAACAGATTTCTGTTTTAAGAAAAATAACTTTCAAGCATTTTGGAAGAGAAGGAAGGGTGGTTTTTTTAAAAAAAATTTCCATATCACAATATAGGATGTCATGTTAGGCTCCTAAAATTCTCAGACTTTATAGCTAAAGACCTATTTAAGTGGCTTTAAAAAGATCATTGAAGAAGACTTTATAGTATCTAGAAAAGTTTAAACTTACTTAAACTTTGCCAAAAATAGCTATGGTTTGAAATTAACCCAGAATTGGGATAAGGTTGTTTCCTTATTAACTTTGATTGGGAAAATTAACATGAATTTTCATTAAGTAAACTAACATTTATCAAACAAATCGCTCATTAAGTAAAATTTACTCATTGTGTTAGAGAAAGCTCTTAAGTGGAAGTGGATCTTGAGCTTTGGTTATGTGAAATAAAAATTGATGACATTAGGGCCAGCAGGTTTAGGAAGAAACTGAATATGAGTATATATACAGGCTCAACCTTTAACAGACAGAAGCTCAATTTCAGCCAGCACAGTACAGAGCTGATTCTAAGGTGCACATAATAGAAACATTCACTGTGAACAAGTGACTAAATAGCTTAACTATCTCATCACTTTGGCAGCAGCTTCTTTATACTAAACACTTTACATGAATTTTTTGGACTTCCAGGTTATAATTCTGAAGCATAAATATTACATAGTGTTTTACTTACCAGATTGCACATTTTGAAAATGCAGAAGCATTTTTGTAATTCTTAATGGCTAATAATTTTGTATGGTAAAGTCAGCAGTATTAATAAGCAGCAGTACAAGTAAATACATTAACCATAATTCATTTTTCTTTGGAACTTTATTTATCACAACCCTCTGTCTCTTGATCTTCATGTTCCCAGGGGATAGGATCGTTGTCTTGTACAGAAGGGACAGTGTCCCTCTCATGCCAAAACTGCTCTACATCAGGGAGGACTGGAATCTCTGCCTTCTCCATTTTCTCTTTACTGGAGTTGGGAGAGTCGGGTTTCTCTTTCTTTGGAATGGATGCTGAGGTCTCTGGGGATGGAATCTTGTCAGGAAGAACCTCCAAGTTACCAACTGGTGTTTCCTGAGTCTCAGAGGCTCCTGGGGGATTTTGGGTTACCATCCATTTCCATAAGCCTTTCAAACCTTCCCTGAATTCTTCCAACATCACTAGAAAAATGAGAGGATTTGCTGAAGAAATGGAAAACATTAGGACTTGAGACAGGGCTATGAAACCCTGTGGTGGGCTTGAGCCTCCAGCCTTCAGATGCCATACCCATAGCCATGCTATCCATTCAGGGAGCCACAGAAGAGCAGAGGTGATAGCAATGCTGAACAGCATCACTGTGAGTTGCTTTGAACGCATCTGGTTTCTAAAATTTTGAGTCTTAGTTCCTCGGTTTTTACATTGACTGTAAGCTCTCCAGAAATAAAAGCTGGCCAGAAGTAATGGAAGGCAAAATACCAGGAGAGGGTAGAGCTTACCAAACATTGACATGAACTCTTCGGCCACAGCTGGTATATCCATGAGGCACATTTCCACACCTGCGTGGTGCCTGGTATTGCTGAAGAACCATTCTGGCAGGGGTAGCAGGCTAGCCACAGCCCAGATGGCTACCAGCACTGAGCAGATGGTGCAGCTGTGGACACTTACTTGTTTGGCTGGGTCACTTGCATACATGTAGCATACTTTGGCCACTGCAACAATTGTCAGGCTCTTGGCTGCCATGCACATGTGGATGAACCAGTCAGACGACTTACAGACAAACCAGCCTAGATCCCAAACACCTTTGGAGTATGCTGTAGCTCTAACAGGTGCCGAAAACAGCAGGAGAGAAAGATCAGCCAGGCTGAGGTTCAGAATCAGGGAATGAATCATGGATGGCTTTCCCTTCCAAGCACTGTGAAGGAGGATGCCAATCACACACAGGTTCCCCACGAAGCCCACCAGGCAGACAGCCACCAAGAGAGCTGGGATGATGGTCCTCCAGTCCTTGGAGTCAGAGGGCAGGTACCCTCCAGCAAAATGGAGGTAAGCAAAGGACATGTTCATGATGCTGGAGTTGGAGTTGGCAAAGGCAGCTGCCAGCATCACCTTCTCCATCCGGTTCCTCCTTAGGAAGTTAGCTCATTTAGGTTTGTCTTCTGTCTCCACTCTTCTGCATAGGAAATAAATTCTTCCGTCAGTGTCAAATGACACCTTTGGACCCTCCTCCTGTTTCCTGAGAGCAGAATGTGGAAGAAGGCTGGTTGCTAAGCTCTTCTCTGCTGCATGCCTTATACCTGTGCCTGCACCAAATGACAGGCAGCAGCAGCAGCAGCACACACAGTTGCTGCTCATTAGCAAGTCTAATACCAAATAGCAGCCCTGTAGAGTAATAAAAATATAATGCTTATAAAAGATAAATGAGAAGAACATATACGTAAGTGGGATTTGTTCCTCAGGGCAGGGAGTTGGGGGAGAAGCCGGGAAAAGTTTAAAGCCAGTCAAGGCAATTATTATTTTTTAATTGTTTTTTGTTTTTTACCTTTATTTTTATTTATTTTTATGTGATACTGAGGATCAAACCCAGTGCCTCACACATGCCAGGCAGGCGCTCTACCACTGAGCCATAACCTCAGCCGCATTCAAGGCACTTATTTTCTTTTCTTTTTTTTTTTTTTTTTTAAGAGAGAGTGAGACAGGGGAGAGAGAGAGAGAGAGAGAGAGAGAGAGAGAGAGAATTTTTTTTTAATATTTATTTTTCAGTTCTCGGCGGACACAACATCTTTGTTGGTATGTGGTGCTGGGGATCGAACCCGGGCCCCACGCATGCCAGGCGAGCGCGCTACCGCTGAGCCACATCTCCAGCCCAAGGCACTTATTTTCAAAGAGCTTGTTTCTAAAATTTTGAGATCTACAATTCAGTAAACACTACATCTGAACCAAGTCCTTTATATTCAAGCATGCTTCAGAATCCCCTGGATAGCCCGATCCAGTAGGTCTGTACTCGGACCCCCAAATTGACATTTCTAACAATTTCAAATGCTTCCTTGCTACTGGTTGGGAGACACACTTGGAGAGCCAGTTTTAAACAGAACCAATGCTGCTGCTCCTTCCCTCTTTGCAGAGATCTGCTTCCTTGTTACCCTTCCTTCAACACCCCTTTGGTCCTGTCAACAGCTTGCTGATACCAAGCACAGCTGGGTAGTGAAAAAAAAAATGGGAAAAAGTCCTATTAAATCTAATTATGGTTGACTCAAGTCGTGGAGCTTGGAATTAGAGGTTTGCTTACTAATGAGGCTTTTCAAAAAGTGATGGTGATAAAGACAACCACATGATGAATTAAGATGCTTTTCAGAGAGAATTCCTAAAAGATTAATCAAGACAAGAGAAATAAAAGAAAAATCAACAATTTCTATGTTGAAGGCTTTTTAAGAGATTTAAAAGAAAATGACATTTAAAGTTGGGAAAAGAAAATTTTTCAGATTAAATAATTCTGGAACCAGTCTGAAATTGGAAAGTGTTACAAGGCAGTGGACACTCTGGGGAGGACTAGATGAGCTAGCATGGTTCAAAGGAAGGGGCAGAGTTGAAATAAAGACATCTTCCACCCTAAGCTTGACTGAATCAGAAGTGCTTTTAGTGTGATCCAATGGAGATGGTACTGGACTGGTCGTCAGACTGTGAATTCTGATAATTTTGCTCTCACCAGTTCTTCTCAGGAAAGGAAAGGAATGACATTTTAAAATTCCTCTAAACCCTGATCTCAGTGATAAGTCTGACCAATAAAGCTACCTACTGGAGAAGCTTCAGTGGTGCTGGATTTGTTTGATTTGTTTCCTTTCCCTTTTTCTCTGGGAGGTAGAACTATAGCTCTGGCTCTTGTGGACTAGAGGGATGGGGTGTGGTGGAGAGGTAGTCATTACAAATAGGCATAAAGGATCTTTTTTGGGATGATGGAAATGTATAACTCTAACCTTAAATTGTATACCCAAATATATGAATTTGTGATATGTAAACTATACCTCAATAAAGCTTTTTTCAAAAAACTGCATGAAAGCCTGGTCTGCTTCCACACTCAGGCTATATGATCCTAGCAACTCTGCAGCTCCCTGCCCCCGAAGCCTAAGCTGGGTCTCATGCTGCTTTTCCTAATAGGGGATACTACCTGCCATGATGTTGCCAAGAGACAACCCCGTGGAAATTGTGAAGCAGTAATACAACTAAAAATTTGGGCCATAGACTTTTTTTTTTTAAATTCTACTTTATACTGAAAGAATTTATATTTAAGTAGCAAGGGACATCAGCTTAATCTCAAAAGAACCCAGATAAAGCAATTTGTGGTCAGTCTTATAACTGGTTTCTGGTAAAAGCAGAGCTAAATATGAATGTGGTATTACCAACACTGGGCAAAGTTTGCCCTATAGCTTAGTTCCAGAGAAGGGCTAACAATCATGACAATCTTTTTTGAGTGCATCCTAAGAATCAGTCTCTGTGCCATGTGTTTCAGGCATTTAGCTCCTCATGACAGCTCCCGAAGAGGGTATGATTGTATTCTCTATTTGCATAGATGAAGACACTGAGATATATAATAGCTTGCCTGTGGGTCAGTACTACACAGCTAGTAGATGACTGAGTTGAGTGGGAACCCCAAGAGTCCAGAGTTGGGTTTCAGAGCTCTTTATAAGCTGTTTGCTGTCCTGCCCAAACAAAGAAATTGTGGAATATTGTTCTTTAAGTAACATGATCCTCAAATTAGCAGAGTTCAACCATTAAAAATTGAGCCTTCTGTGATGGGCGAGAAAAGCTCACGCTTTTCTTTCAGTGAATATGTATCGGGCCATTCTTGTGCTAGGTGTGATGCTAACCCTGAGAACCCAGGGTGGAAGAAGAGTCCTCTTTTTTAAGGAGCTACAATCTAGGGGGCAGAGACAAAGAAACAAATCTCAGGGACAATGAAATTGTCATTGAAGAGTCCTGGCTGCTATAGATGCCTGGAGGAGAGCATCTGACCCACACCAGGCGTTGGAGGAGTTGGGGTTTGGAGGTTGGGGGAGAGCCTGGAAAGTCTTCTGGGAAGAAGTGATATTGGAGCAGGGAACTTAGCCATGCACCTTCTCACTCACTTCTGCCAGTACCTTTGTGGAGCTTATCATTGCTATGTATTCAGTAACTCTGTTTAGCACACCAGAAAACAGCTGCTGCTTCTCAGAGAGATTGTTCAGTGCTGCACAGTGTTCTTCCATCTCTGAGGGTGAACCTCTCCAACAACCCACAGGTGTTCAGGCTTTGAACTCCTCGTGGAACACATTGAATCAGGCTGGGCTTCACGGACCAGCTGCAGTTTGTTAGCCTGCTGGAGAGCTTTTAAAGCATGCTCAGTTCCGTCTCTGTGGGCACTCACAATTTGGCACACAGTTTTTTCGCTACCACCCACAATATTAATGAAAAACCGTGCTACCACCCACAATATTAATGAAAAACCGTGAGTATGGTTACTGTTTTTTCCTTTGCTGACTATTGTGCTTTGTTGAGTCTCCTGTTCTGTCATCCCCTGATTGTGCTTCTCTTTTGGGACCACAGTTGCTTTTGTGGAGTATCTTTTGCTTCGGGGCCTTCCTTAGTGACATTCCCATTATCTAATGTCTGGTATTCCAGAGTGTCGGTCCAGGCTAGAGGTATGAGCAGAGCAACAGTTCATTTCTGAGGTAAGTGAGTGGGTATGACTGGGTCTGAGACCTCATCTTGCTTTTGTTGTTGGGGAGAACCAGGGACTAAGAGTTAGAAGACCTCAACCCTATCTTTGAAAAATGAGACTATTAAATCAAAAAAGGTCATTTTGGATTAGAGTCAAAACCTCATTTTCCAGTTTGGAGACAGTTATTTGTCCTTTGGAAGATGGCTTGACACAAGCTGGAGTCTTGGATGACAGGTGGACGCGGTTTTTCCTTCACCCTATCCTATTCTCTGGCAGGGTTCTTTGTTAATCACTGCCCATTTTGACTCTGGGGAGGATAAAATTTGGACATAAATGTGATGGCTCCTTGGGAAAGCAAAAGGAGGGTAAAAACATGAGGGTGTGTCTGCATTGTGCCAGCTTATATAGAACTTAGTCCTATTCAAACATGACTGTGGCTTATATTCTGAGGCATGTATTTACTCCCTTTTTTCCTTCCCAAGAGTTTGCTTTTATATTATTATAATGCAAACTGTAATTGCAGTCATGATTTTTGTTATAATGTAATGAGGGGCTCCAGTCAACCAAAATCCCCTAGAGAGAGGTGTCAGAGGTTGATTTATCCACCGTGAAGAATATGTGGGGTACTATATTGTAGCAGCATGTCTTTTTTAGCAAGTAAAACATTTAAATACCTTAACAGGCCCAGGATAGTCCTGCTTAGATATAACCAGCCTATCCCTGGCTATAGATGTCTTATTTTTTAGAGTATTATTTGCTGTGGTTTTCTACTGAAAGACATGTTCCATTAATTAGGGGGAAAAAAATCTAGTTGCCACAACCAACCACCTTGTACAAGAATTTTTTCATTTAAAAAAAAAAGTTTCTTTCATGTCATACAATTCATCCATTAAAGTGTACAATTCAACATTTGGTGGATATTACTCTCTTCCTGTTCCCACCCCGACCAGCAACATGCTTGTGGTGGTCTCCTTAGTGTGACTAGATCTGTTTCCATGACTACCAAACTCGGCAGGGGGTAAAACATCTTCACGCAGGTGTCCAACATCCCAGGACCAGATGAGTTGGGCAAGGAAGGCAGTGTTCAGAGATCCAACATGAATTTGATTTCTTGGTGGCACATAAAGAAAGCAAAGAATGTTGCTTTCCTTGAATCCCAGACTTCACTTTTTTAAAAAATGAGCAAGGCACCTCTTGCCATCTAGATTTTGCCCTTTTTGTTCACGTTTGGGAGAGAAAAAAATTTATTATTGAAACCAGGGGAAACTGAAATAAATCCTTTAGACTTCACCTGCTCTTACTTGCTTTTCTAGACTTAACCTGCTTAACCTGCTTTTAGGTTACTCACTTTTGGTTGACTGTAGATAACACCCCTGATGTGTGCATTATCATGGTAAGAACAGAGGAATGTGATTCATTCACTTTTCCATGCTTCAGCAAATAGATATCCCCAAACCCAATCCTGGGGAGGCAGATTGCTCTCCTGTCTCCTCACAAGCTGCTTCCTGAATATGCTTTCTAATTTGCAAAACTTGTCTTTTCAGTGATTGGCATATTGCACGCTGAGCAGAATAAGCCTGGTGTGGTAACTTTGGGTGGGTGGGTGGGGGGGCGATGGTTCTGGGTGTTGACCTTGGAGTGCTTGCCACACAGGAGTGAGTCCTTATCACTAAGCCATATCCCCAGCCTGGTAACATTTTTAACACGAACAATAATAAATTGCACTCAAATCTTATAAACAAAACAACAACAACAACAACAAAACTGTTTTGATGGAGAAGGGAAGCTACAGAATCTGATTCTAAATGTTTCAATCTGGGTGAAAAATGTTTGTCAATTTCTGATAAATGCATTAAAAAAGCTTTTTAAAAAATACTTTTCCTTTCTCATACATTTTCTTGTTAAAATTACAGAAAGTTCTAATTTTCTTCTAAAACTTTTCTACTTTATGCATAACTATCCCCTTGTAATTGAGAAGTCAAAGTATCTAATTTTTACCTTCATAAATTTTTAAAAAATTAAGTCGAAGTGGTGATGATATTGTGGTTAAAAGAAACTGAGGTGTCCCAGAGGTTGTGATTTGCTCTTCATCACAAAGCTGATTTGTTGCTAAACTGAGATAGATCCTGTATTGTGATTCTGGTTTCAGTTCTTCCTATCAGGCCAGCCTCGGTGAAACATAAGTATCTCTTGGGATATTTTCAGGCATTCTGTGTTGGTTTCCTATTGCAGCTGTCTATAGCTCACTACGAATTTAGTAGCATAAATCAATACACCAATCTTATAGGTCTAAAGGTCAGAAGTCCTAAAATTAGTGTATCAGCAGAGGTGTGCTCCTTCTGGAGGCACTGGGGAGAATCTGTCCACCTCTTTTAGTTTTTCGAGGCTGTCATATTTCTTGGCTGATATCCTCTTTTTCCATCTAAAGCCAGCTGCACAGCATCTTCAAATCTCTCTGCCTTTGGTTTCTGCTTCTATCATCGCCTCTCCCTTCTCTAACCACCCCACCTGCCTCCGTCTTTATAAACAATCCCTGTGATTTTTACTGCGATTGCTTGGGTAACTCAGGATAATTTCCCCATCTCAATCTTTAAGATTTTGGTCAAGTAACATAACAAACACAGGTTCCTGTGTTTAGGATCTTATTCTTTCACATATTCTAACAAAATTGTTAATGAATTTGGGAGATGCTGGACTAAACAAAATTAAGTAGGATTTCTCTGAATTTTGAGGAAGAAAAATTAGCAGAGATCTTGTTGAGACTTCTATTTTCGAAGCACTTAAATTTTTCATGCATTATCTCATTTCATTCTTAATGACATTGCTAAAGAGTTGTATTTCCATTAAATGAAAAAACTGGTTCAAAGTAACTCAAGATCACACTGCTAATAAGCAACAGCTGGAATGCAAACTGGATGTATCCAGCTGGGCATGATAGTACACAACTGTAATCCCACCTACTTGAAGGGTTGAGGCAGAAGGATTGTGAGTTCCAAGCCAGCATGGGTAACTCTGGGAGACCCTGTCTCTAATAACAAATTTGGATCTGTCGGATACTAGAATCTCTGTAGAGATTCACAGCATTAATGTTTAATATGTAAGGCACAGGATTTAGGATCCCGAATTTTCAGATTAATGTAGCTGGGATCACAGCGTCTTGTCAAACTACTTTTTTTTTTTTTTTTTTTTTTTAGAACATACATTATGAATCATACTCACTGGCCTCTATATCACTGTTATTTGAGATTTTTTTTTGTGATGTAAATGTTCTATATTGCCACTATCCAATATGGTACTCATTAGCCATATGTGCCTGTCAGATTCTTCAAATATGAGTAGGATGACTGAAGGAGTGAATTTTAAATTTTTCATACTTTTAATTGGATGGTATATCTCTGTTCTTCCACCTTTAAAGTTCAAGTCTAACCTAAGCCTAAGTAGCTACTTTACTTTCATGCATAGTACTGTATTTGGCAACTGGTAGCAAAAGTCATTTGATGAATGTTGAAATCTCTTGAAATGCTTCTGGAAAGGATGTGCTTTTTGTGATGTTAGGTAATAGTAAAGCATGATTTCTGGTGTCATCTGAGTAGTCAATGGGAGTAGTCATTCAACAAAAAAGCCATTCTGAGGTTGTGGGAAAAAAAATAAGGAAGTGGAACGAAGGTCCTGCCAATTCTTAGAAGTCACTCCGAGGAGACAGGGTGTACTTCAGTGAAATTACTACCTGTAATCTTGCATGAGACCATTACCATTGGAAATATTGTAGCACAATGGCCAAGTTCATATTGTGGGCTAATGGTGTTCAAACTTACTTTGGCCATGGCAAACTTTTTTTTTTTTTTCAGATAAAATATATAGAAAATATACAGAAAAAAAGGGAGCTATATGAATTGAAGCAAGTGTTGGAGTGGAATCATGGTACTATTTTCTGAAGCCCCGTTCAACACCCACTTACTGTTGTGGCCCTTCAGGTAATTCTTTGAAACTTTAATAGGGTATGTAAATCACAGATAGACTCTAAGTAAAGATTTTAAAAACTTAGAGGCCAGGAGAGTTCCTGGATTTGTCATGGAAGGCTGCATAGGAAAGGTTTCTGTTACTTGGGATTTGCATATTTTCAAATACATTTTATACCCATACATAATTTTGAATCCTATTTGCATATTTTCAAATACATTTTATACCCATACATAATTTTGAAAGAATCCTACTTATCATTGCAAATTTGCGTTTTCTCTTCATATTATGTCATAAGTAACTTTCTATGGTATCAATATTGATCTACATTTTTAAAATGGCTAAGTATTCTTTTTCATGTTTGTGAGGGATCGTGCCTGTAGAACAGGGAGAAAGGGGTATCCTTTAGGATCTCCTGTCACTGATCTAAGCCAAGTCATTCTCATCAACCTGGAGTGTGTTCTTTACTCAGAACCAGCAATTATTTTTTCAAAAGGGCCATCCTTGCCCATGGACATCCAATGGAATTGTATATCACTGAATTGGCTTTAAAACTTGCTATAGCTTTTCTTTCTTTAATGGTCACGAACATTTTTTTTTTTTTTTGTTACTGGGGATTGAACCTAGGGCTACTTAACTACTGAGCCATATCCCCAGCCTCTTTATTTTTTAGTTTGAAACAGGGTCTTTCTGGGTTACTGAGGCTGGATTTGAACTTGAGCTTCTGGGATTATAGGTATGTGCCACCATGCCCAGCTGATTACTGACAATTTTAATAATTCTATTTCTAAAAGTGAAGGCAATAGTGAAGTAACATTTTTTTCTTTCCTCTTTGCTAAACTGATTAAAAGGAAACTTTCAACAAGATTTATAAGTTCTAATATAATTTATTTTTTAAAATGTTTAAGTTTTACTCCAGTCTTCAGGGTAGAAAATGAGATTGATGAATCTAAGTCTCCCTTGGATTCGGCATAAGATGATCGTTGAAAAGGCCAACATTGATTTGGCTTAAGCGTTTTCTGTGTTAGGTGGGTATTACATGGATAACTGATTCATACTGAATTTTTCACATCTGTTTTAAGATCTTTTTCTACATAATCTTAAGCAAGGGAATAATGTCAGTCTCTGCTGTTGGGCTAGCCACTGTCAGCAGATCTTCAGCAGTCTCTGAAAATTACTACTTTTTTTTTTTAAATCTTTGTGGTAGGAATACTAAAAAGTGATATTGTGAGGCAATGAGCATATTAGGTTGACAGTGGTAATCATTTCATAAATGATATTGTACAACTTAAGAATTATTATTTTGGGTGCTGGAGATTGAACCCAGGGGCACTCAACCACTAGTCACATCCCCAGTCCTATTTTGTATTTTATTTAGAGACAGGGTCTCTCTGAGTTGCTTAATGCCTCACTTTGCTGAAGCTGGCTTGGAACTCATGATCCTCCTGCCTCAGCCTCACAAACCTCTGGGATTACAGGCCTGCACCACTGCTCCTGGCTTAAAATTATTTTTAACAGACTGTATTGTTGTATAAATCACGTTTCAAAATGTATACATTGTGATGACTAAATCTATACACTTCGAATATATACCATTTGTTAATTACAACTCCAGAAAGTTGAAAACAAATATTTAAAAAAATACTATTCAATTGCCATTATGAAAATTATTATGAGACAATGTCTATGGTTCAACTAGAAATTATAACGGTCAACACTTATGAAGGGGGTTACTAAGTACTAGGGATCTTAAATACGTCTTTCACACAAACCCTAACTAAGATGTAGGTGTTTTCATTGTATCCATCTTCCATATGAAGAGAAGTAACTGATTCCAAATCAGAGAGAGTAAGTGATGGGCCTGGAATTTTGTACCAGGCAGTCTGGCTTTGGCATTTGAACTACAAGGCCTGTCTCCGAACAAAGCCTTCTTTCTGAAAACTGTAACATTAGGGATCAAGTTACCAAAATGAGGTGTGAGATCAGCCACTGGGGAGTGGCAGAAATGTGTAACCAAAATGTGGTGGCTCTTTCTTGTTAGAGCATTTATTTCACTTGAATTGTTGACTAGAACCCAGATATCTCAACTGGTGACCTCTCAACAGAAGTTCTACTTTCTGTAAAAATAACCTAATAATTTGGATACTCTGCCATATATCTCTTCATGCAAATTTGTAAATAAATTATATATAGGTATATAATGTTGAGTAGCAAATTTCCACTGTAAATTTGCTTTTACAATCAGCCCTGTGTCTCTAGTTAAGTTCATCCCTCCCTTTCCATTAAAGAGACCATGGGGGTATTTGAATAAACATTCTTTGGTGGTACGGGGTGGGTACTGGGGATCTGTTTAATCCAGGGAACTGTTACTACTGAGCTACATCCTCAGCCCTTTTTATTTTTTGAGACAGGGCCTCACTTAGCTGCTTAGGACCTTGTAATTTGTTGAGGCTGATTTTGCACTTGTGATCCTCCTGCCTCAGTTCCTGGAGTCACTAGGATTAGAGATGTGCACCACTGAGCTTAGCTTGAATAAACTTTTAAATGTATTCGGTGCAAACATTTGTTTTTTTCAAGCTTGTTTTTAAAATTTCACATTTGCTTCTTCAACTGTTTATAGCATAACTATCACTGTCAAAAATAGTAATTTAATTAGACCATGAAGAGTGAAGGCAATGTGGATAATTTTCTGAGATGCTTTTTTTGATTCTTGATGTAAAAAATAGTCTCTTCAAAATGTTCTAGTTCACTTTCCTCAATTAACTGACAAACCACTGATGTTAACCATTATCTTGTGGGCCATGAAGGGAAGGGTATTGGTCTAATGTGCCTTGATGTCAGTTTGTACCTGTAACTAATGTGTTACTTCAGTTACTGTAGTAAAGCACCACAAATTAGGTTGGCTCCTTCTGATGGCTGAGGGAGAATCTGCTCTGGCCTCTCCTGGCTTCTGGAGGTGGCTAAAATCTTTGGCATCCTTGGCATGCAGGTGCATTACCGCAGCTTCTGCATGGTGTTCTCCCTGTGTACATGTCTCTCTCCAGATTTCTCCTTTTTATAAGGATACCAGTCATTGGCTTAGGATCCACCAGTATTCTCATTTTAACTTGATCACAAATTGTCTCCAAATTGTCACATTCTGAGATACTGGGGGTTAGGACTTCAACTATGGATAGAGGCTGGGGGCACAATTCACCGTTTCATTGTATTTCAGAATGTCCCCTTTCTCGAAGGTGAGGTGGAAGAAATGTTGAATAAGGTAACTCGAGGATTTGGGTTTTCCTATTAGCTTAGTGAAGGTGAGGGAAATCTGAGGTGTGGCCTTCACTCACAAATCTCCACTGGGAACAAGAGGGCAATAATGAATCAGAAGCAGAGTTGAAAATGTCTGCAAACTGTCAAGTGTCAGACAAATGTATAATTAAGTCATGACTCCTTTGTTTTTCCTGCATTTGCAAGGAAAATGACGGGGGATGGGGCCGGCATGGGGTGTCATGAGTAAAAGGAATGGTCCATGGGCTCGAGGTCCTTGTCAGAATTCACACAATTCATACAGTTTGTATCCTGTTTATGTTATCAGCTCCTATTCACACAATTCCACAGTTCACATAGTAGCCCAGTTTTACAAGGACAGGTGACTCTCTGGAAGCCTCTCAACTGTTGATTAGTGGGCAGTGCCCCCTTGTGATAACTCAAAATACTGAGTTATCACTCAGTATTTTGGCTATGGAGAAGAGGCTGTGGTGTACTGCAGGCAGTTTGAGGTGTTCGTGAGTCACATGTAAAAATAGAGGTGGAACAAAGCTCAGGGACTGTTGTGGTATAAGATGTCAATGGAGCTTCTGAAGGATATTTAACTAGGATAAGAATATTTAGACAGGAACATGAACACATACACTAAAAAATGGATCCCTGTGAGAGGGGAGGTGAACAGTCTTCTACTAAATTGTGGTTTGAGGACCATTAGCACTACTTGAGGGCTTACCAGAAATGCAGAATCTATAGCTCCACCCCAGATCGTCTGAATCAGAATCTGCATTTAATAAGAACCTCAGATGATCATTGCATGGGAAAGTGGGAGAGGCTCAGGGGTGCAGCAGGGCAGATGTGTTTGGTGCATGGACTAGAATTGAGTTGGAATTGGGCCCTGCCACTTACTAGCTGTATGATCTTGGATAAGTACCTCAGTTGCCTTGGCTTAGTTTCCTCATTTACATGAGGAACTGGGATTCCTCACTAGGACAACCATCACCACCTCATTCTAGGCAATGCGTAAAGCACTTCTTATTTCATTAGTGAGACAATGCTTGGTAAATGCTCACCAAATTTTGAAAAATGATGATTATCAAAGTCATAACCAAAGCATGGTCTTTGAGCAAGTAGATGGGAAGAGAAAGGAATGCCTGCCTGAAGAAGTGAAGACTGTAGCTTTAGAAGTGCAGGTGGGATTTTGAGGCCTGCTGGGAGCAATTGCTCTGAGCTGAATTTTGAACCCCTCACTTACTCTTGGCGTTATTCATGCAGAAAGAATGCTTCCAAGTGAAACCAATCTTTAGAGAGTTTGCTCAACCTAATAAGCACCAAGGAAACTTTAAAATAGGGCTTCTCAGCCGGGTGTGGTGGCTCATGCTTGTAATCCCAGCTGCTCAGAAGGCTGAGGCAGGAGGATCGTGAGTTCAAAGCCAGCCTCACCAAAAGTGAGGTGCTAAGCAATTCAGTGAGACCCTGTCTCTAAATAAATACAAAAAAATAGGTCTGGGGATGTGGCTAGTGGTTGAGTGCCCCTGAGTTCAATCCCTAGTTACCCTCCACCCCCAAAAAAGGTGCTCTCAAAATTTTTGATCTGAGGACCCCTTTACTTTACACTCTTAAGTTCTTTGACGTCTTCAATAACTTATGTTCACATAAATTATATCTATCAGTATTATTAGAATACTGAGAGTATTAATTCATTTAAAAATAAGTCAACCCAATATAGGGGTGTGTGTGTGTGTGTGTGTGTGTGTGTGTGTGTGTATGTGAACATAAAAAATAAATAAATAATATAATTTTTTTTTCTTTTTGGTACTAGGGACTGAGCCCAAAGTCACTTTACCACTAAGCCGCATCCCCACCCTGTTTTTACTTTGAGACAGTCTTGGTAAGTTGCTCAGGGCCTCACTAAGTTGCTGAGGCTGGCTTTGAATTTGCAGTGTTCCTGCCTCAGTCTCCTAAACCACTGGGATTATAGGCATGTGCCACTATGGCCAAAAATATAAGTAATATTTTCATAAGAAATAAGTATATTTTCTAAAACATTGAAGCGTTTTATGTTTTTGTAAACCTCTTTAAAGTCTGGCTTAATAGGATGGGGCTGGATTCTCCTGGGGCACTCCATCTGTTGCAGGTCACAGTCACATAACCTCTAGAAAACTCCACCATACACTCTGAGAGTGGAAGTGAAAAGCCAAGTAACATTTTAGTATTAGGAAATGGTTATGATCTTGTGGGCCCCTGAAAGGGTCTAAGGGAGTTCCAGAAAAAACAGGAGTTTAAAAAATTAAAGTACATTCATTGTAAGCAAATGCATGTAATTAAACCCAAAGCATTTACATTTCTACATTAATTAATTGCTTAATGGGACAGAACTCAACTAGGATTCCAAGTTGATTTGAAATTAGGAAGTAAAATTTCTGTAAGAATTCTCACTTTTTATTGATTGGGACTGGTCTT
This sequence comes from Urocitellus parryii, assembly GCF_045843805.1. Lineage (NCBI taxonomy): Eukaryota > Metazoa > Chordata > Mammalia > Rodentia > Sciuridae > Urocitellus > Urocitellus parryii. Next base: position 100,516,613 of record NC_135531.1, read on the forward strand.
ACATGTGGGTTTTACCTTACTTCCACAGGAGTCTTTGATTAAGTGTACTTGGCAATTGTCAATAGAATTTCAGTTTAGCTGCAGGGAATTTGGCATTTTGCATTCTTTGGCTGCTCTTGCTACTTGGGAATGTGGTGATTAAATTGCAGGATGTGATCAAAGCATTGCTTGACTTTTGTGTCATATTTTATCTACTTGAGAGAAGAATGGTGGGACAAAATGGAGCAGAAGTCTCTCTAATTGAATATATGTCTCTCCAAATACAGCTGTCAAAGTGTATTAAGTTGGAGTGGGCTAGGAATGCCTTGTGAATTTGTGATTTCTCCATGCTGGGCGGGCGTATTTTGTAGTAACTTGATGGCAAAGAGCCTCTTTTTAAAAAATGAGTTGTAGATGGACACAATACCTTTTGTCTTTTTTTATTTTTTATGTAGTGCTGAGAATCGCACATGCTAGGCAGGCACTCTACCACTAAGTCACAACCCCAGCCCCAAATCTCCTGTTTTGTTTTGGCTCCTGCAGTGGCTATAGTGAGCACTATGTTGTGATGAAGAGTTTAACATCACAATATTTGGGATGGTTGACTATAATGCTGCTCATGGAAACTTAAGGATCAAACTAATATACTTTAATCATATTAATATGGTAGGGAATTATTTAATGCACTGAATATTTTTGGGGAAGATTAGAGCTTTAGGTAAGTCGAGCAATTCTGTATGTTTACAAATAAACCCATGTGTAATATAATGAATGATACGAATATTTGGCATTCCTGTTCACTGTTTAAATGTTAAAATCAAATTCCATTTGTTTCTTGAATGTATATTATCTGGTTCTGGGGGAAGATCAGGAATATGGCTAAAGAGAATTTTGTTTCTGAGAACTTTGCTTTGACCTATTTGATCAACAGGCCAGAACTACTTGGTACTTTTCTGCAGTGCATGGATTTGGCCAGCAGAGGGCAGGAGAGTAAACACAGTACCTTGCTGATACAACACAAAAGCTGTGTGATCCCAGAATTCTAAGGCCTAGATCCTGTGGGTGGTCACTCTTGGTGAGCTGGAAGGGATACCCATCTGGGAGGGTGAGCTTGCCCTTGGCTCAGGCTGATGGTGGGTTTTGAAAGAAAGCCCTGGTGTTGCCAGGTCTCCTGATTATTCAAGAGAAGAAAACATTCCAGATTGCTCTGTGAAATTTTCTCATTTGAAAGTATTGCTTTCAAAACATCATTCTGGTGTTTGGGGAGGGGTTTGGGGAACAAAGCCATGTTAGTAGGCTGAATTTGGTCTGTGGTTTGACTCTTAGGAATGCTATAAACAGCTCAGAGTTGCCTTTATGAAAGGAAATTTCCATAGCTTTTCTTTAAAAGGGAAGAGAGGAATATAGGAAACAAAGGTAAAGCTGTTTTAGTATTTCAGGGGAAATTCACATAGTCTCTTTTTTTTTTTTTTTTTTTTGAGAGAGAGAGGAGGGAGGGAGAGAGAGAATTTTTAATATTTATTTTTTAGTTCTCGGCGGACACAACTTCTTTGTTTGTATGTGGTGCTGAGGATCGAACCAGGGCATGCCAGGCGAGCACACATCCCCAGCCCACATAGTCTCTTTTGTGATGAAAATTTTAAGGTGACAATATATTTGTTTTGGAATCCTGAGATAGAAGTTGACTTTCCTGTTTGACAAGAATTTTCCATCAAGTAACAAGTTACTTTATTAGTTACTTTTACCCAAAGTCCTGCTGCTGCGGAATGATTACAGACAGGTTTGGTGGGATTGTTTGACTTTTAAACATTTTTTAAACTTTTGATATGGGAGTTAAAGTGGCCCTCCGGCTGTACCCAGAGCCTGCTCTGAGGCCCTCCAGAAATGCCCCTAACAGTTCTGACTGCAGTGTCCTGGCCTCTCTGATTCTGCTTTGTTCTTTTCTCTGCACAGTAACCAGAACCATTTTTAAAAAAATCAAGTTTAATCAAGTCTTTTCTGCTTCTGTGTTATTCCCTTGGCCCCTTAGCATCCTTCATGGCTGCTGCTTGCACATCAGGATAGAGATAAAACTCTCCACAGCCTGGCCAGCGTTTGTTTTCTCCTCATCTGTCTAAATAATCTCTTTTCACCCAGCCACCTTGGCTTTGTATTTACCATGTTTTCTGCCATCTCAGTTTTGGGACAAAATTACTATAAGCCTCACCAATAGAGCTCTGATAGAAGATAGAGTTGACGGGACAGGTGGAAAGTTTTGTTTGTATATAATAAGAAACTTGGAGTGAAGACCATCTTCATGCAAGTGTTTTTGAATTAAGTTGTCCTTTGTTTGGAGCATAAGAAAAAAGAATAGGGAATAAAATGAACTAGGGCTATAAAATGTGAGCTAAATAAAGTGCTGATTATCTTAACAAAATATTGAATTTCTGAGTATCACTTAAAAAGGGTAGAGGACTTTCCTGTAATATCCAGGAGTTGGCTTTAATAGTTGTCTTCTGCCATGCACAGTGGCACACATCTGTAATCCCAGTGACTTTGGAATTTTGAGGCCAGCCTCAGCAACTTAGGGAGGCCCCAAGTAACTTAGTGAGACCCTGTCTCAAAAATATAAAGGGCTGGGGATGTGGCTCAGTGGTTAACTGCCCCTGGGTATAATCCTTGGTACAAATAAAGTATTTTAAGGAGTGTGAACTTTTTAGCTTTGAAATTATAAGAAAAACAGCATCTGTTAACATATTTGTTGAAGAAATTCACTAATCTTAGACCATAAGCTTACCAATCTTTCTCTAATAACCCAGACATGAACTCTGAATCTTCAGATCTATGTTCAAGCATTGCTTTCTCTAGGGAAACATCCCTTAATATTTCTCCTAAGATCAGAACCCCTGCTAACAGCACCATGTCCCTGTCCCTCTAAAAAGATTTGTGTGTGTGTGTGTGTGTGTTGGAGAGAATGATGCATAGATGAAATATTGATCCTGCTGGAGATGTGGCAGCAACCCACGGAAGGGCCCATGCTTTGGGAAGTGAGCCTGACCATGTGTGTGGAAACTGGCCATAAATAAGAGGATGGCCAGGGGTACTCTGCTCACAGTCCAGGAAAGGGTCCTCTGGGGAGGTGACGGCTAAAACTGCATAGTCGTTATGTGGCTGCAGCTGAGTGTCATGAGAAGCAGCTCTTTTGTGATAAGAGAACAGATCCTGAAGAAGGGTATGGACAATGTTAAGGTGTTGCATTGGAGGTGGCAAGATGTGGGAGTGGCTGTCTGGTTTCTGTTTTCTTGGGTAGGCTTCTTGCTGATCTGAAGATGGCAAGTGTGAGTTGCATTTGGACTTGGAAATTTCAGTGGTGTGTGCTCCACATCCTTCCATAGTCAGCCCGTTAGCCTCCTGTGTCTGCTCTCTGGGAGATGCCGAAGACCAGCAGAACGGAAGTCATGCTTTTTACAAGGCCCCTGACCTACCGATACTGGAATGAATTGCATCTTCCCACACAGGAGAATGCCAGCTGGGCTGCCTAAAACCGGCCTGTCACATCTGTGTGTGTCCTTCTGCCTTTGAAATACTAATTGTGAAAGAGAAAACAATTCTCTGACCCGGAAGGTAATTGGACCGAACAAACTGTTAGGCTCATGATTCAGTGACTGCAAAGACCCTCCAACACCTCAGCTGGAATCCCTTCCCATCTGGAAGGGACCATGCATATAGTCAACTGGATGATTTCTGGTGGCCAGACCTTGGGTGAAGTCTCTGATGGTGGTACCCTGCTCACAATCTGGGAGAGTCCTCTGGGGAGGTGACAGCTGAAATGGCTTAGCCCTTATGTGGCTGCAGCCGAGTGTCATGAGAAGCAGCTCTGGAGCCTCTGAAGCCCTGGGTCCAGCCAGCTGCTGCTTTGACACACTTGCTCTTGAAGTTAACATGGGTGTTTTTTGTTTGTTTTTGTTTTTTAAATATTAGTTTTTAGTTGTACTGTTATGCTCAAATTCGGGACCCCCAAAAGACCACCAGAGACCAAGATCGATGTAAGCAGCAAAGAGGTGTTTATTGCGAGCTAGCTTGGTCCTCTGCACGCTCACATAGCAACTGGTGATGCTGAGAGGCCCCCAGTCCAGGGTTTGCAGCAGTTTTATACACTCTTTGGGGAAGGCAGGGACTTCACATACATCATAGCATCTCTTAGCAAATCATCACACCGAGGGAAAATCATAAACAACTCTAAAACATGATTAGCACATTCACTGTTGGGAACAAGTTGGGTAAGGTGATTGGTTAGTACAAGAGGGGAATTCCTTTGAACTGATTAGTTTAAGCCACAAGGGGAGTAGTGCTGAACTACATGGTATCCCAACATGTTATCAACCACCATAAACTACTGGGAGGGTCATCTGGCATCCCAGGTATTTCCCTGTCTCATGCTGATTGGTGGTTGCTAAGGGGTTGCTATGGGTCCTCACCTAGCCTGACTGAGTTAGGGACACCTGGTGCAGTAGATCTCTCCTGTTATTTGTAGATAAACAACTCAGCAGGGTGGATATGTGCCTAGGAGTGCTCTATGGGTTTTTCCAAGGACAAGGGTCATGCCTCCTTCCTTGGACAGGCTTTGCTCTGAGGTAGAGGCTGGTTTCTCAAAAATGGAGTCACATCAGTTTCTCAGTACAAATACATGAATGAATTCTTCTAAAAAAAAAAAAATCATGAAAGATAGAACTGATTTTTTTTTTTTTTTTTGGACTTGCGCCTTTCTTCAGAAGTTACAACTGATATTGAGTGTGCATCTTTGCAGATGGGTGGGTTTACCTACTCTATTACTTAGAATCACATTTGGCTGTATGAGATGGAGAAACTTCTAACTTATTAAATTATTATTTTTTTTATATTTGCGTTTATTCTTCATTTAACTTTTAAAACACTACTATAATTGAATATTAAAACAAAAACAATAGCAAGTAGTGAGCATATTATGATTATAGTCCTTCACTCATTCACTACTGCATATAAAATGCCTGCAGTGAGTATTATTCACTGGCCCCATTAAGAGGTTTGACACTGAACACCACCTCTGGGATGATGTTCATCATCCTCATATGCTTCTCCATTATAATGGCGCCGTCTTTCCTGATTTGGATCAAAGTCCACCAGTTCTACCTGATCCATTTCATCAGTCTCTTCCACTTCCTTCCTCTCAGGTAGGAGTTTTTCCAGCAAAGAGAGTTTGTCAGGAGACAGAAAGCCATTTTCAGGAAAGTTTACCTTAAACTCGATGATTAGGCGACCCTTTTCATATGGTCTATGATAAATTGGCATACCTTCATTTAGCACACACTTTATATCTCCATGCTTGACAATCTGACCTGGATGAGAGGTGATGACTATGGTTCGATTATCAAGAGTAGATATTGGCTTCTGGAAGCCACATAATGCTTCCACCAGCTGTATGTCCATACACATGAAAAGGTCTTCTCCTCGTCGAGTAAAAACAGCATGGTCCTTCTGATCTAATACAATGATAATATCTCCTGGTTCCAGTCCTGGCTCTTGGTCTCCTTCACCATGGAATGTTATCTTCTGTCCATCTTTCATGCCTTTGTCAATATGAACTTCCAGAATCTTCTTCTCTCCAACTATCTTCCTTCCATTGCAGCTTTTACATCTATCTTTAGGACTGATCCGTTCCCCATGGCCCTGGCACTCCATGCACACAGACTGAATTTGCTGAACCATTCCAGGTCCTATCTGATGAATTCTTATTTGCATTCCAGTACCTCGGCAGTTGGGACAGCACTCTACTGCTCCTTTCTTACCACCCCGGCCTTCACATTTGTCACAAATCACATTCTTTTGCAGAGCCAGTTTTCTTGTTGCACCATTATATAAGTCTTCTAATGTTACTGAGAGCTGGTGCACAACGTTTTTACCTCTCCTTTCTCTCTGCATCCTTCCTCCTCCTCCAAAAAACATATCAAAGATGTCCATGGGGGAGCCAAAACCACCACCTGCTCCACCCTCCTTAATTGCCTGTTCTCCTCCTTTGTCATATAATTCCCTTTTCTTGGCATCAGAGAGAACTTCATAAGCTTGAGAAATCTGTTTAAACTTTTCACCTTCATTTGGATTCTTATCAGGGTGGTACTTCAAGGCCAGTTTTCTGTAAGCCTTTTTTAATTCTTCCTGGGTGGCATTGGGTTTGACCCCCAAAACATCATAGTAAGTGGTTTCTTTCACCATTTTCTACAGCCGGTGAGCGGGCTGGGGCCGTTGTGAGGGAGTGGGAAGGAGCGCGTAACTGTGTGCAGCCCGGGCAGCCGCCGCTCCTCCGCCTCTCACCGAGCGTTCTGGAAAGTTCCCTTATTAAATTATTGTTGTGTGAGATTTTTCCTAGACATAAGAAAAGTGGTCCAGGGCTGGTATGGTGGCTCCAGTCTCAAGGTCACCTCCTGATCCAGCTTGATGGCAAAAGCTTTACCCACTCTATCTGCATCCACGGTCAGATGTAGAATGAAGAAGGTCTGCTTTGCATACGAGTCTGACTAAAATTTCATCATGTGGCCACACCTAGCTGCAGGAAATGCTGGGTGCTATTCGTGTACAGCTGAATTCACAGAACCATGATTTTTATTTGTTGCATCTATTACTAAATGGCAGGAAAAGGCATTTGTAATCTGTAATTTGTAATCTGTTATGCAAATATGTGCATAAAATCATACCAAACATAATTTTACAATGTGTTCTGTCCAATGTATTTTAGAGATCTCAACATGTTAGTACTTCTAGTTCTGCATTTCATTAGCTATTATATAGTATTATTATGGTTTTTAGAAATATAATTTGTTTAGCTATTTCTCTGAGTGATTTAAGTTATTTCCAGCTTTTCACTATTTAAAACATTACTGTGATGAGCCAGGTGGGATGGCAAATGCCTGTAATCCCAGTGATTGGGGAGGCTGAGGCAGGAGGATTGCCAAGTTCAAAGCCAGTCTCAGCAATTTAGCAAGGCCCTAAGCAACTTGGTGAGACCCTGTCTCTAATAAAATAGAAAAAAGACCTGGGGCTGTGACTTGGTGGTTAAGTGCCCTTGGGTTCAATTTCAATCCCTGGTACCAAAAACAAAACAAAATAAAACATCAAAAAGCTGATATATTTCTTGTTCACATTTGGGTGTCACAGTCCAGATCAGATACTGAGTGGTGAAATTCGTGAGTTGAAGTTGATGGACAACATCTAAAAGGTACCAGATATGGCTAAATTTGCCTCTAAACTGACAATGCCATTTCACACCCCCTTTATCAGTATATGAGAATCCTGTCTCACCAGGTTTTGCCTGTGCTTTGTTACATTAATGTGAAGTTTTGAGCACCTTATATTAGCTCCAAAGAAATTCCTGTTGAAACTAAAGAGTTTGCTACCAGGTATGGAAATGAGCTTTTAATGTAAAGCTTCAAACTTCTTGTTCTTGATGTAATTTTCTAAAATCCATTTGTTTTTTGGTACCAGGAATTGAACCCAGGGATGCTCAATCACTGAGCTACATCCCAACACCCAGGCTCTTTGTTTTCTTTCTTCCTTTTTTTTTTTTTTTTTTTTTTTTTTTTTAAATACAGGGTCCTAAGTTGCTGAGGCTGGCTTTGAACTTGTGATCTTCCTGCTTCAGCCTCCCAAACTGCTGTGTTTACAGGCATGCACCACCACACCTGCCTTAAAAGCTATTTTTTAACTGATACATAAAAACAAGTTGCATATATTAATGAGATGACATAATGGTTTTAAATAGATGTATATTTTATAATGTTTAAGTGGGTTTGAATATACCTATCTCCAAACATTTTTCTTTATGGTGAAAACCTTCAAAATCCTTCTAGATTTTTGAAATGTACAGTACACTGTTTCTCCCCCCACCCCCAATTTGGTCCTGGGGATTGAACCCAGGGGTGCTTAATCACTGAGTCACATCCCCAGCCCTTTTAAAAGTTTAGAGATGGGGTTTCACTGAGTTGCTGAGGCTGGCTTTGAACTCGTACAGTACACTAATTTTTTATGGTCACCCCAGTTTCCAACAAGACATCAGAACTTCTTTCTCCTCTTTAATTTAGTATATACTGATCAACCTTTCCCCATCCCGCCCTCCCCTCTATTCTTCCTTGACTCTGGTAACTACCATTATATTCTCCTGTGAGATCAACTGTTTTTATATTCCACGTATGTATGAGAGAGATCATGTATTTGTTTTTCTGTGCTTCACTTATATCACTTAAATCCTTAGATTTCCAGTTCCCTTCATGTTGCAAATGATAAGCTTTCCTTGTTGATGGCTGAATAGTATTCCATTGTGCATATGTACCACATTTTCTTTAATTAGGTATATATGATAGTAGAATGCATTTGATTCATTGCACACAATTGCAGCACAACTTTTCATTTCTGTGATGTAGCATCATACCATATGTGCAGTCATACATGTACCTAGGATAATGATGACCATCTCATTCCACCATCTTTCCTGCCCCCATACTCCCTCCCAACCCCTCCCTCTCCTTTGCCCCATCAAAGTTCCTCCCATTTTCGAATGGCCTCCCCTGCCCCCACCATTATCGATCATTATCTACTTATCAGAACATTCAACCTTTGATTTTTTTTGAGGGGGGGATTGGCTTACTTTGCTTAGCATGATATTCTCCAATTCTATCCATTTACCTGCAAATGCCATGATTTATCCTCTTCTAATGCTGAGTAATATTCCGTTGTGTATATTACCACAGTTTCTTTATCCATTCATCCACTGAAGGGCACCTAGGTTGGTTCCACAGTTTAGCTATTGTGAATTAAGCTGCTGTAAAGATTGATGTGGCTGCATTACTATAGTATGCTGATTTTAAGTCCTTTGGGTATAGACTGAGGAGTGGGATAGCTGGGTCAAATGGTAGTTTCATTTCAAGTTTTCTAAGGAATCTTCATACTGTTTTCCAGATTGGTTGCACCAATTTGCAGTCCCACCAGCAATGTATGAGTGTGCCTTTTCTCCCACATCCTTGCTGACATTTACTGTCTATTCTTTAATTGCCATTCTGACTAAAGTGAGATGAAATCTTAGAGTAGTTTTGCTTTGCATTTCTCTAATTACTACAAATGTTGAATGTTTTTCATACATTCATTGTTTATCTTCTGAGAAGTGTCTGTTCAGTTCCTTAGCTCATTTATTGATTGGGTTGTTTGTTTGTTTTGGTGTTAAGTTTTTCGAGTTCTTTATATATCCTGGAGATTAGTGCTGTATCTGTGCATGTGGCAAAAACTTGCTCCCATTCTATAGGCTCTCTGTTCCCCTCACTGATTGTTTCTTTTGTTCAGAAGAAATTTTAGTTTAAATCCATCCCATTTATTGATTCTTGATTTTATTTCTTGCACTTTAGGAATCTCGTTAAGGAAGTTGGGGCCTAATCCGACGTGATGAAGATTTGGGCCTACTTTTTCCTCTATTAGGCGCAGGGTCTCTGGACTAATTCCTAGGTCTTTGATCCACTTTGAGTTGAGTTTTGTGTAGGGTGATCCACTTTGAGTTGAGTTTTGTGTAGTTTTGTGTAGGGATTTATTTTCATTTTGCTACATATGGATTTCCAGTTCTCCCAGCACCATTTGTTGAAGAGGCTATCTTTTTTCCAGTATGTTTTTGGTGCCTTTGTCTAGTATGGAATAACTGTATTTATGTGGTTTTGTCTGTTTCTTCTATTCTGTACCATTGGTCTACATGTCTATTTTGATGCCAATACCATGCTGTTTTTGTTACTATAGCTTTATAGTATAGTTTAAGGTCTGATATTGTGATGCCTCCTGCTTCACTCTTCTTGCTAAGGATTGCTTTGGCTATTCTGGGTCTCTGATTTTTCCAAATGAATTTTATGTTTTTTTTTTTCTATTTCTATAAGGACATTTTCTTTATTCCACTCATCAGTTGATGGATATTTACAAGTGTCCATACCTTGGATATTGTGAATCATGCTGCAATGAACATTGGAGTGCAGTTGTCTCTTCATATACTTATTCCATTTCTTTTGGATATATATCTAGGAGTAGGATAGCTGGACCCTATGGTAGTTCTATTTTTAACTTTGGGGAGCCTCCATATGTTTTTTTATAATGGTGGCATTCATTTACATCCTCAGCACAGTGTGCACCAGCACTTGTTGTCTTTAGTCTTCTTCATAGTGGCAATTTTTACTAGAGTGTTGGTGGGGTGGGGAGATAGCTTAATGTGGTTTAGATTTGAATTTCCCTGATGATATCTAGTGGTTTTTTTTTTTTTTTTCATATATGTATTGGCCATTTGAATGTCTTTTTTTTTTTTTTTCCCAGATGGGGATGGGTGTCGCCATGTTGCCCAGACTGTCTTGAACTCTTTGTTTGGTGCATTATAGTTGTATGTAATGATAGAACTTGTTGTTACATATTCATACATGCACACTATATATATAAAACAATATGATTTGGCCAACATCACTCTGTATGTTCTCAGAAATCTTTTAGGTCTGTTGCGTGTGTGTGTGTGTGTGTGTGTGTGTGTGTGTGTGTGAGCGCGCGCGCGTGCACGCGCTGGGAATTGAATCCAGGTTGCTTAACCACTGAGCCACATCCCCAGTGCTTTTATTTATAGATAAGGTCTTACTAAGTTGCTTAGGGCCTTGCTACATTGCTGAGGTTGGTTTTGAACTTGCAATCCTCCTGCCTCAGCCTCCCGAGCTGCTGGGATTACAGGTGTGCCTGGCTTGTGCCCATTTTTGAATACATTTTTTCTATTAGGTTTTTGAAATTCCTTACATATTCAGGATGTCAGCTCCTTGTCCGATGAATAGTTTGCAAATATTTTATTTCATTCTGTAGGTTGACTGTTCACTCTATTGGTTATTTCTTTTGCTGTGCAGAAATTTCTTTATTTGACGTAATCCCATTTGTCTATTTTTGCTTTTGTGTTTTTGCTTTTGAAGTCATGCCCAGAAAGTCCTTCCACATTCCAATATCCTGAAGCATTTCCTGTATGTTCTCTTCTAGTAGTAATATGTGAGGACTTGGGCTTTTGATTGAGTCTTGAATCCATTTTGTATTGAGTTTTATAACTGAGATAAGGATCTAATTCTATTCTTCTCTGTGGATATCTAGTTTTTTAGCACCATTTATTGAAAAGAATGTCCTTCCTCCAATGCACATTCTTGGCTCCTTTGTTAAAAATCAGTAGTCTTTAGATATGTGGGTTTACTTCTAGGCTCTATTCTATTCCCCTGGTCTGTGTGTATGTAGCCAGTACCATGCCATTCTGATTACTACAGCTTTGTAGTTATATTTTGAAGTCCATGGTGTAATGCTTCCTGCTTCATTCTTTTTGTTCAAGGTAGCTTTGTCTATCCAGAGACTTCTTGGGGTCTGAAATAATTTTACCACTGACTTCTACTTTTGAGAACAACTGCTTTACAGCCACATCATGGTCATCAGTGGAACAGTATTTGTCTTTTAGAGAAGAATATTGTGTGCTTGGGTCCTGCCCTGTTACTATGAGCTGACATTACTATATATACTTATAGGACTTACTATATATAGTGTGAGATGCACTTACCCTGTGCTCTTCCTGTGTGCCATCATTGACCTTCTCAATAGCTAGATGCTATCCTCCCCATGTCCAGACCCGGGTCTCTCCAAAGCCCATGCCCTTTCCGCGCCCCTAAAGTCCAATATTTTTAGCAGTTTTCTACATCTTGGATTCTTCATAGTTGGGTTCCTTAAAGATCCTTAACAATACTATCATAAAGAAAACACAGGGCAGGAATGGGGTGGGGTGTGTCATCAACCAAATGCCTTTAGGAAATGTTGAGTACAACTCCATCCCACCCTTGGTAAATGAAATTCTTTCCTTTTTTAGAATTTGGGTCATAGTCTATCAGAAACCCGCTTCTACCTTTACATGAGTAAAAGCAAGCAAAGCAGTCATGCTTCTTGTTAGGTTCATTATGGGCGATACGATGTCTGTCCTACTAGCCTCCCAGGTTGTCCTTCTTTTTGCCACTAAATACTTTTTTTTTTTTTTTTTTTTAGGATGGCCCCACTTGGCAAGATATCACACACGTGTTATGTCAGTGTATTTAAAAAATGGGTAATTCATTTGTTAAATGAATATGGCAATTATTAATTTCAATTTATCCTGTTTATTGGGAACAGCTGTTCATTAACATTTATTTAACTGCTAATTTTAGAGCCAAACTAATTACCTCAAACACACAGCGCTGTGGTATCCTGAATAGAGAGGGCTGGAACTGCCCTGAGTGCCAGGATATAAAAATAGCTGGCTCTCCAAGGTGCAGTTTTGCAGATGGGCAGGTGGGGGCGCTCCTCAATTGGCTTTCAGACCGTATGCTGCAAAGGGTCCATCAGGACCGAAATGCTACAAGGAAGGCCAGAATGACAAATTGTCCCCAGGGACTGAGTGGGAATAAAAATGAATGAAATGGGAAGGTGTAAGTACTCACACATCCTTATTAGTCCATCTTTGTTTTTTCACTGTTGATCAACACATAGTTATGAGAATCTCTGTGGTGAGACTCTGTGATAAATAGCCATCAACCCTCAACCTGAGATCTCTCTCAGAAGGTTCCTGAGGTTTGGTGGGAGTATAGCAAATAGGAGAACATAGTGTTGGAAGGGGGTAGGCCGACATGGGAGTTGAGGAGGTGAGAGTTGGAACTATTTCTCAGAGGAGCCAATTTTTGTCATTTGTGACCATGAGCCCCAAATGGCTAGATCTTCTAATTTTTCAAGGGAAACCAGGTATGTAGATTTAATGAAATTTCCAAAATCTTAGATATTCATTCAAGTTTTAAAATAATACTGTGTGGACCAACAAAATACATCTGTGGTTTGAGAGCTTCCAGTTCCCAGCTTCTAAGTCAAAATCTTTTCCTCTGTAGCTAATAGAGGGCTGGTGAGTAGATTGTTTTTGGGGGACAAAATTGTGACTTTTTTGGTTTGCAATCATTTCTTTGGTTCATAAGATTTTCTCTCTCCCTAAACTGAATTTTAAACAAAAATTCTTTACCTTCTCATGCTTTGTTTAAAAATTTTTTTTTTTCAGTGAAAGAGCTGGGTTTTGTTTCCTTTGAAGTGTATCTTTCTTTCAATAATTTATTTTGTCAATGGACCTTTATTTTATTTATTTGTGTGTGGTGGTGAGGATAGAACCCAGTGACTCACACGTGCTAGGCAAATGCTCTACCATTGACTCACAACCCCAGCCCTGTGAAGTGTAACTTTTATGATTCACAATTTTAAAATGACTTTATGCAAGAAATACAAAACTTACAGGGAACATTGAAGTAGTAATTTTTATGTAGTAGTGATTTTACTTTAGTTTTTTTTTCTTTTATGGAAAAATCACATTTTCCACGGGCTAGAAGGCATCAGACTTCAATGTGTAAAAGGATCACCTGGGATCCTTGTCAAAATGTATATCTCCAGACCCTGAGAGTCCGACCCTAAATGACTGGTATCTATCTGGTGGAAGGCACTGATACAGAGGGTCCCTGGAACACAATTTGAGAATTTATACTAGATACTTTTTTTGACATTCTGCATTTGTTTGTCTCCTTCTACTTCTTCATATTTCCCTAACACAGGGACTGGAAAGCTAAAAACCATGTTTTCCTGACTCCTTGGCTATTAGGATTCTGGATGCAATTTAGGTTCTGGCAAGGAGAAGCCATTGAGATTTTGAAGACACAGGGAGGCAAAGGCCATTTTTTTCCCCCTGAGGTTTTGTGCGACCCATATATGTGAATGTTGGCAGCGACTGGCTCTGTGTTCTCTGTTCGTTCTTTAGCTTCATGGTGTGGGGAAGCTGTGGTCCCAGCATGGGTGGTAGCCATAGCAACAGCAATAGCTTGGCACCACCCGGCAGAAATAGTTCTTGAGCTCTGGATTGTGGCCGTGGTAGTGTACAGCCTGAGAGTCACAACCTGTTTCAGCCACATTGACAAAGTTGTTCTGTGGTAACAAACAACCTCAAAATCTTTGTTGGTTTCTAGTTTATGCAACGCCCTCTGTGGATTGCCTGTGGACTGTGCTTTTGTTTCCTTACTAGGATCTGGACAGAAAGAACGGGCATCATCTCATTTTTCTGCTGGGTCCCATGCCAGAGTGGTGGAGAGGTCTAGGAAGGAATGTGCTGGCAATTGAATGCTCTGGTCTGGAAGCAAAGTATACTTTAAAAGAATGTCATCTACTCTAACAGATATCAATGTCCAAGACTCTTTTTTTTTTTTTTAATCAAAAAGATCCTTTATTTTAAATGTGGATAGTGTCATAAGTCATCAAAATAATTTATAATAGTTGACTGCCTCTTAAATATTATAAATGCCTTCCAAAGTTAAAAATCATTGTGGATTCAACCAACTTCTTCAAATGATTTAAAACATATTAAATGATAACAGAATGAGGTCCTGTAAGACAGGAAATCATAAGTTCCATCACCAAGGGGTGAGAGAAGCACAAACCAACAGGAACAAAATGTCACCCGCCGGGCTCAGCCCTGTGTGCCCTCCATGTGCAACAAATTCCTTGAGAGGGGCTCAGAGGGGCCCGCGACGTCTCAGTGGAGACTCCTGGTTGCCTGCAGATGGCCGCCCTCTCCAGGATCCCCACCAGCCGGACCCCAGGGCTGGGCTGGCAGACTGGGTGGCACCCCTCACCCTTCCAGGTGCCATTGCTGTGAGGAGGAGCCATCACAGATGGCCATGGCTACGGAGCCCTTGGGACCCAGGGTGTCCACCACACTCAGGCACTGTCCGACAGACACCTGGTACAGCCAGTTATTTTTCCCAAAGGTCCACTGCTGGGATCCACCAGACCTGTGGCACTTCATGAGCCGAGGCGGGTCTGAGGAGCGGGTCTCGGACATGTCTAGACAAAGGAGGTTATTTAAAACCAACTCGTGCTCTTCATTGTAAATCCAGATCTGCGTCGGGTCCCGGTAGTCGCAGGCCTTCAGCACCACCAGGCTGCCCTTCTGGCTGGGGCGGCCCTGGGCCACCAGACATTTATTGGTCTGGAAGTGGTAGAGCCTGCCACGCTGCAGGACCCGGGGCCGCTTGGGTCCTCTGTTGATGAAAATGGGCTGCTGGGGCCTGGCGTTGGGCCCAGGTATCTGCATCTCTGGGTAGACATGATCCAAGTACCACCTGAACGACTGACAGCCCAGCCTCTTCCTCAGCTCAACCCGCTCACTGATATTTCCGTAGCTTTTGGTCTTCAGATCAGGCCTCAAGGAGAAATACTGCTCCTTGTACTGGTCCAGCCAGATGTGTGCCAGCCGCAGAGAGTTGTGTGTCATGGTGTCCTGGCCTTCAGGAGACCCGTAGGGCCGCCTTTTTTTCCGAAAATGTGTCCTACTCTGGAGCAAGGGATGATGAAGAGCTTACCGCCACACATCCAGATCCGAAATGATATTTCCAAATATTCTCCTCCCCAGATATCCATGCCACTGTCGTACTGTCCAAGCTCATTGAAGTACTGTCTGTTCATGGCAAACAGTCCCCCCGCCATGGTAGGTGACCTTATTGGTGCAGTGGCTCCGTCTGCCCCACCCAGCTCAGCAAGGGGGACCAGGTCCCACTTGAAATGCAGGCCCCAGTTGAACCCTCCGCGCACCACTGGAGACGAGCTGTAGGCAAGCCTGTCGGCGCTGATGATGTCAATCACTGGGCACACCACGGTATGCGGGTCCCCATGGATGACTGCCAGCAAGGGCTGCAGCCACATCACATTCACTTCACAGTGGCTGTCCAGGAACACAAGCACTTCTCCTGTGGCCTGCGCTGCACCAATCATCCGTCCTCGAATCAATCCCTCACGCTTTGTATTTCTTATGACTTTAATTTTTCCAGGGAGGTATTTTTGTACATACTCATCTAATTCTCCTTTTAAATCATCGAAGTCGCTGTTGTCGTCCACAAGGATGACCTCATGCAAAAGGTGTGCGGGCGTGCGGTCCACCACGCTGTGCACTGTCCGCAGCAGGGCAGAGAAAGCTTCATTGTAGAAACAGATGACAACACTAGAAACTGGCAGGTCTTCTGGGTAAGATTTTTTTTTACATGCGGCAACCCTGGTGTCCGGCACATCTCTGCGGTAGCCCAGGCGGTTGCTAATGAGCATTTTAAAGGCATGTTTCTGATAGCCCAAGTCTCTCACCTCCTGATCACGTTCATTGAAAATCATGCCCAACTCAGAAGAGAATTTCAGGTGGTCTTTTTCTGGATCTTCAATGTGATTTACCCAGCACATCACCAATTCTATTTGCTTTGAACTGTGGCTCTAACTCTCGGCTTGGACCTCGTGTGAAACGGGGGTAGAATTTTTTGGGAAATGGTCCGTGGGGACCAGACCCCTTGATGGGCACATTCTTAAGTGGCTGAGTCACTTCACTAAAGTTAAAGTAAACAAAGAGCAAAACTGTCCAGGTCGCAGATGTAAAAAGGCACCCATAACAGAAATATCGAAGTGTGACACTTCCCATTATAGACCTAGCATAGCTGAAGGGCCATTTTCAGTTTCCGCGATGCGCGCAGCCCAGGGCCGCGGCATCTTCCCTCCCGCCACAGCCCAGGGCCACGGGGCCCAGGAGGGTGGCCGAGCGGGACGCGGAGGCTGTCCCCGCGCTGCAGCCGCAGCCTCGGCCGAGAGACCGCCGGCACCACGTCACGGGCCCCAAGACTCTTTACATGTCTCTCCCAACCACAAAGGGACTAGGAAATGTTCCCAGAAGGTGGAGAACTGGAAATATTTGGTGAAGAGTATTTGATTCCCATAGAAGCCTAGAGGCAACCTCTTTTTAAAAAATATTTTTTTAGTTATAGATGATACAATACCTGTGTGTGTATATATTTTTATGTGGGTGTGAGTATGAAGCCCAGTGCCTCATACATGCTAGGCAAGTACTCTACCACGGAGCTACAACCCCAGCCCTAGAGGCAGCCTTTTAAATTCCATCCAGCTAACTTTTCCACTGACTTTTTTTTTTTTTTTCAGTTGTTACTGTATAAAACCTCAGTCTTCCCAGGATACAGATAGTGGCTTTTGTTTCCTGGCTAAACTTTGGCCAGTAAATATGATCTCATATCTATACTGTATATAGATCTTGAATTTGTATTAACTGACACAGTATTTAAAATAGTTCTTTGAAAATGAGCAATCATGAGGCAGTTCACCCATGCAGGCTCCACCTTCATCCTCTTCATTAGTGAAATGCTATCCTCTGTGTTCCTATTACTATGCAGTGTCCACCACCTAAATCCTGCACTTCTCTGTTTGGCGTCCTTCAGCCGTCAATTCGATCAATCCATCCATGCCTTGAGATCACCCTCAGAGAAGCTCCACGTGAAGTTACACAGGTAATAAATAGTCTCACTCCTGCTGGCTGGTCAGCGGAATATTATAGTTTGAGGGTGACCTCTAGAGCTTGGTCATCAGATCTCGGCTCTATTGTCGCCTAGAAGTATGGCTCCAGTGAAAGTTGTTAACCTTGCCACATGTCTTTTTTTCTTCATCTGTAAAAAGGAGATAATATTTTCTAATACAGTCTCCTTGAGCGCAAAGCTTTTAGGGTGGTAACTGGAACACCATCAAGAAAGTGTTAGTTTAGTATTTCCCCAAGTGTGAGGTATAACTGGTCCCAGATGTTTATTGTGGCACACAGCCTACCTTTAGATAGCATTTTTCAGACAGGCATATCCCATTCAATTTTCACTTAATCTTTCAAGGACAAATTTTCTTTAACACCTCCTTTACACTCACAGGAATCTGAATGACTTAGGTGTGAGAATCCCTGCTCTAATCAGGGATGTAGCAAATTTGCTACATACAACTTGAGTACATTGGATCAAGTCAAAGACTGAGGATGGTGGGGAAGGTGGACTAGGAAATCTTCAAATGTAGCAAATTTCTACATTCACTGTTTGTCCCCCAATTGCCGTAGTTATACAGCCTCCTCAAAATATTTATTCCCATCCAAACTAGACTGGATTTGTGGTTTTCCTACCATAAGAGGGTTCGACCATGTGAATGTCAGTCTAGAAGCTTGTTTTGAGGCTGGTTTTGCTAATGGGCTTTGCTGAATTGTACCAGCCAGACAAATTCACTTCGTTGGCTTCCCTCAAAGCTCAGTTTACTCTCCCCTTTCCTATTTCTGCTCATGGTGCCCCATTTTGCCGGGTAGTATTCATACATCAGATGTTTGGGAGTGGCTATCTGGAGAACTGAGAGAGATGGATCTCAAACAGTGGTGTAGCTGTCCCTCAGACTCACTGTGGGGCTAGGTGGGCAGGAGTTGGCAACTTGATCAACTCGGCTACAACCAGACTGGATGGGCTCCCTGTCCTGGTAGACATCTATCCCTCTTCTCTGATATCATTCCCTCTTTTACATCTGCTAGGCTGTGATTCTTCACTTCTTCACCAATCCAATTTCTACTCCATAAAACCCAGTAAACCTGTCTTGAGCCACAATGGCAAATTATGGTTCTTAGTCATTTTGGTTTCCCACCCAATATTGAGTCCATCATTGCTAAATAAACCTTTGCTCAATGAAAACAGGAACACACCTTCTTTTGTTGCCTTGAACAGCCTAGGTGACTTTTTCCTAACATTTATGGATGTGTCTTGTCTTCAAAACTAGATTAGATACTGCCAAGGGCAGGAAGAGCCAGACTTTATGCTCATTTGTCTAATCTTCATGGTTTTGCCCATAGACACTTAAACAATACTGCCTTTTTTTTTTTTTTTGGTTTGGGTTTTTGGCATACTCTGGGGTGAGTTGAGGGATGGAGCTATCTGACCATAGATTATATAGAGATATGTATATAAATCTATGTGCCCCCAACTTTTCCTCATGATGATATTTGGAATCCTTGGAATCTCCTAGGAAGGAGGGAGGATTGGATGGTGGATGACTCTGGCAAATAGCCTCTGCTCCACCTGTCCCCATGCTCTCATCCATGTACTGGCTCTCATTTTTTAGGTCATTTTCTATATCTCCTCAAAACTTTCTTTTGCCAGGGTAGCTCCAGCTCCTCTCTAATAACATTTGGCACCTTGTGTTTTATTATAAAGTCATGGTCCTTTTCTTTCCTTAGCCTGGACATTCCTTGCATTCCCCAACTGCCTTTGATCATGATTGCATCCCCAGAGCTTGGTGGGGTTCCTGGCATGTAGCAATCATTGACTAGCTAGTGTTTGGAAGAAGGAATGCATCCCTATTATATCAACTCTTATCTGTAGTTTTATTAGTTAATAACTGTAATTTAGCATTACCACTATTGCAGCTTGGATTACAACTTGAGTATATTAGATCAAGTCAAAAACTGAGGATGGTGGGGAAGGTGGAATAGGAAATCTTCAAATAATGATATATTCTAGATTATAGTAATCTTCAATACTAAGTTTCTATTATTTTCACTAAATTTTATCCAATACTGAAGATGACTTCAATTGGGGTGGGAATGTGGAGTCCCCTGGGAGCCTTCCCAGGGCCCCAGCCAACATTTAAATACTCTACTTTAACTGTGAGGAAGGACCAAGCAACCCAAAGACGGCATAAGGCTGCCATAAGTACCTCCAAACTAGAACAGTTCTCCTCTGTGAGATCAGAGTGGCTTCAGGAAATGTGGTTTTCAAAGTCTATTTCCTTTTTCATTTTAGCTCTAAGCTACTACTAGCACTTGTACTTATGGTGACAGTTCTACCTTTAACCCTCTGTCCCACACTGTACACAGCAGAGAGATGCAAATAATGAATTGCCATGTCAGGACTGGGTTTTTGTATTATGCTGGGCTGATATATAGACTTCAGCTGTATTTTTTGAAGCAAATAATGTGCAGGCGTGTTCGTGTCCTTGGTAAATTACAAAGACGAGGTCTGTGTGTTAACCTCAAGAGGCTTCTAATCGGTCTTTCCTACATGTGGGACTCAAAGCAAGTTGTTGGAAGGGAAGACTCCTCCAGTGCAGAGCTGAGCATTGAGCTTGTGGTGTAGTGGAGTCTGGATTGTGACAGGGAGGCACTGCATAAGAGCACCCATTTCCCTCTAGAGCAGGGGACACCCACACCCAGCATCCAGGCTGACAATGATATCAAGGGTAGTCCATGGGTAGCCTTGATATTCTTAGGAATCTTTCCTTGGATACCTTGGGCCTGTGTTTTGGAGTTCCCAGTTCCATCTCTCCCATGATGCCCTCATCAGGACTTCACCTGAAAGAAGTCTATTTTTTAAAAATTATTATTATCTGCCTGTATCATCTCTTGTGGCCAGAGTAATAGCTGTTTTTTTTAAATCATGCTAATTATAGCAATAACAATAGCTGTCATTTATTGGCCATCTGCTACATTCTGGTAAGTTGCTAGGGGCTTTATGTGCATTATCTCATTTATTCACAAAAATCCCATTGTCATAGATATTGTTCATTTTGGGGAGAGTACCCTTGTATATATCTTCTTGTGATGCTCATATGGGGGAATTAGATAGTGCCCTACCTCCAGAGGCACCTCACTTTCCCTCTCTGTTTCCCTGATCAGCCAATCAGATTCTTGTGTTGGATTATTTGGACCTGATCCAGGACATGAAAGGGCAGAGACGGGGTGGTTGAAGCCATCGTGTGGCTGACAGCAGCGCCTGGACAGATGTCTTTCTGCCCAGCCTCAGAGCACTTGCGACTCCTGCTGGTTTTCCATGTGTGCTATAGATTTCCATGCTTCTGTAGATTCTACCGAGATCATCCTTCACTTGACCTCTGTAGCTTGAAGCCAAGTATCCTATCGCATGGATGAACATAACTGCTATTATCCCTATTTTGAAGGAAAGGAAACTGAAACGCTGGTAAATTAAGTAACTTGACCAAGATGGCACAGGATCACATTGCAGGGCTGGGACTCAACCCCACACAGATGTCAGATACCACAATCTGTTCTTCCCACTGGCTTCTGCCAAGTCAAAGGACAACCAGCTCTCCTTGCCTGGCCCATTTGATGTGCTACCATGTCCCGAGAAAGACAATGGAATGACATTTTCTTCAGAAAAGAGACATGATTATATTTCTTTATTTAAAAGATCTGAGCTGTCTTGATTTTCTTGACTCGGGCTGCTCTATTAGATTGTCCTTCTTTAATCCTCTCTTCTCCCCTTTTAATACACCAAAGGATTGCAAACTCATGAGTGATTTTTAATTGAGCACCATTTTTTTTTGTTTCTTGAAATCTAAAGCTCCAATTAAAAAAAAATACTCAACTGCATAAAACTTCATCACTCGAGCTCTAAGAGAGGAAGCGGCCATAAAATGGTGACACAGTGGAGATGAATTACATGCATTTATCAGTAAATGGTGCTGTGTATGCTAATGGACTGCAGCCTGGGAACTCAAGGCCTGGCTACAGTAGGCTGGTTAAAAGCTCAATTCATTAATGGAAACCTGTGAAGAATGGGCTTGCAGTGTCGAGTGCCTGCTGTAGGTCCCACAAGAGCAGCTGGTATGAGCCTTTCCCTTTGAAAAGAGATCTGAGGAATTGTGTTGGGGGTGGGCAACAGCTGGGATCGAGTGGAGACTTTCAGAAAAACTGGACCCAACCAAGACATGGGAACCTGAGATAAGCACAGATAAAGTTCCCAGGATGTATCAATTACTATACTAAGATATGTATACACACATGTATGTGCATATGTGTGTATATATACATATATACATTCTTCTCCACATATATGTATATGCACATATACATGTACATACATATATATGGATAGGAACATTTATATGGATATCCACATTTATCTATATGGATATGGATACATATGAAAAATTTCATATATGTACACATATATAATGTTGTCATTTAATCCTCCAGAAGTACTACACATGATATGTGTAGTAGTTGCACTACTTTTATAGGTGGGGAAATTGGGATTCAGATAAGTCAGTTGGTGAAGGTTATGTAGGGAGGAATAACTAGGGCACAAAACCATATCTCACTACTGCATTCTATCTTATGAGTTTGGCAGGCTGCTTTATTTTTATTTTTTGGTATTAAGGTTAAACCCAGAGGTTGGTTACTACTGAGCCATATCCCCAGCCCTTTTTATTTTGGGACAGGGCCTCACTTAGTAGCTGAAGCTGGCCTTGAACTTGTGATCCTCCTGCCTTAGCCTCCCAAATTGCTGGGATTACATGGTGTGCCACCCTGCTCAGCTAGGCTTCCTTACCATGCTGGACCTGTTTTTGGAGCTTGGGGATCTCTAATAGTCAAAGGATTCATAAGCATGGGTTTTAAAAGTGGACAGGCCTTGTGTTAAGTCTCTTCCTCTCACTGCTTCGATGTCATCTGACGGACAACCTCCCTGAGCACGGGTTGGTTTGTTACATAGAGGTTTTATTTTTATTTTTAATTTTTTTTCAGAATTTATTTTTTTAAGATGGACATAATACCTCTATTTTCTTTATTTATTATTTGGTGCTGAGGATAGAACCCAGTGCCTCACACATGCGAGGTGACTGCTCTACCACTGAGCCTCAGCCTCAGCCCTACACAGTTTTAATTGGTTATCATGAGACATAATAAGATCATAACAAAATATGGCACTAGGCACATGTCAATACTCCATCAATGGTTATTGATATTAGTATAATTTTTTTCGGGGGGTGTAATGGGGATTGAACTCGGGGGCACTTGTCCCCTGAGCCACATCCCCAGCTCTACTTAGTGTTTTATTTAGAGAGAGGGTCTTGCTGAGTTGCTTAGCACCTTGCCATTACTGAGGCTGGCTTTGAACTCATGATCCTGCTGCCTCAGCCTCTGGAGTGGCTGGGATTATAGGCGTGCACCATTGCTCTCAGCTTGGTATGATTATTTGTACTCATTTTTCCTTTTAGGATCACACATTTCTTATGTTTCTTTTTTTTAAAATTTAAAAAAATATGACAGCAGAATGCATTACAATTCTTATTACACATATACAGCACAATTTTTCATCTCTGGTGGTATATAAAGTATGCTCACACCAATTTGTGTGTTCATACATGTACTTTGGATAATGATGTCATTTCACCATCACATTCTGCCATCCTTGCTAACCCCCTGCCCCCTCCCTTCCCTCCCACCCCTCTGCCCTATGTAGAGTTTTTCTATTCCTCCCATGCTCCCCCTCCCTACCCCACTATGAATTGGCCTCCTTATATCAGAGAAAACATTTGGCATTTGTTTTTTTTGGGATTGGCTAACTTCACTTAGCATCATCTTCTCCAACATCATCCATTTACCTGCAAATGCCATGGTTTTATTCTCTTTTATTGTTGAATAATATTCTATTGTGTATATATGCCACACTTTTTTAAATCCATTCATCTACTGAGGAGCATCTAGGTTGGTTCCACAGTTTAGCTATTGTGAATTGTGCTGCTATAAACATTGATGTGGCTGTGTCCCTGTAGTATGCTGTTTTTAAGTCCTTTGGATATAGACCAAGGATTGGGATAGCTGGGCCAAATGGTAATTTCATTCCGTTTTCCAAGGAATCTTCATGCTGTTTTCCATATTGGCTGCACCAATTTGCAGTCCCACCAGCAGTGTATGAGTGTTCCTATTTCCCCACATCCTCGTCAACACTTATTGTTGTTAGTAGCTAGCGTTCTGACAGGAATGAAATGAAATCTTAGTTTTGATTTGCATTTCACTGATTGCTAGAGATGATGAACATCTTGTCATGTATTTGTTGATTGATTGTATATCTTCTTAGAAGTGTCTGTTCAGGTCCTTGGCCCATTTATTGATTGGGTTATTTTTTTTTTGGTGTTTAACTTTTTTTCTCACTTTTTCCAGATTTTTTTAATTCATTAGAGATGCAAAGTAGTAGCTCACAGGCTCTTATAATAGATGTCATCAATCTCAGGAATACTATCATCTTGGCACTACAACTTCTCCAGACTAAGGAGGACCATTAAGAGTCTTGCTCACTTTTGTTCCTTGGCTCTTTCTTGTCTCTCCACTTGGCTAATTCCTTGAATTTTTCGTTTCCCTTGAAGTTATGGTCATTCACAGTTTTGTGTCCCTGATTCAAGATCTATCTGGGCTCTGAGGTTATATGCAACTTCTGTTCTTGCTCATTCCTCAATAAGTCAGTTTGTCAGAAGGAGGATACTTTGTACCACAGAACAACCCACCCATATTCTAGAACTTGCTCTAGAAGGCCCAAACCCTCAGACTCTACACAGTTGAAGTTCTGGCCAGGTCTGGGGCTTCATTCACCCTTGGCCCTCAGAATTCAGGAAAATCTGGGCATTGTGAGAAGATAGTATCAGACAGACACCCTCTTTGGGGGACTTTTGAACATTTGACAAATTTTGATACCAGAGCAGGATTTTCTCTAAAGTTCAGACTTGGCTTCACAGAGGGTCAATTCAGGGGGTCAGGGCCTCAGGACAAGACTTCTAGCTGTCTTATTTCCTTCTTCTTCCCTGGTAACCCCACTGCTTCCTTCAAAGGTTTCTATATGCAAAGTTGCTGGGCCTGTTGGTTGAACTCTGGAGCATTAACAATGCATACTGGTACCAAATCCAGCACATACAGGGACTATCTGCTATGATGCCACTGCTCCAGGAGATCTGCCGCTGAGCCCCAGCCTGGCCTCCTTCTCCAGCCCACTTGGGACACACTGGACTGAAAAGGGGAAATTGCTAGGATGAGGAGAAAGGGAGTTCAGTGATTAAAATGAAAGGCTAAAGCAATAAATGCCTCTTCATGTGATCATTGGGGTACTCAGCAGTGACCATGGGGATAAGGTTGTCCTTTGGATGCATAGAAGATGAAGAAGAGGAAGTCTCAGGCTAAGGGGTAAAACTCTGGGAAGGGGTAGGTCCCACTTTTCGATGCTCCAAATTTAGCCCTTCAGCCCTACTTTCTCAGCCTTGGGAGACTCTGGGATGGAGAAATGGGATGGGAAAGCTAATCCCATGCAGACTTTTCTGCTCTGGAGAGGAAGGAGCGAGGGGTTTTAATCCAGAGGAAAATAAAGACGGAAGTGAAGGAGGAGAGTTCAACCAGACATATTCCTTAATCCTTCTCCCTTAGTCCAGAGCAACAAGAGCGTGGGGAAGATGATACTGGGGCTGGTGCAGAAGTGGGAGCCCCAACCACTGCCTTATCAGCTGAGCCAGTGGCAGCACCAGTTTTGAGAAGGGTATGGTCCTGTTCCCCACTCTGCTCCTAGGACCTAGAGGTCACCCATAGAGGTGGGCTCTGGAGAGGAGCCTAGTCTCTGGCCCTAGGACACCTGACTCAGAGGTTCCAGCTGTGGGCACTGGCTCTGGGACAACCTCAGCCCACAGTGATGCTGAAGCTACAATGGAATCTGTTGTACCAGTGATTAAGGAAGGCTCCAAGGGCCAAGGTGACGGGCAATGGGGGCATCATCTTCTCCAGCACAGCACCTATGCATCAGTTACCATCCACCAAGCCTCTAAACACCATGTTGGCCTGGGGCAAAGTCGGGTGGTAAGCAAAGGAGAAGGTTGTGTCTTGTAGCCTTGTGTTTGCCTCAGACTCCATTCCAACCTGAACCTGTTCATTTGCCCTGTGGTAATAGCTTGCATGGGCCCCACCAGATCCCACATTCCATGTAGCCACCCAGTGTACAGCCTAGTACTTCACATCTAGAGACAAGATGGCCCCCTCTTCGCCTGGCCGCCAGTGATAAACTAGCTCTCCTCCCAGCACCAGTCGATGAGTGAGGCTCTGCAGAAAGTGAGCAGCCATGATCACCGATTCCTCAATTGGGTCAGGATTTCCTAGGGTCAGAGTGGCTGTGTAGTCATCTCGATACTCGCCATCAAACTGCCATGTCAGGAACTTGGCCTGTTGTGTCTGGAAGACGGCCTTAGCTTGGAGCCGCTCTGCCAACAGAAGTAGGACCTGGGCGTTGAGACTTCTGCTGCTGTCCATATTCCCTACCACAGTGGGGAACACCTCTGTGGGGCTGGGCTGCCAATCCCCTGCATAGGCTGCATGGAGGTGATAGCCAGGCAAGCCCAGGGCACTCATGTGCACAGTGTGAGCCACCTGGAAATGGCTGCTCAGAACCTTATTGACAGTGAGCTTCACTCCCCCTATCTGTGCTGGGAATACATCTTTGCATAGTCGGTGCAGCTCATCGAAGCTCCCAGGGTTGGGTAGAGGTTCCTCTCCGCGGGGCTCTGGCGGGGCAAAGTCCCCATGGGTGCCAGGCCCAAAGTATTACTCATTTTAGTCCAGAGGACAGGGAGGGGCTGGGGTTAGCCTGGGAAAGGACTCTGGCTTCCTCTACCCCACACGGCCCCACCCCCATCATCAGGCTCCCTAGTCTCAGAAACTTCTACATGATCGAATGCTAGTCCATCTCTGACCATCCTGCTGTCCCCCGCACCCCCACGGCCGGTGTTTAACTTTTTGAGTTCTTTATATACCCTAGAGATTAGTGCTCTATCTGATGTGTGAGGGATAAAATCTTGCTCCCAAGATGTAAGCTCTCTATTTACCTCACAGATGGTTTCTTTTGCTGAGAAGAAACTTTTTAGTTTGAATCCATCCCATTTATTAATTCTTGGTTTTAATTCTTGTGCTATAGGAGTCTTAAGTCCTATGTTTGTTCCTATGTACATCTCAAGTAACTGCAGGGTTTCCTTTTTCTGGCTTCAAATTCTTCACACTGTCGTTCCAGCCCACAGGCATTCACAGTGCCCTCCGGGGTTCATGCTGTGGTGCTGGGAAGGCACATGGGGATGGCACTATATCAGCTGGGCTTGGTTGAATTGTATATGATTAAAAAAAAATACAATTCAAACAAAGTTAAGCAAAAACGACTTGAGTTTAGGCTGGAGAAGCATGTATAACAAAGTTCAAGAATGAATTTGGTTGACTTCAGGCTCCCCATGGTCCAGGCTCTCATGGTGCGGTCATCCCCTGGCTTCTCCATCTCCTGTGTCTTCCGTCTTGCTCTGCACCACCTCAGGTCCTAGCTGAGCTCTCGTTCAGGGTGGCACAGTAGCAGCAGTTCAAAATCTACATCTCCTCAGGCTCGTGCCCTGGGGAATGGTGTGAACCCTCAAAGATCCCAGGATTTTATTTTATTTTATTATCATATGAGCCCAGAGCCCCACCCCACTGTGGGCCCAGGGGAACTGGTGTATCTGTTGGTCTTACAAAGAACTCCATAGAGTGAGAGATGGGAGGGGCTTTCTCTTAAGGGATTTGGGCTGGGCCTTTGACAGGAAGAGGGCTGGAGGCTGGGCAGCACAAAACAACAAAACGTAGTAGGCATGTAGTCTCTGCCCTAGAGCCTAGAGCAGGGCCCAGCCAACTTTCTGTGAAGAACTGGAGTAAATGGGGGTCACATGGTCTCCATCAGTTATGCCTCTGTGGTGTGAAACAGTCACAGGTAATTTGTAAGCAAAGGAACATGGCTGCATTCCAGTAGAACTTTACTTATGAACACTGATCTATTTTGGGGACAGTGCTGGGAACCAAACCAGGGCTTCATGCATGCCAGGCAAGTACTTGACCACCAAGCTCCACCCTTAGCGGTGTGGACACTGATTTGAATTACATATGTCATGAAATTCTTATTTTTTTTTTTAAGCTGATGAAGAACATAATCATTCTTTGTTTAGGTCACACAAAAGCACCCAGGGTTGGATGTGGCCAACCCTGGGTCTAAGGGTAGATGACAGCATTTTCTTTTCAGCTCTCCCACTTTCTCCCATGGACACATCCCTATATCTTGCATGTTATTTGCAGAAGGGGGAAATACTGCTGGCTGTCGGTACACATGGGCCATTTGGTGTGATACATACTCAGTTCCAGGTCCCTGTGAGTGATTTTTCTATTTATCCTCTTACACTGCTGCCCCAGATTATGCTGGGTACACTTAGAATTCCTTGGAGTTCTAAATCCAAGATGACTTGTTCATCATCAAGCTTTTCTTTTTGCCTTCTAGTGCATCTTCTGAATAGCCAAAGGAGGCAGGAAGAAAGCGAGAACCCTTTGATCTACCAGTTTTCCCCCCCGCAAGTCCTGGGGATAGAACTCAGGGGTGCTTTACCACTGAGCTACATCCTCAGCCCTTTCAATTTTTTATTTTGAGACAGGGTCTCATTAAGTTGCCCAGGGTGTTGAACTTGGAATCCTCCCGCCTCAATCTCCCCAGTCTGAGATTAGAGGCCTGCTTCATCACACCAGAAATAGTTTAATTTTTAATTGTCATCAAAGTTCTTCCTATTCTCTGTAGAGGGGCATCAATATCTTACACTGAAAAATTTCTGAGCTTTTTTTCTTCATATATGTGAGCTTGTTGCAGACAAAGTAAGAGCGGAGGTTTCATTGAGATCAGCACTTAAGGAGGCTTTCCTTCCACAGTGAAATTTGAAATATCAAGATAATATGTTGAGTTACACACAATGCTGAATTCGTTTCAAAGTTCTTTTCTCTTTTTCTAAATCCTGAGACTCTTCTTCCTATCTTTTTATCTTTTCTAATTGTAGTAAAGGTAGGGGTCGCTATATTTTGGATGTGGTTTGTCCCTTAAGAGTTCACATGTTGGGTTCATGGTCTTCAGGATGGTGGAATTGAGATGTAAATATGGAGCTTTTTAAGAAATGGGGCCAAGTAGAAAATCATTAGGACAACTTGAGTTTCTGTCCTTGCAAGGCATTGTAGGACACCAGTCTCTCTGGCTTCCTGTTAGGTGATGTGATCTCTCCCTCTGCCATATGCCGTGAGGTCCTCACCAGAGCTGAGCTGATGCTGACTCTGTGTATTTGAATCTCTAGAACAGTGAGCTAAATTTAACTTTTACCTTATAAAGCTAGGCTGCCTCATGCATTCTGTTATGGTAACAGAAATCAGACTAATACAGTGGTATAGATATGCACGTATGTGTCTTTTTGTGGACACATGCACTATTTCTGTTAGGGACATATTCAGCAATGAGATTTCTGGGCCACAGAGGTGCTATTCAACATCATTAGAAACCATCAAACTATTTTTGAAAGAGATTGTTATATTCCTACAGAAATATGTGAGGGTTCTAGCTGTTCTGTATCCTGTCCACTCTTGGTATTGTCTCTTTAAACACTTAGCCACTCTGGGAGAAGCATTGTACTGATCCCATCCAATCCTCCCATTTTAATGCTTCTGAAGTTGAGATGCTTTTTAGAGTTTATGTCAAAAAAAACCTTATAGAAGAATGAGGACTGAAAAACCAGAGTTTGTGCTTGATTGTTCATATTCAAAATTAGCATCCATAGAAGAAATTGTTTACTGATTGACATGTTTGGCTGAAAGATTTATTTGGTAGCATCATTAAAGCTACATTTAAATGTAGACACCTTTGGGTTAAATGTCTTTAAAAAAGTCATGCTATCATGCAATTTTACTTATTTTGGGGGGATACTAGGGATTGAACTCGGGGGCATTCAACCACTGTGTCCTATCCCCAGCTCTATTTTGTATTTTATTTAGACACAGGGTCTCACTGAGTTGCTTGGTGCCTTGCTTTTGCTGAGGCTGCCTTTGAACTTGTGATCCTCCTGCTTCAGCCTCTCAAGCTGCTGGGATTACAGGTGTGTGCCACTGTGCCCAGTTTATCATGCAACTTTAAAAGAACTGTCATATGTAAATTGCCACATGTTGCAACAAAAGGCAACAAGCAGAATTTTTAAAAAAATGTCTTAGAATAGTTTATTTTCTTAAACTCTACGAGGCTAGTGTGACAATTCATCTGCTTGAACTTCCCTGACTAAATTTAGAAGCTATTTAACTTCCTGTGGCATATATTTTATTAAGAAAAATAGAAATTCATTTGGAAAAATTCGAGACCCAGAATAGCCAAAACAATCCATAGCAAGAAGAGTGAAGCAGGAGACATCACAATGCCAGACCTTATAGCTCTATACTACAGAGCTATAGTAACAAAAATGACATGGCATTGGCACCAGAATAGACTTGTAGATCAATGGTACAGAATAGAGGACACAGAGCCTAACCCACATAAATACAGTTATCTCATACTAGACAAAGGCACCAAAGACATTCACTGGAGAAAAGATAGCCTCTTCAACAAATGGTGCTGGGAAAATTGGAAATCCATTTGTACCAAAATGAAATTGACCCCCTATCTCTCATCATGTGTGAAACTCAATTCAAAGTGGATCAAAGACTTAGGCACTAGAGACCCTGTGCCTAATAGAAGAAAAAGTAGGCCCAAATCTTCGTCATATTGGATCTGACTTCCTTAATAAGACCCCTAAAGTGCAAGAAGTAAAATCAAGAATAAATGGGATGGATTCAAACTCAAAAGCTTCTTCTCAGCAAAGGAAACAACTCAGAATATGAAGAAAGAGCCTACAGAATGGGAGAAAAATCTTTGCCACATGCACCTCAGAGAATTAATCTCCAGGATATAAAAAGAACTCAAACACCAGAAAATCATAAATAACTCAATCAATAAATGGGCTAAGGAACTCAACAGATACTTCTCGGAAGAAGCTACACAACCGATCAGCAAACATGAAAAAAATCAACATTTCTAGCCATTAGGATAGTTTTGACTTGCATTTCTCTAAGACTTCATCTCACTCCAGTCAGAATAGCAATTGTAAAGAATACAAACAACAATATTGGCAAGGATTCGGGGGAAATGTACACTCATACATTGCTGGTGGGACTGCAAATTGGTGCAATCACTATGGAAAGCAGTATGAATATTCCCCAGAAAACTTGGAATGGAATCACAATTTGATCCAGCTATCCTACTCCTTGGTCTATACCCAAAGGACTTAAAGTCAGCATACCATAGTGACGCAGCCACATCAATGTTTATAGCAGCTCAGTTCACAATAACTAAACTATAGAACCAACCTGGATGCCCTTCAACAGATGAATGGATAAAGAAACTGATATATATATACACACACACACACACATACACATACACATACATATACATTCAATGGATGATTATTCCTCAGCCTTGAAGAATGAAATCCTATGACATTTGCCAGTAAATGGATGGAGCTGTAGAATATCATGCTAAGCGAAATAAGGCAATCCCAAAGAATCAAAGGCTGAATGTTTTCTATGATATGTGAATTCTAATTCACAATAAAGGGGTAAAGGTTAAGAAAGAATAGTTACTTTGGATTAGGCAGAAGGGAGGGAGGGAGGAAGGGGTAGGAAAGATCGGGTAATAACGTCTGACTCCTTCTATGTGCATATTTTACTACATGATCAGTGTGATTCTACATCATGTATGACCAGAAAAATGGGAGGTTATACTCTATGTATAAAGTGTCAAAGTGCATTCTACTGTCATGTATAACTAGAACAAATTACATTAGTGCATCAAGTTTAAATATTCTGATAAGTACCTTTCAATATAATTTTCATTATAATAGAATTGACATCAAATAAATAAGAAATGTAGATGAAACTTTTTTCTTGAAAATATTTCAAAAAATCATTTACATGGTTTTAAATTTGAGAGTTAATAAATAGTCCAACTGAAATTGAATTCTACGCATGTATGAGTTTGTCAAGATGAACCCAACTACTATGTATAACTATGAAGCTCCAATAAATAAGTCTCTCATCCCCTTCCTACCATGTAAACTTCCTGAAAGCATCTAAAGTTAGCAATTTCTCCTGTATACTTTAGGAGATTTCCTATATAAATACAAGCAAATATGCATATCTTTTCTTACCTGTTCTTTTAAAAAATACAAATGAAAACACCCGAGGCACACCATTTAGTACTCGCATTTTTTACTAAACAATATACTTTCGGTTACCTGAAATTTTCATTCCTCCTGCCATCATGGTATCACAGAGATGAAGAAGACCAGCGTGAGTTAGGGAAAATTGATGGGTTGCCAGTGCACCAAGAAAACTGAGCGAGGTCAACAGTGAAGCACAAGAAAAGAAGCAGGCTGAGTCCTGAACAGTGCTAGGGAAGCCCAAGAAGAGACAGGTGTGTTGTTACCTGAGGGATGGCGGATGGTCATAAGTAAGTTTAAGGTGGTGTGTCTTTAATATTAATCATTTTCTTTTGCCTCCCAGATATTGCTGCTTTTTTGATAGGTACCTCTGTTGTCTTGGGGAAGATGAAATTCCTAGGAGTTCTTTCTTTGGTGCAGCATCTAAGTATTGTGAGTCCCTAGTGTGGAGGTCTTGGAGCCCTTTGAGAAACTGTCCAAGGCTGGGGGCCCTTGTCCCAGAAAAATTCACATAGGTACAGACAAATTAGATGTTGATGGTGAGGAGTTTGTAGATGACCTGAAGCTCATTAGCAGCAAATTCCCTGAAGTAAACAGTTAGCTAACTGTTTGGCATGAGAAATAGTTTGCGTTCTGTCTGAGTTCATAACGATCCTCTTGTTTTTATGGTTTCAGGAACTTAAAAGTGAATTGTACCATTTTGGAACTGTCTATATTTACATTTGTTTTGCTTCTTCCCAGTAATGTGTCTGAGTTTGGTTATTTAGAAATTTCACATGTAGTAGTGCAGTTGTTAAGATCCCAGCTTCGTGGTCGGAATGTCAAGGGAACAAGATCAAAATTCTATCCCTGCCACTTGCCTAGTACAGGAAAGTTAAGGTCACGTTTTCATTTGCAAAGTAGGGTGGACAGTACCCTTGATGGCAAGGTGGGAGGGTTATGTGAGACGGGGAAAGCTGTGAGTGTAGTGTCTGGCTCAAATCCAGTTCATTAATGTTCTTTGTCAATTCTGCCCTAAGGATTAAGATTCTGAATATTTTGGGATGAATTACTATTAGATTCATCATTGCTTTAGAAGATAAACAATTTAATCCGCCCAGAGACTAATTGAGAAATCCAAGACCATGGAATGCCGAGTGGTGAAATTGTAGTTAGAAACATGTGGTTGGAGTTCTATTGGCCACTTGGGGGGAAGGCAGTTTTATAGGGACAGCAGACGTGTTAAGTAAGGTTTATGGAACAGGATAATTATTGTAACAGAAACCTCAACATCTTGTGTTTAGACATTCGTCTTCTCACTGCTGAAAAGCTTTTTATTACCACTACTCTTAACCAAGTATGTTAAACGGCATCCTATTCATAAAAACAAGCTGGGAAACATCCTAAAGTCATAAAGCTTGCCTTTCCTTGCCTTGGTCATGATTCCTGAGAATTAAAAAGAACCTTAGGAATAAGTGTTGAGAAATTTATTCATAGTCACGGAAAGCTCATTGAAAATCCCCTGTCTCCCAAATTTGGGAGCTCTTTCCTATCTTTGTTATTTCAAAGACTAAGACTTATCCTGTAGTCATTTCGCTTACTTTTTAACCTAAATGGGGAACAACCTAGAAGGACTTCTGAAAATTAATCGGGCCTTTGCCATGCTGAGGGGGTGTGTGCATACATACATGTATATGGACATGCACGTGTCTGTCTCTTAATTTGTATTTTTTTTCCCCAGTTATCTTATGCCTGAGAAGACACTGAGAAATAAAGGCAGGAGAAGTGCATTCATCACAGGGATCTGCCTCTCTGCCTGACTAGTGGCTCCCCAGGGAGTCTTAACAAGGTGCTGCTGAGTCCAAGTTCTTCTCCCCACCCCCAAAACAATCCAGGAGACACTGTAATTTGAGGCTGTTCTATCACCTTCACCCCAGGCTCTGCAGGACATCCCCTCCCCCTCTCATCTCTGGGCCCATCAGGGATGTGGGCAAAGGAAGCATTAAAGTGGATAGATTGATAGCCTTGTGATCACATCCATCTTCATATTTGTTGAATATTATGTCAATTATTCATCATTCAGAGATATCATTGCAGGAAAATCACATTAAGAGGAGCCAGGGAAACTAAAGGTTATAAATTCCAACCCTGTGTAGTGGCTGGTGTCTTTGGAATTCAGTGCCAGCTCTTCTGTGTTCCCATCAGAATGCAGGTGCCTCTGACCTTCCCTTTGGGGTGTTTATTATCTGGCTTCACTTCCCTTTGGAACAGAATCGGCTTCCCAGAGGTGGAGAAGAGCTGAATAAAAGTGTAAACATCATACTCCTAGATTAAGTTTCCTCCTGGTTATAGCATCACCTTGAGTTTGAGCTGTCTGAGAAAAGTACTTTTCTCCCAGTTGATTGCTCCATGGAACCAAGGTTATGTGCATGGAGGAAAAGCTGGGAACCAGGTGAGGATCCCTGCTCAGAGCCTGTGTTCCAGTGGGAATGATGGAGAGCAGGAGCACACAGACATATCAGGCAGCAGGGGTGCTGTGAAGGTGACGGCTTGGTGATGCCATAGAGAGGAAGATTGGGTCATTCAAGAAATACAAAAGAAGCGTGAGGTGAGGTGTGGAATTCAGAGACCACGTTGTTGCAGGGCATGAGTCTGCTGCTGAGCTGAGGCAGCCACAGCGGCCCTTTCTCACCCTGATTCTTGTGATCACACCAGAAAGGTTTCAGACTTATCACTCAGAGTAGCAGGCTGGGTTTATTAGAAGGAATAGGAATAAACTGGCCCGGTCACACATGCCTGTAATCCCAGCGGCTCTGGAGGCCTAGTCAGGAGGATGGCGAGTTCAAAGCCAGCCTTAGCAATGGTGAGGTGCTTAGCAACTTAGACCCTGTCTCTAAATAAAATATGAAATAGGGCTGGGGATATGGTTCAGTGGTTGAGTACCCCCAGGTTCAATCCCTGGTAACCCTCCGCCCTAAAAAAAGTTAAAGGGACATTCTCAAGGGAGAGTGAGCCATCTGAGAAGGACAGTCCCCAGTTTTATGGGAGTGGGTCCCAGGGAAGTGTTCCGAGTCCTACCCGGTTGCACCTCTTGCTTTTGACTGACATCCTAGGAACACCTGCGACTGCCTGGAGGAGGGGAGGATGTGGTGCTCAGAGCTGAGTTTGCTGCCCTTTGAGAGCCCTCGGCAAGCTTTCTTTGTGAGGGTCTTGATGTTTTGGATGCTGGGGTGATGGGGGGTTGTGACCTAGTTTTGGTGATAAGGGAGGGTCCAGGCCACCTGGTAGGGTGAGACATGATCTTGAAACAAACTCTTTTCCTAAGAGGATGTAATAGTGGCCAGGAGCGGGTTTGACATACCACTCCCCTCTAACCCCCACAATCTTTCAGGTGCTTGCCGTCAGACAAGGCTCCCTGTCTCCTTGTGGTCTCAGTCACCCTGATTGTCCTTTCCTGCTCCCTTCATGGCTGACTGACTACTTAACAATATGTGTATTTTTTTTCTGTAGCCTTTTTAATTTTATTTTTTATTAGTTGTTGATAGACCTTTATTTAACTTATTCATATGTGGTGCTGAGAATCGAACCCAGTGCCTCATACATGCCAGGCAAGTGCACTACCGCTGAACCACAGCCCCAGCCCTTCTGTAGCCTTTTTTAAAAAAATTTAATGTATTTGGGGCTGGGGATGCGGCTCAAGTGGTAACACGCTCATCTGGCATGCGAGGGGCACTGGGTTAGATCCTCAGTACCACATAAAAAAAATAAAGATGTCATGTCCACCGAAAACTAAAAAATAAATATTAAAAAATTCCCCCTCTCAAAAAATTTTAATGTATTTGTTCTAATTAGTTATATATGATAGTAGAATGCATTTTGATTCATAGTACACAAATGGAGCACAATTTTTTATTTCTCTGGTTGTACACCAAGTAGAGTCACACCATTTGTGTCATTATATGTGTACCTAGGGTAATGATGTCCATCGCATTCCCCTTCTCTTCCACTCTCTCCCCATTGCCCTATCCAAAGTTCCTTCATTCCTTGCATTTCCCCGACCCCCATTGTGGATCAACATTCACTCATCAGAGAAAACATTCAGGCTTTGTTTTTTTTTGGGGGGGGGATTGGCTAACTTCACTTTGCATGATATTCTCCAACTCCATCCATTTACCTGCAAATGCCATAATTTTATTCTCTTTTAATGCTGAGTAATATTCCATTGTGTACTTTATCCATTCTTTATCCTTTCATCTACTGAAGGGCATCTAGGTTGGTTCCACAGCTTAGCTATTGTGAATTGAGCTGCTATAAACATTGATGTGGCTGCATCACTATAGAATGCTGATTTTTAATTCCTTTGGGTATAGACCAAGGAGTGGGATAACTGGGTCAAATGTGGTTCCATTCCCAGTTTTCTGAGGAATTTCCATACTGCTTTCCATAGTGGTTGCACCAATTTGCAGTCCCACCAACAATGTATGAGTGGGCCTCCCTCCGCCCCCAATCCTTGCGAATATTCACTGTTTGTATTCTTGATAATTGCCATTCTGACTGGAGTGAGATGAAGTCTTAGGATAGTTTTGACTTGCATTTCTCTAACTGCTAGAGATGAACATTTTTTCATACATTTGTTGATTGATTGTATATTTTCTTCTGAGAAGTGTCTGTTCAGGTCCTTGGCCCACTTATTGATTGGGTTATTTTTTATTTTTATTTTATTTCTTTTGGTGTTAAGTTTGAGTTCTTTATATATCCTGGAGATTAGTGCTCTGACATGCATGTGGCAAAAATTTGCTCCCATCTGTAGGGTCTCTCTTCATGTCATTGTTTTTTTTTTTTTTTTTTTTTTTTTTTTTTTTTTTTTTGCTGAGAAGAAGCTTTTTAGTTTGAATCCATCCCATTTATTGATTCTTGATTTTTTTTAAATTAAATAGTCAATCTATCAACCTATTTTAAGTGGCTAAGAAAATCTCTTACAAATTCCCCAAGTAGGGAATGCTCAATTTCATGCCTGCTTTTAAGTGTTATTCTGGACCTAGCTTGACATAATATCATTCCAAATATTTGTCACAGAACTGGAGTTGGCCAACAGCATGGTATTTAATCTATTCTGAATGATTGCTGTATTAGATTGTGTGCTAAAACACTGATCCAGAGAGACACGTCTTGCTAAACAAATATATTCTCTAAAACATTGACTTTGTACAATTCAGTCCTGTTGCCCCTGTATTTGAATTTGCTTGCTTTTGAAAGTTGTTTTGAGCATCTACTATTTGCCAGGTACTATAGTAGTTACCTAACAAGATTTTAGGAATTTGGCTAGTATTCTAAATACAAGAAAGGATTTTAAGTAGACAATTGGCATATTTTGGTTTATGTTGGAGCCGAGTAGATTGTTTGGTGATAAGGTTGTAGTTGGAGGAATTGGAGCAGGAACAGCAGAGAAGAGGAAATGGTGGCTTCTAAGGCATGAGGTGATGGTGGCGTGGATTAGGGGATTATCTGTGGGAGCTGGTGATGAATGGACAGAGTTGGGAGCTTTTCAGGAGGCCCTGGAATTTGGAGCTAGGCACCCTGTACAGGAAGAGAATCCTCTGATGGAATATGGGGTAGGGAAGGAGAATGGAATGAGAGAAGCAGGATGGCCCCTAGTGCTTTAGGAGTTTTAGGTCTTGGTTACCCCCAAATCCAGAAAAAGGCCATTTTTAAATTTTTTTAAAACTTCTTACATACATGACAATAGTGAATGCATTACAATCATAATTATCCATTCATAGCACCATTTTTCGTAACTCTGTATATAAAGTATGTTCATGCCAAATTATGCCATTATACATGAGCTCTCTTATTTTTTTTTGCATTACAATTCTTAATATACCTTTATACCATATTTATCATATCTGTTTGTATATAGGTATGTTGACACCAAATTCACATCTTCATGCATGTATTTTGTATAATCATGAGGGTCTCCTTCCACCATCCATGCTATTCTCCTTCTCCCTCCCTTTCCCTCCCACCCTGTTCCCTATCTAGAGGTAATCTTCCTCCATGCTGTCCCTCCCTACCCCATTTTGAGTTACCCCCCCCCCCTTATATTAGAGAAGACATTCGGCATTTTTTTGGGGGGGATTGGCAAACTTAGCATAATCTGCTCTAATGCCATCCATTTCCCTGCAGATGCCATGATCTTGTTATTTTTAGTGCTGAGTAATATTCCATTGTGTATAAATGCCACATTTTTTTTATCCATTCATCCACTGAAGGGCATCTAGGTTGGCTCCACAGTTCAGCTATTGTGAATTGTGCTGCTATAAACATTGATGTGGCTGTGTCCCTGTAGCATGCTGCTTTTAGGTCCGAAAAAGGCCTCCCTGCTTTGGGGACTTTCTCACCAGCTCTGTGTCCCTGATGGCTTCCCATCTCTCCTCTATTTTCTGAGCTTTCTTTTCTCCTCTACTATGTTCTAGGGGCTGAATATCTTCAAATGGGAGGGGTGTGTATTATTTAGAGGTTTTTATTTACAGCCTACAGAATGCCCAGACCTGGGCTAGTCTTTATAGGGAATGTAACCTCTTGAGGTATTATTATGTGAACGTCCATTGTGATGCTCCTAGGAAGAGCATTCTCATGTTTATGTGACCACAGAGATGCCCTTTCCACAGTTCCCACAAGACTCTCTCATGGGACTTGGTTCCACTGAACAATATTCTGGTTATGCAGAGCATGTTCCTAGGCTCAGGATCCTGGTTCTGTCCTTTTTGGTTGCATGAACTATGTATGCTGCTTATCATGCTTAGAGCTAGCTTTCTATGTCTATAAAATGGGAAACTTACTTCCTAAGGCACTTAAGAAGATTTTAGGACAGAGACATTGTACAGGACATGTCAGATATGTGTTCTATCAAAAGTGAATTAGGGGGCTTGGATTGTGGCTCAGTGGTAGAGCACTCGCCTAGCATATGCGAGGCCCTGGGTTCGCTCCTCAGCACCACATAAAAACATAAATAAAATAAAGATATTTTTAAAAAAAGTGAATTAGAGGTGCAGTCCCAGCCACTTGGAAGGCTGAGGTAAGAGTATCACAAGTTTGAGGTCAGTCTAGGCAATTTAGTGAGTCTTTAAAAGAAATTAGCTGATACTTCTGTTCTTACTATTGCTTTCACTGACTTGTCTAGTCTTGCATCTGTAAAAATGAATCTAATAGTGTGTCCTGATATTTTGTCACATTCAATGAGTCATAGAATCAGAAGTGATAAGGACCTTAAAGGGTGTGTCTTCAAATTTCTTGATGTAACTGGGATAGAAAAGTTTGAAAAGGAGACCTTGAGTAAGATTTTTTTTAAAAAAATTATTACAATTATTAATGCAGATTAACTATACAAACTAATGGGTTTCCATGTAAAATTTCCATACAGCATATCTACCCTCCCCATTATCCTGTCTTGCCCCCTCTTCCTCCCCCAGCTTCCCTTCCTCTTTACTATTAGTTACTCTTCTACTTTCAAGTCATTTAAATTTCTTTTTTCTATGTTTAAAGGAAGATATGCAATATTTGGCTTTCAGTGTCCGGCTTATTTCTCTTCACATGATGTCCTCCAAGACCATCCATTTTCTTGCAAGTGATATGATTTCATTCTTTGAGTAGGGTTTCTTTATGGCTATGCTTTTCTCTAGTATTTCAAAAAATATTAGCCATGCAAGGATCTTCTCAAAGAAAGACTTCTTGGAATAATAACCAATAGGTGCTTCATACCAAGTCCTGTCCTTAAGGAGTCATAACCCATCTGCACGAGCTCTGATGAGCCCTGCAATAAAGAAACCTGTTAGACCCTGCTTCTTATAGAATTTCCCACTCATTTTGACTGGAGAATCCTTTTGCTCATAAGTCTTATTAATACTCTGTATAATTTGAGTACTTACAGCATCCACTAGAAACACTTCTTTAACTAAAGGAAGTCATGTTTGACACTGGTTCATCTCAGCAGCAGAGGCTGACATGGCACGAGGACTAACTGAGGGCTGGAGGTGAGAGGCAAGCAGTGAATAGCTGAGGGTCCTTGGCCGCCCACACCTTCCTCCCATCAGCCTTAGCAGCACCCAGCCTCCTCTGACTTTTTGCCTCTATTTCGTCAAGCTCTGATTGGCAGAGGCTTTTTAGGAAAAAAGAATCAGTGGAGCCCAAGGGATTTTACAGACAGGGAGGCACCATCTGGCTATGTAGGTTGATTGGTGAACTTCAGCCAAGAGAACCTAAATAAATTGTGCTTCATCCTGCCCGATTCTTCTATGCCCCTCTTTTCTGGGCCTGGAGACTTTTCAGTCTGAACCAGAGTATTTTGTAAGGGGAGGGGAGGAGAAAATCTGAATGGTGGAGAGAGATGAAAACTAAAAGCTATTGAAGTGGGCTAAATTTCAATAGCATTTCTACCTTTAAAAATGAAGAAATTCATAGAATAGTGTGAGAGATAAATAAGCTCTTTGGAGAAACATTGCAGGTTGCGGAGTAGATCCAGCAAAAGATCCCCTGGGTTTTGTCAGACATGGTGGCAGTGGAAAAGAGGTTAAAAAAAAAACACACACACACCAAAGGAGCTGTTCATTCTCATTCCTTTGTCACTAATTGGGTGACATGGGAAGTATTTTCTGTTTTAGATTTCAAGCTTGAACTCTTATGCATATTCCTGTTCTAAAACCCAGTAACAACAAAAGCCATTCATAATGGGGCACGCCTGTAATCCTAACTCGGGAGGCTGAGGAGGAGGATGGCAGGTTCAAGGCCAACCTCGGCAATTTGGCAAAGTCCTTAGTAACTTAGTGAGACCCTGTCTCAAAATTAAAAAAAAAAAAAAAAAAAAAATTCAGTCACTGTCTTCTCCCTCTAAGGACATATTCTGAGTCTCAGCAAGAGAAGGGTGAGGATCACCCCAGTCCTTTCCAGAAATACTGGCCAAAAAGCAGGTGGAGGGATTTGATATCTATAGAAACACCATTTATTCTGTGGTCCATAGAGGCTTGGAGCTTCTGTCAAATATTTGAGCTGGGAGGCTAAACAGTTTAAGCAGTGGCTAATCCAAAGGTCTATCAGTTATCTAGAAACCATGCTTCAAAATTCATTGATTGCTGATGTGCATTTCCAAAATGGCATTGTGATGTCATATCAAGCTTCTGTGAGCCGTGATCTGGTGACTGTAATCCACAGGTTGTTGGCTGGTGAGGGAATTGGGTGAGGAGGACAGTGAGCATACAGGGTTCTGGAAGCTTGGAGAAGAGCGACTGTTATGGTTTAGGTGTGAGGTGTCCCTCAAAACCTCATGTGTGAGACAATGCAAGAAAGTTTAGAGGCAAAATGATTGGGTTATGAGAGTTTCACCTAATCAGTGCATTAATCCCCTGACGGGAATTAACTGGGTGGTAACTGTAGGCAGGTAGGGTGTTCCTGGAGGAGGTGGGTCATTGGGGCATATATATTTTGTCCTTGTGAGAGAACACACTCTCTGCTTCCTGGTGGCCATGTCCTGAGCCGTTATCCTCCACTACACTCTTCTACCATGATGTTCTGCTCACCTCAGGCCAAGAGCCACAGGGTTGGTGGTCTACGGACTGAGATTTCTGAAACTGAACTCCCAAGTAAACTTTTCCTCCTCTAAAATTTTTCTTGTCAGGTCTTTTGGTCACAGCAGCAAGAAAGCTAACTGAAACAGACTCTCAGAGGCTGGGATAGTCATGGAGAAGGAACTGGACAATAGTTTTCAATTAAACAATTTCTAAAAACTAAGAGATGTATTGCACAGCACGTGATTATAGTTGATAACTATGCGTCATGCTCTTGAAAATGGCTAAGAGTAGCAGCTTGGGAGTCTGAGGCAGAAGGATCATGAGTTCAAAGCCAGCCAGCAAAAGCAAGACCCTAGGCAACTCAGTGAGACCCTGTCTCTAAATAAAATACAAAATAGGGCTGGAGATGTGGCTCAGTTGGTGAATGCTCCCAAGTTCGATCCCTGTTATCCCCCCGGTCCCCCCCCCCAAAAAAAGGGCTAAGAATAGATTTTTTTTTTAAGTGTTCTTACCATGAAAAAAAGAATCTGAGGCAAAGTACATGTTAATCAGTTTGTGGCTATTCCATGTTGTATGCATAATTCCAAACACATGAGTGATATAATCAATTTTGATGTCTATTAAAATAAATTAAAAATTTATATACATAAAATTTAAATACTACAATTATTCAAAAAAATAAATTTATTTTCTTGGTACTCAGTACCTTATTTTTCCTTCTCGGAAATACGGTGTTTTCTACATCCCTTTCAAAGAGAATCTATGCTTACATATACAAGTTTATATGTGTAGGATTTCTTTTTCTTTTTTGTAAGATGTAAATGTTACTCTACTATTCTACCATTCTTCATCTCCCCCGACCCCCAATTTAATGTTTGACTACTAGCTACTTTTCTACAAAAGAGTTGCTTCATTCTGTTTAACTTGTGGAGTATCCATTGTCTGCAAGTGTGGTAAAAGATATTCCAATATCCTCGTGATGGATATTTAGGTTGTTTCTGATTCTTGGCTACTAATAACATTTTTGTGCCATATTCTTGAGCATAGGTCTTTGTGTACTTACATATTAGTTGGTTTCCATTATTGAAATAAAATATCTGAGATACTTAAAAAGAAGAAAGATTTATCTTGGGTCACAGTTTTGGAAGTATCAGTCCATGGTTAGTTGGCTTCGTTGTTTTTGGGCCTGTGGCAAGGAGGTACAGGAGTTCATGTCAAAGGAAGCCTGCGTACCTCAAGGGCAGGAGGCAAAGAATGAGAGAGGCCCGTGTCCCATGAGTCCCTTTGAGGGCAATGACCTATGACTGCCCACCAGGCCCCGTTTCTTAAAAGTTCCACCACCTCCTTATGGGGGTCACGGGCTGCGGATAAAACTTTTAACACAAGGTACTTTAGAGGACATTCTAAACCCAAATTATTGCCCAGAATATATTAATAAAAGTGAAATTTATGGTTCTAAGAGAATGCATTAGGTTTTGATAGACTCAAATGATACGTTGGAATTACATTCCTTCCAAGTCTATAATTGTGATCCCTGTTTACACTGGGCTTATCTTTTGAATAAGATAATGAGGGGTATGCACATAATTTTCATAATAGAAAAATGTTAATAAAGACTTAAGAATAATAGCAACATGTTTGGAGATTACAAAGTGATAAGCCATATTAATAACTATGAATTATTGAATTCTTGCCAGGCTCTAAGTTTTTTTAATTTTTTAAAAAATTTTTTGTCTGGGGAGACCTCAGGGACACTCAACCACTGAGCCACATCCCAGCCCTTTTTATTTTATTTTATTTTTTAAAAATATTTATTTTTTAGCTTTTAGGTGGACACCATATCTTTATTTTACATTTGTGTGGTGCTGAGGATTAAACCCAGTGCCTGTCATGCTAAGCAAGTGCTCTACCACTGAGCCACAACCCCAGCCCCCCAGCCCTTTTAAAATATTTTATTTAGAGACAAGTTCTAAGTTGCTTAGGGTATCGATGAGTTGCTGAGGCTGGCTTTGAACTTATGATCCTCCTGCCTCAGCCTCCCAAGCCTCTGGGATTAGAGCCACTGCACCTGGCTCTGAGTTGTTTATGTGTACTATTTCACATAATCCTCGGCTCTATATGGCAGGTTCCATTATTATTGTCATTTGACAGTTGAGAACAGTGAGTCTTAGAGAAGTTGTTTTCTCAAGGTTATACAACCAGTGAATTGACAAAAGTCGGGACTATCCAACTTCAAAGCCCAAACTCTGAAACATGAAATTTTATCTCTGAAGTGCGTGTGTTTGCATGGACAAATTTAGGAGAATACAAAATGTTTTTTAGAATTTGACCAAATATTGAGACTTTATTCAGTTTAAGGGAAGTTTAAGGTCATCTCATTGCATGTTCCACCCTACACAGAAATTTCTTCTGCATTGCCATCTGGTGCTCCAGTGATTTTAACTTGAAACAGATGTTAAGGTTCCCTGTGGTTAGAAGGCTTTTCCAGCCATGGACTATTCCAATCTGTATCCCAGA
This sequence comes from Urocitellus parryii, assembly GCF_045843805.1. Classification (NCBI taxonomy): domain Eukaryota; kingdom Metazoa; phylum Chordata; class Mammalia; order Rodentia; family Sciuridae; genus Urocitellus; species Urocitellus parryii. The sequence goes on from NC_135531.1 coordinate 100,560,451, forward strand.
GTTTACTCACAGACCCCAGAATCACCTCTGAATAGTTACCCCTCCTCTCTTGTTCCCTCACCAAATCTGATTGGCATCTCCATGAGAAGATGGGATTTTTGCAGGATACTGCCTCAGAACAGTCTGATCTGTGTGGCTGGACACCATGATGAATGAGAAAATTCTTTCATATATTTAGTTGACAGTTGACTTCATTCAACTTTAACTAGTTTAACAGTTCTGGTTCATTAAGTCATAAAGAATAAGGTTAGAAGAGGGAAGGAGGGGAGGGGGGGCTATGGGGATGGGAAGGATGGTAGAATGAGATGGACATTATTACCCTATATATATGAGTAAGACTCTACTACTGGAGTGACTGCACCGTGTATGACCAGAGGAATGAGAAGTTGTGTGCCATTTGTGTACAATATGTCAAAATGCATTCTACTGTTAAATAAATAAATAAATAAATAAATAAAGGGGGAGGATAAGGTTAGATTCTTATTGAATTTTCTCTTTCTGATAGGTAGAGGAGAAGTAGAATGTAATTCAGAATAAAAAGGGATTCTCATAGGCTTCTGGCTCAGCAGTTTGTTGAATTCCGCATTTTGGTTTGACATGTGAATCTCCGGCATAAGAGCCTTTGGTCATTCTTTCTTAATCTGTGGTTCCAAAGTTTGATTTTTACCTAGATTGACTAGAGACCTTATACCTCTTATTGGATAAAACCTGGAATTTGTTTCCTGTAGGAGCTGAAAGACATTACTCTCAGAATTATCTTTGAGATGTAGGGCCATGCATTCCATGGAATGGATACTGTGGTGAGAACAGAAGGTTCTTGGGCTGAGGTGTTGATCAACTGTACAGCTCTAGAAAGCCTGGATCTGTCCGGTGCAAAAGGGCCTAACCTGGGAAGGACCCTAGAGGGCAGTTACCAGTAGGGGCTCCCTTGGGTGGTAGCTGTAGTGGGACTTTGCTTATTCTGTCATCAATTTCAGGTATCACATCCTCTCCATGAAGTTTTGATCTTGGCAGGAAAGCAGAGGCTGGAGTCACTGTCCAGTAGCACTTCAGGACTCTGTGAGGAAATTGTGAGGTATGGATTGGGGCATTCCATGGCTGATGGAGCCTTATAACCACCCAGAAACCTTATTACTTTTCCAGGCTAATAGAGGGCAAATCTGGATTCAGAATAGTTTTAGAATCAGATATTTTATTTCTCCCAGGTAGCTTTCACCAAGAATTTTGCACACTTGAGGTCTGGCCCATCTCATTGAATGATCAAGACTCTGAATTCAGATTGAATCATGCTTTGGTTGTGCCCTTAATAAGTTTAGTTTCTAAGCCTCTATTTTATTTTTTGGTGGGTGGAAACTCGGGGGCACTCAACCACTGAGTCACATCCCCAGCACTATTTTGTATTTTATTTAGAGATGGGGACTCACTGAGTTGCTTAGCACCTTGCTGTTGCTAAGGTTGGCTTTGAACTCGTGATCCTCCTGCCTCAGCCTCCCAAGCTGCTGGGGATTACAGGCGTGTACCACTGCACCCGGTTTATTTTTTAAAAATAAAAAAATTTTCCAAAATTTTCTTTTCCCATGGTAGGAATAGAACCCAGGGCCTTGTCCATGCTAGGCAAACACTCTGCATTTAGTTATAGCCCCAGCCCTTATTCCTTTTTCTTTTTAAGGTTGGGATAATATCCTCTGTAACTTACACTATTAGTCTGATGGGATCTGACCTATAAGTGGTGTTTACTAAGCACTTACTAGTGAGATATGGTCCAACATAACTCTTTGGTGAACAGCACCTGGTGTGTACACAGAGAATTTACTTTACAAAAATACTTGAAAACGTTACTTGCTTTAACATACTTTTATTTCATAGGTGGTATATAAATAGGTGAAGTCAATAAAAATTAGATTGCTGTGAATTCTTGGGTGGTAGGTTTGAAATGAGATTTCATTTTTGATTGGATCAGTACCAGCATTCCATAAATCTATCCCACTCCTTGAGGCACCCAATGTTCTTGAATGCATCTTTGTCTGTTGCTTAGGTAGCAGGCAATCTGCCTGGAGCTGGTTATAGAGGCCTAAATTCAGAGTCTGCCTACCTATAAGGGCCAGAAAGATGTACGACTTCACTTCCCTGAAACTGTTATTAGAAAACAAGTACACTAACCCATCAAGAGAATGAGAGGGGAAGGAGAGGGGTGCTCCCTGGGGAGAGGGAGGATAGGACATAAAAGGGTGAGTTGTGATGGATCCGTCAGCACCTGTAAACAGAGGTGTGAGCCTGGGGCTTTGCTGGCTATTGGAAATCCAGTCCAGATGTTCCATGACTCATTCAATTGCTATTCAATTTAAGTCTATGCCATTCGTACATTTAATAGGATTTTATGAGACATTTTATAGTCAGTGCCTGTCACTGTTTGGAGAAATAATATCGGAAGTAATATATAAGATCCAACCTTCTTTCTTGTTTCATTTCTTTGTTGGATGGTTCCTGAAAAAAAATAGCTCTCTAAAATCTAGTGTTCCTCAAAAATATCTGTACTTCAATATAGTGAAAGTGAATTATAACGAAATAAAATGAGCCCTAATTTTTTGTTATTAGAGTCCATAGACATAAAAGTACTCTGATAAAAGGGCCATAAAAATTTCCCAAATGCTTACTTTAAAATTCTGACCTTAATTCTACATGGTCTGGTGACAAATGACTTGTACCAGGGCTCTAGTTCACATAGCAACTGCGGATCCCCTCCCTTCAGCGCTCAGCTTTGCATCTCCACAAGAAACCAGACAAAAATGAACAGAGATCTTCTAGCCTCCAAGTGTGGTCAGGATTTGTGCAAAGGTCTTCCAGGACACTCTGGTTTGTGTTTCTGTGGCCACTTGGGGTGAGCAAAAAGGAAAATGGCAGCCAGGGTGTGCTGTGGGTGGGAGGCTTCATCGTGGGGTGTGCTGAGCAAACACTCCGAGCTGTATCCTCAGAGGGAAGTTTCCAGTGCTACTAATTTTTATTTCTCCTGAAAATTATGCCTGGTCCAGGGATGTGACAGGTGATTGAGTGTATGGCTGAGAGCATGGAAGAAAAAAATAAGAAGCTAGTTTCCCAATTCTTCCTGTATTAAGGGTCCCATTATGTTTACATTTTCTGCCAGCTACTCCTGTTTCTAAATATATATACTTTTTTGCAGGGGGTACCAGGGATTGAACTCGGGGGGCACTCAACCACTGAGCCACAGCCCTATTTTGTATTTTATTTAGAAACAGGGTCTCACTGAGTTGCTGAATCTTTTGCCATTGATGAGGCTGGCTTTGAACTTGAGATCCCCTTGACTCGGCTTCTGGAGCCGCTGGGATTACAGGCATGTGCCACTGTGCCTGGCTATACATACCTCGATATTTTTGAGTATGTAACTTCCTAGATTTTTGGCATAAACTCTCAAAATTGTATGCTTCCTATACAAATGTTCTGTAGATTGTCTATTTCAGGAAATTGAAATGTCCACTTGGGGTTTGGTCAGACAAAAGTCCAGCTCTTTCCAGGTTGGTGATAACAACTTCAAGAACCATTTGGTATCTAGGAGAGGTGCCTAGAATAAATCCTAAGTGGATTTGTCAGTGCTTTTTCTTACTTCACCTGAGAAAAGAGTGTGAGAATGTAGGCCTGGGTTATAGTCAGTGTTCTTTCCTAGCTCCCTGCCTTGAAATAGGCTTGCTTAGCAGAAAGAAACCACTAAGAATTAGAACTGGTCACACAAAGATTGGTTTAAGAGACATAGACCAATTTGAGTCTGCTTTTAAAACACAAGAAGTTCCTGTGATATCATAATTTCATGGATGATATTTTTTTCACTTCTTCCAGTGTTTTTCATTTTTATAAATATGCACGCAGCTTCCTACCAATTTAAACATGCTCGGAACCTTTTGCTCTGAGAACCATGATTGCCTTTCAGCAGCCTCTCTGGGACCATCGTCTCAATCCAAGACGGGGAGCCTTAATCTCTAATCTCCTTCCTTGAATCATGTTAGGGTCGACCAATCTGAGCATATGTCAGATTTGAACCAAGGTTTGTAGGCAGAGGTCCAGAGAATAATAAGGAATAATTCCACTATGATCTGGTTGACAAAAAACACAAAAATGAATGAACTGGCTTTATAGAAAGCCTCGACCTGAATTCAAACAGGAGACGGACATGAAAGGAATGAAGCCTTGCTTCAGTCCAAGATGGGGCATTCTTACTGCTGTACCAACCACCAAACAAGCAATATCCTCGGGCCAGTCACCCTAAAATATCAGAAATAGCCAGCCAGGATTCAAATTTTAAACATGCACAAATTTTGTCTCTGGATTGTATTATGAAGCTTTTATGTGAAACATGTTTTTTGTAATGAAAACCACATTGGAGATGTTTAGTAATCATATTCTGTTACTGGTACCAAGACTGCTAGGGGAAAGTTTTTGCACTTTAAGGAAGTGCTTTTGGCATTTGATAATATAGACAGAGAAACTGAGACACAGTCCCTCTCCTGGATGTGCTAATTATTTTGAATAACTGTTCATATGATGCACTCATGCTGATTACTGCCTGTTTCAATAAACACTATAGAAAAATTCATGCACCCTATTGCTGGTACTGGCCCTAAACCCCTCCCCATCCCAATAGTTGGTGCCCATTTGCTTTTAAAATCCACTTTCTGTCTTAAATCATGTCAGACAAATATATTCTAATATAAGTTTTTAATTTAATTTGTGGTGCCTTGCATAATGGTCAGAGGCTCATGTGTTTGTTAAGGTCGAAATAAACTATTTTTAATGCTATCGAAAAAAAAAAAAATTTCATGGATGAGAAGTGAGACACTGCAAATGAATAAATACTGTGGTCTTTGGAGGAAAGTAATTGGGTTTTGAATCTCTCTGTATCCTTAGATAAGAAATTGATTTCTCTGAATATTCATTTCTTCATCTTTGAAATGGGAATAATAGCTGTTTTTAGAAATCTATTCAACAATTATTTTGAGAGCCTGTTATAATACCTTAAGACACTATAGGAGTTTGTTTGCAAAAAGCCCTAGCAAGTAAGTGCTCAAAAGATAACTATGAATAATAACAATGAGAGGAATAAATTAAAGCCCCAGGATCCAGCATGGGAGGTGGTCAAGCACAAGTGTCAAAGCCTGTATGTCAAATCTTTCAGCCATCTCAATTCTAATTCAGCTGATGTCTGAATTTATTATTAAGGTTCTTCATCCTCCAAAGCCAACACAGTCCACGTGATGTTAGGATTTTGGTTAGGGATTCAATTGCATCTTTCCCTAGCCTTCCTATCTGCTTATTACATGTAATTAAATGTGTCATTTACTTTAAACGGCTTTCAAATCAAGACTCTCAAAATGAGAAGGGAAGAAAAAGTTTCTGCCAAGATATAACAGGATCAAATTCACTCACTTGCTTGTTTGCCCTTTGGTATTTATGGAGTATCTTTTGGGTGTTTGGCACTGAGGACATGGTAAAACAGGAATTTTTTTCATAGGCAGACAAATATTTAAGTTTATTATTCAACATTACAGGGTTAGGAACTATAATAGAGATTGTGGTAGACAGAATTCTAAGGTGGCTCCCAAGATTCTGGACCCCTGGGTACACACCGCCTCCTACCAGATAATTCCTTTCTCTGGAGGCTGATAAATATGGGGTTCACTCTTGTGACCATGGGGATAATCATTTGACTTTGAGCTAATTTAAAAAAAAATTCCTGGATAGACTTGAACTGATCAAAAGAGCCCTTAATGGGGACTGGCCCTTCCTGAAGTCAGAAGAGAGAGAGTAGGAGAAGGCTTCTTGCTGACCTTGAAGTCAAGCCTCCATAAATCCTACAGCTGCAAAGAAATGAGTAATACTAATAACTGTGCTAGCTTGGAAGAGGACTGAACTCTGAGGTCCTAAGCAGGATCCTGCTAACCTTACCCAGACTCCTGCCCCAGGGAAACCATGAGAGATAATTTTGTGGTGTTATTGTTACTGAGTTTGTAGTAATTTGTTATGTGGCATAGAAAACAAACACAGAGGCACATATAGATTGGCATGACAGGAACCTTTCCCACTCCTACAAGCTGCTCTCTGCTGGACTACATGGAACTGGATAAAACTGAACCTTGTGGGTGCCAGTGATTGTGAAATTCGTGAAGTGTGAACTGTTGGTAGATTAATGGAGAGGAAACCAAACATCTGAAGATTATTTCATGGATTGTTTATTATTTCCATTCCATTAATACTTATTGAACATAGTTTATGTGCCACATATTGTTGAGCTTATGTGAAAAGGGGAAAGTTCAAAGAGGGATAGTGCAGAATTTGCCCTCAAGGAGATTTCTCTTTATTCCATTGTTAGCTGTCTACACTGTAATATCCAAATGGAGAACTAAGGAATTTACTGGGAGAGTCTCAAAGGAGAGAAATGATTAATTCACTGAGTTTAGGGAAAACTCGGATTGCAGCCTTTGAGCTAGGACTTGAAGGCTGTTCCCACTGGTGCTGCTGGTTGCCTTTCTAAGAGCCATTCCTTCTTCTTTTTTTTTTTTTTTTAAATCTGTGCTTCCCCAGGGTGATTCACAAATTGATCCCAAATAATCTATAACCTGTTCTTACAAATATAGTTCACGGGAATGACTTACCTATTGCCCTGTCTATTGTCCCTGGCTACTTTTGCAACTATGCAGGCATTTGGATGATTGTGACAGAACGTATGGTTCACAAAAATCTAAAAAATATTTATTTTACTATTTGGCCCTTGTGAGGGCAGAAGTTTTTAAGTTTGGAATCCCACTGGTCAATGTTTGCTTTTGTTACCTGTACTTTTTTTTAAAGATGTTTTTGGTTATACATGGACATGATATCTTTGTTTATTTTTATGTGGTGCTGAGGATGGAACTCAGTGCCTCACATGTGAGAGGCAAGCGCTCTGCCACTGAGCCACAACCCCAGCTCTTGTTTCCTGTACTTTTGGGATCCTATTCAGAAAATCATTGCCCATAACAATGTCTTGAAGTAATTCCCCTTTATTTTCTTCAGTAGTTTTAGAGTGTCAGGCCTTCCATCTAGGTCTTTGATTCACCTTGACTTGATTTTTGTAGAGGGTGAGAGTTGGTGGTCTAGTTTTAGTCTTCTGCATGTGGATATCCAGCTTTCCCAGCACCATTTGTTGGAGAGGTGTTCATTCCTTCTCCAAGGCATGTTATCGGCACCTTTGTAGAAAATCAGTAGGCTCTCCATGTGTGGGTTTCTTTCTGGGCTTGTTATTCTGTGCCTTTGGGCTGTGTGTCTGTTTTTATGTCAGTATAATGCTGTTTTGGTTCCTATGGCTCCATCCTTTGACTTGAAATCGGGTAGTGGGATAGCTCCAGCTTTGTTCTTTTTGCTCAGGATTGGTTTGGTTATCTGGAGTCTTTTGTGCTTCCATATGAATTTTAGGATTTATTTTTATTTTAAAGACTTTTTAGATATACATGACAGTAGAGTGTATTTTGACATGTTATACATACATGGAGTATAACTAATTAGAATCCCATTCTTGAGGTTGTACATGATGTGGAGTTAGACTGGTTGTGTATTCATAGATGAATATAGGAAAGTTATGTCCAGTTCATTCTGTCTTTCCTATTCCCCTCTCCCCTCCCTTCCCTTCATTTCCCTTTGTCTAATCTACTGAACTTCTAGCCCCCTCCCCGTGTTGTGCATTAGCATCTGCATACCAGAGAGAACATTCGACCTTTGGTTTTTTGGGACTGGCTTATTTTACCTAGTATGATAGTCTCTAGATTCATCCATTTACTGGCAAAAGTCATAAAGTCATTCTTATGGCTGAGTATTATTCCATTGTGTATATATACCACTTTTTCTTTATCCATTCATCCATTGAAGGGCATCTAGGTTGGTTCCATAGCTTAGCTATTTTGAATTGAAGTGCTATAACTCTTTGTGTCACCGAGTATGCTGATATTAAATCCTTTGGGTATATACTGAGGAGTGGGATAACTGGGTCAAACAGTGGTTCCATTCCAAGTTTTCTGAGGAATCTCCATACTTCTTTCCATAGTGGTTGCACCAATTTGCAATCCCACCAGCAATATATGAGTGTGCCTTTTCCCCCACATAAGGATTTTTTTCTTAGCTTTGTGAAGAATGCCACTGGCATTTTGATAGGGAGGGCATTGCATCCGTAGATCACTTTTGGTGGTATGGACATTTTAACAGTATTAATTCTTGCAGTCCATGAATTTGAAAGTTCTTTCCATTCTTTTCATCTCTTTCTTTCACGAGTGTTTCACAATTTTCATTATGGAAGTCTTTCATTTCCTTGGTTAAGTTTATTCCTAGGTATTTCATTTTTTATAGCTGGGCTTGGCTTCATGATTTCTTAGCAAATCTATTATTGGTTCATAGAAAAGATTTTTGTATGTTAATACAGTATCTTGGTACTTTACTGAATTCATATATCTGCTCTAGTAGTCTCTTGGTGGAGTCTTGAGGTTCTTCTATAGATTGAATCTGCTATAGATTGAATCATATTATCTCTAAATAGAGATTGTTGGGCTTTCTCCCTTCCTATCTGTCTTTTATTTCTTAGCTAGAGCAATTGAGGAAGCAAATTTCTACTGAACAAGAGTGGATGCTCTTGTCTTGTTTCTGATCTTAGAAGAAATGGTTTCAGTTTCTCCCCATTCAGTATGAAGTGGCACCCTCTCCTCCACAGAAAATCTTAACTAAGCTTCTCCAGAAATCTTCACCATAATTGATTTTAGGACTATCAGCACAAGAGTCTCTACAAAAAAGGTCAATGTAGGTAAACTTCCTATTTTCCTGTTGCTCTATGTTACTTGGCCAGTGGCCTGGGAGAAATCAGCACTTCAGGTGCTGAACGCCCCTTTACTAGTTTTTCACAAACATTTATGCAGTATAGTAGTTTGTAAAAGTGTTTGCAAATGCAAAATATTATAATAAAAAGACAAACCCTTCAAGATGAAGCTTCATAGAGATGTCTGATTTCTAAGATAAGAGAAGTTACCAGCTGGGCTCCATGGTAACAGCTAGCAGGGGGAGGCAAGAAAGGGGAGAATAATCTCTCCCTTTCTCAGGTGTTGTCCTTGAAGGGTTAACTTGCTCAAAACAGGGAAAATAAAAGCTGCTTTTATGTGAACTTCTGTAGACTGTGAATTTCTGAGTCCCTCCCCTTACATGCTGGGTATAAAGTTCTGAAACTACCTGAACTCGGAGTTCAGAGAGTTAATTGATTTCAGTAAAAGCTGTGCCCTCTGAACTTGGCTACAGCCAAATAAAACTGTTTCCTGCTATCTTTGGTGCCTTGCCTCATCTGTCCACTACAACAAGTATGATGATGACTATCTGCTTATCATCTGTAGTCTTTATTATGTTGAGGTAGGATCTTCTATACTTAATTGTTCAGGAATTTTATCAGGAAGGGACATTGACTTTCATTAAATCCCTTTTCTGCATACATTGAGATGGTTGTATGATCTTTATCCTTTATTCATTCAATTGAATGCAACAAATTGTATTTATCAATTTGTGTATATTGAGTTATCCTTGTATCCCTGGGTTGAGGCTAACTTAGTCTTGCTGAGTGATTTTTTTTTTTCTTAAAATGTGCTGTTGAAATTTGATTTGCTAGGACTGTGTTGACAAATTTTGTGCTAATGTACATCAAGGCTATTAGTCTTGAGTTTTTTTGTTGTGTCCTCATCTGGTTTTGATAACAAGGTAATGCTGACTTCACAGGATGAATTTGGAAGCAGTTCTCACTTCCAATTCTTTGTTATATTTTGAAAAGAATTGGCATTAGTTTTTCATTAAATGTTTGGTAAAATCTAGCAGTGAAGCCATCTGGTCCTGGGCTTTTGTTAGAGATTTTTATTACTGTTTGATTCTTATTATTTGTTATTGGTCTAGGAAGGGTATTTATATCCTTATTGTACAATTTTGGTAGTTCAAATGTGTCCAGAAATTTGTTACTTTCTATTAGGCATTCTAACTTATTGGCATATAGTTTTATAATAATCCCTAATGAACCTTTGTATTTCTGTGTTATTGGTTGTAATGTCTCCTTTTTCATTTCTGATTTTATTTATTTTGGTCTTCTTTCTCTTTTTGGTTAATCTAGCAAAAGTTTGTTGAATTTTGTTTAGTTTTTCATAAAAAGCAACTCTTTATTTCACTGATCTTTTATATTTTCTTTTTTTTGGTCAGGTATTGGATTTTATTTTTTATTTTTTAAAAATTTTTATTATTAGTTGTTCAAAACATTACATAGTTCTTGACATATCATATTTCATACATTTGATTCAAGTGGGTTATGAACTCCCATTTTTACCCCGTATACAGATTGCAGAATCACATCGGTTACACATCCACTGTTTTACGTATTGCCATACTAGTGTCTGTTGTGTTCTGTTGCCTTTCCTATCCTCTACTATCCCCCCTCTACCTCCCCTTCCCTCCCCTCCCATCTTCTCTCTCTACCCCATCTACTGTAATTCATTTCTCCCCCTTGTTTTTTCCCTTTCCCCTCACTTCCTCTTATATGTAATTTTGTATAGTCTGTAATTTATTTCTTCTCTGATCTTTGTCTTCTAATTTTGGGTTGGGACTGTACTTTTATAAATCTTTGAGATACACCTTTAGGTTTTTTATTTGGTCTTTTTTTGATGTAGGCACTTCCTGTTATAAATTTCCATTTGCTGCTTTGATGTATCCCATATGTTCTTGATTGTGGGGTTTACATTTTCATGTTTTGAGGAATTTTTAAATTTATCTTTTATTTGATGCATTATTTGTTCAAAAGTGTTGTTTAACTGCATGCACTTGTATATTTTCTACTGCTTTCAATTTCCATTGTGATCAGAAAAGATACAGGATATGATTTCAGTTTTTAATGTGTTAAGACTTGTGGTCCAATATATGGTGTGTGCTAGAGAAATTCCATGCACTGATAAAAAGAATGTGTATTCTATAACTGTTGGATGACATGTTCCGTAATGTCTATTTAATCTGTAATACAGTACGAATCTGTTTCTTTGCTGAATATTTGGATGAAAGTTTGGCATGAAGCTCCCCACTATTATTTTATTGGAGCCTATCTTTCTGTTTGGGTTTAATAGTGTTTTATAAAACTGGTGTGTTGACATTAGGTATGCATAGATGTATAGTTATTACATGTTATTCAGTTGATCCTTTGATCACTGTGTAGTGACCATCTTTGTCTCTTCATGCAGCTTTTGCCCTTTATCAGTTTTGTCAATATGAGAAGAGCGTGTTTTAGGATTCCATTTACTTGGATTATTATTTTCCATCCTTTCCCTTCCAGTCTGTGTGTGTCTTTACTAAGGAACTGAATTTCTTCTAGGGGCAGCATATTTTTGAATTTTTTTTTTTAAATTCAATCAGTGAGTCTGTGTATCTTAGTTAGTGGACTTAGTCTGTTTACATTCAAAATCATTATTGACAAGGAAGGACTTACTCCTGTTATCTTGTTGATTTTTTAAAAATCAGATTATTATTTTTTCTTGCTCTCCTGTTCATCTTTGTGATTTGATTTTTGTATTGATAATGATTGGTTCTTTTCTCTTTTATGTATCTTGTTCAGTGGGATCTATACCTTCAAGATCATTATTTTTTCACTTTTATATAAAGAATACCCTTCAGAATCTCTAAGGCTGGTTTGGTGCTCATGAATCGCCTTAGTGTTTGCTTGTCTTGGAAGGACTTTATTTCTCCATTTCTGAAGCAAAGCCTTGCTGGTTTTAATATTCTTGGTTGGCAGTTGTTTTGTTTCAGGACTTGGAATATGTCAATCTATTTCCTCCTGATATATAGGATTTCTGCTGAGAAATATGTTAGTCTAAGTGGGGGACACCTTTAAATCTGAGCTGACACTTTTCTTTTGCAGATTTTAGAATTTTTTCTTTGTTTTATACTTTTGACAGCTTGACTATAGTATGCTGTGGTGATAAACTTTTCTGGTCATGTCTATTTGGGATTCTATAAGCCTCAGGTACATGGATATCTATAGCTTTCCAAAGATTAGGAGAGTTTTTTTTTTTTTTTTTTTTTTTTTGCTCTCATTTCATTGAATATATTTTGTTTGTCACTAACTTTTTTCTCTTTGCCTTTGGGTATTCTGGAAATGCAAATATTTATTTAATGGTATCCCAAAGGTTTTGAATGCTGTCTTTAGCATTCAAAAATGTTTTGTCTGAGGCTGGAGTTGTAGCTCAGCAGTATAGCACTTGCCTAGCATATGCAAGGCCCTGGGTTCCATCCTCAGCACCACATATAAATAAATAAAATAAAGGTATTGTGTCCAACTACAACTAAAATATAAATATTAAAAAATGTTTTGTCTGGTTGTTTTGGTCAGCTATTTCATTGCTGTGACTAAAACTGATCAGAACAATTGTAGAGAAGGAAAAGTTTATTTGAGGGTTCAGAGTTTCAGGGGTTTTAGCCAAAAGAAGGCTGACTCTATTACTTGGGGTTCAAGGTGAGGCTTAACATCATGAGGAGAGGGTGGTGGAGGGAAGCAGCTAACATCATGGTGATCAGAAAGCAGAGAAAAAGACTCCAATCTTCAGATACAAAGTATACACCTGTAGCCACTCCCCCAATGAATCACTTCCTCCAGCCACATCCCACCTGCCTTCACTTACCTCAATCCTTATCAGGGGATTGATTGACTGATTAGGTTAAGACTCTCTGAAACACAACAATTTGTGTCAGGTACTCCTTTAGGAATTTCACATTGAGTAATGCATTTAATCCTCACAACAAGTGTATGAGGTAGGTGGTATTATCACTTTCATTTACAGACGAAGAGAAAGTAACTTGTTCAGGACTGTGCATGGAATGGAGCCAGGATCAACATGCTCCACATCAGAATTTGGAGAATTATGACCTGAGTGACAAGTCCTCCACCCCCATTTTTGTTTTAAAAAAGTTGCTTTGGAACACAGTCATGTGTTTATGTATAGATTAGCAATAGATATTTTCACACTACAGTGAACAAAGATGAGCAATTACAATAGACTATAGCTTGCACAGCCTACAATATTTACTGCCAAGTCCTTTATATGAAGAATTCGCTGGCTTGTGTTCTAAATCATGATGTTACATTGGATTTTACCATCTTAGGCTTCACATGGTGGCAAGATGGTGGCAGCTACTCTTGTTCCTAATCTGTTTTTGTTCATATTCATTAAGAAACAACATATGTAATTCTTGGCTTGTTGCGACTGAGCTCTAGAATAGAGATTGGCTTGCCCTTATTGGGCTAATTTAGGTCATCTCTGAACTGACCAGGTTTCCTCCTCTAGCCCTGGAGCTAGGAATGTTAGGTCAGCTTCATCCAAGATACATGGCTTGGGATGGAAAAGAGTGGTTAACCCCAAGAAAACAAATCCAGGGGATTTCCTGTAAGGAAGAGGGCAGTCTCTAGGTAGTGAAAATAAATGTTGGCTGTATGAATAATGCATGTTCAGTGTATTTTCCTATCGAATGAGATAAATGGAAATAATTTGGTGTAAGTGAAAATGTTGGATAGAAATATTTTAGTAATGTGCCTAGATGGGCATCTGTGAAATTGATGTATTCACACTCACCTCTTATTAGAGGCAGTGGTTGTCCTTTCTGGAGACTCCCAGGAACAAGTTCATTGAATGTGAGAGAATGAGGAGGAATTTTGAAAGGAAGGTGAGAGGGTGAACTTGCACCTAGCTCCTAGGTTGAACTGGTTCTCTTTGATCTATAGCTTCTGCCTCCTCTGCAACTCTTTTTTTTTATCCTATTAAGAATTTTATGCTTCCTCACCTTGTCCTTCTGCAGATTCAGAGCTAAACATTTTCTTGATGACTCGGTCATCATTATAAGCATACTATCCTAGATCATGGTATAGTAATGCCCTCCAGGGCTCTTGATGTGCAGTTGGGGCTGTCTTCTTCAACACCCTACTTGGTGTTTTTAGGATGCTCAAGTTTCTCTGTTAGTCATTAGAAAAATCTTTTAAACTATGAAATATAATAGGCATACAAAAATTGTGTTTAACAAATGTTGAACTTGGTGAATTACACAGGGAAAACCCTTTAATAGGAACTTGGTATTGCATTAGTCTCTCAGAAGCTCTTTGCATGCCTCCTCTGGTCACATCCCTTCTTTTACCTAAAGATACCCATTGCTCTTAATTCAACAATAAACTATTCCTCGCTTTTCTTTATAGTTTTACCATAGTAGTATGCATCTCTAAAAACAATGCTTCCTGTCTTTCACTAACTTTCCTGTTAGTGAATTCTGTGTAATTATGAAGAATTTTTTTTAGGTCTGTTTTCTTTTTCTTAACCTCATACTGATGAGAGTCATCATGTCCAATGTAAAGTTTCAGCTCAACTGTTTTTATTGCTAGTCATCTGTTTTGTGTGAAGAACACATTGTTTTATTCTACTATGGATGGTCATTTTTCCTATTTTTTTTAACATCAGTAGTGCTATTTTGAATTTGTCTTTTGATGTACACATGCATTTTGGGGTATATACTTTTTTTAAATACTTATTTTTTAGTTTTAGGTGGACACAACATCTTTATTTTATTTTTATGTGGTGATGAGGATCACACCCAGTACCTCATTCATGCTAGGCGAGCACTCTACCACTGAGCCACAAGCCCAGCTGGGGTGTATATACTTATATGTGACTTATAGGGCCTAGCCCCGTTTTTATTTATATATTTATATATACATATGTATATGTATTATGGTATACATATATATGTGTAGATAAATATAAAGAATAAAGATCAATCAATCAATCAATCATGGGGTTATAGAGTATGAAAATCCCCAACATCAGGAGACAGTTCTAAAGGGTTTTCCAAAGTGATAGATTTATTTGTGCTCTCACCAGCAGTGTAGGAGAGTTCCAGTTGTGGATATCTTTGTTAGTGTCATTTCTTCAAATTTCATTCATTTTGTCAACATACAATACTATTGATATTTTCCATTTATTTAGAGAACATTTCTTATGTTCATTGACATTTTTGGACATATTCTTCTGTGAACTGCCTTTAAGTTGCTTATGCACGTCTCTACCAGGTTTCTGTTTCTTAAAGAGTCCTACAAATCATGTTATATTTTTATTTTTCAAAGCGGGAACTCTGGTTCTCTTTGTTGCTTTGTGTGGCATCCCTCCTCTGCCTGCCCCTTAACGTGTGCTCCTGGGATTCTCTCCTTAGTTAACACACTCTTGCAACACAGTCTCCATGTAATCCCCTCTACAAAGGCCAAAACACCCTTATGTATCTGACTATCACATCCAGTGACATCTCGGTGATCTTTATCCCCGTGACTGCTGGGCATTGCTCCACCTGGTGGCTCAACTGGCCCCTCACTCCTTGGTATATCCAGAATTGGGTTCTTCATCTTTCCGTCTTCAGGCTGCCCCTATTTCTTCATTCTCCATCTCTTTTCAAGGCCATCGCCTATTATCTAGGCTATCAGCCTGGGCATCTCTATCAACCTGCTTTCTTTGCTTTTATAAAATCAACCTCTAAGTTATATTTTTTTTTTCCCTCATCATTTCTTCCTCCATTCCCAGTTGAGATTTTTATCATGCTGCATCTGGGCCACTTCAACATTTTTCCTGAGTGGCTCCCTGCTTTCAGTCTTGTCCACTTCAAATGTGTCCTCTACACTGTTGCCAGAGTGATTTAAAAAAAAATGCAATTCCTGCTATGTCAGTTCTCCCTTCAGATCTTCTAGCAGCACTCCACAGCCTGCTGTGTGAAGTCTAAGCTCTTTAAATGGCCCTCTACAATCTGGGCTCTGCTCTTACCGACACTCAAGCCAGTCTTCACCAAGAGCCTTCCCTTTAGCAAATCAAACTGCTTGTGCTACTCAGAAATGCGTGGTGCTTCACCACCATGTGTCTTTGCTGAAGTTCATGCCCACCTGGTTGGCTCCCGTCATCCTTTATGATTTGACCCACTTTGTTCTCATGCAGGAGAATGCACGTTCTAACTCTGAATGCCCCTAATGACCTGTACATATGTCTGCTATTTTGTTTACCATGTTCTATTGAGATCATCTGTTTGGAGTAACATTTCCTATGGGAAATGTTATGTTCCTTGAGGACAGGGACTCTGCCTTGTTTATCTCTGCAGCTTACTCTTTCCACACAATAATGTGTGGAATAATTGGGAAAGTAATTTGTAGGAAGATAATAACTCATAGCATTTAATCTTCTAGTTAATGATATTTAACATGGTAAGCAAATGGAGTTTGCAAACCTGTGCCAGTATGGATGTCTGTGACTCTTGGCATGAGATGTTCCTAGTGCCACTTGGAAAATTGTCTTTGAAGGGTACCCTAATGGAAATGCTGTATCTTCCTCGAGTAGGATTTAAAACTAGAATCAAGAACTTTGACCTAAGATTCAATAGACCTGTTGGTTTTATGCACTTGGAAAAAATTCTTAAAAACACAGAAACGAAAAATGACAGCCATAATAGTGATATAAAACTAATCTTCAAAGTTTAAAAGACCTGGTTTCTATCCTGGCCGTGGAATAACCTTCCATGTAACCACAGGAAGTTGGCACCACTTTCTGGTCGTGAAAATGCCTAAGTAAGTTGAAATGTCTCCAAAAACAATAATGTGCAATTATTGCTCATCACCTGGTTACATAATAACGATCACATAAAAAAGGAGGTCATTACAATCTTATGTGCAGTCATAAAACCTTACTGTCAACCAAGCCAGCAGGGTTTTAATTTGTCAACGGATCCCCAGTCCTGATGTAAAAGACAATAAAAAAAATTTACAACCTTTGTTTTCAGATTGTGTCCTTAAGCAGCTGGGATGCCCCCTTCATTCCACGGGAAGGGTAATGAATTGAGTGGCAATTCTCTGAGCGAGTGATGGGGGGTGTTGAGACGGTCTGTGGCTGTGCACACGTGTGTGCACGTGTGGAGTCATGGTAAGAAGAATTTGTTTCGTGCTAGAGAATGAGGAAAAGCTGTAATCACCGTTCTTGCTGGAGCCTTCCCACAGTGTCTCCTGGGACACAGAGGTTCTCATCTGAGATTGATGGAGTGACTTAACTATCGCTGTGCTGGTAAAAAAAAAAAAAAATAAAATAAAAAAAAATGAAGAGCTGCTGTACACCATGCTTCCTTCCTGAAATGGAACATTCTTTTTGTACTTTGGGGAAAAAATCAGCTTTTTGAACTGTACTTTTCTTGTTCCATGATGAACACTTCACAAGTTTCTATGCCATTTATCCCACCAATGAATGCACTCATCTTTGAGTTTCGGTGGATTCTTTCCCCAGACATGTCATATGGATACCTAATTGTTTTCTGCTTTCTCTAAAAGAATACGAAAAACAAGAGCTATTTCCCTCCTTTTGTCAGGGAGGAAATGAGGTGATGAAAAATGAAACTGCCATTAAATAAATGCACCACTGAATTAAAAAAAACAAACCCTGGTCTCCCGCACCCTGCCTTTTCCTCTTAGAACCTCATTATAGCCTAAAGAACCATCACCTAGTGTATTTCATAGCAGTATGGCTACCACGTAATGGAACCCACTCTACTTTCCTTCACTGAGAAATAGATTGTGTTTAATATGCATTGTCATCGTTTGCTGTTCTCGTTGATAAATTCAGGCTGACTGTTCATAAGCAACATGTATTTGGAGTTGGAAACCCATGGCTTAGATGAAATATGACTTTCAATTATGCCACAGGCAGAGAGGCAGAAATTAGAAAGCCACACTATGGGAAGTCAAGTTTTTTTTTTTTTTTAATTGGTGTGACTTGGACATATAGAATAAAATCCAGCATTCACACCTCTTGTCTCTCCTGACCCTATCAGCCATTGCCCTCCAATTTATTGCTGTTCTTCTCAGCTGCCCGCAGAGCCTCTCCTCGTATATTGTGGACACCTGGACAAATGAAAATGCCAATCTTCTCTATCCCTGTCTTGCTGTATTAGGCATGTGCTCAGCCAAGAGAGATTTCTTTGGGGAACTGGCTTGTCTCCCTCTAAGAACATCCAGGGGGAAGGTTTGTCTTACCTCTTGCTCTCAAGTGGGAGGGTTGAGAATAATAGCTCTTGTCACTTCCCTTAGCCTTGTTATGGGGAATATTTAGTGCCGCAGCCGGGATGTGGGGTAATATCTTGGACGTGATAATGTTGCTCTCTGCATCAGTGAGCATGGTATTGATTGTGAGCTGTCAGCCTTTCTGCATGCTTTGCGGGGTCCCATAAGGATAACTACTGCAGGGAGGGTCATGCATCAGGCAGGGACACATGTGTTCTGTTAACTAACGCCGCCATCTGAGCTCCATCACTTGCTCTTAATGCATCTTGGCTCACTGGCTCTCAATTTTTTTTTTTTTCTTTTTAATTCCCCGTCTCTGAGCCATCCTGTTGGGCCATTTGGGTCTCCCTATATCAGTTTCTCCTTATCTCAAACTCCCAGAGCAGATTGTTCATCTTGTAAGCCTCCTGAGGACAGGGGGTGTGTCTGAATTCCTCACTCATTTATTTACTCATTCCACAAACTTTTGTGGAGCACCTATTGTGGGCAAGAGACTGTACTATGGTCTGGGGATAAAGAGTAACCGAGTCAATGCCTCAGTCCTCATGGAACGTGGGGAGGTCTGGAAAGGCCTCTCTGAGGAGGTGACACTTGGGCTGAGTTTCTGTGTCTTCTGTACCTTAACTATAAGTATGTGCTGCATCTTTGGAAACCATAGTACTCCTCAGTTGAACTCCCCATAGCCTAGATATGTGAGGATGTTCACTAGGCGAGGCATTATTTTTTCAGATCTTACATGATTGCCCCTTTACCTTGTGATGTCCTCTTATTTTTTCACTACCTCCCTATTTTTTTTTAATAATCATACTGGAATATTGTAAATTCCTTAGATACATTATATACTGTTTTGCTGTCATGTGTTGTGACACTTGAAATTCTCTTTTCCTTTCTCTTCCTGTGGATAACTTGCTCCTATTTGTACTTCAGGTGTTACCTCAGGGATCGCCTCTCTGGGGAGCTTCCTGTCTGGATGAAGTATATTCCTTTACACTCCCCTGGATACATCCATCATGGCGCATATTGTGAAGTTTTTCAGTATCAGTAGAACCATAGCCATAAACACGCATTGAATGCATGTTTTGGGCAAGGTACTCTTCAGAGAGTTTTGTGTGTAATGAATCACTCAAACTTCACAGCAACTTCATGAGATAGGTATTATTTGAATTCTTATTTATCAATAAGAAAATTTAAACACAGAGGGATTAAGTCATCTGTCCAGGGCTGCTCACTTTCTAAGGGGTAAAACTTACATTTCAACCCAGGCAGGCAGGTAGGTGGGCTGGGCACCTGGGCTCTTAACCAAGAGCCTCAATTGCCATTGTGACCTGCGAGTTTGTGTGTGTCTCCTACTTTAATGTAGGCTGTATGGAGATGGGAACAGTCACTCCCGTTTTGTAGACCACCCAGGCCCAGGGGTTGGCAGGCAGTACATGATCATCTATTAAGTATTTAGTGAATGAATGAAAGAGACCCAATTGAGAGATTGTTCAGAGTGTCCAAAGATTGCTTTTCCTTTTGCCAACGAGGCACCCTCTTCCTCACTTCTATTTCTGTCTCCCTGGGGTCTTCCTTAACATGCACAAGAATTTTCTGCTTTGGCTGGAAGGGAGCATTTCACTACCTACCAGAGCAAGGACCCAGCACTTGTGGTTGGTCCCTGTGATTCTGGGTTTCCTTGCAAATCTGGTTTCTGGAGAAATGGCCTCCAGGGAACCGAGGTGGGCTTTTCAGAGAATGGGGGTGGGGTGAGGCTGGCAGTGGACAGGGACTCTAGCCTGGCAGTCGCCAATCCTGCTTGTGGTCAACAGCGATCATGTGGTGATATCTGAGGGCAGGAATCGGCAGAGACGGCAGCTCATGCTGGTTCTGCCATCAGCAGTGAACCAACAGGGCAAGAAGATTAAAATTGGGGGGCAGTTCATCAGTAATAAGGTCAGAGTTGGGAGCTAGAGACCTTTGTGAGTCATTTGATTTCACTCCATTTTGGTGACAGACCAAATTTGTGTTCCTGGGCAGCTGTCGGGCAACAGCTGTCTGAGTGGACCATCCGTGAGTGGAAGTAAAGGATCTGGAACAGGATGGAGCTAGATAAAACTTCTGACTGTGTCACAAAACTCTTGGAATCTGGTTCTCGGCAATGAACATGGAATAATACATCCACCCACGAGGCGATCGTAATGATTTTAAGAAGTGCCTAGCTGAATGCCTGTCACATAATTGCTCAGCAAATACTAGTTTCCTTTTATTCCTTCCATCTACTTTTACATTTAAATATAGTGCTGAGATATGGGAGCTCAATAAATGTTACTGGATGAGTGAAAGAAAGGTGGGCTGGTTCTCGAAATGGGTTTTTAATAGAATGAGAGAAGCGTTGGCTTCCTGCTTGCATGTCACACCAATTCTAACTTCAGTTCCTCACCTTTGTGTGACCAAATGGAAGTGTTGTAGCATGCTTTCTTGGCTGGGTGATATGCTTTAGAACTCTGCTTGAGTGTCACTTATCCTGAGTAACCTTTCACCACTCATTGATTGGCAGTTTCCTCCTCCGTACTGTATCTGCTCTTCATTTCTATCTCACTGGGTTGTAAATGTTTATAACGCACGTGTTGTTCCTATATGACTGTCATCTCTTGCAGCCAGTGTGAGTGGTTATATATCTCAGGAACTCCGGTCCTTGCCTAGGGCCTGGCTGCCTGACACATCCCAGGCGATCCATGAGCCCTCAAGTTGGTGAGTGTAGGGATCATGTTTGTCTTCTAATTGGCACCTCCCATGCATGTATGTAATGTGAGAATGGGGATAGTGGATAAGAATTTCAACTGTGTGGCTTTGTCATGAGTTGATAGTGTGAATTTAGTCATCTCATTATTTTCTTATTTGTAATAGTAGTCATGTGCTGTGTAACCGTGCGTTGGTCAGGGAGGAAACACATTTACCCTGTGGTCCTATAAGATTATAATGGAGCTGAAAAATTCCTATTGCCCAGTGTCAATGTAGCTATCTCACATTGTAGAAGTCTCACACTGTAGATGTCTGAATGTCCTTGTGCAATGTGTTACTCATGTGTCTGTGGTGATGCTGTTACAAACAAATCTATTTATAAACACACACACACACACACACACACACACACACACACACACACTTGCTATTGCAACACAGTTGCCTGCAGTTTTCACAGGAATGTGCTATATGGGTTTGTGGCCTGGGAGCAACCAGATTTTACCATGTAGCCTAGGTGTGCAGTAGGTGGTACTATCCAATTTGTGCAAGTACACTCTATCATGCTCACCCAATAATGAAACTGAAAATGGTGAATCTCAGTGTGTCCATGTTGGACTCATGACTATATCTGTACCCAGAGTTTTGGGGGTAAATAAATGAATGTAGGTAAAATTTGTAGAACAAAGTATGACTCCTAAGAAGTGCATAATAAACATTAGCTAATTATCTATTAGACCCAGTTTTTAGCAGCTCTGGCTAAAAATTGGAGTCCTGGTTCTGTTGTTTACTGGCTGCATGTCCTGAGCTATGTGGACACTCGAGTCTATTTCCTCATTTGTAAAGTGGGAATAATGATGTCATCATAGGTTAAGGGGAAAAGAAAATGAATGAGGTGGTCCACAGTAAGTGCTAGTGCAAGCACAGTAGCACACGCCTGTAATCCTAGTGACTCTGGAGGTTGAGGCAGCAGGATTGCAAGTTCAAGGCTAGTGTCAGTAACAGACCCTGTTTCAAAAACTAAAAAGGATTGTGGTGTGGCTCAGTGGCAGAGCACATCTGGATTCAATCCCCAGTACTGGAGCAGGTGGGGAGTGCTTGTACCTCCTTGGAGAATGGTGCTGTAGTGGCAGGAGCCAGACCTTAAGGAATCAAGAGGCAGACCAGTCCCTCTGTCTGTCTCCCTGTATATTCCACTGCTTATGCTGGCTAGTGTCTTCCTCACTTCTGACTTATCTTCCTTCTCCTGATGCAAAAGCAGATGTGCCTGTGAAAGTTCAGCTTTTTTTTTTAAAGTCCAACCTGAAAAGAGCATCATTTAATGATATCTATTAAAAGTATAAGCACACATATATTTGTAGCAATTCTATTCATAGGAATATCTCCTATAAACATATTAGCACGTTTGCAAAATTATTTTTTAAAAGATTAGTCAGGAACTGGGTATAGTGGCCCACAGGTGTGATACCAGCTACTTGGGAGGCTGAGGCAGGAGAATGGCAAGTTTGAAGCCAGCCTTAGCAATTTAGCAGGAGCCTGCCGGAAAAAATAAAAAACAGGAAAATGACTAGGAATATACTTCATGATAGAGCACTTGCCTAATATGCATGAGGCCCCAGTTCCAATCCCCAGTGGTCCCAAATGAAATAGGGGATTAAAAGATTTTGGTTGCATAGTATTTCATGGTTAGAAGTACCATCTTTTGCCAGGTGTGTTGGTGCATGCCTGTAATCCCAGAAGCTTAGGAGGCTGAGATGGGAGGATCAAAAGTTCAAGGCCAGCCCCGGCAATTTAGTGAGGTCCTAAGCAACTTAGACCCTGTCTAAGTTCAGCTTTTTGAATTGTTTAAAAAAATGTTAGGAATGGAATGCTGCATTAGGAAGATTTAAGTCCAAGAAGGTGCCTTGTTTTCCTTCATATAGTTGGCACACTCTAGCTGTCACCCAATGGCACTCACATTATAAAATAAAGCAAGGGGGGCTGGGGATGTGGCTCAAGTGGTAGCACGCTCTCCTGGCATGCGTGTGGCCTGGGTTTGATCCTCAGAACCACATACAAAGATGTGTGTCCGCCGAAAACTAAAAAGAAAATAAATATCAAAATTTTCTCTCTCTCTCTGAAATAAATAAATAAAATAAATAAATAAATAAATAAATAAAATAAAGCAAGGTCCTTAGAACCAAGCAAATGGTTGGAAAGGTTGCAAATCAGCCTTCAAGTAGCTTTTACTGTCATCTGGAAGAGACTGACTTCTGTGGGCTGCTCATTAAGAAACTTCACTAGAGCAGCAGCAGATCACAAATGTCAAGTTCCTAGCTCAGCACCTGGTACAGAGCAGGCAGTTGGGGATGGTGGGTATTGCTGCCCAGGGCTTTCTCCAGAGCCTCCCCACCTGTCCCTGTCTTCCTGGCTGTTTGCCTTGGGGCATCGCAGGTGTGGGCTGGAAGAGAGGATGGAGGCCTTCCTCTCATCTGTCCAGCAATCCTCCCTATTCCTGAATTTCAGGTTGTTTATCTACATGCGGAGGCTGCTGGGCTAGTGTAGGGGTCTTTATCTGGAGCCCACACATGAACTGAAGGGGGCCCTTTGAGCCCCTGAAACAAAGGCTCAAATTGTTCCTCTGTGTGTGCTGGTCCTATGGACTCCACGGTGACGTGGAGACTCTCCAGTGCCTCCACAGGCTACGTGTTGACATACTAGTTACTCAGGCGCTGAAGTTTGATAAACATGCTCCTGGTGGTTCACAAAATGATTTAGGTGGTACATGTTTTTTATATGAATGGTTATGTGATTAACCTTAGAAGAAAATTCTGGCACATCAGAACTGACAATGCATGAATATTATTTGGAGGAGGCTGAAACTGTACTTAAGTCACATTTCCTTAAAATCGTACTAAATGAGCACTAGTACAAGGGTGGGTGGATGCTTAGTTTGAGAAACAATGATTGGCACAACCCCTCCACCTGGCACAGAGGAGAAGAGTCCTCAGAAGTGGAGAAGAGGCCACAGAGGAAGTGGGTGGGCCAGCACCCAGTGTTCCTACTCCTCGCAATTCTCTGACTTGGAAGAAGTTTCCAATTCCCTCTGGTCTCCTTCAAGAACATTCTTCCCATGAAGCCATTATCCTCGAACAGTTAGTTTCTGCCTGGGCCACTTTTCCTGAGCTGCCCAGGAAGTGACTTTATTGCAGGGAACATGGGACATGTTGGGAAAATCTCATCTTCATCCTCAGGTGACCTCAACATGGGACGCCCTTGTTCACATTTTAATGTTCCTAAAATTGGCTGCAGTTTACAAATGTTTATTGAAATAGAAAGTTATTTCCTTTCCCCCCAAAACTGTTATGAAATGGATAGTAGCTTAGAATTGAGACAATATGATTATTAATTTTTCTAATTTTTCTCCTCCAAAGCAAAAGTTGGAACTTCTAAAAAAAAAAATTCACAAACTGAAAGAAAAATTTTTCTTTCAGTGAAAAAGCTCTAATACTATCTCTCGTCCACAGTGGAAGTAGAAGTGAGTCACTGGGACAGATTTGGAGACAGGAACTCGGATACCACTGTCTAAATACCATCCGCCTATTCTCTAGAGCCTCCTATCCAAATTTATAAATCCTTTGAATTCATTTAGGGCCCCTATTAGAGGTGTGTCATAGAGAACCTTCTGGAAGTGGCTTTCAAGAACTTATAAGTCTGAATCCTCAACTGGTGGGAAAGATGAACCAGTCTCCTGTTTCCAGGGGACTTCCTTTGCTTTGATGTCATAGCTTCTTGATTTCCCCATGTCCCAATTCCTGTAGGGAGACAGCCCTTGGGACTACTTTTCCAGATGGTGAGCTTGAAATGGGTTAGAGGCTCTTTACCAGACTTCACAAGTCAGCATCTTTATTGGCCCATTTTTTTTCTAGGTACAATGGAGATTTATGGTTTCCAAAACCAGGAGGAAGAGGGGAGGGGCTGTTGAGGAGACAAACCCACCCAACACAGACCAGCCTTTCTCAGGGAGCCAGGGTAGTGCCGTGGCTTCCAGCCTAGTGCTTCATTTAGAAGACCAGACACGAAGCAACCAGGACGCGGCCCTTTAGAAGCCAACGGAATACATAAAGCTGGAAAAGGCTGAAGGGAGAAAGCCAGCGAATGTGTAAGTAGAGGATTCTGTAGAGTCACTGGAAAGGACAAAAAGGAAGAGACACAAAGCAGCAGCTGGATCGGGCCCCGCACGGCCTTGCCAAGCCAACTCTGAGAGCACTGTGTAGAAAGTGTTCTTTTTGTGCCCCGCAGCATTCACGGGGGTTTCCTGGTTGGATTCTCGGGCTGTTTCTATGGCACTTAGAAAAAGAGGTATCGAGGTGGTGCAGTGCCCCTGCCCTTCTCATTCTGCATCCTCTTCTCAGCCTTGTGAAATAAATCTCTGGTGCAAAGGAAACTGTTAGAAAGAAGCTGATGGATGGGAAGAGGAGGAGATTCTGACCAGTTCTGATTTTTGCACAAAATAAAGAGAGTGTCTCTAAGAGTAAACGGTGTTTTATTTTTTTTTCAATCAAATGGAATTGCTTAATTAAAAAAAAAAACTTCTCTTTTTTTTTTTTCCTTAAATACTACAGACAACCTCATTTTATCGCAGCAGACACCTAGAAACAAAACACTGGACCCACCAGAGAAAACTGGGCAATAAAAGCATCAGAATTCAAGTCAACTATGGAAGAATTACTGTTAGCTGGCAGCTCTCAACTCTAAATAGAAGTGGCCCCAAGTCTATGGGGTTTGACAAGTTTCTCAGAACTGGGGAGTTGGGAAAGTTGGACTCTTTTTAAAATTCTATTCCAATTGTTTTTAAGCACAGGGAACTTAAAGTCAATGCATCAAATGAAGACCCAAAGAAACATTTAAAAACTTGTTGGACTAGTATTCAGTATGTGAGATTAAGTAATAACTTGTCCGCCTAGTTAACCTTGTCCTGGAATATATATAGGTTATTTGTAGCCGCCACTGCTATAATATTTTCTGAAGGATGCCAAGCTGTATGCAAGATCTTTTTGCTAAAGTCCAGACTGTCGACACTGATCTCGTCTTTTCTCCGCTTGCCCCCCACGCACACTTTTCTGGGCTTGAGGATAGCCCGAGGTTTGCTGTTTTCCCTCGAGGCCTCAAGGGTCACATCACGCTTGGTGTTGCGGTCAAACATCCTGAAGAAATTGTTGTAGGAGCCTGTCATGATGACACTGCAAGATAGAGAGGAAAGGGTGGGGTGACTGGGTGTTATAGTGAAAGGAAGCAAATGATACCGCATCATGATCAGCTTATGGCACTATAGGTTTTATTAAAGAGGGGGGAAAAAAAGGACCTTCTTCTTTTTCTTTGGTACCAGGGAATGAACTTGGGGGCACTCGACCACTGAGCCACATTCCCAGTCCTGTTTTGTATTTTATTTAGAGACGGGACCTCACTGAGTTGCTGAGACTGGCTTTGAACTCATGATCCTACTCCCTTGGCCTCCAGAGCCACTGGAATTACAGGTATGTACCACCCTGTCTGGCAAAAAAAATTAAAAAAAAATAAAAAATCTTTATGACCATGGACTTCCTTTTGAATTACTAATGGTGATAACCCTTCTTATTTACTTTTGTTCTATAGATTCCTTTTGATTCTTTGGTCTACCTAAATGAGTCTAGTTATTATGATCTCAACCCTACCTTTCTCCTATCAGGATTATGAAACTCAAGTGGAGTCATGTAAGTAGAAACACTTTTGAAAACAACAAATCGTACTTATTAAAAGCACAGCTGCTGTTGGAGCATTCCTCAGACTGTTTGACTTGTAGGGCTTCATTACATCAACCTGGCAAGAAAAATGCTGAGAGACAGCACCATGATTACAGGGTGGCCTAACCACTTCTGTGAACCAGATCTTAATTCAACCTTTTTAGAAATATTGCATATAAAATGGATGTCATCGTGGTCTTATTCAGGGAGGGAGTAAATAAGTTTTAAAAGGATTTGGGATGGACAAATAAGATTTTAGGGGGCTGGGATTGTGGCTCAGCAGTAGAGCGCTCGCCTACCATGGGCGGGCGGGACCCGGGTTCGATCCTCAGCACCAAAAAAAAAAAAAAAAAAAAAAAATTTAGAACAGCGGGTCAGGTGGTTTCTACATTTTTACAAGTGTTTTCCATTCTTGGGGACATCTACAATTGACCAGAAGAGCAGTGAGTCCCTACAGTCTTCCAGTAGCAAGGTGTGGAATATTAAATGGTGACTTTTTAGAATTGTTTAGACAGGGCAACCGGCCAGGAAGAGACTGCAAGTGCTCAAACAGAATTGGCCCAAGTCTACTGGATTGGACAATTTTTCTCACAACTGGGGAGTTGGGAAAGTTGGACTCTTCAAATTCTGTTGCAATTGTTTTTAGCACAGGGAAATTAGAGTCGATACATCAAATGAAGACCCAAAGAAACATTTAAAAACCTGTTGGACTAGTATTCAGTATGTGAGGGGTGGTACCCAAGAGGCTGGTGAGAAATTGCTTCAGGACTGGGAGGAGAGCCCAGCCTCGTCTCTTTTTTGCATGATTTGAGCAGTGTCACAGAGGTGAAAGGAAAAGCTAACAAGACTGGCCACAGCAAGGTGGGGGGTACTTTGTCAGCTGTGCAAATTAAAGGTTGGATTTTCTTCTTCTGGTCTAAGAAACTGACGCTATGAATGGTTTCTCTCTGTGCTAGAGTGAACTGCGGTGACCTTGTCACACAGGGTGCTGGGGCTCTACCTCCACCATCTCATTTCAACTTCCATGAGCCCATGAAAGGGAGATGTGGAGAGGTAAGTAATTTGCACAGTCACAGTAAGTGACAAGGTCAGGCCTCAAACTTGCATGTGCACTGGTCTCCAGGGTGTAAGCCCTCAGCCACTCGGGCTCACTGTGTCTTGGACATTGATGTTCATGTCCCCCATCATGACCTAGCTGGTCTTTAGATAAGATTGAGACATTTTCCAAAGACTTTCTCTGACTTATTTGGACCGAAAACAAAATTTCCTAGTTGTGATGTTACAGAGGGGATGTTATTTTTAGGATTCAAATTCAAAACTTCCTTGGTATTTACCATGTACTAGTTTGTGAGGTTGGGCAGGCTACTCTTTGTCATCAAGCTTCAGTTTCTGCAGTCATAAAATGGGGATAATGAAAGCAACCTTGTTGGACTGTGGTTGGGATTAAATGGTGTGTAGGAAAGTGCCCAGTAGTAGGTGCTTAATAAGTGTTGTTTTTGAAGCTAGCCTAAGATAGGGGGAAAGTGAAATGATAATTAATAAGATATTAACAATATCTTCTAATAATGAATAAATACATGAAAATAACAGGGCTGGATTCTCTGCCCTTGGGGGCTTTTGTTCACATGTCACAGTTGCTTTGCTCTCTGGCCTGCATTAACTGGACTGATTGGAGTCCTTTGCTACGTGGCGACTCCTTTTCGACCTGCTAAGCAGGGGGTTCATTTTGGGTCAGTGGCAAAGAAAGCTAAAGAACAATCGAGAGAGGCGGCTTGTGCTCTGTAAAGCTTAACGCTCGAGTGTCTTGCCATGAAGGATTCCCGTGCTGCCAAACACGATTACCAGTGCCACCTTCATCAGGAAACTAAGCCAGCCCCCAGTTGCCTGCATCTAGTTCTCATGGAAGCTGGAGACTCATCTGTATTTGTCAAACTAAAAATGAACTATTGGGAGGTAATATGAAGTATGGGTGAGATCAAAGGCCTTAAAACAGTAATAAATCACTTGGAGGGAATGTGATAAATGAGCTTGAGGAGAATCGGCTAATGAACCACCAGGGCCTCCGGTCAGGTCCATCCTAGCAGCTTGGAGAGTTTTTGATCTAGAAAGCTCATTTGGTAGGACTTGGAACTATTCAGGCTGGGATTTGCTGTTGAATTCTTTGTTGACCAAGCTCTGGGGGCGTTTTATGTGTCAAAGACGGGACTTTCTTGAATTGTCACCTGAGTCAGTCCTCAAAAGGACCCCGGGTCTTCTGGCATCCTTCCCTTCTTTGCAGGCCTGATCTCAGGGTCCATCCAGTGACCCACAGAATGCATCTTGGCTGGACCCTGGGGCCCAATTTTGACCCCTATTTGGCTTCACCCCACTTAGGATTGATTTCCAAGAGCCTCTCTTACCTGTCTGACCCATTCCACACGCACTCGAATTTATCAAAAATGCAGTCGTTTTCGTAGAGGGAGCACAACTTGCTGCGGAGGTAGTCATGAACCTGAGAGGAGACACCAAAGTCAGCCATCATCGTAAAAGGTGAGCGTCCCTGCGAACACTGCCCCTTCCGACATGAGCCATTGGTCCTCTCTGTACCTGTGCCTCGAGTCAGATGGCCCTGGATCTGATCAGGCTTGGCCCTTCCTGACTGTGGGTTCCTGAGCTCCTCAGGTGGCCAGTGTGGATGACACAGCTGGTCTGTGTAGAAAGTGGGATAGATCAGGGCCCAGCGAGTCCCATTTTCTAAGCTGCTTTGTTCACGGATATTGGAGGACACCCTTCATCCAGGGTTTTAGTCAACAAATATTTATTGACTCTCTGCTGTGGGCCTGGGATACAGCAGTAAATGAAATACCCTCATGGTGACTGCAGCCCAACGACTGTACAACCAAGTAAATACCTAAGATGGTTTAAGTGGGGCTAAAATTATAGCACAAAAGAACATGGAGAAGGGTATTGTTTTCTGTAGGGTGAGTAGTCAAGGCTTTACTTGACAAGACAGCATTGGAACAGAAGCTTGTGGGGAAGGGCTTTCTAGAAGCATAAAGAACAGCAAACGAAAAGGACCAGAGGCAGGAGTCCTGGAAGGAGGGTGGCCGAGGTTGGCAAGGAAGCAGATGGCCTATATTCTGAGTGAGGTGAAGAGACATCACAGAATGGATCACAGAGCTTATGTGGTGATACAGAGTAAGGGTGAAAGGACCTGGCTGTGACGGGTGATGGCTTGGACCAGGGAAAGTATTGGTGGGAAGTGGTTAAATTCTATATGGGGTTAGAGGGAGAGCTGACAGGATTTGGGTTAACTCTGAGATGTGGTGAGAGAATCAGGAGTCAAAGATGGCGCCGGGATCCTTCTCCTGAGCGAGTGGAAGGATGGAAGCTCCACGTTCATTCCTGAGGGGGATAATCTGGGGATGTGTAAGTGGAGCTGTTGGGTAGAATGAGCGGAAGGATGTAGTGTTCTCCTGAGGTGAAAGCAGCAGCACGCTTATCATCTGAGACTGAGCATAGGTGTGACACTGTAAGACTCCTGGAAGGCACAGGGGCACCTGAAGTTGTGGGATGTGGATTTCAGATGAGACTGGTCAGCACAGTTGGGTACTTTCCTCCAGTTACATCTAGCACCTTGGCTGTAGAGGCAAATAGGCAGATGAATAGGGCTCTGAGGGTGATACCTTGAGCTCATTTTTAGAGTAATTTTCCTGAGAACATGAGCAGCAAGTGCTAGTAATAGTGGGTAGATGCAATATGCTAACTGGTTATTTTTGCCCAAGTACTTCATTTATTAAAAAACCCCTCATTTTGTCTCTAAAACCCTCTTCTGACACAGTAGTATTCTCTTTACTTTAATGGAACATGAAGCACAAGGATGAAATATTATTTGTCCAAGATCACACAGGAGAGAAAATGGCAACTGGACCTTGTATTTGGGTTCTGAATTGCACTTCTCTGAACTACCATAGCAATCTGCCTCCTGCTTGCCCTGTCTCATCAACCTAACCTGATGTGGGGGTCAGAGTCCTAGAAGGGGGAGCAGAATTGGGAGGAGGCAGAAGGATATCAGGGTCATTGTTTAGCTCCAGAGTGATGACTCAGTCTTTCTTTCCTTGTCTCTTGACCCCAAGAGTTCTGTGGGACGCTGAGCTGGAGGCTCCCTTGTGTGCTTAGTCTCGGCAAAGGAATGAGGTCAAACTCATCCTGCGTTCCGTTAGTTGTTTTGGGTATTTGACAAGCTCTCTGAGTTATTTGGCCAGTGTAAGTAGTTCTAACCCTACCAATTAATTGCTCTCCCTTCACTGTCTCATTCTCAAACAATTCCAGACTACATCAGGGCAACAGCTTCAGTGCTATGGTGACAAGTGAGTCCATCTGCACCAGGGTTTCTGGCAGTGCTAGATGCTTTGGGGGAGTGCAAGGCTTGAGTCCTGCCCTTTTGAGGTATCCCTCCTGCAAATTAACCCACCTCCTCCAGGGGGCAGAGCCGTCAAAGTGTAGAGCTAGGGTAGTAGTGCCCTCCTTGTAAACCTTTCCAGACCTCTTACCATTTCCTTTGTCTTTTTGTCATAACACCACAGAAGAGTAGTGTGGGCCCATTAGTAGGAACCACACTGCTGAGAACTCTATAAAGACTTCCTAACTTCTATCTTTCAAGAATTATTTCAAGGTAAAATCTAATCTGAACCATTATTTTTCTTCCACAGCATGTAAAGTCTGGAGAATTCCTGCCTGCAGTTAGAGCATTTAAAGAACAGCTATGAAGAAGGTATGTTGTCTAAAAAATTCATATGAAGCAAATCGGAGGATCTTTCTCCACCAGAAAAGAAGATAAGATACATGAGAAGCACTTAGAGTCTAGCAAGAAAACTTAAACCTTACACTCTAATGCTTCTTTCTTCATGTTCCTATTACTGTTTGTTTGGGCTTCCTGAAGGTTGGCTGAAGCTCCCACCCTCCGGGTAAGTTCTTTATTCTTGTGCCTAGTGAGCAGATTGAATACAGGCTCCCACAGTTTTCAGTGAAGTGCTAGCTGCAAGTTGAGTATCCCTTATCCAAAATGCTTGGGGGTGCTGGGGTTGGGGCTCAGTGGTAGAGCACTTGCCTAGCACGTGGGAGGTGCTAGGGTCAATCCTTAGCACTACATTAAAAAATAAGTAAATAAAGGTATTGTGTCCAAGTACAACTAAAATGTATACATGATAGATGTATATCTATAAAATGCTTGTGATCAGAAGTGTTCTAGCGTTTAGAATATTTGCATGTACATAGTAAAGTTTCTTAGGGATAGGACCCAGTCAGAATTCATTTACCTTCAGGCTATGTGTATTAGGTGTATATACTTTTGTGCATGACAGTTTGGTACATGAGACCAGATGTGGGGTTTTTCCATTTTTGACATCATGTTGGTGCATTTTGAATTAGGGATACTTAACTTGTAGTAACTATTTTAGGCTCTGTGGGCCGTGTGGCATGGTACTAGCCACAAAACTAAACAATTGTGGCTGTTTCAGTCAAATATTATTGGCGGGGTTGGATTTGGCTCACAAGCCAGTTTGCTGAACCCTGTCCTATAGGCAAACTTAATCATACTTTAGTTGACAGCTTATTGGTGGAAACATGCTTGATCTATTAATGCATGTATAAAAAAGTACACAGCGAGAGCATTACCAGTCTTCTTGCTCAGGGCCAGGTCTTTCCCTGTTTCTCCCAATCTTTCTTCTTTTCCTGGTACTGGGATTGAACTCAGCGACACTCAGCCACCAAACCACATCCCCATTTTGTATTTAGAGACAGGGTTGTTCAGTGCCTGGCTTTGAACTCATGATCTTCTTGCTTCAGCCTCCTGAGTTGCTAGGATTACAGGTGTGTGCTACCATGCCTGGCTTCCTATCTTTTTCAACACTGGTCTAGAAACTCACTGAATCAGTTTTTTATTTTTACATCTTTTTTTAGTGGGTGCAACATAATTGTAAACAATAGTGGGATTCATTATGCTATATATTCATACATGCATCTAACATGACCTGCTTTTTACTGTTCATCTTTGATATAATATGAACTCGGTTAAATCACTTTGAGACATACCATTCTGAGTTAAGAAGTTGCAAGACATGTGCTATGATACCTATTTCTTGGTTTCCTGCAAAGATGTTTCCAAGCTTACTATCAGCTCAACACGGCTTTAGAACCAGGGACTTTAAATGCTGATTACATCACAGCCTGCTAGCTCTGTTCTAAAACTAGCTTTGTTCTAAAAGCCTTCTCCTAAAATAAAGGTACTAATTGCCCTTTCCACCCTGGGTCCGGAATCTCTTTTCTCAAAAGCTCTCCAGCAGGCTGCCTCACTACAAATAGCACCTAGGCTCCAGTGCCCTCTCCTTTGTACTGAGGGTTCTAGCACCATATAGTTTGTCTTACGCAGCTATAAGAGGACTCTACTATTGACCCTTCCCCTGGGCTAAAAACAAAAGGCTGTGACAGGGAGGTGATGTAGAGCCTCGAGGTCTGGACTCAGGACAGTAAGATGCAGGTACAGGGGATCTTTTAGAACCATAGGGGTAACAAAATTATCTAGTCCACATAGGTGGTCTTGAATTCTAGCTCCCAAACTGCCCTCTGGATCTTAGTCCTCATCGTCCTCTCTGAACTTTTCCTTCATTCCTGATTGAAATCTGGCTCTCCCCTGAGGTCATTGCTTCTCTCGAGGACACTCCAGGGTGGCTGGGTGTGCGCTCTTTGCTGCTCCTGACACTTGTTCCTGCCGATCTCCAATTCTTGGCTACTTTCAAGTCACCCAGGCTAAACTTCCTGTCATCCATTCTTCTTAAAGTTCTCTAGTCCTCCTCCAAGTAACTCGGGACCTCCATCACTATTCCTGCCATCTATCTTACTAATTCAGACACGCTGGTCTTAGTTTAGTCTCATATGCAATGAGTTCTGTCCTCTGCCTCCTTGGTGATAGAACGAATCTTGTCATCCCTTGAGCAAATCTCATGCCACTTCCTATCTTTTAGTTCTTTCTCTCTAGTATCATTCTGTCAACTTTTCGAATCTAATTTCCTCTGTTCATCATTTCCTTTCTTAACTACCTTAGATTTGGCAGTCCATCATTATAATTGTGTTCTCTAATAGGCATGTTTAACAAACTTCCCTTTATCTCTCTCTTCCACTATATTATAAGGTGAAACCTCATCAGTTATATTTAACAAAATCTGCTCTTTTCTTGCCTGCACCAAGCAGGTGAATGTGGCTGTGAAGAAATAATTATAGGGGTTAGTTTATTTTAATAGTCACCTCAAGTGGAACTTGGAGCAAACCTAAACCACTCCCTTCTTTTAGATGAATATTTCAAACTTTTCTCATTTAGCTGGAGACCTTGCTTTTAGATAAGAGAATATCTACATGTTCCCATCACAAAATTTATAAACCTATTGCATCTGGAGCTCCATACACTGCTCTCCTTTCACAGGTGAACTGTCCATCCTCTCATCTGAGGCCAGTTTTGCAATGGACTCCTTCACTTCCATTAAATTCTCTCTCTCATGGCTTATTCCCCTTAGCCTGACCCCATTCCAGCTAGTGCTCTTGAAAGAGCTGTCCATCCTCTTAAGTTCACACCCTCTCGACCCCACTCACTCACCTCACTCTTCCATGAGGGCCACTGGTCATTTTCACTTTATTAAATTGAATGGCCGAGTCCTTCTGTAGTTAGTGTAGCAATAGCAGTTGGCAGTCCACCTTGAGATTGCTTTCTCTTGGCTTGCTGGACACTCCTCTAGGGTCACTTTTTCCCAACTTCCCTTGCCAAATCATCTTCCTAGTCTCAGCCTGGAGGCCCGAGGGCACGGTTCCTGATCTCTAATTATACACATTGCCTGGGAGAACTCTTCTAGCGACCAGATCTATCCATCCAGACTCAATGTTGAGCTGTCTTCTTGCCATCTCTGGTTGGATGTTTAACTGGATTAACAGGTCCTATGTCAAACTCTTGATTTTTCTCATCTAATGGTAACTCCACTTTTCTAATTGTTCAAGACAAAAACCTTGGAATGATCCTGGATACTTCTTTCCCTCTTTTGTCACACATCAAATTTGTCCTCAGATCTTAATGGTGTTGCCTTGGAAATGTCCAGAATCTGGTCATCTTCATTGCTAACAATTTCTTCCAAGCTACTAACTTTATAATAACTCTTTCTGTCTCCTCATTATTAGGTGCAGGGCAGGCTGGATGAATGTTAGCTGCAGTGTCACCCACGCACTCAAACCTCCCTCTATCTGGGTCCTTCATCACCTGTTGGCGTCAAGTCTGAACACTTGACCCCCACCCACATGGTGCAATGAAAATCCACATCTGACCCATCTGTATGATCCAATCACTGTATGCCAACAAGGCAGCTTGCAGACCCAGATACCTCATCAGATTTTGGCTATAAAATCTCCCTCCTGCCAGGCCCCTTACTCTTGCTCTCTTTCTTCTCTTGCTTTCACTCTCCCTCTTACTCTCTCTTTCTCCTCTTGCACTGCTGCAATAAAGATCTCTTGGTCACTTTCCTTTCATTGGTGCCAAAACCTGGGAAGAGGGTTAAAGCCCACTCTTGGGTCCCTCTTCCTTTGGAAGTGCCACTCACCGGACAGCCTGAACCCATTTTCTCTATTGCCAGAACTACCCTCCCCTTCCTGAAGTCCTAAACCCAATGGTGGTGTCAGGATGATTTGACTGTTGATGGCCCGGCAAACCTCTTCGCCCACCTGAGGGGAGGAAAGCACCCCACCACAGCCTTTAAGGCCATGGTGGCCCTCAGGGACTCCTTTCTGGGGCAGATTCGACTCTTGGGTTCACAATTATTTCCTTTCCCCAGCATAGGCTTTATAGGTCACCCTTAAAGGACTGTGTAACCTCTGGGAACACATAATGGAGAACTGAAAATCACACCCCACCACCCCACCCAGACCTTCACGGTCAGGGTGGTTCTCATAAAGTCCTCTCACCTTTAAGACTCTGCCCCTAGAGATATGTTTACCTCCCCTTCCTCTCTCTCTCCTCTTTTGGCCCTGGGAGTCTCTGGCCTCTCCAGTAGGGGTCTTGAAAAAGGCTTGGCCACGTCTAGGACGAGCCTTGAGTGTCAGGATTCGGTGATGACCAGTCTCTGCAACTTGAACCTGCCACTAGGCACTCCTGATTTTTGGCTCTAGCAGGGACACCCCTTTGCCAATAATCGGTTTCCTCCTTCTCCCCTATATTACCTTTGCGTTCCCTTCCCTCATACTACACTTTTGCAACATGGGTAATGCGTCCTCTCTGCCTCTTACATAACCTCAAAACCCTCTCCTTGACACCAGACATCAAAACCTAAAAATTGAACAAAAATAACACCAAGGATTGGCCCCCTTTTGGGTCTCTGGATCCCTCCATTCTAAGGGAGCTTTACAATTACTGTGATCATTCGAAAAAATGGGTAAACTCCCCTAGGTCCAAGCTTTCTTCTTGCTCCGATCCAACTCTGCTCTCTGCACCTTTTACAATCCTCTACAAATTTTTCTAGGTTACAAACCAATGCCCCCAGCCACCGATCCCTAACCTTCTCCTCCTCATCTACTACTTTTGACCCTGCTGATGAACCTCCACCCTGTCGCCCAGCTCAAATACGTCCTCAGCCTCAATCTTCTGCCCCTCCACCGTCTCCCTCGCCTCCATAACCTGCTTTCTCCCCTTAAATTACTAGATCAAAATCCCAAACCACCGCCCTTCCTTAAACCGTTACCCCCTTGCTGAGGTAGCAGGTACTGAAGGTATCCCTCCATCCACTCACTCTTCTGACAGTGCCCACACCAGGTCCCACCAGGCCCTCTTACCAGCTAACACAAAGCTCAAACTAGCTGAGGAGACCCCTATCAGAGATCTGGTGAAAATGGCCTTTAAGTTTGCTTTGTCATCACTAAAAACCAGTTACTAAGAATTGTCTCTTCCAGGCTTTTTGGGATATTTGCTCCCGTCTTCCCCTCTGCGCTACCTGTTCTACTGCTCAAGTTTTCCTTGCTAGGGAAAATCCCAAACCCCTTTTCCACTATTCTTTTATATCTCCCTCCCTCCTCATTCTCAGATCCACCAGAGCTGCTCTCAGCCCCTCCTTCCCCCTCCCTACCCAGGCCCACAGAAAAGTCTTAACTGACCTTCTCCAGCAATATTCACCATGGCTGGTTTTAGGACTGTCAGCAAAAGAGTCTCTACAAATAGTTCAATGTAGATAAACTTCCTTTTTTCTTGTTGCCCTGTTTTACTTGGCCCCTGGCTGGAAAAAAATTAGCACTCCAGGTGAGGGACACCCCCTTACTAGTTTTTCACAAAAGTATGTAAACAGGGGATTCACAGAGATGGCTACATTTCTAAGATAGAGAAGTTACCAACTGGGCTCCATGGTAACAGCTGGCAGAGAGAGGGAAGAGAGAAGAAAAAGCTCTCCTCAGGTGTCTTTGAAGGGTTAACTCGCCCAGAACAACAACAAAAACACTTCTGCGCCCCTCCCCTTACATGCTGGATATAAAATTCTGAAACTACCTGAACTCGGGGTTCAGGGGATTGATTGATTGCAGCCAGGTTCAGAGGGCACAGCTTCTGCTGTAAACAAATAAAACTGTTCCCTATCTTCACTGCCCTGTCTGTCCCTACAACAGTATAATTCTATATACTTAAACACGGTATATGTTTTCATGAAATGACAGATAAATGTGATTGTATACTGAAAACAACAAAATCTCTTATTAAAGTGGAATAATTTGCCTAAATTCAGAAATTTACAAGGATTGTTTCAAAGTATGAATAAAGAAAGAATTAACAAATGGGAAAGAGAAATTAGAAGGTTCTAAGTATGGTTTTAATAGAAGGAAAAGTTGTTTCTGGATAAGGGACTCTATGTGATTAAGTAAATAAGAGGGTTTAAAGAAGTTGGTTATATGTGAGTTTTGAGCAAGTAATCTTGAAGGAATTAAGGATTAAACAACTATGGTTAACAACTGTTATTTTGCAATATTGTAATGTTATTTAAGAGCTAAACTTGATCAATGTAATTGTGGTACTATTACTCTTCTTTATATATTAAATGTGTTCATATTTTCCAGGTATATAAGTAATTTAGAAGCTTTAAAAAAAAACACATCAACCTGGTGTTCTCCAAACTAAAGTTGCATGGTAATTTTAGGCTTATAACATTGGAGATTTATTTATATCATCTAATGTTCTATAACTGGACCTGTTACCAATAATATTCTATACACTGGGGTATAATTTAAATGTAATATCATATTGTGTTAGCTAGTATTCATGTGACCTCAAACAACAATATGTAAACTTTATAAAATATTTAAAAACAAAGATCAGCTTCAATACTAGAACACTACCTAAGATTTATTAAGAGGCCCACCTGAGATAAGGCTGTGCCTCCCATCTTACTACATATCAGAATGACTCCAAAGTAGGCCAGACTTCAGCTAAAGCACAGTACTCTTAAGACTGGTGAGACTGACTTGTTAGATGTTTAATATCTAGACTTAAAAGGGCCAAGAAAACCAATATTTGGCTCTTGCCCTCTGAGTCAGTCTGAATCCAGGGAACAGGGACTTCTCTAAAGAGCTTTGCAACTCTGGGCCACATAACCTCCTGATCAGGGAGATTAATGAGACCACTGGAGAATGAAAAGCCAAAAAGCGCACTTGCTGTGAATAGGAGGGTCATTGGAAAAAGGAGACATCCCTGATGCTTCCAAGGGAAGCCACATGAAGCAAGGCTGGACCCCATCCTAGTGCAAATGGCACTAGCAGAACTAAGGTGCTCTTGAATGACCCCTAAAAATAGATAGAAACAAAGTCAATTTTGACCAGCTTGATCTTTAACACCTACCAAACCAGTCATTCCTGGAGGTAATGAAGGACAAGAACAGCTAGAAAGAGGAGACAGCAATTACGCCAACAGTCTCCATGGGGAATGTTTAGTCAAGTATGACCCTATTAGTCCTGTATCTGTTAGATTACAGAAGTTCCTGCAAGATCAGATTCACCAACCAGTCAGTCAGTCAACTACTTCTAGACTACCAGTTCCTGATGCCCAAGATGGAGACCTATGACTCATGACCAACTTCTCCGGCTCCCAATACTCTGTCCCCATCTAAAACCCTCTCTAACCCCTTTTCCAGATTTTACAACCCCTCTTTCATTTCCTAGGAATGAGAACTACTCTCCAGCAGGTCTGCTCTGCTCGTTCTGTCTGCTCTACTGTATCCCCACAAGAAAGCATCAAACCTAAACTCCCCATGCATCAGATGAGGAGCCACCAGCCAGGCGAAGATTGATTGGATAGAAGCCTTCCCTACATCCAGGGAAATTGCTGACACGGTCACCTCCATCCTCAATGAGCAGATCATTCCCAGGTTCAGACTTCCCGCCTCTACTTCTCGGGTTGTTCAACTGGTCTCCAAAGGTTTAACATCACTTGGAGGCTCCACATCCCCCACTGACCCCAATCATCGGGTAAAGTTGAGAATAGGCCTAATGGCATTCTCAAGGATCATCTCACTAAACTTGCTATGGAACTCAGGCTGTCCTGGCCCAATCTCCTCCCGTTGTCCCTCACCTGAATTCAGGCAGCCCCAAGAGCCCCCTCAGGCCTTAGCCCCTTTGAGCAACTCTATGGGTGCCCTTTCTTAGCCAACCAAAGCTTTCCAATCACTCCTCCTCCCCTTGTGTCCTACCTCACACTTCTACACAAATTCCTAAGAGAACATGCAGAGAGGTGCCTTCCTGCACCATCCATTGCCTCAATCCCAGCACAACAAGGAACTGAATCGGACCCTCTTCAACTGGGTGATGCAGTCTAACTTTAGGAGCTGCATTCTCAATCACTAGAACCTCACTGGGCGGGACCCCATACAGTCATACTTACTACCCCAGTGGTGACCAAGCTTTTAGACACTCTCCCTGGTACCATGTCTCCCGCCTTAAAAAGCCATCTGTTCCAAATGTTCAGTCCTGGACTTCCACCAAAATTTCTTGCACTAATCATTTTTTTTTGGTTGTTCACAACATTACAAAGCTCTTGACATATCATATTTCATACATTAGATTCAAGTGGGTTATGAACTCCCATTTTTACCCCATATACAGATTGCAGAATCACATCGGTTACACATCCACATTTTTACATAAGGCCATATTAGTAACTGTTGTATTCTGCTACCTTTCCTATCCTCTACTATCCCCCCTCCCCTCCCATCTTTTCTCTCTACTCCATCTACTGTAATTCATTTCTCTCCTTGTTTTTTTCCCATTCCCCTCACAACCTCTTATATGTAATTTTGTATAACAATGAGGGTCTCCTTCCATTTTCATGCAATTTCCCTTTTCTCTCCCTTTCCCTCCTGCTCTTCCTCCCTGCTCTGTTCTTAGTTGGTCTCATTATCAAAGAAGACATTTGGCATTTGTTTTTTTAGGGATTGGCTAGCTTCACTTAGCATAATCTGCTCTAATTCCATCCATTTCCCTGCAAATTCCATGATTTTGTCATTTTTTAGTGCTGCGTAATACTCCATTGTGTAAGAGTGGTAAATAGGGAGCCTACATCATGGGAACAAATTTTTATTCCCCATACTTCAGATAGAGCCCTAATATCCAGAGTATACAAAGAACTCAAAAAATTAAGAAAACAAATAACCCAATCAACAAATGGGCCAAGGACCTGAACAGACACTTCTCAGAGGAGGATATACAATCAATCAACAAGTACATGAAAAAATGCTCACCATCTCTAACAATCAGAGAAATGCAAATCAAAACCACCCTAAGATACCATCTCACTCCAGTAAGATTGGCAGCCATTATGAAGTCAAACAACAACAAGTGCTGGCGAGGATGTGGAGAAAAGGGTACACTTGTTCATTGCTGTTGGGACTGCAAATTGGTGCGGCCAATTTGGAAAGCAGTATGGAGATTCCTGGGAATGGAACCGCCATTTGACCCAGCTATTGCCCTTCTCGGACTATTCCCTGAAGGCCTTAAAAGAGTGTACTACAGGGATACTGCCACATCGATGTTCATAGCAGCACAATAGCTAGACTGTGGAACCAACCCAGATGCCCTTCAATAGATGAATGGACTAATCATTATTCTTATCTCAAACCACAGATGGCGCTTCTACATCCAAGCAATATGGTACCACCCACTCTCAGTTTATGGGTCAAGGTGATTGCCCTTCCGCTGGCTGTAATCCTTAACATTACTGGATTCAACCAAGCCGACGCCAATCCTTCCTAGAGTCCCTACCACAGGACCAACGGCTGATATCAAAGATCTCCTCTGCTCAGAAATGGTTTGATGCCATTGACAACCTATGGCTTCAAGGAAACTTTATGGACTTTGCCCCTGGATGTTATTTCTGGCTGCCCTGGACATTCCCATATCGCCCCCACATCCCTTAGAAAAACAAAAAGGGAGGAATGTTAGCTGCAGGATAACCCATCCACTCAAACACCCCAGTCTGGTCCTTTATCACCTGTTTCCCTCAAGGCTGAACACTTGACCCACACCCATCTGCTGCAACAGAAACCCACATCTGACCCCTGCTCCTCAAGGCAGAAGATGACACTACTGTCTGATCCAATCAGATTTTGGCTATAAAAACTCCCTCTTGCCCTCCCTCTCTTTTGCAGTGCTGCAATAAAGAGATTGTGGTCACTTTCCTTTCACTCATGTGTCCCCTCCCTTCCACAACCAAAACGTTCTTTTGACCATACTGAGCAGTGATTAACTTTTTTCTGCAATTAGATAGTGGTGAGGGTTCAACAGCTTTATTATGTGTCAAGGAAAAAAATCAAATCCAAGATATCTTAAAATAAGATCAGTTGATCTCTGCTTTCACTGTAGCCTTACCTGGAATTAGCTTCTTTAGATCTTCTCTGCCTCAAAGTCTGGTCTTTTTCAGCAAAACCCTTCGTCAGTATTTCCACACCATCTACCAGGGCTTAAGCTAAAACCAAAACCCTCTACATAGTGTTCTTGATTCCTCTTCCCTCCCTATTCAAGAAGTAGGATGGCAGGGTGAGAAGTATGCCTATCTACTGTCACCATTATATCCTGTCCTTTAGTCTACACTGTGATAAATACAGTATTCTTTCTTGGGTAAAAACCTTTATGGTTCTCCATTGTACCCATCCCAAAGACAAAACAAGGCAACCTACATTATCAGAGACTACCTGGGGGAGCCCTAACCTCCTCCTTCAGGCTCATTTTTCTGATAGTGTGTTCACCTTTCAAGGTGAACAGGCTTTTGTCCGTAAGACTTAGGGTAGGGTCACTTTTTCACCTTTCTTACCTGGCTAGCGCCCCCCCTCCTGCCACCATTATGTGCTCCTAGGGACCCAGCACCATCCTTTGCATAAGTGCACACTCATTTCCTCGTTCACCACCCAGCTTTACCAGATGGTTACCCATGAGAGCAGGGTCAGGCTGGTTTTGATCACTTTATCTCTACATCCATTCTGTTAAGTTTTCAGTCTATATGGATTAATTCTAGCCTGTGTGCACTCTTATTTAAATCCTGTGGCTCCTACAGCCTGTAGCATTTTACCAAAACATGTCACTATGTACTGCCTTTTATTCTTCCGCATTGCAAACCTTTCCAAAGGCTGACTTCAGAGGGACTGCTCTAAGGATCTATGCCTGGGTGATGTTCTGTACCTGGTAAGTCTCGATGGGGCGGTTTTCCATGTTGAGATCCCAGACTTTCACAGTCAGATAGTCCCTGGTCATGATATACCTCCCACTGTGGCTGAACTTGACGTCCGAAATTGAAGAGATAATTTCAGAGAAAAACGATCTGTTGCTTGGATCCTCTGGCTCTTCAAAAACTGCAAAAACAAAGCAAACACAATGAATTCAGCATCCTTATCACTGAACTCTAAAGCATCTGGCCAACCAGAAAGTTACCAGTTAAGAGTCTAGGACTGGTGTCTGCAGAGCACAAGTAAGTTGCTAACAGGGAGC
Source organism: Urocitellus parryii (assembly GCF_045843805.1). Lineage (NCBI taxonomy): Eukaryota > Metazoa > Chordata > Mammalia > Rodentia > Sciuridae > Urocitellus > Urocitellus parryii. Next base: position 100,603,093 of record NC_135531.1, read on the forward strand.
TGGCAGCTCCTTGGCTGCAGAAAAAGCTGTGGCTGGTTTGTTTTCTCTTGGAAGGATTGGCATGGGACCCGACTCCTGCACAGACCTGGCACTGACTGTTCTCAAGCTCCAGTATCTCACTCTTTCCCATTTGGTCTCTGGGGGTCACTGCACATACCCAAACCTGGAATCATCTTAGATGCTTAAACATTTGTTAACAGCTTTACTGAGATGAAATTCATATACCATAAAATAAATGCATTTAAAATATACAGTGAGGTTTTTTTTTGGTTGTTGTTGTTGATTTGAGATGGGGTCTTGCTAGGTTGTCCAGGCAGGACTCAAAGATCCTCCTAAGAGGCTGGGGTTACAGGTGTGTACCACCATGCCTGGCTAATCCAGGGGGTGTTAGAATCATTATATATTAATGTAACCATCACCACAGTCTGAATTTAGAAAGTCTTCATCACCCCTGATGCCCCCCAGTTATCCTCCATCTCCATTACCAGTTACTCCACATTTCCCATTCATTCAGCCCTTAGGCAAACACGAACTTACTTTCTAGTTATTACTCTGAAAATTCCACATACATTGGATCACAGAATATGTGGTCATTTGTGCCTGGCTTTTTTCACTCCTTGTAATATTTTCATGTCATAGCATATATCTGTACTTTATTCTTTTTTTTTTTTTTAGTATTGTTTTGGTTGTAGTTGGACACAAAACCTTTATTCCATTCATTTAGTTTTATGTGGTGCTGAGGATTGAACCCAGTGCCCTGCATGTGCTAGGTGAGCACTCTATTGCTGAGCCATAATCCCAGCCCCTGTACTTCATTCTTTATATGGCTAGGTTGTATTCCATTGCTTGATTCTACCATATTTTATTTATTCATTCATCAGTTGATAAACATTTGGGTTGTTTCCACTTTTTAGCTGTTCTGAATAATGATGTATGCAGAATGCTTGTGGACATATTTTTATTTGGACATATTTTAATAGCGGGGCTTTGCTGCCTGATTGCCTTGGGCCAAGGTCAGATTGCCATTTACTTGTGTGACCTTGGGCCAGGTCCTTCTCTGAGTATACTTCTATGTAAACTGTGGCTACGCTATCTTCTGTGTGATTTCCAGGATCTTGCTTTTCTTACTAGCTTTCTACTTACAGGATAACGAGTGTGGCTCTATCATGGTGTGGAAGCCTCTCCCAAACTGTACCTGTCTTTTTTTTTTTTTTAACAACTTGGATTGAGACTCGCTGTACAGAATGTATCTTGACATTTCTATGCATTGCCTGATTATTTCATTGATCCAAGTTCTACTTGATTTATACACCTAGTCTACCACATAGATTTCACTCTAAATGATGTTTTCTCTGAAGCCCTATCATACTTGATTTGGTCATCTATTTAGTATTTCCTCCTGTTCTTTCTTATGATAAAATTATCATGTTTCACATTATTTAACAACTCATGGATTTGTTTTTATTTCTTTACTCGGATGTGAGACTTGGGGCAGGATTTTGATTTCATTTATCTTTGTTCCCAGAGTCTTACAAACAACGTTCAATGAACATTTGTTGCTTGATTGGAACCAAACCAAATAAATTAATGAAATCTCTGTCTTCTGGGTACTTAGCATGTATTAGATTTAATCATATAAATTTGCTGGTATTCAATTACTTTTGACCTGCAAAATGGCCCTTACATATGGTTCAACCTCATAAGGGTCTATAACACAATTGTATGCTGAACTGAACACTGGTCAGCGGGTGGCTGGGTTAACTTGGCCTCCAAGGCTTCCTCTTTCCTGCCTGCTCAGTGCACTTTCATAGTCAGCCATCAATTCCTTGAAGAAAGTCCAAGTGTATATAAGTTCCCTTCCAAGCCTTGCTATGAATTTTCACTTTAAGAGAAAAAAGCAACAAACCTGATAATCAGAATTGAACTTGAGAATTAAAAACAAAGCACAACACCACTGAAATAGAAACACAGGTCTTATTAGAGTCTCTGACCAAGTGTCTCCATCAGTGCCCTTATCTCTTAAGCTTTGGTCAAAGATAAGTGAAGGACCCTGGCTTCTGCTGGTATCTCATTCTCAACTATAGGGATAAAAGAATTTTTATCTTAGTTTCAACTCACAGCAATCTCATTAGTAAGTGGGAACCTAATACTCCAAGTAAAACATCAGGAGACCTGAGGCTTGGTCACCTCCACCTGAGGCAGGAGTGAGGCTTGGCAAACGGTGCTCAAGAGTCGGTCAGGTCCAGCTCTTGCCATTTACCCTCTTAGCTTCAGTTTTTCTAGCTGCAAAATGGGAGACTGATGTTGGCACACAGCAGGCCCTCAATGAATAAATGCCCGTCACTACTTTCAGCGTGAATGTATACTGCTAGTGTTGGCCAATCAGATTCCATTCTTCAAGACTCCTGAGAATTTGGCACTGAGAAGTACAGAGAGAGCCTGAGGGCTATTCAAACGATGGAAATAATACTTACCAAGAGATCCTTATAGTGTTTTTGTTTTTAGTTCATATTTGCTTTTCAAATTGACAAAATTTTATAAATATATGAAAAATACATGTGTATAAAATTGATATGGGGGCTGGGGTTGTGGCTCAGTGGTAGAGTGCTTGCCTAGCATGTGTAAGGCACTGGGTTTGATTATCAGCACCACATATAAATAAGTAAATAAAATACAGGATCCATCAACTAAAAAAAAGTTTAAAAAACTGATAGATATATCCTATCTCTTCAATTTTCTACCTAAGAATCCGTTTTCCAAATACCTGGAACATTAGGAAGGGTCAGTGTAGCAACATTGTGAAGCCTGTAAATGATAACTCACAAGATGGTGGTGAAATGGAAGGAGACAACTTTGGCCAACCCACAATATCTGTGGCATGCCTGCTTGAAGTTTGGCAGTGGGCAGGAATCGGGTAACATCTCTGCATGGTACCCTGCAGTTCATGACATATGTACACATACTTGAATCTTTTTTTTTTAAATTTTTTTTTGTTGTCCATGGACCTTTATTTATATGTGGTGCTGAGAATTGAACCCAGTGCCTCACACATCCTAGGCAAGTGCTCTACCACTGAGCCACAACCCCAGCCCCATACTCAAGTCTTAATGTCAACTCCATGCATTCATTCAGCAACAGCACTTCAGTGTTAGTAATTAGTGTAAATGGGAAGCATATAGTATTCAAGGCCCCATGATTTACATGTTTCATCTCAAATCTTGCAACCACCTCTGAAGTGAGAACAATGAAGGCATAGAGGTTTTGTGTCCTGTCCAGGGACACTCAGCTAGATTGAGGTAGAGCTGGGTTTTGAACTCAGGTCTGTCTGACTTCAGTCTTTATTCTTAATCATGATGCCATTGGGCCCATACCAGGTATAAGACCATGCTGAGGGATCATTTACCAGTTTAAGGTGTTGCCTGCACAATACAATACATCAAGAATGTACAAATAAAAGATTCTCGGGGTGAATGCATGCCAGGCTATATATAAAATACCAGGCTCTTAGGTAACAAAACCAGACACATCAAGTCCTACCCTTAGGGAGCTCACAAACATTAGAAATCACCCAAATTTAGCTACAGTTGGAAATAAGTGAAATTTGTGTTTCCAGAGGAGAATAAAGGTGCTGGGGAGCCGTCTAGTGGGGGTAAATAGAACATTTGTGTGTGTTCCATGAAATTTACTTCTCATGCCCACTCCAGGGTCTGAGATTCTGGAAATTTGTTGAACATGTGGTGCAACGACATCTCGTGGCTCAGTGATAGAAGCTGAGACAAATCACTGGGCACTGCTGAAGAGCCCCGGCATTAGAGATCCTGCTGCCCAATGGCATTTCCAACTGGCTTCCAGAAGATGAAGACATGTAAGAAGAAAGGAATTGTGGGGGAGACAGGACAAACTTTTGCTTTCTTTGTGAGGAAATGGTCTTGATGAGAAGCTGATAGCTCAGACCTGGTCAATGCCAATATGTCAGGTTGTCCAACAGGGGGGACAGATCTGAGATGTTAATGACAGTAACAAGGACTGCTGCTACCATTTCTTGCCAATAAGTTTTTGCCTCTGCCCACCTGCCTATCACATTGAGTCCACAACTATGCCTTGATTGATATGCCTTTCTACTCAAATAGTCAAACTGGAATCCCTTGGGTCCTACATGCACTTTGGGCATCCCCACTTTTATGCCACTACTTGGCTGCACCTTTGCCCATCCTGGGATACTCAAAAGAACATCAGACTGGGTCAGGGATGCTGATTCAGGATAGGCACAAATCAGCTGGCTATTAATACCTACATTTGTTGTGGCCAATGGTATCAGTTCATTCAACACTGGTAGGTATTATTTCTCTCTCTCTCTCTCTTTTTTTAAATTGGTCTAATCAGCCAACTCAGCTGGTCCGGAACAGAGCCAGGATTTGAACTCCTTCTGCTTCTGTTACAGCTAAAGCTTCGTCCCAGGGTTTCATAAACTGACTTCCAGACCACTCACGTATCATCGAATCAAGCATTATTGAAGCACACTAGAGGTGACTGACCAGAACATAAAGCTGTTCCCCTGATCAGCCCCAAACAATTGCAAGGGCACTCCTTATAAGCCTGAAAACTGCAAAAGGGATGTTCCGGGTCTAGCCAATGCAAGCAAGCCAGGTTACAGGTTGGTTCAACACTGGTAGGTATTATTTCTCTCTTTTTACAGAAGCAGGAGAGTGCAGTCAAGCGGCGGGAAGCCTAACCAATCACAGTTAGCCCAGTCACCCAGTTACAGAAACAGAGCCCTGTTACCCTAGTTACAGAAATAATGTCCCAATAGGTAGTTGTATGTTCTTAAAGGTTTCTATAGACAAAGGAAAAGAACATCTTGCCCCAGTCATGACCCTTCTACTTGGCATAGTTGTTTTACAGAATGAAGTCACAAAACAAAATGGAGTCACATTTGTTTTTACTATCACACTTCCAGCTTATATTATCCTCCATGCTACTGTCTCCCACTTGAGTCACTATGGGCCACTGTCAACTCTCTGGTCTGTTTCCTTTTCTGTAAGATGAAGGAGTCAGGGTTGCCTGCCAGGTCCCTCCAGGCTCTTAGGTAACAAAAATCTATGAAATTCCAGTGCTCTTCCCTTTCCCTCACCCAAGCCCCATTAGTCTAAGGTAGGTTTTCCAAAGTGACTTCAGTGGAGTCCTCAACCCATGACTTGCTAGCTATTCCAGATTCCAAGGCCAAATGTTCCTGGGAAACCCCTATCAAGTTCTTCGGTGGACGTAACAGTTGACCTGTTATTAAAGGCAGCATAGGATTTTAAGCAACATACCTGGCCAGCCTACCCCACTGCGTCTGTCCAGTTTTGGCAACCAAACATGTCTGCAGATATTGCCAAATGTCCCCTGGAGGGTAAGACTGCTCCTAGTTGGGAACCCCTGATTTGATCCTATTTCAAAACCTTACTTGTTCATCTCTCCGTGTGGCCAATCACTTGCACAGAGTTCCTCAAAATCTACTTTGGGGTTTTCCTTTGAAATCCTACAGGCCGTCTTCTGTGCGTCGTGCAGGTAGTATTTGGTGTTCTAACATGTATTGGTGTAAACACGCCTCCATGGAGCGCTAAGCATCTTATGTGAACCCACGAAAAGGCTCAGATGACTGGAACAATGAATAAGTTCCCAGAATCTGGAGAAAATCTTAAATTCACAAATAAGACAGAAGAGTTAAGAAGAAAAGGGGCGACTTGAGAGAAACCTAAAGCTAAAACTACATTCATTCCAGAGGGGACAACAGCAGAAAGGAAGCATATAGTGGGCTGACTCAGGATCAGGGGATAGGGGAGATACACTAGTAACCAGGTACCAGGTCCTTCTCTGGACCTCACACTTGCCACACTGCCCAGGGACTGGGTGGGGCCAGGTGGGGACCAAGTCCTTACTGCTGATTCTGATGTCTTCCTCATCCTGGTTCCACTTGCTGTGATGGGAAGGGTGCAGCCGTCCCCAGCTCCGTAGGCATGGGTCGAACTCCCAGCCCCTTTGCTGATAAGCTATGAAGCCTTAACAAGCAGCCTGACTCCTCCCTAATTCCATTTTCCTGATCTGTAAATGGAGATGATAATAGTACCTGCTTTCCAGGGTGGACGTGAGGACAGAGGAGAGCTTTCATTTTGTAGCACTGAGCAAAATGTGTGTCCCCCAAACAATAGGGATGCTGCAGCACAGCAGAAGCACACTGCTGGAGGCAGGCTTGGCCAGCCAACAGTCCAAAGGCCTGCAGGGTTTTTCCAGATGGGTCAGATAAGAGCTCCCAGTCATGGTATTGATCTCTAGGTCTTCGGTCTGGGCCTTCTCTAATACAGATGTGATAGGCTGTCACTGGGCTATCACTTGAGCAACACCCTCCTGGGCATACGTGGCTCTCATTTCCATGCCACCATCACCCTGATTTGGGTGACATGGGCATATGAGAAGCAAAAAAAAAAAAGAGGCCATGCAGGTCTGTTCATGAGAAAACAGGAGGAGCAGACTCAGAATCGTGCTCAGGGTGGTAAAGTGCTCACTTCTGCTGACGTCTCTTCTACGGAGCAGCACAGCTGGCCTGTGTTTCCTTTTGGAAAAAGATGGCTGACAATTTCCCCATAATGGGGATAGAACTGGCAAATTTTCCTACACTGTGAGGCAGATGGCAATTTTCCTTCAGAGAGATGCAGGCAACAGTTTTGCCCCTGGAGAGAAAAGGCTCTCCGATTGAGATGCAGCCAGTAATTTTGACTATACAGAGATGCAGCCAATAATCTCGCCCAATGAGAGAAACGGCCAACAATTTTCCCACGGAGGGTAAGAAGTCCCTGGACTGACAATGCTTTGGCCTTTGTCCAGCTGAGGCCAGGGAGAGGAGTTTCAGATTTAATTAGTGGCTACTGTACTGCCATGGGCCCGATGACAGAGTCTCCAGACATGGACCAGAGACGAGGAATTGAGATGGCTTTTCATTTACCCTTCCTTCCTTCATTCCATAAATAACTGCCTGACAGTGAACGTCACATCAACATGCCACATAGCCTGGCAGAAAGGGAGAAGTCAGTCTAGAAGACAGTACCTTGCCTCAGTCCCCAACTTTTATGCAGCTGGTTTAAAAAGACTTCTGCTTATAATATTTTCCTTTACCAATATGTCTCTTAATAACTAAAGTTAAAAAAAAAAAGTCAAAATCTTTTTTTTTTTCTCACACTGGGGAAAAAAAAGACAGCACAATTTCAGAGGGTGGGGGAGAAGGAAGGGGTGTGATTAAGAGTGACTTAAGAAACCGAGGCTTAAATGATCAACAAGCACCAGACAGATCACAGGTTAGCAAACAGTGTGGGATCCGAGGGTCATTTGGTCTCTGCTGTGAAAATTTGACTCTCTGTAGCCTGAAAGCATCACAGACAACACAGAAGCAGATAAACTCTAAGGCTCAGTTCATGGGCGCCAAACATTGTTTCAATTTTTTTTTTTTTAAGGTGTCAAGAAATGGGACTCTTTTTTTCCCCCAACCCCTTAGAAATGTAAAAACATTGTTCATTAGAGCAGTACAGAAACAGGTGGTGAGCCAGGTTTGGCTGTAGGTCAGAGTTTGCTGACCCCTGATGATGGTGTCTAGAGATGGGAGGTGTGCATCCTATGCTAGGCAGGAGAGTTAGCATGTGTAAATACTCAAGGTGATAAATGCATTTTTTGATGGATAGTGGGAGTCTAAGATAGATTACATAGAACAATGGAATCATTGGTTAGTAAGATGCAAACTGCTTTCCTCAGGCTGGTGCAAAAGACGTTAATGGACTTAAGTGTCAGACATATTGGGGCTAGGACCTGTGCAGTACTATATACAGGCTGGAGTATCTGTTAGTTTTTCTTGCTCTCCCTAAATATTTAGCATTATTATTATTATTATTATTATTATTATTATTATTAGGGATTGAGCCTAGTTTGGTTTACCATGAGCCACATTCCCAGTCCTTTTTATCTTTTGAAACAAGGTCCAAGTTGCTGAGGCTGGCCTCGAACTTGGAATCCTCCTGTCTCAGCCTCCCAGGTTGTTGGGATTATGTGTGTGTGTCACCATACCTGGCCAGCTTTGTTATCTTTAAAATATACATCAATGCCCACTTTGCATGGTTAAAAAAGATAAAAGCAAATAAGACACCTAGCACATGATCAGAAGTCAGTAAGCACTAGTGTCACGCAGTGTCAGCCAGCAGACACTGAGGACTGGTTGGTGTAAGGCACTTTGACAAGTGCAGGGGTTATAGTGAGAAAGGTCCTTCTTACTTATCATGGCTGGAAGATTCTTTCAATTTGCCTAGCAAGAAAATTTGCTCCTTTACCCTATGACAGGAAATGCCACCCACTCCTCAGAAGTCCACACCCTGATGCCTGCGATTTGTGAATACGCTTTGTTGCGTGACCAGGAGGAATTGGGTATTAAGGTTGCTACTCAGTCTAGCATCATCTCCCCTTAAATTCAACTATCTGAGTGGACTCACCCAGATAGTGACAAAGGGAGGCAGGAGGGTCAGTGTCAGAGGAACCCAATGTGAGAATCATAGGGTTCTGTGATTCAATGACCACAGACTGGCCATCACTGGTTTTGGAGCTGGAAGGGGACTGTGAGCCAAGGGATGCAGGCAGCTTTTAGAAGCTGGAAAAGGCAAGAAAACATTTTCCCCCAAAACTTCTAAAAAGGAACCCAGCCCTGGGGACATCCTGGCTTTGGCCCAGTGAGACCCATGTCAGGCTTCTCAGTTCTAGAAACTACAAGATTAAAAAAAAAAAAAGTGTGTTTCTAATTCACTGAGCTCAGTAAGTCTGTGGGGGTTTGTCCCAGCAGCACTAGGAGATTAGTAGCTCCCTCCCCCTATTGTCAAAAAAGGGAGGGGATAGAGTTTTTGAGATCCCCCTCAACTCTGCAGAGCTGCTATTATTTTCCTAGGTCCCTGTGCAACTCTCTGTCCCTGCAGTATCCTTTCTGTTTCAGCCCCTGCCTGTCCACAGCTGGCCAGGGAAGTCAGGTCAGAGTGCCTGATTCTGGGTGTGGGCTTCCAAGAGAGCCGGCGAGCCATCCCAGCATAACCACCCTCTCCTCAGAATTCCTAGTGCCGCTGCTGTGCCCACAGCTGCAGAGCAAGCCCACCCACTCTGAGACAAGGAGCACTTAGTAGAACTTGAGAACCTGTACCATACCGCCATGTGCTGGGTGAACTTCCCCATGCACCGCCACCCTCCTGCTCAGACACCTACAGTGACTCCCCTACGCGGGCAGCCAACGTTCCCACCCCCTGGGCCTGGCACTCAGGGCTGTTCCCGTCAGGCCTTGGGTCAGTATGCCACCATCCCTGCCCATTTCTCTCCTTTTCCAGCACTGCATTGCGGTCAGCCTGGCCTGCTCACCCTCAGCTCCAGGGTTTATTCCTCCCCTGGTTTATTCCCTGCGGTAATGGTGGGTGACCGTGGTGCATTTCCACATGCCACAGTCAACCCTGCCCATGTCTTCTCTGTCACTCTGACTCCTATTCCACATGTAGGGCTCGCCACCTTTTCTAGCAAGCCTTCCTGAACCATCTCAGTCCTCTGTATCCTTTGTCCCCTCTTACCGATAAACTTGACCACCCTCCAAACTTCCTGTTATTAAAAAAACCAAACCAAACCTATTTGTTCCAGATTCAAAATGAGATTTTTATGAAATCCCAATTCATAAAAAGGGCCTCAAGGAAAACATCCATCCCCTGTCAGGCACCGTTCAGAGTTAAGAATTCTGTTTTAAAGGTGAGGAAACAGAAGCTTGGAGAGCCTAGGACCTCAAGTCTCGCAGTCTGACAGCACAACCAGGGAAAAGCTCTGAGAGGTTACAACTTTCTCATGAAGGAGCCTCAGCTGGACTCTCTGATCTGAAGAGGGGGAAGTGGGAACCTGTGTTTGGCTTCCCGTTGGCCTGTCAATCTAAAGGCAGAATTTGGGTTAACATCTACAGACAAGTCCATTAATTGTGGGCCTGTCTGCCCTCCTTGGGTGAGGAAGAATCATTGATTAGCCAAGTGGTGCTGGGTGCCTTTTTGAGAACTGTCATTCTGGAAGGCTATTGATTGAAGGAAGTCTCTGAGCACATTCTCTCTTGCAGGCAGCGATAAAGGGAGGCCCCTTTGCAGTCCAGGCAAGAGGGTGAGCTGGCAGTGGGCATCTCCACAGGAGCCTAATGAAGAAATCTGGGAGCAGGGAGGCCGATTTACAAGGGCTCACACCGGATCTTGGACTTCATTAGACCCTGTCCCTGTGCAGTGGGTGAGTGGTACAGGCATCCATGGGTCTCATGCCTTTCTCGTGTGCCCGTGGTTTCCAGGAGTAGGACGGCAGTGGGCCACTCCACCCCTCACAGACTCAGGGTTTCCCTCCTTCCTCCCTCTCACACTTTCTCATAATTTGTTCCCAACAGGAAGCTTAGTGCAGCTGCTCCAAGAGAAGCCTGAGCTCCCTGGGGAGCTTCTGCCCAGGTGGAAGAGTCCACCAGCGAGGGGCCGTTATTAAGGGTGATTGCTGGGAAGCTGGTTGCCATGGCACCGCAGAGGCTAGGGCTGCATGCCCAAGCTGTCCCCGTTTTCCAGGCTGTATACATAATTACTGCAATAAGCAGCGGCACACGGAGAAGGGCAGGGGAGCGGCTCCCTGCTGACGGCGATCTCGCAGGGCAAGGTGAGAAGTTCACTAGGAGTAGGGCGGTCAGTCCGTCTGGGCCTGGACTGATATTCTGCATGGAGAGGGACCCGAGTGGGAGCTGGGCACGACGCTGTCTTCTCACGGAACCACTGTGAGCCCTCTGTGCTCCCAGCTCTGGTTTTCTACAGGGATACACTGTTCCAAATCCACTGACGGTCGGACCTGTCTTAAAGCGTCCTGTGGTGTTGCACACCTGGAGAACTAACGGTGACTACTGTATTGCTGCAAGACTGTGTGGGAGTAGAGCGAGGAATAGTCCCTTGCACAGTGCCAAGCACTGCGCTAAACCCCTCATGCAGCCATCTGCACTTGGTCATGGGCTAAGAAGAGGCCCTAGGGTGTGAATCCATGTGACATCATTCTTCTCCTCTAATAGAAACAATGACCCTCTTAGCTTGCTGCTGATAACAGACACCTTTGAGGGCATGGTCCCAGAAAATTGACCTTGGATGGGTCCAAGTATTCAAACTCATATGGGTTTCATGCTCTCTGTTCTTGGCAGCCACAGAGAATGAATGAGAGTGGCATTGTCTGTTTGCAGAGCTGACACAATATACTGGGGGCAATGTGCAGAATACTCACCAAATTTGTTGACCCCCTAACTACTCCGTGCTGGCTCTAATTTGCTCTTCTCAGCCCCCAATTTTCTCCTCTCCGAGTTCACAGACTAATAAATACTGAGTGGGTACCGTGGACCAGGCAGCATCTCACTGAAACCTCATGACAACCCACCAGCGCAGACTCCTATGGTCCCCATTTCCAAGAGGCAGATGTTTAGGCTGAGAGATGTTAAGTGGAAGAAATCAAGTCCAAGTTCCCACCTGGGTTTGTTTGACTCTAGAACCAACACTTATTCACCATGATGGTATATGGCCTTCTCGGTTCTCACATAAGCCAAGTTTCCACACCACAGGAAGCTCACAAATGCCTGCTGCTGACCTTCATGATTTACTCTCACCAACCTCAACAGTATCTCAAAGCCACCTACTGCCAATACTAGTCCAGCAGGACTTGAAATTGTCTAATGGATAAAATCCTTCCCCATCATCTATACTCTGCTTGATGGTGTTCACTCCCTTCCCAACACCTCTTGAGATCCTTTCTGGTCAGTTGAGTTGGAAACCATCATTCACTTCTCAGGACTCAGCTAGGTTCTCAAGTTCTGGTCAAGACACACAAGTCACAGTACAGAGCCCCATATAATAGGGTGATGTTACCCTTAAGTGGCTTATTATCTCTAATTCAGCATCAAATAATATACTATTAATTGGAATCTATTATACCATAAAAGTTTCAGGAAATCATCTAGGAGATAAAACTGAGATAATTCTGAGTTTTCATGTGTTTGCCTAGGAATCGGAAAAAGTGTATAGTTGATGTTTTCATTTTACATACTTGGTTTAAGAATCATAGTACTCCTGCCTGTAATCCCAGCAGATCGGGAGGCAGAGGCAGGAGGGTCAAGAGTTCAAAGGCAGTCTCAGCAACAGCGAGACGCTAAGCAACTCAGTGAGACCCTGTCTGTAAATAAAATACAAAATAGGGCTGGGGATGTGGCTCAGTGGTCAAGTGCCCCAGAGTTCAATCCCTGCTACCAAAAAAAAAAAAAAAAAAAAAATCATAGTACTATTATATTTCTGAAACAATGGCATGTTTTACCTGATTTAGGTCTTGTGTCCTTCATTCAAGGATTTGGTAAATATGATCTAGTGTCCACTATATGCCAGGCCAGTACTGTTTCAGGTACTCTAATGCTACTTAATAACTTCACCAGGGTAAGCACCCATGCACTGGGGTAACACTAGTTTGTAATTCTGTGGCCCTACAATGACACGAATACAGAAGAGTCTTACTAAACAGAGACTAAACATTGCAGTGCATCCAAACCTCTGGGAACATAACAGGAAATGCTGAAGATGAGGACATTTGACTTGACTGTTCAACTGTTTCACAGTATGGTCAGCACAAATATTTTAGCATTTTCTCTGACATTGGGAATCATTTCACATTTTTTTTTTTTTTTGGTACCAGGGATTGAACACAGGGATGCTTAACCACTGAGCTACATCCCCAGACCATTTTTATTTTTTATTCTGAGACTGGGTCTTGCTGAGTTGCTTAAGGCCTTACCAAGTTGCTGAGACTGTCTTTGAACTCATTATCCTCCTGCCTCAGACTCCCAAGTGCTGGGATTACAGATGTGCACCACCGTGCCTGCCTTCACATGAATTTAAAATGAACTTTCTTTTAGAAACCCTTCCTGATTTCCCCTCCTCTTGGCCCAGCATGGTCAGTACAGCACAGCAGTCATGGTGTACTTTCCATCACTGTGCTCAGCACAATACCTTGTTATTGACCGACTCTTTCCTCTGTAGGATGCCACGGTCTCCCATTTCCTAAGTGCGATGGTCCCATTTTTCTCATGCAACCACCCTGTGACCACTTCATTGCATTACAGGGATTTTCAAATGACATTGAAATTTCAAGATGTACTAGCTGACCCCAGGATTAAGGATGCCCATATGTGAGATAAATCCTATTTAAATCCTTATGTTCAGGTTACAGATATAAGAGAAGATAAAAGCAAGTGTCATTAGGAGCATCCCCTGCCCTCGGCTGCCTCTGTCTGTGTGGGGTGGCCTCAGGAGGCCAGCAGGTGCTCTGAGTAATTCAGCAGATAAAGGACTTGGCTGCTGGGCCTGAAAGCTGCTGGAGTAGACAGCGGATCTTGCAATTCAGTTATGGATGCCACCTCCGGAGCTGTCAAATAGAGTTATGTGAAAGGCACTGGGGGCTTGAATTAGCAGATAAACGTGGGTCAATTGCACATGTGAGAGTGGCCCCCTTCCCTTCTCATCAAAGGTGCCACGTGAGCACGGAGTCTGTGTGTGTGGGGGGTGGGGTGGGTGGGGGCTTTCATTATAAAGTAAGAAATATACCCAGGCTCTGTCAGTGTTTTAGACAATCTGAGACTTGATTTCCTCAGTGGCTAACCACCCCCCCAAAAACAACAAACAACAACAACAACAACAAAACAGATACACTATGAACATTGCAGGAGCAATGAAGATAAAATGATGAGAAGGAGCCCTTTCAATGGGAGAGGGTTTAAGTAGCAAAAGCATCGATGTAGTCTCTTAACGCTTTCTTTCTGATGTGAGATTTTTAAAAGATTTTAGTTAATCATGACAGTAGAATGTATTTTGACATATGATACATACATGGAGTATAATTTCCCATTCTTGTTGTTGTACATGATGTGGAGTTTCACTGGTCATGTATTCATATATGAACATAGGAAAGTTATGTCTGAATCATTCTACTGTCTTTCCTATTCCCATCTCCCCTCCCTTTCCCCCCATCCAATCTGGTGAACTTCCACTCCTTCCTCCCCTCTACCTGTTGTGAGTCAGCATCTGCATATCAGAACATTTGCCTTATTTCACTTAGCATGATAGTCCCCAGGTCCATCCGTTTACTAGCAAATGCCATGATTTCATGCTTCTTTACGGCCGAGTAATATTCCACTGTGTATATATACCACATTTTCTTTATCCATTCATCTGTTGAAGGACACCTAGGTTGGTTCCATAGTTTAGCTATTTTGAATTGAGCTGCTATGAATATCGATGTGGCCATGTCACTAGAGTATGCTGATTTTAAGTCCTTTGGGTATAGACCAAAGAGTGGGATAACCGAGTCAATTGGTGGTTCCATTTTGGGGAATCTTTTGGGGAATCTCTATTTTGCTTTCCAGAGTGGCTGCACCAATTTGTAATCCCACCAGGAAATTCTAACATGAATTTTCAGTCCTTAAAATTCATGAATTTCTTCTTCAAATTGTTCTTTCATCTTCGCCAAATCAATCAAAGGCTCCTTCCTGGAGGCATGTGCTCGGGCCCCAAACTGGGAATTATCCTTGGTTCTTTACCTCACCCTCCACATCCAGTTTTTAAACTGCACTCAAAGCTGGGCCTAGATCCATCCCGTTCACCCCTTCCACTGTCTCATTTCTAGGGATTTATCATTCTTCCCCCAGCATCCATTCTCCCTCCTCATGCTTAAACAGAGTGATATATTTGAAAGGGTTGATCCCTCTACTCCTTTACACAGCCCTCTGTGTTTCTCCTGTACTCCTCACCATTGCTTTTAGGGCTGTTGCTTGCCTCAGTACCAAGTCATCTGCACAGAGTACAAGTGTGACTGGCCTGGGGTTGGGCAAGGGTTGGCCCTGAATGAAGCTCCTCATGCAAGCTGGGCTCTGGTCTACTCCTCCCGCTGGGCCCTCACACAACACCAAGCTGGCTCTGCCGGCCGACCTTTCCTGACCGTCAAGCTGTCCAGATTCAGAGTCCCTGCATCTGCAGTCTTCCTAGGGAACACGCCTCCACTGAGACCTGAAGAATCTCTGGCAGAATAATGGCTCCCAGAGACGTCCACATCCTTCCAGGACAGAGAGAAATTAAGATGTGGATGGGATTGTGATTGCTAACCAGCTGATTTTAAGATTATTCTGTATTTCCTGGGTGGGCCTCATGTAATCAAAGGGCCCTTAAAAGTGGAAGAGGGAGGCAGGAGAGCAGGTCAGAGGGATGGCACAAAAGAAGGACTCATCTTGCTGTTGCTGCTTTGAAGATGGAGGAAGGTCACTGACCCAGGGAAGTTGGGAAACCCAAACAGAACCTCCCTTATCGTCTCCAGAAGGGAGGACAGCTTGATTTTAGCCAGTCAGACCCATGTTGGACTCTTGCCCCACAGAATTGCAAGACAACAGGTGTGTGTTGTTTTAAGCCACCAACTTTGTGTTAATGTGTGACAGAAGTCACAGGAAACTAAGAGAAGAGGAGCTGAACTTCCTGGTTTTGCCTCTGGCAGGAAGGAATGGGCCATCTTAAGATCTATCCCGTGTTGACCAGAGCCCTCGCTGGGGACAATGCCTCACAGGAAGCCCCTCGTTTCTGGTTCTCCTGAAACGCACATTTAGGATGCTCACTGGTGCCTGTGACTGCTTTGTCAGTGACGGCTGGTCATGGACCATGCTGACAGGTAAGTTGGCCTTGAGCGATGTCCCAAGGCCAGAGCCACCCATAACCTCACAGCCAACCTCTGCCCTTGTGTCTCAGGAACTGCATGTGCCAAGCTCAGCCTGCCCTGCGTCCCATCTGAGACCCCAAGTGGAGCAGAGGGCAGGGTCTGGGAAGATGTCAACTGCTAATGAATGACACTCACCTCCAAAATTAATAGGGCTTCTAGTTCTTAGGAAAATCCACTCAACTGGAGTCACCAGGATGAATAATTGACAGAACTGGTTAAATTAATCAAAAATGGAAATGAAGATAAAGAAGGGGGAAGGGATTCTATTTTTGTTATGGCTTGAGCTTTGCCTGCTCTGCTGTTAAGCTTGAAAAGGGTGGAGAACCTTCAGATATTGGGTGTGCGTGCGCGCGTGCGAGAGAGAGCGAGAGAGAGAGAGAGAGAGAGAGAGAGAGAGAGAGAGAGAGAGAGAGGGAGGGAGGGAGGGAGGGAGGGAGGGGAGAGAGGGGGAGAGGGGGAGGGAGAGGGGGGGAGAGAGAGAGAGAGAGAGAGAGAGAGAGAGAGAGAGAGAGAGAGAGAGAGAGAGACAGACAGACAGAGACAGAGAGAGATCTCCATAAAGCAAGATTTTGTTTGGCTTTTCTCCAGGGTCGGGGATGTGTTTGTGTGTGTTTGTGACGCTGTCATCAGACAAAAGCATTTTAATAAAGGGCCTTGTCTTTTTAACCTAACCAAGCTCCCCTGCAATAAACACTGTTAATTATGCCCCAGATCGGTACTGAACCCCTTTCGGAACCTGTGCCAACCCTCGCAGGCTTTCAGATGCACTGCAGCTGCAGCCTCAGCTGATGTCTTTGGACACATTCCATCGGAGACCCAGGGAACGAGCCGCAGGTTTATGAAGGGATCTAGTGGCTCACAGAATCAGGGCTTGGCAGTTAAATTTGGAGACGAGGGTGAGAGTGAGAATGGATCTCACGTTCTGTGCCAAAGCTGTGTTAATGCTGCAACTGGGCGTGGTCAGGCTGGGGGGATCCAGTTGATGGGGATCATAAATTGAAGGCCCTGAAATTATCTTGCTGGATGTTTTAAAAAGATTCTGCTCTTTCTCCTGCCAAATACCAGGAGAGTAATGGATTCCTCTCCTAGAAGCAGAAAGATGTGGGTCTGAATCCGGGCTCCTGCACTGTGGCCTGGGCCAAGTTTCTTCCCCTCTCTGTGCCTGGACTGGGCTCCTGCTTTTTCCAAACACACCCTGTTCCCTAAGTGACACCACTTCATCCTCATGGTCTTAACTACCATGATATGTTCTTGACTCCTCAATTGAACTTGCAGCCTAGATTTACCCCCTAACTTCCAAACTTATGTATCCAGAACTTTCTAATTGGATGAATCATGGCCGTCTCAATCTGGAAACATCCTAAGGAGAACACTTGGTCTTTCTATGCCAAACCTGTTCCTTCCCCCTTCTCCTTATGTCCCCCAACCCAAGACTGACCTCAGATTCCTCCCTTTCTCGTGCTTCTCCATGTCCAGTCTTCAGCAAGTCCTCACAGCCTTACCTTGTGAATCAAATCCGCCTCTCGCACAGCTCCACTGTCCCCTCCCTGATCACAGTCACTACCATTTCTCCTCCAGGCTGTGGAAAGAGCCTCCTCATTGGTCTCCCAGCTTCCGGGCTTTCTGTTCCTCACCCCTACTTTTTGTTTTTCAGTACTGGGAATGGAACCCAGGAGTGTTCTGCTTCTGAGTTACACCCCTAGCCCCCTTTGAAAATTTTGAGACAGGGTCCCGCTAAATCGCCCAGGCTGGCCTCAAATTTGTGATTGTCCTGCCTCAGCCACCTCAGTTGCTTACATTACAGGTGTGCACCATTGTGCCTGGCTCTGTGGCTCCCTTTTGAGAACTTGCAAGACTACAGACTTGGTGGTCAATTATCTTTTAACAATGGGGACACATTCTGAGAAATGCATCGCTAGTGACTTTGTTGTGTGAACATCACAGAACGTATACACACAAAGATGGCTAAGATGGGAGTTGGTGATGTACTCTTACAGGATCCCCTCATTCACCAAGTCCTCACAGCCTTACCTTGTGAATCAAATCTACCACTCGCACAGCTCCACTGTCCCCTCCCTGATCACAGTCACTACCATTTCTCCTCCAGGCTGTGGAAAGAGCCTCCTCATTGGTCTCCCAGCTTCGGGGCTTTCTGTTCCTCACCCCTACTTTTGTTTTTCAGTACTGGCTAATATGTGACTTGGTGATATACTCTTACAGGATCCCCTCATTCACCAAAATGTCAGGTAGCGCATCACAGGATTCACCTCCCGGCTTTAAGCTGCACCTGGCTTCCCATCTCGGCCCACAGAGGCTCCAGCACCACCCCCTTTTGTGCACTCTCTCTCCACCTGCCTGTCCCCACCCATGGATCTTTGTTCCATTTGAACACAGGAAGTCGTTCCTGTGTTAGGACCGTCACACTGAGTAGCTTGCTCTCTGAATCTTTCCGATAATTCAGGTCTCAATTCAAAACCTTTCCCCCTTCTACCCTCTGACAACAGCTCCGGCCAGGAGCTGATTTTCTTATATCTTCAACGACTGCCTGAAATTACGTGTACAAGTGAATATATTTGTTCTCCTCCCTCCCCCACAGAACGGAAGCTCCTTGAAGGCAGGACCCTGCGGGTGGTTCAGTAAGTCTTGAGTTGAAAAAGTGACTCCTGCTGTGCTTGGCCTGGGAAGCTCTTCCCGCTGAAGAGCCACAGGCCTGCATCACACCCAGCTTTGTCTCTGCTCTCTGATGGCCATAGTGTATCATTCTCCCTGTTATCAGGTTGGGCAGGTTGTGAACAATCACACTATGTACCTCATAAGGCCGGCATGAGGATTAAATGAGCTCAACGTGTGTGTGTTTGGCTTGCTTCCAGGACTTGGTGAAAATATCAGTCAAGCTTGCTGTGATTACGGCTGTGAATGTTGCTGCTGCTCCTGGTTTCACCCTCAATTGACTTGTGGTAGGAAAGGGAGACGTCATTCCAGCCACAACTCACACCACGCTTACACGTCAGGTGCTAGCCCAAGGCTTCAGGAGTGTTACTGTGTTTAATTCTTACAAGCACCTTATAAGGTAAGTACTGCCACTAGTTGTTTTTGCAGGTGAGTAAACGGAGGCACAAAAAGTTAATTCACCTGTTCAAGATCTCCTATGTGGGCATTAGACAGAGGCTGAGGGTAGACACCACTTTGGTTTTCCTCCTCTGCTGTGGCCCAGGCTCTGAATTCACTCACTATTGCCCTTTAGTTCAGCGGAAGGAGACAAAGGAAGCACCGATGTCCTAGGCTGTGGGTAGGAGGCACACAGCACTGGGATCGTCCTCCCCGTGCCGGAGACAGGTGCTGCAGGGGTGTGCAGGGAGTGATGACCTTTCCTGATGACTCTACTGCAGAGCCAAGGCACCAGGTGGGGCTCTCCTGGTGTCCACCAACTCTCTCCAAATTACACAAGTGAAACTACAACCTCGCAGGGCATTTGGGACAGGGAGACAGACGCTATCCACCTTTCACAGTCTTTGACTTCATTCCTTCCACCTAGTCCCTGCCGTCTTTGTCCACCTCCACACACTGCATACAGGGGGCATCTATAACTTCACCCTGGTGTAACATTTATCATAAGCAAGTCCCACTTGTTCTCTTCTTAAACTGTGTCCTCAGTTCCTTTGCAAGGAGGTCTCTTCAAGGTACCCATTTTTCTATTCCAAGTCCCCTTTGTGCATTTACCTGCTTCTTGTCTGTGGTGCTGCTAAAACAAACTCCACCCATTAAGGACTGTCCTCACTCAGGGGCAACTTTGGAGTAGGGAACAGGTGTCTGGGCTCCCCATAGAATCTAGAGGCAATGAAAATCCTCTTTGTTCTGACAAACTTTCAGCACCATGGAAAGCACCGGCTACCCTCCTTCTTAATCACGCAGCCCTTGGGGAACCGTAGAGACCCAAGGTGTGGGTTCCTATTACCCCTGTCCTTTGGTCCTCTGTCTAGGTTCCCCACTGCCCTTAACAAGAGCCACACTCAGTGTGACAGCCTGTGTCCACATTTCTTGCCACCATTAAAACCTGGAGAAAGCCTTGGCACCCTGCAGCGAGGGAACCCGAGCAGATTCTGCAGTCAGCTCCAGGGCTGAAGCGTGTGATCAATTCCCTGTCTTTCCTTCTCTTACAGGTTGAACTGTGCCTCACCCCAATTCATAAGTAGAAGTCCTCATTACCCCTGGGACTTAGAATGGAGTTTTTGGAGAAATGTCCTTAAAAGTGGGAATTAAAATGAGGTTATTATGGTGGGTCCCAATCCAGTATGACTGGTATTCTTAACAAGAAAGGCAATTTTGACTCAGGCATTCAGAGGAAAAAATCCTATAAAGATATCAGGGTGTTTGGGGCTGGGGTTGTGGCTCAGCGATAGCGCACTCACCTAGCATGTGCAAGGTGCTGGGTTCGATCCTCAGCACCACACAAAGATAAATAAATAAAACAAAGGTATAAAAAAAGATATCAAGGTGGGAGGGCGGGAGTAGGGGAAGACAGCCCTTTATAAGCCAAGGAGCGAGGCCCTTCTCTTCAGTCCTTAGAAGGAACTACCCTGCTGACCTTATTGAGAACTGCGAGACAATGCACTTTTGTTGCTTAAGCCAACAAGACTGAGGCACTTTGTTATAGCAGCCCTGGTAAACTAATACACCTTCCTTCATCTGTCTTGCACCATCTGCCTGCCTTTTTACCACAGATGTTCTGTGAAGCCCAGTTCCACATTAGGCACACTGCTAAGTGAGCCATGGGAGAAAAGCGTTCCTGGCAGAAGAAGGGCCTGTGCAAAGGGCCTGAGGCAGGAAAAGGGCTAAGTGTACTGGAGGTGTAGTAAGCATTTGTAGCCAGTGTTCCCAGGCTACAAATGAATTGAGATTGGAGAGGTGGGCAGGAACCAGATTCATGGGAATTCAAGATATAAGTTTGCTTTTATTTTTTAGGTTGTCATTCATCACATCTGGCCAGTTCCTTCACCCCACCTCCAGTACTCACAGATGGGAAGGGAAAAGCTTGACTGGCTGGGGGCGGCTGCCATCAGTACCCCATTGTTTCAGGCATCTCAAACTGCAAACGCAGCCCTGTCACTACCGCCAGAAGCAGTAGGAAAAAAAAAAAATAGAAAATAGGCGAGGGAGAGAACGAATCACCCCTTCCAACCCCTGCTGAGTGTGCAGAGAGGGGGACATATGGAAATTAATATATGCAGCTCTGATGACACGGTTTCCCCCAGCATTCTGATTAAACGCCGACGGTTATTAAATACCCTCCTTCTCGGAGCTCATCTCCGAAAGCCAATGTTGCTGCTCGTCTTGAACTCTGATGAACTGTCTTGGTTCGCGCACCTCGGCTGCAGCGCAGCCCACCGTCGGCTGGTGTTTGAGGAGGATGGAGAAAATCAATATGAAATGTCAGGCGAGAGGTCAGATTGAAGTTGTTTTCCCAGCTGGCAGGAGCTGGGGGCTGCAGCGGCAGCAAAACAAAGGGAGATCTGCTGCGAAGGAGAAGGCCGGCACCTTGGAAGAGTCAGGGGGAAAATGAATTTCCTTTGCTTCTTAATTAGATTAGCAGGCTCCTGGCTGGCAATTCAGGGCTCTGCTGCTGTGAGTGCGGGGTGTGGGGAGGAAGGGCTTGGCTGAGGCCTGCAGGCCACTGGCTAGCTCTTGGGTCTCTCCCGGGGACCGTCCTTTGCTTAGGGAGCCCAGGATGGAGGCAGGAGCAGGTCCTGGGGTCCCTGGGTGTGTCCTGAGTGGACTCCTGCTTCCCAGAGCCTGGATGGTTCCTCCCTGTTCTTTCCCCACATCCTGTGTCTTTGGATCTCAGCTCAGCAGTGGCTGCCTGTGCAGACTTATCACACCCCCTAGGAGCACCGCCTGCTTCTCTTTCCTGCCCCTTACTATTTGCGATGCCATAGTTGCTGATGATTCTCAAATGAAGTGAGTAAAGTAATTGCCCTCCCTAACATGGATGGGCCTCAGTCAGCACAAGGCCGCAATGGAATACAGAGGCTGATTTCCTGCAATGAAGAGGGAAGCTTCTGCTGACTGCCCTGGAGCCAGGACGCCTTCACCCCTGCTTTGGACCTACACTGAAACTCTGGCTTCTCCTGGGTCTTCACCCTGATGGTCTCCTGGGTGTAATTCCACCACTGGCTCTGAGTCTTCACCTTGCTGACTGCACATCTTGGGACTTGCCTGTTTTCATAATCAAGTGAGCCAATTCCTTATAAATCTCTTCACACACTCACACCTGCCCTACTGGCCCTATTTCTCTGGAGAATCTTGACTAAGTGGGCTCCTGGAGAGAGGAAACAACCTCTGTTTTTGCTCTTCACTGTGTCTCCAGAGTCTGAGACAGTAACTGGCATATAGTATGTGCTCAACAAATATTAAATAAGTGAATAATGGGCTTCACATGTCTGGCAAAAGGGAAGCAGTTCCAAGCACCTTACAACTACAGACCTGAACAGGGGGTTCAGGAGGGATAACTGTGATATACTGACCCCAGCAGAGGGCTGGGAGCTTACACCCATGACGACATCGACCTCTTGTGCACAAGCAGCCCTGTGACGCCATCCTTTAGTGCTTGTACTTTCGCTTGAGGACCCTGAGGTTCAGAAGGGTGAGTCCCTTGTCTGAGGTCCAACCCACATGACGTAACACAGTTGAACTCCTGCTGTCAACCATTCTTGTTTGTTCCCCAAATTTTCTAAGGTCTAATCCTTTTTCCATCTTGAGCTCACTGTTTGTCAAGCACACTGCTCAGTTTATTCCCTAATATTTGGAATTTGCACAATCCTTCTGACCCCAATGTCTAGGCTAAAATGTCTGCCTTGCTAGGCTGCAAGGACACCAAGCCATCCTGTGCCCTCTCTGGTGTCCCTCCAGGTCGATGGCCCTTCCCGTCCAGTCCTGCCTTCAGTTACCAGAGAGCAGCTACCTCTGTGGTCATCTCATGTCACCTTCCACTCAGCGTGTCCCAAACTGTCCCCTAATGTCTCACCATCTCCCAGTGCTGCTTCCCGTTAGTCCTGGTTCTCAGGTGGCACTTATGGGAACAGTGGGCACACAGTTGTTTGTTGACCAAGTATTTACTGACTACCTATTTATAGGCCAAACAGATTCAGTTCTTGTCCTCAGACAGGTTACTCTCTGGAGGGGAAGGACATTGAGCCACTGATGTCACACCCATGTGTGATGAGAGCCAGCCTCTGACATCACTTGCAGCACACACAGGTATTTTAAGAGATGTTCCTTTATCCCTTCCCTTTCTTTCAATTTCCATAGCTACCGTGCTGGTCTAGGTTAGGGATTTGCCTTGATTGAAACTAAAGCAAACCCTACCAACTCTCGGGCTTTTTCTTCCCAATACTGTGAATATGTATTTTTCCATAAAACATGATTTCAATGAACTCTGCTTTCGGCTAAATGATCTCAAATCACTCCCCACATACCAGGATCTGTGCTCACACCGGCACGCATGTCTGAATCCTTGGGGTCAAAGAAGCAGTAGGGCGTGGGGGATGCACCCAGAGTACAGGAAGCCACAGGATAAATGCTGCATTTTTCAGACACCAATTTTGCTTGAAATTTAAAGGTAGGTGGATTATTAAATTGAAAATAGTTTTTTTTTTTGGGGGGGGTAGATACCAGGGAATGAACTCAGGGGCACCCAGCCACTGAGCTGCATCTCCCAGCTCTGTTTTGTATTTTATTTAGAGACAGGGTCTCACTGAGTTGCTTAGTGCCCTTGCTTTTGCCAAGGCTGGCTTTGAACTTGTGATCCTTCTGCCTCAGCCTCTGAGCTGCTGCGATTACAGGAGTATGCCACTGTGCCCAGTTTGAAAGCAGATTTTGATGGGGGCAATATTCACACCTCACATGAAAGTTCAGGTACAAAAATAAGACTTAAAAGAAAATCTGTGTGGGGAGCACCTCCTCTGGATCACTGGTCTTTGTCAGGCATTTGATGTTGGCCTTGGATGAGATGTCAGGTCCACACAGCAACCACGGAGGTGGGAAACTGGGTGATGGACACAGTAGCCCTTTTTCCATAGCAGGGCTTATGGCCTGGACCTAGGGGAACTAGCTGTACTTGGAGGAAAAGTTTAAGAAGGAGGGTGTTATGGTTTAGATGTGAGGTGTCCCCCAGAATCTCATGTATGAGATAATGCAAGAAGATTCAGAGATGAAATGGTTGGATTATGAGAACCTCACCCCAATCAGTGAATTAATCCCCTGATGGTATTAACTGAGTGGTGACTGAAGGTAGATAGGGTGTGGCTGGAGGAGGTGGGACGTTGGGGGTGTGACTTTGGGGTATGTATTTTGATCTGGCTGGTGAAGTCTCTCTCTCTCACCTCTCTGATCACCATGTGAGGTGCTTTCTTCTGCCAAGTTCTTCTGCCATAATGTTCTGCCTCTCCTTGAGTCCTGAAGAACGGAGTTGGCTGTCTATGGACAGAGACCTCTGAAACCTGAATAACCCTTTCCTCCTTTAAAACTGTCCTTGTCAGGTCTTTAGTCACAGCAGCGAAAAAGCTCACTAAAATAGAAGCTGACTACCATAGAGAGCCAGCATTAAGTATGTACTCAATGAATGAATGAAAGAATACCCGAGAGCATAAACTTTAAAAAAAATTTTTTTTTGAGGGGTGGGATACTGGGGATTGAACTCGGGGGCACTCAACCACTGAGCCACATCCCTAGCCCTATTTTGTATTTTATTTAGAGACAGGGCCTCACTGACTTGCTTAGTGCCTCACTTTTGCTGAGGCTGGCTTTGAACTTGTGATCCTCCTGCCTCAGCCTCCCGAATTGCTGATATCACAAGCTGGTGAGAGCATTAACTTTGACTCTTTATCTTCAAGAACCAACTTGCTAGGAACCAGCATCCCTATTTGACCTCATTAACTGACATCCCCTTTCCCCAAGCCTGACACTTCTTCCTGTCTAGAAGTTCCATGCCCTTAGTGACTTCAGAGTTTTGCTCATTCTGCACCCACAGTCTAAAGCCCTCTTCTTCCTGTCCGCACAAAACCAAATCCTGCTTGAACTTCCACACTCAATTGTTCCACTTCTGCCATCCCCATAAGATCTGTCTCAATCGTCCCACCTTCCTCTGAGCATCTAAACCTGAATCATCTCCACTATCCATGTGGGTATGAGAGCACACACGGCCTTGCACATTGCCCGAGAGGTCTCCTGGGCAATTCCACCACAAAGGATATTTAACAAGGTCTGGAGACATTTTTGGCTATCACAACTGGGCTGGTGGTACTGAATTCTAGTAGCTAAGGACAGGGATGCTGTTAAATCCCATAATGCACAGGACAGCCTTCTCTCCCAATGAAGAATATGAGCCAGAATTCAACAGTGCAGTATCTTCTTCTCCTTCCCTCCTTCTCTCCTCCCACTGCTCCTCTTCTTCTTGGTACTGAGAATTAAACCCTGAGATGATTTATGTAATTAATTATTTTTGGTACTGGGGATTGAGCCCAGGGGTGCTTGACCACGGAGCCACATCCCCAGCCCTTTTAAAACATTTTATTTAGAGACAGGGTCTCACTGAGTTGTTAAGTGCCTCCCTAAGTTGCTGAGACTGGCTTTCAACTTGTGATCCTCTTGCCTCAGCCTCTCAAGTCACTGGGATTACAGGCATCTGCCCTAGAGGTGATGTACCACTGAACTACATCCCCGGTCCTTTTTATTTCATTCATTATCTTAAATATTTATTTTTTAGTTGAAGTTGGACACAATACCTTTATTTTATTTATTTATTTTTATGTGGTGCTGAGGATCAAACCCAGGGCCTGGCACGTGCCAGGCAAGTGCTCTACTGCTGAGCTACAACCCCAGTGCCCCCTGTCCCCCTCTTTAAAATTTTGAGATGGTCTCGCAAAGTTGCTGAGGCTGACCTTGAACTTATGATCTTTCTGCCTCAACCTCTCAAGTTGCTGAGATTACCATGTCTTCTTAATGCATATCTTTGTCTCTTTATTTTTCCAGTCAGAATTCAACCTGCATCTTTCTGCCTTCTACCCAAATAACTTCTCTAAAATCTAATTTTGATCAAATTACTTTCGTGCTTGCTTTGATAGGTCTTTATTGGTTTTGGCAAAAATATTCCATTTTGTCACTGTTGTTAATACTGCCATTATGACCTGGCTCAGGCATTCCTCCTGAGCCTCTACTCTCTTCTCCCAGTCATATCAATTATTCGGCTCTTCCACAAACACGTTTTATACCCCATGATCTTTGCACATGTGGATCTTTCTACATTGAATGCTGTCCTCCTTGTGGGCTCATGAAAGTATACTGTTCAAAGATCAACACCTCGGCATTTACTAAGCCCCTGTTCTGGGCCAGGCACTGTGTAAGGTGCTGTGAAGCCAAAGTGAATAAGATAGAAGAGTCCATGTTCTCAAGGATCTCTCAGCACTCTCCAGAATTTTCTTCAATGATGGAATGACCCAAATTTGCCCTAATATAGTAGCCACAATCTATGCATTGAAGCAACTGGTAAAAAAAAAACAAAAACAAAAACAAAACAAAACAACAACAACAACAAAAAACCCACATGCCAACTTTTGAAGATTTAGCATGAAAACAAAATGGGATATAAGATATCTCATTAGCAATTTTTAAAAACATTTATCTCATTTCAGTGCCATGGCAAATGCATGAAGTGCTATCCCGATTATCTTATCCATTTTATAGATGAGAAAACCAGGCGCAGACAGGTTAAGGGAAGGTAGACAAAGAGGTTTTTAAGAAAGGAAGCCTGGCTTGGGCCTGGGTCTGTGCGACTCTAGAATCCACCAGCTGTACAGACAACTCCCCCTCCCCCACCGGCTCCTCCATGCGAAACCTCTGCCAGACAGCCAGCAAAAATCACCCAAAGCAGCAGGAGACAGCCATCTCCCTCCCGGTCACACTCCTCTGCAGAGAACCATCAGACCACCCCTGTCACAGAACTGCAATTGAAGATGGGGACTGTGGGGGGAGGATGGCCCTCACTCCTGACTCTGCACAGCAAAGTGGAGGGGACAGAGGCACTAGGTGGGGGGTGGCGGGTTGTGCTCTGAGCGCCTGGGCAGCTGCGTGCTATTTAGCTCAATGCCATTCACCATGCATGGATTTCCTCTGCCTTCCAGGTGCCTCTACCCTGGCGTGCAGTTTCTCTTCTAGAAATGCTCCCTGCTGGCTCCAGGCCCATCCTACCTACCACAGCACTGGCCGTGGGTGTCAGCCGCTCCATCTGTTTCCATCTGGTCTTAGCCTTTTGCTCCTAAGCATTCTGCTCCCAGAGAGTTGGAAGCTACTTTGGTGGGTCAGTGCCCTGAAAACTTCAGGACAACCTGCGAGCTGGGCTACCCTCTAACACCTTCTCTGAAGCTTTTCTCTGCTGTCCACTAGAACCACTGGGGTTTCTGGAGTGCTGGTTCCCATAGCCTCAACCTCTCCAAGGAGCCACCAGCTCCTTGCTGAGACACCATTCTTGACTCTTGGTATATTCCTGGCCTCTCACATAGTCCAGCAGGTACTTTTAGCTCTGTTGCCAAGATTTGTCTAGAAGTCTCTGCTGTTGTTCATGACCACATCATTGCCTTGTCCAGGCCACCATTTAGCGGGGCCTTTCTCTCAAAAGCAACAAGAGTTATCTTTTTTTTTTTTTTGGTACTGGGTATTGAACCCAGGGGTGCTTAACCATTGAGCCACATCCCTAGCCCTATTAATCTTTTATTTAAAAACAGGGTCTCATTGAGTTGCTTAGAGCCTTGCTAAGTTGCCGAGGCTGGCTTTGAACTTGCGATCCTCTTGCCTCAGCCCCCTGAGCTGCTAGGATTATAGGTGTGCACCACACCTGGCAAGAGAGATCTTAACACACGACTTGGATCATGCCGCAATGTTACTTAAACCCCTTGCTAACAGGGGCTGGTCCTGCACCTGTATGTTTTGGAGTTTGAACGTAAGTTTTTATCTTTACCGAAAACACCAAACGGGAAGTTGACTCTCAAGTCAGGCCAACACTTGGAGTCTCTTTACTCCAAGTCCATATGTCAGATGAGATAAAAGACCTTCCCAGTCCCCCCAACACACACACACACACACACACACACACACACACACTCTCTCTCTCTCTCTCTCTCTCTCTCTCTCTCTCACACACACACACACACACACACACACACACACAGAGTTTTAGAACTCTGTATCCCTCCCCCACACCCCAGGTGCTACTCACACTTGGTGTGCCGGTCGCACAGAGCTGATGCCCGCATGTCGCACAGCCGGATTGTCCCTTTGCTGCTGCTGTACACAAAAGTGTTGCAGTGATGGGGGTGGAACTCAGCTGCCGTGATCACCTCTGTGAGCTCCTCCATGTTGGCTGGCTTAATGTCCACAATATCTGGCACAGACGAGTCAAGGAGGGAACCGGAAGAAGTGGGCAGAATCTCGGGGTAGGGGGATCAGCAATAGCACCATCTTACGTGAGTGAAACACAGCAGCATTTACTAGGCACCAGGTGGACCTTCCTCCTGACTCTGCTAGCAAACAAGCAGGTGCCACTGGTTTCAGGCACCGGAAATGAGGCTCAGGGTGACCCATTAGTTAGAGGTAGCATTAGAACTCAGGTCCCCCAACTCCTGATTCCTCTGCCTTGTAGGAAACATCCATTCATGACCAAAATTTCCTGCTCATGCAAGTGGCAAAGACTTGATCTCCTTTACATAACAGTAGTTAAGAAACTAGTTCCATAAATTCTAATTTATTTGACTCCTGATGAGTTATATCTAGAATAGACTGCAAATCCTCTTCCACGACATTCCTGAGACCTTTACTGTTTACTACCACGTGGATAATAATAGCTGCTACTATTTATTGAGCACCCACTATAGGTCATTCACTGTGCAAAGCATATCATGTACTTTATCTCACTTAATCCTTGCAAAACTTTTTAAATGACACATTTCTTACACTTGTTTTTCAGGGGTGGAAATGGAGGCTCTGAGTGTATAATACACGGCCAGTTGAGTGAAAACATGACGACTTCACTCCAATATAAAAACCTGAGCTGTTTCGTAGTTATGCAACATTCTCTCATTTAAGATACACAGACCTTCTAGTCTCCCCAAGCTGTGATTTGCTTTAGAGACTGGGTGGGAGTTTAAATATCAGAAGGCATTGATACATGTTGGGTGAGATCTAGGTTCCATGGAACACACTCTTTAGTTTTATCATCTGTTTTTTCCCCCCCTCAATATTTTTCTTCTTGATCAAGAATTATTTTCCCTCTATTTTTTTTAAAGACCTCATTCCTGTTATGTTGGAATGAAACATTTAGCTTTCTGCTTATGAAGGTGATTCAATGGAGACAAACACTTCTGGCGGGTATTCAGCATGCATGAAGGAAGGGTTTGTATGCATCCCTTCATACCCCTACCAAGGGCTTGGGTGGCACTTACTGGGGCTGAGGTTCTGAGGACCCATGCATTGACTGCCTGCAAGGGATTTGGCCTTGTGATGTGGATCCTGTTACCCATCCACGCTGACTAAAATGATTCCCACTTTTCCCAGATTCCACCACTTCATGATTTTGGCCCCATCTATTTATCATCAGGTAATATTTTTTTAAAATATTGTTTTTAGTTGTAGATGGACACAATATCTTTATTTTATTTTTTTTATGTGGTGCTGGGGATCAAACCCAGTGCCTCATGCATACCAGGGAAGCACTCAACCACTTAAAATATTAAGCCCCAGTTAATATTTTTTTTACTTAACATTGTTTTCTTCATCCTTAAATGGGCTCACTCTATCCCTGAGCCACAACCCCAGCCCTCAATGGGCCTGTTTTTTTTCTCTACTCAATTTCATCTAAGTAGTAATCCATCATACATAAAGTTATGAGTTCCATGAGCTGGTTTAAATTTAATAAAACACATGAAAATAAATGTATAAAATTATAGTGAAACCATGCATGAGCCAGCAGTGTCCATAACCACATTCTGGAAAGCCATGCACCAAATCAACAAGCAGTAATGTGACACAGACCATCCTAGGAAGGGATGAGAGTCAGCTCTGCTTTTCATTAAGCAAGGAGCAGAGTCCCCATCTTAGAGTCAAGACAGGGACAAGCAAATGTAGACCTAACAAAGTAGTCCCCTACTGTCAAATGTCACCTGTGTTGTTTTGAGAATGACTCCAACATGCAATTTGTTGTAACAATGGCTTTTTGTTTTGGCTGTGCCTCCTCCCCTTCAATGATCTCATCTACGTTCTGTTGCATCCTTTCTAAAATTAGTTTGAGACTTGAGTTAACATTACATTTTGCTACAGTTTCCCCTGCCAAATCCAGATGCAAATATTACCAAGGTGTCCAGGGCGTGTGGGTCCCCTGGATTCACAAACTACTACCTTTTAACTCAACTGTTTCTACCAGAGTCCTAAATATTACTGCAATTAGTACATGCTCCTGGGAGCAAAAGCCCGTGCTGTTCAGAGGAGGCTGCAGGGGGTGGCTCTGATGTCCTCTTGGCCACCCTGACCCATGCCTTGGCCTCCATGGCCAGGACATGGCACAGGGTAAAGCAGAGGACAGTGTTGAGCTGCTGTCAGATTTCATCGCCCTCCAGAAAGATCCTTGATACCCTAAAGCGCCAGTGAGCATGTTTCTCTTTTCCCAAAATAGGGAAAGAAAATCTGGTGTCTGCTTTCTCGACCTCTCCCAGAAGTGCTCCCAAACAAGCTGAACTGGAAGGCTCTGCGCTGTGGAGGAAGGGGAGGTGCTACCGCCACCTAAAAATAAAGCCCCCAAGTCAGAATGTGTGAGAACAAAGTGCCGAAGCACACCCGTGACACCAACGACGTCCCTCCACCCCCAGGGGCACTCTCATGGGGATGTGCCCACTGAATCTGATGAGGCCATGCTTCTGGATCCTTCCTTCCACACATCCTGGACCACCAGGCCTGCCCTCACCCACCCTTCATCCCCCAGCCTTCTGGGCTCTCTCTCCCTTCCAGGCCTGAGACTCCCTTTTGACTTGGTTGGATTCTCTGGGGCTCAGGGCATAAACCATGATCTACATACCCCCCCTCCTTTTTTAAACAACCACAATGGTAAAGATAAGGCAGAAGATCATAACCAGGGGTCAACATTTTGGAAAGTAATACATTGAATCAACCAGCAGGAACTTGATAGGTCTATCGGGTGAGGTCTACCAGGTGCTGGGCCTGTCCCACGCTAAATACCACGTACGCTGTCTTACTTGTCTCCCATCCCGGCCACATGTGGTCACAACTATCAACAGCCCTATTTTATAGCTGAGCAAAGATAAGACTAAGATAAATCACTAAGGTCATGTTCGTCATAGGGGGCAGAGCTGGGCTTTCAGCCCAAGTTTGTGAGACTCAGGAGCCTGAGTTCTGGACCACAATGTCACCCTGCCTCCCTGTTGAGTGGCCTTCCCAAGCATCTGACCCTCTTGAGTCAGTACCTGGCTCATCAGGAAGGCAGAGCCATCTCTTCTGCTTGAGGCCCATCGCTTATCATTTTGGTGACATTTCCCACAACCAGAAGTTTTATGTTCTATAATAATTATTATTATTATTTTTTGAACCAGAAATTGAACAAAAACCTGACAAGGATGTCTTGACTTATTTTTTAATGGAGGGCTTGGTGAGTTCTAGAAGCATGAGAGTCTAGTTGTCAGAAATTCAAATGGCTCCTGGGGAAGGGAGAAGGAAATTCCACACTGCATCCCTGGAACCCAGGCCTTTCCCGTGATGCTACTGCAAAGACAGACATGTGTCAGCATGGGTTGTTTGGCCCTTTGTGTTGGGACTGGGGGAGAAAGGAGGCGAGCAATGCCTGGCTCCCTGTATGATCTGGAATGATGCGTTCTGACAGTCAATTTTCTTCTCTTATCCTTTGGAGTACTCTATCCAAATTATTTCCCTGTTGTCCCAAAGAACTAAATGGCAAAGGCAAAACACAGCATCGGATTCACAGCTAATATAAAGCCTAGACAGCCAACAGATTGCTATTAAATTAACCCTGGGGCTTGACAGATATGTTCTTTCTGACCCCAACTGCTTATGGCACTCCTTATTAATGCTAAACCCAGGCAAATTGCCTCTGCTAACAAAAGGGGTTAATCTGGCTCTCTGCTGGGACTCTGGAGGCAGCTCTGAGGACAGGAGGGGGCACAGCCAGCTTGGTAGCTGAGCTCCACGCTTGGAAGGCAGAAGGCGGGAAGGTGAGGGCACTGCTGTGCCAGGCGGTAGCCTAAGGCATCATTTAAAATAATAATTGAAGACACTGGGAGGTCACCCCTTCAGGGATCTGCTTCCAACAAATAAGAAGCCAGAGCCATAAATTACATCAGTGGTGGGGAGAGGGAAAGGAAAGGATCACCACAGGGTGGTAAGGGAGTGTGAGGCCATTCACAAGTCATTTCCTTAATCCAAGTTAAGGAAATCCAAGCTTTCCGCAGTCCAGTACCAAAAAAAAAAATAAAAAATAAAAATAAAAATAAAGTCTACTGCACCATTATAAAATAAAAAGACTGACAGCCATCTAAATCAAAATACAGAAATAAGGAGGTGATTAAGGAAACGTTTATCTATCTCTTTAAATTGTTTTGACAGTGAAATTTCCAAGCCTGTTAAAAAAAGACCAAAAAAACCAAAAACAAAAACACACCACTGTATGCAGAATTCTAACTCAAGTGTTATCATACTGCAATTTGAACTTACATTCTAAAAATGCTGACCTACAAGGCAAGTCACTGAAATGCTGGTGACTGTTTTATCAGGGAAGTTCTATGAATTATTACTTTTTAAATTGCCAGCACCATTTCCATATGTTCTTTAATGAAGTAGTATCTTAGGATGGAGAATGAATTAAGATACTTCTATGATTATATATATGTGTGTGTGTGTGTGTGTGTGTGTGTGTGATTTTAGGTGAGGAAAGTTTGGTACAAAGCTAGGTAAGTCTGAGCACAGCCACATTTAAAAAAATTCATATTGAAAGCCAGAGACAGGGGAAAAAATAGAGCTCTGTCTTGTAGGGAGATTAGATGCTGAAGTCAGCATGTAAGTTACCTTTTAGTCCTTGGGATCGGTTAATTCACTCATCTGTCACATAGAATATTTCTGAAGAATCCACAACCTGCTATCACTTTTCTGGGCACAGGGGATACGGCAGTGACCAAAGCAGGCTGAAATACTCTGTTCTACGGAGCCTCTATTTTGGGGGGGAATGTGGTCAATAAGCAAGGTAAATAAATGTAACATACAGGATATTTCAGGATATTTGACAGATACAACTGCTAAGCAGAAAAATAAAGCAGGGGACAGAGAAAGCATGTGTGGCTGTGTGAGGGTGGACATCTGCGTGTTTGCATCCCAGACTGAATAGAAGGAAAGTTCATGAGTAAGTCTAGAGTTTGAATTTTTTAACTTTTCCCTCATATGGTCAAATTAGCTAGCATTAAGTTTAAATTGTGATGCAAATAGACCATATATACAGCAAAACTGGAGGTGAGGTTATTGGTTATTTAATTTCATTTTTCTAAAATCTCTACAATTAATGGTACTACTAAGCAAAAAAAAGTAAAAAAAAAATAGTTTCCCTGGCTTTGACTCTTTTATGAAAGTTGACAGCAGAAGCCTCCTCTCTAAAGTCGAAGATAACATTGTGATTAATATTACAATTGCAGTAAAATGGGGCTGAAATAAGGGGTGCAGTTTTGATTTCATTCCATTTTGCTGAGAGAACTTGGGAAAGTCATTTTATCCCTCTGGGTTTCAATTGCTTTTGCCTTTAAATGAATAGAATCCTATCAAAAGCCTGTAAGAATTTCAATTATCAAGTGGGATAATGGAGAAAAGTTGTTAAGTGGGTTTTCCGTTGTACTAAATTCCATTTCCTGAAGGAAGAACTCATTTCTCCAGGGAGGGTGTTCATCCATATCAGCTTTGTAGGCTGCTGCCTTTCTCTTCACGGCTGATTGTGCCAATACCGATGAGCTTTCTTCTTTCTCTTAAGTCCTGCCTAAGCCAATCACAGGTTGGAGAGCAAGGAAGCCAAGCAGCACTGACTGCTAGGAAGCTTGGCCACGCTGTGGGTGGAACCTGCTTTTTTTAGGTCACCTGTTCAAAAGTGCTGAGGCTTCTCACATCCTACTTAAAGTCAGCCAGTTCTGAAGGAGGAAAATAGTCCTATCTTGGCCTTGAACACTGATCATATTAAGGTTAGACTCCCTTTTAAGGTATATTGAGTTGCTTTGAGAGGGGTGTGTGTGTGTGTGTGTGTGTGTGTGTGTGTGTGTGTGTGTGTGTGTTTTACTGGAGATTTAACCCAGGGTGCTCCACCACTGAGCTACACTCCCAGTCCTTTTTGTTTTTTGAGAGAGGGTCGATAAGCTCCTAGGCTGGCCTCCAGCTTGTGATCCTCCTGCCTCGGCCTTCAGAGTTGCTGGGATTACAGGTGTGTGCCACCATGCCTGGCAAGGTCTTTTCTCTTTACGAAGATGGGAATATAATCTTTGAATCTTGAGCACTGATTGCAAAGAATCAAGATTTGAGCATCTGAAAGGAATATGTTGCTTGATAAGCACCGGAGATCTCAAAGGAGGACTCCAAGGAATATTGTCCTCTTAAGGGCTTATCAAAAGCCAATGTGCAAATACTCGTGGGGTGTCTGCCGACTGCTTGGCCCAGTCTGAGGGTCTGCTGGACAGACATGATGCCATGTTAAACACGTAGTGCGTTTCAGAAGACATTGGGCTGGGATGCCCTACATGACTGGGGGAGCGCTTAAAATCCCCTAAACTATAAACTTTCCTACGCCTGTAGGACAGAGAGCCTGAAATTCTACCTTTAGAAAAACATTTCCAAATGCAAGGCCTGCTCATTTGTTCGCCCACCCGCTTTACTGCATGTGCCCAAGCCCTTGCACATGCCAGGCAAGGGCTCTGCCACCGAGTGCCACCCCCAGCCCTCAGGTGTCCCTTTCATTCTGAAGCATCATAGGATTCTTTCTGGATCCTTCATATCCAGGGCATCCATAGTGCCTTGATTTCACTTCCATGAGAACATCCTACAAAGTATATATCTG
The DNA here is from genome assembly GCF_045843805.1 of Urocitellus parryii. Lineage (NCBI taxonomy): Eukaryota > Metazoa > Chordata > Mammalia > Rodentia > Sciuridae > Urocitellus > Urocitellus parryii. The sequence goes on from NC_135531.1 coordinate 100,638,068, forward strand.
AATAATTCAGGATAGTGTAACATAGATTTTACTGTAAATTGGAATAAGAGAGGCCTGAATTTTAATCCCCAATTTTGGAACTAGTTATATCATCTTGAATGATTTTAACCCTATTAACTCATGTGCAAACAAAGGAAAAGAACTGCAGGTGGTGTTATGGTACCTGGCACATACCCAACACTTAGTAAAGGCTCAAAAAAATTGTTAGAGTCCCCTTTCCTAGTATGTTTACATGTTTGTCTCCTTCTGTCCCTACCCTCAACTCTGATGACTTTGTGATAGGTTCACTTGGTTAGGCTCAGCTACAATCCTTGAGCTTCCCTTTCCCGTTTCTAGTTAGGTTAGGCTACGAGGGATATTCTCTGGAGAGTCAGAGGATGAGAGGGAGGAAGTGGCCATCTTGCAGCATACGTACACCTCACTGTCATTCAACCACCCATTCACCTTTGTGCTGCTGTGAGGGGATTCTGCAGATGAGTTGTGATCAGTTGTTAATCGAAAGGGAGGCCATTCTGGGTGGGCCTGACCTAATCAGCTGGAAGGCATTTAGCAGGAGGCGTGGGCCCTTCCATAAGGGCTGCTGAGTCCGCAGTTGCTCTTTAAGTTCTCCTTAAGCCTTCCTTCCTGGCTGTCATTTCAAGATTTGGGGGTTCCAGCCTGCTTGTGATTGTCGCTTCCTCACGTCCTATCCTGCGGCCCTTGAATGATTGAAATGAAATGGCTTGGTTGGCCACACAATTGCCGGGCAAAGCCACGGGTGTAGGTCCATCACACTCCCCGTCTCCTTCCCTTCCTCTTGTTTTCATCTCTGGGTGCACGCTCCTCTCTAGTTCTGCCTCTTGGGCTGAAGTCTGATTGTCCCCCCCAACCCCCGCCCCATTACTGGGCCCTGACTTCAGGGCTTTAGTTGTTCTATTTTTCATGTCATCTCCAGTTCACATAACAAATGGCCAGCAAATGCCGATAGCTTTTACTTTACTTCATTCTTGGGACTTAGCAGCCTTCTCTAGGCAATTTTTTTTTAAATGCAGAAAAGCAAAGTAGATTGACAGACCAAGTTGCCAGGCCTGCGTAGTGTGAATTATTTAGCCTGTGGTTTTCTTAGGAGAGAACAGTATTCGGGCAACATGGCAGAAAGAAAAGTGGGTTGGGGAATGTCCCACATAGGAACAGCCACACTTAGAGCTTTTGTTCTGGGCCAGGTGCTCTGCCTTGCACTTTGCAGATCACCTCCCTTAGTCCTCACAACAGCCTTAGGTCGGATCCTTGTCTGTGTTAACTGATGAGGAAACTGAGGGTTAGAGAGATGGTGAGTAACTTGTCAAGGCTGCACAGCTTTTAGGAGCTGGAGCTGGATTCAAATCCAGTAGTGAATCTCACCCCAGAATCCACAGTTCAACTACTAAGCTCTCCTCTGAGGAAGCTCAAGAAACCCAGGTGAAGTCTGCATAGCTGGATTCTTGCCCTCTTTCTTGACAATATGAGGCCCCGAGGACTTCTTTTTCTTCTGGGAAAAGAGATCCTACTCCACAGAGCTTTAGGGCTGGCCTCCAAAGTAGGAAGATAGCATCGATACAAGCAAGGCACCCAGTCTGGGAAAACCTACCAGGGCTACTTTTAATTTGGAAAGGAGTGCACTGCCCTGGCACACACCGGCTAAGGTGCTGGATGTGTCTTTGGAACAGACGCCCTTATTTTACATTAAATGCCTATTTGTGAAATTGAGTTGTACCTTTTATCCCTTGGCAGGATGAAAGCCACTGAAGCAATGAGGGAGAGCAATTTGTACTGGGCCCCCCAAAACCTGTCTGGCAGAATCCCATTGGATTAAAAGGGAGGCAGCTGTCCATGGTACTAAGGAACACTAGAGGCTGGAACAAGAGTTGAAGCTATATAGTCCCTCCATAAGGGAATCAGTCCCAAATGGACCTCATCTCAGTTCACACAGGCTGCTAAGATAAAAAGAGAAGTACCCTTGGAGGTCAGTTGGCTTCCTTGCAAAGCCCTCTGTCTCATTCCCAGAGAATATACTTCTACAAGGCGTGGCTTCTACTTTCCAGCCTTGCTTATACCATGCTCTGCTGGGCTCCAGTGATGGAGGACTTCTCAAGAGTTTCTCTAATTTTCCATGATCCCTCCTGTCACAGGGCCTCTGCACATACTGGACAAATCTCTTCACGTATCTTGCCAAGTTAGTTCATACTCTTCCTCTTTCATATCTTAATAGCTCCCTCAGCAAAGCCCATTTATTCCCTAGTCTGAAGCAAGTTTCAAAAAAATGCATTCATAAAACTCTATTCCTTTCTTTTATAGAACACATCTCAGTTTATAATTATATACTCAATAGTGCAATTATTTGATGTCATTCTGAAAGCAGAAAGTTTCTTTTTACTTTTTTTTTAATCCTCAGACTTAGTGTAGTACCTGTCATAGGTGCTCAGTTGTACAGTTGTTGAGGCTGTGCCTGTACTTTTACTTGATATGGGTCTATTTACTAGCTTCTGTTGGACTGAAAACGAATCTAGATCAACTCATTCTTAGTCCCAAGAAAAAGCATTCAAAGGAATTTGGGTATAAAAGTTTTCATTAAGAAGCAATATTTTCAAAAGCAATTTTCATTTATTGAAAAGCTAGGGATGCCTCTTACCCTATCCAGAAATGTGTTATTATGGTCTATGCATTGAGATCAAAGTCTGTCCACTTTAAGCCAGGATCTGTTACATGGGCAGGGATCCACAGGCTCTGGATGGAAGGAGAGGATTCACCAGCAGGCACCATAGGGTTAGCAATGCCTTGCTCTGAGCTGGAGCTAAACATAAGGTTTTGGACCTGAGGTCCTGCAAATATCTGGCAACCAGGGCATACAAAACAAAGTCTTGCAAAGATTACACAACTCTAGAGCTGAAGGAAGAGTCTAGAATTGAGAAGATGGCCCAGATAATGAATTCAACAGAACACATTCCACCACTGTAACATTTGCCTTTTCTAGTTTCCTCGTCCTTTCAACAGTAATCATCTAATAAAAAAATTAATTAAAAAGACATCTTTTAATATAATATTGTATATAAGAAGCACTAAGCTAAAAAAGCAAATTATGTATATTCCCAGAGTTTCTATAATAGGTAAGCCTATGAATAAAACAGACTAAATATTAAAAAAAATTAATAATCATGATTGTGTCAGTCCCTGTTTATCAATTATCTACTTAGGAAGGCACTGGAGAGAGAGAGAGAGAGAGAGAGAGAGAGAGAGAGAGAGAGAGAGCGCGAGTGCGCGCGCGCGCACACACACAATTATCACAATCTTCTTTGACAGAGCTCCTCTCTACAGATGACAAAATAGAAAATAGGGGCTTACGTCAGTTAGGAAATGTGAAAATTACACAGACAGAAAGAAGTGGAGCTGGGTGAGAGAACACCATGCTTACTCGACTCTAAAGCCTGAGTGCCCAACCATGATGCCAGTGTCACACGGAAGGCCAGTCCTGGAAGTCAGGACTTTTTCTAACCATATCTCCAGACCACTTGTCTTGCTATTGACTCAATACTGGACATATACTTTCTTCATAATTTAAATAAAGTTTTCAGTATCTGTGAACTCAAAGGATTGGTATGAGGGTGGTGTTTTCTAATACTCATCATAAGTACATAATTTTAAAAACAAAAAAAGTCTAAATATTACTTAAAAGCATCTTTTGGGAAACCAATTTTCTTCTGTCCCAAGACGTATTTCTGCTGCTTCCTTGGAGGATAAGAGGGGTAACAGAAAGGTGCTAAACCATGCAGGCTTCAAGTCATGCCTGGTTGGTATTTTCTGAGACTGTTTTGAAAAACGGCTGCCCCTAGCCCAGAGATGGCTACACTTCAGTGACAAGAGGCAAAGGGGTCCAAGTTTGTACAGTTTTAGTGCTCAGGTTGAAAAGTGCTATATAGATATCAGTTATCATCATCCTCATGATGACAATGATTATTTTACATATGGCTGCTTTAAGGGTGAACGGTACGGTCTCATTTGTATGCCAGCATCTGGCAGGCTGTCACACATCTGCAGAATAGAACCTAAACTGCACTATTAATATTTCCCCTTTGCATTCTCCCCAAGGTATCTCTCTCCCAAAATGCTTAAAGCAAACTTCCCTTCCCCCTTGAAGGCCTGGAGGCAAAATTCAGAGTACATGCCACCACCTAGGCTGGGGAGAGCAGAAGCTCAGTCTGACAGCCAGCTGAGCCTGAGCAGATTTCTGGCTCTTGGAATAGATGGAAAGAGGGAAAGGGAACCACCACCCACTCTCATTCTATTAGCAGCTGCACTGCCAGGCAAAATCTGTAGGCAGGTTCTCCTAGACCCAGACAGTATGTCACGTCTGTTCTGCGATCAACAAAAGATGCCAGTCACAGTCCTGATGGTCAGTTCTCAGGGTTTCCAAATATATCTCATAAGTGCCAGGACCTGATTAAAGAGGCCATGCCTAAAAGGTCTCTGGGGGCTGAGAATTCTTTGTGGTGGTGACTAGCTAGCTGTGAACTCAAACCAGGTCTTTTTCTTTTCCTTGCACACACAGCTAGAATATACTTCTTAGCCTACTTTGCAGTTAAAGGTGGTCACGTGGCTGCGTTTTAGCCAATGAGATGAATGCTGTTTTGAGGCCTGGTTTATAGGAACCTCTCCTATGTGGTCCCGTGCCACCTCCCCCTCTTGTTGTCTGCTATAGATAAACCCGGTGGCACTGTGGAGTTACAAGATGGAAGAGGCCCGAGGCTCCATGCTATTGATTGGATGCTGCTGCTGCTAATGGGGATCACCACTACTGGACTTGATGGGAGCAATAATCTTTTACGTGTTTGGACCATTATGGCGTTTAATTGATAACATTCTGAGCTTTCCCATAAACTTTTGCTAACTTAAAGTTAAATTTCCAGGTTAAATTTCATAGTCAGCTGCCTCCTGGATACCTCTAACTCTGATAACCTCCTTCTACCTTCCTATATGCAGAGGGCTCCCTATGCTGGAATACAGCAGTGGCTCAAACAAAGTCTCTGGTCCCATTGAATTTATATTCAAACACGGGGAAACTAAAATAATAAAAAATACAAGTAAAAAGGAATTTCAAATCCTGATAAGTACTATAAAGATAAGAGGGAGAGAGAGTTGCTTGTGATGCTTGGGAGATAGGGGGAGAAAGTGCCTCTGCCGAGATGACATTAGAATGAGGTCTGAATAATGACATGTAGCTAGCCTTGTGAACTGTGGGGGCAGAGCATGCATGGCAGAAAGAGGGAGCAGCAGATGCAAAGAATGGAAGAGCGAGGCTTACCCGGAACCGAGAAGTGGTTAGTCGGCTGAGACAGAGTTAATGAGGAAAGAGTGATATGATAGGTATCAAAGAGGGAGTCAGGGCCCAGATGGTGTGGAATCTGGCCTGGGTAAATAACTTGGATTTTATTTTAGGTTCAATAGAAAGCTGTTTTTAGCAGGGAGAGATTGATAGATGGATTACATGCTGAAAGGTCTACTCTGATTGATTTATGGAGCTTGTATAATTACAGGAGAGCAAGAAAGGAGGCCAGGGAAAATGGTAGAGTCACCCAGGTGAGTGGCTTATGCTAGCGGGGTATTAGGCCTGGGGAGGAGAGGGGGGAGTTGGTTGGAGGTATGTTAGCGGAAGCATCGACAGGGCTCATGGGCAGATTGGCTTGGGAGTGAGGGAGGCTGGGTACAGTCACCTAGCTGACTGGTGGAACCTTGAGCTGAGCTGGGACTTGGAGTGAGGGATCAGGTTTTGGCAGGGATGCAACACCTGGCAGGTACTCAATAAATGGCCCATTTTTTATGATCACATAAAAATTAAACAGGGCCCATATAGTGGGGTGAGAATTTTGTTCCAGATGCTCATACAGGAATTATCTTGACTTCTCTAAATTTCAGTTAAATAGGAGATAATAATACTGACATTATAGGGTTGTTACATCAAATATACCCTTGAGGGATAGAAACAGTAAGGAGGTATGATGATAGGGGCTTGAAGACTCCTGTAAAGGCTTTTTTTTTTTTTAAATGTGGATGCTGGTTACAGGTGTGCAACCTGTGAAACTTCATCAAAGTGTATAAATTACAATATGCACACTTTTCTGTATGCATATTATAATTCAGTGGAGAGTTAAAAAGAGAGAGAGATGCTATGCTCAAAGGTCCTAGTTCAAGTACTGGGAATTCAATACACAGTAGCTGCTATTATTTTCACTGTTATGATACAACAGAAATCATCTGATGTGAACCTTTGGTCCTTGTTGTCCACAGAGACCACTTACGGATCCTTTAACAGAAGGCAGAGTCCTAACTGAACTCTAGGGTCTTAACTGTTGGTAAAGTCACATCTGATTTTACTGTGTGCCATACAAATGCCACTGCCTGAAGGAGTAGATCCAGAGTTCTAATCCAGAGCTAGTCCGGGGCCACTACTTGTCATTCAATAGTTTCCTAACTTGGTTAGGATGAAAGTCTCATAGATGACAATGTATTCTAAGAGGGACAAGTTCTGCCTCAGTGCTGGGTCTTGCCATTTCCCCCACCCCCAAGCCCACTCATACCTGGATACTCTTGACTCAGGCCAAATGGTTATTGGCTGCAAGGAAAGGATACTAAAACTTTGATTGGTTATTTCAAAGTTCCATAGGTTAATCCTCAGGTCATCAGCGGACATGTAGGTCTCATAGTCGCTGTTGACTGATATGGAGTTGATGTGATATGTATGTGCGTTGGCAAATACTCTTCGTGGGGTGGCCTCCACCATCAGGTCCATGGGTCTCAGGACAGGTACCTGGGATGCAAGAGAAACAAACCGCTTCAGAACCAAAGCTCTTCCCTGGGAAGACAGTGCACATATTTGTGGCCTTTGTTACCACAGGCAGTTAACCACAGTTGGGCCAGGCATGGTGGCACATGCCTTTAATCCCAACAGTTGAGGCAGGAAGATCACAAGTTCGAAGTCAGGTTCAGCAATGTAGTAAGGCTCTAAGCAACTCAGTGAGATCCTGTCTCAAAATAAAATATTTTAACAAGAGGCTAGGGATGTGGCTCAGTGATTAAGTGCTCCTGGGTTCAATCCCTAATTACCCCCCATCCCCCCTCCAAAAGTTAACCACAGTAAAGGTGCTTTAAGTTTGAGAAAACACATCTATTCCTGTTCACTTTGGGTCCTTTCAGCTATTCTTTTCTCAAAAGGGTTACACACCTGTAATCCCAGTGGCTTGGGAGGCTGAGGTAGGAGAATCATGAGTTCAAAGCCAGCCTCAGCAAAAGTGAGGCTGCTAAGCAACTCAGTGAGACCCTGTCTCTAAATAAAATACACAATAGGGCTGGGGATGTGGTTCAGTGGCCAAGTGCTCCTGAGTTCAAACCCTGGTACCAAAAAGAGTATTGCCATCACCTGGCCCTGATGGGATATTTCATTCATTAAAATTCTAAACTTTTTCCAGGACCTTCCAGGTGGCCTCGCCTCAGGGGAGCTTGGACTCCACCGTGGGGACATTGCCTTCCAGAGATATTATTCCAGTTTTATTTTCTTAAACATGAAATCTATTTTTATAAAGAAATTGTGGGGACATTTTAGAAATCTCATTCAACTTGAATCTTAATTTATCCTCATATCTTTTCATTTCTTGGCTTTGGAGGCCTAGATTCCCTCTTGGCTTTGTCCTCGATGATTAAGGGCATTTTGAAAAAACTTATCTCCCAAGACTCTACTAACCCCATTCAGCCATTAATATATAGGGTTCCAATTATGTCCTCATTACCCTGAGAAAATTTTGATTTATACTTATTGGCTTGGAATACCAATCAGGTAGCTTCCACTTTCATGTTCAAACCTGTGCCAGTTTGGACAGTCAAAAAAAATTTTTTTTCAGTGCTGGGGATTCAACCCAGGGGTGCTTTGCCACTGAGTCACATCCCCAGTTCTTTTTATTTTTTATTTTTTGAGACAGGGTCTTGCTGAGTTGCTCAGGCTGGCCTCAAAATGGTTATCTTCCTGCCTCAGCCTCCTGAATTGCTGGGATTATAGGTGTGCATCACTGCACCTGGCTGGACCATGAATCATATGGTCACTCTACTGATATGTAAAAAGTGTTCAGTAAGTATTTGCTGAATGTCTGACAAAATGCCAGTAAGTGTCTTCTTGGCAGGTCAGAGAATAAGGCAGTGATATAGTTTCTCACACATGAATCTCTCTAGAAAATATGAACAAAGACACAACACTTTGAGTTCTGGGTGAAATTGGCTCCTAAGAAAGTGAGCGAGAACACAGACAGACTAAACCACCACCACCAAACCCCACGGCACAGGTGCAGTCTCTTCACAGAAATAAGAAAATAAGGAACCCAAATCGATTTTTTTTTCCCCAGGCAAATCATCTCTTGCAACTGAGTCCTGGCTGATTTGACACCAGGTGGTAGATGAAGGCTTCAGCTTCTGCATTGGCTTTGATCCAGGTGGTGGGGAGAGACAGCCCCCACAAATGGCTAGATTTTGTGAAGTGCAGTCAGCTTACCAATCGACATAAATTCCAGAAGACCGCGTTCTGCCAGCTCAGTCTCCAGGGAGTTGAGCTCACATTTGATGGAGTTGTTGCACTAAATAAAAGACTTAGGAGGAAACCATTCTAGACAGATGTGGTGCTGGATGTCCTGAAAACCAGAGGCAGCTGTGGTGTGGATACGGAAGAATCAGGGGTCTGCCAAATGCCAGGAAAGGGAAGTGAGAGGGAGCCCCTGGAGTCCCACACTTCAGTGACGGACAGTGGTTCTGTGGCATAAGCCTGGGATGGCAGGATGGGAAGACCCAGGCTCTGAACACAGACAGGCTGTGGGACCATGGGCAGCTGACCTGCTCCTTCCGAGCTCTGGATAGCCTACCCCAAAACAGCGACTGTTTTTGCTGTGCCTGCATTATCTCCTTTTGGGCATCTGGGATTGAACCCAGGGGAACTTAATCACTGAATTATAGCCCCCCCTGCCCCTTTTGACATTTTAATTCTGAGCCAGGGTCTTGCAAAGTTGCCTAGGGCCTTGATAAATTGCTGAGGCTGGTCTTGAACTTGTGATTCTCCTGCCTCAGCCTCCGAGTTGCTGGGATTATAGGCATGCACCACCTGCATTATCTCGAAAAGAGTGGTTGTGGGGATTAGAGATGAGTGTCCTTCCGTTCAACCTCTCGCTCACTATTTCAGCAACACCTGCTGAGAGCTTCGCAAAATTGTGGGGACTTGAATAATGAGCACGAGACACAAGTTCTGCCATCAACTAGTTCAGATTGACATGGATTAATAAAATGGGTTAAGTGCCCCCAAAGAGAGAATCTAGTGCTAAGAGAAGTTTAATGTGGTCAGGGAGGTGTAGAGAGCCTTTCATGAGAGTGCATGAAAAGGTGAGGATGTGAAGGATGAATCGAGGCTTAGCCAGGCCAGATGGGGAAGGAAGAATGTTCCAGTCAGAGAAATGGCAGGTACAAAGGCCCTGCAGTGGCTCATGGTACTGGAAGAGCAGCAAGCAGTTTTTGTGCCTAGAGAGGAGGGGAAGATGCTGGATCAGTAGTTGGGCTGGATTGAGGATTTTAGTGTGAAGGTGAGGAAAGGTGCCAATAGCTGCCCACTCCTAGCTGCCCTATTCCGCCTCTTTTCTGTTAAGAAATTGTGATCTTCTGGCACCTGCTCCCCTTCCGCTTCATTTCTTCAGCCTTCCACCTTCCTTCTCATTATCCTTCCTGCCTCTCTCCTCTTAAGAAAAACCAGATCATCTTTCACTTCCCAGAACCTATTTACTAACAGAATGAATGCTGCTGTCATTCAGCTTATTTGGTGACCACACCAGTGATTCTTCACAATCTTCCAGGGCACCTAAGTGGGGGGTTGGCAGGTCACAATGCCCTGCTTCAGAGACACACAAAAGCTGAGCAGAGCCCTGAAAAACAGGAAGCCCCAGAGGCTGCCCCCCCTTTAAGAGACATCTGTGAACCACACAGCAGGGAGGGGCTGGGGAAGGACTCACTGCACCCCCCCTGATCGACTTTTCACAGAGGAAAAAAACAACAGCTGTGTTTACCATGGCAACCTCCAGCCCCCCATCACGTTGACAGATTCAAGGCAAGACTCAGAGGGAAGGGATGGTCAGAGAGGAGATAAAACACAGAAAGAAGACGAAGTCACGGAGGAGGGAGGAAGGGATTCGTTTGAAGGATGAGAATGGATTGAAGCCGCTGAGAAACTCGAGGTCAAATCTCATTGAGTTGAGCAGACCAATCTTACAGACTCGCTGGATACATGAAGGTTATGGGATGAGGTGGGTTTCATATCACCAGTTAGGAAGTGCATTTAGGGGCACTTTGACCACACACTGACCCCAGATAAAGCCCTCGGCAAATATTTATTGGGCATCTACTACAAGCTGGGTAGTTGCCACAGAGTGTCCTTGAGAAGGTTGGGGAGACCAACAATACACAGCTTCCTATTCCTTCTGCTTTATAATCAGCCCTTCTGGGAAGCAGAGACAATCAGGGATGTCTGATCTAGAAAAGGCAAATGAGAGCTCAAGTCCTGGTGTAACTCATGCTTGGTGGAAACAGATGTTGAGCCTGGTGCTCTGGGAAAACAGGTTTGAGACCCAGTGGAGGATCTAGAAGAGGCTGTCCTAAGTTATGAAAGGCTGTCTTCAAGTTCAACCCCTTTGCCTGTTCAATGGGCTTCCCTCAGGAAATACCCTCGGAGGCTCTCCAGGGACCATCACCATATATTTGGGATTTCCAACGGAAGAGGAACAAGTCACCTTGCAAAGGAGCATCATTAAATCATTCTGCAAACACCCTTATTCCAAAGCAGTTTGGCTCAATGGGATGGAGCAGCCATCTTCAGTCAGGACACTGGGTCCTTTGGAATAGGTGATGACTTCTCAGGCATTAGATCCAACAGTTTTAAAGGACACCATCCCTAACTACCATGTGTCTTCCAATCTAAAATCAGATTGTCTCAAGACATACCCACAACCTAGGTTCTCCTCCTCCCCTTGGCAAAACAAGAAATTGTGACTGTTAAGAAACCGTGGTCTTCTGGCACCTGTTCCCCTCCTCTCCATTCCTTTTGTAGACATACCTGTACCCACCCAGAATCTTAAGGTTCACAATGGGGACATAGACACTTCTGGGAGGGACACCTGCATAATCCCTTTAGCCAGGGACCCATAAATGCTCCCACCGCAGCTTATACATTTCTAATAAGATTTGATTTTGTATTTGGCATCTTTATTTGTTAGAATTATGTTTTCTTTGTTCTGGTGAATTGTGTTCTATCAATAATCACAGTAACAACCCAGAAGAAAATTTTAAATCCTAATAGTCATATATCCATAGGGGTAAAATCTTTCTTGTCTATATCTATATTCATTGTAGAAATGATAAAAAATGCTTTTTACATTTATTTGGGATTCATGTGGTAAAAATACTTAAAATCAGCATAATACAGTGATGCAGTTACAACAATGTTCATAGCAGCTCAATTCATGATAGCTAAACAGTGGAACCAACCTACATGACCTTCAACAGATGAATGGATAAAGAAACTGTATATACACACAATGCGATATTACTCAGCATTAAAAAAGAATAAAATTGTGGCATTTGCAGGTAAATGGATGGAGTTGGAGAATATCATGCTGAAGGAAGTAAGCCAATCCCAAAACCCAAAGGCTGGATGAATGGTCTCTCTGATAAGTGGATGCTGATCCATAACTGGGGTGGGGTATGTGTGGGGAGAATGGAGGAACTTTGGGAAAAGGGGAGGGATGTTGGGAGAAGGGGTATAGGGGCAGGAAAGATGGTGGAAAGAGATGAACATCATTACCCTAGGTACATGTATGACTGCCCATGTGGTATGACTCTACATCATGTACAACCAAAGAAATGAAAAGTTGTGCTCCATTTATGTACAATGAATCAAAATCCATTCTGCTGTCATGTATAACTAATTAGAACAAATAATATATTAAAAAAAGAAAAAAATGAACACCACAAAGATTTTTTTTTCTTTTTTTTGGGAAGTGAAGGTTGAACTCAGAGGCACTCGACCACTGAGCCACATCCCAGCCCTATTTTGTATTTTATTTAGAGATAGTCTCACTGAGTTGCTTAGCACCTCACTTTTGCTGAAGCTGGCTTTGAACTCACCATCCTCCTGCCTCAGCCTCAAGAAAACTTGTTTACATGTTCTTTCAATAAATATTGATGGATGGGGCTGGGGATGTGGCTCAAGTGGTAGCGCGCTTGCCTGGCATGCGTGCGGCCCGGGTTCGATCCTCAGCACCACATACCAACAAAGATGTTGTGTCTGCCGAGAACTAAAAAATAAATATTAAAAATTCATTCTCTCTCTCTCTCTCTCTCTCTCTCTCTCTCTCTCTCTCTCTCTCTCTCTCTCTCCCCCTCTCTCACTCTCTCTTTAAAAAAAAAATATTGATGGGTATTCACTTATAATGGCATTTAAATTCCATTGATTGCATTACAAGGGTGATAGAACAGTTTATTTTAAACAGGCAATTATTAAAATATTCATGAAATCATATTTTCTGTGATTATTTAACATCATGGTGGCAAGGTTTAGTTGTTTCCTGAAAAGTGCTCAGGAAGGAACATGAAGGAACATCTCTTATATGGAGCACATAAGCACAAAATTTGAACAATGTAAGAGAGCTTTTGGAGTCACACAGGCCTGGCCTTGGATCCTGGCTGTGCCACTTACTAGCCAAAAGGCCTGGAACTTGTTACTTAATCTTTATTATCATCATCGCTTCCATAGGGAGAGCAACTCTCTCAGTAGTGTTGTTGAGCAGCAGCACAGGGCCTGATTCCTACTATCTAAACATTCTTGGAGAACTTGCTTTGTGCCAGGATTGTACCAAGCACTGTACACATGCTATGTCCCTAAGTCTTCATGATGACCTTATCAGGCAGGCCCTAATGGCATTCCCACTTTATGAATATGAATCCTGAAGCAGAAGAGGTCATGAAGCTTGCCAGGGTCATACAATGACTAAGGGGTGGAGTTGCCCTTGAACTTTGGCCAGTCCCTACATACTCCTAGCATTCTTAAATTTCTTTCCAATCCTAGGAAAATGGTTACTCTGAAAGATTGCCTAGAGAAAAATTTCTGACTTTTTCTATTGGCTATGAGGTTTTTAGTTTCCCTTTCATCCACTCAGGGAATTTAGTCATGATTATGGAACTTAGCATTGCTCAGAAAAAGTGGCTAGTGGAAAGAATGTTCACTGAGTAGCAATTAACTTCATAGAAGAAGAAGAAGAAACAAAAATAAAAACAAAAAACAAAAAATCTCTTCTGGTTAGGAGTTTTCCAAATTGCTTCTGTTCTTGTTGTCATGAAAACCTCAAACAACATGGACGCTCATCCAATTATCAAACCAACCTGGGGGGTAGAGTCTGGCATTATGTGTACCCATTATTAAAGGGTAATTCAGTGTAACAAACCAAATCGAGTATATACAAAGACTGTCAAATAAAATGAACCACTAACAAATTAAATTACTTTCCATTTTCAGTGGGAAGAATGCCAGTCATTTTTCATTTTTAAAAATCCACGTCTTAATTCCATTTAAAAAAAAATGAAAAGAAGAATTAAAAGCCTCTTGTGCTGTCTATTCTGAGGTTTATTTTCCATAGACACATCTCTCTTGGTTCTGGGGGCATTTTCTGTCAGAGAATTAATGGAGCATTAAGCCTCACTCTGGTCAAAAAACTTGCTTCCTCTGGATCAATGGTGGACGGGGTTCAAAACGCAGGAGTGATAGGTTGGCTCCTGCTTACAGTGACATACCAGAGCTGTTCTTTCCAGAATGAAACTGCCACTCAACAGCACCCCGCCAAACCCCCAAGGAATTCTATCCAAATAATATAATTTTTAGATTTTCCTCCTCACACCCTTCAACAGCCTCAAAATGTCCCCAATTTCTTCTTTTACTAGCTTTGTCACATAGATTGAAATAAGCCTGAGAGGAAAAGCCCCTTTGGACCAAATCAGGCTTTGTGCTTCAGGTTATTAAATATCTTAGAATTATATTCTTTTATTTGACAAACACTTATTAAGTGCCAATCACTGCAGTAGGTGGTACGTGTACAGAGTGAACAAAAACAGATTGCACTGTGGAATTTAAAGTCTAACAGGAAGGAAAGACACTAATGCCTCAAGGCAAATATATTGTTATATACTCTCACTGATGCTATAAAATGATGTATACTGTTTCATGATAGAAAATAAAATAGGGACCCTAATTTAGATAAGGGTTAGTCAGGCAAGTAGTGAAAACCTATTCCCCCAAAGCAGGACCAGAAGTATCCTAACTTCTGAGTCAGTGGCTCTTATGGGGGAGGGGCAACTGTACTATTAGGCAGGGTCTGGAGATGGATTTGGTTTCCACAACAGGGAGACGTTACCAACATTAGTAGGTAGAAGCTGGAATGCTGCTCAATGTCCTGCAATGCACAGGACCACTCCCCAGCAACAAAGAACTATCTGGCCTAAAATGTCAATAGTTTCAAAGTTGAGAAAACCCAGTTCTTAAGAAAACCCTTCTGGATTCAGGGTGGTTAGAAGAAACGCAGCATCGGTTTCTATGATAGGCAGCAAAGGGTTCCAACTCATAAAGATGTTTTGGATTAAAATGTATTTCATATCCATATACATAACACATATAAAATACAGGTCTATATGAAACTACATATGCATATCTATCTGCATACCAACGTGTCTGTGTGTGCAGATACATAAATACTCGCCCCCTATTGCCAGCAACAGGAATAACACACGATTCATTAAAGTTGCTGGGAAATTAATACATATATTTTAAACCCGGTGAATCAAAGATAGTTTTCGTGGTAGACAAGCAATCTCATGCTCTCAGTGTCTTCAACTTCTTTGGGCCTGTCTGTGGAGGAAAGAGGAAACATACCTCTCTCTCGGAAAGCAAACTCACTAGTTAGTAACCAGCCCATGCAGAATCCTGTAGCTCTGCCAGCTTTATCTTACCTTTCCCCTAGATGGTTCCACTTTCTGCCAACATCACTTTTTCTCAAAGTGTTTTCCTATTCATTGCCTTTCCTGTTATTTCCCCTGATGTTTCACACTGTGTAATCCCACAAGAACTACATCCTAAGATATTTCAGTAGAAGAAAATCTCAATTAACACTCAAACTGGGGAAGGGCAGAGTAGGGAAAGGCAATAGTGGGCAACTTGATTAGGATTAGTGACAAAAATTGTTTCTGTTTTGTCTCTTCACTGCCTGATGAAAGCATGTCTAAGATTTGATAATGACTCAATCCTGTTATTAGGATAAACACCACTGAAATCCTTGATGACCAAGGCTGATAAAGACCTCAAGAACAGCACAGGTTTTACTACAAAATTTACAGAATCAAGGTGATAAATACAAATTTGATATTAATGATAAAAGTCTTACAGTTAGAAGTTTCCCGAGAAGTCATTTACATGAAAAAGGCCCGTGTGAAGGTGGAGATGCATTTCCAAGAACTTTGAAAACATTACCTTTCACAGATTTGAACAATAAATGTCACATACTGAGCTAACCTGTATTAGTTCTGCCTCCCACCAACAGATGGCAGTAGTGATCACCCAAGACATTTTCACTTAGGAATAAACTGACTTAAGAATGAGCTGCATCCTCCGATTCCCAATCCTGGCTGCATGTAGAATCAAACACTCCTCTCATTAAAAACATTCCTGGGTCCCACTACGAATCAGTAGAGTTGTAACACTTGTGAGGTGGAACGCAAGTACCAGTATTTTGAAAGCCCCACAGATAACCAATGTGTGGAGCCAAAGGCAGGAGTCAGTGAACTTGGGGATAAATGAAGAGTTTCCATGCACTAAACATTCAACAGTGGTTCTCTTTGGAGTATAAGGTTTCGTGTGTTTAAAAAGATTTTTTTTATAGTTCTGTACTGACTGAGGGTTTTACAAAACTAGTGTAAAAATTGATTCTGATTATTTTTACAAACAGATCAAAAGGAAGTCATTTATAAAAGATGAAACAGTTTCTTGAAAGATTTATAAAAAAAACAAAAATATGAGCAAAGGATCTGAACAGAAAATTTAGAGAAAACAGAAACCAAATGGCTAAGACATATATAGAAAATATGCTAATCTCATTAGCAGTTAGGAAGATGCAAATTAACATTTAAAATATTTTTACTCTTACAAAAGATTAATCTGGTCAATGTTTTAATCTTTATTCAAAAATAATTTGTTATATGCTAGTCACTGTTAAGTCATAATTATTAATTCATTTAAGCTCGTTATAGTTTTATGAAGTAGGTATTCATATCATCCTATTTTTATAGATGATGGTAACTTAGAAACAAAGCAATTAATGTCTCTTAGTGTAAAGCAGGCAGCTGGAGTTTGCTGCAGCTGAGATAGGTAGTCAGACATTTTGGCCAAGAGAATCCTTGCCTAGCACTATCCTATGCTGCTTCTCAGCTGAATGGGTAAAAAGCAAAATGACTGATAATGTCCTACCCTGCAGGCAGCATGAACAATTGGGCATTTATCAGTGGGTATATGGATTGCAACAAGATTTTCAGAAGAAGCCATTAAAATCATATACATATCTTTTAACTTAATGAATCCTCATTTAGTGTAAACTATCCCATGAAAACATCAGTGTGTAACAATAAATGTTTGAGAACATTCATTGTAACAATGCTCGTTACAATTACATTGTATTAAAATCTAGAAACAACTTGAATATCTACGGAGAAATGATTTAATGCTATAATACACCTATACTTTATAATATCTGCAGCTATTTCAAAGATGAACTGATCCACTGGGATATTTATATTACTGAACAATTTGTATAGTATGAACTCAATTTTGTAAAAATAAAACAGAATCATATTCGTTCATACATTAATATATGTATATAGCTACACAGAGAAAGTTACAGAAGTACATGTACCAAACAAGCAACATCAGTTACCTCAGGATACTGAGGCATAATATAGTACTGTTGGACTTGTTGTTATATATCATGCATTACTTTAAAAAAAATATATATTTTTTTAGCTTTTGATGGTCCTTTATTTTATTCATTTATTTATATGCGATGCTGAGAATTGAACCCAGTGCCTCACACATGCTAGGCAAGCACTCTACCACTGAGCCACAACCCCAGCCCTCATGCATTACTTTTGTAATATAAAGAAAGAGAAGGGAATCACATACTGCTTTCCATAATGGTTGCACCAATTTGCAGTCGCACCAGCAATCCTTTCCTTATCCTCAAGGAACATCTATTGTTGTTTGTATTCTTGATAATTGCCATTCTGACTGGGGTGAGATGAAATCTCAGAGTAGTTTTGATTTGCATTTCTTTAATTGCTAAAGATGTTGAACATTTTTTTCATATATTTGTTGATCAATTTTATTTTTTCTTCTGTGAAGTGTCTGTTCAGTTCCTTAGCCCATTTATTGATTGTGTTATTTGTTTTTTATTGTATTTCCTCTTTTGTGAGGTATGTGTTCAGTTCTATAACCCATTTATTTTTTTTTTTGTATTAAGTTTTTTGAGTTATTTACATATCCTGGAAATTAATGCTCTGAGGTGCAAGTGGTAAAGACTGTCTCCAATTTGGTACAACCATCATGGAAAATAGTAAAGAGATTCCTCAGAAAACTTGGAATGAAACCATTTGACCCAGCTATCCCACTCCTTGGTTTATACCCAAAGGACTTGAAGTCAGCATATTACAATGAAGCAGTCACATCAATGTTTATAGCAGTTCAACTCTCAATAGCTAAAATATGGAATCAACCTAGATACCCTTCAAAAGATGAATGAATAAAAAAGTTATATATGTATTTATATCAGAGAGTGTGTGTGTGTGTATGATGGAATATTACTCAGCCTTAAAGAAGAATGAAATTATGCCACTTGCTGGTAAACGGATGGGGCTAGAGAATATCATGCTAAGTAAAATAAGCCAATCCCCCCAAATCAAAGGCTGAATGTTTTCTCTGATATGCAGATGGTAATTCACAATAAGTAGGGGGCAGCTAAGGAAGAATATAGTTACTTTCTATTGGGTAAGGGGAGTGAAGGGAGGGGAGAAAGTATGGGGATAGAAAATAATAGTAGAATGAATCAGGCCTTATTACCCTATGTACATATATAAATATATAACTGGTGGGATTCTATCATGTACAAGAAGAATGAGAAATTATCCTCCATTTATAGAAGATGTATCAAAGTGCATTCTACTATTATAACTAATTAGAATAAATTTGAGAGAGAAACGGGGGAAGAGAGGGAGAGAGAAGAAAAGAGGGAGGGGAGAGAGGGAGGGAGGGGGGGGAGAGAGGGAGAGAGAGAGAGAGAGAGAGAGAGAGAGAGAGAGAGAGAGAGAGAGAGAGAGAGAGAGAGAGAAAGAGAGAAAGAAAGGGAAATCATCATAGCTAATGTTTCTCCAGGGTAGGATTTTGGAAACTACTCAGACTACACTAGATTCTTCTTGTGAAAATGTAAGAGCTCTAATGAGCACAGCTCCTCATGCCAGTGAGTGAGCTTAGACCTCTTTCCTGAACTGTCCACCTGTGAGCTCCTGGATCCACAGAAAGCCAGCCATGCTCTCCCTACTCACACAGCCCTTCCAGATATTTGAGGACAACTAACCCACATTGCTCCCCCTGGACAAATTGACCTACAATCTTCACACTTCAGCAACGGTCAGGACTGCTTAGCCTCTACTAATGCTTCGTTTTATTCTTCCAAAGGAGACATGTGCTTCCTGCTTATGTAGCTTAGCATGGATTTACCTTTGCAATAGTCCATATCACACTGTCAACTGAAATTCCCAGTTCATTTTGCAAACAAATTACTGTCAAGTCAAATCTCTCTCTACTTGAATGTGACTTCCCGGCTTCTCCTTCCTGGAATCTACCCCTTTCTCTTAAACCACAGGGGTAGAGAGTGACGTCTGGGAAAGCAGACGTAGTAGCTGAAATCTATTCAACTGTGGATTCTGGATAATTGGATCTTTTTTTCTGTTTAACAGAGGCTTCTCAGAGGGTGGGTGGGTGAATCAGGAACTTGGAGAAGCAGTGTCTTGAGGACTGGCTTGAGAGCGGGAGAAGCCTCGTTCCTTCCTGGCAAGGCTGAATCCGATGGTCATCATCCTGGAAAATGGACTTGTTCTAGGAAGTAGGTGGGTTAAGAGAACCCCCAAAAGGGAGGTTCTCTGGAGACAGAGCAGAAGAGTCCAAGAAACAGAGCTAAAAAGGATGGAATGAGAAAGAGAAGAAGGCATCTAAGCAAAAAAAAGATCAGGACTCTGGAGAAAAAAGATGGCACCCCTCCAGAATTAAGACTGGAAAGAAAGAGAAAAGGGCAGGAGGGGAGGTCAAATTCTAGTCTAGGTTCTTTGGGCTTCAAGGAACAGAAATCTTCTCAAATTTACTCAAAAAAAAAAAAAAAAAGGATGATTGTGGGATAAAAAATAATTACAGATTCTCAGGGCTGAAATGGAGTATGTGACATATAACAGGGACTTGGCAAGCTGTTAGGGACCTGGGAAATATGCTTTGTTTGACTGTTCCTCTGTCTCTCTCCAGGGCCACCTGGTTTCTTAAATTGCCTCTCTGTGCAGGTCTGGCCCTTTCTGCTCTCTCACCAATGACTTCATCTGTTTACCAGTCTGAGCATGGCCTCCAACGGGCCACGTCAGCCCCTGATGACACAACTCGGGGGCTCAGTGCCGTCAGAAAGGAAGGAAGGAGAAAACAGGGAGAGAAGTAAGAAGAAAGGAAGAGTGGGTCCCTCCTGTGGGTGCCGCCCTGGTCCCTTGAGTGTCCCACATTCATAACCACCACACCTCACCTTCACCTATGAGGTCCCCTTGTGCCCACATGGTCTCCACACCCCTTTCCCCAGGTCCCCCCTGATGCTGACCACTCCAGTTAACAGAGTCCTCTCCTTGTTCCAGGTATGTGCCCCTCCAGGGGAGCACAAGCGGACAGCTGTAGGAATCCCAAGGAAAATCACTAACCACTGATTCTCTCACTCCTCCTTTAACCTGACACTATTCCTCCTGGACTTGATTTATAACCAAATCCCCACTGCTTTAATTTAGACTCCTAACAGTTTACCGTTCCAGTACAGCAAAGCACAATTGGTCACTATTCCCTGGAGAGAAGCTTTATTTTGTTTGGAATGCTGTTATAATTGCCTTTCAATTTTCTTCAGGCAATGAGCTCGTTTATTTAACTGTCCCTTATAATTTCTCCCCACTTTCCTGCCCATCTTAGAAATCCTATGAGCCCTGTTCATGGCAAACTCTTATTCCTGCTCTCCCACCGGGGACTGAATCCATGGCCTTGCCAGGTAAGTGCTCTCCCACTGAGTCACACCCCCAACCCTATCATGTTCTGTTTAAAATTAGATTGTTAAACTATACTAAATGGTTAAACCATGTTAAAATAAGAGTGTGTTTTGAATGAAGTAAAATTAGGTAATTATTTCAGAATACCACACAATTCTAGGTGACTTATGACTGGTTCATGTGTCCCCCCACCCCATCCCCCACTAGGGGTTGAATCCAAGGGCACTTAACCACTGGGTCACATCTCCAGCCCTTTTAAATATTTTATTTAGAGATAGGCACTTAGCAACTCAGGGACACCCTAAGTTGCTGAGGCTGGCTTTGAACTTGCGATCCTCCTGCCTCAGCCTCCTGAGCTGCTGGGATTACAGGCATGTGCCACCATGCCCAGGTACCTGATTCAGTTTTGACAAACACTTTGACATTGTTATTCACTAAGACCCTGAGATCTTTTTCCACACTTTTACTTTGGCTGTATTTCCACATCCTCACGAATGCTTGAATGTTCTCTCCACACAAACCAGTGCTATGCTTTGTCCTTTGTCCATATCCTGTGTGTTCCCTTCAGGTTTTCAAGGTTGCTGCCTCTTTCCTTACTCATTTCTGACCTCTTCTTTGCCTTTCAGTTTTGTGAAAGGTGAGCCCATAGATTGTGGGAGCTGTAGGGAGGTGGCAGGAATGCAGTTTATAGCCTTTGAGGATGACTTGAGGACTGTAAACTCTATTAATTTTTTCTTCTTCTTAAAGGGAAGAATATGAACTGTTTTCTCCAATAGCCAAAGCTGAGGATCTCCTAGGGCTAATAGATAGGAAGAGCAAACTAATCATACAGAGGAAAAAGAGGACAAATGTGGAGTTCATTTAAAATCACTGTAGTCGAACATCAAATTACTGCACTGGACTTCCACCTATTTTACCTTCTATTATGAGCTTATTTTGCTTCTAATCTTATGTACTGAGTTGTGCACCTATGCATTTAATGTGTGAACTCAGTCATATATGCTTAGCATGAAACAGAAAAAAGAGGGCAACAAATCTAAATAATACTGACTATTGCAACTGCATCCCATTCAATGGGTAGAAGCCCTGGACTGAGTCAAGATGGGGTAGAGAATGAACTTGCTTTCTTTAGATAGACCACCTGGGTGGGTCTCAGATTGCTGAATATTTTGATGAACTGAATGGGCTCCTAAGGCTGAAAGAAGAGTATTTTTCATGAATAGCCTCTCATATATATATATATATATATATATATATATATATATATATATATATATATATATATATATATTTTTGCATAGCATTACACAATATATTTTTCTTGAAATTTTACAAACATTTCTTCTACATATTATTCTAAATAGTTTATGAAACTTATGACCTCTATAACTTTGAAGGATTATGGATTTTTTTTCAAGCATATTTTTGACCAAACCTGACTTTTACTTTTTGGGATGACTTTGAAACTTAGCTTCTTTTAAAACTGCTACTTCCTGACCTTTTTACAAACACCTACTCTTTTCTCTATGCTTTTCACACATCACCTCTTTAAACGTCACAAGAATCCTGCATGATTAGTATTATAAATATTTGACAGATTTTAAAGGACTGAGGTTCAGTGAGGTTACCTGACATGGTAAATCATGAGAGATCATTTACTTAAGATTAGCAGAGCTGGGATTGGTGAAGATTGGGACTGAAGAAGATTTAGGGTCCATCTAGACTTTAAAATATATCAAATACAAGAAAAAAAAAGATGCTTTCATACTTCTCTCTGTAGTAAGTCCAATGTCTGAAACAACCAAAAAATATCCAGTAAATTGATACTTTGCAGTTATAACATTTATTTGATAGGGAACTGTATATATTGCAATACACAGAAAATAAGTTTTGGCATTTCATGACTTGTCAAAAAAGGAAAAAAATTAAATAATTTGGAAAAAAAAGTGTGACTAATTCTAGCTGGATATAATCACCTGGAAGGACTTAGGGCTTGAGGTTGGCTCTCTGTTAAAAAAAAAAAATCAAGATTTTTAAGGACTGACAAGGGTTAAAAATATATCATCAAAGTGAGACTTTGTAAGTGATGCCATTCGAATAATTTTAAAAAGAAATAAGAATGATTTCCTCAACTTTGTGTTGCAATATTACCTAAAGCCTCATCTTGTGCCAACAGAACACACATCCCAGACTTTGGGAGACACGGTGACATGTGAAGGGGACCAGCGTGGTACCTGGATGTTGGGTGATTTGTATAGATGGATTTCAAAAGCTTATGGAAAATAAGACTTTGTGTAAAGTGAATCATTGTGTCTTAAGAACAGAAAATATTGGGTCTCTGTCCTTAGTTTGGTAAATGGGGTTTCTTCGTGTATCTTTTCATAGTTGGGAGTTGCTATGTGGTCAGTTTGAGGAGTTATTTGCGTAAACACAGACAGCTGGGGTTTCTGGCTGGCCACTCACTGCATCACTCTTTCTCCATGTGTAGCTGCAATTCCAAATCTAGTGAAGTGTGGGACTATGTCTTTCACCCTTGCTTTCCATAATCATGACAGCACCTGGCTCTGTGGGTTTGCTGTATATCACCCCATGAAGCACATTATGTGATTTGTCTCCCAGAGTCCTCACAAGCACTTATCAAGCAGATGCTGTATATGATGAGCAACTTCTTTTCTCAGAGAAGACCAAGGCCCAGCTCTGATAGGAGGTCTCATCCAACCCAGGAGGTATAAGACTGCAAGCTCTGTTTAGCCAAGAGCTGACTCCCTGCTCTGGCTTTTCTTCTTTTGTTTCACCTGCTATTGCTATTCAAATCCAATCCCCTTATCCTGGTGTGATCAGAAAAGGAGCATGTGACTCCAGTGGTGGTCTCATTCACTAGGGTTAGAAGAGAGGAAAATGTAGAGAATCAGGAGGCAGGTACACATGGGGTTGGCTGGACTGATAATTAAGTTAAATGATAAGCAAAACAAAGAGAGAGAATAAAGAGAAGATTTCACTGGAGGTTAAGAGAAAATGAACTCTTTTTTTAAACACAAAAGGAGAATGTAAGTGGTGAAGGAGGAAGCCAGGCTGGAGCTTGGCAGGGGGTAATTTATTGATCGACAAGTTAAGAATGTGCCAAAGAGAACGACACAGGGAAGGAAAATTATTTGCTGCAGTTTGCACAATGGGAGACGTCCAAGGAGACAGGAGGAGATGCAAATTTCCCAGGGGAAGGAAATTATGAAGTAAGATTCTTGTCCCCAAGTCCTCCAAAGACAAAGCATTGGCTTTACAGTTGAACAATGATCCAATCACCCAACTGTCCTTGATACTGGAACTGTTCAGGGTATGGGAAATAGGGACTCTTTCCTAAATCTTGAGAGCTTTTAGATTTGCTCAGGGAAGGGGTTCAAAAGGTTTCTGGATTCTCCTAGACAAAGGGGTAGGGTCTAGAATTGGAGGCAAAGCATACTGCTGGAGAGGGGACACCTTTAAAGACAGGGTGAGCAGGGTGTGTGTCCACACATACAGATTCACAAGGTTCATTATCTATTTCGGCAGGCTCATTATCTATTTCCATAGCAGAAACTACCAGCAGAAACTGAGATGAATAAAGACAGCTGGTGAGAATGGAAACCATGTTATGGTTTAGCATATAAACAAATAAGGGTGGCAGACAGACTCCCTTCCTATATAAGCAGTATATGCAGCTGTTCAATTTGGGTGTTCATGTAACACTTTCTTGTCAGTTTCCAAGTTCTTTAGGGACTTTCACTCAACACTTTCCCCCTACTATAATTTTTCTTCCCGAGAACTCTCTAGTTTAAATGACATTTGATTCTAGATATATTTATAGGCATGTAGATTTTTTTTTTGGTCTTGAATTATGGAAAATGAGATAAACCTATATCTTGAGTTATGACACCAAATATAGTGAAACATTTTCATTTTTAAAGGTTGCAGATTTAGGCAAGCTAAGTTTACAGATTGTTTGGAATTTCAATCTCTCAACATATATGGCACTTGCAAATGCTCATACATTTTTTTTCTTCCCCCCCAGAAGGGACCAATGCCAATAAAGCTCATCTGCCTGAGTTGTGGCTTTTTTTCCCTCCTCCTCCTCCTCCTCCTCCTCCTCCTTCTTCAGATAATCAGCAAGAATTATGCTAAGGCACAGTGTTGTTACCCAATAGAAATATAGAGCAGCATAATTCTACCCGGTCATTTGGCTTGGCATATTGTTTTTCCAGAATCTATTTTACCGCAGATGCAGGGGAGATGATTTCTAAAGGAAAGTGGTCCAATTAAGAAAAAAAAAAAAATTTCCGGAAAGTCAAATTCTTGTGTCCAATGATGTATTTGAATTTGCAAATAGTAAGTAGGCTAATAATGAGAATATGCTGGAAGAAAAATTGAGGTTATTTTCCTGGTGTTCAAGACAAACAAGAAAATATCCAAAGAACTTTGTTTTGTTTCCACATTTAAAAAAAAAAAAGTGATCTACTCAGAAGATGGTGTCTTCCCTGCCACCCCCATTGCTACTAAGAAATAAAGACAGAAACATTGGTCCTTTGGCCCAAGGGAAAATCCTAGTTCAGGCAGAGAATTCTGCATTTTTGATGGCTGATGATTGAAGACTGAGGCACAGGATCTAAAGGAAAATTTACAACCAGATTCCTGAGTTGACTTTTAATAGCATTCCGGGTAACTTGCTGTCATCATCCCAGGGGCCATGCACACAAGGACGTGGCAGAAGTGTCCACCTTATGAGAGTTATTCCTAAGCACATAACCTTTCATAGCTCAATGAGAATTTTCAAAGTTCACTGGTCTTTTGAAATCAGGCATCATTCGATAGGAATCCACTTACCTCAATTTATCTACAGAGGCTGAAATGGGTTTATTTTCTTTTATCACCTTATCTGCACTTACAGAATTGCATTCAGAATTTTTAATGAGTGTCTCTTTTAGGCCAGTGCTATGAACAATCACTAAAGAGTCTTAAATGTTGGGGTCAATGTGTCTTAGCCAATTAAATGGACCATCTGGTCAACTGAGTGTACACTCCATCCCAAAGCAGCAACTAGAGCCTCCAGGTTACCTCTGTTCTGAGCAGTCCTTATTCCCAGCTTGGGGCTAGCTTCCTGCTACTAAATGCCAGACCCTGTGTTAGTATTTTTCTCTGATAACAAATCCTAGGAGGTGAAGATTTGAATAACATTGTGCCCACTTTATTGATGACAAAATGGATACTTTGAGAGTTGAAGTAAAAAGTCCAAAGCCATACAAAGACAGAGCTGCGGTCTGAACCCAGGAGTGTTACCCCAATGCCTGTGCTATCCTGTACCCTCTCCCAGAACAGGTCTACCTGTGGGCTTCCCTCCTCAACCAGAGGATAGTGGAAATGAGCTTGCCCTACATTTCTCCTGGCAATAAGAACATATTGCTCACACATTCTGAAGAAACAGGCAATTATTTTAAGTCTCCACGTGACTTGTTCTTCAGCTCCACACCTCTCTACATACTGACTTGACACATGTTCTGGATTCATTTATGTAGAATATATTTCTCTTTTGAGTCCTAAGGCATTTTAACTGGCAGCCAATGCATTTTGGGCTGTGTTGTAATTTTGAAGATATGCTCCACTTTAAAATATACCAATGTGGGAAAGAAGAAGGATCCTCCATAATTGGCAGCAAGAGTACATGGGCTGGACAAACTCACGGGTGCTCCTTCTCAAACTCCCTTTCCAGGGCTTGGGAAAGGAGCTTACCTGTCTATGCTGGAGAATGAGCCCATTTTCTCCCCTTCATTGTTTGCTCTACACAGTAGCCCCAGGGGGGAAAAAAAAAAAACAACACCTAGTGGGTTTTTTTTTTTCTTTTTGATGGTTTGCTGTATAAGTTGTTAGTGGTTTACTCAGGGCTGGGGACCTCTCCAACTGGAATCTTCTAGGTTCTCACACTCTGTAAGCTACCTGGTTTTTTATATTGTATAAAATGCAGAATTGGGCACTGTCCAATCAATTTATGCTTTAAAATCTTTATTGAACAACTTCTGATTTGCTGTCCTTCATTTAATTTTTTTCATTTATGTGTGTGTGTGTGTGTGTGTGTGTGTGTGTGTGTGTGTGTGTGTTTTATCCCTGATAGCCTAGGCTGTGAAAAAGCAAGCTAGCCACAATTGGACCATCTTGAGATTTTTGCCCAGTGAAGGAAAGAAAGGAGAATGGCAACAATAACTACCATGATTATTATGGTGATTACACAATAGGGAAATCTAGGATCAAGCATATAACAAACATAATATCAAGCGTGCTCCCCCTTTGGAGTCTTGGAAAGCTTCTGTGGCTGCTATTGTTAGATTAGCAGTAAAAGCTGTTAGTAAATGCCAGGGAAACAAATTGTCCCTTCCTGAAGCCAGTAGGCATTTGTCTTTGTCCATTCCTCTGGGTAAGGGACTCTGTTTTCTTTGCATGGATAGCAGAGCAAATCCTGCTTTGGAGGAAAGGGGAGCTTTTTATATGGTTCTGCACTGCTAACCAAGCTCAGTCACTTCTCTCTCTCTCCGGCCCAATGCTTGTGTGGAAGATTGAGGTAGTGATTTATATGTCGTAAGCAGTTCTGACAGGTATACTCCATCTTGGCTTCCTCCGTCCCTAGGACTAATCGGAAGCTTATCTTTTCCTTTGTGTAATAGGGAGCTGTCAGGTTCTGTGACCCTCCAGACAATTCAATCACTCATGGGGAGGGATTCACCTTGGAGGGAGGACACCTTGATATTGGAGAAGCTTGGTGGAGGGCTGTGCCCTGACATGTTTCAAAACAGCCACAGTCAGAGGGCTAGAGGGCAACATGGCCAAACTGACAAAATGCCACTTGCTTTCTAAATTTAAACTCTTTGTCACCACCAGCTACTATCTAGGCATATCCAGCTTGTCTTAGCAGCTTTCCTACCTTGGTAGGTATCCTGTCTTAGTTGTAGAATATTCTCTGAGCAAAGAAGAGCTGTTCCCCAAAATGACCCAAGCAGAGAAGAGAAAGCTCGCATTGCTTCTGGGGGAGAAGTGAGTTCCTTAACAAGGCCTACAATCCATGATGTGTCCTGACCTTAATCTGTCTTGCCACCTGCATCTTGCTGGTACCATGTATTTCACTTCACTCATCTTCCAGTCCTGCTTCCTTCCCATGTTCTCCTGTGCCGCTTCCAACTCACGACCTTGGTCTATGGCATGTCCTCTGCCTGAAATGCAGATTCCTGATTCCCTACTCTACTACTTTCTTTGAGTCAAGTATTAATTGTTTAGGAAATTATTATTTTTTCTCTCTGAATGAATCAACTTCTCTCCATCATTTGCTCTTATGTACCATGCACCTCTCCTCTGTATCCTGCTATAGTGTGTTTTACATTTAAAGCATTTGATTTATGACTTATGCCTTTTCTAACCAAAAGACACTATAAGTTTCATGAGGGTAGTGATGGTGGCTTTCATATTTGCTGCTATAACTTCAGGGCCTACATAGTGCCTTTTTTGGTAGGCATTCAATAAGTTCCTGTGGAGTTATGAAAAAAAAAAGAATAATTAAGCAACCTAGGTGATCTATGTTTTTAACTGGTTTGACTGTCAAAGCAGAGCAAGGTCACATTTAATCAGGACTGGTATCACAGTCACTTGTGGGTCTAGATGCATTTAATGACTATGAGAAAGAATGAGAGTAACCTAGTGTGACTTTGTTTTGTCACTTCTGTCTCAATATTTAATCTTGTAACTTTTACACTCCTACTCTGTTATCCTCCTTGGTGATCCTAGATTTCCCCTTCAAGATACTTTTATCAGAATTTGAATTTGGAGAGAAATGACTAGAAGGCTTTCAGAAGTTTCTAAACATTCATACGCTTGGTATTGAATTAACAGGGTAATTAGATGAAGCTTTCATCTGGTGTTTGGCTGTTTGGGTATTAAATAGACAATATCCTTAAAGGACTTAATTGAATGTTTCAGAGCTCTCAATTCCTAAAAATAATGAGAAGTGGGGTCACAGTGCAGAGAAGAAAATGTTGAGAAGGAGCTCAGGTAGTTTGTGAGCACACAACATGATTGACTAAAATGTCAATCAGGGCACACAAACTTGACATGGTCACTGTTTTTAAGTAGAAGATCAAAACTCACTGGATAGTAAACCTCATGAGAACAAGAACCACATCTGCAAGTCATAACTATAAGTAAGGAAACTTCTTTGTGTAAGTGGTAGAAGAGACAGAAGCTACATTAGATAAAATATTTTTGATTGGTTAATGAGGAATTTCTGCTTAAATAAGTCTCAAAGTAAGTCAAAGCCCCTCTTGGCTTTTATAGTTAAAAAACATTGCTGGCCTACAATCCTACTACTCAAAGGTGAGGGAGGCCAGCCTGGGCTACACCCTGAGACCCCATTTCAAAAAAGAAAAGAAAAGAAAATGGTGTTTAAGAGCTAGGGGCTGCAGGGAGAGCTGTGGTCCTGCCACTTGCTAATGGAATGACCTTGCACAAACTGGTTCCTTCATAGGAGCACAGTTTCCTCATCTGCACAATGGTGATGACACTTCTAAATGCATGGGATTATGATGGAGATTTGATGGGGTTGTATGCCAAGTGCCTGGTACAATACTAGGCACTAAAAAGTCCTTGGCTAATGTTAATGAACTTGAATCACCAGAGGGAGGATCTACTAAGCATCTTCCACCATCAGATGATTGTGACCGGAAGACAGTAATAACAGAGTGGGAATGCCAGCAGAGGGTAATTCCTGTTCACAGCTCACTTCTTTCAGCATTTCCCCCAATGAAGTTGGTCTTCAAAGAGGGAAAACATCAATGTCCTCTGAATCTTTCAGGTGGAATTATCTGAATTTTGAGTGAGTGTAACAGGAAAGACACGGTCCCTGCCTTAAAGTATGAACTCACTGTGCTTCTCAATGAAACGGATCCGTGGACTGTTGGCTAGTGGTCCATGACAGGACAAAGGGGTTCAAACCAGAATCTCTGTGTGGCTTTGTTCATTAAGAAAGTCTTTCTAAGGAAAGTGGAAGTGTGGGTGGAATTACTCAATGTCTTAGAGTGACATAGCCAACTCATACTCGGGAGCAAGCTCCTTTTTTCCTTGGGGACTAGCATGAGCCAAGGGCTACAATGTAAGTGGAGTGTTCTAACAACAGTCATCATCTGAATAGAGAAGAGGGTTCTTCATGGTCAAATAAGTTTGGAAGAAAAATACTACACTGCATATTAGTGTATTAAAGGTTCCCAGGAAACCTGGAGTTAATAAACTTGTTCAAAAGTGTTTAAGCTAGAACTTTCCACATTATACAAGTGAGAAATATTTGTGACACCTTTGCTTTCAACATTTTTTTCTGGTAAGGAAAACAAGCCCATCTGATCATAGTAAACAAATCACTAAAGAATGACCTACCCTTCTCCACCCAAATATAAATCTAACCCTTCTCAGGTAAAAAATTCCTTTCCTTGTGGCTCAATGATTATAAGGAAGCCAGAGAAGGAAATGTATTTCCTGTTGAAAACAAAAAAAGTCTCCTTTAATATAAAAACACCCTATGGAAGTTTCCCTCTCACCAGTTTCTTGTTTTTATACATCAAAGAAAAGAATGTATCTTGCCACACATAGCCCATGAGGGACACATTTAAAAATCATTTTTTTCTCTGGTAAGGATTGGTATTTAAAATGCTTACATCAACACATCAGTGGAAATTTGGTTTGCAATGTACTAGGATCAAAGTGATCATGTCCTCCATTGAACTTGATTCCAAATCCATTTGTGTTAATTATTTTCTACAAGAATCTTGTGTATAATGAGCAGGGGGCCTAGAAGTCCTTGTGTGGCTTCAAACTAGTTCTTTGCATAAGCTGGTAGCAAAAAGGGATGTAGGCACATACTTTTGATCTCCTGTTAAGAAAGCCTAATTGAAAACAAACTGAAGTCTGCTCCAGTCTTTGTTTGCTTTCTCAGGTTTGTACAGCAATGCACTGCTCGGGTATCATGTGCCGTGTACATGTCAGCACATGCTGGCACATGCACACACATGCAGGTATAGTTTCAGGGGCTGGAGACTCACCTCCTTCACTTTAGCAATAATGAGCTTACACTTTAGTGTAGGAACAACATATTTGTTGCCATGCTCACAATGCAGATGGTTCCACCACAAAGATTGGAACACATTGGTATTCCCCCTTTCAGTCACCCAAACTTGCCTTGATTTTCCTTTTTTCTTTTTTGGTGGTGCTGGGTCTTGAACCTCAGTCTTCCTGCATGTAAGACAAGCACTTTACCACTGTGTGACATACCCAGTACAGCCCTTCTTCCTTGTAAAAGTATATACAGAGCTCTTGTAATGAAAAGATGGGATTAGCATATTTCTCTTTTGAGAAAAACCCATCTGGGTCATTGTGAATGAGGTTTAAATGTTGACAAAATCCTTGCTTGCCAAAATTGAGAAAGGCCAGCAACTTCCCTGTACTGGTCAGCCTTCCTGCATCCTTGAAATTCAGACCACTTGATGAAAAAGAGGAAGGACCATAGTCTGCAATAATGTCCAGCCTCCTGACTAGGGAATCTCAAGATCAATGGTACCAGAGGCTGTGGAAATATCTGGAATATATATATATATACATATATATAATTTTTTTTAAGAGAGAGAAAGAGAGAAAGAGAGAGACACAGACAGACAGACACAGAGGGACAGAGACAGACACAGAGAGAATGAATATGAATTTTTTTTTGTAGATGGACACAACACAATGCCTTTATTTTTATGTGGTGCTGAGAATTGAACCCGGGTCCCGCCTGTGCTAGGCAAGCGCTCTACCACTGAGCCACAATTTCAGCCCTATATATATTTTTTGGCATGGTTCTCTCTTGTTCTGACACCGGTGGATTCTCAGCATTGCACTGCCACTGAACATACATGTAGGGAGTGTTGTTCACTAGTTTCTAGCACATTCAAGGATGGATGGATACCTTCCAAAGGGTGTGAGAGTAAGAGAAATAGAATCCGATCCTAAACCAGGTTTAGGATTCTGATTTCATTTCCATTTATAGCTACATGGTCAATGCAGCCTAACAGACAACTTTGTTTTAGAAGAGAATATTTTATTGACAGTGAATGTTGTCTGAACCCAAGACAACTTAGGAGAGCCAAAAAGACACACTCATGGAACATAGTGTGTTGATGACCCTCATAAGAAAATGTAGTGCAATTTTGAATTTTTCATTATTTTTATCAGGCTTTTCTGGTCTCCAAATGAAAGGGTAGGAAAGGAAAAGGAAAGAAAAGGGTAAGAACTACATTGGGCTCCGATTTATGGTGAAGCATTATGCTAGATGCTTCAACGTGTTCTTTTGTTTTTACCAACCTAACCTCTGAGAAATAGAAAAGTTATTTCCATGTTACAGATGATGGCTGAAATCTGGTCAGAGATCCAGCCCTTTCCCAGAGACCCTTCCTGCACAGTGTGAAGAGCACAGACTTGGGACTCAGAATGAACACAGTTAAAAATATGACTCTGCCACTTGGTAGCTATCAACTTGGGCAAGGTCTCAGAATGAAATGCCCTCATCTGTAAAATGGGGAGATACCATGAAGCACCCACAGGGCTGTGTCGTCAGGGTGTGACGAGAATGTGTCTGCAACTTGCCTGCCAGAAGACTGGCACAGAGTACCTATTTAATAAGTGTCTGCAAAATTGTTACTGTTGGAACACAGCACACTGGGCGCAGGGGGTGAGGGGCTGCTTCCAGGATGTGACCAACGGGGAGAGGGGAAAGAACTTGGGTTGTAGAAGATATTAATGGCTCACCATCAATCACAGCCAAGCTCATCACGGAAGATCAATCTAAATCAAATCACTCTCTTAGAGCAAAGGCAGCCATATTTTGATAATAATGTGGCCCATAAATGGATCTATATAGAACCCTGCAGTGGGGCAAGGGAAGAGAATCAGGAATTGCTTAAAAATCAAACGAGAGACTCTCCAGAGCCTAGAGGTTATTATGCCAATGACTTTCAAACCCAGCTGGGCTTCAGAACTGTCTGGGCCTATCCCTGGAGATCCTGAGCCAGTCAGCTAGGGATGACTTGGGCATTCCCAGAGTCTGAGGAATACTCAGGTTTGGTAAACCATGACCTCCATCCATGTACCCTTCCAGTCTGCCTTCATCTAAGACAAAACAGACACCTGCCTGTGCCCAAGGCATCAAAAACTTCTCTGGTATCCTTGAACATTGTTCTCTGGCCCCTGCTGACTCATGTGCAGTTTGGCTTACACCGAATTTTCAGATGCAGATTTCAGGCACTCTAATTACTAACAAAGGCAAGACAGCAGCCTGGGCTTGGGAGTGTACAGACATGAATCCAAGTCCCAGCATCACCACTTATCAACCTCTAGTCTTAGGCAAGTTCCTCACTCTCTCCAGTTCCAGTGACCAAATACCTGAATTCAGGACAGCCTCTGTATCTCCATTACAGGTTAAACTGGCCAGAGTCTGAGGGTGCTCCTGGAACACAGCAAACACTGGACAGGCATTAGCTGCTCTTCTAATTCCACCTGAGCTAGTTCCTTTGGCTAATGTTGAACACAGCTAATATGTCTCCCTGAATAAGGCCCAAGGAAGTCAGTCAACAAGCAGAACAGAAACATCTACATCCCTCACTCCCCAAAAGGCAAAATGTGTCCACACACAGAGGCCTGTGTGAAGGCAAGTGCCTGAGGTTCCTGTGGAGTGTTTTCTGATCCCATAACTGAAACCCCATGACACAGATGGATACAATCAGATAATGATGGCAATCAATAACGATAACAGAAATTATTATTTATTTTCATAAACACAGAGTATGTGCGTCCTGCTGAGCTACACACATCACATGCCAGTATTCACTTTCGGGGCAGTCAATCAATGAGAGATCTCAATATCTACCCGGCCAAGGCAGGAGGGGGAAGAGGAAGCGGAGGTTGAGAAATTACCCACAGCAGAATGACACATTCACAAAGTTAATCTGATCCAGGGGGGCCATCCGGGTGCCATTGCAGGCCCTGAATATGGAATAGGCTTGATTGATTTTCCACCACAGCAGCTAAACACTCCATTGTTATTTGCAACAAATATCAGGAAAGGAAAGATGAAACCATGAAAGGATTGTATATTAAGCCCCCAGAGCAGCCATAAATCAGAAAATGAAGTCTAAAAAAAATTAAAAAATGGTTGGAAGAAGGCTGTATTTGTGTCCTGAGAGGCCTCGGTTATCAAAGCATAAACCCCAAATTAAAACCCGGGGCAGTGAAAGCTCGTCCTGACAACCAGTAATTTGTCCTGAAACTGGCTTGGGGTCACCCATCCTCCCCCGGAGTGAGTGTCAACACAGGGTCACCACAGATGTAGCAAGAAAGACTTCAGGCTGTAGGCAGAGTGCTTGATTCCTAGGATGTCACCCTCAAGCTGTGTGGTTTGACCCTGGATCAAACATCTGGACTTTCAGAACCTCCACAGTTCCTTTGAAAATGGGACTTTACATTCACAGCAATAGAAAGAAGGAAATAATAACTATGTCCCACTTGCCACCGAGTGTCCTTGGGAGCATCAAATGAGCCCCCAAGCACAAAAGTCATCTATTGCTCAAGACACATCTTGAAGACTCCTTCCTGATCCTGCACCAACACCCTTCTATGCTCTCCCTGAAGTGCCACAGAAACCTTCTGTGACATTCCTAGAGGTCACTTACCTTAACCACTGTTTCGCAAAATGGGATCCAGGGACCACCGGCACCAAAATCACCTCTCTAAACCTCTATTCACACATCTCAAAAATGGGCAGAATGCCCAAGTCACTGGATTGTGATAAAGACTTGTACATTGTATATAAAACGGCTCAGCCCCAAGTCTGTCACCAAGAGGAGCTAAATAAGTGTCTCTGCTATTATTTGTTAGCTTAAACCATATTCTGCTTCATCAGCTCTCTGAAAACAAATCAGAAGAGTTAAATAGGTTGCTCCACTAAAAGGATTGCTCATCTCAGGAAGAACTAGCTCGTGTTTTTCAGTCAATCTGTCCAATCCCATGACCTGTAAGCAATGATCCTCAAGAAGTCCCCTGGCAGAGCTGGTCAGTGCTCATGTCATTTGCCATGGTTCTTGGACTGTGGCTAGTGGGTGTCTAAATTATCATAAGTGGAATTATGAACATCATGGCCATTTTAAGAGGAAAGAGGCTGTTAGGTCTGTAGAGTCACAAGAGTGCACCGTCCCAAGCTGAGAAGAGAAGCAGTTGCCAGCAGGAAGCACATGTGAAAACATGATGTCATTTAATGGGTCCTCTAAAAACAGCAGTGCATCCCTGCATACCCACCCTGTGGCAGAGAAACCTTTGCAGCCCTCAACTTTCACCCTCCAAAACCAAGCTCGAATGTTAGGAGAACTTTGATAGAGTTCTGAGAGAATTTCACACGAAACAGCAGTGAAATTCCTCTGCTCTGAGGTCATAAATTAATATTTTCTTAGAAAGAAAAAGCTGTAGGAGATCACATTTGGAGTCAGGTAGACTAGGTTTGAATCCTAGCACTGCTATTTTGTAGCCATGAGATTTGGGGATAAACCTCTTGCTTGCTCCAAACTCAGTAGGCAATGAACAAGTGGTCTACTAGGCTGTAGTAGAGCTAGGAAAAAGGGTGGGGTAAGGATGCAAAAAATGCTCCAAACTCAGTAGGCAATGAACAAGTGGTCTACTAGGCTGTAGTAAGAGCTAGGAAAAAGGGTGGGGTAAGGACGCAAAAAATGAATGGGGGGGCCAGGTGCAGCAGCACAGTAGCTTGGGAGGCTGAGGCAGGAGGATCACGGTTCAAAGTCAGCCTCAGTAACTTAGCAAGGCACTGAGCAACCCAGTGAGACCCTGTATCTAAATAAAATATTAAAAAGGGCTGGGGATGTGACTCAGTGGTTAAGTGCCCTTGGGTTCAATCCCCAGTAAACCCTCCAACCCCGCCCCCCCCAAAAAAAAATGAACAGCATGCACTGTTTTCTAATGGGCAGGTTCTGCATGATGTGAGGGGCAAGGGTTTGGGAAGATGACCTGGAGAGAATAACAAAACCTATCGGAGAGCGTTACTGGGAGGACTCCATGATATAAAGACTTAAACTCTACCAAAGACAATAAGCACTCAGGTAACAGTGGCTATTCTTATTATTAATTATTTCTGCTGGAAGGGGTACTTGGATAAAGTCCATTAGAACATTGAACTCATTATATCTCCTTTACATTTAGGGAGACAGGTTATGACAAGCCACAGTTTGGGAGCTCACACCTTTAAGACTCTGTATTTATAACAGGTTAAGAAGCAAACTTCACCCTGGCCTAGGTTCCCAGGGTACCAGCAGCCAACCATAATGAGGAAAATAATCCCTCCAGGCTCATTCTGCAGGGAGAGATATACGAAGATTTCTCACTCCCATCCCAGGATGACTAAGGCACCTAAATACGAGTCCTCTTGCCTAGAAAGGGCTCTAAGGGCCTCTTACCCCTGGGTGTTGGCGGTGGTGGGGTGGAAACAAAGGGCCTGGGGAATCTCCCCAAGTGGAACTGTATATAGACCTCCATGCTAAGGTCAGGGGTCTGGAAACTCAAAGTATGTGAGTGACAGGGGGAGAGAGAAATTGTTATGGTTTGGATAGGAGGTGCCCCCCACCCCAAAGCTCTTGTGTTAATGCAGGAGGTGAAATGATTTTATCATAAGAGTTGAAACCTCAACAGTGGATTAATCCATTTGATGGATTACTAATTTTTTTTTTTTAAAAAAGAGAGCGAGAGAGGAGAGAGCGAGAGAGCGAGAGAGCGAGAGAGCGAGAGAGAGAGAGAGAGAGAGAGAGAATTTTTAATATTTATTTTTTAGTTCTCGGCGGACACATCTTTGTTGGTATGTGGTGCTGAGGATTGAACCGGGCCGCACGCATTCCAGGCGAGCCCGCTACTGCTTGAGCCACATCCCCAGCCCCCTGGATTACTAATTTGAATGGACTAACTGGGTGGTAATGTAGGCAGGTGGGGTGTGGCTGGGGGAAGCTGGTCACTGGAGGTGTACCTAGGGAGATCATATCTTGTCACCTTGTCTCTTCCTTCTTTTGATCTGCTTCCTGGCTACCAGGAGGTAAGCACTTTCCTTCACCAAGCTGCCATAATGTTCTGCCTCACCTCAGGCCCAGAGTTTTTGTCTTAAAACAAAACCTGGAGAGAGTTGGCTGACCTTGGACTGAAGATCTAAAACTGTGGGCTCAAAATAAACTTTTTCTCCTGTTATCGTCAGGTGTTTTGATCACAAGCATGGAAAACTGACTAACACAGAGATCCTCTGACCTGGAATAATAATGACTCTAATTATTATTTTTTTAAAAAATTCTTATCATTTATTTTTTAGTTGTAACTGGACACAATATCTTTATTTTATTTATATATTTTTATGCGGTGCTGAGGACTGAACCCAGGGCCTTGCACGTGCTAGGCGAACGCTCAACCACTGAGCCACAATCCCAGCCCCTGACACTAATTATTATGAAAACTATTTTGAATGCTCTAATGGATGTGCTTAAGAGCCCAGCCCTAGCTCTTCCCTTTCAGTCCTAGTCCTGGAATAATCAACTGAAAGACACTGGGCAAGTCACTTGCCCCCCTCAAAGCCTGGATCAGATTTAAGCATCCAAGGCTAAATGGAACTCAGCTACTGTGGTCCTCACTGTCTGTCCTGAGGAAGAATCAAGGCATTATTAGGTAAGGAACCATTTATTTTTATGTAAAGGGTGTTTTACAATGATGAGGTGTTATTAAATTACCATCATGATTATTACTTTGAATGCTATGATATTGAGCAGGGATGCTGTTTTCATAGAAGTACTTCTCATAGGCTCTTTGGGTAACAAGTGATTGAATTTGAAAGGGTATCTTCCATGAAAAAAAAATTAGCTGCATTCTTGCTTTGAAAAGCTGAGCCTCTCAGAGCTGAAACAGAACAGGTTCATTACACAGTGAGGATTAATTAGCTGTCGGGTATTATTAAATGTTCTCACTCTCAAGACCCATGTAGAACTGGAAACTGTGAAAGTGAGCGAGAGGTAATCATAGTATAGGGAGGAAAAAAGAAAAAAAGACACAATTGCTGGCAATGCAAATTTCAAGAGCAGAGCATGTTAGTAAATTATAGTCTGATTAATATCATGTCAGCTCCTTCTCTGTTTGGAGTCATTGTTCTGAATCTATGGTTTTCAGAGTTGCCATTTTTTTTCTTCTTTTACCACTGGGATCTAAAAAAGAAAGGGAGGTTGGCTTTTTCAGAGTTTGCATTGAGAGAAAGAATGTTGGGGTGTGGATGTTTACACTGAAAATGCAGGATATTTAAAGGCTCAGGAAGAGATAGGAGGTAAAATCAGATATGAGTCAAATGATTTTATGGCAAATATGTCTCCCACATTGGCATAACAGCTGCTCGCATGATTGCAAAATAACAGAGGCTCATAAAAGTGACAGTTCCAAGGGGTCTTAGAGGCGGTAGAGTCCAGTGGCCACAGACCCTCTTGCCTCAACCACCAGGGTCAATTAAAAATGTGGATTCCTTTAGACTACCCCACTGTGGATGGGTTTGGGATTTATGCATTTTTCAATCTGCTGCTTGACAACTTAAAAATAAAACCTGGAGGGAGGAAATATGATTCACTGGGTCTGGATCATGCAACTAGCTTAAGAAAATCAAAAACCAAATTGGGAATCTCTAACTCCCAGTCTCAGTGCCTACTTTGTGTTTGATTTAAAGTCTACTTCATTAGCGTCACCATCTTGCCATGGGGAGGGGTCTCTGCCCCAATGAGAACTTAAATAGGCCTTCTCTTCTCTTTACTACAGGGGTGACTTCTCCAGGGGATTAGGCCCATATCTCTGAAATCCTCCAGATGCCATGGATGACAGGAAGCCATAGTGGGCACTATAGAAGGCATCTGAGAAATCCTATGCACACAAAAAATGAGGACAAGGTAAAGTCTGGGCAGGCAGAATTTTATGAATTCAACTCTTCAGTTGCACCTCATCCATCTGTGAGAAACCCTACTTTTTTAGTCAGCTTTTTTGCTGCTGTGACTAGCAGACCCAACCAGAACAATGGTAGAGGAGGAAAAGTTTATTTGGGGGCTTGTGGTTTCAGAGGTCTCAGTCCATAGACAGCTGGTTCCATTCCTTGGGGCTGGAAATGGGAGAGTGTGGCGGAGGGAGGCAGTTCACATGATGATCAGAAAGCAGTCAGAGATCTCCACTTGCCTATACAAAAAATATGTACTCCATAGCCACACCCCAATTCCCCACCTCCTCCAGCCACACCCTACCAGCTTCAGTTACCACTCAGTTAATTCCTATTGGGATTAATTCACTGATTGGGTTAAGACTCTCACAATCCAGTCATTCCTCCTCTGAACCTTCTTGCATGGTCTCCCACATGAGCTTTCGGGGGACACCTCACATCCAAACCATAACACTCATAGTATCACCATGTCTGAGTTCCTATTGTGTGACCCACATGAGTGCTTGCCACTTATTTGAAATCTGAGAGTAGTTTGTTAATAATATAAAAAGCATGAAAAGAAATGTATGACTTTTCTCACGTATAGGCCTATCAACAGCCCTGATGTTGGTGGTGGTGGTGGTGATGGCTCTGGTGGGTGTAACCCTAAAACAGCAGCAGGAAGCTGACATCGAGTTTAGACCCCACACAGGCTAAACTCTTCATGACACACTCTCTTACTAGACCTTCACAACAGAGCTGGGGATATAGCTCAGAGTATTTTCCCAGCATGCTTGAGGCCCTGGGTTCAATCTCTAGTACCCTGGGGCGGGGGACAGAAAAAAGAGAAAGTAAAAAAGAAAAAAAGAAAGGGTGATGAATCCTCACAAAAATCCTAGGACCCGGGACTACTGTCATCCCTGTAATACAGAAAGACCTTAGAGGCACAGGGTTTCAAGTAAAATGCCCAGTCATCAGTCAAGAGAGGAATGGAGTTGGAATCCAAGACACACAGACTCAAGGTTCCTTCTCCTGCCTGCTCTACTCTGTCTCCAAACCCTTGGAGCATCAGGGTGGGTTTATGCCTTTCCTACCTAGTTGGAGAAGGTGGACTTGCAGGTCCAGAGGCAACAGAGAATCAGTGTGTGCTGGCTCAGAAGGAGCTCAGCTAAGATGAGGTACCCATTAGCAATGACAATCCCCAACAGCCTAGCACTGTGGCCAACAGTCTGTTTAAAAGCACTTGCAGAATAAACAAATGAACAAGTGAGCTAATTAGGCACCATGACCATCCAATTCCCATTTATGCTTTTAAACCCAGACTGAGGACTGCTCTTGCCCACATATGCTTTGCCATCTCCCCTTCTCAGTTTTTGGTCTTCCATAGAGCATCTGGTATCTGAAAGCATTCACTTTGCACAGTTTTAAAAGTCCCTTGGGAACATGGCTTGTTTCAACACGTGCCTGTTTTGCTGTTCACATTATGTTCCAAATTAAACTTTTCATCTAGTTCTAAACCAGTCTAAACTACAACCAGCCTATAGTCTCAGGGACTAGTGAAGCTGAGGTAGGAGGATTGGCAAGTTTGGGGCCAGCTTCAACAACTTAGCAAGGCCCTAAGCAATTTAATGAGACCCTGTCTCAAAATAAAAAAATAAAAAGGGCTGGGGATGTGGCCCAGTGGTAAAGCACCCTGGGTTCAATCCCCAGTATA
Organism: Urocitellus parryii; assembly: GCF_045843805.1. NCBI lineage: Eukaryota > Metazoa > Chordata > Mammalia > Rodentia > Sciuridae > Urocitellus > Urocitellus parryii. The sequence continues at coordinate 100,678,288 of NC_135531.1, forward strand.
AGTACACAAACAAATAAATTTAACTAAAAACATACTATATTTAGAAAGGCTTCTCTCAAAAATCTACTTATAGATATCCATTTTTAGCTATTACAGTGGGGCATGCCTGTAATTCCAGCAGCTCAGGAGGCTGAGGCAGGAGAACTGGGGGTTCAAAGCCAGCCTCAGCAATGGTGAGGCACTAGGAAATTCAGTGAGACCCTGTCTCTAATGAAATACAAAATGAGACAAGTGCCCACTGAGTTCAATCCTCAATACCAACAACAACAAATCCATTTTTACTACCATTTCCCTATGAGCCCTTTCTCAGCCGTCCCAGAACCAAATATAATTTCTTCCTCCTCTGATCAAACTGCAGTTCTCTGACATTCTCTTTCTGTATGTTTGTCTATTGAGAATGTCGTCATTTGAACAGGACAGAAACCCTCCCCTTACCAGGCTGTGCATTTCTGGAGGGCTAGAAGGAAGCTATTCCTTCTTTGGTGGGGGCACCAGCCATGGAGGAAGGACCCATCATCCTCCTTGTACTTTATTATTTTCAGAAGTCCACCAACAGTGGGAATCATGTTCACCACATGCAGATGGAGAAACTAAAAATAACTTGCACAACCAAAGCTTGTGAAGGTTAAGTGACTGTGTGAGAGTCTGGTAAGGGGCTCCATTTGCTCCCAGGCTTATTAGATTCTGCAGTTTGTGTTCTGAATCATGAGACTCCAACTTTCCACCCAGAGAGTCTCATCCCCTGTGCCCTAAGGACAGAAGGTGCTCAAGACATTTAGATAATGTGAGCAGACAGAGGCTAAGAATATGGTAACGTATGGCAGTGGCCATGTGGCGAGTCCTCGGGGACAAAAGGAAAAGCGAGGATTTGTAGTCATTAGGGCTTGGCACCTCTCCCGTTCCTCCATCTGCTACCGGAGACTGGGCGCCCTCATGCGCCCATTACAGCTGTAACCTACAGTATCAGACAACATGTGCCCAGCCCCAGGACCCTGCCCCCCCATGACCCTGGTGGCCAGAGCAGCAGCCCCACTCACCCGCAGGGTGGTGATGGTGGCAGGATCCCGGAGCCGGCCCTCCTCATCTTTCAGATTGTAGCCTTCCGGCCTCTTGTCGCGCTCACTGACTTTCCACAGCTTCACAGTTTTATCTGCAGAGGACAACCAGGCCATCAGAATTCAGAACACAAACCAGGCCATCAGAGTTACAGGGGAAAGAAAGGGGAGGAGCGTGTCAAGGAGCTTTTCTGGGGGAGGCAGGTGGGAGAGGATAGTGGGGACAGGGGAGAGACAGTGATGGAAAGAGCGGCTGCCGAGACTGACTCACGGACAGGGTGGCAGTGCACACACCTCGAGACATTTGGAGGCAGAGCTCACAGTCCCACACAAAAGCAGAGACTGTCCGGGAAAAATGGTTTCATTTTTCTTCCTGACAATGTGCTGTTAATTCTATAGCTTATGTATTGATCTGGCCCTTCCTAGCCAGCCCTCTCTGCGTCCTCAACCTTCTTACTGACCACCCTCTTCCCCTCCCTGGCTGTGCTCCTGCCCCATGGTTTCCTGGCTCTTCATTGTAAACATTAAGCCCACCCTTTCCTTGGGGCCTTTGCGCTTACTGTACCTTCTGCCCTCTTTTCCACATGATGCCTTTTTCACATGTTCCTTCACTCTGCTGTTTTGGTTCATGCTCCAATGTCAGAGAGCCTTACATAAAACCTTCATGGAAATGCTGTCCTCATCGCCATTCTCCATATACTTTCTCTTGTCCTTTTTTTTTTTTTTTTTTTTTTTAACCTATAGTACTTTTCACTACCTGACGATCGGCTAGTTGGCTGGTTGGTTATTCTGTTTTTCACTAGAATATAATATTGTTGAAGGCAAGGATTTTTTCTGTCTTGTTTATCACCAACCTTCCAGCAGCTAGAATAGTGTCAGGGCATAATAGATAATAAATACTGGATGAATGAAGGAATCCATCTCCTCTGCATAGGGCATACGCCTAGCAATACTAAGGGGAGTAAAATGGTATGGAGATGCACCGAATCACGCTCCTGACCCCTTGCCGGTCCTGTAATTCCAGCTGGAACTTTGTTATCTTTTGACTGTCCCAGGACATCACGTTACTTGGTGACTCCTGTGTATCTCCACAGCATTAAGACAAAGATGAGAACTCCAAGACCTGCAGACAGGCCAAGGCAGTGAGTGACAATGGGTAGGGGACCTGGGGAGCTGGAGGTGGGTGCCACACCTGAAGGCTTTCCATTCCTTTGGCCCTTCCCTTCACCCCTTGCAGCACTGGGGATCAAACCTGGGGCCTCACACATGGGAGGCAAGTGATCAACCACTGAGCCACACCCCAACCCTTTGGTTCTTTAAGGAGACACATTGAGTTAAACAAATCATGTCTGTGGGGCCACATGCCTCTGCATGCCTTCCTTATCACACTCTGTGTTTGTTATTTGTACTTGTTTTAACCTCTCTCCTGGAAGGCAGACACTTGTATTTGCCTCTATGGAGGAAGCTTTTGAATCTGACAACCTTGGGCCTAATCCCCACTCTAGCTCCATGTGCCCAGGTTCTAGGATTCCTGTGCAATAGGCTGCACTAGTGGTTCTGGAACAACAAACAAATAAGACCCCCACACTTGGCAGGAAAAAAAATACAGAGTCGTCCAGTTAAATGTGAGTTTCAGATAAATACATTTTTCATGTAAGTATATGCCACATATTTCAACATAACCAATGAAGACAGTTACTCTGTGCCTCAGTTTCTTTATTTTTTAAATGAAGGGAAACAGTATCTCCCTCCAGGGGCTCCTGGCAATAAATGAATAATAGCAAGCGAGTGTTTAACACAGTGCTGGTCTGCTAATAATGATCTGCAAGTAGCTGCTGTTATTGGGATTAGCAAATTAGTCAACTATTTTGCAATGACCACATGCTGCCCTGACAGCGTTAGGCTCATCCCTCAGTGATGTCTGTACTTCATACCCCCTCTCTGTACCACTGTCATGGGGGAAGCCATTCCCCTTCCCTGCCTTACTGGGATTTCCTTTTTCTTTTGCACCCTCATCTCGGGCCTCCATTCTCCTCACACTTCCCATTTCCTGCATCTTTGGGAAGACAGATCTTGCAAGGACAGGAAGTGAATTCACAGTACTACTTCCTGAAACCATCAGAAACAAATGCCTTGTCCTTGGAGGGCTTAAATGTGCCACATCGTGGGCTTTGAGCAGCAATGGGGCTACTTGAACAGATAAGTGCCCCTGTTTTCACATAGCTGAGCATCACTGGCAAGGCTGCTACAATCTGTGTGCTCTGAACAAAGCACTCACCCTGGCTGGTGATGGGCAAAAGGTGAAGAAGCCTTTTCCAGCTGTGAGCTTAATGCAGAACTTTCCATCTACATGCCAACCCCTCTGGTCCCACCCTCTCTGGATTGCTGTTGCATAAGATACTGCTTTTTAGGGTAAGAAGATGAAACATGGACTGTATTTATAGTCACTTGATTAGTTCCTGATGAGCTGTGGCTGAGAATAACTCAGGAGTTAGTGGATTCTAACACCAAATATTTACTGTTGCTTGGCTTTGAAACGTGTCCCATCCCATTTGCAAGGCAATTTTTATCTTATGTTTTTATCATGAATGATAAATTGCTGTACAAAGAAAGAGTGGAATCACAGGTAAAACACAAAGAATAAAAATCGCTTATAATCCCTCTGGTCAGGGACAATTTGTCATCAGAATTTTGCGTAAATTCTTACAGTGTTTCCTTGATGTGATTTTTCTGGGGGGAGGTTACAAACCTATAATAATTTTGCACATATAGATTTTTTTTTAGTATAGATGTCTTTTGTAATTTAGAAAATGAAAATGAGCAAGAAGGTATAAAAAAACTCTCAATTCTACTAGACAGAGATAACTAAAATGAAAATTTCTATATATTCATTATATTTGTTTATATAATTATATTAACTACTTTTAGTAGACATAACAGGTTATATACGATTATAATGTGTCTTGCCTAATTATGCTTATTCATAACATCTAAAAGGGCTTATAAGATTCGATTATACACATAATATTAATTTATAGGAATGAGAATTTGTTAACCCCTAAAGATTCAATAGTTGGATACTCAAGGCATTATACACAGGAATACTATGTAGTCATTGAAAATGTTGCGATATTTAGAAGAATATTTAACAATTAGGAAAAGATCCATGTTATTAAATTAAAAACATGATTTAAAAAGTTTATAGAATATATCACATTTCTGCTTTAAGAAAAAACACCCAAATTCATCTGTGCCTTTGGTCTCTTGCTTTAAAAGACATTAATAGGAGATTTATCTGGATTGGAACACTTTTATGGTCTTCATTTTGCTTCTCTGTATTTCCTCAATTTTTACAGTGAACATGTATCACTTTGATGAAAAACAAACTCAGGATCGCTTCCCTTCTCATCAGAGGCATCAAGAAAGAAGTGGAAAGCTAGGTCAAGCAACATATTTTCACATGACAGATAATTTCAAGGTCTAGATTCATAATGGGATATTAGTTTTATTTTTTCATTAAAAATTATGAGGTTGGAAAAACACTTTAGCAGAAGGTAAAAATTAGGCCCAACTATAATGAGATAAGCACAATTTAAAAAAAAGATAATTGATGGAGGATTCGATCCAATTCCCCAGGGTTGCGTTGCCGGGAGTCATCCTTGACTTGATTATCACACCATTTTTCTTGACTCAGTATCTTGAAGCTTTGTGGATAAAAAAGTCTAAGGAACATGTGGCTGTTTCTATGAGTAATGGCTTTTTCTTTCTTCTGGCTGGTTCTCCGAGTAGTTTATCATCACTTGTGGCAGCTTTAAACACAATCTTATCATTTATCTTCATTTTCTCTTTTGTACAGTAATTCCAATTGTCTTCCATTAATTTTTGCAAGTTAACCTATTTGGCTTAGGGGGGAGTCTCAACCTCAATATTAGTATAAAATAGAAAATTGCATAAGAACATGGGAATTTTTCTTATAAGAATCATTTTGAGATGCTGTTGGCATACGAAATAACATCCCAAATGGGAAGATAATATCCTTGTTAATCAAAAAACTATTTAAAAACTCAATTAACAGAACATTATGCTATATAATTAATCTTCATTGCATTTCACTTTCCTTCCCATCCCCCCTCCAAAGTGGTTAATAAGTCTTTGAATTTTATTGCAATAATCAATAGGCTAAATTTTATAATATAACATAATCTAGCTATAGAAGATAATCAGACACTTCTCCTCTGCCGGAAGTAATTAGGTCAAAACTATCAGAAGTTCCTTTTATTCTGAGTCATGTTGAAACTGCAGAGCCTCTGGATGAAAATTGAACAGCAAAATTCAAAGGGAAGAAACTAAAACAAAATCATGTGGTTTGGTTTCCAAGAAATTAGGTTTTCAAAATATAAACAATAAATATAGTTATGAGAAAAAAATTAAATTATTTGGAATCTGGAAAAACAGATGAGTAGAGATCTGGTCCTGTTGAGATGAGATGTGCTTCAATAACTCTAAAATGCCTGTTTCAAAACTGCCATTTTCTTACACTTTATATTAGAGGGATGTGGGGGCTCATATGCACAGAAAACTTTTCTCTTTTGCATAAAATTAATAGAAGACTCATTGTACAAAATTAGACAATGAAAATGTTAAGTGAACTACAATGATAAAAAAACCAAACTTACAGGTCACCTATAATGCACAATCAAAAATTAATCATGATAAGCTTTTTGATGTGATTCTTTCCAGGCTTTTAAAATAACATATGCTTTATTGTGTTATAGATATCATCTGCATTGTTTTTCACTTGATATGACCAGTTTCCTTTCTTCTTAAATGCTGTGTGTAGGTAAAAAGCAAATCCCTTGCGTCTTGATTTGCATTTAAGTATGTACTCCTCATAAACACACACAAATGAAAGGAATCAGTCTCCAACTTATTTGTCTGGGAAATGGTGTTTAATTTCCATATACTAATCCTCTTGTCATGCTGAAAAAGCATCACCCTTTCCTATATGACTTTATTTTAAATTGTGTTGGGCTTAGATGGCTTTTTGCAGCACAGGTTTAAGAACCTGGAAGGAGGTAACTCTAGTAACTCCACTTATCCAGTGAATGAGCACTTTGGCTCTCTATTCAAACACCAGCATTCTCTCTCTGACCTATTTATATCAACTCCTTCTAAACCAACAAATGGTACAGGAGTTTGGAGGGAGATGGAAAAGGAAATCCTTTCTTGATCAATTCTTTTGCTGTGTCCCTAACTCCTCCTGACATGGGCTCCCAGCTTAGATATTTTGTCAGAGACACACACACAGCCATCTGCTTTACAGACCCTAAAATATATTTAGGGATTAATAACTTCTATTCAGCATGCCAAACTCACAGAGACGGCATGTCAAGTTTCCTGAAACGTGTGCCCAGAGTAACATTTGGTGAATCTTAAAGACAGGAAGTCACATACTAAAAACACCTGCAAATAATCTACATTAGTTGAAAACTGCTGATAATGGGTACCACATAATTCAGTCATAAATTTGATATTTATTTAAAAAAATGGCTACTATGCATTGAGGGCCTACTGTGTGTGTGCCTGGTACACTGTGAAGCATCTTGTAAACGTGGTTCTATGTTCACCAGACCACAAAGTATAGAGGAAAATTGAGACTAAAGAGACTGACACATACTGCTGGCTGACCACATCTCTGAAAATCTCAAACAGGAAAATCACCTCCACATACCATTGGTAGACAGAAGAAAGTAAGCTGCATTCTGCTGAGGAAGCCATCGTATTTTATTGATTTTTTCTTCTATTTCTAAACTCTTCAGGTAATCGAACTCGGGTTCATGGCTCTGGAATGTGCTGTAAACATTGTATTCACCCCTTCGATGAATCTGATTTTTACTCTGTAGAAAGGGAAAATAAAAGAATACACAAAAGATTAAATCATGGAAACCAACTGTAAACTCGCCCATTCCTTTTTTCTTTGAGTGGAGTCATCAGGGGCAGGAGGGGGAGGTGGTGTTTGAGCTGGATGAGCTGAGACCATTACAGGTAATGTTCTACCCTTACTTAGGAGCCTCCAAAGCGTTTGATCATGCATCCTCTTGGTAACAACTGGTGTCTCCAACATGCATATGTTTTCTTATAAACCTTATACATGAACTTCTGCACTAATATATGGTATACATCATAGCATATACAAACAGGTTAATATAAGATTTAAAATCAACATAAACAGAAGCTCTCACAATTTCTTTTGTGTATCCAATGAATGCCTTAGATGCTCTTTGGAATAGCCATCTGATGCTGGTGTCCAAATATATTTGTAATCAATTCTTTAAAAAAGAATAAATGTCTGGCCTGGTGGTGCATGGAACAGCTCAGGAGGTTGAGGCAGGAGGATTGATCAAAAGTTCAAAGCCAGCCTCAGCAACTTACCGAGGTTCTAAGCAACTTCGTGAAAACCCTGTCTCAAAAAATAAATAAATAAATAAAAACAAAACCAAAACAAAGTGGTAGCAACTGTGACCTTCACAGTCTTTTTTTTTTTTTTTTCTTTTTCTTTTCTTCTCTTCACCGTCTTTTGCTTAGTGGCCACTGGCCTTTTAAAATCCCACCTGATCTTCATAGAATCTCTGAGAAGTAGGTGGGCAGGGACGTAGACAAATGAGGCTCAGGTACATTAAATGACTTCTCCATGGTCTCTCAGCTTATGGGGGATCAGATTTGGGGATCAGGAACCCCTCCCCACATGAGTGACAAAACAGGAGCACAGAGAGGCCATCTGTATCATTAAGAGAATGATGAGACTTTACCTGTGGCTTTCCCTTGGTGCTGATTGTGCAAAGGGTGAACAGCGGGAACTAAAGAAATGCAAGGGTCTGCAGAAAGGGGCAAAAGAGAGGGAAAAAAGGGAAGAGGAGGGAAAACAGTGCTAACAAGAAAAGGAAAGAGAGACGGGAGGTTTTACTTCAGGTATTTTAGGACCAATACCAAGAACTAAGAGATTTAGGCTTTGGAAAACTGTTCAAAAATTCAAATCTTCTTAAATATTTGTTATAAAAGCATGACTATTAATAAACATTTATGTTCCTAGGTAGATACAGAACATCCAAAGCCTGTTCAACATACTGATGGGCAATGATGCTGAGCTCTGGTGTGAAATCCATTTGTGGGCATGGGGGTTTCTGATGAGCCGGTTCTATGGACTGTGCTCACTGAAAACCCACTATAGCAGAGGTTGCCCACTAAAGTCAAAAGCTGGCCTGCCCCAATGTCACATGGCTTTGTCTGTCAGGTTTAGCATGCATTTTAATCCCAGACTCCCTACAAAGATAAACACTTAACAGCATGTTCTTTATCCTCATTAACATTTATTTTCCAGTGAGCAAAAAAAGCCTAGCTTTGGAGAATGTGGCCCCCATCATTCTATTAATGAATCAGGCTTCCCAGATATTTCAGTAAATTAAAATAGGTGAAACCTATAAATAGTAACGGAAAATGTGGGGTGGAATATTACTGGCAACATGCTGCCTTGGGTAATTTATGCTGAATAGCTCCTCTGGTTCCTCTTTATCATCACTGTGAACCTAATTGGATTTTTTTTTTTTTAAATTGGAGAAGATTTGAAAATCACTTTTCAAAAGACTTTCAATGCTGACATACTTGCTACTCTCCTGTTTACTTGCACAGACAGCCAGTCCACCTTAACAACAAATTTATAAGAGTGTTGATTTGCTACCATCCAAATCAGACTGTCAAGTGTGTATAGTATGTGCCAGACCAATTAGCACCAGGCAGCTCTGGAAAAGCAGGAAAAATTCCAGGTCACGAAGAGCTATTAGTTCCTACTTGCCAACCACATTTTCATGTTTCCAGGGCCAGTGCAATAGGCTGGGTGCCTGATTTAATGCTGAGCACTTGAATTTATATAGAACCCTGAGGGATTACGATGCCCTTATAGAAATTAATTGCAAATAATGTGCAATTACCAAATATATCACCTCTAAATGAGGCTTTCCTTTTTTGAGGGGAGGTGTAATGCAAATGGCTTTGAGGCACAAAATAGGCATTAAATTGCTAAGGAAGTCTCTGGTGAAGCCTTTCTCTTACATGGGGCCTCCTTCACGCTTCCAGAGTGCCTGATGAATCTCAGAGGCAGGCAGTGGCAGATGGGAGAGTTACTAGAACACAGACTAGCCTGCTGGAAGCTCCAAGACTGTGCCAGGGGAGGACAAGGAAATCAAATTGGGCCATAATTCCATTCTGACAAAATAGAAGCAGACACCAAAAAACTCAATTTATATGAAAAAGAGAAACAATTCCTAGTGGGAACCCAAGTCTCAAGAAGAAATGGGCTTTTTGAGATTTACTAGAAGTTAGAACTCTTGCTCAGAAATAGTGCTGCATACAGCACTCAGCTCCAGGGACCCTCACATCACCTCCACTAACATGTATGCCATACTGAGACGTCACTTTGGGGGACTTCACTTCCTTGGGTAGGCTGAGCTGTCATTTTCTTCTCTAGGGACCCAACTTGTTCCATTTGCAATTATTGGCAATAATCAAAAAACACCCAGACTTTTTTTTCTCTTTCATATTCTTCTGGCAACTTCCTTAAATCAAGGAAGACTAGATTTCAATAACTTCAGAACAAACCCCAATACAAAAAGAGGAGTTGTGCTCCAAAAGCATCCGTGGAATTTTGCAGGTTGGATGAAAATGGAGGGTCTCTGAATGGGGAAATGATAAGGCCACCCCCCCACCCCCGGGGAAAAGCACCTTTTAAAGGTAGTTTTGTGAGTGTGAGTGGAACTGTTGATGCTAATGACTTTGTGGCAGTTTTAAGTTTGTGAGCAAAGCAGCAAAGGTAAAGGGTGACACATGAGGATTAAGAAACAGCAGGAAGCCTCCTTTAGAAAGAGAAGAAAATAGGCATTTTGTATTCACCGCCACTTACCTCCTGCTCTCGTTGAAATATTACAACCCGACCCCCCTTGTCCCCTGTCGCTAGTAATTCTCCCGTGTGGTTGAATTCTACCGTAGAGATAATGTCAGCTGAAAAGAAGAAGACAAAGGCAATTTAAGTAACTGCACACTTACTTGGAAAGGATAGATAATAGACATACTTTTCTGTGCATTTAAAGGCTTAGGGCTTTTTCTCTGCAGTGGAATTTACAAGGATTTTCTGTTCTGTATTTTAAGTGCCACCAGAAGTGGCACTTGGGAAGGTAAATTTTCTTGATGGCCACACTGCACTGTGTGGTCTCTTGGAACAAAAGAGAAGAGCCTGTTCGGACCCTTTTGTTTTGGGAAAGAGAAATTAATTTCTTTGTGACTCTGGGCATTTCTGCTAGCCACAGCCCTGTCACCCACTCGGGGCTCCCCCACCTCGTTTTCTACACCAAGAAACTTCCCCAATCTGATTTCAATTATGGGGATTTGAATTAGGGCTGAGGACTGAGATGCTGCAGAGCTAGGATGCGGGAAGCTCTGGCGCCAAGAGTGGAGGAGGAGAGCTCAGAGATCTCTGGGAGGGAGGGAGGGAGACCCTAAGTGCCTCAGCTTGATCTGCGCCCTGCCTCTCCATGGGAGCCCAGCATACCCTACTGGACCAGCATGGCCTCATTCCAACCCAGAAGAAGGGTGCCGAGCAAATGAGGTCACCGGGTCAGAGGGGAAAGGGCAATCAGTACATATTTATAAACAGAGAAAAAGCATAGGCGCCAGGAACTCAGATCACAGATAATTGCTGAAGGAATGCCAGCCTGCCAGATCTTTCTTCAATGCTGGTTACCCGGGAGGAACAAGGACAGGTAAATTACCTATGATTGGATTTATTAGGGCTATTTTTAGAAAAATGTCAGAGGTTAATTCCCCCACAATTATTCCCCTGCAGGGCTCCAACAATTGTTACCAAGGGTGCAAATGAGTTATTTAAAAAAAAAAAAAAAAAGAAAAGAAAAAAGTCAGGGGACTTGTGACCATGGCCTTTGACTGAGCAACATTCTAAAGATAACATGCATGTAAGGAAAGTAAAGGGGAAACCGTGAGGTGGAAAACAAAGGCAATCACCCCGGAATAATACCAATTTCCAGTCTTCCTTCTATATCCTCATTTCAGGATTTTATTTGTATGCCTGATTTATTCAGGTAAATCATGTAAAACAGCCCCCTTTTACATAGAGTAGCTGTCTTTTTCCATATATGGAAATGCTCCTAATAGACATTCTTTGTATAAAAATAAAAATAATAAAGCAAAAGCTCAGTTTGTTGCAAACTAGGCATGGAACCAACAATTCACAATATCATCTTGTTTTGACCTCCTGGATGACTGACCTCATGGGTAGCAAATTTAAACCCTATAGAGTCACAAAATAGCATGGATGAAGTCTTCCAGGTTAACTAAAAAGGCTGTGGCCCCCTCTAAGGGATAAATGGACCCTGGCTTAATTCATTTGGGGCCAGGAAATACTTTATGGGTTGGCCAATGTTCTCATTTTTTTTTTTTAAAGAAGCTGTATATCTAGAATTTGACACTAAAATCTCTTAAATTTTATATGCTGACAACTCTTTTTATAAGCATCATGAAAATAAAAGAAAATCTTGTCTGTGAAGTGCATATGGTTTGTGGGTCACCCGTTTGAGACTTCTGGCCCTCAGTGTCTTCATTCAGAAAAGGCTGCTCCATTCTTAATGAGGACCTACACTGGAAATGGAGTATTTTCTCAGAAAGATCCCTCCAATGAGTCAAGCGTAAGAAGACACAAAATAAGTTACGTGGCTGGTAATCTCTTGATATAACTTCACAAGGGTGGTTTATATAACAAGTGCTCCGAGCTGAGGAGTAATGCAGTCTGTCGTGGCTGGGAAACCGGCCCCTTCAGGGGAAGTGCTGACCACGTTGTTCCTTTGTTTTAACTTGTGCATCTTAGCCCACTACTCTTGTGTTTAGAGGGAAGAAAGCAGCTGTTTGATGTCTGCAGTTGCCTTGGAATGTCAGGATTGCAAAGCACTAAGTGCTGGGTACACTTCGAACATGAGTGACAGCTCCCAGCTTTGCAGTGAGTAGCCAAGGTCAGGCATAGAGCTTCCTGACCTGGGTAGAACCTAAGGGGGTGTGATTGTTTCTTTTCACTTTGGGACTTCTGTCAAGTATCAGGGAAAGAGTCAAGGACCTCAGACTGCTCAAACACTAACATTTCCCAGACACAGTAGCAGGAGTGTTGAGAGGACGGCAGGGAGACCAGCCCTGGGGTTAGACACCCTCGTGTCTTAGGGCTCAGTTATAAAGCTCTGCTTATGTGTAATTTATGCCTTCCACAGGGCAGCAATGTTAACAGAGCTCTGGAGGTCCAGGTGGGGTGCAGGGCCCTAGCACTGGGACTAAATGGTGAACCTTTTTTTTTTTTTTTTTTGATGAAGCTGGGTATCAAAAGAGTGAAATTGCTTTTTCCAGTGTGAGCCCTTGGATCCATTGGCAAGGAATGTCACTTAGGGAAATACAACTTGTTTTCCCAAGGACAACCATACTTGCCCTTCTGCCCACATCCTGAAACTATCTTCACTCTCCCAACTTCAGGCTCACATGGGTCAAAACAAGGAAGGTTTCCTTGTATTGTATTATTAGAACTTTGTATTATGGAATGTTAGACATAGTCCCAGATAATAAGACGCATCCCATTTGTTTCCCAAATGGTGTCCTTCTCCAGAGCTCTGTCTCCCTCAAGAATCCTGCAAGAGAAAGCGTGAGTGGCACAGAATGGCTCTGAAAATCTTTGTTTCTCTTACAAAGTCCTTAGGTTTATTTGACTCCTCCCAGCCAGTTGGTTTGTCTCTGAGGTGGTTTATATCAAGCTGTAGTTTACCTCCCTTCAGAGCGTACGCTGTTGCAGCTCGAGTTAAAACCTGCTTTGAACTTTCATGTTTCCCAACTCATTTATCACTGCCCTAAGCTGGTAGGTGTACCTGGAATACTTTACTGCCCATCCATCTCTGCCTATCTTCATCTCCAGCGGTTTAATAATTGATGCAAAACTCATGAATCACACCCACATTCCAATTTCAAGATACAGAGACTTCTGATACACATACTTTTGTGTTTGCAACATGCTATTTGGTAGAACTGTAGAAACTGCAAAACATATGCTACAAGAAACAAAAGAACTTTTGTGAGAACACAAAGAGGAAGTGGTAATGACAGAAAGTGGCCAACTTAGAGGTGGCAACTTTGCCTCAACTTGTGATCCACAGAACTTGATGCTTCAAAGCTCCATATGGCTTTCACCCTGAGATTATAAATTTGTGGGATGACTCAAATGTTTCACTAAATGCCCAGCTTAATCCCACTGTTGAGCAAGAAACTACACCTTGAACATTTTTCTTCTATTCTATATAGATGGGGATAAAGTGTACATTGACTGAAAAACAAAAGCCAACAACAGTGGTAGAGGTCAAGGGTAGTTAAAATGATTTTCAAAGGAAGCCCTGGGTGGTATGAGGTTTGCCCTGCTCCACATCTATTTGTGCCGATTTAATTTTCATAAAATGGTGGCCTGATAACCCCATTTCCAGTTCAACAGTCACTTCGAAGACTTGAGTTTTTCCTTTTAAAAATCCATCTCAGCATCCTACAAAAGTTCCAGACTCGTCATGTCACACACAAAGTCTCCATTTACCTGAAGGATAGATTTTGACTAAGCAATTGCTTTCCTGTGATCATGAGGCTGAGGAAGATGCAGGGCACCCTTAGTGTGCCCCCCTCATCTCCTGCAATGGCCGAGGACTGAGTGGAGGTGAGCATCTGGGTGATTAGGTAATGCACAGCTCACAGGGTGGGTGACTGTTCTGCTAAGGTGACAACTTGGTTTATACCTAGAGAGGGCTGAACCCAAAGCCCGTAGATGGAGCAACATCTTACTGACCAGGTCACCAGTACTGCCTCTCAACATCAATCATGGGGATGGAAATGAGAGGGTAATGCAATTTAGCCTTCAGTGCCCATTAAGTGTTTTATCTTTCATCTAAGAAATATTTGGCAGATAATAATATAAACCCATTTACCCTACTTGCATCAGCAGACTACTTCTGCCCACTCAGAACTTGGCTTTATTCTTGATGATTGGGTCACCTGTAGGTGGTTTTCTAGGACAAGAATATCCACAATGAGATAAAATAAGCTTTGCAGTGGACAGCAGTGGCGAAATGGTGGCAGCTGCCAAGTTTGCATAGAAAAGAATTTGGAGGTCACTTCTAGGCTCTAGTTCTTTGTTGAGTAGCAATGTTTGGGGCTGGGATGGAGCTCAGTGTTAGACCACTACCTAGCAGGTGCAAGGCCCTGGGTTCAATCCCCAGTACTAAAAAGAACCTGGCCATGTGTATGAAAGGGAGAGCGTAGTGTGTGTCCTCTCATCCTGCACAAGGGTTTCTACCTAGACTGGCAATGACTCTAGATCACGAAACCAAGAGGGGATGCAGGCTTCCAGAGGGAATTAGAATTCCTCTTCCCATCTGTAAAAAGCTGTGGTCTCCTCTTGGTGCAAAATTCCAAGTCAGGATCCATTTTCTTTGGTAAGATTTATATCTGAAGTTGTACATTAAAAGATGTTTTCCACCAAAATAGGTGGGCAGGAGCGAGTAATATGATTATGGCCAAAAAAGAGTCAATGCAAGCCCCAAGCTGGCTATCCTTGCTGTGTGTAGACATATTTTGTGTCTGATCCAGACTTGATTCTTGCTATCAGAACAGCGTCTGGTATAGAAATGGAATCCCTTTCCTTTCATTGGAATATGATTAATTCTGTGCATACTGGCTTTAACTCCAGCGTGCTGTTGGTGTTCCTCTCATATGCAAGTAGAAGGTCCAATGGCTTCAGTTCCTGAAGTCCTATCACAACCCTTGCTCCTGTGTAAACATAAGCATAGTGCCACAAATTGGTCCCGTTTAAATGTCAGTCTGCCCTTGCAGAACAAGCTCAGTAATGGCAAGTAATATGTTGTGTAGTGTAGAGAACCCACCACCATCACCACTTTTTTTTTCTTCCTTCAGTGCTGGAGATGGAGCCCTGGCCCCCCCCCCCCTTGCTAGGAAGCACTCTACACTGAGCTACATACACCCCAGCCCTGTGTAGGCACTCTGGCTACCCCTACTTAGTGATTCTTCCTTGCTTGCCCTATACTGTCCCACTGTAGAGAATAACAACAACAACAACGATAACCCAGATGCTTGCTTCATCTGTCTTGTGGCTAGGGGTGGCCATATGAGTCAGATCTGGCCAATAAGACAAAGAAAAGTCTATTTGGGGAGATGAGAGAAGAGCGGAGATTCTGGAAAGATTTTACTTCTTTGAATAAAAGCAAGCAAGTAGGGAGAAGCCTTCCAGCTGGACTGACTTGTTGTTATATGTTTTCTGTCTGCTTGTTATTAAGTGTCATGGAGCTGAGGCAGCCATCATGTGACCATGAGGTAACAAACCTGAGGACCTCAAAAGGTGAGGAGGCTAAGTAAGACAAATGGAAAAATGGAACAATGTCCTTGATGACATCATTGAGCAACTAAAACCTACCTCAGGACACACAATGTCTGGACTTGTTAAATAGTAGACACTGTGGTTTAAGTCACTCTTAGATTTTTAGTTCTTTGAATTTAAATGCCTGCTTATAGACATGTTGTTCCATTGTTTCCCTCATAGTTCTTTGCTTTGGAAGTGATTATTAATGCATGATAAATGGGGGGAAAATGGTCTCTTGCTGAGCAACTTGTGCACAAATTCTCACATGCACGTTTTCTCTCCATTCTACCACACAACCAATTTTTCTTCCCACTTGCTTGTTTCCCAGCACTGAGGTGGTTTATTTCCTCCTTTGCCTGCTGGGGAGATGGTGCATTTTTTTTCAACCATTCAAATGTGAAAGCAGCTGACTGTGATAGGACGCCCACTCCCATTTACCCATGATGTCCCTTATAAAATTACGACTTCAAAGGGACCTAACCACACCCTCCTTGGTTGCCAAGTTCTCCCTGCTAATATGCAGGAAGCCCACCATGCTTGCTGAGCTGTGAAAATCCAGATGGTGGGAAGCAGGTGAGTAATGAATGCCATGCTGTTTCCATTAAAATGCACACAGCTGCCCCAGGATGACCACATCTCCAGCACTACCCAGGTTTGAGGCAACCTGGGGACATGTGCATTGATGGAGATTGTCTTTCATTCAAAACAAGTTCCTGCAACCTAGAAACCTAGAAGACAGCTTTATTTCCTGTAGTGGGAACAAAACCTGCCCAAAGGGCAAAGGAATCTTAAAAATTAGAAGTCTAGAAAAACTCAGGGCGGGGTGGGGGGAGAATAGTCATCCAGACTTTTCTACATGCCTGTGTGGTTTACATGGAATCTGCTCTCAAGGTGTCTAACCATCTGTCACCCACTCTTTCAGAAAGCAGGAGTAATTAACTGCTCAGGCAATACAAACTCTGTCAATCATTCAGATCTATTATCTGCACAATATGGGATGTCTATAGCTGACCCCAAAGTCGGTGGGACTTCAGGGCCAAAGTGAGAAAGCTCTCACATCTGTGGGGGAAGAGGAGCTCTCAGGCAGGCAATGAGCCACTTAAGCACAGTTCAGTTTAATACGGCTTCTGTTGGGCACATCCTGAGTCAGAACTTTTGCTGTTCCAGACGCTCCAAGATAAGGCAATGGGATACAGTTGGCAGAAGTGGAAATTCCCCAAATTTGTATGAAATATCACACAAATATTCTTTAGGGATGCATGACTTCTCCCAAGACCAAGATGACTCTTTTTATTACAGAGCCTCAACACTCTCCTCCTCCTCCTTCATAAGTTATCACCTCTTATCATTAACACTTAACCACAGTTGCATTCTTATCATTGTAGATGCCCATTTCCGTCTCTAAGTTGTAAGCATAACAAGGAATCTGTTCACCACTGAATCCACCATAGCATATCAACAAACAAAAGATTCATGGTGAGTGGAAGTATAAAAGATTTTCTTAAGGGGTGTGAGGCGAGGGAAAGTTCTTACTTGGAATAGTGAGAGGTAACTTTAGAACCAGATAGAGTGGTCAGTAAGAAATAGGTTTTACCCCCCAAAATTGCTTGTAATATTTGCCAGGAATTAGGGGTCCTATGAATCATAGGAGAAGAAAGCAGATGGGTTAGTGAAGAAAGGGCAGCAGGGCACAGTGCTACTTGGGAGACAGCACAGAGGTGACAATAAGATGGTCAGAGTGTGAGATGCAGGACTCTGCTTAACAAATATGTTTCACATGTGTGTCACGGACTGGGTACAGGGATGTACTAAACAAAAACAAACAAAAAAACCCAAAACACAACTGGTCTGTGCACCCAGGAGTTTTGGGTTTAGACGACTGGTATGTCTTGGTGGTAGGCTGGCATATAGCGAAAAATTGTTGGAGGAGAGGTTATTTGAAGACCCCAATAAAGAAGGTCTCTGAGTCACAGAATAAAAATCCTATTTTTTTTTTTTTTAATCTAGAGGACAGTAAGAAGTCACAGCACAATTTAAGGTAATACACATTCCTGCCATATCCTCATTTTCAAGACATCTCTATTGCTTGTATAAAGGACAAATTGAACACTAAATGTGCTGTGTTCTTTTAAAAACTAAGTGAGCCTAAGGAAATGAAGGATACAGTAAGAAAAGAGTGGAAGTTTTTCTCCTGAAACACGAGGTCTCTGTATCAAAAATAAAGGTGCTTCTACTGATAGTTCACAAGGTGTTATGCTATGCTGGTTTTCCAATAGTCTTTGCAAAGAGTGAAAATGTTAGAACCGAATGTGCTAATTAAAATTTGATGAATCACTTAATCTCTCTCTTTCTCTTTATGGCTGGAAATTTTGATGTTTTGAGGATTATAAAAAATTACTCTCTTGGATATCATGTATATTCTAAAACACTGGAAGCAGAGCAGACACACACTAGGTAAGCAGTAAAAGAGTGAATAGGCTGGTGTTGATTTTCATCATCAGCAGGACTCAACCTTTATAATAAATATTCATGAGGGTAAGATACTATAGTACATACCTACTGTTTTTTAAACATCTTTTTTCTATCCATAGACAATTGGATACTTAGAAAATCCATTATATTTGACTTAATGGGGAGTCAAATGCAGTTCATGCAGTTTAGGTACTGATGAGGAATATTAAGTGTAAGAAAATCAGCAAAGACTCAATGTTGACAGATTTATTCATTAATCCATTTATTCACTCAACATATATTCATTGGCGCACTAATATGTGTCAGTACTATTACAGGTATTGGAGATATATCAATTAATAAAATATCTGTCCACATGGAACTTATATTCTAGTTGCATAGAAAAGGCATTTGCTGGTACATGGATGAAACTTGAGACTTTCATGCTAGTGAAATAAGCAAATCCCTAAACACCAGAGACTGAATGTTCTCTCTTATATGTGAATGTTAACACACAATGGGGGAGGGGGCAAGAATAGAAGTTCATTGGATTAGACAAAGGGGAATGCAGGGAGGGGAGGGGGCATGGAAAAAGGAAAGTGCATTTCAGAAATGGTTAGTGACTATAAACAACTCTTTCAATGAGTTTTGCTGTAGAAGAGTAGCAAATAAATGTTGGGGGAAGCTGTAACTCAGTGGTAGAGTGCTTGCCTAGCATGCATGAGGTCCTAGCTTCAGTCTTCAGGATGAACCCCACCCCCAAAGGAAAAGAAAGATGGTGGAAGATGCTAAAAAAAGTTTTAATGATATTATAGAAACAACAGCATATTGGTATGTTGATGAGAACATTGCAACAGCTAGGGGAAAATAGTGAAGTAGTAACAGGATAGAATTGCTAACTGAATACAGAAATGAATGCATAAGTGAACTAACCAGTAACAAGGATTGGTCACCAATGACAGTTGAAATAAAATCCCTACAGGCTCCATTTCTACTCACAGCAAAAGATGGATAGTAATGAAATGTTATTGAAACCCTTCCTTCATATAAGGTTTAGCAAGATTCTCAGAACACTTTGTATTGTAAGAATTTCTCCCATGCATCAACATTTCATAGATGTACGTGACGGCTAGGAATGAAAAGCTTCTTGTGTCATTCTATCTTCCTCTCCCTCTCCTCCTCTTTCTCCTTCTTTTTCTCTTTTGGAGCTAAGAGCAGAAAGGACTCAATTCTTTCAGTTCCTCGTTAGATAACAGAAGGGAACTGCTACCAAGCAGAAGGCTGCTCACCTGTATATTCTCTGAAGTGATAAGAAATTACACAAGATCACTTACACATGGGTAGCCTGACCTCCTTATGGCCTTTCTTGAGCTTTCACTGTTCTTCCTAATATTCTATAGAAACAAGTCAGAAGAAGGAAAAAAAAAAAAAGAAGAAGAAGAAAAGAAAAACGCACTCATCCTTGACCTGCAAGAGATTTATAGGCACTTTGCAAATGGCCAGACCCAGGTGATGCTGCCAGGAACTTTCCAAATGATTTGCAGACCTCCCTTCCAGGAAGTCAGTCTTTAATGGAAAACTTTTCGAGCCACACATTCCTTTACTACGGTATGACTACAGGGAAAGGATTGGATCTGTCATGAGGAAGACACATTGGAATTAACTAGCTATTGACTTGGCTTCAAGAGATTTCAGTCTCAGAAAAACAAGGGTATTGCACAATTTAGAAAAGCAGAGTCTTTTGAGACTATAATTTATTCAGTTGGCCTAAGGCATGCCAGGCATAGTACCAGACCCTAAATCTGCATCATCTGCCACATCTATGGAATTCCTACATTGTCCAGAAGCTGTGCTTTGCGTTTTACACCATGCCATTGAATTTTTACTCAAACTCCATGAGTTTAGTATCTTCATGCATTTTTCAGATGGGCAAATGGTGGCTCACAGGGGTTCCAAAACTCTTAAGTTTGGAAGATGAATAGTTAAGGGAACTGAGATTTGAACCCTACTCTGGTTTCCAAGCCATCATTTTGAGCTGGCCTCTTGAGTCCTACGTCTTTTCTCTCTACTTTCTCATGCAATGATTCTTTTTCTTACTCTCTTTTGTCTAAAATTCCTCCTTAAAAAAACCCTTTCTTAATTTTTTACACATAGCTGTGGTAAAAATACACTTTTTAGCAGAGTGTATTTTCTGGGCTCCACTGTAACTTTGCATTCCTTGTCACTGTCCTGATACTGTAGCAAAATTTAACTCTTCAAACTCCCTAGGTTAATATGATCTCCACTGACCACTGTGCTATTTTATTTACCTGAGATTTTCTTTCCACTACTTGTGCCTGTTGACATCCGCTTCTCTGTGGAGGGTGGTGATTTAAATCATGGTCTTTAACTCTCTAGTGGCTGCATTTGTGCTGGGAACTGCCTCTGCAAAAGTGTAGGTCGAGATGGCCCAGTTGCTATGGTGATACAGGCCTAAGGAAACTGCAAATGCTCAGAATTATCAGTAGAGGCTCTGAGTTCAGACATCAACTCCCAGAGACAGAGAAGCATAACAAGATAACCCTAATGTCTCGCCAGTCCTGTGTCCTTCAGATTGCCTGCTTTGCTGAGACTTTCCCACAAATAACCCTTTGATGAAACCGACATAATAAACGTGCTGATCTAGATCTGGGTGGGTCAAGCTCTATCAGAGTTTGTCTGCCCACCTGGTGCCACCTTTTTCTATGTGCACCTGATTGTCTTTTCTTCATTTCCCCATTGCTCCTGCTCATCAGTATCTCCCTAATTAACTGCTGTGGCTGAGAGATGTGAGGGCTGGGGCATTTTTCCTGGACAGTACATCCCTCCAGGGCAGATCTGATTCACTGTTATCATCTGGAGACCTAGTGTAGGAACTGGCACCCAGTAGATTTTTAAAAAAGAAAAAAAAAACCTGTTGACTGGCTGAATGAAAGAAAGAAAATCAGTTTCTTCAGGACTAGCTGGAACGCCACCTATTTCATGCCGCTTTTCACAAGCTCCCTAATTAGAAAAAAAAAAAAAACTCCTTCCACACCATTCCTACAGCACTAAAGATATAGATTCAACAATGGCTACAATCTCAATACATCTATTTCTTCATATGCTATCCATGACATTCTCACTCACAAGTGCTCTGCTTCCGTTTTGCTTACTGAAGTATATTTCACTAAGGCTTGAGTTCCTAATTTACTCATCTAAGTCCACTAACCACAACTGATGTTTGATGAATAAAAGAATATAAAACCTAAACTCTTCTCCAATGTGATTTACTGCTGCTCTTGACCTTTTTGGGGAAGAACTGTCATGTGCATTACATGGGCCAACAATTCTTTGAGGATCTACAAATCCTCTCCCCATGAAGAAGCATGGATGTGTGTGTATGTGTGTGTGTGCGTGTGTGTGTGTGTGTGTGTGTGAGTGAAATTCTATATCCTATTCCCAGGAGACCTCTGGAACTCCAGTGGGTTCTGAGATTATTCTGTAGTGCTCTGCCCTCAGACTTTTACCTATACAATTCTTCAATCTGGAAATTTATTTCCTGAAAATTATTCTATTTCCCCACCCCCTTCCAAGATCCAGTTAAAAAATGGTCTCTTCTAGAATCCAAGTAAGGCCAATTTCTATTTAAAACTTCACTAATCTAGCTGGCATCTTCTTATTGAGCAAAGCTCATTTTTACTGGACTAGGGTACCAATGCTGATAGATAACTCGAATAAACTGAGAGCATGTGTTGTCTCCCTAACTACATTATAAGTTCCCTGAAGACAGAACCATATTTATTTCCTTAGTAGACTGCATCTTTCCTAGTTCCTAGTATCTCATACTCTGCATTGCAAACATGACATAAATGGTCCACAGCTGAAGATTTAGGATTCTCATAGGGACAACTGATTGTTGGCCCATGTAATGCACATGACAGTTCTTCCCTAAATTTAGAGTCATATATGCTCCATTTTTGCCTTTAGCTTATTATTATTTTTAATTGTTCATAGCCTGGGACACCTCTGAAATAAACCAGTTCTTGAGAAATCAAGTAGCAAGTCCATTTTCAGAAACACTGTCTCCAAGTAGAGAAGATGAGAGAGAAGAATGGAAATCAGATCATATTTCCATATCTCCAAGGACTTTACTTTTGGGGAAACATTTCAAGCGCTGAGTCCAACAGCCCGAGTTTATTGCCTTTGAAAAATATGGGAAAGCTTAGGACTTTACAAAAACAGTAACTATTTAAATGCAGCAGCAAAATTCCCTTTAAGCTAAGATGCACCAGAGCAGATTTTTATGATTTTTGATTATGCTTCATTATTTTATGAAAAATTTGGGAAAGAAACTCTCAATATTTTATCAAGTAGAGAAGGAATCAAAAGATTAAATACTAAAGATACAGATTCAATACTAGTCACCATCTCAAATGTATCTATTCCTTCAACTGAACTTAAATCAATAACAAGATGTACCAGATGCCATCCTGAAGAAGATTCCTGGTAATACAACCTTTTGGTACTTTACCACCGAGGAAACTGTTAGATGGCCCTGTCTTACCTCTCAGACCTCATCTGAAACTGTCCCTTGGCCCTCTTCTTCACTATATTCCAGTCCCCCTTCTGCTTTCAGGGCCTTGAAATATCCTGTTTTCCTTTTGGGGTCTTCAAACATGCTGCTTTCTCTAACTGCCTAAACTACTCTCCTTTCCTTTTCTTTGGCTACCATTTCCTCATTTTTAGAAATTTAAGTTTAAACAGGACCTCCCAAGAGAGTTCTTTCCTAAGAGCACATTTTAAGGTCTACGTTGCTCTTTATAGTACCCTATATTTTCCCTTGTTTTATTTTTTTGGTACTGGACATTGAACCCAGGGGTACTTTGCCCCTGAGCTACATCCCTGACCCTGTTAATTTTGAGACAGGTTCTCACTTAGTTGCCCAGGTTGGCTTCTAACTTGTGATCCTCCTGCTTTAGCTTCCTGAGTTGCTGGGGTTATAGGCGTGGGCCACTGTGCCTGGCCTATTCTTTCTCTTTAAAGCACCCATCAGAGTATCATTTTATATTTGTTTGGGTGTTTATTGTTCCTGTCTGTCTCCCTGGTAAGACTGTATTAAGCAGGGCAGGCATCATAGCTGATATTTCGCCATGGTGTTCCTGGCTCCTAGTCCAATATGAGATAGGAAATGCATAATCAGTGTTCAATGAAAGTATGTATTCTTAAAATATTAATGGTTGTTGCTTATCATTTGAGTTTATATCCTCTGATATTTTCTTACACAAACTAGGTATAACAGACCTATGGGATAGTGAAAAATTTAAAACTAATTAAATACATTTGCCCTATTCTCTTTACTAAGATCTATTCTTAGCCAATCATATCCATGAAAACACATGCATTCCGTATATAGACACATCCCTTGTATAAAAAGAGTCTCTTCCTTTTTAACTTTCAGGAAGAAAGGCGATGGAACACCAGAGACTGGGTGGGAAGATCTTTCCATGCCAAGAAGTCTGACCCAGTGAACTATTTCAGTCACACACGCAGTTTGAGTTGGATTGTCGGGTCGCTGAGAGGGGATTTCTGGATTAGACAGTTCATTAGTGGCTGAGCCAGCTTTGGGGCCTGCCCGTCTTTGCTGTGCATGCCTGGTGTTAGCAAAGTGACACATGAAGGCTGCTTGAGTGACAGCTGCTAGTGAGCCTCACAGAACAATGGCTGAAACTGCAGCTATTCAGAGGCATCCACCACACCTGAGGCTCAGCAGCCGAAAAAGAGGTTTGCTGCCAAATGAAAACTATTTACTGAGCATCTTCTATGTACCTAACCTAGGACTTGGTCTTGAAAAATAATTCTAACAGGTGATCAATAGCAACTCCCACTTCAAGTTAGAGCTTCAACATTTACTAGCTGGTTAATCTTAGGTATAGGATGAACCTCACTCTTCTCCCACTTAACCTAATCTGTAAAGTGGGGATGATGAATAAATAACATGAATAAATTTCTGCAGGAGGGGTGCCTAACACACAGAAGCACTAAATGTTAAAAACCATTTTACCTAGAAGTAATAATGTGGACATTAACAGGATGATTCAATTTAGAAAGATACATCAGCTCTGCCATTTACAAGTGAGTTACACTCGAGTTCTCTGAACCTCAGTTTCTCCAGCTATAAAATAAGGATAATAGTGGTATCACTTTGGAAGGGAATCGGGAGGATTAAAAGGGATAAGGAGGGTGAGGAGCTTAGTGTGATGCCTGGCACATTGTAGATCCTTAATAACTAGGACAATTTGTTGGTATTCCTCCCAGTGACTCATTCCCCTAGATCCCAGAAAGACTCCCCAGCTCCACACAGTGGGACCAAGCAGCCTGACTGCAGTGGATAGGTCATCTCATCAGTAGAGTCATTTTATTTGGGCTTTTTAAAATTTATCAATACTGCAATGTTAGCCCACACAAAGTTTTCTAGTTTCTTTGAAGGAATTGCCAACATTTAAAAATTATGAAGTTTCATTTTTTAAATTTTCAGTTTCTTTAGAAAAATAAAAGATTGGCATCATTGGGCCATTTCCATATGGCCATTCCTGGCTCCAGGTGGGAAGCAGCAGCCACCCCCTATAAAAGTACACAGGGTCTTGAATTTCCTGCATCTCCTACCATTCCCTAGCACCCCAGCCTGGGGTTCCCCCTTAACTCTCTGCATGCATCTTTTATCTAGTTTGGCCTCTGTAGACACCCGAGTCAGCAGCTGCTGTTCTTGACTGGTGGCTGATACCCACTGCAAATCAGTCTCACTACAAGTCCAAGTGCAAGGAAGCAACACCTTTGCCCACCTGGATTGGGCCATTTTTATGCACTGGCAAGCATAAGTACAAGATGAGGGAAGAGCTGATCCATAGTGGAAGGTTGGCCTCCACTGAGCTGAGCACTTCCTGGAGAACAAGGTGACCACGGAAATTCACCATTAACTCACCCTGAACCTTCTTCAGTTTCCCTGAAGGTAGAAGATATGGGACAAAGGATAGGGTGCTTCAAAGCAGTGCTTTGGAGCCGAATTAAGATACACCTTGTAGATTTTGAGTCTCTTGAGATGCGGTGCCTTGGGAGAAAAATGTCAGACACTTCTGGGAAATAGCTCATGCATTATCCCTCGTATTGAGGGCCTATCTGGGCAAATTGCAGATTCAGAAAAATTTATCCACAATTTGTACATTTAATGTGTTTATTAAATACCTACTCTGTGCCAGGCACTGTTCCGGGTATTAGGGATTCAGTATTGTAGGCAAAACCCCTGAACTCAAGCAACTTACTTTAGAGTACAGTAGAATGCGTCACTGTTTCCAAGTTCATCAGACTTTAGAATGCTACTGAGAAATATTGCTTTATGCATAGTTCATAGCCCATTACAGATTTTGTCTCCAAAGGCCCTTCATGATAGAGACAGAATGGAGATTTTCACTGCTATTAATGCATGGAAACATAAGGCCACTCCAGAACATTTTTTTTTTCTTTCTTTTTTTTTTTTACTTTTTTTTTTTTTTATTGGTTGTTCAAAACCTTACAAGGCTCTTGACATATCATATTTCAGACATTAGTTTCAAGTGAGTTATGAACTCCCATTTTTACCCCAAATACAGATTGCAGAATCACATCAGTTACACATTCACCTTTTTACATAATGCCCTATTAGTAACTGTTGTATTCTGCTACCTTTCCTATCCTCTACTATCCCCCCTCCCCTCCCCTCCCATCTTCTCTCTCTATCCCATCTACTGTAATTCATTTCTCTCCTTGTTTTTTCTTCCAATTCCCCTCACAACCTCTTTTATGTAGTTTTTTATAACAATGAGGGTCTCTTTCCATTTCCATGCAATTCCCCTTTTCTCTCTCTTTCCCTCCCATCTCGTGTCTCTGTTTAATATCAATCTTTTCTTCCTGCTCTTCCTCCCTGCTCTATTCTTAGTTGCTCTCATTATATCAAAGAAGACATTTGGTATTTGTTTTTTAGGGATTGGCTGGCTTCACTAAGCATAATCTGCTCTAGTGCCATCCATTTCCCTGCAAATTCCATGAATTTGTCATTTTTTAGAGCTGCTTAATACTCCATGGTGTATAACTGCCACATTTTTTAATCCATTCATCCATTGAAGGGCATCTGGGTTGGTTCCACAGTCTAGCTATTGTGAATTGTGCTGCTATGAACATCGATGTGGCAGTATCCCTGTAGTACGCTCTCTTAAGGTCTTCAGGGAATAGACCAAGAAGGGCAGTAACTGGGTCAAATGGTGGTTCCATTCCCAGCTTTCCCAGGAATCTCCATACTGCTTTCCAAATTGGCTGAACCAATTTGCAGTCCCACCAGCAATGTACAAGAGTATCCTTTTCCCCACATCCTCTCCAGCACTTGTTATTGTTTGACTTCCTAATGGCTGCCAATCTTACTGGAGTGAGATGGTATCTTAGGGTAGTTTTGATTTGCATTTCTCTGACTGCTAGAGATGGTGAGCATTTTTTCATGTACTTGTTGATTGATTGTATATCCTCCTCTGAGAAGTGTCTGTTCAGGTCCTTGGCCCATTTGTTGATTGGGGTATTTGTTGTCTTATTGTCTAATTTTTTGAGTTCTTTGTATACTCTGGATATTAAGGCTCTGTCTGAAGTGTGAGGAGTAAAAATTTGTTCCCATGATGTAGGCTCCCGATTTACTTCTCTTATTGTTTCTCTTGCTGTGAAAAAACTTTTTAGTTTAAGTAAGTCCCATTTGTTGATTCTTGCTGTTAACTCTTGTGCTATAGGCGTCCTGTTAAGGAATTTGGAGCCTGATCCCACAATATGTAGATCATAGCCAACTTTTTCTTCTATCATAAGCAGAGTCTCTGATTTGATATCCAGGTCCTTGATCCATTTTGAGCTCACCTTTGTGCATGGTGAGAGGAGGGGATTCAGTTTCATTTTGTTGCATATGGATCTCCAGTTTTCCCAACACCATTTGTTGAAGATGCTATCCTTCCTCCATTGCATGCTTTTAGCCCCTTTATCAAATATAAGATAGTTGTAACTTTGTGGATTAGTCTCTGTATCCTCTATTCTGTACCATTGGTCCACCCGCCTGTTTTGGTACCAGTACCATGCTGTTTTTGCTACTATTGCTCTGTAGTATAGTTTGAAATATGGTATTGCTATACCACCTGATTCACACTTCCTGCTCAGAATTGCTTTTGCTATTCTGGGTCTTTTATTTCTCCATATGAATTTCATGATTGCTTTATCTATTTCTACAAGCAATGCCATTGGGATTTTGATTGGCATTGCATTAAACCTATAGAGGACTTTTGGTAATATCGCCATTTTGATGATGTTAGTTCTGCCTATCCATGAACAGGGTATATCTTTCCATCTTCTAAGATCTTCTTCTACTTCTCTTTTTAGGGTTCTGTAGTTTTCAATGTATAAATCTTTCACCTCTTTTGTTAGGTTGATTCCCAAGTATTTTATTTTTTTGAGGATATTGTGAATGGAGTGTTTTTCCTCATTTCCATTTCAGAAGTTTTGTCACTGATATACAGAAATGCCTTTGATTTGTGCGTGTTGATTTTATATCCTGCCACTTTGCCGAATTCATTTATTAGTTCTTCCAGAACATTTCTTAGAAATGAAAAGTCAAGGAACCCACTAGGGCAGCCTTAATTGGGAAGAACCACAGCCTCCTTGGGGCTTCTGGTTAGACAAAGGTTTCTGAGAAGTCACATGAAGGGTTAATTTGACTTTCATGTCTGAAGTGGAGCTGCTTTTCTCCACCTCAAATACAACACGGTTGGAAATGTATTTGTTTTGCACTGTTTAATCTTCTGCATCACCCACTGTTGATTAGATTTAATTAATTTATGTTTCTAATGAATTTAGAAACTCTCAGTGCTGTAGCAGGAACATTTTCAGATAGCATCTGGCCACCAAATGGATTGATTACCTTGTCTGTAAAAGTCTTTCAAACATCTGGGGCCCGATTTTGTGAAATATCCAGAAGCTCTTTCAGAGGTAAGAAAACCCACCCCAAATATGGAGTGGGGAGAGCAAGGGGGTGCTGGAAATAGGTAGAGTTCGCTTTGATTTGCAAATCTGGATCCTGGCACTTCTCCAACATGAAATCACATTTTGCCGCTCTTTGGCATGGTTTCAATGGCACCAAATAGACTGATCTGAATCTATTTTGTTCAACATAATCAGAATCCACCAGGCCCAAACCCGGGCTGCCACCCTGTGAACTTTTTTGGCACTTCCTTCCATATGGAAGCTCCCACTGATCATTAAGATGAAACATTTACAGAAAACATTTAGAGAGAAGCACTTTGCTCTCATTCATTCAACAAACATTTATTGGGGGCCCACTGTGTGCCTGGAACTGAGCCACGTGCACCTCTTCATTAGCTGCTCTTGGCAACAACCCCGAAGGATGGGCAGACAGTGCTTTCCTGTTCCCATAACATGACCGGGTAAGATAAAAAAAAATTATAATTAAAGTTAATCTGAGCACTACTAAAAAAGGATGAAAAGATGCATGTACATACACATACACACGCACACACAGGGTCTCCATGAAGCAACTTATATACATTAACTCATTTGACTCTCACAATAAAACTATAAGGTAGATGTCATTATTATTACCTCCATTTTACAGACGAGATTACTGAGGAGCTTATGTAACTTGCCCACAGCTTTTCAAGCCAGCTTCTGGCAGAGCCTGCCTTCTAACTTCAGAGCCTTTGCTCTTAACCACTAGGCTACCACCCTCCAGATACCATTTACTGAAGACTAATATGTATTAGATACTATCCTAGGGGTTTTATTGCACTATTTTAAAATTTATATTTGCACGTTACACAGTGAGCCCTGTTATTCCTAGACAAGGAAGCTGAAGCTCAGATACATTAAATAACCTGTTGAAGTCACAAGGAGCACTTGCAACAGGGCTAGGGCTTAACTCAGATCTGCATGGCTTCAAAGACCACTTTCTGCTTATGGAGTTACCCTGCTGCTCAATGGGAGAAAAAAGAGAGCTCAACAGCTCTGTCAAAGCTGCACCAGGACTGGTTGGGCAAGTCAGAAGGGCTGGTGGCCTGCCTGCTTTGCACAGCCTAATCCACTCCAGAAAAAGAGGAACTAAAGAATGTACACAGAACAAGAAAGCAGCTCATCCCCAAGAGGCAGGTCAAAGATGTTGGAAATTGCATTGCCTAACTGGTTTTTCTGGCTCAAGTTCAAAGAGAAATGACTGACAACCAGGTGACTGCCCATAATATAAACTGTAATAAAAAGCCTGTAACACTGAACATCTGAAAATTTCTGAACAATGAATACAGACTGTTGCACAATATCAAGCTGCCATGGTCAGATGCCAGTGTTGAAGAAATGTCTTTTGACACGGTTCCTGTGACGATATAGTTTTTTGAGCCTGGCTATTTCTCTTGTTGGAAAAATCTATTCCTTTCCACTCCTCTCTTGCCACTGCCTTTACACGGACTAGTCCTCTGTGTTCTCTGGACCTTTCTACCTGCTCCCTCTCTGTCTGGAGCCACCCCTAGCTGAGGATTCCCCTTAGTATGGCTGCCCCCTATCCATCCTTGGGCTGGAATCTCTTCCTCTAGGAAGCTTCCCTGCTCTGGGTTAGGCACCTATTTTAGGTGAAACTTCGATTTCCTCTTATTTTACTGGAAAGTAACTGCTGGTGTTTTCCTTGGGAGAATATATGTCAACTACCACTGTATCCCCAGTGAACAAGTCTGGTACATGATAGGTACCCAGTGGGGAGTTGACTGGATGCATGGAGGAGGGAGGGATCATGAACCCCACCGTGCCCTCTTGGCTGGACTTCCTGTGTGAAATCTCCCAGTTCTATACTCAGTTACATCCCAGAAGTCATGAATTTCCTTTTTAACTCTCATCACATCACATCCTTTTTTATTACTTCCCTTTGAACACTTGCATAGAAGCCAGAATGGTGGTGATCTCTGGGGAAGGAAGGAGTTAAGTAAGAGGGGGCCTGGGAAACCTCATGGAGTCCTAGAAGTATCCTGTGCCTTGATTTGGGTAATGGTGAAGTGAGTGTACACAGGTGTGAGAAGAAAGGTAGACAGCAACGCTCTTCACTGCAAGTGGTTATTCTCTTGATACAAAGGAATGGAGCCTTTGAAGGCTTGGCTGTGTTGACAGCATCGAATCCAGACCTCACTGCCCCCATGTTCAAGGCTCTTCACCAACTGGCCTAACTATAAACCGACCTGTTCAAACTCACTTTTCTGAAAAAGAGTTTAAAAAAAAAAAAAAAAAAAACCACCTGATCTTCTCAATCTCCACACTTTTCATTAATCTTTTTCTGAACTCTTGACTATTTTGTCTGGTTCATTTATCCATGTCAAGATTCCCTAAAGACAGTAAGCTCTGTGAAGGCAGGGATTTTATCTTATTTTTTATTATTATGTTTGGCAAAGTGCCTGGCACAACGGTAGGCTCCCAATACATATATACTGAGGGCCTACTGATGCCCAGTCCCTTGGAAGCTATGAGTTTGCAGAGATTTCAAAGGTTGTTTTTGTCCTCTCGAATAAAATTTTTCCACCCCTGGTATCGGGAATTAAGCACCAGGGTGCTTAAAACTGAGCTACATCCCCATTCCTTTTAAAAATATTTTATTTAGAGACATGGTCTTATTGAGTTGCTTAGGGCCTTGCTAAATTGCTGAGGCTGGCTTTGAACTTGACATCCTCCTTCCTCAGCCTCCTGAGCCTCTGGGATTACAGATGTGCACTACCGTGCCCAGCTTAGAATGAAAACTTAATGGTGTTGTTAAGACCATGAACTTAGGACTCATATAAAGTTTCAAACCCAGGTTTTGCAGCATACTGGCCTTTACGACCCAGTGCAATAAACTGTCATCACCCAAACTCAGTTTCCTCATCTGTAAAATGGGGACTTGCCTCACATGGCAGTCGTGAGAATCACACAAAAATATAAACAGGTATTCTATTAGTTAACATTTATTGAGCGAGTCATTTTGCTAAACAAAACATAATCATACCCAAATAGAAGTCCATGCTCTTGATATGATTATGCAAATGATCCAGCAGGGTTATTGGCTCACAGGAAACATATAACACACGGTAGAAATTATTATCAGAGCTATTAAATAAAAATAAATTAGAAGGTAAAAATGTAGAAAGCCAGAAGAGTGAACTCATTGTGAGATAGATCCATGTGCACACAAACAGTGAATTTCATCCATAAGGAATTCCTTGGGGAAATTCCATCACATCCCATTAACACAGTCCCAAAGGCAAAAGCTGGCCTCTGATCTTTACATATTTAATATCTTTGAAAAAATTCCGAAACCATAATCATCTTGAAATGTTCCGCAAAGGCAAGTGTATCCCGGAGTTGCAAAGGCATGCTAGTCTAGTTCTTGCTCACATAATTCTTTAATCATCCTCATTCCTGGTGCTTGCCTTCAAACTGGTGACCTTAGGATAGCTCTTTGATTGCACAACAGGATTTTGACAGTTAGGAAAGGAGAACGCCGAGGAACAAGTTCTCAGTGTGTTCCTACACACTCATTTACAAGACAACAGTTTAATAATTCTAATTCATATACACTCTATTCGTGCAATCAATAATTCATAGCGATGCCTCTGCAGCATTTTTAGTGACAACAGAAAGGGCAAGATGTTTCTTCTCTTCCGTTCGCCCTCCTTTCTTCACTTAGTCATGCCTGGAGCCTGGAGAGTACAGAATCTTAAGAAAACAGTTTCCATGGTGATTCTTCCTTTGAGTACCCAACTGTATTTCATTCTTTCTGGAGTGAATTAATGCTTCTTATTGCTTTCATGCTAAATATATTGAAGATTAGATTTGAATTTCTCTGCAGCAATTCAGTTTTATCAGGAAAATAGAAAATAAAAACACACCATGAAAAAACTGCATCTTTCTGCCCCTACACAATCAGAAAGGGTGGGAGGGGGAAAGCCATTTCAGAAAAAAAAAAATATCAGCCACTACAGGGAAATGGATGCAGGTTTCTGGAAGCTAGGATATGTGTGTATGCATCTCAATGTTGGAAAAACAGTCTTTGGAGGAAATAATCTTAATTCCTCCATATGTTTAAGGTGATATAAGTGGACCATAAAACAGAGTTAGATGAAATACCCTGATTCTTAATTCACCATACTCTTCTCAGTACAGAAAATACAGACTGTCTGGCACAAGGAAATCTTCAAATCTGCCCTATCATACCTGCTTTATATTCTATTAGTTTTTTGCTTTCTCTGAAATATAAATAACTGGGCTTCTTGTCAAAACAGTCAGAAACCCTCTTATGAATCTCACAGCACCCTAAATTTTCTGAAATAGAATCTACTGCACTGATGCTTACCAACCACTTGTTCAGGTCCCACACTAGATTCTCAAGGGCGGGGCCTGCGTCTGTCTTGTTCACTGATGTACCCTCTTGTGTTTAGCACAGCACATGGGGGAACTGAAAATTATATCAAAAACACTATGAGAGGGAACTTTGAGGCACCCAAGTCTCCTATGAAAATAAATCATGAGTGGCTGATAGGTTGGCTGGAGGTAGAAACTTAGGTGAATCAGAAACACATCTTAGCCAAGATGGTCTCCCTTTCTCTGAGTGCTGTCTTTTCTGTCTTGAAGGCCACAAAGGGCTAAAGGGAAGAATCTGGGTGGGGGAGGAGGAGGAGCAAAGGGCAGGTACCATGCAGTGAAGGAGCCTTCACCACAAAACTTTCTCCCCCACATACCTTAGAGTGGAGCCAACCCAAGGCACCAAGTGACTAGGAAGAAAACTAGGATTTCAGCCAATTTGAGCTGACTAGTGAGTATTTAGTATCTACATCAGATGAGGAAGGACTCCTAGATGCTGCTAGGGACATAGAACTGAGTGTGAGAAGTACATAGTATAGAAGGGACTCTCTTGGGATCACTGTAGGAGGGCATGGCTTAGTACAAACATGACACTCCTGATTATTAACAATGACAACAATATGCATTAAGTGAGTTGCTGGGCACATTTCTAAGCACCCGGTACTCATGAACTTATTTGATCCTCATAGCAAACCTACGTGCTAGTAATATATATATATATATATATATATATATATATATACACACACACACACACATACATATACATATATATTTGGGGGGGGGGTTAACATATAAAGAAATCGAGACTTAGACCAGTTGCCTAGCATCCTACAGGCAGTTAGTGGTGCAGCTAAGATTTACACCCACACTGCCTGGGTGTGAATTGAGCACACCTTGAGCTGGTATTTCGATTGCTCATTTCCCATAGCCTCCTTTACTGTGTAAATGACCCACTCCATTATGTCCAGAAATGCCACAGGGCAATCATCAGTTTGCAGAGAGGGCCACTTAAAATTCTAGATTTCCACAGGAAAGCCCTTCCGGTGGCTGTGGAAATGCCAGATGGACGTGTGCTTGTGACTATGGTGTGGAAGATGGTGGGACTTCCCTGAGAGGGGACAACCGGAGGATTGCTGAGTGCTGGCCTTCATCATGTACAGGTGACATCGCCAGGCTTCTGAGATGGCTCTACAATGGGGTTCTTTTGGAACTTCACTTTCTAAACCATCTTTGCAGGAAACTCAAACTGATCCACTGTCTGTGCACTATTTCATTCTATAGAAAACAGTGGAAAGAACAAGGCCTTAGTACATTAGCTCACAGATTCTTTTCTTCTTTCCAAAGAGTGGATCCACTTAGCTGTGCTAAACATACACATTTGGGGGCAGACGGTACTGGGGATTGAACCCAGAGGTGCTTGCTTTACCTCTAAGCCACATTCCCAGCCCTTTCTATTTTTTATTTTTTTGAGACAGCCTCAGCAACTTCATGAGGCCCTATCCTCAAACTTCTGATCCTCCTGCTTCAGCCTCCCTAGTTGCTGGGATTACAGGCAAGGGCTACTGAGCCTAGCTACCGTACACATTTTTAAAGAAAAGCAGAAAGGAAGTATATTAAGATTTAAAGGGCAGGATCATAGGGTTTTTAAATTTGTTTTTGTTTTGCTTATTTTAAAATTTTATTTTTATGGGGTACAGGGTGATGCCTCCATGTGTGTTTACATTGTAGAATAATTAAGCTAATTAATATACACATAGCTCATTTTTTAATAAGTTCATTTAAAATCTACTTTTAAAAAGCAATTTCGAAATATATAATACATTATCATTAACTAGATCAACCACCCCCTGCCCTCATAAAATAGATCTCTAAAACTTATTCCTCCCATCTCAATAAAAACTCTGTACTCCAAACAACATCTTTCCACCCACCCCCTTCCCCTAGTAACCATCATTTAACTCTCTATTTTTTACTTTGACTTTTTTAGATTTTACATATAAGTGAGATCATACAATATTTATCTTTCTGTGCTTGGATGAAGGAAGCAAAGTAAAATTAAAAGCTTGACATAATTCTATTCTTAGTTTCCTGCAATAAGCATTGATAATTTTAAACACCACAAAATAACTTTTTTTTTTTTTAAAGATGCATGATCCCCAAACAAAAAGAGAACAAGGACAGGGGAGAGGGAGGGAGGGAGGGAGGGAGGGAGGGAGGGAGGGAGGGAGGGAGGGAGGGAGGGAGAGGGAGAGAGAGAGAGAGAGAGAGAGAGAGAGACAGAGAGAGAGACAGAGACAGAGAGACACACAAACACACACATACACACACACATGGATTTCCTGAGTCTTATCCATTAGAGCCCAGAATTAGGAAGGGGAACAAAATAAGTCTCATCTCCAGGATTTTCCATTACACTAGGGGACTTTTGTAAGTAGAATACTTTAAAATGAGATCTTTCCCTGTATTTAGTAATAAGAGAAATGGTAACTTGTGAAGTAGCAAAACCATGAAATAGGTGTGTTCATTTTGTCATTTTTCTCCATATATGAGAATGGTCTCAGGTGGGCATGGTGGCACACACCTGAAATCCCAGAGACTTGGGAAGCTCAAGCAGAAGGATCACGAGTTCTAAGCCAGCTTCAGCAAAAGCAAGGTACTAAGCAACTCAGTGAGACTCTGTCTCCAAATGAAATACAAAATAGGGTTGGGGATGTGGTTCAGTGGTTGAGTGCCCTCTTAGTTCAACTCCTGGTACCTCCCCCATAAAAGAGAGAATGGTCTCAATGATAATGTTCTTTACATGTGTAGGACCCAGAGTTAACCAGTCCCTGTGTGGACTCCAGAGCCTGCCAGCTTTCAGAGGAGAGGGGAGGGGATGCTCCAGGCACCCATGGGTGCGAGCTTGGAGGGGAGAACACCCTGTGGATGGATGTGCGCATCGCACCAGCTGCTCTCTTTCTAATCTCCTTGCTACTAGCTAATCCGACAATCATATTTTGTTAATCTTCTCATAAATAAAATATTATACACATCACGAAGACATCCCTGATGGCAGACAGCACTCCAAGTAAGCTAGAAAGGATGAAAACAGGAATGGGGGTGTTCCAGGCACAGGCAGCTATTGCCAATGACTGGCATTTAAAATGTCTACAAAATCAGGGAGACTGTCTGGGACCTGATGTTCCGTGCAGCCTCAGGAATGCAGCTTGGTGCTGGGACTTTCTCAGAGTCTGAGGCCTCTCTCGCTCTCTGTTCATAGTTGTGGACACAAAGGTACCATGATTTTGCCAGAGATCTTAACTACACTGTACTATATCTATCAGTAAATCAATAGTACCTTGTGTATCAGACAGAAGATCAACTGGCATGTCTGGCTATTCTCCCCTTCCTCTTCGTTTCCCCTCACTCCCCACAGAGTTTAACTGAGTAATTCAGGGTTTGAAGACAAGATGGGTCTGCCCCGTATTGACTGCCAATATCTTGGGCAAGTCAGTCACCCTCCCTCTCGGCTCTCTCTGTCAAATACGGAGACCAACTTTCTTTTGTAGGGTAGGTGAGGATGAGATGAGATAATGCATTTAAAGTTGGCTCAACGCCTGGCATCTGGCAAGTCCTAACTACAGGTTAAAAAGAAAGAAAGCAATGTGACACAGTTGACAAGAATTTTGGGACCAAGTGGGTCTGTCCCCTGAAATGTTTTTGTCTTTCCTCTGAAAGAACTTTATCATCTCACAATGGGGTCGAACCAATTTATCTGCCTATATTGTTGGCGATAACTTTTCTTTTCCATCCCAAAGTTAGAACCATAAATATCTCTCGGTGACTTGATGATTAAGGTAAGGGCCAAGGACTCTTTTCCCATTTACTATTCGAAAACAACCTTTGGTGGAGATGTTGGATGGATCCCAGGGATATTTATGACTCAGGCCCCCTGGCAAAGTCCCCGGTGCTGACTCATTCATTACCCCAAGAGAAAAAGAGGCAAGTGAAATCATTCTTCATTTACTCTGCTTCTCTGGGATGGCGAGAGGTCAAAGGTGAGCCGCTCAGCATAGACCAAATAAGAGAGTCAGAATTTCACAAGAAACATACACTCAGGAGAATTTCTGGGAAGTCCTTAACACCAGTGCTGCAGCATTGCTGACTGATAATGTTCTATCTGGTGCTTCCGTTTCCCCACTGACAAGAGAAAACCACCTGACCTTGATGGAAAGGGAGGACGGGCAGGAATAGAAAGGAGGCATGAGCTGACATTTTCAGTGACTGTGGCCTTGACATCAAAAATAAAGGGTGAACTTACAGATATATACTATAAAGTACTAAAGATTTTATAAAACAATAAAGGTAAAAATTTATCATCATGAGCA
This sequence comes from Urocitellus parryii, assembly GCF_045843805.1. Classification (NCBI taxonomy): domain Eukaryota; kingdom Metazoa; phylum Chordata; class Mammalia; order Rodentia; family Sciuridae; genus Urocitellus; species Urocitellus parryii. The sequence continues at coordinate 100,715,103 of NC_135531.1, forward strand.
TGAATAAAAGTGCTACTAAGATCATTAATATCACTCTATAATCACCAACAAATACTACATCAATAAAGTTTGCTGAACGCAAGGACTATGCAAACCAATAAAAGAAGAAAGACTAATGGCTAACACTTGTTTAAACACTTTGGTCCAGGGACCAGGCTATGAACTGTAAATGCTTCCTTTCATTCAATCTGCAAACAGCACTATGAGATTGTACACTTCTCTATTTTACACACAGTCCATAGTGAGGAAACTCCAGGCAAAGAGGTTAAACCATTTGCTCATGAGCATTCAGTTAACTCCACAGATGGCTTCTAAATCCATCTTCTGCTATCAATCACTGCTTCAGCAAAAGAAAGTTGTGTTGAAAACCATGCTATTCACTAAACAAATTATTAATACACATTTGTAAAATTACTATTATTATTTGGTATCAGGGATTGAACCCAGAGGTGCTTAATCACTGAGCCACATCCCCAGTCCGTTTTTATATTTTTATATATTTTTATATTTTATTTAGAGGCAGGGTCTTTCTGAGTGGCTTAGGGCCTTGCTAAGTTGCTGAGGCTGGCTTTGAACTTGAGATCCTCCTGTCTCAGCCTCCCAAGCTACTGGGATTACAGGTATGGGCCACTGTGCTTGGCCTATAAAATTATTTTCTAAGTATTCAACAGTACTCTTGGTTCTAGATAAGGAGAATGGATAAAAATCTGGATTACATGTGGACTTCTGGACCACTGTGAACTCCCACCATTAGTTTCTTTACACATGACAATCAGTGGAGATGGGGTTCCAGTAATCTTGTGCCTCACATTCAATTCAGTCAAGTGGCACACTCAGTGCAAATTAGGTGGGAACTTGAGTACCATTTATAGAATTTCAAAAGCATAGGGCTGGATAGTTGAAAAAGAATGGTAGCCAGGACAGGCAGCACACACCTGTAATCCCAGTGATTCAGGAGGCCGAGAGGCATGAGGATCACAAAGTTGAGTCCAACCAGGGGAATATAGTGAGACCCTGTCATAAGATAAACAATAAAAAGGGCTGGGGTTGTAGCTCAATAGTAAAGCACCTCTAGGTTCAATTCTCAGTACCAAGAAAAAAATCAGGCATTTCTGGAATTGCTAAAGGTTACTTGAGGTCAATGTCAATAGAAATATTTTGCAAGATATGAAATTCATGGGGAGGCCTTCTTTCTAATTTCAAAACAGAAGAGGCCCCCAAAAAGCTACCCTTGATGCATATTTTAAATAAATAAGGTCTCTAATTCTAAATAAATGAATTATGAATTAATTATAAATAAATTAATAAGAGCTACCCATGAACATTTGGCTTTCAGCAATAAATATGTGGCCTAATAAAAATATACTTACTAAAGCTTGAGATTAGGGAGATAAGCTAGAACGGCCCTAATATGGGATTTCGGTGTTCTAAGATTGGACTGGAGCTTTAGACCAACCTCCTTGGGGAAGCCTAGCCTTCCCATGCAATTTGAGGAGGGTATAGGCAGAATTAGGGTAGGGAAAGTAAACACAGAACATCCCAGGTCATTTCTTCAGTAGTGTTTGCTGTGATGACTATCATGGGTGAATTCCACTTGCCAGGACCTGACCTCAAAGTCTTCACAACATACTGGCTGGATAGTACTAATCCTCTGCTTTGAATTGTAGAATGAATTATGATACACCATAATAGAGGTCATAGTGGTGGTGGTGACAATAAGTAGTGACAGCAGTAGTAGGAGCCCTGATAAAAATAGCTAACATTTACTGAGCATTTTTTTCTTGTTTAGATGCTGGCATTGAACCCATGCTGTGCAGGCTCCCTACAATCCTCTCCAGGCATGATTTCAAGTGCTTTATATATATATTACCTCATGGGATTGTTGTGAAGGTAAAATGAGTTGGGCACTATTATTCTCTGGTTTCCACAGATGGGGAAATGTTTAGTATAACATCTTTTGTTCAGTCTTCATGATTACCTATGTTCTTTATTATTTCCACCTCACAGATGAGGAAACTGAGGCACAGACAGGCTACTTGCTTACAGTCCCACAGCTGAAAGGTTAAAGAACTGGAATTTGCTACCAGGTTTGTTTGCAAAGCTCAAGTTCTGAACTGCTACATTACACTTTTGGTACCAAGTATTCCTCTATCCTGGCCGTATTCCAGACACCCTCTGTCTACCCATCCTAGTGAGACTAAGATGCAGCATGGCTCAGTTTCTGTAGCTGTCAAATGGGATAAATCCAATGTCTACCTCAAAGGGCTGTTGTGACAACTGAAATCCTACAATTTATGGAAAGGGTCTGCGTGGCGCCTTCCACATAAAGACCTCAGATCCATTTTTGGAATTAGATCACTGTTGTTAGCACCCAATCCTCTCCCTGCCAGTGACATTTCTCCCCAGGGCCCTGAAGAAGCTAAGGATGAATTGCCCCAGGAGAAGCAGCAAGGGGCCAAGGGTTAATGTGTGGGAGATGAACTGAGCCACATGAGATGGAAAAGAGCCAAAGAATTGCTTTGGATTCCGTTGCTGGGAACCCCCATCTTTTTATTATTTGTATAAATCACCAGGCTTTGAGGACACCTCAAGCCAAACCTCCAAGTGTGCCGATGAAAATAAATTGAGTATCGCAATAAATAATGGGTAAAACCAGGCTGCCAAATGAAGAAGGATTTAGATCATTTAAATCCTAGGCTATGAGTTGTCAAATCCAGTTTAATACTGATAAGTGTGGGATAATAACTCTTAGCAAATAGTCCCCTCCCACCAACCCCCCACTGCAACCCTTCCAGCTCCTTTGCCCACCCCTTGCAAACACAGAGAGAGACCCCTGAGGGGATTTGCAGAATGAAACGGGATGGTATATACTGACCAGAAATGAGCCCAAGTTATTACATAATAATCCCAGCTGCCTTGGTTGGGCTTAGAGCAAATATGAAGAGCTAATAGAATGCAGCAAGGTTCGATTAGCTGCAAAAGAGATTCTAAATCAGAGCAGGTTTTCTACTATTAAATTGGATGGAGGAAAAGCATCACAGGTATAATGGGAAAGCGAGAAGGTTTACGGAAACATACAATTATGACGATGCTCAGTGGCTATGGAGTGGTCTGAGGGTAGAGTCAATGCTGAAGAATACTTGTCAAAACAAGAGACAACTTAGTCATCGGATGGCCCATTCTCAGCAGTCAACCCACAACCCCACTTGCAGACATGGCATACAAGACACAAGCAGGATCCTACCCTATAACACTGGAATTGCAGGAATTTTCATAACCAGTTGTTGCTTGATGTGTTGAAGAAGAATTAGTACATTCATTCAACAAATATGGATTCAACAGCAATTATGTGCCAGACATTGTTCTAAAGCTGAGGGGACATCATGACATAAAACAGACCGTTATGGTGACAATAACTGAGCACTTACCCTGTGGCACATAGTTTATGTGCTGTAGCTCCTTCAATCCTCACAACACTTTTTATGACACAGTTACCATGATCACCCTTGTTTTATGAACAAGTAAACTGCGGCTCACAGAGATGAAGCAACGTGCCCAAGATCATGCAGGGATGATGCTGACATTCATACCCCACCTGTCTGCAGCCTTTCTGCTTCTTGCTGCTTCCAAAGGAGGAAGTCAGCTACAGCAGCCATCAAGAGAAGTGCACATGTATCCACACAGCTTCCCCCAGGCCCTGGGCATCACTTCCTGTCTCAGAGATGTACACAGGCACATTTCACAAATGCAACCAGAGTGAGATGGAATGTTCGGGCTCTGGTGTAACCTAGTCTTTATTAAATACCACCCTAAGGTATAAAAGCAAGATTGCAGTTCTGGGTTTTCATCCCTGCTCAGTCATTACCAAATGATACATGCCTCTGCTTTCCTTTTGGTATCTCCAGTTGGTTATTTTTTAGAACCAGTAACTTCCTTGTATTCTCTGGCCCAGCACTGTCAGTAAATAATGGGAATCACATAGATAATTTAAAATTTTCTAGCAGTAACTTAAAAAAAAAGAAACAGGAACAATTAATATATTTTATTTAACCAAACTTATTGAAGATATTATTTGACATGCAATGAATATGAAACAAAATGAGTTTCAAGGCCTTTTTTTTAATATACTAAATCTTCTAATTCTGACATGTACTTTATACACATCTCAGTTTGGACTAGCTACATTTCCAGCACTCAAAAGTGCTGTGAACTGTGCACTTCAGCTGCATTTTCTTTGTATTCATCAACTTTTCCTGACTGGATTGTATGAGCTGGCCCCTCTAGTAGCATTTGTTGAGTGTCTACTTCATGCCAAAACTTGTACTGGACATTTTCAGACATACCATACTTCATCTTCCCAACTGCTCTAAAAAAACCCTGTTAGCCCCATATCATGATTGAAGAAATTGAAAACAGTGATGGGGAGGCTCTAAGAATGTAGGAACTATTTAATTTTACTTCTTCAACACTTAGCACTTTTCGTTGTATGATAAGAAATATCTATAGACTGAATAGGAGATTATTTAGCAAGCTTGTAGAAGAGCTGGGATTTGAATCAGGTGTGCCTGATTTTAGAGCTAGCACTCTTATTTATGTCCCTTTAATTCCTTTTTTATCCTTCAATTCTTTCTTGTAGGGCTGCCACCCATTGTCCCCAAGGCAATGTATCGTGATTCCCCAATGCTTGTTAAAAATACAGGCATTTTGTCCCAAGCAAATGAATTATAGATGGAGAACTCTTCATGTGCATATTATCTTCACTGGTATCTACAACTGCATTTGGGTTAGCAAAGAGTTTTTAGATACCTACTCAGGTCTTTAACCATAGAGATACAAAGATCATCAACATACAACCATTATCTTTACTCAGATTTGGGAGACATGCCATAGAGTGTTTAATACAGTAAGGTCTATAAAAAAAATCAGGATCACAGAAAGACTGGGTTGGAAATGCCTTTAAACGTCATCATCCACACTGCATCATTTAGCACTAAATTCTATACACCTAGATTCATACAATGAGTTCTTCAAAGAGAAAACACATCTTTACTCCCCCAAATATTTTACACATTGCTAAGCAAATGACAGCTACACATCTCCTAGTTAACTGGCCTCAGTTCAGTTCTTGTTTCTTTGTGTACTAAGTGACCAAGAGTCAGTTTCCTTACGTGCACACAGTGCTTGGTCAGATGTTAAAATTCTAGTTATAGCCCATACCTCTCAGAGACTATGGAGGTAAAAGGGCTCTTCATTCTAGCTTGTACTAGAAAGACTTAAACTAATTAGATTGAGGATTTTTTAAATTGATTAATCAGCAAATTAATTCAAATATTTATTAGCTGTTAAGTCACTAGTTGATATGACTACAACTCTAGATATGTCAGTCCCTGTCCCAGAAGATATTATGGTCTTGTAAGGGACATGGGCTATGAAGAAGTAACTGTACTATAGTGTGATGGGAAGCAAACACGGATACAAACAGGGCCCTATGTAACATATAGGATGTGCATATAAATTGTGATTAATCAGGGGACACTCCTCAAAAAAGTGTCCCAGGCTAGTGTTACAGGACAAATGAAAGTCAGTCTGACCAAAGGCAAAGGATGGAAGGAGGAGGTACACCTGTCAGTGGGAACAGCTCATCAGAAGACTCACACAAGAGTATATTTGGGGACCAAGCAGAAACCTCAATGTGATGGAGACTTGAGGTACCAGGGCTGGGCAAAGGAAAAGAACATCTCCTTGACAAGTGAGCTTGAGGATCATGCTGAAAGTCTTCAGGAGTGACAGAAGAAAATACATCAAAGGTTTAATAAAAGAAGTCAGAATTATTCTTTAATAACACTGTACTGGAGCCCTGTGTGTTTTATTATGGCACTGCTCACATTCTATGGTTATTTTTCTATCTATAGATAGATCCTTAATACAAGGGCTTCTCTCTTATTTCTCTTGATATTCCCAGTGTTCCAGTACAGTGCTGCTGCATAATTAATGTCAAGATTTATTTTGGCGAACAATGTCTGTGGGAATTATGGGTAGATTTGGGAGGACCATCTGCTGAGGATGTATTACTGCAGGGGTCTGTGCATGGGGGTCCTTCACCTAGATTCCCTGGATATTCTGAAATTGTATGCAGAAAATTCTGGTATAAATATGTACAACATTTTGAAGAGTGGGGGATAATGACTTTCATCAGATTCTCACAAGAGTCTAAGTTCTTCATGATTATGAAGCACCGAGTAAATGGGATCCTGGGGAAATGTAGTTGTGGAGCCCTCTCTGGCTGGAAAAGACCTCTCGGCTGAATCATTCAATGACAGCTCACCACAAAGGTAGAAAAATGAGAAGGCAGATGGGATGAGATATAAGTTTTTCCAAATGAAAGAGATGTAAAAGTGGTTTAAAAAATAGTTCTATGGTGGTAGAGATGATTGATGGCTACGCAGTCCTTAAAGGAGAGTGTTCTGACCACCATATGACCCAGTTATCCCTCTCCTTGGTATTTTCTCTAAAAAATCTAAAATCAGCGTTATACAGTGATACAGCCACCAATGTTTATAGCAGCACAATTTACAATAGCTAAGTTATGAAATCAACCCAAATGCCCGCCCATCGGTGAATGGATTAAGAAATTGTGGTATATATACACAATGGAGTTCTACTCAGCCCTAAAAAAATGAAATCATGACATTTGCTGGTAAGTGGATGAAAATGGAGAATATAATGTTAAGTGAAATAAGTCAAACTCAGAAACGCAAAGGTCGAATGTTTTCTTTCACATGTGGAAGCTAGAGTAAAATAAAGGAAAGGAGGAGGGAAGGATAGGATATCATAAAGAATCAATCTATTATAAATTATAGATGAATGGAAGGAGGTCCAGTAGAGGAAGGAGAATGGAGGAAGGGGAGGAAGAATAGGAGGGAATAGGGTAAAAGGGGGTATCGTGAACCAAAATTAATTTTCATGCATCTATGAGTTTGTCAGGATGAACGCAACTACTGTGTTATAACCATAAAGATCTAATTAGAAAAAACTACATTAAAAAAGAGGAGTGTTCTGAGCAGAGCTTAGAGGAGAAGTATTAAGGAAAAATAAGGAGCTTGAATCACCATTGGAAGAGACCTTTCTAATGAATCCTTAGGATTATAGGACTCAAGGAAGGGAAGTTGTTTTCTCTGGAAGAAAAAGCTCCTCTGAGAGTCACTTTCATTCTCCTCCATGAATTTGGATCTGCCAAGTTAACATAATCTTTGTAAATGAGATTATATACATATCACAAAGTATCTTTGATGGATATTGATTTAAATATTTATGATGATTCTAATTCTGGAAAATCACTGATTTTTATTTATATTGCCTGATTTCTTTCACAATGAACATGTTTTGTCTTCTAAACATGGAAAAATATTCCATTTTGAAGAAACAATGGAAAGATAATAATGCAAAAATCAGTGTTCTAAAAGAAAGATGTTCATAGGAAGGAATGGTATTTCTCAAATTACATTTCACAGACCAAGTAGCTCAGTCAACCAAAGGAACATATTTAAGATGGAAATTCCTGGGTCCCATCCCACTTCCGAATCAGACTCTAGAGGGACCTGTGAATCTGCCTTTTAATAACTCACCAGGAATTCCTATGCCCACCACAGAGATTTGGAAAACACCTGCTTGGTAAGGAAGAAGTGCATTCCATAAGGAAGGTTCAAACCTAGCAAACAACTGTTCTCTGTATGTTCCTGTTTCTTAGACGCTCAGAGAACAGGGGACAGTGGTAAGCTCAATGCAGTGCTGTAACTTAATGAAACTGATTTTTCACCTTCTGAAATCACTTGTTTGCACATTGAAAAAATGTGCCGAGAATTCAAAGTTGGAGCTGTGGATGGCAGGGGAAGGCAGCCTGTGTAAATGATGAACAGACAGCACTGTACATCTATATAGATTCCACCTTTCTAGGCGTGGAGGGTGAAACCCCTCATTGGTTTCTGCAGATGGCATATTTCCTCTTGGATGCTGGGGTATTTTCCCCTTTCCTATCCATCTAGAGAACAGGCTAGAATCAATAGCTAGGGGGCAATAACTGCCATCTGGGGCTGTCCTTCCACAGGTAGGCAAGCAATACTCAGCCAAGAGGATTATGTCCTAACAAGGAGGAGTGGGTCACCCTCTGTCTGATTTATTAGAGTTGTCACTCCTGCCTGTGCTGGGAAGCTGGGTTCCAATACTGAGAATTCATGATTTTAGGTCACCTAACTTAATTTATTCTATCATGTCATATTTGATACACCTTTGTATGTTATCCTAAATTCTTTTGGAAACAGAGTAGAGAAAAAAATATTCTGGGTCAACAATTCCATTTTGTCAGATCGATAGCCTAGTTTCCAAACATAAACAAGTAGACTGAATGCTCTGAATGCTGTTTCTATGCTTCTAGGTAAGAATTTTTTTTTGGAGGGGAGGGCAGGTGGAAATATGCTTGGGTATATACTTCACTGGTGATTCTTCATGGAAGTAATAGGATTTCCTTAATGGAACCCATTAGACTATCTTCTTGTAATTATCTCAGGGGCCAATCTGTCTATGTAATGGGCTCTGGAGGAATCAAACCTTCACGTTCTTACAAAAGAAAATGTTGTGTATGTGTCAGAAGAAAACCGTTTTGAAGAATTACTGGCTAACCATCTCAACAACAGCCGAGGGGACTTTGCTGTGATATTGCAGGAAATTGTTGGATTTGGGATTTTATTGCTCCAAAGGGTATTTCTTTTTTCCATGGGCTTTTTAATAAATCTAAAATGTGCATGACGCCAATGGCATGGGGGACTCCACGCCATCTGGTAAGGCTGGGCGGGCTGCTGCCTGCTTGCTCACTGTGAGGGAGGATATCAGAATCTTCAGGTTGCAGAGACTGCCAAAAGCCTGGATGGCTTTGAATGTAACTAGTGACTAGCTCTGTTGCCTCATTGCACTGAGCTGGCCAACATCCTGGTTCCCTTACATGGGCCATTAGTGCCAGAAATTGTGGACATGTACAACAATTTTTTCAGCCAGTCCTACTTGAGGATACGCATTCTAGGCAATGATAATTCCAACTAATTCATTCCCTTTCTTTGGAAATAGTAATGTGCAGGATAGAGAGAATGGATTTACAGTGAAATGAAAATCACGAAAGGCTATTTAAATAATAATGAAAACAACAATAAATGACAATTATTATGAGTCAAATGTGTCCTCCCTAAATTTACATAGTGAAGTCCTAATCTCTAATACTCAGATGGGACCTGATTTGGAAACAGGGTAATTGTAGAGGTAATTACTTAAGTTGAGGTCATTAGGGTGGGTCCTAATCCAAAATGACTGGTATTCTTATGAAACGGAGAAACTGGGATGAAGAGATATGCACAAAGGAAGAATACCATATGGATATGAAGGCAGAGGGTGCTGATACATCAACATGCCAAGGGATGCCACAGATTGTCTACAACCACCAGAAGCTAGAGAGAAGTATGGAACCATTTCCCTGTTCACTCTTCAGGAGGAACCGACCCTGCCAACACCTTGATCTTGGGCTCCGTCTCCCAGAACTATGAGATAATAAATTTCTTTTGTTTAGGCTACCTGGTTCATGGTACTTTGTCAAGGCAGCTCTAACAAATTAATACAGTAACAGGAATCAGGTTCTGTGCTAAGTGTTTTGCTGAGATCACTTCATCTTTAACTAAAGCCTTTTGGTCTGAAGATTGGTGTGAATTATTAATTGGTGGGAAATGAATGGCTGGGTGGGTAGGGGAAGAATTCCTTCTCTTTTCAGGACCAGCAGTGCATTCAAATGGGGTTTTCAACATATGCTGACCTAAAAGAATTTCGGAAATAATATAGCATTCACACATTGCCTTCACACATAACTTTGCCAAAATTAAAAAAAAAAAAAAGAAAAGAAAAGGAAAAAAAAAACCCCACAACCAACCAAAAACTAACAGGAAGCTAAAGAAAGGCATCATGGTTAGGATTCTTCCCAATTGTGATACAAGAAAGATGCCCTTTTCAAGAAAAGGAAAAAGTGAGGTGGCTTCTGTAACCTAATGCGAAGGAATTGATATTTATTTTAGTTCAATAACAGATGACTTTTTTTTTAACGTCTGGACAAAATGTCACACAATCCTTGCCCTCCAAGTCTAACACAATTCAAATTTCCCAAGCACTAAGTGTCTATTGTGCTTTTTAAAAAATCATCAATTCCCTTGCTTTTATAACTTATTTCTGTTCCCCTTCCTGCCAAGTTGATTTCCCCCACATTTCCTTCCAGTAGGCCCTTTGCAGCACAAGGAAGCACAAGCACTCAGCTATGAAGCCAAAAGGAGAAAGAACCGCACACCAAGTCATAAGTTAAAATGTGCTCCAAATATGTTGGTCACAAAATCATTGAGCAAATATTGCTGCCAATCAATCTGTCTCCATAGTGAGTGGTTTGCAGGCAGGATTACCAAGATTAAAACTAGGACCAATGACGTGCAAAAGTGGGCCCAACTGACCTTATTGATTCTTCCCCACAGAGAGAGAATCACAGGTTAGCAAGCAGAAATCAATTCAACTGCATTAAGTTAAGCCAAGTGTAGATTTATTCATACCATGCCTGGAAGTCACTTTCTTTTTTTAATAAAGTGGCAAAGAAATTAACTATATACAAATGCACACACTAGTTTCTAAATAACATATTTATATACATAAGTACCTGCCCTTCCTTTTTATAATATTTTAAAATTCAAAATAAATGGGAAACATAGGCTATTCTTTTGCCCTTCCCCCCATTTTTTTAAAATAATTTACTTATTAATAAAGGAGTTACTGACAGGTGTGATGGTACATGCCTATAATCCCAACTACTTGGGAGGCTGAGGCAGGAGGATTGTAAGTTCAAGAGTAACTTGGTAAGATCCTGCTTCAAAACTAAATATAGAAAGGGCTGGGTGAGGCTCAGTGGAAGTTCCCTTGGGTTGAATTCCTGTTAACTGGGGTGTTGAGGGGAAGCAACGAAAGTCATTTGCTCTTAAAGAAAATCATCATTTTTGTTATTTTAGATTGAAGGAAGCTGGCCCTTAAGCTTCATTGCAGCATGGAGAACACAGAATTGATTCTCTTTCCTCCTCCAGTGAGGACACACACAGGCTGGGACTGAAGAGAGTTTCAGAGGGAACCATGGGTGGAAGGCAAACTGCCCTTCCCTCCTGCCCTCGCATGTGTCACCAGGGAGCCATCCTGTATGCTCTGTCAGGGCTGGGACATGAGCCAGGCAATCATTTGTACTTAGGGCTCAGACTTAACCTAAAAGAAATCACAAGAGCCCAAAAGGGGCTCCTCCTCATTCCTCATCTCTAAGCAACAAAGAACAACACATTTTACTGCAAGAAATTGTGGCTCTGACTGAGAATAGCTCAGAGCTCATTTCCCCTTTAGGCAGCTGTCTGTCCGCTCCGAACCTGTCTTGCATGCTAAGATGCACAGCCTTGAACTTCATGGTTGTTCAGAGCCATTGCATTTGAAGTGCATTGCTGGGCCTCGGATGGGTGGCCTGTGAACCCACACAAGCATCTTTATGAATCACACATGGTCAGCACCACAGAAATCAAGGGTCAAATTTGTATTCAGTTTAGAATATGAACCGTCCATTCCCAATTTGATGGGAAAATAAATCATTGACCCAAATCCTTCAGTTGCTCAAAGCTGGGCACTGAGGCAACAAGAGACTTCTGTGTCTTTGCAGCACAGTGTCGATTGCCCTGCCTAATTTTCCTGCAACTCTAAAATGTGCTGAGAGAGAGAGAAACAGAGGACTGACCAAAACATGCAATGATGTTATAAAGAACATTGGATCAAAGGCAGCAGCTCTGAGTTCTTAAACACTAGCTATCCCACTTGATGACCCTATGCCTGGAGCTAGTGATGTCAGTCACCAAAACCAAACAAGAGGGAGGATTTCAACTATAGTAGGGGATTTTAAACTTTTCTGTCTATAAATGGGACAATAACAACCAGATGAACAGGTTTATTATGGAAGATTTAATAAGAAAATAAATATAATGGCATTTTGTAAATGTTAATTGATAGACAACGTTCACTGTTTTCAGACTGACAGGAGAAAATGCTTTAAGGACTATTTTTATCATAAGCCGTTTGGTGCAATTATTTGGATTCTCTAAAATTAGTCACTGAATTTCTTTGAACTTCAGTTTTCCCATCTAAACTGACTGCCTTCTGCATGAGCAAAAGGAAGTGTGAATGTGCTTTAAAACCATAAATTGTCCTAGAAACGCAAGCAATTATTATTTAGAGAACTCGTTTTGACTTTTGGCATTATGATGCACACACTGTTAGTTCTTGGCTTCATGACAGATTTTAATTGGCCTGGCTCTGAAAACCTTATAGAGCTATTATGTGCTACACCTGTGATGGCCGTGCAGCGTGTTAATCAAGACAATTAGGTTGGGGACCCAGAGAACAGCTTTCACCACTGTGCATAATCCTCCTCACTTTGAGAAAGAAATTAACAGCTGCTTTATGGTCTCTCATATTATCTCACTTTCTTGGAGAGAGATCCCAATCAGATCCCCCTCAACTAAACACCATCTATCATCGGTGTCCAGAATGATACAACATCTGTAAAGAGATATTGACTTTGACTCGGGAACAGTTTTTGAGCTGGGAATTAAAAAAAAAAAAAAAAGTCACATGTACCAATTGGTGAAACAGTTCCTTGTCAACAGCCAGGATCAGGGCAAAAAGTTAAATTTTTTTTAAGAGATATAGTTTAGAGATAAAAGAAGCGTGGATCGGCAGATCCACTTAGTTCTCAAAGTATTTGTTTTTTAGCCTGAGAAAGAAAAGGAGAATGAGTCTTTGGGGACAAAACAAGTCTCATCCTAAAATTCTCACCTAAAGTATACAACCTTTCAGAATTTTCTTCCTTGCCAACTCCTCTCAATAAGCCCATCTCTTCTAAGAAGTAAGACAAATAAAATTTGTTGTTTGGGCAAAGAAGTCCGAGTTGATAACTAATGATTAAAAAGGGAGCACATATTAATGCTGACCATGTGCCAGTCATAACACTCTCTGCTAATAAGTTCATATGCAGAGTTTGGACTCAAGCTATGGTCTCTTGACTCCCAAGTCTTTTCTACACCATGCTGCCTGTCGTCCGTGGAAGTAGCATAATTCAAGTGTTGGCAACCAGGTCCGATTCATTTCTAAGACCACAGAACCTGCTACAGTGTTTGTCCTCTTCTAGGTACTTGTGGAATTTAATTCTGAGAAGAGGAGCTTCCCCAAATGCTCAATATCTCTAGAATACCAGAATCTAAAAGATGCAGCAGCCCATTTCTAATCATCTTCTCTGCCATCATTGAGTCAGAGACTTTCATTCCCCGAAGGTGGGCAGTTTGGCTGTGAGGCCATCCTGGCAACACCGGTATATATAGTGTATGCAGATGCAGGTGGGTCATTCTAGTTGGGAAGAACCCATAGAATGGCTTTTGGACTGGGTCTATGTTGTTCTGCTCTGGAAGAGGCCAAACTGAAATGTTACATCTATAATTCCCAATCTAGGCAGCCAAGGGTATCATGGTCAACTTGGAGGGGTGCTGCAGGATAGTTTAAATTTTGAGAAAGGGCTGGCGGTGTGGCTCAGAGGTAGAGCATCTGCTAGCATGTTAGATACCCTGGAATTTATGCCCAGCACTGCAACAACAACAACAAAAAAAAGGGGATGGGGGTGAGGGAACAGTGATATTCAACATAGGCAAACACTAATAGCATGAGGGAACTCACCCAGCCAACCTCAATGGGATATTCCTTTTAATAACAATGTATGTTTGCAAAGCTGGATTTTCAGAAGAAATTATTAAAAAAAAAACAAGTACCATATCCAAATCAATGTGGAACAGATAATGAGGGTGGCAGTATCCAATCAGATTCCAAGGTTTGAGAAGCTGGGCAGAGTCTAATAGGGGCACATATTTTATTTTAACTAGTTAAGAATGAAATAAAAACATTTCAATTTATGTATACTATTTTTTCCCCAGAAAGTTAATGAACTGTTATAGTACACACACCATGAAGAATGTCTTCTGGCCCAGGAGCATTGTTAAAAAAAATTATATTACACACACACACACACACACACACACACACACACACACACACCAGTAAGCATGCTGAATGGAGGTAGTTTAAGAACCTCAGCTTTGAACCAATCCTGGCTTACCCACATGTTGTTCCAGAGTGGTTCCTGCCACTAGACTCTCATTTGTTAGAATGATAGCAACAAGACAGCTCCCAGTTACTGTGCTATCTAACACAGGCCAGCTCCTAAGTATTATAACCGCATGGTCTTGTTTAATCACCAAAGAAATGTGAACATAGGACTTTAATGTTCCCTGTTTTTCAGATAAAGTAATAGAGGTTGTGACATTCTGACACCACCCAGGGTCATTTAGCTAGCAAATGGCAGAGAAGGGATGTAGCTCAAGGCTGTTTGATTACCAAGGACTGTTTTTTTTTTTAATTAAGCATTTAAATTTGAGATAATTGTAGATTCACATGCACTTGTAAGAAACAACACAGCGAATTACTATATACCCTTGGCCCAGTTGTCCTCCCTGGTAACATCTTTCAAAAGCATTACTTTTCCTAATACCTATTACACCCATCACAACAGGGTACTGACCTGATATCATCAAGACATAGAACATTACCATTACTGCCCTTTCACAGCAATGTATCCACCTCCCTTCAGCCCCTACTCTCTCCTTAATCCCTGACAAACACCAACCATGTTTCTATTTTTATAATTTTATCATTTCAAGAATATTTTAGAAATGAAGGACAGATTCAACGGTTATCACATTTAAGGAAAGGTACATCATGCAGTGCATATAAGCTTTTGGGATTAAATTGCTTTCCCTGGACATGATTTTTTGGAGAGTCATCTAGATTGCTATGGGCATCAATAGCTCATTCTTTTTTGTTGAAGATTATTCCATATTAAGTATTACAGTTTGTTTAGCTATTCACCCATTTAAAGAATCTGGGATATTTTCCAGTTTAGGGAAATTATGGGAAATGTGCTCTAACATTTTTTACTATTTTGTAAGTAAGTTTTTGTGTGAACATAGGTTTTTATTTTCTATGATAAGTGCTCAGGAGGGCAATTTTTGGGTGACTTAAAAAAAAACTATAGCAGAGTGTGGTGATACATGGCTGTTAATTCCAGTGACTCTGGAGGCTGAGGCAGGAGGAGCAAAAGTTTGAGGCCAGCCTGGGCAACTACCACGACTCTGTCTCAAAATAAAAAGGTCTAGATAGCACCTCTGAGTTCAATTTCCCCACCAAACAAACACTACCAAATTGTTTTCTACAGTAGCTGTACATTGCACAATCCCACCAATGGCATGAGTGATGGAGCCTCCCCTCTAGAATTTGGTGTTGTCACTATTTTTATTGCAGCCATTGTGATAAGTAACAGTGCTATCTCATTGCAGTTTTAATTTGCATTTTCCTGAAGGTCTTAATTTTTATCTGTCTACCATTTTTGACAAAATGTCTTATGTATTTTCTCCATTTTCTGATTAGATTATTTTTTAATGGTAAGGTTTGTATTTTTTGGTAATGGGGATTGAACCCAGGGATGCTCTACCACTGAGTTACATTCCCAGACCATTTTGTTTTTTTCAGACAGGGTCTCACAAATTGTTGAAGCTGACCTTGAACTTGTGATCCTCCTGCCTCAGTATCCCTAGTAGCTGAGATTATAGATGTGTGCTACTGCACCTAATTAAAGCTAAGTTTTTTTCTTTTAACACAAATCTAGAAACTAGCTTTTGTCTGTTATTGGTTTGAGATATTTTCTCCTAGTTTGTAGCTTGTTTCATCCTCTATATAGGGCCTTTTGCTGAGCAAATGGTTTTAATTGTGATGAGATTCAATTTATGAATTATGCATTTAGTATCAAGTGTAAGGATGTGTGTGTAGACTAAATCCTGAAATTCTTCTATTTTTTCCCTAAACTTCTTAGTTTCATGTTTTACATATAAATTTGTGGCCAATTTTTGTTTAAGGTACAAACCTTAGGTTGAAACTCTTGGCCTGTGGAGTCATTACCCCAGGATCATTTGTTGAAGAAGCCTTATGTATTTCCTCCACTGAAAGGCTTTTGCAGCATTGTGAAATTTCAGGGGGGCGTGTCTGGGTAGGTCTGCTTCTGGATTCTTCATTCTGTCCTACTGATCTATGCCTGTGTCTCTTTATTAATGCTGCACAATCTTGGTGTATTAACTCTTGAAATATAGTAAAATGATTCTTTTATCTTTTCTGTTCTTTTTTTAAAAAAAAATAAAAACACCTATTTTAGTTCTTCAAGTTCCTTTAACGCTCCTTATAGGTTTTAGAATAACCAGGACTGTAACTATAAAAAATACTGAAATTTTGATAAGAAATTGTATGAAATTTATATCTCAATTTGGGGAGAGTTGGCATCTTTGCTATGCTGAGTAGTCAAGTCCTATAATTTCTTTCTTTCTTTTCTTTTTTTTTTTGGTACCAGGGATTGAACCCAGGGACACTTAACCACTGAGCCACATCCCCAGCCCTTTTTATGGGTTTTTTTTTTTTTTTTTGAGACAGGGTGTTGCAAAGTTGCTTAGGGCCTCACTAAATTGCTGAAGCTGGCTTTGAACTTGGGATTCTCCAGCCTCAGCCTCCCGAGTCACTGAAATTATAGGCTTTCTCTACTACCAAGCCCGGCAAGTTCTATGATTTCAATTGCCAAGAAACACCTTTTGATTTTAGGATTAGGATCACAAATTCATTTGCCCCAAAGGGATCCCATCTACCAGGTTTAAGAATATGCAGCCTTCTTTTCATAGCAAACTGAACACAGAATTATATTTCTATACTGTAAGACAATAACAGCTTAATAAAATGGTAAATGACAAAGAACACTTGACTGCAACATGAGAAATACATTAGGGAGTGATGGGATTGTAGTTCTCTAGAGGAAAGCATGCCCCCTATGAATACAGCAGCTAATACTCAGTTCCTCTCTTTAAAATCATAGCATTGTTACAGCTTATAAATTTTCAACAGAAGCCAGGTATCCATTAAAAAAATGTTAGCATCTGCTTTGAATTAATTTTACACAAAACAAGTCAAACACACACCTTAGTAGTCTGAATCCAGGTGACCAACAGCCTCTATGTGGTCACTGAATTAGAGGAAGCAACAAGCGAAGATTCCCCAGCCTCAAGAAACTTACACAATAGACGGACACCACAAAGAAGTGCTGCATGCTCTCCTAACAGTGGGAGCTATCAGAGAGCACAGGGGGACCCTTACCTCTGCTCTGGAAGGTCAGGGATGGCTCCCCAGGGAAGTGGACTTACACAGCAACTCCAAGTAGGGATACTTTGAGGCTAGCTGTAAGCACACTAGGAAAGAGAGACAGACACTTCCCAAGGAATTCAAAGTGTGGCTCAGGGTACTCTTAGAAGGGTTAATGCAGGTGATAATTCAATATGTGCTATTTAAGCAGAGGGTCTGGAGTGAACACTGACAGGATCAAAGAGCAGCATAAACCCTTACTCCTGGACATCACAGAATATGGCGGGAAGAGGTCACAGAGTTCCATGTTTCTCCAAGTGTTGCGCCACCTATTAGTGGAAATTACAAAGCAAATCTCTGCAGAGAAGAGTCTTCAGATTTTATTCTAAGAGCATCAGAACTCTTTATAATTACTTACAAGTCCCTGTGTAGTCTCACCTCTGCCTGCCTTCTCAGATAGCTCTCTCCCCACCTCCTGCCTTCTTTCCATTTTTCCAATGTAAGAAGATTCCAGGTCTTCATATCTTGCCATTCATTAACTCATCCATTATTATTTCAAGAAATAGGATTGATTGAAGCTGGGAACAGCAGTACATGCCTGTAATCCCAGCTTCTCAGAAGGCTAAGGCAGAAGAATTATAGTTCAGGGTCAGCCTGTGCAACTTTATGGGATCCGTCTCAATTTTTTTTTTAGTTTTTAGTTGTCAATGGACCTTTTCTCATTTCTACATATGCGGGGCTGAGAATGGAACCCAGTGCCTCACACGTGCTAGGCAAGTGCTCTACCATTGAGCTACAACCCCAGCCCTACTGCCATCTCAAATTTTTAAAAGACAGAAAATTCAAAGGTTGGGGATGTAGCTCAGCGGTAGAGTACTTGCCTAGAAAGTGTGATACTCTGGGTTCAATCCCTGATACTGCCAAAAAAAAAAAAAAAAAGTAAAAGAAAAAAACCACACATAACAAAAACAAAGAAAGAAAGATATTGATGAAGACCAAGCACTGGGGATGTAATAGTGAACAAGTTTACTCAGCTCTTATCCTCAGGGCACCTGTGTTCTAATCTGACAGCACATATATCACGTTATGCCTAGTACAAAAAGTTTTATGAAGAATAATCACACAGGATTCAAGTACAGGGAGTAGTAGTGATTGACACCATCAGCAGGGATCAGGAAAGGTGTCTGGCTAACAATGAGCAGAACCTGAATGGAGCAGTGGAGCAAGCCACGAAAGCACGTGGGAGAATGGCTTTCTAGAGGAAGGGGACCATGGAGTGGAAAGCCTGCAGTGGGAGCGTGTTTGGCATAGGTGTGGAGTAGCCAGAGGGCCCTGTGCTAGGACAGGAGAATGACCTTGTTAACCTTGTGGATTTTACCCTACTAAGGAGAAGGTGCTCAAGGACTCTGAGCAGGGCAGTGACACCATCTGACTCACAGAGAACAGACAGTGGAAACGGAGAAACCATTAGGAGGTTATTATGATAGTCCCAGTGAGAGGTGGCGGTAGCTTGGACTAGTGTAGTGGGAGTGGGGAGAAGCTGATCAATTTGAGTTACTCTGAAGGTAGAGGTGACAGGGTTTGCCCTTGAACTGGACATGGATGATGAGAGGAAGGAATCTAGGATGACTCAAAGGGTTGTGCCCTGACTGGCTGACACATTCACTGAGAGGAGGAAATCTGTGCCGAGCTCACAAGGCTGGCTTCTTACCACGACTCAGGTCTCAGTCCAATGCATCCTTTGTGGAGAGGTCCTCCCTGACCACCTCCCCCCTCCTACATGAATGTTTTCTTCTCCCTCCTCCCTCAGGACTTACAAATATCTGAAATCA
The DNA here is from genome assembly GCF_045843805.1 of Urocitellus parryii. Lineage (NCBI taxonomy): Eukaryota > Metazoa > Chordata > Mammalia > Rodentia > Sciuridae > Urocitellus > Urocitellus parryii. The sequence continues at coordinate 100,734,302 of NC_135531.1, forward strand.
TCTTATTTGACTCATTGTGTAAACTCATCATCTGGGTCATTCGCTGGAGTGCGGGACCCACGAGGATAAGAACTGTGTCTACTGAGTTTATTGCTCTATCTATAGTAGCTAAGTTGGTGCCTACATCTTGGGATATGATCAATAAATATTTGTTGAATGAGGTTTACAAGTGCAACACAAGTTAAACAAATTTCCAAGTTTCATTCATGCAATCCTTTTCAGAGTAATTAGTTAATGGACTAAGTAATATTGATTTTTGGTGGCAGGTACTGTGCCAGGCTCTGGGGAAATGGAAATGAGCAAAGAAAGCATCATCCACACCCTGGTGGAGGCACAATAAATAACATCACAAACCTACTTTCACCATGCTAAGAATTCTTTTTTTGGGGAGGGGGTACTGGGGATTGAACTCGAGGGCACTCAACCACTCAGCCACATTCTCAGCCCTACTTTGTATTTTATTTAGAGACAGGGTCTCACTGAGTTACTTAGCATCTCGCCTTTGCTGAGGCTGGCTTTGAACTCGTGATCCTCCTGCCTCAGCCTCCTGTGCCACTGGGATTACAGGTGTGTGCCACTACACCCAGTGCTAAGAATTCTTAAGGAAAGGTACATGCAATAATGAGAACACATGATCTGGGAATCCAACCACGACTGAGAGCATTGGAAAAGATCCTCTGAACTGAGATCCACAGGAGGAGTCACTATGGGCCTCAAGGATCTCTGAGAAGGGGATGTGCCGTGACCATGGAGCCCAATGTCCATGAAGCTTCTCAAGAGAAGAAACACATTTAGTGTTGGCAAAAGCTGAACTAGATCAGCCTTCTCATGCATTGGGGTTCAGCTGAGCTGAAAACTCAGATGAAAGAGGCAAGGGGTGGAGGGGGGAATACTGGGAGTGACACTGGCCAAACTATATTGTTCTATTGTGTGCCTGTGCAAATATGTAACAATAACTCCCACCGATATGTACAATTATAATGCACCAATAAAAATGTGGAAAGAAAACTTGAAGATAAGCAGTTGGTCAAATGACAGAACTAGGGTTTTGCATTTACCATGGTACATCTACAAAATGCAAATACTACCTACTTAAGAGGGCTATTGTCAGAATGAATGGTTCAGTGTCTGTCAGTACCTGGCACCCAAGAAATGCTAAATATCTAGTAACATTAGATTTCAAATTCTTGAAAGTATAAATCATATAAGTACTCTCCCCTTTTCATAGAGACCAAACAGTGAAGCACCTTACAAAGCAGGACCTCAATAAATGTATATTGAATGGATGGATGGATAGATGGATGGATGGATGGATGGATGAATGAATGAATGAATGATGGTTGCCTCAGTGACATACCATTTGGGATCTGAGCAACTATTCTTACCAAAGATGGGCATGTTAAACAAATAGAAATAAAGCAGACCAGATCCTCTGTGCAGTTCATCTGTCTCAGGATGGGTAACTGCTGTTAATTATTGATAGTATAGGGAGGGGGATTCTTAGCAGCCAAGGACACTTGGCAGCTTGAATATAAAGAAGTCAGTTGGATCCTTGGTTTTAAAGTAAAGATAAATTATGAAGTGGGAGGGCCCAGAGGAATTGGTGATTTTATGCATCAACAGAACCAGTGATAAGAAGGCACAAAGGCCAGGAATAGCTTCTATTTAAAGGGCATTTTCCTTTACATTGAAATCTGCATGCTCGATTTGTGCATGTGACTTCTCAGCTGCTACCTTAAGAGAGGAAGTGGTTTTGAATTAACACTAATCAACCTGACTCTCCAGGGGCACCTTGTACCTGAGAACCTCCAAGTCCTTTGTAAACAGCAGTTAAGCCTCCCTGTCTCCTGAGGGATGAGCTCCTGGATTTTTGCTTATATCAAGCAGAGTTGTAGGAAAGAGGCGGTGATCATGAGCAAAGTAGATATCAGAGGGGATAATGCTCAGTCCTGTCACAAACTTGGGCTTAGAAAGAGCCAAAATAATCTGCAAGTCCCCAAGATATTTTGCCTAACAAGGTTTTGCCACAAGATCCCCAAAGTGTCAGGTGAGGGATGAATGAATGATTGAAAATTAGATCAGCCATTGTGAAGGGCAATTTAGCAGTAACTGTCATAGTAAATAGACACTTCAACTCAGCAATTCCACTTCAATGCATTTTTGCTAGAGAAATCCTGGTAGATGTGCCATAGAGGTTTAAACAATCCCCCCCCCCCACCCCTGCCATGGAGCGTTGTCTATAAGAACAATCTCCAGGTGTGTATATTAAGAGGGGAAGATTAAATAGATGATGGTACAGTGTGCAGCAGTTAAAGAGAAGAGGGCTGACCCATGTGTATTCTCATGAAAAACTAAGACCATTATAAAGTGGAAAAAAAACCCCTGCAGAATCATAATGCAGTATGTCATATGTGGTCACTTTAAATTATGCCCAGAAATTCTTTGATACTCCTTTCTTTAGGAGATGGAGCTTATTTAAGCCTACCTTTGAATGTAGGCCAAACTTAGTGACTCATTTCTAAGGAATAAAATATGGTAGAAATAACACTTCCAAGACGGCCATAAAAAGGCACTGTGGCTTCCTTCTTGATGTTACCCTCCACCCTGGAGGAGGCCTGCCAAGAACAATCAAGAAGCCCTATGAAGAGGCTCGTGTGGCTGCCTCCTACCAATGGCCAGTGAGGGTCTGAACACTTGGTCAGCAGCCCTGCCAGTGAGCTGTCATGGAAGCTCATCCTCCAGCCCACTGTCAAGCTCTCAACGATTGCAGTCCTGGCTTCCTAAATCCAGCTTCATGGAGACCACGGACTATAACCACCCAGGGATTAGTCACCCTTGAATTCCACACTCTCAGAAGATGTGTGAGATAATAAGTATTTGTTATTTCAAGACTCTAAGGATTGTGGCAACAACCGATAACAAATATACCATTTATATGAAGTTTCAAAAAACTCATCCATATGAGCAGATAGGCCCCAATGAAACCCACTATTCTGTGTAATTAATATGCACTAATAAAAATGCAATCCAAGAAAACCAGACACACACACACACACACACACACGGGAAAAAAATGGTTGAGAATGGCTAGAAGGAGATAGGCCACAGTGAAAACAGTGGTTACTTCTGAGGAGTAAAAGGGGAAAGCAATTGGATGGTGGAAATACAATTAGCTGACTGTGTTCTGTGTCTATTATTATATAAGATTATCCATGTGTTATTGATGTAATTTTAGAAAAACAAAGGGAAGAAATAATTTAAAATTCCACTGCTTCAGAATTTCATGATAAGTCAGATAAAGCTGAGGCTTACCTTTGGTGATTTCTAAGGAAGAGTTGCTTAGCAAACTTGTTTAAATAATAAACAAGGTTATCAGTGGAGCTTTCCAACCCACTTGGAGTCTGCTCCAGTTACTCACTCTTGAAAATCACCTTAGCATGAGTCATGCACCATAAATGATCATATTTGGTTGCATTTCTTATCTATTGTCAAAACGGGTCAAAGAGTCCTTTATTTGGATACCAATTGGTAATTAGTCTGACTTCCAAAGAGCATCCAATTCTTTTGCAAGTGACAAGAATTCCTCCATTTGAAAATGTCAAGTTATATATTAATGCATTCTGGTTTTATCAGGTGGTTTAGAATCAAAGAGGTTTTGTTATCAGGTAAGGTTATGGAAAAAGGTATTTTAAAAGTAACTTTGTATTGGATTTCTTTTAGGCTTGTGCTATTTTGTTTTCCAACTTTTGAGCCTGAGGGTCTGCATCATTTAATGGCAGTGTGAATCGAGGACCCTGCTCCCTGTCTGTGGCTACACTGGCTGCAGGCACCAAAACTTATGCATCTGTAGTGAAATTGGGTCCAGAGTGTAGCTACAAGATGCCTTCTGGGTGACTGACCAGGAATTCAATCACAGCACATTCATTTCAAAAATCCCTTTCATGTATCATTTAAAAGCAGCCTGCATACTTAAATTTGCATATCTCTGACCCTGGATTTTGGAAACCAAAGAGAGAAACAGATTTATGTTTAGTTTTCAGGATGATGGGAGACAACAAACTGGAGGCATTTACTTACCTACTGGGTAGACTCTTATGAAAGATTCTGAACTGGCAGTTTCATAACGTAAGACTACCCCACAAAACTCCGGAGTAAGAGGAATGAGACTAACATCTATAGGGTATTTAACATCCTCCAAAGTGTATTAGTATTTAATGGTCAGATAGGCTCTTAATTGTGCTTTCTGGTGAGGGGACACTGATTCTTCTGTATCAGCATGTGCAGAGATTACTCTGGCTCTCCTTTTACATGGACACACTAAGGCAATGGTGGTGCTGCTCGGCATATTCCCCAGTCTCAGAAAGAGGGCAATATAGCAGGTGCAATGCTCTTCATTTTCCCCATGCTTCAATGTGTGTCCCAGGTTTCTGTTAACCCAAACGTGCATACGGCATGGAGACAGGAGGGATATAGGCAACTGCAGGGGCTTTTAGCATTGTCTTAAATGCATAATCTTAAGCAAATTATTTGTTAAATATTTTATATTATTTGCCTTCTCAGTTTTTCTTCTGAATATTGGGCAAAAGCTAACAGTACACATATCAGAGGTTTTCATGAGAACTAAATGAGTATATTTGTGTTGGGTACCTGGGATACAATCCACATTTGGTCACTGAGCTGCACAGTGGACTGGATGGGAACAAGACACACCCATTCTTCCTTTAAGGTGCCAAGCTCTGAGGATATATCAAATGTGGTTCCTCTTTTCACAACACTTAAATTCTGGTGAAGGAGGCAGATAACTAAATCAAAGACCAATGAAGTGTCTGGAAGGTAAAAAGTGGAGAGATGAGCTAAAGAATGAAGGACCAAGTGGGAGTTGGAGATCCTTTTATTACAGGATGTGAAAGACCAGACTTCCAAATAAGGGGAAGAGTAATCCAAGTAGAGAGAATAGCATGAGTGAGAGCCATGGAGGAGGAAAGAACCCGGCAAATTTGAGAAGCAGAGGGTTGATGAGTTGGAGCCTGAGTTGGGGGGAGAGCCCATGGCAAAAAGTTAACATTTTGCTCTGTGTATCAAGGGAAGCTACAGAAGATTTTGAAGCTAAGGAGTAACATGGTTTTATATAAATTCTATAAGTTTGATGTACAAATTTTATTTGATTCTATTAAATTGTGTGAAAATATCTATTACATATAGCTAAACACACACGGATTTAAAGAAAATATGGGCTGCCATGTTGGGGGAGAACTGTGTAACAAATGGAATGATTACAGTAGAGACACAAATAGGAGGAGGAGAGACTGGCTGGCAGTGACTTGAATGAGGAGAAGGAACTACCATCCGAAGTGACCTTGAAGAGGGTTCTGCTCCTGGATATACAAGGTGTCTGGAAAACTGGGCTTCACTCACTGATGTGTACTTTGCAGAGGCGACATGGGAGTTCCCTAACATGGCCCACATTTAATGTATGGATCTCTGAAATCTACACAGGCACGTGATGTGGGGGCAGGAGATGGTGCTAGAATATAGTACAGACCCCACTTAGGTGACCTTGGGAAATCCAAACCACAGGGAAGTTTCTGAGATGTGTGTACTGTGATCTGCACCCAAGTAGAATCCTTTGCCTCAGTGTCACCAAGAGAACTTAACTTCTATTTTCCATAAGTTTTCAAGGCAAAAAACAATCCCTCCATGCTCCCCAGGGGCTCACTGAGGAGTCACAGGTGAATGTTCAAGTGAAAATGACCAAAGAAAGACATGAAATACCACCCACAGCATCACAGACCCATCCAAATATGGATCTTGGTGTTGTGACACTGTTCCTGGGTGGATGTGCTAACACCACAGCTCTGTTTGAATAATCTTTCTGCCTGGTAGGCGACCCCTACTTCTTGATATTAACCTCAGTGATATCTGCTTTCTCTGTAATTACACCAGCATTCTCTTTGGATTTGAGGTTTATAATGGTCAGATGACTGAAATTCCCAATGACTACCCCCCAAAGTCCAACCTACAGCAGCAAAAGAACACCAAGGACTAGATCAGAGGAGATGGGTTCATGTCCTGGCTTTTGTCACTGATCAGTCTGTGATTACAGGCAAGAACTCTTATCCTTTGAATTGGTTGCCTCTTGGTTAAGAGTTATTAACACCTGCCTCAAAGGTTTGTCACAAGGGTTAAGATGCACGTTAAAGTATTTTATCAAAATTCATAAAATACAAGGACGACACTATCACCAAATAATATTAAATATTTACATGTCATGTAATATTTAAATATTTTCATTTACTGTATTTAGTCAGATAATTAATGAAGTACCCATTAAGTTGCTTTGGATGTGAGGATCCCCCAGAAGCTTATGTGTGAGACAATGCAATAAGGTTCAGAGAAGAAATGATTTGGTTATGAAAGTCTTAACCCAGTGAATCAATCACCCGATGGGATTAATTGAATGGTTACTGAAGGCAGAAGGGTGTGGTTGGAGGAGGTGTGGCTTTGGGGGCATGGATATGGGGTATATAACCTGTATCTGGTGAGTGAAGCCTCTCTGCTTCCTGAACACACATGTGAGCTACTTCCCTCGGCCATGCTCTTCTGCCATGTGGTTCTACCTCACCTCGAGCCCTGAGGAATGGAGCCAGCTGTCTATGGACTGAGACCTCTGAAACCATGAGCCCTCAAATAAACGTTTCCTCCTCTACAGCTGTTCTCCTCAGGTCCTTTAGTCACAGCAGCAAAAAAAGGTCACTAAAACAGTTGGCTTCGTGAGACACCAAAAACCTTGTCTGATTTTTGCTCATCCTGAATCCTCAGCATCTAAAAAAACTACCAGCACATAGGAAGAGCTCCATGTCTCCGTGCTTAATGAAAGGAAGGAAGAATGAACAACAAAAGATCACCCTAGAGAAGGGATGGTCAGTGCTTTAAGGAAGACAAAGAATGTGGCTCTCATTTTATAGGCATGGATTCTGAGCAACAGGAAGACTTAATGTGTCTTAGACTGACACTCACTCACTCACTCACTCTCTCTCCCCCCTCCCTCCCTCCCTCCTTTTTCTTTCAGTGATGGGATTGAACCCAGGACTTCTGCATGCTAAGTAAGCACTCTTCTACCTCTGAGTTATGTCTCCAGCACCTCCTAATCCTGGCTTTCGACCCCTATTGTTTGTCTGTTTTTTTTTTTTTTTTTTGGTACTAGGGATTGAACTCAGGAGAACTTGATCACTGAGCCACATCCCCAGCCTTATTTTGTATTTTACTTAGAGACAGGGTTTCACTGAGTTGCTCAGTGCCTCACTTTTGCTAAGGCTGTTTTTGAACTCATGATCCTCCTGCCTCAGCCTCCCCAGCCAGAGTTTGTCTACTTCTGATTCCTGCCCTCTCCTACATGGAATTTCTTTTTTTTCCCCCAATAAAATTAAAGCTTAATGCTTCCCTAATGCAGTCTTTCAGTCTTTTCCTTAAGCCATCTGCTCTTTTATCTGCCAAAACTTATTGATTTTATTTGAAAACTTTTAATTAGATGCTTCCAGGCAGTGGCTGAGTTAAGTTTAGAAGCTTTGAGCTTGTCTCATGCTTGGCAGCTGCTGTAAGGCAATAAGGCTTATGATTTAGGTTTATCATTATCTCCATGTTGATGTCATTTTCTTTTCCTTTGGTATTGCACTGTTCCAGGAAGTTACATAAGGCTTAAGAACCAAACTAATATTGCTTCTTAGAAATGACCTTTCAGGGAATTTTCTTATGTGATCATATACTGGTAAAGCTATGTGAATAAGTAATAAACTTCTCTTCTACCTCATCTTTTATCCAAGGATAAAGATACTGAAAGCTTTACAAACATTAATTAAGCCAACTTCATAACACTTCAGGAAAAGGGAGTTATTGACTGCACAAAACTAAAACTGAATATAAAAGCATATGAATGATAAATTTAGGATCAGCCAATCAGCAAGAGCACTCTTGTTCTATCACAGAACTGTCCCCATCTTCCCCAAAACTCCCCTGTAGGCTAGAGAAATTCTTACGCATCCTATGCAACCCTGCTCATGCCTCTAGAAAGTTCCTCTTACCGTAACCCCTTCCACATTGAATCAGGTGTTTCTTTTTCTTTCTCAATCCCAGCATCCTTTGCATGAATTTATAATCCTTATTAAAAAGCTTTGCAGTTTGTTTTCTTAGTTTTCTCCCTTCCTAGACTTCAATTTACTCAGCAAAAGCACTTATTTTTCTTACTTATTTTGGTGTCCCCTGAATCTATGTAGCAGATATTCAATACATGTTTAAATTGGACAGGATGCTTTCTTTAGTCATCAAAGCACACGTTCTAGAACATGGCCAGAAATCCCTTAGTTTACAATTCAAATTGACAACCACTGCCACCAAAAATCTTAAGTGTCTGTGTGCCCTGCAGCGTGTTAGAAAGTGACTGGATGGGAGGAAATGACTCTCTGCTCTCTGGCAACCTATAGTCTGATTGGAAAAGACAGGCAAAAATTACAGGGAAAGGTTTTTCTCAACCCAATCTGGTCCAATTTCTCCATATAGTACACAGACTAAGACGCAGAAGAACTCATGTTAATACTGATCCAGATCACACTGAGTAATATAGCACGTACTTTGTTTGCCTTATAGGTCTTACAATATTTAGTTCTACAAACAGTGCTTGGACCTTTGGTGCTCGCCATATTCATATTACTATACAGTAACACACATTCATCAAGTTTCCACATGGGATGCTCTCTCTGATTGGCAAGTCCATTTCTGTCTGGCTCTTTTTTCTCATTCATTTAGAGAGAGGGCAAAGGAACAGAACTGACAGAGAGTTATGATATTATAATTATTCTGAATCCACTTGGATGCATATAGAAAAGCAAAATTGTCAATTCCAGTGCTTAAGCTATTGTTAATAATTATTGAGGTAAGTCTATCAGTTACTATAGTGTACAAATGGTACTTTATAATACTATATTTCTGATTGCTGTCCCAGAACATGACTTAGAAGGCAATAAGTGCAGCCAGGGTTTTTAGATAACTTTCGGGTAACAGGAAAAGCATTTTTTTTTAAAGCTTACAAACCCTTTGTATATTATATAAAAATTAAATGAGATAATTGCTACAAAGCATTTAGCACAGCATGCAATACACAGAAAACACCCAATAAATTCAGCTTTGTGTAGTAATAACAACATCCGTAATTACTATTTATTGAGTGCTTATTATGTGCTAGGAACTATGCCAAATGCTTTATATGTACCCTGTTGATATTTCTAGAAACTCTAAGTTTTGTTTTGCTTTTGTGGTACTAGGGATCAAACTCATGGCCTTGAGCATGCTAGGCAAGCACTCTACCATTGACTCTCATACCCAGTCCTATAATGAACTGTTTTAACCCTTATTTTACAGATGAAGGAATTGAAATACATGGCATTTATGAAATCGTCACTAGGTTGTATTGCTACCGAACAGAGCCTGTATGCCTCAGAGTTAAATAAGCTATCCTGCCTTTACTTGAGCAAATAAACAGTGTTTCTTAAGTGTCTGTGTGCCCTGCAGCCTGTTAGAAAGTGACTGGATGGGAGGAAATGACTCTCTGCTCTCTGGCAACCAGCCTATAGTCTGATTGGAAAACACAGGCAAGATACCCAAGTGAAAGATAAGAGGTGATAATCTCTCAGCTCAACAATTTAAACCAAATATGCTTTGGGCTAAAGGAGGAAGCAACTGGGGACCAGGCATAGTCAGGAAAGACTGCAGAACACCAGCTGTGCCGGGAATCACATGACCTGCATAACCTCCTGTGACTTTGTCAGTGAGGGATGCATTGGATATTCCTGGGAGGGGGCGTTTGCAGTCTTCACTTGTCCTATCTTTAATACACAAACTTGGGGAAATTACTGTTGAAACTGGTCATAGTTACCAATGCACATATTTAAAGTGCTGTAACTGAGAGTCTGTATTCCATAGTCAGATGGCCTGGGTTCAAATTGTGGCCATATCTAGTCTCAGTTGTTGAATCTCAGTTGTTTGAATCTCAGTTGTTCCATCCATAAAATGGGAAATAATAACTACAGTAATCAGAAAATGTATATACAGTCCCTGAGTATACAAGTACCCTGCTGTGTAACAAAGGTTCAATGTGTGAGAGTGTTAGTAGTGTTTTCCTCTCTGGATAGGGAGAAAAAAGGTGGAGAATCATAATAGGTATGTCAGAGAGCCAACTGCTGTGTGCTCTCTGCAGAGTTTGTGCTGGAACTGTGGCAGGGAAGGGGGAAGGATGAACAGACAATCTCTACATTTCCAATTTATCTTGGATCCAAGCCTTCAGTCTTATTCCTAAACCTTCCAACCTAAAGACCTCATATGCAGATGACATTTCATAAACAGCTGTGAAGCCAAATGGCCACTTAAACATAATAGAATGCTATGATTACATACAACAAGCTCTTGGGACTGGTGGAATTCCTTGAATGGATAAAATATTACAGAAAAAAAGTTAGTGATGTTGGCTAAAACACAAGAACAGTGCAGGATGTAGAATAATCTTTCACATGAGGGATTCTAAGAAGAGACAATAGGCATTCATGAAGATCAATGGTCAGCCAATTCCTGAATTTACTGAAGCATTCAATGGATCCCTCAGTTTTCCCATCTATTGAACAGAAATAAAAGTGGTTCTGAAAGCTCCATAAGGCAGTTGTGAGGATTGAGATTGTGGATATAAAGCACTCAGCAGAGTAGCAGGCCCAAAATTAGTACTCGGCACTCACTGCTCTTACCATTTCAGGTGCTGTGCTAAGATTTGGAGTTACAGAGAAGAATGAAATACATAAGCATTCTCATGATAGCTTTTGATCATGGTTTCTTGTATGCCTACACACTCTTTGGGAACAGAGTTCTGGTTTGGTCCATTCTACTTATCTCCATATGCCCAGAGATAGGTACCATATGTACTTAGCATGACTTGAATGAATGAATACATGTGCCCAATCCTTGTGTCTAAGAAACTCACATAAAGGAAGAGAGAGGCACAAAGGACTATAACGCAGTGTAATTGCTGTGGTCAAGGGCCTCTGGGTTCTCAGCATCATTGTTCTGGACACAAACCAGACCACGTCCTGGTCTGCCCAGCTTTAGGCTGGGAGTAATAAGTACCATGTGTAGAAGATCACCAACATCTGACTACAGTCACTTAGAACTCTCTAGCTGAGCCTCTGTCATTTGGCTAATGTGCCCCACATGTCAGCAGAGTGACCTGTGACCCTCCTGGCCCCAGGAGCAGCTCTGTGAGCCTGTTTTGTTAGATTTCTGCCTGGAGCACTTGGCCGTAACAGAATGGAGAAGGGGAAAAAAAAAAAAAATCAATACAACCTGAACCTAACGCACACTTAAAACATCAACCTTCAACTCTGGAATCACACCCTGTCACTGACATCCAAAGTGCTTTTGCTCTATGACCTGTTCAAAGTCTAGTAAGCAAACATGAAGGGGGAAATGGAAATGGCTCCAGGGCACAGACAGGGATAAGTGCTATATTATAAATGGGAACACACACTGGGACCGATTACCAGAGTGGTGGAATGGAACGTTGCCCGTTCGCGTGCCAGCTGGGGATCCTGGGGTATATTTCTCAACCTCTCTGAGCCTCAGGTTTCTTATTTGGCAATAACAACAACAATAATTTAACCCAAGAATGGTAAGGTTGTTTTGGCAATTTGTTAAGCATTAACACACATTGCACACTGACTCTTGGTTGATAGCCTGACCCTCGGCTGATGTTCAATAAGTGGCCATTTCTTAGGACAGCTTTTCTGCTGCTCAGAAGGAAATAAGCAAGACAACATGCAGTAAAAAAATAGCTGACCAGCCACACAAATAAATACAAGCTATGAACAACTTAGGTCTCCCACAATTCTGTTCAAAGAATATTTACTAGCCACCTCTCCCGTGCCACACACTGTGTTAAGGAATGGGGACGCAAAAATGAGATGAAGGCAAGGGCCCTTTTAAGAGTATAAGCAATTTTAATATAATTCTTGAGCCAGCCTTCACAGAAAAGTAGGAATGTAAGAGGTGGAAAAAGGCAGAGAGGAGCAGCCAACTCAGTGGAGAAGATGGGACCTGATTAGTTGGAAGGACACGCAACGGTGCGGGGAGGAACATTCAGGTGGGCTGTAGCCACCTGAGGCTGGTGCAGAGGCAGCTACCGGAGGACAAAAACCTTGTGGGTCCACTTTGAGGAAATCTGCCTTGAGCAGATGGGAGCCACTGAAGGTTTTTAAGTAGGGTCCGATGTGCTTTAGGACACATCACTTGGGCTTTAGGGTAGAAAGGGAAAAGCCACTGTTCCATGAAAGTATTTATGGTGCAATTTCTTCATTCCTTTGCAACCCAAGAAAATATGCAAGTATATCTATAGCCTCTTCCGGGTGGCCCAGCGTAGTAATTCTATGACCACGTATGTCTTCTAGACACTGAACCCTTCCCTCATGGATGGACTATTTCAAGCAAGCACCCATCTCTCAGTTCTTGTGCTCCATGTTCCTCGAGTGGCTGTCCCTCGATTACACACTTGTCTACTTCTGCTGTGCCTGCAAGATGGAGCTCATCACTCTGCATTATGCGCCCCCCGACTCATTTATGCTCAACCTCAATGGGAAGCTCAGAGGTTCCAGCCCTTTTGGTGTCTGGTACAGTTAACTGAAGTGTTTCGAATCCCAAGAGGTGATCAACCCTGTCATCAGCTGCAAGGTATCTGTCTCTGTGGATCATTGCCTCCCCTCTAAAGAAAGAGGACATGTGTATATACTCCATCCTGTCTAAATCATTCTGGTAGATCTTCCTAAATATTACTGACATTAAGCTTTTTTTATTTAATCCACGTTTTTATTGCAGTACAATTAGAATTTTAATACCTAAGTTTATTTGCCACTCATTGCTTCAGAAAGAGTTCAAATGGCCAATGATTCAACTCTTGAAGAAAATGCATAATTGGGGCTGGGAATGTGGCTCAGCAGTAGCTGAGCCTGGTATGTGTGAGACACTGGGTTTGATTCTCAGCACCACATATAAATAAAGGAAATCAAGGTCTATCAACAACTAAAAAAAAAAAAATCCTACGAGAATACCTTTAAAAAATGCATAACTATAAATAGAAGTTTTAGAGGAATAAGTAGATTTTATAAGAAGTATGTCATATATACTTTTATACAAATTTAATTTTATACAAATTTAAATTATTAAGCTCCAAGTCAATGAAAAGAACTTTTAAAAGCTGTTGAAAATTTAGAACCAATTTTTAAATGGTCACTGTAGTTTAGTCAGCTTTTTTGCTACTGTGACCATAGAATTGACAGGAACATTTTTCGCCCCCTGGACACTTAACCACTGAGCCACATTCCCAGCTGTCTTTTGTGTTTTGTTAGAACAAGGTTTTGCTGAGTTGCTTAGGACCTAGCTAAGTTGCTGAGGCTGGCTTTGAACTCGCAATCCTCCTGTCTCAGTCTTCACAGCTGCTGGGATTACAGGTGTGCGCCATGGCACCCAGCTACAATAATCATCTCAGTCCATAGATGGCCAACCTCATACTTCTGGGCCCAAGCTCAGGCAGAACACCCAGGCAGAAGGCATGGCAGAGGAAAGCTGCTCAGGACATGACTGACAACCAGGGAGCAGAGAGAGAACTCTGTAGCTCAGGAACAAAATACAAACCCCCAAAGCATGTTCCCAATGACCCACCTCCTCTAGCTAGCCTCATCCTACCTGCCTGTAGTTATCACACGGTTAATCTATGTAAGTGGAGTCGTGCATTGATTCAGGTAAGGCTCCCATAACCCAATCATTTCACCTCTAAACTTTCTTACATAGTCTAACTTGTGAGTTTTGGGGGGACACCTCCTACCTAAACCATGACAGTCACTAAGAAACAAAGTCATAAGTAATAACTATATTTCACAGTAATGAATCTAAAAACATGGTTTTCCAGAATATCTGAATGCTTTCACATACCTTAGCTAGAGTGAGCACAGACAGTTCACATCTAGGCATCGTGTTCTGAGTTCACACATCATACAGGGAGTGGGATAATTTTTAGTTACTACCATTCTTGTAAAAAGGCTTAACGGTGTAAAAGAAATTATGAAAATCTGTTCTTTTTTCCACATTCCTTGGAGACTTGAAGTCAAGCTTATACTTGAAGAATGGTACCCAGAACATGGACAGAACTGCATACTATAAGTGACCCCAAACCTTTATGGTGGCACCTAATTTCTTACTTAATGACATTTAAAATGACACTATATATTGTGGAAAAGTAGCTGAATCACACCCAACTTGCAAACCTCGAGACCACACATTCTTCCTGTGCATCCACTTTGCTGGCTCTTTTGCTTTAATCCCGATTCCTCCAGCACTGCATGTGTTATTTTTAGAACTTGGTTCCCTCATCAGATTTATAGAGAAGACAGTTAATTTATGTTTTGCATCACAGGAAGTGCTTGGAATAAACTTGACATCGTAGGACATTTTGAATTTAGACAAAGAAACCCATTAGTTCTCTCAAACAGCCACCAGAGAGACTTTACTTATGTCACCCTCACACAGAAGGGGCTTCAATTGGATCACCACCTCCCGTGTCAGTCACTTTCAAGTATGGCAGAGTCACTCTGGGAAAACGTTCAGCTGTTTTGGACAGATCTTCTTAGACTCTCATTTCTGATAATCTGAGATGGGGGTACCTAAATGTATTCTTCTCAAGGAAAATTAAAAAAAAAATTATCATTAATAATTAATTGAGGAAAAACAGAGAAAGAGCTGGTAACATCTTGTGTGAAATCCTCATGATAATTCATGCACTGTGTTACTAGCTTAAATTCATAGGATGCCTTTGCTGGTTCTTTCTGCTCCTGAAAAGTTGTTAGACCACATATTTAGTAGTCTTTGATGTATTTTGCCAGTGGTAAAGCGTCAAATTTCACTTTGCCTTCCAAATTTCATTCCACTATTTTTAGGGTTAGACAAGATGATGGGGGAAGAAAAAAAGATAACGTCAGAGAGGAAACAACCATTTTCCAGAGATATCACTCCCTATAATAGTCTACCCCAGACACAGTAGGAAGAACTGTGACTAAACCCCTGAAAGAGAAGCAGGTGGGGTTGGGGCAACACTGTAGGGAGCTGAAAAGAACCAAATTAACATCTGACTTAAAAGGTAGGAAACACTAAATGTCTTCTAACAACAATAACAGCTATTAATACAGCTTATATTGTCCTAAGGACTTTGCCTGAATAACTATTAAATCTCATACGCGTTTCATTAGGCCAATTCTGCTATTTTCAAATGAGAAAACAGTTCATTCCTCAGTTACATATACAGTAAGTCCCTGTGTCAACTTCCACAGCAAAAATTCCTGCACTCCCTCCCCACCGCCCCAAGCACCAAGAATCGTCAGCAGGCGCAGGATCAGCACACAGTATCTTGGGTAGTGTTCTCGAGTTTCTCCTTGTCTATGTCTCAACTTCACTAAATGTTTAGGTCTGGGGGAAAATCACAAAAGAGCCATACTGGAGAGTGTATTGAAATGTCTCCTGTTCTTCAAAGCTAAAACCCACCCCTCGTCTTACCTGTTCAAGGAATTCAAGATTTTATAGCCACATCAATCACTTACTCTATAAACACATTTCCCTGAATTCATTTTGGCCTGGGATAGCAGTCTGGGGTGCAAAATGCTAGTGGCATATATTCCTAGGACTCTTGCCAGCTTCGGCTAGGCCATGACTGCTCCACAGCTCATTCTCTCTTGGGACAGGTGACTCTTCCAGTAAGAAGGTCTGGGGTTTCTAACATGTTCCCTCCTGTTGAGGTCGATGGGAGGCCAGTATTTTGGAAACCATGGATGCTTGAACTACTACTCCAACATATGCGTGCGTGTGTGTGTGTGTGTGTGTGTGTGTGTGTGTGTGTGTGTGTGTGGTGTTTTAAATACACTTGTGCTTTTTCAGCAGTTTGAGGTTTATAGCAAAATTGAGCAGAAGCTCTACAGATTTCCCCTATACCTAACACCTCCACACATGCATTTCCTCCATCAGAGTGGTTTATTTCTTACAGCTGATAAACCTGCTCTGACAGCATCATTATTACCCAGGGTTTGCAGTTCCACTTCGGGGCTCACTCTTGGAGCCATTCATGCTATGGATTTGGATAAATGCACAATGGCATGCATCATCACCACAAAGTGGCACACACACAGTAGTCCTACTATCTTGGAAATCATTTTAACTCTACCTCCTTCCCCTCTTAACCCTGGCCAACCACTGATCTTTTTACTATCTCTATAGTTTTGCCTCTTCTGGAGATGAATGTTTTCTGAAACATTAATTACCTAAGGTACTCATTTAAAAATATCTTAGAGATTTGCAACAAATAATCCATTTTAAAGATTCTGAAATCCAGGCACAGTGGTACATGCCTGTAATCCCAGCAGCTCAAGAAGCTGAGGCAGAAAGATTGTGCATTCAAAGCCAGCCTCAGCAATTTAGTGAGGCCCTAAGCAACCTGTGAGAAAACAAAAAGGACTGGGGATGTGGTTCAGTGGTTAAGTTCTCCTGGGTTCAATCCCCACTACCCCCTCCCCTCCCGAAAAAGGACTCTGAAAAGCCCAGCAGTTAGCTACAAACGAAATTGGGAACCAGTACCTAACGCTTTCCAGACATTTTTGGGGTGTGGAGCAGTTCTGGCTTCATTTCCTCCTTTTGACCTCTTCCAGCATCTCCTGCTGACCTCCTCTCACACAGGCCTTCTGTTGTGACCTCCAAATCCTGTCTCTCCATGCAGTTCCTGTCGACTTTCTATTCTTTTCTCTCAACAGAGTGATCTCTTTAAAACACAAGTGCATCTCATCCTTTCTCTGGTCAGTATTCTCAGTGGCTTTCCACTGCATGAAGATAAAATCCAGATTCTTTCCCACAGTCCCTAAGGTCTGTTAGCCTCTGAGGTTGAGCCCACCCCTCCAACTTCCACTCTTTAGAAGACAATTATTTTATTTTGATACTAGGGATTGGACTAGGGGACACTCAACCACTGAGCCACATCCCCAGCCCTATTTTGTATTTTATTTAGAGAAAGGGTCTCACTGAGTTGCTTAGTATCTCACCTTTGCTGAGGCTGGCTTTGAACTCACGATCCTTCTATCTCAGCCTCCTGAGCAACAGGCATGTGCCACCATGCCCAGCTAAGTAAATTTTTAAGGGAAACTGTAAAGTGAATTTTTGTTTATTTAACCTTTTTTTAATGCCTCACTGGCCTCAAATAAATCAGGTCATTCCTGTTTCTGGACACTTGCTGTTGCCTCTGCCTATGGTTTCTGAGGCTTTTTTTTTTTTTAATAGCTCCATATCTTTCAGGTATCAGTTTAGCATTTACCTCTCTTTTCTTCAGACAAAATTTTCATAACCATATAAAGCAGCAAGACTCTCCCCCACAAACTTGCAAAGTGTGGTTCCCCAGACCAAGAGAATCGGCAACACCCAGGTACTTATTAGAACTGCAAGTTCTCAGGCCCCACCCCAGACCTGCTGAGTCAGAAACTCTGGGCCCAGTGACCTGTATAGCTTATTCAGTGATTCTGATACATACTAAAGTTTGCACTGTTCTCTAGTTTGCATTTCCTGCATGTGTATCACAAACTTATTTCTTCTTTGTTTATTTAACCTGTTGTATGTAACTCCCTCATTAGACTCATAGCAGCTAAAGACAGAACCTATGTCTGCACTCCCTGCCACGCAAGATCACAACTGAGACTGGTACTTACTGGATGAACCAATGACATGGAACACACCTTGGGAAAAATTGCTTTAAACTATCAAAAGCATTAAAATATACATGTCTTTGACCTAGTTATTCTAGTTCAGAAAATTAATTCTAAGAAAATAGCCAGGGATATGCACGTAGATTTGTCAAAAGGATTTTTGATAGTATTGTTTATACTAGGAAAAAAAAAAAGGCAAAACCAAAAAAAAAAAAAATCCAGAAGCATTCTAGAAGAATGGACAATAATTTTCAAAGTATCTTAGCTATAGAACACAAAAAAACTTGTCATTTAAAAGAATTATTAATGATAGGAAATGGTTCACAATATACTAGTTTTTGTTTGTTTTACTATTAATAGTTAAAAAATTATTCTAAAAAAACTACTTAAGTAAAAAACTGTATGGTACAGTTTTTAATTCTACATAAAAATAGAAATATACTTAATTATACTGAAAAAGTGCATACTACAACATTAACAGAAGTTTCTAAGGTGGTGTGATAACAGATAACTAAACTTTTCTCCTTTCAAGCTTCTCTGTATGTTCAGATTTTCTATACCATGCTACTTTAATTAGAGAAACACATTAAGGGCAATGGGTCAGAGTTAAGCAAGTAAATCTGCTATGTGGAGCGGACAGTATCAATGCAGAGTGTCATGTGAGCTGGGACATGAGAAGGCGTGGGAGCTGGTGTCAGGAGAGGCATCAGCAGAGGCAGGACATAGGCAAGCCTAGCGTGTGTGAGGGAAGAGGTGTAGCTCAGGGAGGCTGTGGGGGATTTGCAGCTCTCTGTAATTTAGCCTACAGACCTGTTTATCTTCTCAAAAGGAAATAAAGCTCCACATGGGCAGTGGCATTCTTTATTAACCAAAATCAGAATTTACTTATGCATGATGGGCCATCCATGCTCCAAAGGGCTCTCTTCTAAGCATTTTGAAAAGCCACAGACAGCTTCCTGTTGCATAAAGGGTAATACAAATAAATGGAAACCATAGCAAGGTTTCACTGTGGTTGGATTATGATGAGATAGCATCAGATGGAAGAGGAAGGAGGAGGACATTAAAAGACATCCTCCTATCTTAGACCTAAAGCTCCCAGTGCCAGAACTCTAGAAGCTCGCCTAATCCCATGGTCTGGCTCTCATCAATGGCCCAGAAGACAGAATGAACAGTAAAACACCTCTTTGATGCTTGCTCGTCGCTCAGCACTAACACAGAAATTTCAAAGGCCATGATAAGTGGCTTGACAACCTGGAGACAGATGATAAGGTCTCAGCTTCTGATCACTAAACACAATAAATCCCTTGTGAACAGGTGCTACTAATTTTTTAAAAATCCATCTTGTGCTGTCAATCATTTTCAGGTCAATTACATGTGAGCCTCTTGACCCGAGGCATACTCATATTTAGCTAAAATCCAGTGGAATATAAATTTTGAGGAGGAGACATGTGGTTTAAATAGAGGGGATTTTCCCTGGGGATGATTTATATGAGGGGTAGAAACTCAAATGTCAATTGAACAGTGGCAGATAATGAGTTGCCAACCAAAATCTATTCTCCCCTTCTTCAATAGGGGTAAAGTTTTAGCAGAGCACATCGTTAGGCAATAACAACATTTCCAGCTTCCCTTGTTTTGGCGAAGGGCTAAACTTTTTTTACCCCCATTTTTCTTGGAAACACAGCTCATCTGTATTTCCCAGTCCCACCTGTAGTTAAGAAAGGTCTTGTGACTGTTCTAGCCAATAGGATGACCTCAGATCCTGGCTCACCCACAGAAAATCTTCCAAGCTAAACTCTTCATTCCCACTTGCCAGGAGAAAAGAAAGGAATCCAAAAACCTCCAGGAGATGACGTGCACAGTCATTTACATGGGTGTCAACTGCAGCACTGTTCCTCAGAGTGGAAAACTGGAAACAACCTGACTCACGCCCATAGACAAGACATTAAGTAAATTCTGGATTATCCATACTATAAAATACCATGTGATTTTTTTAAAAAGGATAAAAGAGTATACATGTGCTGTCATGGAAACCTGCAAAAACTGTTACTGAATACAAGAGCAAATTGCAAGATAATTTATCCCCTAACACAGCAAACATTTATTGTTCTAGGCACTGGGAATAAAGTGGTGAACAATGCAGACAAAAGCCCTCGCCAATAAGGAATCTACCTGCATATAAAATATGTTTTAAAATCCTAAAACCTATTTTGGGGACTACTGAGGATTTAAACCATGCACAATTTACCACTGAGCTACATCCCCAGCGCCCCCCCCCCACCTTTTTTTTGGATAGGGTCTCACTAAATTGCTGAGGCTGGTCTCAGACTCGTGATCCTCCTGCCTCAGCCTCCAGAGCAGCTGGGATTATAGACATGCACCACTATGCCCAGCTTTCTTAAAACTACATATTAATAATATACATATATTTCTAAATACAGAAAGAAGATCCAGAAGAACACCCACAGTCTTTTCATGATGGCGAGTGGCACCAAAGAGAGGATGATAATTTTTTAACCTATATTCTTCTATGTTATTTGACTTATTTTCATGGGGATGCCTTTGTGCATTTGAATTCTTTTTATTGGAATGTAATGAAATGCCTGGGGTAGTGCTGGGATAGTGCAAGGCCAAGCACTGGGCTTCTTTCCCCAGGCAGAGCCTGCCATCTGCTTTACTCACTCACACCCATAAGTAAGATTTCTTTTGATTCAGTGTTTCTGTGACAACAAAAGTTTAGAACAACCAACCTTGCTCATAATCAGAAAATTAAAATACAGAAAGGAACAAGGATGAAAATCTCGTGTGGGCATTACACTAGACTAATCCCAGATCATTTAAGGGTTTTGATTGTCAACCTTTTTTTGTTATAGAGGCCTCTCTGCCTGTAAAGGACAAGATTTCAGCTTTTCAGATGTCAAATAACACTCAATAAACATCACAAATGAGTCCTGATGTGGAAAATGCATTTTCAAATAGAAGAGTTTTGTTTTATTTTATTTTAAAATTGTGTCAGCACCTAAAAGGCCCCTGTAATAGTGAAGATAAAGTTAATCCAGCTATGCATTTACCATAGTAAACCTCCAGAACAGAAACACATTACTTCCCTCTGATGGAATTTTAAATCAGTGGAAGGGATTAAACAGTATTATCCAGCGGATGGAGAGCAACTTGGAAAACACGATGGATTGTGGGAAATGGCCGCCAACCATTTGTGTTCCAGGAACTCTGTTTGGCCCTTCCATGATTAATATGTCTGATATCATTCTGGGGAGCTGGTATCTTTTTTTCCTTTAACTTTTCATTTCATCTTTTCAAAAGACCTGCACAAAGCCCAGGCAGGCTTCATGCTCTTTAAGACTGCAGTTTTATTATGATCTGGATTTGAATTAAGGCAGTGAAAATGGTCTCACGTGCCCACATTTCCCTTTTTAATATGTGGCGCTGACTAAGGAAACAGAGCACAGTCTCCCCATGTATTAGCACATCTACCAAAAGAAGGAATCATAACAGAACGGAACTACCAAAAAAAAAAAAAAAAAAAAAAAGTGCTGTCAGAACAGAGCGAGAGGACAACTAACACACAGATCCCAGAAGAAATCAAGGCTCACTTCTTCCTTCCTTTACCTTCCCTTTTAGCTTGCCTTCAAAGGCTTCAGGGTTTAGGTCGTTTCTCTTAAGTTTTGTTTTATACATATGAAATAAAGTAAAATGAATATCTATTGTAGATCAGATTGTCACCCCATCAATCCAGTTCTTCCTGAAACATTTTAACCTTAGAGGCCAATTTTTATTGCCAAGTTATGGAATCAACCTAAGCGTCCCTCAGTAGATGATTGGGTAAGGAAAATGTGGTGTGTGTATACACAATAGAGTTTTACTCAGCCATAAAGAAGAATGAAATTATGTCATTTGCTGGTAAATACATGGATCTGGAGAACAAAATGCTCAGTGAAATAAACCAGACTCAGAAAGTCAAGGGTCAAATGTTCTTTCTCGTATGCAGAAGCTAGACACACACACGGATTTTTTTTTTTTTTTTTTTAAGTAGGGGATCTCATGAAAATAGAAGGGAGAATGATGGAGTAGAGGTACGGCCTGAGGGGAAGGAAAGAGGGGAGTGAAAGGAGAAGAAAAAAAGAATGAGATTGACTAAACTATGTTTGAATCAAACTTTTATGTATAACTATAATGTGTCAAATAAAAAATAAACTAATATCTGGGCTCAGAGGTGCACACCTGTAATCCCAGCAACTTGGAAGGCTGAGGCAGAGAGATCACAAGTTCAAGGTCAGCCTCAGCAACTTAATGAGACCCTGTCTCAAATAAAATGAAAAGGATTGGGGATGTAGCTCAATGGTAGCAGGCCTTTGGTTCAATCTCCAGTACCAAAAAGTAAAATACATAAACAAATAAAAGTTAATTTTTTTAAAAAAGAAAGAGTATAAAAAAAATCTGGTGATGGGGGGAACTAAAACCAAACACACACACACCCACCCCTGAAAAATAAGCACATGGAAGATGATCATCATGAATCAATATGAAAAATGCAAATAAACACAATGTGGTACTATTTAACATCTATAAGGAGGGCTGTAACTTGGAAAAAAAAAAAGGAAAGTGTTGTCAAACATTTGGAAAGATTAGAATTCTTATGCATTCCTGGTGGGAATGTCACATGGCACATCCTCTTTGGAAAACAGTTTTAAATCAAAAAGTTAAATGTGAAATTAACAGATGGCCCAGCAATTCCACTGCTAGGCATACACCTCCAAGAATTGAAACATGGACTCAAAGAGATACCAGTACACCAATGTTTATGCAGCATCATTCATAATAGCCAAAGGTAGGAACCATCTAGTGTCCATCACCAGATGAGTGGAAAAACAAAATGGTGGTAAGCACATACAATGCAGTATTATTCAGCCATAAAAGGAAAGAAGTTTTGATACATGCTACAATGTGGAAGAACTTTGAAACTACTGTTCCAAGTGAATGAAGTCAGGTACAAAAGGATAATATTGTCAGATTTCACTTATGAAATATCTAGAATACATAAATTCATAGAGATAGAAAGCAGATTAAAGCTTACCAGGGAAGTGGGAAGGAGAAATGCACAGTTTTTACTTAATGGATAAAGAGTTTGTTTGTAATGATGAACATTTTTGGAAATAGTGGTGAAAATGACACAACACTGTGAATGTACTTAATATCATTGAATTTGACAGTTAAAAGTTGTCCACGTGAAAGTTTTATGTTACATATATTTTATGTATAAAATGGATTTTAAAAGTTTATAAATATCATTATTGACATTTGGAGTGGTGTAGTACTATTATATGTACATGCCACTACATTCACAAAACTATTCAGTTTTGTTCTACCCATTAGACAACAGAAAAAATGGCCTTTTCATATTGGAATTTAGGTATATTTTTGACTAATACAGACATAACAGATAAAATCTAATTGATTAAATTGCAGTTATATTCCATCTAAACATATTAACAAAAGTATATAAATGATTAAAAAAATAATGCAGGGATCATGGGAGGAATAGATGAACTCTAGATAGGGCAGAGGGGTGGGAGGGGAAGGGAGGGGGCATGGGATTATTAATGATGGTGAAATGTGATGATCATCATTATCCAAAGTACATGTATGAAGACATGAATTGGTGTGAATATACTATGTATACAACCAGAGATATGAAAAATTGTGCTCTATATGTGTAATAAGATTTTTAATGCATCCTGCTGTCATATATAAATTTTTAAAATTACATAAAAATTAATGCACTGCTGTGAGTGAATGACCTTATTGGCACTAAAGTTGTTCATGAATAACTGGATGATCACCCAGCTGGAAGATCCTAGAAGGAATTTTTACAAATGGCAAGGTAATGGACAAGATGGGGGTTCAAAGTCTTTTGCTATTTACCAGTTTAAGTTTCCACGTACAAAAAACTTCCCTTCTTTCTTAGGAGTGCTAGAACAGGAAGTTTGCCATCATCTAACGACAGTTTACTCTCCTGGTCTGATGATGTCTCTACTATATTCCTTGTGGTCAATATTCTGCCTGAAATTTCCATAGAACTTAATAGTCTTCATAAAGTATATCACCTTAGAGTAGGTCTTAAATATTCAGAAGATCCCTCTATGAAACAGTAATACAGAAAATATGTTCTCCTAGCCCTGTCTCCCCTGGAGTGTTTCCAAGGCAAATATTCAGGGATATGGCACCAAGGGGAAGATCCTAATAGAGATGTGAATGCCATTTCCACACAGTCTGTCAGCCTCAATAAGTAGCCCTCTCAGAAGCAATTTGAATAAAAATCATCATGGCTATTGTCAGTGTTGTCATTTCTTGATTTTTTTTTTTCCTCCTTAGGATTCTGCCTTATTCATTCTTGGACTTACTGATTGCCCACAGTACTATCCTCAGGCATTCAGTCAAGATTTCTCCAGTTGAATTTTCCCTCTTCCTAGATTTCCTATATCATGACTTTTCTATAACACAGAGGACTGTGAAGAAAGGAGATGGGACTGTGAGTCACACAAAGCTGGGGTGATTGGCAGAGTCATATGAATACGTAGCTGGGCCACAGAAGGCGTGTTTAAGTAATGATTTGGAAAACTCAGAATCTAATCAAACACATCTGTGCCTTATATTTTTCTACCTGCTGTCTTGCCTGAAATGAAGATGCTTAAATCCCCATTAGTGGGGTAGGGCCACCCATCTATGGAAAAACAGAGCTGGACTCCAATCTGTTCTGTGGGTCTTCAGAATGGCTACCAGCTGATCAGAAAACATTGAGTGTGGGGGATCCAGGATGGGGCAGGATGAACACAGCTGGCTGACACAGCAAGCAGTTAGGAACAGCAACAAAAATGCCATTTGATTCGTGGGCTGAGCCAATCCATGTGGAAAATCCCTCAAAGAGAGTATCTGGGAATGACATTTCAGCTCTGATTTTCCTAGTAAGTCTGCACCTTAAGCCAGAGACTCAAAAATAGCACTCTATCTAGATGGTGTCAACACAGTGACACTTGAGCCTCATCTCTTTAGTCTTTTGAGAGCAATTTTAGCTCTTCTGGAGATAACATGGAGACAGAAGGGGCTGCCTGCTGGAAACAGCCCCACGCTCACAGCTGGTTTCCAGGAAATGGATGACTCTGCTACTGGTTGACTCCTGGATTTCCTATCATGAGATCTGAACCCTGGGCCTGATGTACAGTGAGGCGTGCGATTGGCATTTGCAGAAACCTTGACATCCCACACTGCAGTTCGTGATTGGTGTCAGACAAAGGAGCATATTAAATGACTGCCAGCCCGATGATAAGGCCGGTTATTACCGAGGTGTAGCTTCCCCAGGTCTAAAAACTCATAGTAGTGCCACTGAAGCATGCCGGAGAGAAGATAAAATTTAATTAATAATTTCCTTAGAGGCCCACAGTCTATTAAAACTATGTTCCTTGCTGTTTTCTGTGATGACCTTATAGCTCATAAACATCATAGGTACACGTTGGTCATCGTCTCATCCCCAGGTTTAATTTATGGCTCAGGTTTCGCTGCATAATTAGCTAGACAGAAGCGAAGATTTTCAAGATGCTAGAAACACTGTAGGTTTCACATAAGGTAGGTGTGTGCCTCCCTCCCTTCTGTTCAGCCCAATGCCTGGAACAGAGTGTCATTTCCTAGATTAATAACACGCATTATGAATAAGGCTAGGGATGAAGGCAAAGTCTGTTTCTGACTTACAGGTGATAAATTTTGGTTTCTGCTAAAATTAGAGTCTGGATGCTCAATTAGATAGTTTTTCTTGTATTCCATAGAATAGCTCAATCTAATTGTTTTTAGAGCCATGCAATTTCAAGAAATGTTGTAGTATTGGGGGATTTCTTCACTAAAGTAAAATACTTGCTCCTTTAATAGACAACTTTAATTTATTTTGGACCTATTATGTGCCCAACACTTTGTAGAGTTGTGGGAGAAACAAATGTATAGTCTTAATTATCTCTGAGATCAGGGCCTCAAAATCTGGGAAGCAGTACATGTTTAATAAATTAAAAAATCTGTTAAAGGATACATGAATCAGTTAATTGACTTTGGGACATTCTATATTTTGAATGCTAAAAAATAAAGATAATATTTGTATAGTCAGAAAAAAATAACAATAAAATAGATTTAAAATGGCAGTCTCTATCTTCCAAAAATTGAGAACCAGTGAATGTTGAATGCCTCCCGTCAGACCCTTACTAGAAATACAGAGAATGTGGCAACAATTACTGCTTTAGTCTTTCAAGGCTGACTGTCCAATAGCAAAAGTGACCCCTCAACCTCTTGTCAGAATATGACCTAAACTCCAAGTATGACATATTCTTCCATTATTTTTGGACTATTCCCCTCCCCAAACTGGCTTTGTCTAGTGCCTGGCCAGAAGGGCATCTCAAGTTCTTGGTAAATGTATCATATAAAAAGAGAATCACTGTGCCTTTTGCTTTTGATTCCCCCTGATTACATGTTCTTCCCCCAAATGGCTGGCCCATGGAAATTCTCTCCCTACTTATTCTTCAGAGTCTACTTCAAGTACTACTTACAACATGGTACAGTTGTCCCTTGGTATCGACAGGGGATTGGTCCAGGACTCCCATGGATACCAAAATCGGTCAACAGTGTGGTATTTTCAAATTAACCTATACATATACTCCAGGATACTTCAAATCTCCAGATTATCAACAATGCCAAACACAATATAAACACTACTTAAATAGTGTGTGTTTACACTCTCTTGTTTAGAAAAATGACAAGAAAAATATGTGTATATATTCAGTACAGATGAAAACATTCCCCCCCCCCAATATTTTCAATCTGCAGTTGATTGAGTCTGTAGATGAGAAACACACAGATAATGAGGACTGACAGTGGTACATTGTTAGTGTCCATGTTTTTTTCATTCACTTACTTACTCGTGCACATATATCTCACCTCATTCTAAAATAGTAAAGGCAGCCCATAGTAAACTGGATGGAAAAAAAATGGTGAAAACCTGTGGTTTATTTAGGATACAGTCTTCAGTTTCAAAACAATCCACTTTCCTTCCAATTCTCATCCACATCCCAGGTGATGATGGTGATGGCAGTTAACACTGTTGGCAGAGCACTCATTTCCTCTGGACTGTGCTAACCTCTTCACATGTAATTATGTCACTTGCATACCAACACCACCATGGTGTAGGTTATTAGAATCCCTGTATTACAAGTAAGGAAACTAAGAGACAAAGCAAACTTGCTCCCAAACCACACACATAGTAATGGTATCAATGATATCAATCAGGTCCAAGTCAAAATCTTTGCTCTTAGCCAATGTCATCCTATCTCTCTCATAATGATTATAAACTGGCGTGCCTACTCAGCTACATCCTTCAAGGAGAAACTTCACCATCACATTTGCCTGTCTGATGCCAACTCCTCAAAATTGTGTAGTCATTCAATCATCTGAATATCTGCATGAACATCTGAAACTTAAGAAATATTGATCCTCAAACAAGCATTTCAGATCTTCTCTGAATGCTTGGCTCCATCTATACACTTAGATAAGATCCCCCCACGACTCCATGAAAATAGAATATAAGATATCTCAGCCAACAGCTAAGACAAAAATATTAGATAAAAAGTATATATTGTTTAATTGTTATCAGTGGAAAACCACATTTCCCTTTCAACCTGCCACAGTATTTCGTTGATTCAGAGCTGTCCTAATGTGATACTTTATGAAAACAGGCAAGGTGAGATACAACCAGATTACATTCAGTTGGGACTCAAAGGGAAAAGGAAGATATCATGAAGAAAATGAATTATGGGTCAGTCTAGTTACTTCATTACCCACTGCCATAATAGAATTAGAATTCTCCTGCAGCTATTGAAATTCTTACCACCATTCCTTCAAACCAAGAAAAAGATTCCATTCTGAACTCCTATACATTTGGAATATCTTGGGTTCTGTATTAATCTGAGATGCTCAGGATCCAAAACTTTTCACCAAGTGGCTCTCCTGTGGTTTACCTACCAACTTGTAAAGTTATGAAGTGCACAGGGATGGCTCACAGAAACTCATACTTGAGCCTGACTTAACTGGAAGAGTAAGGCAGTCCTCAGTTATTAGCAGATTTTTCTGTTTTTTCTTTTTTTCTCTCTTGACTTTACCTTCTTGCATAAACCACATCATAACAAAGGACAATGAGATTCTCCAAACCTACCACCTCTAGGATTTTCTTCTTTTCTACCCATTTTTTTTTTTAAAGAGTTGATCCATAGTTTTTTTTTTTTTTTGTATATGGGGACCTCCTTGGTTTCCAAACTACCCTCAGCTATTTCACTCTATCAGATGCCTAATTTTAAACTGAAGGATATGGGGCATGTGTGGGGGGGGGACAGGTGTAGAGACAGAGAAGGACGACTATGAATAGAAATGTGGATGTACCAATGTCATAGAATCATTTATAAATGTGGATTCCTTCAGCTTGCTGTCACATATTCTGAGCCAAATTCTATTTTTAGGAATTTCCCTCCCAAATATGCAAAATGTACATAGGTACACTAAGGGTTACTAAGACTATTAAAACAAAAGTCCAAGAATAAAGGTCACATTAAATAAATTAAGTTACCTTCATATGGTGAATTATTACAAGCTACTGAAAGTCATGTGATAGAAGAATATTTAATGACACATTCATGAGACTTTGAAGCATGCACGGTCAAAGTCTCATCCCCAGGTTTAATTTATTGCTCAGGTTGTGCTGCATAATCAGCTGGACCGAAATGAAGATTTTCAGATGCTGCTGCTGAAAATATTACGGGTTCTATGTTACAGTGAAGCATAAGCCCCAACTCCATTGAAAACAGACTAAAAAGTCATATTTCCACAAAAACATTTGCAAAATACATTTTGAGGAACTTTATGCATCCCCTACCTTAGAGCTATAATTTTCTCTTTAGTTGATTAAACAGTAAAATAAAATGTTTTTGCATATTTTTCCTATTGTCCAAACTTCACATAATTTGTATAATCTGTTAAATGACATGCTATTTTAAAAATAATGTCAGAAGCTGTAAATTTTTTTTTAAATGAGCAATAAAATCCTTCTGTAACACAAAGCACTCCAAAGAAACTTCTTGGAAGTGTGTGCCTTTCTTTGTAACAGTCCACAAACACAGGATTGCAGACAAAGCACCTGAAGAAGTCCCTAACAGCAGGTGTGGTGATTGTCCATGACAGGAAACAAAGTGTCTTAGAATCAAGACCGTCAATCAATAAACATCAATTTCATTCCTGGGCACTGCAGAGATTTTGTCACTGTCTGATTAGGGGACAAGAGGAACAAGAAGGCTATGCTTATGTCTCAATGAACTATACCAGTAACATTTCACTTTAGAAGAACATCAGGGAGATGTAAGATACAACCATGTGCAGCCTGAGTGTGTGCATGTTTGTATTTTTAGCAGACAATTAGCAAATAATTTCTGGACCTACAACACTTAGTTCACAAAGGAAGCAGGGGTGCCACAGTGATGAAGCACTGATCCTCACTCCTTATACCCTGAATTTTAATCGTGCGCGCGCGCGCGCGCGCGCACACACACACACACACACACAAAAAAAAAAAAAAAAAAAAACCTCAGGTTAACATTTTACCCTTTCCTTCACTGACTGCAATTTAAAAAATGGGATGCTTCATCCTATTTCACCTCCAAAATTGCAGACTTCCAGTCTTTCCTATACAAAATGGTGTACTAAGGTTTTCTCAGTAAAAAGCTATTTAAACTAAAGGAATCTCAGTAACTAAAAGTGTGTGAACAAGGGGCAGCCTCAGCCCCCCTAAAAACTTGAATTTTTATGTATTTATAAAAGAAATGTAATCATTGTTTTAGGTCAAGGATGTTTCTGAAAATTGCTATGAATGAAAATTCTTCCAGATCTATTTTAATTAAGTAAGAAATATATTAGCACTTGTACCACTGGTGAGAAAATTGATTCATGCTAATACTCCTTGGGCATTTCTCCCACCACAATCTGATTTATCTTATTCACATCTTCAGTAAATATTATAACTTCTGGTTAAGGGCAAATCAGAATTAACATCAACTAGAGCTGGAATCCTAAATATGTATAATCTAATTATATGCTGGCCTTAAATTTATTATTAAAAGTGCTCATTCAAATTGAACATATCAACACAATTTCTTTTCATTTAAATCTCAGCTCTTCAGAAGGACGACTGCCATATCAATATTAAAATATTGCTCAGGACTGCGGGGCGTGGCTTAGTGGGAGAGCACTTGCCATACAAGAGGCTCTGGCTGGATCCACAGAGCCACAAAAATGTTCAATTTTTTTTAAATGCTCATTTTTTTTTTCTAGTAGAAGAAATATTTGCATTTCACAAAGAAGGTTCTTCCTTTATGTTAACTTTATAGAATATAAATAAATATATTTCCTGACAAGTTAAGAGTCAGACACACGTCAAGAGAAAAATAAGAACCTTTTAGGATTGGACATACACATAAGTTAAATTCAGAAAAAGGGCAAAGAGAATCATCTTGTAGAAACTATGATTGCAAGAGAGAAGAAAACAAAAATTATTGCAGAGCTTGTACAAACTATCAAGACGATCTTTTCTCAAGGGTCACTTCTGAGCTTTAGTATGACTTTGTACAGCACACGCATCAGTAAGTACTGCTTTAAATATATTATTGTGGTTCACCAGGTTGGCAAGTTCAGTGCTCCAAGAGATGGTCAGGTTCTGAGTAAGAAGCTTGCCACTTTCCTGTTTATCCCACATTCTGCTAAGGAAGACACATACTGCCATGTCTTCCAACACTGGGCTGCCCAGGCACTGCATCCACTCGCAGCTTCTGAGAACCAGCAACCACTGTCAAAAGGCCATTCTGGGGTAAAAGGTTACTAATGAGCAATAGGAGATGCTTACATTGCCCTCTGTTTTCTATGAGCTTAGTTTACAACTCTGTTTTTAAAAAATTCATTGCTTTATTACTTTGTCCATGTGACTGTTCCTTGGTATCAATGGGAGAGGGGTAATTTGGTTTGATTCTCTCTGGCCAACCCCACAGCCCTCCAAATACAGAAATAGAAGGAGCACGCATTTGGATATGAAGGATCTAGCAAGTTCCTTCTTATTACAGAGCAATATTTAGAGACAGAGAAAAGGCTCCTGAAAGCAATAACACAGGACCTCTAAAATTTGTTTGATTTTACCATTTCAGGAAGTTCTTTATAACCAGGCTAACAATAGTACTCGTTATTTACTTTATGCTTATTATAATTCCAGTCAAATGGACAATACTTTACAGGGTTTACCTTATTCCTTCTTCACAACTCTATGAAGTGGTTACTATAATGATGCTGAAGTTTACTGATGGAGAAACTAAAAAGCATGGGGAGGTTAAGGATTTGTCCAAGCCGACTCGGCACTTTATTTAACAGATCTGGCATTTTGATTTTTAGGTCCCCCCCCCCAAAAAAAATATAAAAACAGTGCTAATCACCACTCTATTATTTTCCTTCCCATAGCCTCTGGATAGCAAATGCTGATGCTAGGCAGGTAATTTCCTTGAGTGGAACAGGAGGAGGGGAAGAAGGCAGTCTGAACTTCCCCATGATCCATGGGAGGATAACTCACTCCAGCCAGCTGTGACCAGGAAAGGCGCACATGCCCACTGTGGCCACCGCATCAGCCCAAATGAAAATGGAAATACGGACATTTTTAGCATTTAAAAAAAATCACCTGGTTCTTAAATGCTGACAACTCACTAAGATAAAATATAATAATAATAATAATAATAATAATAATTATTATTATTATTATTATTATTATTAATAGCAGCACTGAGGCCCACCTACACTGACTAAACAAAGGTCATCATCAGTGGGTGGAGTTCATCTCATGGGCCCTTTTTCTTTCCTCAGGCTCAGACCTTGAGATGTGTGAAAGTAACATGCTGCTTCAACACAGCAACACATCTAAATCACTGTGAGTAGAGAACTCTTTCCCATCTGGGCTCTAGAAGCCATGTCAAAACTAAGTGGAAACCTGCTTCTCCAGCTGGTGGTGAGGAGCCCGCCCTCCCTCTCCTGCAGGCTGTGGTGTTGAAGTTGCCTCTGGCTCTCTCAGGGGGTTCTGCTACATCCTGGTTTCTACTGATTCTAGCTAGAGTTTGTGTCTTGGAGGAGAAAGGAAAAAAATATCCCTCATGGACTCTGAAAACATAGAGTTCAACTTCAACTTTCACTGTCCAAATTTTAGAGAGGATGGTAAATTTCACACTCAACAGGCACATTTTTTCACCCTGGTTTAGGAAAGGAAAAAAAAAAAAAAGGAGAGAGTAATTATTTTCCAAGCAAAGAGGCCAAGGTGGTATAGAACCTATAATCTCAGCATTGGGTAATTTGGAGAAGCACTTGACAATCTGTAGCAACACAGACTCTTTAAATCCAGTCCTTTGGTGAGCAATTAGACCACCTATAAAACCAGCAGCAAACCTCTCTGCTTTGGGGTTGGCTCACACAAATCTCTATATTCATTTGTCCTTCTTGGTTTCTTCCAGGGACCTTAGCATGTGCTTATCAATCTTGCTCACTGTTGTATCCCCAGTACCTGGCACAAACATTAATAAATATTTGTTGAATAAATGAATAAAATGAAAGAAGGACTCGAATCAGTTGGGACCAAGATAACATCAATGTAGTGATTTATTCATTCAAGTATGTTGGAATGAACTCAGGTCCCTAAGGAAGGAGCTTGAGGAACAATGGTGGCTGCTTTGAGACTAGGAGCTTTTGTTTGGCTGTATGTGGTGGAATCTGGGCAACAGCTGATTTTGTCTGGACAGAAGGGGAGGAAGGAAGATTTTTGACCAGAATATGTGAAAAAAAGTAAAAAAGGAGAGAGAAAATAACTGAAGCTTGGGGGTATGGGGCAAATGAGCGAGACACGGGAGAGAGATAGTGGGTATATGACATGATCCTCTCTCTCCAGTCTCTCCATAACACTTTCAGTAAAATATTCACTATCAATTGTATTTGTGTCCTGTTAATAGTATTAACAAAGTAACTATAATACATACTCAATATGGAGAAGAAATTCTAACTGTAACACTGGCTCTTTCTTGGGTAGAAAATGGTCTAAGGTGAAATCTCCAGAGAAATAAACCCTTATATCATGGACATAAAAGCAGTTCAAAGGTCCTCAAAAACATCATTGATTTATGCAAGCATTTATTGAGCATTTACTTTGTGCCAGCATTATACTGGGCCCTGTTAATACTGTGGCAAATAAAACAGTTGAACTCCCCTGCCCTCAAGGGGAGAAGAGGCAGTAAATTTAAAGATGAGACAGTATCAGTGATGGGGACTTTGAGAGAAATGATAAGTGGGTGATATAAGGTAAGGGCTGGAATTCAGTATTGATTAGGTTGTCAGGGTTGGCCTCTCTGAAGGGTGATGAGTTGAGAACTGAAGAAGCCAGCTATATGAAGCTCTGTAGAGAAAGGCTTCCTAGAAGAGAGAAGAGCTCTATGCAGATGACCCACCTGTGGGTCAATTGTGTGATATCAGGTAAGAGATGGGGAGGAGGGTACAGCAGGTATTAGCATAGGCACAGGGGCCAGATCAGGGAGACAGATTGTCTGCAAGGATAATGGATACCCTAGCAAAGACTCTGGGAAGTTGACTGAAATGTAAAGGTAAAATGTAATCACAACACAAGGGCCTTGACATGCACCCTCCCTGAGGAGACTGTTCTCCAACACCAGCCCTCCAGGGGGGTGGGAAGTAATGTGGTCGAGTTAATTGCCCATAGGGAATGGTCTGTATATTAATGTAAAACTAGGGATTATCCAGCCTCAGATGCAAATGAAAAGGGCACAGTGGGTCACTGATTTTCCCAAAGACTCTTCTTACTTGAGGTAGAAGTGAAAATGCCAATTACCCTCATTTTGGCAGAAAGGAACTGGGAGAGGCAAAACACTGGAGAATTCCGATTTTCATTGGCTTGAAAATCATAACCACCACCCCAAAATTAAGAGAACGGAAAAAAAAAAGGCCTTTGCTCTTGGGACCTTAAGTGATTAGAAAGAGTTGTTATTTGGCTGATTTTCACACTTCATTAGCATATGCATGATTTAACGAGGAGGCATGCTGGGGGGCTGGCACGGGTGAGGGCAACTCTCCCTACCCACGGACTAGAAACTGGGGCAGTAGCATTGGGAGTGCTTAATTACGCCAGCAAAGCAACAGAGATGAGCACGGAAAGAGAGATGAGCACATGGTGGAGCCCTGAACAATCACAGAAAGAAGCTCCAATGTGTAGTTTACGGCGGGGGGGGGGGGGGGGGGGGCACCTTCGGAGGGAGCCTGAAGACCCCTCCCAAGAACAAAGCCACCTGGGGTAAGTCTCCAATTCTCTCGCCTTCATCACACACCCATATTTTCTTTCCCCCAAATCTGCCAAGAAGAATGTAAATAAAATATTGAATTACATGTATGGTCCACATTCCCCTTAGCACTGAAGAGAGGGAGAAGGAAGTGGGGTGACATTGGGGGGGAGAGGTAGAATAAAATGAACCCTTGAAGGAGAGTCAGGCCTTCATATTTTATTTATTTTTTATTATTATTATTAGTTGTTCAAAACATTACAAAGCTCTTGACATATCATTTCATACATTTGATTCAAGTGGATTATGAACTCCCATTTTTACCCCGTATACAGATTGCAGAATCACATCTGTTACACATCCACGTTTTTACATATTGCCGTACTAGTGTATGCTGTATTCTGCTGCCCTTCCTATCCTCTGCTATCCCCCCTCCCCTCCCCTCCCTCCCCTCCATATTTAGTTCTGAATTACCAGATTAGACCCACAAGCAGAGCAGCAAGGATAACGTCACAACCCTTGCTTCTAATTAGCTAACATGGAGGCTTTCTTTTATTCCATTCAAAAAAAACCTCAAAGGAAGAAGGAAGTAAAAACAGACTCCCTGAAACAGAAGGGCTCCACCATACTCAGGCCATTGCTTTTCTGGAACTGTATCTCTGTTCATGTCTGTTGGAGGGACAGATTTACAACTCAAGAAGTGATGAGTAGAGTTTTGTAGGTGGTGGGGAATTTTACGATTCTTACATCATCTCTCACCTCATTAACACATTCCATGTCATAAAACTTTACAAGTGAGTCACCTCTGGTGCATTGGTCTATTCTAAGATGATTTGCCAACCCATTCCTCCTTCTGGGATCTCCTTAGGGTCAATGTTCCCCTCTTAAGAAATATCTTAATGTTCCTTTCTCTCAGTCCAATCTAGGGGTGTGTGTGTGTGTGTGTGTGTGTGTGTGTGTGTGTGTGTGTATTAAAAGAGTGAGCTCATCTGCATACCCTATGCCCATAGAAACCCACCTTGTACCAGTGGCAGTTAGGTTCAGACTTCTGTTGCCACACCAAGATGATTTCAACATATTCCTCTCTTTCCCTTCACACCCATTCCTTGAAGCTCTCCAAACATGTCACACATTTTCGTACCTCTGTGCTTTTGCAGATGCTATTCCACTTCTTGAATGAATGAAGAAATCCATCAGTTCTTCCATATGTTATTCTGGCTTGAATTCCCAATCCTTATGCTACCACATTTAACTTGATAAACATGCACTCACTACTATTATATCAGATCACCCTCTTTCTTCCCAGCACCCGTTCTTTTCTGCCAACAGTCCCCAGACTCTCCCCTTTCTCATCCTCAAGTCAAATTTAGATGCTACCGATTCCTCCTCCCTCAGTATCAGAGTTAGACCCTCATGGGCTTGACTTATGTCCACCTACTATAGGGAGGAGATTTAGGGATGGATGCAGAATTTAAACAGAACTGATGTTAGGAAAGATTTCCTAGGAATTTAAGAAAAAAAAATGTAAAACACTGAGTTATGGCAGCCAGTTTTCCACCACAAAGAAAGCCTGGGATGACTGCTGGGTGTCCACAGAAAGCAGAGCAGAGAAACTATCGATGAAGGGCAACAGGGCTAAACGCTGGATGAAACCTTACCTGAACATAGTATTCTTTTGAATTTTAAGTTGTGTTTACCAATATTTTCTCGTGTCATAGTAGAGATTGAACCAAGGCCTCACACATGCCAGGCAACCAAATGTTTAAGTCAATTTTTAATAGGATTATTAAAAATTATTAAAAGCCATTTTAATCAAAACATTCCTGATCAGTCAATGACAAAGATGTTAAAACAGTTCGAGTCAAGCCAAGAGCTGTGGGAAATTACAAACTAAGTCAAATTACAAACTAAGTCAACTTCAGGTTGCTCATGAATTCATTCATTCAACATACAATTGAACACTTACAGTGCCAAGTACTATTCTAAAATGCTGGGATGTAGTGAATGAGGAAAACAAATATCCTTTAAAGCATAAATTCCAATAGAGGGAGATATATAATAAACAATAAGTAAGTATATAGTAAGTTAGAAAGTATCTATGGAAAAGGAACAATAGGTAAAGGCAGATCAGAAAGGCTAACGTGGAAGGGGATTGCAGTTTCAAATAGATAGTCAAGATAGGCTTCATTGAAAAAAAATGCCACTTAAAGACTTATAGAGTTGGTAGAGTTGGTTTTGGTGCCAGGGATAAAAGTAGCAGAAGCCGAGAAAACTGCACCAATGCATTTAGACAGTAGTTTGTGTCCACATGGTAGCAGTAGGACTGATGACAGAATTTAGAGTCAGGAAAGATTTTTAAAATAGAGACAATGGGCAGGATGTGGTGGCTCATGCCTTTAATTCCAGAGACTCAGGAGGCTAAGCCAGAAGGACCCCGAGTTTAAGGCCAGACTAAGCAATTGAGCAAGGCTTTAAGCAACTTAGCAAGATCCTGTCTCAAATAAGAAAATAAAAAGAGCTGGGGATGTGGCTCAGTGGGAAAGTGCCCCTAGGTTCAATCTCCAGTACGGGTGTGCACGCGCGCGCGCGCGCGCACACACACACACACACACACACACGAAAGAAAACAAAAAGAGACAATGGTACTTCCTGCTGCAGGACCTAAAGTGTGAATTGAGACAAAGTTTTTGACTTAAGAAACTAGAAGGATGAAGTTGCTGTTCATTGAGAAAGGGACAGATGCAAGTAGAAAGGTTTATTTGGGAGATGTTCATGAGTTCAGTTTGGAAATACTAAGTCTGCAATATTCAAGTAGATATGCAAGTAGACAGGCTGAAGAAGCAGTTATATGTTAGTCTGGAATTCAGGAAACAAAACTGGACTAAAAATATGAACTCAGGAGTTACTGGCATATACATAGTATCTAAGTCCCAGACTGGATGAAACAATGAAGGAAATAATTATAGATGAGTAAATCCAAGACTAACTCATTTCATTTACTCATTGAATCCAGACAAGAATCTCATGAGATCAGCTGTTATTGTTATCCTAATTTTACAATCAAGGAAATGGAGAATTAGAGATGTTGAGATTGCACAGCAACCTGGCCAAGAACATAGATGCTCAACTGTTTATAAATATAAACATAATCAAGCTGGGACTGAACTTCACGTACTCAAACTCTGAGCCCGTGTTGCTGTTCCACAGCATTGCTGCCTATTCCCAAATGGGATTGTTTAATCAGCCAATAGAAGTTTGGATTAGAGACAAGGAGAGTATTCAGGGCCTAAGAGTGGCCAACTGAGCTAAAAGAATTCAGTTTCCTGTCTCCAGAGCAAGACCCAGCTGCAGACACTATGCTCAAAGGTAATGAGGCCATGGTGTGCACACATACAGGGAGACCAATTTGCTTGCTGGGTCCCACACTTGGTCAGATTCACTTGGGGACCTCGTTAAAAGATGCTGGTTCCTAAGTGATCATTCCCACACATTGATTTAGTAGATGTTGAGCAGAGCTTGGGATTTTCATTTTGACATAATCTCAGGAAATTCCAAACAGCTTTTTGAGAAATACTGCCATAGGGAATCTACTTTGGCCTCTGTGCAATAACTCTCCACTCACAAAGATCAATACAATTGGACTTTAATTCATCTGAACTTCACTGACAGGATTGTGGTGGAAGAAAGATAGCCATACATGATTACAACTTCGCTTAGAAAACTAGTTTGATATTCATTATAAAGCCCTTTAGTCTTCTTTTGCCAAATTAATTTCCTACTTAAAAATCAATGTTATTCTTTTATTGATTCATGTCAGTAAATGAAAAGGTCTTCAACTTTGCACAGCACACAGTAGGTCTTCACTAAATACTGACAAGGTACGTGAGACACTTACATCTTGCATTTATCAGTGGAGACCCAAGTTTAGTCAGGTATCCTTACAGAAAAGACAGTTGCAAACAAAACATAAGAGCATTTACTTTAAGCTAGTTTAACCAGCTTGAGTTTACAAGTAAACTGCCAAAGCAGAGCTACAAATCAAGTGGGTTGCTGTGAATGTCCACTTCCTTTATGTTTTGGTCAAATCGACAAGTACAGAACTTCTCAAAAATCCACACAACTCCGACATTTGGATAATTGGGTAAATGCAGAAAAACATGAGAAAAATAGTTAATATTTGCTCCTAATTTGGTTAGACTCTAAAGGTAATTACACAAATTATTTCCTCCAATACCAAATGCCATTACCAAATGTTTGCACATCCTATTGCTTTCTGTTTCTATTTAGGATTTTGAAAACAGTTCTTACAAATTGTCTCTATTTTAGTGGTGTGACTAATCACCATATTAATATGGTGTAGTCTCATTTTAATGTAAGAGTTTTTCCAGAACCACTGACTCATCCAATGTATTGGTTTCATTGGGGGTAATCAAATAGAATTGGACTAATTTCTACAGC
The DNA here is from genome assembly GCF_045843805.1 of Urocitellus parryii. NCBI lineage: Eukaryota > Metazoa > Chordata > Mammalia > Rodentia > Sciuridae > Urocitellus > Urocitellus parryii. The sequence goes on from NC_135531.1 coordinate 100,773,018, forward strand.
AGAAAAATCAAGATAACAGTGGTCTTTGCTTCAAGGCTCCCTACCTCTTTGCAATTTTTTTTTGTAAATGAAAATAGCAGACAAATGAATAATTTCTCATTCCCATCCAACCACAAACCCTTTTAATTGCATTGTATTTAACACTGATATAGCAACATGGTGTAGTAATCAAGAACCTGGGCTCTAAATTTCTTCATCTATAAAATGGGGCTAGTGAAAACATCTGTCTTTTAAGGACTATTTAGAAGATTAGAAGGAATCCCATATCTGGATATATATCCAAAGGAAATAAAATCACTATCTTTTAGAGATATGTGCACTCCCAAGTTCAGTGCAGCATTATTTACAATTGTCAGCATATGGAAACAACGTATCTATTAACAGATACATGGATAAAGAAAATGTGATATATATACACAACAGAATTTTATTTAATCTTTTAAAAGAAGGAAATCCTGTTAGACACGGTGGTGCACACCTCTGTAATACCAGCTACTTTGGAGGCTAAGGCAAGAGGATCACAATATCAAGGCCAGCCTGGGCAATGTAGTGAGACTGTCTCAAAAAAGGCAGAAAGGGCTGAGGATGTAGCTTGGTGGTAGAATACTAGCCTAGCATGTATAAGATTCTGGCTTCTATACTCAGCAACACACACACACACACACACACACACACACACACACACACACACAGAGAGAGAGAGAGAGAGAGAGAGAGAGAGAGAGAGAGAGAGAGAGAACCCTGCTATTTGCAACAAAATGGATGTGAATTGGGAAGATATTACATCAAAACAAGCTATACAGAAAAAGACCAGTATTGCATGACCTCATTTATATGTAAAATCTAAAAAAGATGAACTCTTTGGAACACAGCAGAAGGGTGGTTACTAGAAAGTAGGGGTAGGAACTGACTTCCTCAACAAAACTCCTAAAGTATAAGAAATAAAATCAAGTATCAATACATGGAATGGAATAAAACTAAAAAGCTTCTTTACAGCAAAGAAACAATCAATAATGTGAAGAGAGAGCCTACAGAATGGAAGAAAAATATTTACCACACACACCAATGCTGAGAGCCATAGCCAAGTAGGATGCACGGCATTTTGATTTGGAAGGTGACCCTGCTCAGGGATTAGGGCAGCTCCAGGTTTAGGGTGGATACTGCTGGGAATACAACTCAGAGCATTAATCTCCAGGATATATAATGAATTTAAAAAACTTAACACCAAAAAACAAACAACAAATAACTCAATAAATGGACTAAGGAACTGAACAGACATTTGAAAATCAATCAACCAACCAATATATGATCAATCAACCAACCAATATAAGAAAAAAATGTTCAACATTTCTAGCAATTAGAGAAATGCAATCCAAAACCACTCTAAGATTTCATTTCACTCTAGTTAGAATGACAATAATCAAAAATACAAGCAACAATAAATGCTGGCAAGGATGTGGGGGAAAAGGCACACTCATACAATGCTGGTGGGAGTGCAAATTGGTACAACCACTCTGAAAACAGTATGGAGATTCCTCAGAAAACTTGGAATGGAATCACCATTTGACCCACATATCCCACTTCTAGGTTTATACCCCAAGGACTTAAAATCAGCATACTACATTGATGCAGCCACATTAATGTTTATAGCAGCTCAATTCACAATAGCTAAACTACGAACCAGTCTCGGTGCCGTTCAACAGATGAATGGATAAAGAAATTGTGATATATACACACAATGGAATATACTCAAACTTAAAGAATGAAATTATGGCATTTGCTGGTAAATGGATGGAAATGGAGAATATTATGCTAAGTGAAATAAGCCAATCCCAAAGAACCAAAGGCCAAATGTTTCTCAGATGTGCAGAAGCTAATTCACAATAAGGGGGAAGGGAAGAATACAGACATTTTGGATTAGACAGAGGGAGGGGAGTGAAGAGAGGGGTGAGTGTATGTGGGTAGGAATGATAGAATGAATTGGCCATTATTACCCTATGCACATACATGATTACATGACCTGTCTAACTCTATCATGTACAATCAGAAGAATAAGAAGTTATACTCATTTATGTATGATGAGTCAAAACACATTCCACTGTCATGTATAACTTAATTAGGACCAAAAAAAGGAGGTAGGAGAATAATGAGGAGATGTTGACCTATGGGTACAAATTTTCAATTATAAAATGAGTAAGTTCTGCAGATTTAACAACTTGATGAACTTAATGAAGATGACGGTTAATAGTGTTGTATACTTCAAATTTCCTAAGAGTAGATTTCAAGTACTCTCCCCTCTGCCACACACAAATACAACAAACATAAAATACAAATGGTAACCATAAGAGGTAATGAATATGTTAATTAGCTTGATTATGGTAATCATTTCACCATGGATGCTTATCAAAACATCTGGTTGTACACCTTTAATACAATTTTTGTCAATTATATCTCAGTAAAGCCAAAAAATTCAATCTGCACTACAAAGAAAGAATTTTAGATGGAATAATACACATAAAATAACCAGCATAGTCACTGTGCACAATCTATTGTCTGCAACTGTTAGTGGCTGTCATTTTTATCTGTGCATATGCTCAACTGGATATAAATATGCATGTGCACAGGCTATCCATACTTTTTGCCAGTTTGCATTTCACTATTATACTCAGCTGCCCAGCTACTGCCTAATAAGCATCCCCGTTTCCCCTCTTCCACTGTGGCTATTCATTTGGTGGTTTTTGCTGCTGACTCAAATGACACAACGGTATACCAACAGATAAGAATCATACAAACAGCACTGCAATGACCTGATGTCTGAGGAGAATTTCACAAATGCATGCCATCATCTTCATATTCAACTGGGGAAATCAACAAAGTCTTCTTGATAGGTCCATGCATCCTGGTGAAGTGGGTGTGCTCAGGTGATCTGTGCCCACACTTCCAAATCCATGCACACCTGTTCCTTAGCTAACTCACTGTCACGTCAGAGTGATTACAGGGATGGGGGAACAGAATTTGTAACTGCCCACTTGTCTTACTGGCCAATGAGCTTTTTATTGAGGGACAGGTTTAGGTCATTACATCATTGAATGTCATGTCCACAGCATCTAACTGCTCTTGCAACTTCAGGTGGAAAAACACGTTTTCTTTTAATTTACATTTGTGGGGGTACCTATGCCACATACTGTGCCAAGAAGTGCCTTTGAGAAGATAGAGGCAAATAAGATCCTGGAATCAAGGTAATGATAAGCCACAGAATACACTATTTCTCCAGCACATGCCTAGCAAAGAACCTGGTCCTTAACTGATGAGTAATAAAGATTTACTGAATGAATGAACAAATGCACAGTATTGGCAGTTCCATCTACAAACCCAGGGTAGAAAATAAAACTAATTGGGCCAAATTTAGAGTGCCTCTGTTCCCAGCTACCATTGCCAAAAGGCATTGTTTTGCAGCTTCCAGGTCTGGCTAGGAAACACAAGCTTCCACTTAGTTAGACCATCGATTCCTAGTGAGCACAATGCTCCTGTGATAACTGCTTCTAATCAAGGTCTACTCCTTTATAGTTGAGATAGCAACTTGATTAAAAAAAAAATGGCAACGGGAAGAGTCGGCTTGACTTCACCAGCCAGTTCCCCCATCCCACAGGATATCCACCTTGAAAAGCTGAAGCAAGAAATTAGCTAAACCCTTCTGAAAATTTGGGGGAGTTAACCCTTTGTTGGCTCTAAACATCTCTACTGAGTCCTCACAGCAAGAAGGGGCTCCACTGTGAACCACATTATAACAGGCACTGCTCCATTGCAATCACTAAAATAAAGGATTCTCAGTGCATCCTATCAAGTTATTATTTGCAGTGTGACTATAATATTGCTTCAGCTTTCAAGACACTCGAGAACCTGAGGATGCACCATCTGTGTCATCACATAAAGCAAATAATTGCTTTTAAAAAATCCATGCCACTATTGCTAATTTTTTCATTTCTACAAAGCTACCCCGCTAACAACCTCTGGGTATTTACACAGTTTATTTAATTATGCAGTGGTTTTGTGTGTACTGAGCATTACACAGTGGGTCTATGTATATTGAACTCACCATCCTGATTTTTCAAATCCACTCCCTTGCTTTGTTTCCCACCCCCCTCCATTTTTAGCAGGAGGGCTTTCTGGCCTCTGGAAGGATTAATGTTCATAAGAGCTGTAGAGCTGAAAGACGCTGCATCCATGCTGAATGTGATACAACAAGATGTATTTTTAACTTTGTGCTTGAAGAGATCTAACTACTGGGTATCTCCAGCTACCAGCAGCTAAGCACATTATTGTCATCAAACGGTATTTATTGAACATGCAGTAACTGTCTTGTGTGTTCCAAATTAATGGGGGACCCCCGAGAACCTAATTTTAAAACATTATCCTCCTCTTTGTTATCTGTATTTGTTTGTTTCAGAGCTTGACACTTTAATTGGGCCTCACGACTCCAATGCACAACTGCAATTTTCCTTTTGAAAGCTTAGAAAGCCGCTGTCTAAAGATGCCTGGCTTAGCTCCTGGAGTTCAGAGGTTGGCAGAGAGCTGTGCAGCCACTAGTGCCAGTAAATGCCACGAACGTGGAAGGAAACTGGAGCTTGTCTCAGGTGCAGGCTGGGAGGTGGGCAACCAAGCCATTAATCTTTCAGTGTCTCCCTTCCTGTAACTACTCCATCCTAGACAGGCATTGGTCTTATTTTTAGTCTACTTCTCAGGAGCTTTGCATTTTGATCCCCTAGTTTCTTCAGGGCTTAATGCATCTGGATTTGATCCTCTAATTGGCTTTTACCCTGCAATTCTTTTGGATTTCCCCACCAGGCAAATTGGCTCTTTTTTTTTTGCCTACTTTAACCCAACATTTTTGCTCTATTGCCTTGTTTTGCAGTTTCCAATGAGACACACCCCTCCTCATTCCCCTCATATCACTGCAGAGATCTGTCAAGGTTGCCTTAACTCTGCCTTCCCCCAGATGAAGTCCCCTCTTCCCTCAGCAGTCATTCATTTCTCTTGACCACAGATTCCAAGTCCTTGATTTGGATCTTTTCTATAGTACATTCTGTGCTAATTTGGGCCCATGAACTCTTTTTTTAAAAATTTGTTCTTTTCAGGTACACATGACAGTAAAGTACACTTTGATATGTTATACATACATGGAGTATAACTTTCCATTCTTGTGTTTGTTCATGATATGGAGTTTCACTTGACTGTGTATTCATATGTGAACACTGTAGAATGAATGGGGCATAACTTTCCTATCTTTCCTATTCCCATTCCCCCCTCCTTCCCTTCATCCCCCCCTTTAACAGAATGCTCATATTGCTTCTCATTTTTGTCTTAGAGGTTGATAAATTACATCAGGCCAATTTAAAAATGAGTGCAGTAAAAATTTTTAACAGAACTGTTAGGAACATGCCAGGGATAAATCCCCACACACCATCCAACACTCACCAGTCCTGAGCCTGGAGCAGATGCTTTGGATATATCTTTAGATTAATGCTATCATTTAAGTGATGTAAGTTCTTTAAAAAGAACATTCTACTGGTGTTAAAAATCAACACCTAACATAATCTAACCATGTGGTGGTCCTGGGAACAAAAACAATACAAAAAGCAGCAATAGCAATTAATATTTACTTGGCATTTAATGTTCCAGACACGTAACCAGGTGCCACTTGGATGGACTCCTTGAACTCTATTGATAACTAGAAGAAATAGGTACTAATCCTGTAGATGCAAAATTGTGCATCAAGGGTTAACTTGTTTTTTCATTTGCATTTTACTTTTATTTATTTTTGCTAATTTTTACTGGGGTACATAACAAATATTAGATCTAGGATTCAGCCCATGATTATCTGACCCTGAGTTTTGCTCTTTAGCTACTTCATTGCAATACCTTCTTTTTTCTAGGTCTGTTTGGAAGACTTGTTCAGGTTCAACCAGAGTAACTTAGTCTGAGACTTCATAAAACCTATGTCTAAGGATAGGTGATGGACATAATGAACACTCAGAGGTGACTTTTCAACTTCTGTAGGGAATGTCTGCTGATTCTAATTTTAGGACAGAACAAAATGATAGAAAAAGAAACTTTACCTACTCCCCAATTCTTGATATAATAATGATCCTTCAATAAACAATAATGGGGCCAATTTGGATTCTTATATTAAATCTTGTTTTCCGGCAATGCTCATAAAAATCTTCTGATTTTTTTCTTAGAGGATGAAAAATTGCATCAGGCCAAGTTAAAAATGAGTGCAGTAAAAAATTTTTTACAGAAAGAGATAGACAATATGAAAGGTTTTGGGTTGCTGGTCGTGTTAGTGGGGGGATCTATTTACTTTTGGTTAAATGCCAGTATTACTAGAGTCCAAGGTCAGTAAAAGAGGTGTGAAACCAATTAGGATTTCTCAGCTTCTGGCTGCTGAGGCTATGCATATTGTATACTCAAAATACAGTTTTGCAAGGGAGTATGGATGGTCTGCAGTCACTGTGCCATGCTGCACAATGGCTTGGTGCCAACCCTCCTGGGACAACACATGTCCACTTTTCAAACTTGGGTTAAAAGTGCTGCAACCCAAAAGAACAGGGGTGAACAAAAGAGACTCAGCAAGAGTGGGAATGACGCATGAGTCATAGAGGAGATTACCATCAAGAGCCTGAGAAAAAAAAATCTGCCAAAGCTATATAGCTCTCTGGTAATGACTGTGACTGTAATTTCTGCATATTTTAACAGATGTTCTGTTTATAAAACTGCAAACGGATTTAGGGGTTATGAATAAAGCCAGGAGGCCCTGGAGATGTTTCTTTGTATGATTAACTGACCACAGGCCATTTGTTTTACAACAAAGATGCTCAATGATCCATAGTCCATGATTTATACCAACCCACATGTACTAATGGCTGATGTCTCCATGGCACTTCTCATTAGCATCAGAGGGGGATTGGAAGAAAACAGATTACAGGAATAGCTTCCCCATTGCTTGACATGATAGTTCATTAGTGGTTGTGGAATTGATCCGAAAGAAAACTAAGATAATCATAAGCTGAAATTTGAATTATTTTAACAATTAAGGAATCTAGTTCAGTGATGAAACAAAGAATATGGCCTTTCATAATTCTAGCTGTATTTACTTTGATAAGCTGGGAAAGAAAGGATGTTTTGTATTTTGCAAATAAAAGACACATCATTAAAATTTCTAATAATATTAAACTTACATTGATCATCTATGCTTTGGGCATTTTGCTAGGTGATTTATATAAATTACTTCATGTCATTCTCACAACTGTATATTGTTAGGATTCCTATGGACTGGAACCAAAAAGGCATCCAAGTTTTGTTTTTCTTTTCTTCCCCCTTTTTCTTTCTTATAAAAATTCCAACAATTCCATTTCTTGGAATGGATCCTCTAATGATCTCTCCATCAAAACAAATTTTCTCTGCTTACTTATGTTCACTCTGCTTCATTATTTCATAGCTCTTCATTATTTCATATTGTGTTATTTCATCTTAAGTTCTCAAAGTTAAATATCCTGGTGGCATTTTTCTAAATTGTCCAAAGAAGAAATCTAACAGGCTTGGCTACAGCATTTTTAAAAATAATTTTTGGTACTAGGTTATGTAAGAGGTTACAACTGATTGACTGCCTTTCTGTCTCCCCTTCACAATAATCAACCTGAATGGTTGAATGTGGTGAGGATGATCTGTGACACAAAAATAGGGCCTTTTTCCAAGGAAATGAAATCAGGATCTCTAAGAGATAGCTGTAACTTATATGTTCACTGCAGCATTATTAACAGTAGTCAGAAATGGAAACAACCTAACATCAACAGATGATGGGATATACAAAATATGGAAAATACACACACACACACACACAAAATAGTATTCAGCCTTAGAAAAAGGAGAAAATCCTGCCATCTGCAACACCATAAATGAATCTGGAGGACATTATACTAACTGAAATAAGCCAGATGCACAGACACAAATACTGCATGATCTCACATAGATCTGGAATCTAACAAACAAGAACAGTGGCTGCCAGGGCTTTGGGGTAGAGGGACAGGAAACGAGACGTTGATCAAGAAGTACAAACTTTCCGTTTTGCAAGCTGAGTGAGTTCTGGAGATGGAATGTTTAGCAATGTGACTACAGCTAGAGTTATTCTGCTGCATACTTGAAATGCTCAAGTGATAGTGTCCTCACCACACATGTACAAAAAGAAAATGATGATTTTGTGAGGTGATGAATATGTTAATTAAACTTGATTATGGCAAATATTTCACAATATATAATATTATCAAGTTGTATATCTGAAATATACATAATCTTTATCAATTATACAATAAAGCTGGACCAAAAATGAGGGGCCTTCTATAACCCTGAGTGGGGACTAGAGTTGGACAGATACCCTGGGAAGGGAAAGTCACCATCGGCACACCTGGGTCACTCTGAGGGTGGTGAGGAAGGGCACAGGCTAGCATCAGGATACCTGCATCTGCCCCTTATCAGCTATAGGACCTTGGGCAGTTACAGTAAAGGACAACTTTATCTACCCATTCATAATCTGAGAATATCATAATTACCCATCTCACAAGGGTGTTAGAAGTCTGAAAGGGCACCTAGTGCAGAACCCATACTTAATAAATGCTATCTATTATTGTAATTCTATTAATACATTTTATAAAGAACAAATTACAATCACAATCACAACTTTTCCTTAGATAAAAGATGTTTTAGTGGTCTGAGTGGCCCTACATAACCATGCTGGAATGAGAGGGAGGAGCAGCTGTATGTATCTGCAATTTAAGTCAACTAGGTAATTCTGTTTTTATTGTGAACAGATAAAACTAAGGCCTCAGCTGGTTCCAAATAATGAGATTTGTTGAAACAGAGGAAGTGATGGGCAGAGAGTGGGGGACAGGCTCCAGACCTTCCTGAAGGATCCTTACAAATGCCCCATAGTTCTTGAAGCCTAAAGAGATAACATCTACTCTACAGAATTCACCATAAATTTCAAGCTCTGGTCCCCATTTCTTGTCCCCTTTTCTCACATTCAGTTTCATCTCCCAGTTTTTTGTTCCCTGCTCTCTGGAATGTATCAGATGCTTCCATTTGAAATGTTTGGGTCAGGACCCAACATCTGGCATAGCTACCCCTAAATTTGTTAGTTAATTAAATTCTACCCAAGAACTCATCAGGGGGTGGCAAATAAATACCTGAGGGCACTGCTTGGCTCTGGAAGTTTCATTTGAGTGCAAATTATTACTATTTGTGTGTATTTGTGAGCACTAAAGAGTAAGTGCTCCTGAAACACCATCTCTTTCCATCTGTTGCCCAAGTTCACATTAAGTATCACATTCAAGGGAGGGTAATGAGTTATTGAAAATGAAGTTGTGCTTGGCATTTCAATATCCCCAGGTGATGCAAACAGGCACATTTGATCTTGTTCTGAAAAATCCCAAGCTTGGGGACCTGAACATATGGTCCAAGTTATTTAGCCAGACGGGACATGGGATTTCCTACAAGTATGGTTTTGTTAGCAGGTTGGTAAACACTTTTCCCTCAGCTTGGATATGCCAGAGTGTGGTAGGGGTGGGCCAAACATATAGTAAGGTCTTTCCACAAAGGAGACACTTGAGTGGGGGAAAGGGGGGTGGTGGGGAGAGAGAGAGGAGGAGGGAGGGAGGGAGGGAGAGAGAGAGAGGGAGGGAGAGAGGGGGAGGGAGGGAGAGAGGGGGAGGGAGGGAGGGAGGGGGAGGGGAGGAGGAGGAGAAGGGGGAGGGGAGGGGAGGGAGGGAGAGAGGGCACTCAAACCCTCATGTTATGCCCCAAGGCTCAGAAGCTAACATGAGTTTTGCAAGTGTTTTGAGCACACAGGATTTCTGAGGAATTGGAAGAAGTCCAACCTGGCTATTAAAATTAAGCTTCAGATACATTTTACCCCATTCCTCCCTATCAACATTAACAAGATGGTCATGGAGCTGGAGCCAGAGCTGTAAAAAAATGTTCCTATCACAGAAGGCAAGGTACACCATAGAGTAGGAGTGAATTCAGCCCATAGAATTTGGAACCAAATGCTACTTCTCTCAGAAACAAGCTTACGCCATAGACCTCAAGCCTAACACTGTCAATTCCTCTCAATGCTTTACAGCAACAATTACGCATCCTGAATTAGATGACTTTTAAAGTATTTATTATGAGACCAAAGCCCCAGGCAATTTGTGATGCAAATTTTCCTACATTATTTATTTTTCAGTGCTGTATGAAACCCACCATTAGAACCACATAAGGCAAGGCAAATGCCTTGTGTGGGAGAATGTTCTCAGAGAGCGCTGGATATTATCAGCCACATTTGTTAACTTTAGTACAATTGAGACACTTTTAAAGATAAAGGTCATTAATATTTCAACACATCATTAAATTTAGATTCAGAACTGAGAACTGTTATAAGTGAGAATCCAACCAGTTTTAATTAGGCATTTAATAAAAATTTTCTATGCGGAGAGAAATAGTTACTGGATATTGGGAGAAAAGAATACAATGAAACGAATGAATGAAAATACTATATCCTCGCCAAGTCATGTGAGTCATCATTAGCAGATTTAGCAAATTAAATTTCTCAAAACCTTATGACATAGGTAATTCCTGAAAGTACAAAGAAAGCTTGGCCTATTCAGACTGGGTGATGGGAAGGAAGAAGAATGCTCAAGTGAGATACTCTAGGGTTTAGGCATGTCACCTATAAACTGAATCTTAGCAAATTATTTTGCCTTTCTAGACCTCAGTTATCCCATCTGACAAGTGGAGGAAAGTAATAATATCTGCTTCAGGAAATAGTATCTGAAATCAGGAAATAATGAGTGCTTATATATTTTACTTCTCTCTAAAATAACCCAATAACATGGGTATTTTAATCTCCAATTTTAAGGAGAAGAAAACTGAAATTTAAAGAAGATCAGTGGCTTGCTCTAGGTGACTGTCACAACTAGCCTTTCGCAGATCTGGTGCTGGAAGTCACCAGGGTAGGCACTCAGATTCATTGTCCTGCTGCCTACCCTCTCCCCGACTCCCACTTACACCTTTCACCTTTTAAATTGATTAGCTTCTCAGTTACACAGTAAACACACCTTGAGAGCCAGGGCTGGGACTTTCCACTCGATAAATATTTGCCAAATAAAGAATGTACCTTCTTTAGAAAGACAAAATCAGATGCTGTGTAGAAGGAGTTAAGCCCTTTTAAAAAGCTGGTACTCAAGGCAGGACAGAATTATGGATATTCTGTATCTATGTTCTGGACACTAATCTCTTAAAGCTGGAACAAAAGCTAGCAAACAGTAATTGCAAAGTCTGTGCCAAAGGCCTTGAAATCATATAAAGGCAAGTTGCATGAGGAAAAGAGTGCTCAACAGTTCATACTCCACGATGAACTCTGGAGAAGAAATGGGGCAGCCTTGGTGGGGTTTCCATCTGGAAATAGAAACATTCTAACACTTTAATGGTGTGTGTGTGTGTGTGTGTGTGTGTGTGTGTGTGTGTGTGTGTGTACACACATGCATGTGCAATTTAAGCTACAAACGGTTGTTTCAGCCTTTAGTATAAAGCTGTTGGGTCCCAAGATGGCAACATAACAGCGATCGTACTTGTTTAAGCTGTGGGGTCAGACTTTATGTGCTGGTAAGAGATTAACTTTATTGCAAGAAGGGTTTAATTGCAGAGAATGATTAGCCCAAAGCTTAGATCAATAGAATGCAGGTCAAACTGTGCTCAGAAATATCCACAGCTTTTATTACATGGAAAATCAAGGACTAAAAACCATTTGGGAACTCTAAGTTATTTGAGCATGAAATCATCTGCAGACCTTTCCCTGGGCTGCAAATGAACTCTTTGCTTTACCCAGCAATGATGGCATGCTGACTCAAGGAACTTTCACTCCCCTTCTCTTGGAATTGGAGAAAGCCAATAAAACAGCTGGGGTCCCTGAATGCTGTTTTTAAAAGTAGGGAAATGATCCTGCATGGCCCAGATCTTCATTCTCTAATTGCGAAAAAAATCAATGGTTTTGAAAATGGAAAGCAGATACATCACTCTCCATTTATCCAAGAAGATATCTGGGCAGAAGATAGAATGACATCATCTAATACATCTCAGGTTTTGCTCTTGCCAAAGCCCTTCTATTGAATCATTATTAGCCTTGTGGAAAAAAATTCACTGATAGTAACAAAACATGGTAAGCACAAAATGCACCTTAGGAGAAAAATGGATTGTTTTGAAAATGCTGTTTTACTTCAGTAATATGGACTGGCTCACCCTGCATCCTAAGCAGAGACTATGCACAGGGACATGGCTCAGGGAAAAGCTGTGCTTGCTCAGCCAGGCTGGCACCTCAAAACAGGTGGGTTTACCTATGGCTCCCACCCTACATATATAAACTACAAAGTCACTTAATTATCAGTAGTTTGAGGAGTCTGAGTTCCTAGTTCTTGACATTTATCTCCTAGAATCCAAATCTTGTGATGGAAAAGACAAAAAATACTGTCTAATCCTACCATGGCCACTAGAGCATATAAAGAGATAACATTGAAAAAAAAAAAAAAAAAGGCCAAATCTTTCAGAATTCTCTGGGAGTTCTGCCAGTGGCCTTTCACTCGTCTTAACAATGCCTTTGTGAAATCAGGAAGATGATAATAGGAAATGAGTCTGCCACCAATCATAATGGAGGAAAAGGGTGGTAATGTGTGTGTGTGTGGTGCACAGTTACCCAAGGCTACCAATTAGTGGTAGGACTTGGAACTGTTTTAGTTTCAATCTCTCTCACCAATTTGGTTTAAGAAACTGTGTAGCTTATGCATACCAAGGGAACATTTTCTTTTCCCTGACATTTTGATGCTTCCTTTCCACCTTTCTCACTTGGAGGGGCCATTAATTTTAGGATCCCTTGAAATAAGACATGACTCTGTGAAAAAGCTCATGCATAGGCTTTGAGTGCATTACTATCACTCAGTTTGTAAAAATGGCTCTAGAATCCTGTGCTGTGGTAGAGAGAGAAGAAAAAGAGGCTTTTCACTTTTTTTTTTTTTTTTAACTGAGTGGTATCCTAAGTGTAGACTGACGCCCAAGTCAGTCTGCAAGATTTATGCTGTTGGCCATTACTGCAGTCAGCCCGGAGCCTTCCCAAGAAGAGAAATGCAGCTCAGAGGCACTGTGGTGCAAACCAGGGAACTCTGGGATAAGAGTAAGCCCATGTGAATTTTAGCTCCAGTTTAACTATAACCATTAAGGGAAAGAGTGTAGGCAAGTGGAGAAACCTCTACTCTGTTCTCCTTGGCTTACAAGTGAAGAACCTCTGACTCTGAACCTGCATTTTCATGAGATCTCAGGGTGATTTGTTTGCATACTATAGTTTGAGAATCAGTGGTCTTCAAGAACCCTCCCATTGTTTTTTATTCTATGATTTTATTGTAAATGGTCCAGCATATTGCACAGGATGCCTGTTTCATGAGACATGGGCCTAACTTGCTATTAATTTGTGGCTAGAAAAGCATAGCCACATTTTGGTGTTTCTAGGTATTTTCCCAGTCCGAATGAGGCCAGTCATTTCTAGGGAAGGGAAAGTTTCTTTGTTCTTTTCTTTTCCTCTCTGGTCACAACACTCACCAATACTGCTATCCAGATGTGGATTTAGATCTACAACATGATCATCTTTCAGCTAGGCATAGTAGTGAATGCCTGTAAACCCAGTGACTCAGGAGGCTAAGGCAGGAGTATCACAAGTTTGAGACCAGCCTCAGCAACTTAGTGAGCCCTAGCAACTTCGTGAGACCCTGTCTCAAAATAAGAAATAAAAATGGCTGAGGATGTAGTTCAGTGGTTGTGCGCCCCTGGGTTCAGTCCTCAGTGAAAATTAAAAAAATAATAATAATATTTCATTTGAAAAGTCTGTGTGCCAAATTTGCTAAGATATAACTTGTACAAGGCACACACAGCATGAAGTATATAGATTAATATTTATATCAGTCCTGAGAAGCAGGTTCTATTGTCCTCATTTCACAGATGATCTTGGAGAAGTGACCAGTCTTAGCTCCAAACTGGAACTTGATAGAGCTGGGATTGGAACCCAGATTTGTCTCCTACTGATGTGTGTGTTCTTAACCATATACTGTCCCCAGTCACCTGGTTACGACTCCTGGTATGCCTTCCCCTAGATAGCCTCATTCCACCTTTGTATCCTCATTGCTGTTCTTCCTATTTTTACCCCAATCATACAAATTTTATAAGTTTGCTGTTCAATGGGGAAATTGGTAGCTGTGTGTGGCTATTCATTTAAATTTTAAACTTCAGTTTCTTAACTAATAACATTTCAAGTATTCAATAATCACATGTACCTGGTGGTTTCCATGCTGGACAGCACAGTATAGAACATTTCCACCATCAGAGCAAGATCTATTGGACAGTACTGCATTAGAGAGTCAAATTGCTGAAAATAATCACTCCACATTTCACTGCTTCTTAATACTAAAAACTCTCCTCTTAAATGCACACACTTTACAAAGTCACGCTCGAGGTGAGAGGCTATCTGGGCAGGAAAAACTGAGTGATCCTGAATATCCAACAAGATTGGAGTCTTGAAACTTGACCCTGACTTCAAGTTCAAAGACCACACCACACAGGAGAGTTCAGGGCTTTGGCATTCCTCGCCAGCCTTGGCCCTATATGATTCACTGTGACATCTCCTCCTTTCTGTTAAGGGAAAGAAAGTCCAATCAGGCAGAGTTTTATTTTCTCCCTGAAATAAAACAGAACTGACTGGCCAAGGTATCTCCAGGGACATCTGCTATGGGGCCTTAAATTACCCAGTAACACTTCAAGTCAGTCCCACTTCCACACGGGGGTTTGCAATCAACATTTATCTCTATTGGACAGACCATCTGCAGGTTTCTAATACAAGTTTTATTATCACCTTGTAAATGTAAAAATCCTCGAGGCAGAAATGCCAGCTGCTAACCATGGAGTGTGTATGAGCACCCACTTCTCCAGTGATGAATGTCCTCGGGTCTCTGAGTGTTTAAAAAAAAAAAAAAAACAATAACCAAGGAAGAACTTGCCCAGAAACTATGTAGGGGCATGGGCCCTGTGCCAGGGACATTGAAGCAGCTCTCTCTAGTGACCCCATTGCCATAGGACAACCTTCTACTTTGGAAACTGAGGCAAATAAAGGGACAGGAAGAAATTCTCACTAAACATAACAAGATTCACAGTAACAGTCAGGTATTAATGAATTATAATAGGTATTTAAGAAACTAGCTTTCATTTCTCTAACTTAGCAATCCACTGGGCCCCTAACAGAATAGTTCTGGATCTTATAGCATAACTAACCTAATGAGGAAGCTAGACTTTTAATCCTAGTAAGCACCCAAATAAATGTATATTGGCTACTCATGATAATGGCTAAGTATCAAAGAAACAGGTGCTGTAAGTTAACAAGGAAAGCTGCATTTAGAGGCAGTGGTCAGAGAAGGCAGTCTCAAGGAGGCAGCCTATCAGCTGAAACCATGAAGCAGTGTGGCCAGAGCTTAGTGAGAGACAGGTGGCTGGGGAGGCCAGGAGGAGCAGAGGCTAGACATGTGCTTTGTATTTTTATAAGATTCCTCTAGTTGAGGTGCAAAGAATGGCTTAAAGGTTACATGGTGCAGAGAGTGGATGCTGGAAGACCAGGTCAGGACTGTGTTTGTAGTCTAGGTAAAAGATGGTGGTAGTTAAGAATCCACATTGTAGTGCGAGGGATAGAAAGAAAGAAATTCTTGAGATATGTGGGTGATGGTACAGAAAGGACTTGCTAACCAACTTGTTGTGTGGAGGTTAGGTAAGGAAAAAAAAACAACAACAAAAAACCAGGAATGAAGGTTTACTCCCAAATTTCAGGCTTAGTATCTAATGGGTAGAGGTAACCTGTGCTAGGACTAGTTTGGAACCTTTGCATTCATTATTTGCAAGCCTGACGATTACCTTTGAAATACAAGTATTATTATTAATATTTCTTTTTTACAGATGGGGAAATGCAAGAAAGATGGAGTAACTTGCCCACAGTACACAGCTTATGAATGGTCAGTCCAGGATTTGGACCCGTGTCTATTGTGTACTCTTTCCTTTGACTTCACTGCCTCCCAAATGTATTTTCTCAGTTACTGGCCACAAGCCTCTATGGCTCCTATTGCTTTATCAGTTCACAGTGCTTTTCTTGGCTCAGTCTACTCAAAGAGATTTCTTTAAATCAGTCTGGAAATCTCCATGCCCATCTTGCCATCCCTTCTGATTCCTTAGAATCTTACATTTGGTTTCCATCCCGGCCATTTGCTACCTTAATGTACATCAAGCTTTACAGTAACTTTTTTTTTGTTTGTTTGTTTTTTAAAATTTTTTTAATTTTTTTTATTGGTTGTTCACAACATTACAAAGCTCTTGACATATCATATTTCATACATTAGATTGAAGTGGGTTACAGTAACTTTTCACATACTCATCTGATTTCCCCAGTAGATTGTAAGCTCCATGAACACAGAATCATATATGCATTACCTATCACTGCCCACACTAAGGCATAGTTCCTGACACATGATATAACAATCTGGGAAGATGTGCTAAACAAATTCATAGCCACTGGTGAGTTTGACAGAGAAACTTGTCCAATTGAACCCAAGGGATCAGGAGCTTGAGTGAGTAGTCTCACTGAATGTTGCAGGGAATTGGGACTCGGGAGCTCCGGGTTAAGTTTGAGCTTTTTGCTACTAAGTGCTTGTCTGATGTTTGGAAGTTCTCCTTTCCTACTCGCACCTTAGTATCCTCTTAGCTCAAAACGGAACAAAGTGGAACCTGTCCCTCTCACCTCATAGGGGAGAATAAAGTCCAAACTACTAAATGTGAAAAGACTTGAATAGGTATTCAACTGTATATATAGATGGCGTCTCATTTGCTAAAGCACCAAAATAACATAATTCTTCCTTGGTATGATCCGGTGATGAAGATCCCAGAGCCTAGCAGATCTAAAAGGACTTGGTTGAGATACTTGATGTTTGGGCAAGTCATCTTCTCTGAACTAATGAACTAATGAGCATGACAGCACTAATTGCACAGGGCTCTTCCAAGGATTAAATAAGTTCTACATACGGCAGTGTACAATATGAAACAGAGCCTGGTGCATAGAAAGAACATCATAAATCTTAGCCTTATTATAATTATTTTTAAAAACCCTCTTCATAGACACACACAGCACATACCAACTCAACTTCTACATCAACAAATTCAGAGTTAAACTATTTGGATATGTATTTTTGAAAATGTCACTAAGTATGAATATTACATCATGTGCAACCTCAGGAATAGCTTCTTCAAACACAGCTTCCTATAAACGTTGTAGCAAACAGCATGTCACTCTAAATACTTTCTCTGTAGAAGTGAAAGCAATGTTTAGAGACAAGATCTGTGTGCAGTTCTGTGCAGCAGGGACAAATTCTATTGAGCGCTGGCAGCTGCCGGAGTCGTGAGTTGAAATGGGCCATATGGAGAGACAGTTTTTAAAATTCCTCCAATAAAGTTCTCCTTTTTAAAACTCCATCTCCTAATTCAAAATCAAAACCTCCCATTTTCCAGTGCTCTGCTCTGCTGCTACTTCAGTTATTAGGAAACCTGCCGACTGAATGCATTTGGATCTCCAATAGCTCACTCATCAAAAGATGAGGGGACTTGTTTAGGCAGCACAAAGGAAAGAAGGTGGGAAACGGGGAGGGCTGACAGGCAGCCAGATGAGCAGAACCAGGAATAAACAGGGGCAGAAATAGAGAAAGCAAGAGGAAAGGCATCTAGTAAGAAGGCAACAGTGCAGACTAGGACAAAAGCAGTAAGGCCAGGGAACAGGACACCACACTCAGGGATAGAGTGGGGAAGTGGATGATGGGCTTCTTAAAGTCCTGGCTCCAGCACATGCTGTGTGTGGATTCTGAATCTCACTTTCTTTGTCCACAAAATGGGGGCACCCAGAGTGAAATCAGTATTGTACATAGAGCACTTAGTACAGTGTTGGAGCCCAAGTATTCACTCCATAAATGCTTTAAAATAGATTATGAGCTACCAACAAATGGGGTAGAACTCTCCCCTCTGCGAGTAAGTACTGAATAAAAAGGAAACAGATTTTTTTTTTTTCCTCCAGTACTGGGAACTGAATCCAGGGATGCTTTACTAACCACTGAGCTGCACCTCCAGTCCTGTTTATTTGCAACAGGGTCTTGCCAAGTTGCTCAGTCTGGCCTGGAAGTTGTGAAACTCCTGCTTCAGCCTCCTGGAGACTCACTGTGATTATTAGACATGCACCACTGTGCTCAGCAGAAAACTGATTTTTAAATCCATGGTCATCTCTCTTCCCCACCCTCTTCCTTTTGGACAATGTTCGTTTTCTAATTTACCAACTTCTTCGAATGCTGTTTTATTCCTTTGTAGCTTCTCTGCATGGGACCCAAGGATGATAGGTTCTTACAGAGGGAAAATGGATACTGAAGTCATTTAGACTACTCCTGTGGAGCTGGAACCTCCTCCACAGCATCCCTGACAGATGTGCAAGCTGGTACTGCCTGCACTGTCCGCCAAGGAAGCCCAGTGCTGCCAGGAAAGTCCATTCTCTTGAAAACTTGGCTATAAAACATCTTCCTCTTACAAGTCAGAGCACTTCACTGTTAATATCAACTCCTAATCCTCATTAGACCTTCCTGCATTAATTAGAGCAACAGTGTTCCTCTTACAGTCCACATTCATCCAACACTCTGACATGACATACACTCTCAGGCTTCTTGAGGTCAGAAAGATTATCTCTTAGGCTCCTGGCTATCTCTAGCATACTGCGTAATACCTGACCAGAGTAGGCCTCCCAATAAACCTCTGAATCAATGAATGATATTCACAAAAGCAAAATATTTAGAAAGTAACCTGGTAAGGGGATGAACTAAATGCTTTCAGGAGCCCAGGCAGGAAAAATAATAGGAGTGCTATGGCCTGTGGCTAACTGAGAAGTGAATGTTCTACATAAGGGCATCTGAATTCAAGTTTTATAAAAATCCATTGGCTGGACAAACCCTTTCACTGTTGGCTTATAGCTTGCAGGCCTCTGGAGTTTGTGACTCCACTTTAACACACACCCCCCATGAGGAATTTGAATCTCCTCAATTACATCCTTTGCAAATGCTAACTCATCCTGAGAGCATCCCTAAGGACAGGGAAAGCAAGACCTTCAAAACTCTTAATTATTTTAAAATTCATTACCTTGAGCTGAAAGCTGCTTCCCTGCAATTTTTACTCAATTGGTCCTAGTTATGCACTTTGAGGTTGGCAAAACAAATTGAATTCGTTTCTGTTTGATTTCCCTGCAAATATTTGAAGATATTTACCTCTCCTCCAACCCTGCTAAATCTCCTCCCGATTAAAATTTTGCAGCTGGTTCTTTATGTCAAGATCATCAAACTTCTACTGCCTTGATCACTCCTCTGAGTCAATATTCCCCTCCCCTAGTAGCTCACAAGTATGTACAGTGTTGACAGTGAAACATTTTGGAAAAGATCTAAATATACAAAAATAGGAATTTAATAATTTTTGGTACACCTCCTATAATATAGTTTATGCACTATTACAATTATTGAAGAACATAGAAAAACATTCAGATTAGAATACTAAATGAAGAAGTCACATTAAAAAATGATGCATACACTTATGATTCCAACTGTACTTAAAACTATTTTAAAATTGATTTGGATAGGACAGAAAATTAGAAATTATAATCATAGTGACCAAAAATGACTTCCATAATCAGAAATAAAAATAGGTTATTACTTTATTAAATGTGATTTTAGTAATTAAAAATTTAAGACCATAGATTCTTTAACATTGAAGTCTTAGATAGTCCCTCCCTTGAGCCAAGTCAGTTTTTAAAATCTGAAGACTCTATGGGGGAGGTATTTCTACTGCTTCTCTCTTCAGATTCAAATATAGTCTGAATGGGTGGGTCCTGAGCATATTTTTTAAAACCCTCAGGCAATTTTGATGCATATCACTGACTTAATCAAACTAGAGAGTGGATTTCCATTAATGCTGAAAAAAACAAAAAACAAAAACAAAAAAAAAACCTCTTTTCTTGGCCTCCCATGGTTCTTTTGACTCCAAGTTAACTAAGACCCTGGAGGCTTCTGATGAGCACTGCTCTTAAGGGCTAAGCCCCTCCCTGCATGCATGCAGGTGGCTTTGTAAGACCTCAGGGAAGATACTGACATTGATCCCCACACAATTCATGTTATTAGATTTGGCCCATCCATCTGGACTGTCAAGATTTTTCTGTTCTGGTTCCTTCTCTCAGCTGTGAGTCATCCTAAAATTCAATCAAAATCACATTTAAGGTACTTCAACAAACCTCCTTTCTCCTAAGGTAAACATTTCCAATGTCATCAACCTGAAAGCCTAGGAATTTTCTTTGCCATCAACCTACAATCTAAGTGCTCACCATTGAGGAAAAAGGAGTTACCACCTCTTTAAAAAAAAAATCTTCAGTGATAAATTTTATTCTTTTTACTAAGGTGTATTCAACAAAGAATAATTGCATGTATTGGTGGTAAACAATGTGATGTTTTGATATATTTATCGCTGCAAAATGGTTAAATTGAGCTAATTAACATGTCTATCATCTCACATGCTTATTATTTCATGTGTGAGCCTTTTCCTTCTTAATATAGATACTGGAATACAATTTGAAAATACCCCGTCCCATTTTTTTGGATGAAGTTCCTAACTAGGGTTTTTAATTACTAAAGTAATATTTGATTATAAAATATTTTAAAAACATGAATTGTGTAAAAATAAAAGTTCCTCCATCCTAGGCAGAAAAGCTCATTTTCCCAAGGTGATCACTCTTGACAACTTCGGGGGGCGGGGTCCAGGACACTCTTTGCTCACCTCTCTGATAGATAGGATCAGTTTCATCTCCTTGCCCCAAAGACAAGTTTTTGTCACGTATTTCATCAAAATGATTTAAGTACCAATTTAAGTAATCAATTCAGTTCATAACTTTTGCTTCCCTGAAACGCCATGTGATGTGGCCCAGCTTATCACCACAGGAGGGAGAGCTAGTAGCTACGATGTAACTGGTCTGTCAGCAGCTTGACCCAATGGTTCCTGTGAGGCCTCTATATGAACAGAACACGAGAGTAGTTCCCAAATGCTCAGCTGCATCAGGATCATTAGGGGAGCCTGCTTGCCTCCTTTACTCCCGCCCTGGTATCAGGAACTCTTGATCTTAACAAATCCTATGGGTTTTATTAATGTTTTGCAATGTTTGAGCCTATGGATTCACACAGGCCAAAGGCCCCAATGCTGTGCTCTGGGGTCACTGATCCTATGTCTCTCCTTCCTATCTTACACAAACTGTTTCCTTATCTTTCAGTCACAGCCCCTTCCAGTGGGAAGGCCTCCACAGTTCTCACTGGGGATGTGTAGCAGCTCTCTTTATCCTGGTCTTTTGCAGCTTGCCTTGCCCTGGTCCTCATCAGGGAAGTCTAAAAGCTTCCCTTCATACGGGGTTGAAATGCAGCCAGACTTTGCATCCCATTGATTCCACACTTTTTCTGGGTCCTTGCTCTCCTCGCTCTCATTCTCTATTTCCATTTGTACCTCCTCTACCCTGCACTTCCTGTATCTGCCTTCTTATGTCTGCATCTTTGAGGCTTAGCCAAACACCACTTCCTGCGTGAAGCTTATATTATATATTCATATGCCCATCTCCTGCCTCCTCCTGATAAATTAGAAGGTACATTCTGTTTCTCTGAAATCTCCATTCATTTTTCTTACATTGTTACCAACTTGTTTCTATCACTTATAGTAAGTTATTGAATATATTATCTCTCTGATTCATAAATACAGGTTAAAAGAGCAGACTCACAAATCCACTAATCAGCAAATAAAAACAAAGAGCATAGAAGAATCAACAGAGTTCCACCTGTACCATACTGTCCTCAAGAAAATATCAAAAGCACATAAATCCACCAGCAACCAATCTACTGTGCACATAGACTGGTAGATTCCTTAGCAGAAAATCTTTATTTAACTTGGAAGAATTTTTTTTTTCCTCGTCATTCAGATCCATCACTCTTAAATCTTTCCCCATGGTCCTAGAGTTAGGAAACTGATACCTGGAGGACAGGTGAGATACTGAAGGTCTTGGGTCCCAGATCATGGGGCAGGAGTTGTGTACATGCTCCTTTGGCACCCAATGACCAGTGTTGCATGCTGCCTAAAACTGCAAAGGTCTTCCCTTGATCTTAGGTTGGTTCTTCCTGACCTAACCCCTGATCTCTTTTAGTCTTTCTTGATGCCACCCTGCCACTGGCTCACACTGCACCACTCCTTCTCTCCAAAGTGCCCTCTGCCTGTCAATGCTGCTCCTCCCCAAACCTCAGCTTTAATGTCATTTCCCCAGGGCAACCTCCCCTGATCCCACAAGAGTAAGTCAGGTTATCCCATTGCCATCATGTATATAAAAGCCATCTCACTCGGAGTTTATATATGACTTTTGTGATCACTTGAGCAAGGTTCCTATTTTCCACTAGATTTTTAAACTTCATGAAGCCAAGAAACAAAGCTGTTTTATTAACTGCTATTTCCCCAGCACTTAGAACCATGTCTGGTACACATAAGATGTCCATATAGCACTTCTTGTCTGAATGAATTGAATTATGACATTCAACTGTGCTTTGGGAAGAAAAAAGCACAAGAAAACCATGGAGATTTCTACAATGCCTCTAACTCAATCTCTGCCTGGTTGGTAGGCATTCTAATTCCACATAGTAAGATCCCCAAGATTTATATGCCACTAAGCGTTTCCTAAGGTATCTGAGAAAAGCACCACCAATATCAGCCTGGTTGTCCCAAGGGAACTCATACTTTGAGCATCTTACTATGTGCACGCACTGTCCCCACATACCTTACGTTACTTATTTTTTTCAGTAATCCAATGAAGTAGTTTTGTGGTTTCTATTTTACAGATAAGAAACCTGAGACCCAGAGAGATGAAGTGATGTGACTACGATCATAGAGCAAGTAACAGGAACTTGACCTTGAGTGGTGCTGGAGCAGTGTTAGCAAAAAGAATAGTCTGCAAACAATGATCTGAATTTCAGTCCATCTTTTGCCACCAATTCCTTGAGTGACCTTGACCCAACCATTGAAGCTCTGAGTTTGAATCCCTCTATGTAAATAATATCTGAAGATTGATGGAGTGCAGGCCTTCGGAGGTTCCTGGGCAGAAATAAAGTTCAGCATGCTGTAAAGATGATTATCCCGCCTCATTCCGCCCACTCTCAGGAACCAACAGATGGCCTTCTCCCCATTTGAAAATAAAACCCTCCCACCAAGGTCAGTTATGCCGACAAGTCAGACTAGGCTTTCTTCTCTGGCACAGCATCTCCAGCTGGAAATCAGCACTAATTCTTTCTCTTGCTCAGGCCTTGCTCTAAATAACATATTTCGAAAACGAACTATTTTGGGGCCAAGAAATCTGTAAATCTGAGCTGATTCATCACTTTCACCATCGGGCTGTTGCTCTCTTGCTTCTTCTGCTTTGTCAGATAAAGACGTTTAATCTCCACTAACAATTTCTCAGCGGGCTACGTGGAGAGTTCTTTTGTCATAAGATTCTTTGCAGAAGATTAAAAACCTAAAGATGGGGCAGAGTCTCAAGAAATAAATCCGAAGTAAATAAAAAAGCAGTGGGAGGGGACAGAGGTAAGCAGAGAGAGACACAACCACAGAAAAGAGGGACTGAAATGGGTCACACTGTGGCAACCTGAATGCAAAGACCCCACGGTGTCAACTTCCGAGTGTCGCTGTCGTAATTCGTAGAAAAATGGGTAGGGAGAGCAAAAAGAAAATTATATATATATAAATTCTATAAAGTGTATTATTTAAAAACTTGCTCTAACTAGTTTTGGAATGCTCATAAATTCCTCCATAAAACTTAACTTTCTAACCCTGTTTTGCTTGGATAAATCTTTATTGAAATGAGTTTGTTGTCTTTGAGGAAAGAATGGACGGATGCTGAAAGCCAGGCAGAACACACCACCCAGTCAAAGAATGAAGGCAAGTGGGATGGCGACCATCTGTAAATAACTGAGAATTGGATAATGTTTTCTCAGAGGCAAAAACCACTCCTTCCAAAAACCTTTTACGTTCACCGAGATTTCTAAACAGTAAAGAGTGCCATGATCTCAGAAGCGTATCGCGGCCACATTAGAGAAGAACAGCCATGCTGTTGGGGGCCTTCCCATCCTGCTCCTCTGTCTCTGGGCTGTGTTTCTTCTGAGCACTATACAGTTTCTAAGTCCATCCCCAACACTGGCATATTCACACAGAGGTCAGGATACACAGTCTCCAAGTCCAAGTGGACCTCCTCTTTCCAAGTCTGCCTCTATTCCCTTTTTCCTCATCTGATTCCATCCACCCCAGTGCCAACCTGACACCCCCAGATTCATTCTGAACACTCTCCCAGCCACACACCATGGGCCTAGAAAGAAATCTTACTGCTTCTATCTCTAAAATATCCCTCTAACAGATCCCCTTTCCAGTCCGTATCCTCCATACTGTCCGAGCTTGGCCCACACCATCTCTCACCTGGACTAGTTTACTCATCTCCTCTGAAACTCCACTTCCTTGACAGAGGCATATTCGAGCCACATCCTGACTTCTCACTGTCACATACCACATTAAAAAAAAAATAGTCAAACACATAAAGCACAATCTTCATGACAAAAAACACCCACCGACAACATGCACACACTGGAACACATCAAGTTATTCCAACCTGCCTGCCATTCCCCTGTTCCATATCCTCTCTCCCATCTCCAGGTCTCTGTGGAGGCTATTTTTTTCTCCCGAGGTACCCTTCCAACACACCATTGGTAAATGCCCTTGGAAGCTCTTACTTATCCTGCTAGTTCCACCTCGAAGCATTCCTCCTCGATAAAACCAGCTGAGCTCGCCCTACCCCGCTTTCAGCTACCACAGCACTTTGTCCATGTGTATCCTCATGGACCAAGAAGATTTGCTGGCCCTGCCTTTCTTCCTGGCCTTGGAATCATAAAAGGCAGTGGTACTTAATGGCCCGGGATTTTGAGGACTTAATGGAGATATCCTGAAAACTACTCTAGGCAGAATAGATCTGCTGGTCTCAGAACACATCTGGGGGGCAAACAGACCTGGGGTGAAATTACAGCCATCTCTTAGTTTGGGAAAGTAATTATCATAGTACTGTTTTCTTACTTCAAAAACAGAGATAATACCACCACTTAATAGAACTAAAATTATAAATAAATGAGAAAATTCAGAGTACAAAATACCTGGTTAAAACTCGGTAAAATGATACTTATTATCGTGTCTACTACTCAGCAAATCTTTAATTACATGAAAGATTTAGCTTTCAGACCTTTCAGTGTCATTAAAAGTGTATTCTAGCTGGGCATGGTGGCACATGCCTGTAATCCCAGTGGTTCAGGAGGCTGAGGCAGGAGGATGGTGAGTGTGGATGAATGAAGTCACCTTCCTTTCCACAGCAGCCAAGATGCTGTATGTTCTAGACTCTGCCTGCCTCCTCTACAATGCTTTCTCTACATACCTTACATGCAAGTCACAGTGGCCTTGTGCTTCTCATTCTCTCCAAACTCATTACTGTCTTAGGTCATTGTGTGTGTGTGTGTGTGTGTGTGTGTGTGTGTGTGTGTGTGTGTTGCTGGGGATTGAAACCAGGGCCTTATGCATGTAAGGCAAGCACTCTACCAACTGAGCTATATCCCCAGCCGCCTTAGGACATTTGTATTTACTGTTTTTCTCTTTGGGACTCCTCATTTCCCAGATTTTCCCCATCTTGGTACCTTTTTAGTTTTAGGCCATAGTGTCAAAAATTTCCATGTCCGCTCCATAGAGCTTTGGCCCTCTACCATCCATACTGTGTTATATCCTTAACTTGCCCTAATTTCTCCTTATCATTATCACTATATGAAGTTCTTATTTGTTTTTAGGTTATTCCTCTTATAGAGTACCATAAGGGCAGATTGAAAATACTGTTTTTTTCCACTGCCTTATGTCTAGAATCTAGAACAGTATGTGGTATATAATAGGTGCTCAGTAAACATTTGCTAAATGGATACACAATTAAGTTTATTTTATCACCACTAAAACATCAAGATAAGCCCTTCTATACTTAACAAATAAGTAACAAACATCCTTAAAATTAAAAGCCATGAAGTCCCCAAAATTAGATCTCATAAAGAGAAGTGAGCCAATTCTAAATACCATTCCTACATAGCTGAGAACAAAGGACTCTTGTTTATACTAAAGGAGAGCTGAGTCTTTTGGCAAAGGGACTGTTTGGAGACACTCCCTCCATTTGAACCAAGAGATCACACATGCTTCTCCAACTTGGAGCTCAGCCTCCTGTTCTGGTTTCAGTCTGGAGATTTCATCCGACAGCCTACATGTCACTGCCCATGGTGGACTTGCTCTGTTGCCAGAGAGTTAGCTTAGACAGCATACCACATATGTAACAAGTAAAATATGCATCAAGGAGGGAAGAAAGGAAGAAGGGATCTTCAAAGTAGTTTAATTTCTAGGATTAACTTCCAAATGATTTGGAAACCTCATTTCTAATGTCATAATGCCTAGTCCACTTTAAAGTTCCTCTTGGAAACAGATTCATTTATTCATGACAAATACACATTCTTCCCAAGCAGAAATGAGATCATTCCCTCTACCTTCCTGAATTCTTCTTTTAACAAAGAACGAAGAAGTAACAGCACCTAGCAACTCATCTGTTATCTAACAGAACAATTTTGCAAAACCCAGCAGAACAGAAGTCACAATTGCCTCATTTCAGGTTAATTTAATAAAGCAATGTCAGAAAAGACTCCACCAGACTTACTCTGTAATGGTCCTGCTTACAAGCCAGCAATTGCCATCTAAGAATAAAGGATGGGACTCCATTTCCCGTGTGCATAAAAAGTGAACGCAGGCACAAACACCAAGCTCTCTCTCAGCTATGTTCTATTTTCTTCCTCCTCACTTTTTAAACAATTGACCCACAAGTTTCCCTTTATCAGATACCAAAGGAAGTGATACAAAGCAGGGCTGCATTGGATATCTGTGATCATATCAAATTTGATAGCAGCATAATTCACTGAAGATCAAAAGGCTTTTAAAATGTGGGATGATTTCTATTATGAAAGCTTAAAAACAGAGTCAGTCTCATCCTCCAGGTCCACTCTTAAAATTTATAGATTCATGACACGAAAACAGACATCCAGAGGGTGTCCAAACTGGTGCTTGGGTTGCCTCAGTTCAGGTTCCTGGTGACCATCTCTCTAGCTTTCAGGCCACTGAGGGCAGACACTGCTAGTACAAGCAGTTGGGAGCTGCTCTCCCCAGTTTGAGTTAGCACCTCAGTTCCCCACAGCCCCCTCTTTAATAGACATTATGGATTTCTTTTTGTCCTTATCATCACAGAAGTAGGTTAACCAGACATAGAATAGTTGAGTTTGGGGGAAAAGCATTGTGGTGGGGGGTGGGGTGGGAAGCACTAAAATAAATTAGATTAATGAAACTCAATTGTGGTCGACTGGTAATTATTGAAAAGGGCTTTAATGGAGATAGAAAGCAAGCTTTAAGAAGGCACTTCCCAGTAATTAATTGAGCCTCTCTTAGTTCTAAATTGAGAAAATACAAAAATCAATAATTTTAAATGTGTCATACTTATTGACACTAATGAAACCTCCTGAATAAGCATTTAATGCAACTCCACTGCTATTTTAAATTTACGTCCCTCAGTGAGTGAACATTACAAGGTCAGGTCAGTTCCCCTGGGCTTCACAGAGCTGATGCTATCAAATAGACAGGACTTTGCTTATGTGGTATGTGGAACAACTCTTCAGAGGGTTGCTGAGCTGTCCATGGTGCTAGAAAAGCAGCCGTTTGCCCCTTTCCTTTTTGGCTCAGCAGGAAACATGCAGTCAGAAACATGTTCTCTCTCAGTGCAGTGACCCACACTCCTGTGTGTATTTGGTAAAGAAAAAACACATAGAATCTACTCAAACTCTGCCTTCCCAGCAAGCTTTGGTTTATGCTACCTCAATAAAGTCTGTCCTTTTACCAATCACATTTATAATCACATTGAGGTATGCTAATTTATACTAGCTTGCATTTGCTTTATAACTTAATTGTCCTAAGGGCTATACAAATATTTACTGGTTGCTAGAATAACAAATTTAGATTCCACTACTTATTAGTTGAGTAACTTGGTTGAATCAAGTTACTCTTTACTACTTTTTTAACTGTTAAAAAAAAAAAGGTGATTAAAGCCAGGCACAGTGGCACACACCTATAATCCCAGCAGCTCGGGGGTGGGGGGGGCGGCTGAGGCAGGAGGATCAAGAGTTCAAAGCCAGCCTCAGCAAAAGCAAGGTGCTCAGCAACTCAGTGAGACCCCGTTTCTAAATGAAATACAAAATAGGGCTGGGGATGTGGCTCAGTGGTTTAGTGCTCCCTAGTTCAATCCCTATTACAAAAAAAAAAAAAAAAGTGACTAACACCCATCTTTTGGAAGCATAAAATAAGTTGTATATTTAAAAGTATTTTGAAAACTGACATGATAGAAAATTGCAGACATTTATCATAACATCTTATTTTTAATTTTTGCTTTTGTTATCACATGTAGTGAGATACTCTTAACGGAATACTAATGTCAGGAAATGTTAGGAATTATGTAAGAGATTAATATAGGAGAAGATAGAAAATTTGTAAATGATAATCTTTGGGTAATTTAGTGGGATCCAAATTTTAACACATCAACTCTTGGGCATCCTCAGGCCCATTATCATTGCCACCTTTCAGGTTTGGGGCTTTTATTGAAAAAAATCCTTAATCAGCATCAGCTAAGTTTATACAGATTATATATCATTTAATATGAATGCTCCCACTTTTAAGAAAAAGTAACTGATTGGGGAATGATGAAATAACCTGCCCAATCAACAGAGAGTGGCAAAGTAAAATAGTAAAGTTAGATTATTCTAAATGCAAAGCTTAATTATCTAACCATCATGTCCACAGCCTCCTAAATCTGAATGGGTCCTTTGGACACAGGTTAATTGAAAAGTAGACAAGAATTTCTCAGGTCCCTTATAATGAATCAGAACTTTTGTTTTCTCCCAATGTTGGTTCCTAAACCACACACTATCACTGAACTACACATAGTCCTCTGAAGTAGAACTTTTGAGAGCCCAAAGCCTAGTATGTTAGAAGTCATCCTGCAAACAATTTCAAGAGCAGGGAGGTAAAGGGATAGTTTCTAACCTAAGGTCATCTCCCAAATTCCATGATGCAACAAACCAGAGGCGGACTGCTAAGCCCCTGGAATCACAAGTACACAGATTGACCAATTTACCAATTCAGTATTCCTACATCAACCAGACTCAGAACACAGCAACTTCAACAATCATGTCATTTTAAAGTTGCATTTATTGTGTAATTCCTTCTCCATCAGTGGAAATCCTTCCCATTCTTAAAGATCTAGTTAACATCCCCTTCCTCCATGAACATTCACACAAGGCTTCAAGTTACAGTAATCTAACCTTTCTCTGGATTCATATCACTTCTGTTTATATCACACATTTGGCAACAAATCACCTATTTGCCCTGTGATATCTGTTTTCTTGCATTTCTATTTAACATACATTCATTGACTTAAACCTTATTTTTTCCATCCTTAGTGAAGCATGAGGTTCATAGCAGGTGCTAAGTATTATTAAAATGAAGTAGCATTTATTACACCTCATTGAAAATGCCTGTTAAATTTCTGCTGCTTCTTCAATGAAGTCCATGAGGGCATGGCTATTTTTTTTCTGTTATACTATTATATATCCTTGATGCCAAGCACATGTATCATACCATATAACTGGAATAACTACAGGAATGAATAAATGAACCAGCTGAATTAACAGGGATTATTGTCCAATACTGGAAACCCATACTCCTAACTCCCACCCAGCACCTATTGGTAGAAAATTTCTCATGTCTATTTCAAGTGGATAAATTATGTTCTTAAGTGAATTTATTGGACATTAAGAGTCAATTCCAAAAGTATTGTAGGGGAAAAACTGCTTGAAAATTGTCCCCAGGTAAAACAAAACTGGATCATGGATCACAGAATCAAATCTGGAATAAGGTAAACTTGCTGAGAATGAAAAGGAATGAGCGGCGAGATGACATCAGTTAGTCGTGCTTAGAATGTCATCTACAAAGAAAAGAGGGAGGTATTGTCTTTTCGTACAGAGGGGAGAAAGAATTTATATGTGCCTTTCAAGAGTTTGCCATCTGCTTTCATTCTATGCGTTCACATATTTAGTCACATCCACCGTGGTAGATGCTGGGGATAGAGACACCAACAAAAACAATATGGTCCTGTCTCATAGAACCTACCTTCCAAATCAGAAAATAAAGGACACCCTTCTATGCACCTGGACATTGAGTACTGTTAAAAGAATCAAGTCCACACACAGCACTGCGCTTCCCTTCCCAGCTTTGTTGCACCTCTGATATGACAGAGTGTAGAACAGATGACACAAGCAGTTAATCTGATTTAATAAATCCTTTAATTCTCTTGGTAAATACGGGGGAAGAAAGGGGATCATGAAGAAAGAGGGCCCAGAAATACACTCTAATCCCTTTTTCCATCTTCTTCTTACACCCTTAAATGGAAACACTAAGACAGTTCCTTGAGAGTGAGCCACCTCTGCCTTGCTCAGGGGAAAATAATTAGAAGTCTCAATGGCCCCTTTGGAATGGAACAATCAAGAGTGTTTTCTCCCTTGGTGGGTATCCTGGCTCAGTCCATGGTCAAAGCTCAAGGAGGTGGAGGAGCAAACCTGACATGTGCATGGACATTCATGTCTGTGGAGTCTGTGGTCCGTGATGTGCATTCTGATTCAAAGGAAGGTTTTTCCCTCCTTCTTTGTTGTGACAGAATTTTCTAGTATACCCTCAAGTTAACTATTACTTTTACCATTTTTTAAAAAAAGATATTCTCTTGCAATACTGCATTTAGTTCTTAATTCATCCAACTTCATAAAGGAGAAATTTATGTATCCAGACCAAATCAGTAGGTAAGATCTACAAACCAGAATCAAGAGCTAGTGCATGCTTTGAAAACGTTCCTTATTTATAGATTGCTTAATTGCATTAAGTGCCAAAGAATGTACTGCTTTCTTTGTAATGAGTTTTTATGGTCTTAGTCTTCAGAAGCTCAGATTCCATCTGTGACAGCAGAGTGTTGTAGAATTCAGCTATTAATAGCTGCTGGTACACACTTACTCAGAGCTGAGAGGCCCAGGGCTGTAGACACAGCCAGATGGAGATAATACCACAGGATAACTGTACAGACAAAAAGGATGGTCTAATTTTTTTTCCCCCAACACAGAACAGACAACACTTAAAACATGACAATCCTGTTTTATTGCAAGCCAAACTCTCTGAAGAGATCTCCCTCCCGCCCCCATGGGAATTTTCAGGTCTGGTTCTAAACCACATGTGATTTATGACCGTTTCTGATATGCAAGTAACTCCTTATTGCAGGTTACAAAGACTAGAACATTTAGATGGGTTAACAACTCTGATTTATAAAAATGATACCAAGAATATCAGGAACAAACAATCTAACTCAAAGGGGGGAAGAAAAAACACTTTGATACATTTTTTTTAATTAGGAATATTTTCCCAGAGAAAAAGAGATAGCAAATAGAATAACATATACTTCTTTTTAAGGAAAACAAAAGGAAAGCCTATTTAAGATGATTATGGTTTCAGTGCATCTTAATTCTAATAAGAAGAGTAATACAGTGCAAGACGAGAATGACACAGCTCTCACACCTAATATCATTTTCTATTAAATAATTCTTTGGGGTCAAAGTTTTACAAATCACCAACCTTTCTTTCATTAAAAAAAATTCTAAAACACCCTTTTAGGGGAATGAGGGGAAAGACTATTTTTCAATATGTGCTTAATCACTAAATTGAATGCCTAAATAACATTTTTTTGGGAGGGTACATTTAGAAGTTGCAAAAATGTGGAGTTTATGCTTTCCATACTACTTGTGTGAAGTGGAAAATGATTTAAAAAAAAAAACGGGTAAGGGGTCAGCATATCTTTTTGTCCAGTCTGTAACGTGAATAGAATCACACTGTGTAAAGCCAAGCACACCTAAAGGCAAGAGGACCAGAATGGGAGCCCTCTGCTCTCACACTCAAGGACGTTCCCAACAACCTAGAGATGCTGTGTTGAGAACACATGACCTCTTTCATAGACACAGCACACAAACAGTCCTGAAAATAAGAGACCTACACAAGAGAGGCAAAGATGATAGGCTCATAAAGACAGGTAAGGAATCCAGGGTGTCTCACACAACACAAAGAACCTAGAATCTACTCTGCGAACCCACCTTTATTCATGTAGTTACCCTTACTTTGTAGGGAGAACCATTTTTCTAATCAAAAGTATTACTAAAATTATGATAATCTATTTTTACTACAGGAAAATTGGTTAGTAGTTTAGGTTCTAGAATCACCCTCTATTTTTTCAGAGATAACACAGGTACAGTAGGAATAGCTATTGTAGGAGTGTGAGGATCATATAAAATATTCTATGCAACACATATAGGACAGTGTTTGGTACAACACTTAATTATTTTTTCTTTCTCTTTTTGCTATCTATTTATATTTTGTTTTTATAGCTACTATATGTAAAGTACTTTTGTAAGAGAGATTTGGGTTTTAATCATGAGTGGAGACCTTGACCAATCTTACCTACCTTATAGTTAGACCCAATCATACCTACCTTATAGGACTGTGAGGATGAAATTAGAAAATGACTGCCATATATTTATCATTTTACTCTGTGACATGAGCTAACTCCTATATAAAAAGTAGCCATTATAATCTTACCACCATAATCTTCTCTATTCAGAGCTGGGTACTGCAGAACATGCCTGTAATCCCAGCAGCTTGGGAGGCTGAGGCAGGAGAATTGCAAGTTTGAGGCCAGCCTCAGAAACTTAGAAAGGCTCTAAGCAACTTAGTTAGACCCCATCTCAAGTAAAAAAATAAAAATAAAAGGGTTGAGGATGTGGCTTAGTGGTTGAGCACCCCTGGTACTGGGGCGGAGGTGGAGGGAGTTTATCTACTCAATAAGTTAGATTGATTCCAAAATGTGATAAATGCCTGTGCCTGAACCATAACAAACATTGGTTCATTCCTCTTCATGTTAGTTAGTCAGGCTGTACATGTGTTATGATGAACCAATAGCATTTTTTTTTTAAAGAGAGAGAATTTTTTTAATATTTATTTTTTAGTTTTCGGTGGACACAACATCTTTTATTTTTATGTGGTGCTGAGAATCAAACCCAGTGCCCCGTGCATGCCAGGTGAGCACGCTACCGCTTGAGCCACATCCCCAGCCCCACCAACAGCATCTTTTATATATTAGCTTTGATTTTTAATAGTTTTCAAGATTAGGTAATTTGCTACCACACTATCATTTCAAAGAGCAACTGAGATATAGTATCACAAACCCTCTTTCAAACTAGACAGAGGAGGTTATCTCAACTTCATTTTCATGCTTTTGTTAACATGAGAGAGAGAGAGAGAGAGAGAGAGAGAGAGAGAGAGAGAGAGAGAGAGAGAGAGTGT
This sequence comes from Urocitellus parryii, assembly GCF_045843805.1. Taxonomy (NCBI): domain Eukaryota; kingdom Metazoa; phylum Chordata; class Mammalia; order Rodentia; family Sciuridae; genus Urocitellus; species Urocitellus parryii. The sequence continues at coordinate 100,806,840 of NC_135531.1, forward strand.
GTAAGTAACTGGAAATGTTTTAAGTTTTCTTTTAGAAGATCTTTCACTTTTACTTAGCTTCTAGCTTTTTGTTTCTGAAATTCTAAATTGGGTCATCACTTTGAGGTACCTACAATGCCAACGTATCAAAAAACCTAGCAAACAGAACTCCTTATACATGTGGCATGTGAGGCTCTGAGTGAAGGGATTTGTATCTACATCACTAAGTATCAGGGGGATTTTGCTGTGCTACTTTCCCTCTCACGGAAGGTTTACTAACCAGCTAATAATTTCCTCGCCATTGTGAAGCTGTTCATCAGTCACAGCAAGAATACATGCAGGGATCTAAGTAAGCAAGGAATGAACCCTGTCTGGACCATCACACCAAATTCCCCCAGACTGTTTGAAGGCTGGCAATAGAAACATGGCACGTCCCACCCAGATTCTGCCTTCAGAATGACAAGGCAGTGTTTAACTTCAGGGCATTCGACAGTTACGAAATCCTGACACCTCACCTACTGTGGGAATGATATGCTGGGAAGGTTTCTTCCCTTTCTAGGCATTTCCACATTAAGCTCTGATGCATGGGAAGTAATGAGACAGACCAGAGCGCTCTGTCAGGCGGGTGGTGCATCTCTCCCCTCTCCTTCCCATCCTCCTCCCCCCACCCCAGTCACAGAGCTGACAATTTCAAACATTTATTAATATTGATCTCCCTGTCCCCTACAATCAATAGTTGATGTCCAAAGAACCAAATAATATTTAATGTGCAATACTGTATTTTCACATAACACTGCAGGGAAATAAGAGGTGACTCATTACATGAATCAGTGTATCTCTTTATGATTAAGAAATGATGGCCATTTCCACATACATCCTAGGCTTTTAAGTCATTTGCCTCTAAAATGTTCTTGGCAAAAATTTCCTACTGCCTCTTCATTATACTAGCCTGCTCTCTAATAATCTCCTTGGAAAAATATGATTTCACAATATCTGAAATTTGCAAAAGGATACTCATTATTCATGGCAAGTGGCTTGTCTTCTAATAACAGCAACAGCTAACTTTATGGAGTACGTGCAATGCAATGCCACAGGTCAAGTCCTAGGTGTTGCACACATGTGATCCACTTATTTTCCCAATAATGTCATATAGGTAAGTCCCATTATCATTATTCATGCTTTTATGCAGATGAGAACATTGACACTTTTATAGAATGGGTGACTTAAATAAGGTTGCAACTGGCTAGTGGTAGAACTGGAATTTTGAGCTGTTCTATCTGAAGAAGAGACAAAGGACTCACCCAGTCCTTGCTGAACTGAATTATTCCAAACCATTTTTATTTTGGTTTGACTATAAATATTTCATTTGTCTTGAGTCACCTAATGCCTTTATTATTCAGGTTCCATTTTCAAGGTCCAGCCCTCTAATTGGTGCCCCGAGTAATACTGACTGCATTTTCCATCTGAAAAGTCATACATCCTTTATTATTTTTCCATAAAGGTCAAAGTCTTTGGACTGTGTTCCAGAACTGGATTTCAGAAATCAGAATAAAAAATGATTTCAAAGATTCTGTAAGGATCTATTTTCCCAATTATAGCTAAAATTTTGAGGACTAGTAATACAATTTAATTTTTACTTACTACGTTTAGAGAGAAAACAATGTTAAAATGCTATTTTAAAATGTATCAAGCAGTAAAATATGGCCAAGCTCAATCAGAAGTGGCAGTGAATGTTTTGATTTCCTAGTCTCCTACTTTCTGAGGCTACAGAGAGTCCACCAGAGCAGGTCAGTGGGTCAACATGTTCTAGGGAACATGTTCATCTTTGGTTTGTCAATTGTCCAAAACTGGACCTGGGGTCAAATGACCACTGCTACAATGACAATCCTTTTACTCAAGTTTCCAAGGCTTAGAGAATTAGAACAATGCATAAAACCTTAGAACTCTGCCTACTTCCTCACAGTCTATGGATGAAGGAACAGAAGATCAGTAAGATGGACAGCTTGCAAAGCCTGGGCCAGACCCATGCTCCTGAGCCACTCCTACGCATGCTCCATCCTGAACATAGGCTGTGCTACACAGATATACCATTACTGCTGAATGAGGCCCACAAAGTCCCCTCTTAGTGCTATTAGCCATAACAGTTGCTTTATTATAAAGAAAGCAGATTCTAATTCTGCATCATAGATATCATAGAGCTGGAGATGTTGCTTGGTGGCAGGGTTGCTTACCTAGCATGCATAAGGCTCTGGGTTCAATCTCCAGCACAAAGGGAATGGCAGGCAGGGGAGGGGAGGTGGATAACCTGCTCATTATGCTAGTCTAATGATCTGAGTAGGAGTCCTAACTCCACCAGTTATAAGCTGTGTGTTCTTATGTAAGTTACGAAATTTTCCTGAGTTCTATCTGTCATTTGTAAGAAGGCAACACCACCAACCACATTGGGTTGTATAAATGCAGTGATCCGTATTTAATAACTATATATCTGATACATGAAGAACAAAAATTCACTACATATTTTTAGCTGGGCACACTGGTCCACACCTGTAATCCCAGTGGCCCAGTGACAGGAGGATTGCAAGTTCAAAGCCAGCCTTAGCAATTTAGCAAGGTCCTCAGCAACTTAGAAGACCCTGTCTCAAGATAAAAAGTAAAAAGGGCTGAGAATGTTGTTCAGTGGTTAAGTGCCTCTAGGTTCAATCCCCAGTACCAAAAACAACAACAACAAAACCCACATGAACATTAATTTACAAAATTGTAACAGAAAATCCACTGTAAATTCATATTACCTACTCCCTATCAGTTGTCAAAAAAAACTACTATAGTTGTTATATCACCAATTAATTTTTTTTTCTTTTTTAAAAACAGTGGTGGGGGTTAAATCCACGTCTTGCATATACTAGGAAAGTGCTCTACCACTGAACTACACCCCCAGCCCTTTTTAAATTTTTGAGAAGGAGTCTCACCAAATTCTAGTCAGGCCTGGAACTTTGCAATCCTCCTGCCTCAGCCTCCTGAGTAGCTAGAATTATAGGTGCTCACCACCATGCCTGACTTGGACACAATTAAAATTCCTGAATTTGTGTCAGTTGGGAGGTAAGTATAAGACCCCAGGCTTATCTTTATACAAGTAATAATTTTTTCATTTTTATTTAAGATTAAGAAATTACATCTTATTGGCCCTGTTAAGCAATCACCAGCTACTTAGCCAGAATTCCACTGAAAACAAATCTGCAAACTTAAGTGATGAAAACATGATCTAGGTCTAATTTGCAGGCTTTTTGGTGGTGTTTGGACAGCCACTACCTGCCACCTGGCACCCCCAGGGGGTGGGCAGAACAGAATAGAAAGAATGTCACCATTTCTGCAACTTTATTCACCCATCTCTCCAAACATTTCTTTTCACTTCCTTAGGGTATCAGGAAGAACATGTTCCAACACAATTGTTCTCAGTTCTTGCCAGGAAGTCATGTTTATCTTTAGCATCATCTCTGGGCAAATAGAACAGGCAGAGGAAAATAATGTTTGGGGCCAAATGTTGAAAACTTGAGTCCTGTTTAGCCTGAACTGAAAAAGCTGTAATGAAAAGCTAATAATGTTGATTCTGTTTGTCTCTACAAGAGTTTCTATTTAGAGGAGAGGCAGAAGTGGAAACAGGATGGGCTTCAAGTACCAACAGCTTTGGACTCTAACTCAGATTGATCAATCGCTGCCTGATTGAGTACCCTTGGATAAGCATAAACATGTAATTGAGTGACTCCTCTGTGTCAGGCAACTTTGTCCTTACAGAGCTTCAAGTTCAAGTTAACAACCCCTTGGAATCTGTTTTTACACCCCCCCCCAAAATAAAAGACATTACATTTGCATAGCTTTTATGATAATTAAATGAGAACAATATATGTGAAATTGCAAAGACTGGTATCTAGCATATAGTAGTTCTTGATAAATCTTAGTGCCTTTCCCTTATCTTCAGAATAATCAAATTAATCTCTCCTTTAAGCCTAGTTGTGATTTAAAAGAATAGCTGTACTACACAACTAAAAATAAAGCCAGCAAGCAGTTCCATAAATCTAGACTAAAATACTCAAAGTGTTTTTAGAGGTCCTTCAGTCAAGACACTCAGACTTCAAAAATCATCCTCGGAACCTGCCCTTTCCATAGTCCTATTTTGACTCCAATTTGGTTTTATGCAAAACAAAAATAAACTGCTTTTCTTTTCAGTTACCACCCAGAAAGTATAGTATACATAGTCCAGACATCAGAATTATAAAGAATATGGAAATATCAGAACTGCAAATTCAGAATAATCTATTCATTGCCTGTGATGTGAGAGATGTTGCAATGGGATTGGTGTAATGTGCCCCTGATCTGAGGGAGCTTACTCTTCAGTGGCGGAGAGAGAATGTCTGCCCTCAGGAAGGCTCAACCAGGAGCAGAAACAAGACAAGCAACCATTAAACAATAGTGGCCAATGTGCTAAACAGTAAGCATTAAATTATAAACTAGAGTTTCTAATGCAGTGATTCAGAAGAGATGATACAGTCGATGAGAATCTGTGTGCATGGCGGGGAGGATTTGGGCAAAATTTGTGAAGTTTAGGAAGAACTAATTAGCATCTTATATTTTTCCTGCACATAATGAGCAAATGCATTAAAACTCAAAGCAGCACTAAAGCTGCAAGGTGGTCATGGTGGGGCACACCTGTAATCCCAGCAGCTTGGGAGGCTGATACAGGAGGATCATAAGTTCAAAACCAGCCTTAGCAAAAGTGAGACAATAAGCAACCCAGTGAGACCCTGTCTCTAAATAAAATACAAAATAGGCCTGGGGATGTGGCTCAGTGGTCGAGTGCCCCCGAGTTCAATGTCTGGTACCCAAAGAATGAACAAACAAAAAACTTCAAGGGCTGGGGATGTGGCTCAAGCGGTAGCACGCTCGCCTGGCATGCGTGCGGCCCGGGTTCGATCCTCAGCACCACATACCAACAAAGATGTTGTGTCCGCCGAGAACTAAATAAAATAAATATTAAAAATTCTCTCTCTCAAAAAAAAAAAAAAAAAAACTTCAAAGCAACAGCTAGATGTACTGATGCCTTCCCTTTCTGGATGCAGGTAGTGTTCTCTGAACTCATTCGCTATTCCCTAGTATAATTTTTACTTGGGTTCCTTCTCATCCAAAAGGCAGCATTAACTACTCTTGGGTAAAAGCTATCTGGAAATGGAATCAGATCAGACTAGTAATGAAGAGGTTTGATGCGAGAAAGCTTTTAAAATTCTAAATAGTATTTGGACTGGGTAAGGCTCTAAGGTTTCTACTCTGAGACAGAACTTCATCCCTACTCCCTGAGCACATCACCATGAAGCCACAATAACCACACTCCACTGTTGGCATGGAATACAAAATGTTCCCATAAAGTATCACAGAGTGATCTGCAGGGAAGCTATGCACATTTGGGCACCCCAACCTTCTTCAATCTGTAGACCAGAAATTCTTGATCAGATTTTGAGGAAGGAACTTCATGGGCACCTATTGGCTCTCTGAAATGATGTGGTTTAACAGTGCATTCATGGCTTTCTTAGCATTTTTCTACCTCAACTGTCACCAGAATTATAAAGAATATGGAAATATCAGAACTGCAAATTCAGAACTGTTTCTTTCCTCCTAACAACAACCAAGTACTAACTTGCAAAGTTTGGCTTCTACACTTCTCAACAAGTAAATTATATTTAGATAATTTTGAAATGCAGATTGTTTTCCTGTTCCAATGCTTAAAAATGATTCAGATGTCAGACTCAGTAAATAATGTTCTTGATTCTATCTTTGTATTTATTGCCTAGTGACATTTTGTTGTCTGCTGAGCACTATACAAGGAGAAGGACAGAAATCCCAGTTACTTTGGAGGTTTTAATCAAACTGTCTTAATAAAAGAGATTCTAAAACTGCCCCAACCTGATAGAATAGAGGATATTAGGTTACAAATGGTCCCAAGGAAAACTCACTCTGTTTTATGCATTCCTAAGAGAGGGGACTTGTAACAGATTCTATACCAATCAGAAGTCACTCATGTTCTCCTACAGGAGACAAAAAGTTAGAAAATATAATCTCATTGCCTATTTTATTCACAAACTAACCTCCACTTCTCAAAAACCTCAGTTTATTCTTCTATAACTTGGATATGGCTTTGCTTGCTTTATCTATATTACACAGTTATTATGACCATATGATAATAATTTTTAAGTCATATTGAAGAGTCCAAAATGTCCTTTTCTTTCCTGGCTTCCTTGGATCCTTGCTCATTCTCCACCCACACAAGCTGTTGCAGGATCCCTGGCAGGATGTCACTGTACATCTGCAAGCACTCATTTTAGCAACAATCACTTATTTGGAAAGCCAAAAGCCACAGGTAGGGCAGAAGACCTGCATGCCTAGCTCTAGTCTGTGCAGCTTAATTTTTGGAAATGATTATGTGATTCCATTCAGAAAGCACCCTAGACACTGAAAACAAGCAATTTCATCATAAAAAGCCACTCCACAAAGCCAGTTGGATTTAGTATCTGTACTTCTTTGGTTTTAGCATTTTGCATCTATAGATCATTAGATTGTCTTTCCAGAACATTTACTATCTTATTCCAGCTTTTTTTTCCTCACTAAAAACACTATTAGTATGCAGAACAAACTTGGTTTCTTCAACTTTCACTGGTCTGAAGTTTTACCATTAGCTTATTCTATGACTTGATATTCAGCCTTCCACCATTCTTTGTGTGCCTGACTCATTTTTCCCTTCATCTCCTCAGCTTGTGCCAGCCACCTCCACTGAAATTATCAAAAGCCAACCTACCATGTTTACCCTCATTTGTTTCCATCACAGCATAATTTATAATGATTTCACTTTCTGGGTTTTTTTTTTTTTTTGGTACATGCTTCCTTCACAAACTTATAAGCTCCATGAATGTTAGACACCATGTGTTTTAGAACTCCAGTGTATAAACAAGAGCTGGGGCTGGTGTGGAAGATGCCATTACCAAACAGTGGACATTCAATAAGTATGTACTGAGGGAAAGAAATAGGCAAATTGAGTATGTATAGCAAATTTTGTTTCCCATGTGCTTATAATAAAGTGGAAATTTTGGTTGGCTCATTTTACAGAGATTTATCCAGCAAGTATAAATCTAATTTTTTTTTTTTTAGTAAGTTTGGGAGCTCCAAACCTTCATCATCCAATACAGTAGCCAATGACCACATGTTGCTATTGCACATTGAAACGAGGTCAGTTCGAGCTGAATGTGACATAAATGTAAACTATATACTGAGATTTGAAACAATATGAGAATAAGAACATAAAACATCAATTTTTACTTAGACTACATATTGAAATGGCATTTTAATACAGTAAAATTAATTATTTTCTTATGAAGCTACTGGAAAATTAAAACTACCTATGTGGTTTGGATTACATTTCTATTGGGTGATGCTGGTCTATAATACTAGTCTGTCCCTCAACATTCCATAGTCAACATCATTTTATGCTTCTGGCTTTTTTTTTTTAAAGCTACATACAATGGAATATATTGCAGGTAGAAAATATATAGGAGGGGAAGCATGTGAAGATTAGATGAACTCTAGATAGGGCAAAGAGAAGGGAGGGGAGGGGAGGAGGGTAAGGGTGTAAAAAAGACAGTGGAATGAGATGGACATCATTTGTATGAAGACACAAATGGTATCCTTGTATACAATCAGAGATATGAAAAAAACGTGCTGTATATGTGTAATATGAACTGTAATACATTCTGCTGTCATATATAACAAATTAGAATAAAAAATGAAAATATATAGAAGTCTCAACGCTACTTCCAAGTTATATCATTCTACATTATTTTTAGCTTATGCAAATTTTAGGAAATTTCCCAGGTACAAATTATAATACTCAGTCTCTTGGGGAGGAAAAGATCTTCACATAACTCGAGGATTATTGTTTATGAATTCTTTAATTCTACTTCCAGGGTTACTACCATAATTTAGGGCACCATGATTTTTCACCTGTACAACTGAAACAATTTCCTAACTGGTCTTCCATTCAAATTCACTTTCCCCCAAATAGCCATAGTGATCTTTCTAGAGCTCAAGTCTTACCTATTGCCATCTTGCTTAGACCTGCCTATAATTTCCCTAGATCTTGGCAAAAATCTCAAATCCTTTATTCAGTCTTCCATTTTTCACATAATATGGGTCCTGCTCACCTCTCCCACCTACTTTCACTGTTTCTTCCCTCCCTAGGCTCCATACTCCAGCCCTTTGGAATTCTTTGGAGTTGTGTAGAGGTGACTTGCTTCCTAAGCTTTTGAACTTTGTTCCTTCTGTCAGAGTCCACACCCATCACCCCATTCTTAATCAGATCAACTCCCACTATTTCTCCCTTCAGGGGTAAAGAAGGTAAGGGGTAGTGCATGGGATTCGATGGGAAGATACCTCTGTCCTCCAGAAGCCTCTACTTTGCTGCCATAGGGCTGAAGTCTATCAGGGTGGAGATACACTATACACTGCCAGCCACATGCCTAACTCTAAGCATGCACTAAGCATACTCCATGATCTTCCACTGAATCCTTGCCGTGAACCCATGAGAAGACAGGAGCGGCTGAAGCTTTGTTTACCTAAGCACTATGTGCTTGGGCTTGTTCTAAGAAGTGCACATACATTATCCCAGACCTCAGGGCAACTCTTGGAGGTAGGTACTATTATTATCCTATTTACTGACAAGAAACAGAAGCCCAGATGGATTTAGTAAATCACCCAGCTCCATAGCTGGAGGTTTGAGCTTCTGAGGTTTGACTTTACAGCCTCTATTGACTTATGGCAGGTATTGTCATCATTCAGTAAGGTCAAAAAACCCACCTGTAGTTTCAATATTTGAAAGACCTACTTGATGTCCCATCACGTGCCTAATTCTGTCGTTATACTTGTATTACTTGTATTACTACGACTTATTGGCAACCCCCACTGGACTGGAATCTCTTGCTCTTTATTTTACTCTAACAGATTCTATTTATAAGAAGTATTAGATTAACCGAAAAATTAAACAGATAGCATAAATAACTATAAATAACCTGTAATCCCAGTGACTCAAGAGACGGAGGCAAGAGGATCGCAAATTCAAGAACCTCAGCAACTTAGCAAGCACCTGCTTCAAAATAAAAAGGGCTGGGGATGCAGCTCAGCGGTAGAGCACTGGTTCAATTCCTAGTACTGCAAAGCAAATAAATAAACTCTTGCATACCTCTTACAGTTTCTCCTATTACGAACAACTTATGTTATTGTGGTACACTGGTTATAATTAATAAGCCAATATTAATACATAGTTATTTTAGCTATAGCCAGTGTTTATTCAGATTTCCTTAGTTTTTACCTAATGTCCTTTTTCTGTTCTAGAACCCTGTGTATACAGCCTTTGGTTGTCATGTCTCCTTAGCCTCCTCTTGGCTGTGAGTTTCTCAGATTTTCCCTGCTTTGATCTTGACAGCTTTGAAGAATACCAGGCAGGTATAATGTAGGATGCTCCTTTTGGGATTTGCTTGATGCTGTTCTCATGATTGAAGACCACAAAAACTAAAGTGCCATCTTCATCACATCATGTCAATCAAGGGTACCTACTATCAACATGACTTGTGTTCATGCTGACCTTGATCACCTGGCTGAAATAGTGCTTGTCACGTTCTCCATGTAAGGTTCCTCCCTCCTCTCCCCACACTGTACTCCCTAGAAAGAAATCACTGGGAACAGTCCACACCGAATCAGTGGGAGCAATGCCCACTGACTGTGCTCCTTGAAGGCATATTATCTATATAATTTATTTGGAGTTCTTCTGCATGGGATATTACTTCTTCCCCCACCCCATTTATTAATTTATTTGGCCATATACTTGTATCACTATGAACATTTACTTTATACTTTGGGAAATAATCTAATTTTATTTTATTGCTCAAACTGTTATTCTTTGGCCATTGGGGCTCTTTTAATTGAGTTCTGCATCCCTTTGACACATTTCTACATGAAATCACTTCCATCTATATAAACATGGCATCTATAACTCATAACCACATGGGGCATCCTGGCTTTGTCCTCTTGCTTATCTATAAATTCCCATCCCGACAGAAATGACTGTCAGCTTTTACAGGCAGAATTGGTGCCTTGTTCATTGCTATATCCCAAGTATAATGCTTGGAACATATAACGTATATGTGGGCTTGGTATTCAGTTTATTCCGTAATCTCAATTCTGAAAGGGACTACACATAAATTTGAAAATGTTACAAAATATAGATTTCAAAGACTAAAATCACAACAATTTATCAGGGCAACAGTACAAGAAGGTGCACTAACAAAGGTCTGATTTAAGTGTTTTTATTCAACCCAGTGAAGGGAAAATGACAGTAATACATCTAAGCCATGCAAAAAGGATTCAGGCTTCCCTGAAAAGAATTCAAGTGGCATAAAATGGTTTGTTTCTCCACAGCAATTTACATTTATTAAAATAGATAATAGGCATAATCATTGTCAAAATAGAGCCCCTACCCTGTACCATGTCTTAATACATTCTCGAAGTTCCTGACAAACAGGCACAAAGCCATGGCAGATTAGACTCTTAAGTGGAGGATCACTTTAACAGCCCAGCAGAAAAACCAATCTCACACTTCTGGGAAAGAAAATAAGACCTGAGAACAGCCTTTGAAGGTGGAGGGTGAAGTACAAAGGAAAAGGTGCTAACGTGATGAATCCGCTAGAAGGGGGAGCTGGGCTCCAAAGACACCCTGCATTAATGATGCTAATTTATGTCTGGATAAGTGCGTGTGCATGACACAGAGGAAATTTCAAGAGATCTATACTGTGAAGGAGCTCATCCTGAATCTCTTGCAAGGGCACGTGCTTTACATAGGGACTGTGCTTCATGTGGGCATATATTATGCACATTCCATGTCATTTTCATATGAACAAATCACTTGTCTCCTTAAACCTATTCGACACCCTTTCCAATCTATTTTTGCAGTGCAGCCAGAATGATCTTTTTTAAAAAACAAATTTGATCACTACTCATCTTCCACACATTTAAATATTTTAACAGTTCCCTTTTACTCCTACCAGAAAAGCAGAAAGGATTCACATAACTTCAAGGCTCTGCAGGATGTGGCTTCTGATTAATGCCCACCCTGCGGGAACTCAAGCCACGGGCCACCTTTCAGTTCTCTGAATCCTCATTTGACCACACTCTAGGGTCCTCTTACATGTGGTTCCCTCTACCTGGTTGTCCTTTCTCCAGGGAGCCTTCCCTGCCCGGCCCAACCGTTTTACTGCACACGGTCATAGCACCACAAACTCCTCCTTGAACACACTTGTCACAATTGCACATTTGTCTTTGTTATTCTTTGATTAATATATTTCCCCAGAGGGCCTTGTTGCTCCATATTCCAGGCACCTAGCTCCATGCCTGGCACATAGCAAATATCTACTAAAGAAATAAATTACCATCATCCACTCACAGTAGCATTAAGTTTTTCCTGAGCATTAAAGCTCACTCCCCTTTGTATTCTGAGAAGTATGTTAATTAACACCAGAAATTTGATTGGTAACCATAGAGATGAGTGTAAGAAATATCACTGCCAGGCTTTGGTAGTTTCTAAAGAAACAGAAAAACTTTATTTTTCATATGGGCCATTAATATGTTGAAATAAATTATTATGTGGAAATGACACCTAAGGGTCAATTACTGATTGTCTGATACTGACCAGTGACCAAGTCCTATCCTTTAAGATCACTGTTATCAAGTAATTTTGCTTTATTTCACCATGCTCAAATATTACCATTGGTTTTCAAGCTATAATCATTGGACCCAATTTCATTTAACATTCGATAACTATGAACTGAGCATATTTAGGACACATCAGGCACTGTGTTAGAGGACTGCGTACATGCTAAGAGAGAAAGGCCCAGCGGCGCACACCTATAATCCCAGCAGTTTGGGAGGCTGAGACAGGAGAATGGCAAGTTCAAAGCCAGCCTCAGCAACAGTCAAGTGCTAAGCAACTCAGTCAGACCCCGTCTCTAAATAAAATACAAGATAGGGCTGGGGATGTGGCTCAGTGGTGGAGTGCCCCTGAGTTCAATCCCCAGTTCCAGAGAGAGACAGACAGATGACTCTTTCCTTCAAAAAGAGGAGAGAGCCAACACAGTAACAAGTAAATAATATCATTGCTGTTATTAGTGCTTAAAAGGAAAGAAATCGTGTTCTGTGTGGGGGAGATCATTCCCATTATTTCATCATAATCTTAACTGATCCAAATGCCACACTGGGCTAACTGCATTATTATTCCTTCACTGTACACCAAGTAGATCAGAATATTTTCTTTTTACTTCATGAAGGACTAAAGAATTTTATGCTTTAGTGTCATTTTCCATAGCATTTACATATATGCATTTTCTTAAATAAACAACCAGGAAAATAAGGTCTAGATATCCCAAGGAGTGACTATAACTTCTTGACATTTCCACTGCTGGTCTTTCCCCATTTTTTTTAAAATAACTGCATTATAATTATACATAATGGAGATACTCACTGTCCCATATTCACTCCCCAGTATTTCCCCTTTGCCTCCTCTATTGTCCGTTTTGGTGCACTCCAAAGGATCAAAGGGCCTTGTTCTCTAAGATGCATATCTCAACAGAGAGTTTGAGGGAGGAGTAACACACAGTGTAGGGATACACAATATATTAAAGACATTAACAGAGAGAATGTAAATTTTACAAAGCATGGGTAAGGATTCTCTTGATAACCATTATGAGCCTTGAGGCATAGGAGTATTTACAGCTCCAATGGCCCTCTATATTTCTGTGTTAAAATGTTAGCTGAGTGAATGGTCATGCTTTGAGAAAGTTAGCCAGTAAAGTTGAAAGAGAAAATTGAAACTGAAGTTGCTATCTTATCAAGAAGAAAAAAATCACCAAGAATAGCATCCTTTCCTCCATCCCCTTTGACTAAGGCTGCAGGATTGTGAGGCTCAAGGAAGCTGGGAGACTCAGGAACTAACCCTGGCTGCCTCAAAGTGCTACATCTCAAGAGTAACCCTTCAGTCCACTGTCACCAGTAGAGAAGGACAATCAACAGATTGAAAAAAACTGTCTTCTGTTTACACTTCTGAACAAAAAACCAATTTGCTTTCAACCTAACAAATTATAGTTTGATTACAGGTCATTAGTGACCATTAATACATGAAACTGTTTGCATTTCATATGTATCTGAATGACATCCATGTCTTTTTCACACTAGCTCAGTCAAGCTTTCAAAGGGAAAACTCCCTTATCTGGTCTCAAGCAAGACTAAAACAAGCTAACAATTAACCTTTGGAATTGAACTATGATGCAGAAGACTTCATTATTTTGGTTCATTGTTGTCCTGCAGTACTGGAGAATCAGCTATTCCCTTTGTAGTGGAGATGTATTTTTTTGTGCCAAAAGATTTGCAACTGCCTCTTTCCAATCATTCTTTATAATCTCCAGTGACTGATGCACTGGCCAGGAATATGGACCTGCTTCTGTGGTACCAGAACAGACAATCCTCAACACACAGCATAATGGCTAATTAGAGTCCAGATAAATGCAGGAAGTACCTTGAGGAATATCAGAAATATAGAAGAAACAGGAAGAGTCTGTCTGGTTAAAAAAATGTGGAGTCAGAGTACAGAACACACCCATCAACTGGGTAACCCAGAAATTTTAGAAGTCCAATTGGACCTTTGGATTATTCATATTAGGAACCAAGATTCTTAAAAAGAATTGGATAATTGCCAAACCTCTGTTTCACTTTGTGCTGAGCAGTATAGAGGGGCATGGATTTATAAACAGGAATTACCAATCTCAGAAATGTTTGAGCACTTTATTTTTTTTCTCTTTTTTGATACTGGGGAATGAACCCAGGGGAGCTTAACCACTGAGTCATATCCCCAGCCCTTTAAAAATATATTTCATTTTGAGACAGGGTCTTGCTAATTTGCTGAGGCTGGCTTTGAACTTGCAATCCTCCTGGCTCAGCCTCACAACCTGCTGGGGTTACAGGCATACGCCACCATGCCCAGTTATTTGAGCACTAACAATTTCTTACAAATACCACTTAGGAGTAAGCCCATGATCCAGCTCATCTAATGTCCTGCCATCTCATAAAAAGGTCCTCAAGGGAATGCCACTCATGACTACTGGCATGCCAACCATCAAATCAGAGGTATTTCTAACAAGGAAAATATGGTTGTCCACATAGCACCACCGGCACTTTTACTTTTTATTCTGCACTAGCTTCTGAACACCTGACACTTGCTTCAGCTCAACAGGCACAGGGAAAGCATCAAGTTCCATGCAATTTAAAAAGCCCTTTGTGATCAGTTATCCTGTTAGTCTTTATATCAAACCTTATGGAAAAGATTATGAATTAGATAAGGGAGTGATGCAAAAATGCAGCCATTAATATCAAACTTGTTGGGGCTAGGGTTGTGGCTCAGTGGTAGTGTGCTTGCCTCACATGTGTGAGTCACTGGGTTCAATTCTCAGCACTGCATATAAACAAACGAATAAAATAAAGGTCCATCAATACTAAAAATAATTTAAAATAAATAAATAAAAATAAAATCAAACTTGTTAGTTTTCAAATCCTGGCTTTTCTATTTACTTTCAGGGTGAACTTGAACTAGTTACCTTACCTTTCCAAGCTTCTGTTTTCCCATTTGCAAACACACTTACTACAGTACCTACCTTAAATCTCAATAGTTTAGTACCCTATATAACACATAATGAGGGCTCAATAAATAGCAACTGCCATTACTTAAGTAGGTGCTCAACAAGTAATGAATTAAAGAATGGATGCCAAACTCTCTTCATACCAATTTTTGCTACATATTGAAGCACTATTTCTTATTAGGGCATATTTTGGGAAATCAGAGATAGCCATTTTTGGTTTCATGCCTTAGACAGCTACTAAATAATCTTAATCTCTTTTTGAGAATTCAAGGCAATCTTAACCAAATTTGAGTGGATTCCATTTCTGAAGAAAGTGGCTAAACATGAAAAACAATACCTTGAAGTGACTTCACATTCTTTTATCACACACATGCTCATCTTATATCTCACATTTGCTCACTAAATGACACACAACACTTACATAGTTACCAACTTCTTAGCATTTTGAAAGGGCACCATCTTTGTATTTTTAAAAGGATTTTTCAGGAACATTTGGGTTTGATGAGGCATCGTGAGAGGTAGGTATTCATTCTTGGTACTCTTCCTCACAAGCTCTTAAAATTCCGACTCTCAACAGTCTTTTTCACTAGCAGATTTTGAGCTTTGAAAAATTTGAGTCTGACATAACAGATACTACCAAATAACACAATACTTCAATCCTTTCTCTTTTTCTCCCTCTTGGAAAAAGAATAAGGGGCATAAATGTTGGAAATCCATTCTAAGCATGCCCAGTTTCATCTCATTATAGTATCGCCAACCAGATAAAACTCAAATCTTCAATCAATATCATTGAAAGTGCTACTGGTTGGTATTAAGTGATTAAAAAAGGGTACATTGAAATTACAAGAGATATAAAGCCTTTATTAAAATAGGTCTGACAAGATTTTAAATTTTCTATAGCCAGGGAAGAGCTGAACTACACCTCATACCACATACACACCCAGGTTTTACTTAAAAGTAAACCCTGGTCTCTTATCATCTTACATTTAAAAACCACATTAAGAACTATCATCGAGAGGGGACTGAGAACTTAGCTCAGTGTTAGAATACTTGCTTAGCATGTGTGAGGGCCTGGGTTTTATTCCTAGCACTGCCAAAAAAATTATATATGTGTATGTAATTTGCATGGAGTCCAGTGCCCTTGGGTCCAATACTGGTACCAAAAACAACAACAAAAAAGAAAAAAGAAAGAAGAAATAAAAGAAGTAAAAGAAGTCCTCCTGAGCTGTCAAAGAGGCTCTTCTTTGCCTAAGTGGGAGCATCCAGAACTGGCTAAGGCTTTCCCAGGTCCCCCAAGGCTGGGGGACAGACACAGGTCCTCCAGGATCTAAGTACTGAGAAGATGAGGATTTACCCACTTGACCCATACAAAGTTCATGGCATAGTGCCCAGATCATTCCAATTACTCATTCTTTGCTTAAACACTCCTTAGAGGAGTGTTGGTGACTTCAAAATAAATGGATAAATATTTAAAAAAAAATAAAAGGTTGCATGACTCCTTCAGGACATTAATGCCTGACACTCCCCCGTCCCATAGGCTGATGGAGGGTACACACAAACACACAAACACACACACACACACACACAAATATACATGCACATACAACTGCACTTGCATTTCTTCCCTTTTTGACCTTTGACCACTTTAAATTTCTTTTGTCTTATGATAAGTAATTTGGGGGGAGCTTTTCTTTCCTATTCCTTTCTGAAAGGGAGTGCTTCTGAGTCTTCCCCTTCCATATGTCTCAAAGTTCATGTCAACCTTACTACAAACTCCACCTTTAGGGAGGACCTCTGACGATTCTTTTTCTTAAATCAAATACAGTTCTTTGTACAAAATTTTCCCCCAGAACTCAAGTATACAGCCAAATACGAAGACCATAAAGATAAATAGCCTCATCACATACAGTTTGATGTCTTCATGCCACTTCAGCCAAACAGGTGCAGCTCCTTAGGGGTTACCATGAGAGGGTTTCCAATTATTTAATACAGGTGTGTGATTACTGTTTTTCCTACAGTGACTTCTAAATGGACTTTCTCATTCAAAATTTCCCATTTATGGAGAGTCTTTCTTTCTTCATTATATACAAAGTACGATGGCCATATTGTCTACATGTTTGTTCAAGCAATTAATATTTGTGTTGTTCACTAGCCTATTCGACATGTCTGTCCAGTATCAATAAAGCAGACTCCACTCTTGTCTAATCAACATTCTCTCTCCTAGTAATTTCAAAATCAGTCATAATTTATCATCTCCATGTGTTCTTTTGTTAAAATATATTCTCATTAAGTCAAACTATGTCTTATTGTCTCATGTGTGTGTATACATATATATATATTATTATTATTATTATTATTATTATTATTATTATTTTTGGTAGCAGGGATTGAACTCAGGGGCACCTAGCCACTCGGCAACATATCTAGCCCTTTTTAAATATTTTATTTAAACGCAGGGTCTCACTAAGTTGCTGAGGCTGTGATGCTGGCATTTTAACTCGTGATCCTTCTGCCTCAGCCTCCTCAGCTGCTGGGATTACAAGCATGCACAATTGCACCCAGCTTCATGTATAATAACTTTTTAAAAATATGAATCAATTTACTGGGGTCTCAGGGTACAACTTAAGTGAACTATGCAGCACATCATTATTGCTATTTTATCAAGAACAGTAAGTATAAATAATAATACTAATACCTTTATTTCCATAGGTGCTTTCATCTGGATAATTCATGCTTCATTATTGTGCCACTACTCTCTGTCTCGGGCTCTCCTTTGGCTCCTGTGACAAACACGGGGTTCAGATCCAGACTCCAGGAGGTAGCGGTGCTTCAATTTTGGCAACATACAGGCGTACTTACACACTCCCCTACATCTCCCCCTCCCCAGTCAGCCTGGGTGAGGAGGCTCTGGCCTGCAAAACTATTGAGGTGACACAGTCAACACCACAAAAATCTTCCTGTGCTCTGTCCCCTCAACTGCAGGTGGACTGTCCTCTGACTTGGGGGACATGGAGCAGCAGCAGCAACATCACCATCCGGGGAACTAAGAATGGCCTCTGAGGCTCCCACTCACAGACGGATTATATCAGAAACACTAGGGGCGGTGCCTGGCAATTGGTAGTTAAAAAGCACATCAGGTGATTCCAATGTATATGAACCGAAAACAACTGTTGAATGCATCTGGGATTCTGTGGAGGCTGCAATGGTGAGGAGAGGGTCTTCACATAGCTACAGGGGGTCCCCAAAGCAGGAAGTTGACACTTGGGGTCCAGTTTTATAGCACAGGGCGGCTGGACTATTCAGAAGCTGCAGCATGTCATCTCACTGATTAGAAACAGCTGCACTGGGGGAGGCCTGGGGTTCAATCCCCAGCAGCTGAGGGAATAAAGAGACACCGCTCCCTTCTCTGAAAGCGTTCAGATGTATGCTCTGAATAAAGTAGTACAAGGAGAAACAATTTTTAAAAAGGCAAGATTAAAAAATAAAAAGCAAAACAAAATTAGGCCTTAATGGGAAACTTCAACACACCATTAATACAGAAAGAGAGGTTTATAATTAACCTGCTGGCATTAATTTTTAATAACTTAAAGCTATTGCCTTTAAAAACCACCTTACTGATGGTGCATGGAATAGGTAATGGATTTTACTTTACTTAGTGCTTGATTTCACATTCAGGAAAGGGAAATGATGGGCTGAGATTCTCACAAAATTCCAGCCCAAGAGATTATTATTTAAAAGGGAGCAAATTGCTACAACCTAGAAGTGATACTGGATCAAAGACTAAGATTGGGGTGTTAATTTATTTCACTGTTTTATAGTAAAAACAACTTCTTTCAACAGAAATGTTATACTTTAAGACATAGATATAACTGTACTAACACTAATGGAAATACAACCTAACATTACTTAGAAAATACTACACACTTTGTACCTGGGGCTGTCCTGAGTACATTACATGCACAGCTGTATTTTATATTCACAATGACCTTATGAAGTGCAGCACTGTTATATTCATTTTAGAGATGAGGCACCTGGTCTTAGAGAGTTGAAATAATTTGTCTGAAAAGACATAGAACTAGTAAGTGGTAGAGCCAGAATACAAACCCAGTCATTTACAGAATCTGTTCTTATCCATGTAAGTATATCTTTTAGTGAATCCTGAGTCCTAGGGATTAGGAGAGTAGGAAGAATATATGGTCCATGCAAATAACACTTATGACCATTTAAGTCTTCTAGAAATATGACAACCAAACAACTACTTATTGAATGTTCGATATACATCGGGGACTGAACTAGCGATTAACAACTGTTGGGCCAATCCTTACAACCACCACAGAAGCATGTTACTATTATTGTTCCAATTTTACATATGGGCAGCTGTGGTTGATAATTTCATAAGCCCATGTTCTTACTAAAGACTTCACTGCTCACATAATGAAATGGAGACAAGGCAAAAGATAAACATTATGTATAAAAATTAGGCATCAAATGTAGCTTCCTTGTCTTTACATTACATTTCTGGGGATGAGAGTTGTGTCAGTGAAGAGCTGTCTAGAACACCTATTTTCTTTCTTGTTCCAATAACAGATATTTGTGAGTTAGATATTTGGGTGCAGTGTACAGCCATGAAATAGAACCAACTCCACTGGCTTCTTCACTACCAAAGTTTTGCTCTTTGAGGTTTGCATAATGGGCCAGAAAGGTAGCCCCCAAGACTTCCACTTGGCAATAATGAATGATCTTAGCAATGAAACACGTGTTATACCCAAGCCCAACATTCAAGGGGCCAAAGCACAAAAATATAAATAGTGCATGTTTGCATTCATGTGGAAGCTAAAAAACCCATGACTTCTTAGAAGTGGAATGGAAGACATGGTGCAAAAGTACACACCAAACAAACCATCAGGATTCAGAAAAACAAAGGCTATAGTACACAAAGTTGCTCTAGCCATAGAACTTCATGCTAAGAATGTCGGTAGCCACCATCTTGTGGAGATTCAGCAAAAATGAGCACCTTTCCAAGGCTCTGAGATTTTGTCTAGTTGGAACTTCATTGAGAGATGACTTATCTAGTCTTCTAGTATCATGGAAACAGTCCAGATATTCTCATGATTTAGGCATGAGAATATCTGGACCTTAGTATTTTCTCTACCATAAATTAGGTATGTGATTATAAGCAAGTTGATCAACTCCAATGGAGTTCCTCACTGAGGAAATGAGAATAAATAAAAGTTGATGTTCATATTTGTTGTACAATAATAGATAAAAGCTGTGAAAATACACTGCAGAAATCTAAAAGTTCTTCACAAGTGTAAAATGGCATTATTGTTTTAAGTAGCTTCTTCCTTGCTCCATTTTGGATCAACCTATTCGGTCAAGTTGGTTTACTAATAGGTTAATTTAAAAGCAAGAGGAAGGAGGATTCTTTAAAGCTGGAAATTATCAGCAGTACCAAAAACATCAGTGGAACTATTTGTTAAATTGTTTTGACAGTTGAAGGGGATTTGTTTCTAATGGCCTTACTTCCCTGTGAATGTGGCAAATCCCAAATAGCTCCTGTTAATAGGAGATAGCCAGAGACACCTTTCTATGACAATCAGTGAAGAACATCACCAGCCAACTATGCCAATGAACAAGACATAGGTACCCTCAGTAGCTCAATAAGAGGGGCTCAGTGTGTTTTGCCAAAGACACCTTGAATTCCTATTCAAATTTCAAGGTACCACGTTATTCTCTCTTGCCTGCCTACATTAGAGTAGAATTTGTCCGCTCTGTAGTGAAAGGAGATAGCTCGAAGGACAATTTTATGTAGGGGGGAAAAATTTCTACCTGGAGTTCACCTTGGAGAGACGGATAGAAACAATATTGAATACTATTCTTAACTGATTTTACACCTGTTGGTGGCATTCAACCAAGCAATTCAAAAGCAAAGACATGAAAAGCAAAGAAAACATTTCTTTTTATAACTTTACATTTACCTTGGACAATGGTTAATCCTCAGCTTGTGATGGATTAAAATGGTTTGTGATGTGATACCATTCTATTTTTCCTGTTCTGGTTCTTAAAATATTTTGTAGGTCATCAAGAATAGGTATAACTAAAGCGAAGGTTATGCTAGTCTAACTATTAATTTTCCTTGGGCCTATATTTAGAAAAGCATATTCATTCTTTCAAGTCACTACTTGTGGAGTTAGAAAAAATGCTTGATCAATTGCTCTGATTCTTGCTCAAGGGCATCTTACCAAGTTTACTTTTCAGGGCACTGAAACCATGCAAGTTGCTTGGATCATGAAATCAAGGAAGAAAACCAAGGTTCTCAGATGTAAAACACACTATTATTTCCCACAGCCAAGATCATCACATGAGTGAATGGTAGCATTTTCCTGCTTCTCTGATAAAACATGGCCATGCTCTGTCACTAATAACCACACTGCAATATACTACTCTTGAGCGGCTACACCCATGTGCAGACCTCTCCAGTAGGTCTGCTTGTCACTAATCCATTGATTAAACATTTTAAGACTGGCTTTCGCAAAACATGCCAGAAATTCCTTCAGGGTAATTAAAACCACCTTCTGTGTCAATAAACACAGACTGTGAGATCTTTCCTGTGCAGAGGAGCCAGCTCTGACCTGCTGGCTCTAGGACATTTTTTCTTAAATGGGTTTTCCATCATGACAATTGATTTTCACTGACTCATCCAGACCCTTGCCCAGGCCTCATATGAAAAGATTGGCTGAGATATCATTTTACCCTTCTTTCATCCAAGAGACAGAGACCAAAAGGGGTTCTGAACCAAAGGCCAAGCTCATTGCCAAAACCCTTTCACTCACCTTCAGGTAAGAGACACTGAGAAGGATTCTTGCTACAGAATTTGACAGTCTCTAGAATCCTTATCACTACTCTTCCAGGGTTCAAACTGATTTTCAGTTGAAGAATTAGAAATGTGTCTTCAAAGTAGAAGGAAGAATTCAGGTGAATATTTACTACATTGATATCCAGAGACTAGTCCTCTGTAATAGTAGACCCTCCGTGAATTGTTTACAACACTGTGACAGCTTTATTGTTATTATGTAAACAATGTATGTACTTATTCAAACTGTCATACACTGGAGGAAATAAAGATAAATAGTTGAAATTACTTAAAATTTTATCAGCTTGATATAAGCATCATTAATATTTTAGTAGCCATCTATTTCATAGTATTCTTTATGTACCCATACAGAATTTCATATAAGAATAATAACAATAAGTATACACTTTTAATCATGGATATGACTTACCTTAATTATCTTTAAAATATACTCTTTTTTTGCTTATGTGTTTCCTCCCCCCTCGTAGCCAATATTAATAACATTTTAGATATTTTTTATTGATTTCATTATATACCAACTCCTACAACACGAATGAGGTTTCAGTTGCTTAATAAATACTTGCTGAGTGGTTAAAGAATAAAATGAAAAAACAAGCACATGAATAAATAAATGGATGAAAGAATAAATAATAGGTTATGCTCTTAATTAGCTGGTAGAGATCCTAAGTGATTAAAAAAAAATTACATAGTACGTTTTTTGACATCTCCCCTGTTATCTTTCAACTTCAGTGGAGGATAGAGAACCTAGATTCAATATGTTTACAGGAATCTACAAAAGTAAATACCTAAGTAAAGAATATGTAGATTGCAGTCCTAACTAGAGAGAAGTCACCAGTCTACTCTTAAATTGAGATCAAGTTAAAAAAAAATCATTCACTAAGCACCTAAATGCCAAGATTGTATTACAAGGCAAACTTAAGACGCAAAGATGTGGCCATTGCCTTCTGGAATTTTCTGTATTGTCAGGGTGACAATGTGCAGGATCTGCCTCATCCATTACCTCATGGAATTGTGATGATTAAAGAACTTGAAAAATTCAGGGGGGGGGGGAAACTTCCTGAAAAAAAATGTGGAATGGAGACAGAGCTTGTAGGTACTAGGAAAGAAGAAAGAGTACACATCAAGGTGCAGAAATGGGAATGGCCTACAGTAGTGGGGACCCAGCACAAGGCAGCCTTGGTGGCTGAAGATGAGCCAGGAGACTCTCAGAAGATGAGAGGCCGGCAGGAAACAGTAAACTGCAAAAGCACAGGAGAAAATTGTGAGCAGACTAATCTTCTTAAAGGAGCAAATGAAAGAAAACTATTTTTTTTCTTTTTCAGCATATGACAATGTCTAAATCAGGGCCAACCCTATGAGTGACTCAAAGGCGACCTGCTTGTCAAGTAACTGGAAAAAGAAAAGATCTGGCTTGCATAACAGGCTCAAGTTCAAATTTCTTAGACTTATAGGAAAAATTCTGATCAGAAAATTTCCATCTCCGATTGTGCTGAGGAAGCTTCGGGACTGAGTAAGCATGCTGGCAGCAGACGCGCAGTATGATAATCAGACTGCTTTTGCATTCTTCACCACAGCACAGAGTTCAGGTCCTGGTGAGAACTCAGCAAGTTTCTGATCTCTGACCCCACAAGGGGACAGGAGAAGGGATTAGAATCAGTCATTGGAACAGTTGGAAGCAATGAACTACCCTGATCTCTTCTATTAGCTCAGAGTTCTGGGCTGAGTCTTCCCCTACCCCCACATTATATTTTCGCTTCTTAAATTGGTGCCACTGATGAGTTCCACAAGCTCCTCCCCACAAACCTGTGTCATTCTAATCAATACTGTCTCACAGCATCCCACTTGTCTCTTATAAGAAAAGGGGATGACAGGTGGACTTTTATATTATACTCCCAAATCTTCCATGGAAACTTAGTGTTTCTAGAAGTTGCTTTTAACATTTTTAATCCTCTGAAGAGGCAACTGGGTCACCTACTAATCACAAGCATTTATCCACTCAGCTTTCCATCCATCTATCCTTTACTTTTTATGTACTGAGCATGTAGGTAGTAGTATACTGAGTATCATTTTTTTTTTACCTTTATAAAATTTTTAAATTAAAAAAAAAATTTTCTCAACCGGATTTGTTGGCCTGT
Organism: Urocitellus parryii; assembly: GCF_045843805.1. Taxonomy (NCBI): domain Eukaryota; kingdom Metazoa; phylum Chordata; class Mammalia; order Rodentia; family Sciuridae; genus Urocitellus; species Urocitellus parryii. The sequence goes on from NC_135531.1 coordinate 100,830,596, forward strand.
AATTCCCAGCTACTCAGGAGGCTGAGGCAGGAGGATCTCAAGTTTGAGGCCAGCCTGGGCAATTAAGTGAGACACTCTCAAAATAAAAAGGGGGAGGAGTAGGCTAGGGTATAGGTCAGTAGTAGAGTACTTGCCCAACATGTGCAGGTTCCTGGATTTAATCCTTAGTGCCAGGAGCAGGAAAGGGGCAGGTCTCAAAGAACTTAGTATTCTTACTTCAAGCCCTCAAGACACTTTAGAGAGGGAAAAATGCCCCCAAATTCTCAAGTCAAATGAATTGGGACTTCATATTGACCCCAACTGTAACCCCAAAGACTGCTGAAATGTAGACCACAAACATACTTTCTCATTAAAAAAAATAACAACCCCCCTGGTAATTTACAAGATTTGTATTTTTCATTTACATTAAATCATGGTGCCAGGCTTGAGGAGAAAACTGAAGATGTTTTAAAGTGTCAAGACAATAATAGGTAGTGTTCAGTTTTCTCAGCTTTGCCTGGGTTCAAATCGCATTCAACTACACATAGTCTACCCCCCCCATAAAAAAGTGAGCACTAGTTTCAGAAATTTCAAATGTATAGCCCAAGAGAGGTTTGCTCATTAAACAACCACACTGCTTTCTTACTAGGTCAAACATTCTTTGAAGTTACCTACTTATCAGTTTTAAGAAAATTAACATTTCTGGGTCACCAGGTTCCATGTACTTATCTACAAATGATGCCCTGAAACCATGAAAGTAATTTTATTTAACATGGGTGGGCCACTGAATCCCAGGGACCTAACTGCTCACCTAAGTACTTAATGGCAGAAGCTGAGGATTATACCTGCTTCTTGTCCCTGGAGCTCTTAGAGGAACAAGGCCTATGGAATCAAAAGTCAATGGTTACATCTTTATGAAATTTTTTCCAATCTTTAGCTCATACAACTTCTCTGGAATAACGCCAACACCCTAAAAACCTGTGCCAATATGAGTTGTAGGCAAAATGTGGATGGAACAATGGTAGGGAAGGACACCTGCGATTACAAAGTAAGACTTTTTTATGTGTTGAATTGAACCTAGGCCTTGCACCTGCTAGGCAAGCACTCTACCATTGAGCTACACCCCCAGTCTGGAATTACTAGTTTAGAAGGCAACTTATGAACACTATCTAGAAACTTAACTATGCATATCATTTAACTCAGCAATTGTACCTTTAGAAACTTACTCTAAAAATAATCAAACATATGAGTTAAAGTCATGCCATTATTTATCACACAATTAGTATAGCAAAAAGTGGAATAACATAAATTTCCAGCATTTGGAGGATAATAAAACTATGAATCAACTATTGGATGTTGGAGAAAAGTGCTCATAGTGTTATGTGGTGGGCCAAAACTAGACATGATACCATTTTATATATAATTCCAGCATTCGCTCATCTCTCTCTCTCTCTCTCTCTCTCTCTCACACACACACACACACACACACACACACACACATACACATACACACACACACACACACACACACACAAAACCTGAGAAGAAATATATAGAAAATGCTTATAATGATTATGATGCCTGGAGATATAGAATTTTCTCTACAGTATAAATTTTTACCAGTGAGCTGTACTTTGCTTTCTCATAGACTCCCCCCCCCCCCGACATAGTATTTCACAAGATTTATGTTTATGGCCAGGCTTGTGTTTATTTAGTATGTATCTTCTCAATAGCACACAAACTCCATGGAAGCAGGTTCTATATCTGATTTTTTGTTGTATACCTAGATTATTTAAGCACAGTGCCTACTATTTATAATAAATATTTTTTAAGTGAGTGCTGAGTGAACAACTGGAGGGACTCTACTTAGAATGAGCTATGGCTATGATGGGGATTCCATGAGGGATTCCATGAGCCAGCAAACAGTATCTCTATCCTCCAGTCCATCTGCTCAACTAACATACCATTCTCGCCTTCCTTTACCGCCTATCATCACAACACTCCAGGCCTCAATAAGCAAAGCCTTTACTACTCTTCTCCACTTGCCAGCATCCCCCAGGGCCCCTTCACCCCCTAAACTCTACCTGGTCAGTTAAACTTTCCTCCAGCACTAACTGCACTCACTCACTTGGAAGATCAATATATTTTGAACTTTTATCAGTTCCTAGTAACTTTTTTTTTTTTTTTTTTTTTTTTTTTTAGAATGGGGGTCAGCAGACTACAGTCTACAGATCACCATCCAATTTTGTAGATAGAGTTTGGCTAGAACACAACCATGCCTATATTCTACAATGGATAAATTGTATAGCCTGGACAGAGAGAGCTTAAAATATTTATGATCTGGCCCTTTTCAGGAAAAGTTTACTAAACCCTGTTATAGAACATCCATATACATGTATGAAATGGAGATAATATAAAATTTTCATCCTATTAGATTATTCTCTGGGTGATATGGAATCCTAACTATATGTCCAAGAGTTTTATACAATAGAAGTTATTGTAATATATCTAAGCTTCTCCCTAAGAACATACTTTTGTGTGTGTGCATGTGTGTTTATGGTGTTCAGGATTGAACTCAGGGCCTCATCTATACCAAGAGAGTGCTCTCCCACTGAGTTACACTTCAAGTCCCAGAACATGTATTTCTTTGTTGATACCTGAATTTACATTCCAGGTTAGCTGATCAATACTGGGCAAATTATACAAATTTCCCAAGCCTCAGTTTCTTCATCAATAAAATAAAAATCAGTTTCTTCCTTTCTTCATATCCTCAATAAATGTGTAATGGGGGCTATTTGCCAGAAACTGTACTAGGAGATGGATAAAAATGGTGAATTATACCTAAAAGTTTCATCTAATTCAGCTTCAACTATATATACTTCTGAGGGCTGTTGTGAGGAATACACACACACACACACACACACACACACAAACACACATATCATATACTCAGCATATATGCATGTAACCCATATATGGTATATCTATACATAATGAATACTGGGTCACATACAGGACCAATTCCTGCTATGTTGTAAGCATTCAGAATATAGTGGCTCTTCTACCTCATAATTGCAATAGGAACTCTTAGCAATCTTCTAAGTAGCTGACTCACTGGATGAAAACATGCCTTGCCATCCTTTTAAGAAACGGGGCCAACAGGAGTGTCTATAAATAAGGCAAATCTAGGAGATACATAACTTTTCAGGTTGAGTGGCATGTTGACTGAGATTCAATTGTGTTTGTTATCAAATCCCTCAATGCTGGCTATACTTGTTATTTAATGAAGTATCATGGAAAATGATGAAGGTGTCAAAAGAAAGAGAATGGTGATTTTGTATGAAAAGTAAGTTAAATGCTTTCAAATGATGACAAAAAACTGTTAAATTAAGTGTAGTAGCTATAAATTTGGGGAACAATCATAAAAATCTGTAGTAAGATTGCTTATGAGGTGTCTGTGCTCTCACTCAATCTCAAATTAACTAAAATCATGATCTTTGTGATTCTGGGTGTGGTTTGTACAAGAAAAAATATAGCCCCCAATCATCAATCCATACTTATGTTCCATTTGTGTACAACGAATCAAAATGCATTCTTCTATCATGTGTAACTCATTATAAAAGATAAATAAATAAAAATTAAACAAAATTTTAAAAGGTCAAAAAATTTTTAAAAATCCATACTTAAAGGTCTTGATTCTCAATTCTTCATTAGACCTTTCATCAAAATGAATGAATGCTGTTTAAAATAGGTATATCATTATTGATGACTCCTTGCCTTAATATTTTGAATTCATTTTCAACTCTTGATCCTAAATGCATGAGGTATAGATCCTTTTGCATGTATTTAATTCTCACATATAAGCAAAAACATGTTGCCTCATCTCCTGCCATATTTTTGTAGATTAAAAAATACTCAAAAAGACGGCATGACCTGTCCAAGGACGCAGAGCTCCTATTGCCAGCGGTGGGTGTAGATCCAGGCAGGCTCTGATCACAGCCCAGCTTAACTACATCTCCAGAAGGACAGAGCATCATCTGGTCAAATAGATGGGAAGATGTTTGAGAAGAAGAACAACAGTCTTATACTTTAGCACAATCCCAGCACATCCGGCATAGCACCTGGCAATACATTTTTGTTGTGAACTGATGAATTCTCTCCCCTGCTTTGTAACATTGGAGGATATTGGGGCCTTCCTGATTTCTGAAAGAGCCAAGTTCACATGGGATTTATAGCCCCTGGCCCATGGAGTATACAACAGCAGAAGAGAAATTCTATTGTGCCTGTCAGATCATGTCACCAAGAGCTTAGCTTCACCGATTGGCACTTGCTCTTCCCTGTCAGTGCAGCAAGATGAGCAGCACCCTGCTCACCAGATGGTTATTTGTTCCACCAGCCACCTTTGCTGCATCCCCGATTCACTCCAGCCCAGGACTGTCTCCAGCATTCATGCTGCAAGGCAGCTCCTGCCAAAAACTTTGCCAAATGGCTCCTCTCAAAGTCATAGGCTGCCCAGACAGACTGGCTCCTCCATCTGCAGCAGCTTTTGGCAAGGAGACGGTTCCCTTTCTGGCTCCTCCTCTTGGCTGCACCAGAGCCTTCTTGCCAGAAGGATGATCTGACCCTTGAAGGAAGTATAGCAAGACCTGGAATTCTGGGGCCACTTAGAGCCATGGAGAGCCTATGCCTGTGTTCTCCCAGTCCCACTCGGAGCATGACAGCAGAACATACCAGAGACAGATATAAACCATCATAGAAACTTAGAGCCAGTAAAACCTACGGAGACTATCCCTTCCCCTCCCCCACCCTCAACCTCATTATTAGTAGATTAGGAAACTAAAGCCCAGAGAGTAAAAGTGACTAATTATGGTGGCAGGACTGGGAATCCTACCCAGGGCTGCTGACGTACATTTCACATCACTGCTTACGATACTGCATTGCCTTTAATTTTTTTTTCTCAGTTCATTTTCAAATTCCTGATAAAAATTGGACACTTTGTATCAGTATTGATTCAAAAGTGTATTTCTTTAGAAAAATGAATAGCCTTTTCTCTGTGTCAACAGCATGGCTTTTGTTTTCAGCAGGTGTGTTCACATACTAAATTGAGATGGTCTGTTGCAGTGTTTAAAAACAGGGAGTTTAGCATCAGACAGACCTGGATGTGATTTCTGTCTCCCTTACTGTTGTGTAATAATCTTATGCTGCTTCGGTGTTTCATTTAAAGGGGGGATAAGAACAGTATCAGCCTATAGAACTGTAAGGATAAATAAGGGGAAAAAAAAAACAGTTAAGGACAAAAACCTGTCCCTGGCACACAGAAAGCCCTCCCCCACTGCCCACTATTTATTCTCACTTACTAACCCTCACATCTATAATGGCTTTAGAAGACACAGTTACTGTGCACATATAAACAGGTACACCTGGTGTCCTCATTGTCCACACAACGGAAATTCAGGTTCTTGAGATTAAGTGCCTGATGCAGGGCTACACAGAGAATAAGTGGAGGACCAGAGATTTCTTCTTGCCATTCTACTAAGAAATGGGAATCAGAATCTCAGTTTTCAAGGTGATAAAATCAGAAAAGAGAACATTTGAAAACACACACACACACACACACACACACACACACACCCCACAATCACTGCAGCATCTTATGTAATATAAAACCTGGAAACAATTTTTGTATCTATTCACAGAGGAACTGCTAAATAAATGGTGGAAACAGTCATACCATGGAGCACTGCACAATCATTAAAAAGCACAGACAGACACAGGGGTTCTGACATGGAAAGATCTTTAAGACATATTGAGTGGGACAAAAATCACAGTGCAAATAAAATAGGAAGTGTGTATTCATTTATACTCGCCTCCTGTGAGACATACTGCATCTAGCAGACCCCAGGTTTCCCAGGTTAAAACCTGCCTGTTGGGGCCCCATTGAAGCCCACACATTCTTTTGCCCCATATCCACAGCCTTCATTTCTTTACATTTGCTGTAGCAATCAAGTCCTTCTCTTCTAAAAGCACAGAATTGACAATCTGATTTGCTCTTCCCATTACCCACGATGACCGTCTCTCCAAAGAAACCAATGAATATGAGTTAGTTTTCCACAGTTTTCACACACGTATTTTCTTTCATCATCACTCCTAACTTGCTCCCTAGTGAACTTGGAGCATAAGCATTGCAGGGTTTCTAGGTTATATATGACAAAGCCTTGTAGAAACAATCTGTGCTTTCAATGGAATAGTTAACAGCAGAGCTGACTTTCTGCCAGATTCTAGAGTTATACTAGAAAGCAAAAGAAGGAAATTCAGTGGCAAAGTTGGATAAACACAAACTCATATCAGTGGGGGTTGAGAGACTGGAGAGCAGCTGTGGCCAAAGGGAGGTCTCAGATACCTCCACCTTTGTGCACAGAAGGACACTTACCATCATACAGCTGCTTCTGTCCCACTCCTTTCGCTATGGTACAGACAGTGAGAGGAGATGCCATCTGCTCTGGAGAATGGGCACATAGATGGCCATCTCAGCTCAGCTCGCCAGGGAACTACCTTATTAATGCTTTAGGATGGGGCAAGGCACATCAAAAAGGCTATTTAAAAACTCTAATCAGTCCTCACATTTTGACTGCTCGATTCCACATGTATTTTCTTCTTTTCTTAGTGGAATAGAACCAATCTACTGGAGCAGCAAGTTAGCTAAGGATTCTGGCTGGGTGAAGGAACTCAGTGCCCTCTCAGGATGAGGGGGAAACCCAGAGTCATACACTGCCGTGCTGGGGAAAGATGGCTCAAGCGAATCTAGCAGCACAGAGCTGTCATCGAGGAGAGGTCTGTGGAGGGTGGAACTCAACCTGTACTTGACCCCCAAAATCCTGACAAGAAGACAGGTGCTGTGGCTTATGACTATAATCCCAGTTGTTCAAGAGGCTGAGGCAGGAGGATGGCAAGTTTGATGCCAGCCTGGGCAACTTAAGTGAGACCCTGTCTCAAAATTGTTAAAAAAAAAAAATGTAAAGGTCAAGGACATAACTCAGGGGCAGAATGCTTCTGAATTCAATGCCACAACACCCCTTTCAACACACACACACACACACACACACACACATACACACACATGCATAAACCCACACATGCACACATGCACGCACACATGCACACATACCCTGACAAGAGGCAGCATGGTGGGCAGAGAGAAGAGCCTGGAGTTCCATTCTTACAAATAAGCATGCCTGCAGTAGAAGCATGTTTGATGTACAAGTTGTTTGGGTTCTCTAGACTTCAGAGTTTCTTATTCTGAAAAATGGGGCTAACGTAATCACTTTCTCAAAGCTGTGGAAGGAGATTAAATGAGTAAACACATGGGCAACACCTAGGAAAAGTGCCTGGAGTGCAGACAGTACTCTGGATGTCCTAGCTCTCTTCCCTCAGCTTAAGTGTCTAAATTGGACCCTTAGTTTCTTCTTAAATGCAAATGCCAGAGTCTTGGAATGTCAGTCTACAGCTGTGCACTTTTCATTGAGCATTACCAATATTTTGACAGGACCAGCCTAATATTATTCACCCCGGGTTCATTGGTACGTTTCTGACCAGCACTCATAAAGGGCTCGGGATTGCCCCTAGGGACCTGGATGCTAATAATGAATACTTGCTAGTGATTTTCAATGCACTCTGGTTATTATGTTGAGTAGCAGAACATTTCCCTTCCCCAGAAAGGTCATTTACAATAGTATAAGGCAGCTTCTTCCCACCTTCCATTTCAGGTTTTTCTGAGAGCTCAAACACTCATCCATATGCATTGGAAATACCATTCTGATCTGGCATTTGCATACAAATACCAAAGCAACTTGGGGAACTAGAGTCAGCTCTCCATCATGTGACTACACGTTCTTTTATTTTTCCAATGCCTTCCCTGAATCTTCGTTTTAATAGCCATTTTCTTGTACCTTCCCAGATATATCCATCAAGCTTCCCCTTTTCTTGAGCTTTTGTGGGTTGGAGGAGGGGGCCGGGACCTTTACTCTCACTTTAATTCTTGTGGCCCTAAGAAGCTATAGCATTTCACAAGTCACTCCGATCTCAAATTTGGAGACCCTCTAAACTCAACTCACTTGGGATTGGACTCATTATTTCTTCACATTTCTGGGAAATAGCCATATATCATTATTTGAATAATTTTCATATTTTTTTATTATTAATTACCAAGACTCCTATTCCATTTTGACCTCTTTTTTTTTTGCTACAATTTCTTTCTATGGACCCAGGATGGGTTTCCTTGTAATTTCTCACTCTGCCTGGAATTCTACCCTGGGATGTTCTTCTAGGCATCTCTTCTGTCCACATGGTTTTAATTACCTTTAGTATGCTAGTGATGTTTAATTCCAAATCTGTATATCCTGTCCAGACTCAAGTGCTTGCTTACTCAGAGTCTCAGTGTGAAACCAGACATCTCATAAGTCCCTCAAACTAATCAATTTCCAAAGCCTGTTTCCTTAACTATTCACTTCACGAATCCATTCTGATGGCAAAATTCTGGGAGTAGTGTTCAACACCATCTTCTCTGTAGACACCCAACCTAGCACATCAATAAGCCTGTCACAGTCCTTCTGTATAGTGTGTCTCAAATCCATCGGGTTCTCTCCATCTCTTTTGTTGCCACCATTCCAGGATCAAGCCCTGGACTCCTAATTTATCTCCCAGTTTTTGTCCCTATTTATTTCATACTTGGTCCTCTGACCCCACCCTACATGGCAACCAGACTCAGCTTTTAAAAAGACAAACCTGATCAGATTCCTCCCCATCAAAATCCTTTAATGGCTTTCGATCCATTTTTGGATAAAGTCCAAACACCTTATGGTCAACGAGGCTTAACGTGATCTGGTCCCTGAATACCTCTCTAGTATCTTTTTTTTTCCCCCAGTATTTTATCCTGAGAAATTTTAAACAGATATCAAAGTGGATAAAAGATTTACAGGGATGATACATAGGCCCATCTGGATTTTGCTATTAACATTTTATAACTGATTTATCATATTTCTATTCATTTACCTATACCTTGCTTTTGGTGTGTTCCAAGTCAGACTATAGACTTCAGTCTCATTTTCTCCATGAACCCCCTTGCTCTGTACACTCTAGCCACAATCATCTTTCCAAATTCCTGAATCTGCCAGATGATTCTATGTCCCTGGGCCTGTGTGCCTCTTTTTTTGTTCCTTCTACCTAAAATATCTTCAGCTCTTGTTAATTCAGAACTCATCTTTCAAGTCTCAGCTTAGGACTGTCTGTGAGAAATTGTCTCTGAACACCCAATCTATATTAGACCCACATACACAACTACAAGGCATCTTGGTCTTCCCTTAATATCACTTATTACAACTAGTGACTACATATTTACTGGGAAAATTACTTGTCTAATGTCTACCTCCTCTGCCAGATGAAAAGCTCCATGAAGATATATATGGAACATGTCTGTATTGGGACATGCTGTATCACCTCTGCAGAACTCAATTAATACTTATTGAAGGAATTAAAGGCAAAATGAATCAGTAATAGGGAGGAAGAACATTAAATAGTGAACTTGTCTTCCTTTAATATGTGTAAACAGGACAGTTGTTTTTTTTTTTTTTTTTTTTTTTTAAGGTTTCTGACAGAAGACGGAACTTTCTTGTGGCCAGAATATAATCAGCAAGTACATTAAGAAAATTACTAAATGACAAGATCCATGGCTGGCAGATGAGCCAAAAGAAGACTGTGGTGGGTGCCCTTCCCCACCAAGATCACCTCAAATCAACATATAATCTATGGAAAGACAGTATCCTTGCTGTGTAGATAAAGCTTAAATAAGAACAGCTGTTGTAGCATATTGAGAACATTTATTGAAGGCTGGCTTTGTACTAGGCACTGTCCTGAGCATTTTCTCTGTATCAAATCACTTTTCCTAAAATATAGGGTCCTACTGTTACTCCCATTTTACAGCCAAGGAAACTAAGAACAAAACAGTTATTTTAAAATACTCCACTTATGAGAGTATTCTGTGTCTCCAGTTGAAAATGGAAGATTGATCTAGAAATCTATGAGCTACTGTAATAAAGAGTGGGTTCTTTGGCCCAAAGAAAGCCCAACTAAAACCCCCAATACCCTTAAGCAAAACACTTCCGTTTATTTCATTTATGTCCATGTCTTTCTTATACCTGCTTTCTTGTGAGGAAGAAATATCCACAGATAGAATAGAGATTTGGGAGATGGACCTTTGGTGTAGAAACCCTGAGTTCCAGATCTGCAAAGGCCAAACCATCATGCTGACTTTATTTTTGTGGTCATTCCAACTCTACCAGATGCCCTTACTCATCCCATACATACACATTTTTTTTTTTTTTTTTTTTTTTAGTATTGGGGTGTGAATCCAGGGGCATTGAGCCACATCCCCAGCAGTTTTTTGTATTTTATTTAGAGACAGGGTCTCACTGAGTTGCTTAGTGCCTCACTTTTGCTGAGGCTGGCTTTGAATTCACGATCTGCCTGCCTCAGCCTCCCAAGCTGCTGGGATTTGGCATGCACCACCAAACTCGGCCCATACATACACTTTCAAATTATCTCCTCAAAGAATCCTCTCCAAGTTGGAAACCCAGTTTACACTCAAGATTGAAACCATTGTGATCAAGAGCTATAGTTAAAGGAAAATGAGGCAATGCAGAATTTTGCAGCAAAAAATACCTGGGCTCAGACACTGTCCTGAGTTTCAACATTAGCTTTTTCATTGACTGTGTAACCTTGGCAAATTAATAATGTCTTTAGGCCTCAGTTGGATTAATTTTCCTTATTGGAAAATGAGAACCACTTCTTGAAGTGGTTAGGTTGAAAAGCTACACACAAAGAACTCAGCAAAGTGCTTGGAACACAGAAGATGCCCCAAAATGTTAACTTTAACAATGGAAGAAAGATAGGAAAAGATGGGTGAGGGGCAATAACTTTAATATTCAGGATAACAAAAAAAGTCACAGGAAATGTGTTAATGTCTTCAGCAAATGCACATCATGCACTCAGTTATAAGAGAAAGAGAATCTTGGGTAAAAAGTGTCCTTTAGCATTTGCATTGCTCTTAGCTGGATGAACTTGCCTGCAGCTACCACTTACAATGCAAATTGAGCTTAGAGTCCTTCACACTAACTACACAGCAAAACCCTTTCAGCTTTAAATAGAACACTGCAGTGTGGAATGATCTGAGCAAAGGGGAGAAAAAATTCACCGATAAATGTGAAAGAGATTTTAGTGGTGGGGGGAAGCCTGATATATCTGAGCAGGTAGGAGGAAAATGCAGAGATATAAAAAGGAACAGGAAAGTATGATCTATAAAAGGACCTAGAGGCTAATTCCTCTGTACGCAAGTTGAAGTTAATAAGGGGGAAGAGAACTTTTGGGGAGAATTTTAACAGAGAATATTTTAATCTGGTGCTCTCTCAAGGCATGCTTCTACTTTTCAGGTGTTCAATGGAAGAGGGGCTGTTCCCCAAGGCCAGCCAGCAACTGCAAGAATGTTCCTGGAAATGAATAGGTCAAGAATATAAGAACTTCTGGCTGGGCCCAACTTTACACAATCTAACTTTCAATCCCCCTTTCCTTTACTGAGATGGAGGGGATGGGGCGGGGGTGGGGGTGGGGATCTGAGAGGTTGACTCTCACATATCGGAAAAATTTTACAAAGTTCTTTGCTACAAACTCATGCCCCATTTTGACTATATAAGCCCAGGTATTTAATTCAAAATCATAATTTACAAAAATTCCACAAAATAAGAATAAAGGCAGAATCCAGGGTCTTGAAAGCAATAAGAAATGCCACTTTTAACTGATTTCTTCATCCTACAAATGACACTCCTTTCCTATTCACATAACCCCAATTTGGCCATTTTCTCAGCTTGGTGAGTTTCCTTTGCCTGCATAATGTAATATAGTTGAAAACATGAAGGCAGCCCTCTATCTTCATAGTCACAGAAATGTTTCCCCCAAAGCCAATAAACCCAAGCAAGGCCTATTTCTTTCTTGGATGCCATGCTTAGATACTGAGTTGTCATATGGTACCCATCACTGACCCAATACAAAGCATGAAGACTGAGGAAGAACATCTTACAATCATGTTGTCATCATGAAATAGAATCAGTGAGTATATTGCTCATTACGGGGAAGGGATGGGCTGAACATCTTAAATAGCGTCTCTAAGCTCTTGGAGGACAGAGCTTACAACTCTACTTTATCTAGCATTGTGGAAATACTGGGCTTCAAGCTCTCCAATAATGACAACCAGTGGAAAAACATATTTTCAATAGCATTGGCCATTCTTCCTATCAAAACTTCCCAGAATGTTTATTGAAGATGCCCCCAGATTGTGTCTGTCTTTTGATTTCCTTCAGAGCTTGAACCCTCCACCCACATTTTGCTAGTATTCTTTTGAATTGATTAAATATTACAGAAATTGTAGCATTCAAGAATAATAAGAATCATTTTTTAAAAAATTAACATACCTTGCAACATTTTCCTAAAGCACTTCCACACATTTTTTTTTCTCATGAGAATATGGCTAATATGACAATACAACACTTTATATTAGTGGCTAGGGATAAAGGCCTACAGGTAGAAAATAAAGCAAAAATGCAAAAGTTTTGTCATTCAAATAAAATGTCTCCACTCTCTATTCACACACAAAAGGCGGAATAAGATCCACCTGCTGACTTTCCCTGCCTGCTCCACAGCGCCGGGGCTAATGTCAGAACAAGCTGGTTGAGAGAGAGAGAGAGACACGACAATTTCACCTCTTGGCAAAGCTCAGCTTGCTGAACCCTCTTGCTTTCTGCTGGCTGTTGATTCAGCAGAAACTACTGCTGCAGAATTCATAATGGTGATTTTTAAAGGCCACACCGATCGCATTGGTCGTCCCACGTGTCAGCTTCGTTTGCTCCCCGCTGGAACACTGTTTCCCCAGCCACCTTTTTATTTCTTGCTAATGCACTTCCAAGGGGAGAGGGGCTCGCCCTTTTGCAAAGGGTCTTTTGGGGTTTTGATTGTCTGACCAGGTAAAACCCGGCCAGCCGGAGAGATGAATGGGCAGGAAATGAAACCATGCCCTCCCTGCAGCCACTGAGACGCACAACATCTTTTCGCCCAGGGAGGGGTGGACCAAGGTCCTACTGGGCCCCTCCCTTCTCTCTCTCCCAGACCCCTGTAGGCATCTTGGAGCAGAGGTCATCTGCCTTCCTGAGGTCATCTTTTCCGGATGGGAGCCGCGCCCTGAAAAAGCCTAATCCCCAAGGGCCATTTTAACTCCCGGGGCGCCGGGTCCACCTGCTGCTGAACGAAGGGCTCGCCTAGCAGAGCCCGGATGGATGTGCGGCGCCCTGGCGCTACCCTGCGAGCCGAGCCCAAGCCCTTGCCCCAGCCCCCGGGCCCGGAGTTGTCTCCTCCACTATGCGTCTAGCTGCCCACCAAGCACAGCGAACCGCAACTTGCACCCGGCCCCAGCGGCGGAATGCGGCCGGGTTGGCGTTACCTTCGGTCGCATAGCTGTGGTCGCGCAGGAAACTGTTGTTGATTTTGCGGGTATCAATGTCCTCCTCCATTGACAGCAGGCTTACTTGCGTGGGAACCAGAAGCCGGCAGACAAGTATCCATGATCCCTCCCCGCAGCCAGTCTCACAGGAGAGGGGGGCAGGGGAGCCAGTGGGACTGCACCATGGTCCGAGCCTGAGGAGGAGACGGGGAGGCGGAGAGAAAAAAAATAAAAACCCGGCAATGGAGCTGTCACCTCCTCCACTCGGGCTCTCCGAGGCTGCGGCGGCTCCTCCCGCGCGGTGTGCTCACTTCAGCTCCAATTCCCAGCGAGGATGCTGCGCCTGCCTCTGCTGCCTCCGGGTGCCAAGATGCGCCGAGCCCCGAGGGGTCTGGTCCCGCCCTCCCGCCCCGGAGGCACTCACAAGCGGGGCTGGGGAGATGCCCAACAGGTTCCCCTCGTTGGCAGCCGCTCCAAAATGCAAAAAAGATCCCTCCTCCCCTGGGAGAACGGGCAGCCGCGACAAAATGGTGCCTTTCCGGACCCAAGCTGCAGTGACGAGATGGCAGGGGCAGGATTCAGGATTGCCTGGCCGGGATGAGGGTGTTGGTCCCGCGGGAGGGCGGCTCCGGCAGGAGGGGGCTAGGGAAGCCGGCGGGGAGCTGGGTAGGGCGCTGCGGCCGGCGCCAGCGCACTCACCCTCACACCCACACGCGCGCACTCGCAGCTGCTGCTGCTGCTGCTGCTGCTCCTGCTGCAGGAGGCTGGAGGCGGCTGGTGCATTAAAGGCGAGGCTCCTCCCAACCGCGTCAGCAGCCCCAGGACTCTTCCCCAGCAGCAGCGGTGCCCTAGGCACAGGCTGCGGCTGCTCTCTGCTGCAGTAGGGCGCAGGCAGCCGCCGACCGGCACCTGGCCAGCAAGCAGCTAGCTTTGAGGTTCACGCGAAAAGCATAGACGCGCTCTTCCAACCTCCTCCCTCTCGTGCCTCGAAGCTAAGGGCCGCGTCTACACTAACACTCAGTCTTTAGCTCACTGCCTTTCTCAAGACACCTGCACTTCATTCAGGACACCAAGCAGAAGTAGGTTCCTTTGGATAAACTGTAAATCCAACGAGGTCCCTTTCGTTCTCCCCCATATGATGCGATCCCTTGCTGAAGTTAAAAGGAAAGGCCTGGAGCTCAAAGCCTCAGAAAGAGTGGACAGAGTGGGAAGAAGAGCTGCTCAGAGTCTGGGTTAATTCTTCTGTGCTAGGAACAGAAAGAAGAGCAGGAACAAGAACTTCACAGTCGCAGTCACGTTTGTCTCTTCCATTCCTAACAGGGTCAGAACATCGCCTAACTGTAGAAAACTGGGGTTCAGAAAAGCGTCAATATCTTCACAGGCAGAGGGAACTGTGAATCTAATCAACAATCTGAAGAAGTCCTCTCTCCCAAGCCCTTTGCACTTTGTTTTGAACAAACAGCCCACAGCCCTTCTGTTCAGTTTTGCTTGTGCAGGAACTGCATTTACTCTCAACATGGAAGGTACGTCTAGATATAAGGAGCTCCATACCCACAGAGAAACCCTTGCTACCCAGAGGGAATTTCAAGGATCCAATTAACGTGAAAAGAGGCCCCCCTTTCTACTTCAACTGAGAGGAAAATACAGAAATACAGAATTCCCTCCCCCATCCAAGTTTCCCCAAATTGCAAATTCTGCATTTGAAAGAAAATGAGATCATTATTGTTATGAAACAACCAAAATCATTTAATGAAGCAACTCAAATCACTAAAAAGCCAATTTGGAAAATAAATTCCCCTAGTTTCCCCTGGTAGAAGGTATTCCTTTCAATGGGTGTCACTGTAGGGAGAGACATCAGCAAATGTCTTGCTCAGTTAAGCTCCACAAGTTTAGCTAGATGAGCCCAGAGGGACCTGTGAGTTAATTATATACATACAATGCTTCGGCTAACACAATTTAGAAAGTATTTGAAGTTAAAAAAAATGGAAAAACAAGTCTTTAACTGAGGTTGGGAATTGCTGTTAGATTTCTAAGAAGAATAGATGCTTCTGGCAGGTGGAAAATGGCATTGTTCTCATATTCAGAAAGTGACTGCATATACCTAGACAAAAAGAGAAGAAATGTCTCTTGACATATTTTTTTTTGGGGGGGGGGAGTTCAAATCCAGTAGATTCCATTTTATTTTCATTTGGTGGTTAACTCTTACACATTAAATAATCAAAATCGACACATGTGAAATTTAAGTAAGAGGTGAAGACTGATGCAATTTGATTTGATCCACTTCAGTATCAGCTGTTCAGGCTAGTTCTTCCCTTTGATGGGCTGTGTGCATCAGGAAGGCTGCAGGATTCAATCACCTGTGGTTATACAGTCCAGCTTCTCCTGGAGATTGGCATACGGTGGAGAAGGAGTAGAAGGGCAAAGAGCTAAGTTTATCTCTTAGTGCATCAAGGTGGTGAGAAGATATCTTGCATGCAGTTGAAATGACCTTAAGTTAAGACAGGAGGTTTTGGAATAGTATTTAGGAAATTCTTCCCCTTGTTTCTGGAACATGGGCTAGATTAGATCAAAGCAGAGCTGTGGGATGAATCAGGTAGGATCAGGCTCATTGGCCAGGCTGTGCTTGAGGAATTTTCCATTGTATTCAATGGGAGAAATGTCCTCTCCAAAAATTGAGCCTCTGGGTTTACTAAATCTTCCCTCTCACATTTCCTGCAAAATTCCTCCTTCCTTTATTCAGCTATACACAAGACACAAGTTCTGAGAAGGCAAGATGGACTTCCATTTACTGAGCAGATTTCAAGGTTTCTGTTCTTTTTCACTGTGAAAAATGAAGAACTAGCCCTCCAATCAAAACCAAGGGGGAAAATTCCATTGGCTGTTACCTTAACACTATGACATGACAAAAGAGGTAAGATCATGAAAGAACCCTTATGCAGTGTTGTGGAGGGAAGGAACTGAAAGGACTTACTGAGCTCCTTTCTATTCCTCCGGAATGTCAAGTTCTTTCCAAAAGCTCCCAGCCTCTCCGCATACTGTCCTGTGTTTCTCATTCTCTTGGCATTCTTCAGTTCCTCAACTGTTCCTATTTCATTGAGACATTCCCTAACCACACCACAGACCCTACTTTTGATATTTGCTATCTCCACAATGTTTTTGTTTTTGTCTTCTTCATGAGACAATTTATTTTATAATATTTCTTCATTTTATTTTATTTTTGGCACTAGATGGAACCCAGGCACACTCAACCTCAGAGTCTCACTGAGTTGCTTAGGGCCTGGCTTTGAATTCAGGACCCTCCTGCCTCAGCCTCCTGAGACACACCTGGATGTTTACTTATTATAGATGCTTATTTGTTGAATGAAAATAACTATTTATTGTAAGAGTAAATTACCAAATTTGTTTAGTTATATTTAGATTTTATACCTCTCTCTTTTTGTTGAAGTTCATGCAAAAAAAAACCAATCTGTTGTGAGCCTGAAATGTTCTAACTTATTATTCCTATTCTTACTGAAATGATTGTGCATATAGCAATGAATAGGAGCAATCATTTCAATCACTTCATTTCAAAATTTGCTGAACACCTAATATATGCCAGGTTTGTTCTAGGTGAGGGATATGGATAATACAAAACAGCTTCCTTTCCTTCACAAAACTTAAATCCCATCATCCAATTTTTATAACTGAGCTTTCTTAGAAGTACAACAAATGCATTATAAGTCAACAGACCATAGCATTATATTAAGTGCCAAGTTTCTGATATCAAGGCAAAACTAATTTCCTGCAAGTTATGATCATATCCTCAAGTGAGTTACAGGCTCTGGTTAAGCAATGGTTTTCTTATCTATAAATGAGGAAGAAGAATAGTATCTATTTCATTAAGTTATTGTGAGGATTAAATGAGATAATGTTGGTACTACTTTGAGTTTTTACTTTTATCATTATCAGCACCATCAATATTCAACAAATATTTAAGTGCCAACTATGTCAGACACTGGAACAGGACTGGAGATTCAGCATGAGTTGTATAATCAGTCTGTGCTGTCATTGAACTTAGTGTCTAATTTACAGTTTATGTAAAGGGGGCCACAGGCTACAAAGGGGCAGCAGAGGGCTCTCTGAAAGGCTGACCTAATTCAGCCTTGTGCTTTACACAGAAAGAGCCAATTACAAATACACAGCCTTCTTCTGTTACCCAATTCAGCATGACAGCATGTGGACACATTCTTTTTTTATCACCCTTGTCATGGGCCCCCCTCCCCCAACATTCTCAAATACCTTCCCCCAGTTCAGCTAGTGTTTCCTACACTGGAACCTTTTAGCTCATCCTGTCCAATTAGCACATTAAATATCTACAATTTTATTAAAGCCCTTGACCTGAGCCAGTCTAGAGATTCTTAATATAGGCTTTAGGTGTCAGACAGTCCTGGTTTGTGTCCCAGTTCAGGCATTTATGAATTTCTTGACCTTTGGCAAGTAATTTAACATCTCTGAGTCTCTGTCTTTACAAAATGGAAGGGAACAATAGTAGCTACTTCACAGGGTTTTGGGTGGCATCAGAAACAATTTAAGACAAGTGCCTGGTCCAGGCTTGGCCCATTGCCAGGCTCTGATTCTGCTCACAGTGCTTTATGGAGATCTCTATGGGAAGACAACTGGAGAGACACACTGCAAGTCAATCACTCATGTGAGCAAAAGTGACCTAGAAACCTGAATTTTACAACCTGTCAGTGTCTTCATGAGCAACTAGAAACTGGACACATGAAGTTTTACCATCTTGCAGAAATCCCTGCACACATCATGAAGTCCTATGCAAAGGCCAAGAACAAGGGCTATTCTATTTTGTCTTTCTTCTTCTGAGTGAGCAGAGCTAGCTACATTTCCCTGTTAGGGAGTCTTCTGGAATCCCTCTCCAGGATCACTAATCACCAAATGCACAACTCTTTCGCTCCAAGGTGGCTTATGTGCTAATTGCCCAGAGGCTGACCTCTTGCATTTCTAGCAAGTTTGCAATTCTTTCTTGCGCATGCTACAACATGTAATACCACATGAGTAATCCTTTAACATGGCATCTTAGTTAGGAAAAGAAAACAGAACCTCTTGCTCTCACAGTGATGTATTAATTTTAGATTCTGGACTCATTTTCCTGAAATGACCCCTCTGTTATTCAAGAACAAAAACTCATGAAAATACACAGTGGAGTGCTGGACCAGCTATTGAGAGCTGATTTTGCATATTGGACACCTCTTTTTATGGGCCTGTTTTTAAATTTTATTCTTGTTTTTATGGGTCTGGGCCCTTGAACATGCTAGACAAGTGATCTCGACTGAGCTACACCTCTAGCCTCTTTAGCTCTACTTTGAATGACATCATGTTGGTAGTTTAAAATCTGAAATCTGAGCCTGGTGTGGTGGCAAACAACTATAATCCTAGTTACTTGGGAATCCGAAGCAGGAGAATCAAGTTTGAGGCTAGTCTGGGCAACTTAGACCCTGTCTCAAAAAAAAAAAAAAAAAAAAAAAAAAATCAACTAAGGATGTAGCTCAGGGCTAGAACACTTGCCTGCTTAGTATACCTGAGACTCTGGGTTCAATTCCCATTTCTGCCCCTGCACCTCCCTCCGCAAAATCTGAAATCTGCCATAGCTGGATATTCATGTCAAGGAAATAGTAATTTTTATATATAAATCAAAGGGCTTTTAAAAATATATATAACTTGAGTTTTTCAACATTTACCAGCACACCAGTATGAACACATGACTTGCTGTATATCTTTCCACTCATCACTGTTATCTGTGCAGTTTCCTCTGAATCTCCCAAGATGAGTCTGACTTACAGCAGTCCATCAACCAACCAAAGTTTTCTGCCATAATTTTTTTTGTTGTTTTGTGGATATTGGAGATTAAACCCAGTAGTGCTCAAACACTGAGCTACATCCCTACCCCTTTTTACAATATTTTATCTAGAGACAGTATCTTTCTGAGTTGCTTAGGGCCTTGATAAATTGCTGAAGCTGGCTTTGAATTCATGATCCTCCTGTCTCAGCCTACCAAAATGCTGAGATTACAGGCATGTGCCGTTGTACCTGGCTATTGTCATAATGTTAAATAACCTCTTCTTTTCCTTCTCCTCCTCCTCCTCTTCCTCCTCCCCCCCCCTTACTTCTTCTTTTTGGTAGTAGTGAGAATTGAACCAGATACACTCTACCACTGAGCTACCTTGCAACCCTTTTTTATTTTTCATTTTGAGACAGGGTTTCTCCTTATATTGCCCAGGCTGGCCTCAAATCTGCAATCCTCCAGCCTCATCCTCTCAAGTAGTTGGGATTACAGGCATGTGCTGCCCCTCCTGACTTAAATAATTCTTAAAATCCTACCTTTATCATGAAGCTTTCTCATATCCACCAGAGGAAATCTGATGCTGTTATGAAATTGCCACGTTAGTCTTGGGATTGCTCTGTAAGGCTTCTAAACCTGACAACTAAGGAATGTTAGGTCATGCCCACTCTCAAGGAATCACTCTTCTTGACTATTCAGGTTCCATTGTCACCTTACTCTTGCCCTTGATTTGCCTAAATGGAAAAAAAACAAAAACAAAAACATCCATTATGCCTGATTTCATTGAGCACTGTGCCTCTTCTACCTGTCTGGTTAATATATTGGGGCAATGGGAGAAAAGGTACAAAAATCTGAGACCAGATCTGAGAGCCAGAGAAGAAACATTGTATCTTTCTCATTGAGTGATTTTGGAATGAAATTTAGGCTGTCTGCACAAGGTAGTCTTAATTTGCATTATATATGTTAGGTACAAGTGATGATTTCAAAACTAGTTTTGCAACACTCCAAAGGTATTGTCTAGTATTGATTATATTGCTCAAAGTAAAATTTAAGTATAATTTAAACAAAGTATATTGGGACATGTCTTTTAAAGTTGTTTTTTAAAAAAAAATTACCAAGAAATAACACTGTAGAACTTATTTTAAGAAAATAATCGTGGATATGGGCAAAATTGCAGCCATATGTTTTTCAGTGCATTATTTATAATCACGAAAAAGTGGAAAAAACAAAAGTACCCAACAATGGAATTGGTTGGGCAAATTATTTTGTCTTCATGTATGAAAAATTATTGAGCCATTGATATAATAGCAGCCAACACTTGTTGACTATTTATTATGTACTAAGCAGTATGCAAAAAGGACTTTACTTGTACTGTGTCTCATTAAATTCTAGTGATAGCTCCAAAGATAAGTACTATAATCATCTCTATTTTATTGATGGTAATAGAGTTAAATAATGCACCCAAAGTCAAAGAAATGGGAGCCTGTCTCTGAGTCATGATCTTAACCAATGTGCTTTTAAGCGCGCGCACACACACACACATGTGTTGGGGTGGGTTGAGTGCACAACAGAATCCACTTGAAATTTTATTCTAGACTACCTACCACCATATTCTGATTTATTTAGGAATGGCTATTCTCTCAGCTGAAAATCACTACTATTATATTGGTGTGGATGTGGCAAAATCAGACTTTCATACATTGCCTGTGGGATTATATAATAGTGCAGCGAAATAGCTTCACAATTTCTCAAAATATTAAACATTACTGAATGACTCAGCAATTTCACTTTTACCTGTATACTCAAGAGCATTGAAACTGGGTACAGTGGTGTAATCTCAGTGGCTTGGGAGGCTGAGGCAGGAGGATTGTGAGTTCAAAGCCAGCCTCAGCAACAGCAAAGAGCTAAGCAACTCAGTGAGACCCTGTCTCTAAATAAAATACAAAATAGAGCTAGGGATATGGCTAGTGGTTGAATGCCCCTGAGTTTAATCCCTGGTAACCCCCTCCCCCCAAAAAAAGAGCATTGAAAGCACACGTTCACACCAAAACTTGTATATAAATGTCCATGGTAGTATTATTCATGACAGCCAAATAACTGACACAACGCAAGTGTTCATCAATGGATAAATGGTTAAACAGATTTCACATATCCATACAATGGAATATAGAAAGTAATGAGGTACTAATACATGCTACAACACAGATGAAACTTATAACATGTTAATTGAAAGAAGACAGACACAAAAGTCCAAGACCATGTACTGTTATGATACCATTTAAGTGAAATGTCCAGAATAGTGTAGATCATAAAGACAAAACTAGATCAATGGTTGTCAGGGCTCGAGGTAGGGTAGGGCAGCTTCTTATAGGTTCAGGATTTTTTAAGGGTGATGAAAATGTTCTAAACTCAGTAGAGGTTATTAATAGTTACACAACTCTGAACATATTAAACATCACTGAATTGTACACTTGGAAAGGATGACCATTATAGCATGTGAATTATATCTCAATAAAGCTGTTACTAAAGAAAACAAAATCACTGCTCTCATAAGCCATTATCACATCTAAGGAGTATGCTTTGTCCTTTAGGCTTATTGCAGGAAAACTTAAAAGTATCTAATAGCACAGTCGAAGTCAGCTTGGACAAATGGTCTCAAAATAAAATTTTTAAAAGGGCTGGGGATGTAGCTCATGGTAGAACACTTGCCTAGCTTATGTGAGGCCTTGGAATGGATCCCAAGTGCTGCGCTCACACACACACACAAATATCTAATGGCAGAGGTTCATATAATGTTTAAAAATATCACAAACAAACTTTTCCTTTCTTTTTGGTTAAAAAAATGTGCATATGGCAGTGATTATGTATAGTTTTCTCTTTTGTTCATAATTTTGTCAAAGAAAACTTGGGACATGTATCATTTTGTAGTAAGAAAATCACATATATAAATATATGTTTTATACATTATAAAAAATATATATACATACTTATATAAATATATCCTCTCTATCTATTATCTATCTATCTATCTATCTATCTATCTATCTATCTATCTATGCAGTGGGTGGGGATGAAGGGAGGAACATTACTGGGGACTGTACCCAGGGCCTTGCACATTCTAGGCAAGCACTTTGCCACTGAGCTACATCTCTAGCCCTATTTATTTATTTATTTTTTAAATTTTGAAACAGGGTCTTTTTCAGTAAATTTCTCAGGCTGGCCTTGAACTTGTGATTCTCCTGCTACAGCCTCCCAAGTGGCTGAGATTATAAGCTGTGCCATGAAACATGGCTAAAAAGTATTTTTAAAATGCCATTATATACTTCATGGAATGAAATTTTGTTCTGAAAAGATCAAATCATTTTTTCTTCACACCAGGAAGATGGAAAACACCATCTGGTTAAAAAGTATATGTAATCAGAATACATAGAATAACTGTCTCATTGAAAGATAACACAAACCACTTTTTAAATTGTAAATAGTATAGTTACCATATTAAAAGTGAAAAAGAAACAGATAAAATTAATTTCAATAACTGTTTTAAATTTTTGAAAATAAAATTAAAATATTTAACTCAACATACCAAAACATTGAAATTTTACCATATAGCTAAACTCAAATTTCAAATGATGTATTTACTTTTTTTCATGAGAGTGTTTAAGGTTTGGCATTTCAACTTTAAAGACCACCCACAATTAACCACATTTCTGGGGCTCAGCAATCACATGTGCCCAGGGATTACCAGGTTGAGCAGTAAGGTTGCCATGTTATTTCATTCACAAAAAGAATTTTAATGTATCTTTTCAAAATGAATTTTTACCTACTAAGGCCTTGAACTAGAATGTGATGCCAAAGCTAGATTAAGCAACATTAATTTGATGAACCTCAAAATTACTTAAAGCCATATAATCTGAATATAAAAAATATTTAGACATACTCATAAATATATATACTTATATAGAGAATAATAAATTTGACTCCAATATGCACATCCCACTAAGAATCATAAGCTGAATAAATAGAGTAAAAAAGATCAAGATTCTAAAAGCACCAAGATGATTCCATATAACAAACTTGGCTACTAAACTACAATACATTATTCAGTGGCTGTGAAAGTTATCACTCTAATCGGTCAACTGTTTAGTTCAACAGCTATGGCTTCAATTTCAGCTAGCAGAAGAGGCCAAAGAGCCAGATGTCACTGCCAAAAAAGGAATTTTCACAGTTGGGCATCTGGACTCTATTATGGGTACTCAAGGAGGAGAGATTTTTAAGGTGCAGATACTAGCATCTAGTTAGGAACTACCAATAGCCTTTCAGATTGGATTAGAGAGTAGAGTTTTGCGTTCACATGATCAATAGATTAATTTCTGAAACCTTATTGAATTAGAACCTCTGGAATTTTCAGAAGGAATCAGAAGTTAGGTGTGTCAAGACACACGCGTACGCAGTTCTGTGTGTGCAGTGGAGCACACCCCTTCCTCCTAATACACTTACTTCACTAATGACCGGGTACCACTCTCCTTTGATTCTATCATCTCAGTGCAAACTCCTCAGGCTCAATTTTCTGGCTTCTCTCACCACTAGGACTTGTAAATGTATAACCACCTTGGAGTTCAAAGTTCTCAAACCTCAATCCTCAATTCTTTTCTAGGGGACCTTATCCAGTCCCACAACTCACTACTCACCTGACTATGAAACCTGGCATCTGAACGCTGAGCACCGCCCCCTATCTCATGCAAGCCAAGCTGACCTTTCTCTGGGATTTCCAAGCCCACTCCATGCCTGCTCCACCTTCCTGCTCCTGGATTCCTTTCTTATTCCCCACATGCTCCCAGTTCCTTTAGCAAATCTGCCAACAGGAATTTCGACCACTTCTCACCACCGGCACTGTTACTGTCATGCTTCAACTACCATCTAAAACCATTTCACTAGATTCCAACCGGTCTCAGGTCCATTAAACTGCCCCACCCACAGAGTAGTTTACTTGCAGCAGGCAAAATGGATCTTTTCAATGCAAATCACTTTGTCACTTTCCTGCTGAAAGACTTTTACTGGCTTCCTACACATTCAGAGTAAAACTTTTTTAAAATGCTGGAAAGATTTGTCTCTAGCTATAGCTCCCTTTTTCTTATTCTTTTTTTTTTTTTTTTAAACTTTCTACGTGAATTGGTGTCAAAATCCTGGCCCTCCCTTAGCCATGGTGGCATCATCAAACACAACAGGAAGAACGCTCCCACCCCAAGAGCTTTGTATCTGCTTTTCTCTTTATTCTGTACCTTTCTTCAAACACCAGTATACTCAACACTTCAGGCCGTTTCTTCAGTTTGACTTTCCTGGCACACCTTTCCTGACCACTCGGAGTAAAATAAAATAGCATCCCTTCCCACCATCACTCTCTTGTCTCCACACTGCAATCAGTATATATTTATTTGGCTTTGGTTCTATACAAGTAAAGCATATTTCTAGGGAGACAAGAACTTTTTTATTTCCTGCTTTATACTCAACACCAAGAACACTGTGTGGCACATGTTAGTTACTCTAATCTATCTTTTTTTCTTTCTTTCATATCTTTTTTTTTTTTTTTTTTTTTTGCTATCCCTCTCCTCAGTCTATACCCAAAGGACCTAAAATCAGCACACTACAGGGACACAGCCACATTGAATCTATCTTTTAAAAGAATAATGCTGGGTGCAGTGGTGCACACCTGTAATCCTAGTTGCTCAGGAGGTTGAGGCAAGTGTTTGAGGCCCAGCATAAACAATTTAATCAGACTCTGTCTCAATAAAAAAAATTAAAAGGGCTGGGAATATATTTCAGTGGCAAAGTGTCCCTGGGTTCAATCCCCAAAACAGTACTGCCAAAACAGTAAACAAATAAATAAATAAACAAACAAACAAATAAATAAAGTGAATATGTTATTTTATAATAGCCAAGGTCAATCTAGGGGAGAAATTAATGAACCATAGACCTAGGACATGTAAAGAATTTGGCCTTGCCCAAAAAGAGGTCTAGGCTTCTTGTAGGTAATTTACGTCATCTGGTATCTTCCCCGGGGCTGGCCACACTAGAATGAACATTTGATTTAGATTGAAGTTTTGGGTCACATGGTATCAGTCACAGCGGATAGCTGAGTTCAAACATATAGCAATCGATCCATGTCTTCAAAATGGAGCTCCAATAAAGCATGCTTCTCTGGTTAATATGCATATTGTCACATATAAATGACTGGAAGGTCCTAGATACTGAGAACCCTTCCAAATACTGCTCAGTACCATTCTTCCTTTGGTTGATTGTGAACTGTATCCTTTTCCTGTAATAAACCATAACCATGAGAATGATAGCTTTCAGAGTTCCACAAGTTCTTCTAGCAAATTATCAAAACCTAAGATAGTTATGGAAACCTCTGGAATTTTCAGAAGGAATCAGAAGTTAGGGTAGTCTTAGGAAATCTGTCCTCAAATTAGTCAGTTTGACTAACTCTGGGCAATGTTGCACACATTTCTGGCAAGGTTCAAGCTAACAAGTGGGTTTATAGATCATGAAGTCTAGCTTATCAATTTGCTGATGAGGAAATTGAAGTTTAGAGAAAAGAAACTACTTACTGAGAAGACCTGGTGATTTGGTAAAAGACCCTGAGCACAAAACCTGGTGCTATGGCTCACATGACTCCTCACACACAGGGACTGTCCTTGACTTTGGGGGATATACACCCTTTAATTTCTTAAGAAAGTTAACGGGGCTGGGGATGCAGCTCAGTGGCAGAGTGCTTTCCTAGCTAGTGGTATTCTGGGTGTGATCCCCAGCACCACACACACACACACACACACAAAAAAAAAAAAAAAAAAAAAGAGGGTTAACAGAAGTTTACTGGATAATTAAGTTGGTTAACTCCCCAGTATATTAAGGTCAGTATCAAGGGGAGGAATTAACAACTCACTTTCAAAAGAATCTGGAAGGTACTTGGGCCAGCCCTTGACAAAACTGTAAGTTAACAGAGTTCCTCTTTGTCTCCCTCATTTCTGCCTTATGTTGGGCCAGGGAAGAGCTGCAGGAAGGGCTGGATCAATCCTCCTTACCCACAGAGGTCTGGGTAGAAAACCTTTATGCTTACTGAGAGCCAGCTTTAACTATCCCCCTCCCTACACCACCCTGGTCTGTCACTTTCCCCTTCGGAAGGAAGCTGCACAGTATGGGCAACTTTAGAAGCTGTATATAGGACATAGCCCATAGTAATCCCAGCCCATCACGTGGAAAACATGGTGGTAAGTTCAAAGTGTTATCAAGCAAGGTCGCCTCTCTGGACATTACTGTACTAGTATGGTAAGTTCCACAAGTCAGAATTCAAAAGCTAGATGGACCTTGAACTTGTAAGCAAGGTTGTGTATATTTTAAAATTCAATAAATATTTATGGAATAAACACAGAGTGAAAATAATTATATTTAACATCCCGCAAAGAGAGACCTCTGCAATTTCCATTTGGCACCTGACAGCACTACAAGGACCGAACAAAGGATGAAGACCAAAGTTTATTAATTTACATCTGAAAAGTGGCATAGTCCCTGAGCAGGGGCTTTAACATTTCAGGATCACAGATCCTTTGGAGAACTGAATGAAGGTTTTGGAGGCTTTCCTGGGGCGGGGGGGGGGGGGGGACATAGTTGAGAGCACTTCCTGCTTCCAAGTGTTGACTCATTATGTTTATGTCACAGATGAAGAAGATGGAGGAGGAAGAGGAGGGAAAAAGAAAAAAAAGAAAGGTCTGGGGCCAAGGAAGTTTTGAAGTTGAGTGCCAGTTTAGAATTACAGCGCCACATTCTTAACAATGAGAATCAAGTAGCTATCACTATATTGCACCTAACTGATGATGGGACAAGGCCAGACATGAGTCTCCTTTCTATATGGGTTATGGGTCAGTAAAATATAATAGGCAAATGGTTAAAGGAATGATTCTGAGAACCAGACTGTTTGAGTGCAGCTCTTACCTCTGATTGTTCCTACCAAGATAAACATGGACAAGTTACTTAATGATGCCATATTTTAATTTCACTTGCAAAACAAACATAATATTAGTATCCACATCATAGGGTGCTTGTAAAAATTAAATTCATTAGCAGATATCAAATTCTTGGTAGAGAGCTAGTTGGATTCTGTCATTGTTAGTGCTCTGTCATTGTCCATGTGGGTGCTTAATTTATTCATTTGCCCTGATTTTGTCCTTGAATTGTTTAGCAGGTCTGCTTCACTGTTTAAAGTTAGCTCAAAAGATATGGTTTCATTACAAAGGAGCTTGAAAACTGCTTGTGAGGGAAGTGTATATTTATTTAGCATCTACCATTTACTGTCTGTGTACTATACACTTAGCACTGACCTGTTTAGGTGTTAGTAAGCAGCTTACAACTTGGTTGCAGAGATAATCATTGAAATTTATGTGTAAATAAGAGACTAGGTGGACTAACCAGGGTCTAAGGATTTGGAGGCATCTAGCTGAGTAAGAATAGGCTCAAATAGAAACATGAATGAACTAAACACCAGATGTAGTCCCTGAAGCAGGAATGGCTACATAATTTGTAAGGTCCAGTCCACATTAAAACAAAGGATTCTTTTATCAAAAAGTAGCAGAGGGCTTGGTTTGTGGCTCAGAGGTAGAGCGCTCGCCTAGCACGCGTAAGGCCCTGGGTTCAATCCTCAGCACCACATAAATATAAATAAACAAAATAAAGGTATTGTGTACAACTAAAAAATAAACATTTTTTTTAAAAAAGTAGCAGAGATTTTAAGACAGCAACAGCAAAATGTTTTTACTTATTTTTTCAACCTATGCAAATCCTATTTTTTTCTTTCAATTCCAGCTCATGTCATGTCTGAGTTTGGAGGGAACACAAAAGAATGAAGAGAGCCTGCAGTGAGTTAGAAGTGCAAGCGTCTAAATTCTGCCTCTTATCCACTCTGGAACTATGAGCAATGCTTCCCGACTTGTCTGATACTCACTTTGCTTCCATGCCAAATAGGGAAACTGATTTAAAAACCCTTTTGCAGGATTGTTGGGAGGATCAACAGGCAACAACAATGCAAAAGAACTTTGTAATATCAATTTCATATATTGATAGAGAGCTTTAGACTTTTCTCGATAAAGCCTTCCCTCGCTTCTAGACTACAAACAGCACTGGCTGAAGTGCCTCATGTATTATTAAAACACACACAAACATGTATGCATGAGCACATTTCTGCTTCTCCCACCACACCTTCCTATTTGGTGGATACACATTTGGTGTCTTATTCTCTCATTTAACTTCTTAGGATCACCAGGCCTTCCTTTTTTACCTCTTCCAATTTATTTCCTCACTATGTCAGTGTGATCTTTCTAATGCACAGTTCTGGTTCAGGTTGGCTACACTTATTAGAAATTCTTGCATCCCAATGCCTGGAGCAGTTCCCTAAACACCAAGGAACAAGCGCATTAGTATCTTTTGAGGTGTTATCAGTGTTGTAGGAAAAGAGGTACAGAATTTGAGGGGAAAAAAAGCCATGACATATCCCTTTATTGAAAATGTCCAATGCATATTGAAAAACTGAGAGATTCTGTTATAAAGAAGTTAATTAACTTTGCTGAAACCAGAATGTTCCATATTAATTTGATCACATTTACTTTCAATAGGACACTTTTATTTTGATGAAACTTATCAGTTGCTGGCTAGTAGGAGGACAGGCTCCCACTTGGTTTAGCGAGCTTTTGTACTTTGTTCCCACCCTGGATTTCTAGTAGATTTTCTTCTACCTCCTTCCCAAATTCTGTGCTCCAGAAACGGTGGGCTATTTCTAGTTTCTTGAAGAACTTTGAGCTCTGTACGTGCTGTGCTGTTTGCCAAGAATGTCTTCTTATCACTCATCCTTCCATTTATTCCCAATAATTTGTGACACACCATTTAAGATTAAATTCAATAGATTTGTAAAATATTCTATAAAATTGTCAGTTGCCTACTTCCAAGAGTCACCTTTTGTATTTTTGGGTGGTGGTACTGGGGATTGAACCCAGGGCCTTACACATGCTAGACAAGTGCTCTACTACTGAGCTACATCTCCATCCCTTTTTATTTTTTTTATTTTGAGACAGGGTCTTGCTAAGTTGCCCAGGTTGGTCTCAAACTTGCAGTCCTACTTCCTCATTTTTCTGAGTAGTTGAGACTACAGGTATGCACCACCACTTCAGACCCAACAGTTAACTTCTTCAGAATTTTGTATACATGTTTATTAAAATATTTTTATGCCAAGTATAAAAGAAGACATTTCTAACACCTCCCTCTCACCACATCCAGTCAGCTGCAAAGTCCCATAAATCCCAGCTCCCTGCCAACTATAAAATTTGTCCAGAACTGTCCATTCAGTGGTCACAGTTTATCTTAGCCATTACCATTTCTCAGCAGTGTTTTCCTATAGTGGCTTCCTAGGAGATATTCCATTCTTCATGTTGCAAAAGCATGAGGGTGATCCTCTCCTAAAGCATAGATCTGAGTATGTCATTTGTCCTACTTAAGGTCCTCAAGTGGCTTCCCATAACTCTTAGGACAAGACAAATCCCAGATGCTTAGTACAGCTTAATGGGTCTTTAAGAATGGCTCTTAGTAGGGTATAGTGGTGCATGTCTCTAATCCCAGTGATTTGGGAGGTTGAGGTAGGATTACAAGTTTGAGGCCAGATTCAGCAATTATTGAGATTGTCAGCAACTTAGACCCTAAGTCAAAATAAAAATCAAGAATCAATAAATGGGATGGATTCAAACCAAAATACTTCTTCTCAACAAAAGAAACAATCAATGAGGTGAAGAGAGAGCCTACAGAATGGGAGCAAATTTTTACCACATGCATATCAGATAGAGCACTAATCTGCAAGATATATGAAGAATTCAAAAAATGTAACATCAACAAAACCAAATAACCCAATCAATAAATGAGCTAAGGAACTGAACAGACACTTCTCAGAAGAAGATATACAATCAATCAACAAATATATGAAAAAAGTGTTCAACATCTCTAGTAATTAGAGAAATCAAAACTACTTAGAGATTTCATCTCATGCCAGTTAGAATGGCAGTTATTAAGAATACATGTTGGCAAGGATGTGGGGGAAAAGGCACACTCATATATTGCTGGTGGGACTACAAATTAGTGCAACTGATCTGGAAAGTGTATGGAGATTCATTAAAAAACTTGGAATGGAACCACTATTTGACCCAGCTATCTCACTCCTCGGTCCATACCCAAAGGACTTAAAATCAACATACTACAGTGATGCAGTCACCTCAATGTTTATAGTAGCTCAGCCTAGATGCCCTTTAATAGATGAATGGATAAAGAAACTGTGGTATATGTACACAATAGAATATTACTCAGCAATAAAAG
The DNA here is from genome assembly GCF_045843805.1 of Urocitellus parryii. NCBI lineage: Eukaryota > Metazoa > Chordata > Mammalia > Rodentia > Sciuridae > Urocitellus > Urocitellus parryii. Next base: position 100,861,348 of record NC_135531.1, read on the forward strand.
TATGAAATTTGTAGGTAAATGGATGGAGTTGGAGAATATTAAGCTAAGCAAAGTAAGCCAATCCCCCAAAACCAAAAGCCAGATGTTTTCTCTGATAAATCAATGCTAATCCATAATGGGTGGAGCAGGGGTATGGAATGAGTGCAGGAACTTTGGATTGGGCAAAGGGGAGGGAGGGATGGGGGTACATGGGGGTAGGAAAGATGGTAGAATGAGACAGACATCATTACCCTAGGTATATGTATGATTGCACATGGTATGACCCTACTTCATGTACAACCAGAGAAGTGAAAAATTGTGCTCCATTTGTATACAATGAATTGAAGAGCATTCTGCTGTCATGCATAACTGATTAGAACAAATAAAAATTTTATAAAGTACTAGGATGTAGCTCAGTGGGAAAGCACCTCTGGGTCCATTCCCCAGTACCAAAGTGATGATGATAATCATAAAAATTAAAAATAAATAAATAAATAAGAACTGACTACTGTCTGTTTTACTACCCTCATTTCATATTAATCAGGAACTCAGAATCTATACTGGAAGCCTCATGAAGACCATTAGATTTTCCAGTTTGCCAAACACTCATTTCCTCTGAATTTTGTGTGTGTATATATATATATATATATATTTTTTTTTTTTCTTAAAATTTCATCTCCTTCACGGCTGGATGTGGTGGTGCATGCCTGTAATCCCAGCGGCTCAGGAGGCTGTGGCAGGAGGATCACAAGCTCAAAGCGAGCCTCTGCAACTTAGCAAGGCCCTAATTAACCTGTCTCAAAAAAAAAAAAAAAAAAAAAAAAGGGGCTGGAGATGTAAGATGTGGTTCCCCCCAGGACGGTTCTGCCTCCATGACTGTGAGTGGAAGAATGGTGAATAAGAATCCTGGAAGAGTAGTGTCTGATTCTTATTCACTTTTGGATATTTAGTGTCTAAGTACAGTACCAGGCACACTAAAGTGTATTAAATGGATGTATGAATTAAAAACTCCATATCTCATCAGCAGTGTTTTGGTTTGCTTCAGCACATTGTACCTAATAGGCCTTAGTAAGTAATAATTGTTTGTTAAATGAAAGACTAGAACTGATTTTCTTTTCCCTGTTTGTTAACTATGCCTAAAGTAGATAAATTCATTCCTCCAAATTTACCAACACTTGAGTATTTTCATACCACCTTATAAGACATTTATAGTTTCCCTTGAAATAAATGTTGTCCAAAGAACCCCATCTGCCCAGCTCCTGTATCTACCTCATTAGGCAAATAAGAGGCTGCAAAGTCCATCTCTACCGCAGGAAAGCACAATAGCTCTAATTCATAGATTCCATAATGTGCACATAATTGGGAGACATCAAAATATGTCATGTCACAGATTAGTCAGTGCTTCCTCAATAAGTAATTATTAAAATGGCAAAACAAACAGTCCCAAGGAGTCATTACTGTTTGACAATTCACTGGGGCTAAATAATATTGACTAGGTGGTGGCCTGGCTCAGGGCTCTAATATTCTGAGGACTGAGCAAAAGGGAATGAGCTTAAACAAAAGCAGAGGAACTGAGAGAGACATTAAAAGGCGCTGATTCTAAAGCTCATGGCGCTATAAAAACCTTTGATATGTGCACAAAGAAGTACTTCTGGGGATGTTTTAAAGAATGCACAAGCAATGACATTATAAAGGCTGTTTACCTTACAGTCACAGTCACATCATCTGCTGTTTGACCAGGGCTTAATAAGTGCTCATTCCTTTATGTACTCATCGTTTTTTATCTCCTATGTCCATCCCTAAAGGAGGTATTTTCAGTTATCACTGAAGCAAACAAAACTCAATGGTATTAACAATCTTAGAGCAAGAGGAATGTGGCAGATCTGGGTTCAAACATGGCTTTACTTGACTCTACTCCAGTTACATGGATTCCTCTTCTGTTTTCCTAAGGAACTTTCTGTTCCAGGCCTATTCCTCAGTAATGTGGGAACATTACTAAGTATTTATGTTAAAAAAAAACCAGAGAGTGACAATTCCCATAATTCTTTGAAAACAATACTTAAGTAGTCACCAGCATGACTTTTCTCTCTCTCAAAAAAAAAAAAAAAAAAAAAAAATCTGTTCAGTTTGAAATGCCCTGAGCTGGCGAGAACTTAAACTCTAAAGGAATCCTTGGACTTTTTGTTGTTTAAAAAAAAAAAAAAATCTCAAGATCATTGCTTTGTTTTGGAGTGATTCACTTCCCTCTTACTCAGAACATTACACACCTACACATCAAATAAAACTGAATATTCTGAGATGTTAGCATTAGAGGAGGTTGTCAATACCTGAACGTGGAGAAAGTCCTTGGTATAATTGGAGGAAAGCGGAGGCTTGTATTGTCAAAGAAGATGGATTTTTCTACTTTCAAACAAAAGTTCTAGGATACAGGAAGCAAAGCAGCTAAGAAAGGCTGGTTCAGCCTCTTAACAAGGTATAACAGTCCTCTCCTTGATTTAGGATAAGCAGAAAAAGAAGATTAAGGACAAAGATGAGCTGAGCATACATTTATTACACCCCCTCCAACACCCTTCTAATGATAGAAAAGGTACAAAGCAGATATAACCTCATACCAATGAAGGGACCATAAGGAGGGTCATTGAGTGGACTATGGATTTCATGTTTCTGGGAAGAGACAAGTAGATGGCAGGATGAGGGCAGACAAAGGGTATAGCCAAGGAGGCCACTCATTCACCTTCCCCCACCTGGAAAGTGGAAGACTTAGAAATGCCAAACATGAGGAAGAATGGTGGGTGGTGAGGCTGAAAGATGAAAGGGGTGGTGCTAACATTAAAAACCACAGAGAGAAAAATTGATTCAGCTATCCTTCATCCCCACTGTTTAACTCTTCCCTCCACCTTATCCTGGGAGAATGCAATAGAAGGTTCTCCATTAAAAAAATATATATATATTAAAATGGTGTGGTGATAAGGCCTGGTGGAATGATGATCACTCGTGGTGATGGTCACTCGTGGCAGCTGGCTCTCCTGAGAAAAGCACTCTGCATTTTTGGTACTGAGGTTTCCAAAATGCAGGATCACCTCTGGGCCTGCTCACTCTTTATGAAACCACCCGGTTGCTAACTCTTATTCATGTTCATCCATGTGGATTCATTCTCACATATGACTGGGCAATGTGAGATCATCTAGTCAATTGGGTAAAACCTACAATGTGAAGAAAAAAAAAATAAAGATCAAGGTAAACATAAAAGCAGATACGGGAGAAGCAAAAATCCTTTCAGGAGCATAAACAAATAAATCCTAATCAGCACAAGAAAAAATATTTTCAAAGGGAATAAATGTACAAATCGGTAGCAGAATGCTGTAAAACAAGAAATAAGTAGATTGAAAGAAATAAGTCATGGAATTAAAAAATAAGGCTAATTTCTTTTTTAAATCAGTAGCAGATCAAAATCTATAATCAGGGACATCTCTGAAAAAAAGTAAGACAAAAAGATAAAGAGAGAAAATAACAGAGATAATAAAATTAGGGAATGATTCCACAAAGCCCAGCACTCAGCTGACAAGAATTAGGAAATCAAATTATTCAATTATTTAAGAAACACTTGAAGAGAATATTTTTTTTAAAAAAAACCACAACTATATAATCATTATGAATCATCAGAACACCAAGGGTAAAAAAAAAAAAAAAAAAATCCCAAAAGTTTCCTGGAAGGAAAGAGCGGTCATATATGTAGCAGTAACTGTATTGTCATTGTCATCTTCTCTTCAGCCATGTTGGTCCTTAATAAAAACAATGGAGCAACAACTTCAAAGTCCCAAGAGAAAATTATTTTCAAACAAGAATTCTAGCTCAGCCTCACAATTACTGGACCGAATGGCTGGAGAAACTGAAACGTATTGAGCTATGTCCTTTCTTCGTTAGATGCGTTACTAGAAATACCACAGTCCTTTAAAGGTGGCACTATTTTCACCATTCACAGATGAGATCTGCTGGTAGGTCAAGCCAAAGAATAAGGGTCAGAAGTAAGTGTCAGGGTCAGAAAATGTACCTGAGCCAACCTGCTATTTTTCATCTAGAATCTATCCCTGGGCCTTTGACATGCAAAGGCAGAAGAGCTCACAGGGCAAAGAAGCCACAGTGAGGAAGCAAGGGAGTCATTCATCACTGGGACTTTGGGGCAAGAGAGCGACCGCTGCCATTTGCACAGGAGTATTATGTCATTGTTGCTACCTTGGCAACTTTCAAAAGTTAATGTTCCAGCGGACAGCATAAGCATACACAGGCAAAGAGATTCACAAATTGAGGCACACCTTAGTTTGAAGTAAAATACAAACAAGAAGCTTTCATTGAAGATAGCCGACCCATTGGTGCTAACTTAAAATAATCAGTAAAACCAAAGTATAGAACCCTACATGATCAGTAACTCTTTTTGTATTTTAGCCTATCTTTTGAATCCCATTTATATATTTATATATAAATAATATTCACCCTCTCAGTATTTGTAAGGGCAACATTCCAGGATCCCCCTAGATACCCAAATTTGTAAACATTCAAGTTCTTTATGTAAAATGACATAGTACTTGTATGCACATCCTTGCAAATGCTTTAAATTACCTCTAGATAATTATAATAACTAACACAATGTAAATGCTATGTAAATACCTGTATTACTATATTGTTTGGGGAATAATGACAAGAGGTTTGCTACATGTTCTGTACAGACTAATTATTTTTCAAATATTTTCTACCTGCAGTGGTTGAATCATGGATGCAGAACCCACAGATATGAAGGGTCGTCTGTACTCTGTATCCAAGGACCTAGGTACTATGTCAGTCCTGTCCTCATGAAGCTTCCCATCTGTGAAGATCATGAATAGAATTAGGTGAAAGAGGAAAATGCAAGGGAAGGACAGTCACTTGGGCAAGATGGTCAGGGAGGGGCTCTAAAAGGAGGAAACCTTTCAGCCGAATCAAAGAATTTAGGCCTGCAAAGGGCTTGTGTAATGGGTGGTCAGGAAATAGATTTAAATATTCCAAGATGAGAGAAAGTTTGGTGGGTTCAGGAACTCAAATATTAGGCCAAAGTAAGGGAAAGGGAGTCTGGTCAAAATGAAATTGGAAAGGTAATTAGAACCACAACACTTTGGCTTGTAGATTATGGTAAGATAATAAAACAAAATCCAAAATGTTGTAAAAAGTCTCTGAAGAACTCATCAACCGTAGGACAACGGGTTGAAGAATGGACCTGTGTTTTATGTACTGAAAATCCTCACCATGTGCATGGTCCACAGGCAACTCAGAATATTTAATAGACTCAGACATCATCTTCTTTCCCCTCAAAGGCTTCATTTCTTTCCTTCTCTTCCTTCCTCCCCTTTCAAATATTTATTGAGAATCCACTTTGTCAAAATAGTTTCTCAGTCTCTATATTCAAATGGCAAAACCTCTAAATTTCTCACTTTCTCACCAATCAGGAACTATACCCTATATGAACAGTGTTACAAAATGTCTTTTCAGTCCTGCCCAGTTCAGGCATTTATTTCATGTAATATTAATAATCATAGCAATAATAATATTGCTACTAACAACATACACTACGAGTACTTCCAATACAAACAGCACTTACTCTGGCTCAGGTTTTGTTCTATGCAGTTTATATAGATTAACACATTTAATTGTCATGAAAATTCTGAGGTCTGACTCCAGATCAACAATGGTACACCGCCTTTTGACAGTGTTCTTTCTGGTTGTCTTTTCTTTATTCTGTTTCCTATCCATCCTACCCATTTATTGACAAAAATAAAGCCAAAAGCTACCAATGGTTCCTCAGTGGTTTCAGGACAATATTCAAACTCTTTACTTGGTAATAATCTTCTCATGGTCTGGTCAAGATCTATTTTATACTTTTAATGCATACTATATCTTTATACATAATAGTTTTATTACTCTGGAATCAATATATGTATAATTATCTTAAAACAGCAAATCTTAAATTTTGGTCTAGGCATCTCTAGGGATCTCTAAAGCCCTTGTAGATGGTCCACAAATCAAAACCATATTTGCAATACCAAAATATTATTTGCCTATTTTACTCTCATTCTCTCATCAGGGAACATGAGGTTTCCTAGAAGTTATGTTATATATGATATCACAACAGACTGAAAGCAAAGGCAGACACAGAATACATCTATCTTTTAATGAGCTACAAATTGAAGAGATTTGCTAAAATATAAAGCAATGCTATTTTCTCACTAAAGTTCCTTTTGAAAAATATAGTAATTTTCATAAATGTTATTGCTATTAACATGTAATGGGTTTAATATTACATTTAAATGAGTGCAATAAATAATAAAGTGTCAATATATATTAACCACATACATGAAAGATCTTTGGGGTTCTTAATATTTTAAGGTTGTAAGCAGGTCCTCGATCAAACAGGTTAAAGATCACTCACTGTTCTAATGGTTAAGAGTACATGCTTTAAAAATCAGACTGATGTGGAGTTTAAACTCTGGTGATGCTAACAACTTTTTTGACCTTGAAAAGTTAAAGTTATATTAGAATATTCAGCAAAATAGGCATAATAACCGAGAACTTTATAGGATAATAGAAGCAAAATGCTTAAACTAGAGTTGGTACAATAGTATCAAATGGTGGCTTCTGTTGCTATCATAATTTAAAAAAATGATCACTTATTATTATTATTATTTTCCAAACATGTGTTTGGAAACAGTATTATTATCATTTTCCAAACATGCTCTGGACTTTCCTGTGTCTATTAGTGACATTCTAGTTTGTGCAGGACTGTGTATTAGGCTTCTATTCAGAACCCAATGTAGTAAGATTCTAATTCTATGAAATAGGAAGTCACTCTAGCTTAGATGTACCATTCAGAAAGTAGAGACAGTTCTTTCTGTGCAGTTAACTCACAGAAAGAAGCTCTTTCTGTGAAAAGAAGAAGTTCGAACAAGAAAGAAAAAGTATTTTATTCACTTATGAGTTTCTAACAAGAATTTTGTATCTTACAGCAAGGATATTAGTTTTAAAATGGTCAGTGGCTTGGAAATATAAAAATCTGATGCCTAAGAGGGGGGAAAGGATTTTTAAGGATTGCAAACTTGACTTAAAATTCTAGTCACCAATTTCTAAAAGATCAAAAGGCCAGCATTTATTCTGTAAATAAAAAAAAACAAAAACAGAAGTTGATTGCATAAGAATGTAATTTTAAAAGGATACCAAGGTTTGATCAAGTGGTGAGAAGTAGGAATATGAGAAAGGCAAGTTCAGAGATTGAATATCCATGAGTCCCTGATAAGGCTCAAATCCAATTCTGGAATAGGCATATGAGTAATAGAAATTATAGATAGATTGTGAGCAATTCCAAAGACAACAGTGGGAACTGGTGCCTGAAGTCCCAAATCAAAGCCCTGAGAGGGTATAAGCTTCTTGGTGAAAACTCACATCTAACCAATATTGGCATCCCAATGATGTTTGTAACCACTGTTCATATAGTCTGGCTGAAGATATCTCCTTGGAGTTCTGCAGTCTCAGCATGGGACGGAAGAGACTGCTGAAGTGGCCTATAGATCCCTGAGAGAACATCAACAGCTGTTGTGAACAGAAGTCAAACAGAGCCAGAAGCCAAAATGAATACGTGAACATTGTACTGAAGTTCATTGTAACACCACACTTAGCAGCAGCTATAATAACAGCATGAGAAACCATGTGACAAAAAGTCACATTCAAGACTGGGAGAAAATATATATATAAAACATTTGATAAAGAGCTTATACCAAGCCTATTTTAAAACAACTCTTCCAAGTCAATAATTAAGATAACTCAATCAAAGGGGTGGGGTGGGGGCAAAAATATTTGAATAAAAATCTCACTCAGAAGATATATAAATGGCTAATACCTTAAAATTAGTTCAACATTTTTAGTTATATGGGAAATGCAAGTTAAGACCACAATAAAATACCACTGCAGCCCTGCTAGAATTGCCAAGAGTCTATCAAGTATCATAGAGAATGTGGAGCAACTAGAAATTTTATACACTGCTAATAGGAATGCCAATGGCACCCTGGAAAATATTGAGAAGTGCCCTATAGAGTTAAATACACATGTTTCAATCTATTCCTAGTTATTTATTAGGGAGAAATAAGAAACATTCATCTGCCTAAAAATTCATACTTGAATGTTCATAGCAACTTTCTTCATAATAGCCCTAAACTAGAACAACCCAAGTATCCATCAAATAGTTAATAGTGTAGTCATCTACATAATGTCATTCTATTCATCAATTAAAAAAGATTAATTTCTGGCAAATGTAACATTGATACATATCAGAATCAATGTGGTAAGTGAAAGAAGTCAGAAATAAAATGCTAGATGCTGTATGATCCCATTTATAAGACAATATAGAAAAGGTAAAACTATAGAGACAAATAGCAGATCATTGGTTGTTTATGCCTAGTGGTGGTAGGATAGGATTGATCTCAAAAGACCACAAGACAATTTTTTGACAGGATAGAGATTTTCTCTGTTCTTTCCAGTATTGTAGCAACCACCAGCCAGGCATGATTACTAAACATTGCTATATGCTAAATTTTTAATAACAATTTAAATTAAATCAAGTTGAAATGAAATTAAAAGTTTTAATGGAAAATTTATAGGTATATTTGAAACAACTTGGGCATTTGAATCTACTTTTCCATCTTTGCATTTAATAATATCTAAATACAAATTGTTTCTGATAAAATTTTACATCTTTGATATGTTGTTAATATAAAATACACAAAGAAATTTCAAAGACTTAACATTAGCCAGGTGTGGTGGCACATGCCTAAAATCCTAGTGACTCAGGAGGCTTAAGGCAGGAGGATTGCAAGTGGAAGTGCAGCCTCACAACTTAGCAAGACCCTGTCTCAAAATAAAAAATTTACGAAGAACTGGGGATATGGCTGAGTGGTTAAGCATGTCTGGGTTCATTTCCCAGTACCAAAAAAGAAAAAGTCTTACTGTGAATGTAAAAATACCTAATTTACATATTTTATACTGATTACTTGTTAAACAAAATGTATTATCAGTATTAATTTGATATGTTTCTTTTTTTAATATAGCTTCTGGAAAATTTTAAATTACATGTGTGGCTCACATTGTATTTATTTCTTTTCTTCTCTCTCTCTCTCTTTGATACCAGAAATTGAATTTAGGAGTGCTTTATCAGTGAGCTACTTCCCAGCCCTGTTTATTTATTTATTTATTTAGAGACAGGGTCTCACTAAGTTGCTTAGGGCCTTGCTAAGTTGTTGAGGCTGGCCTGGAACTTGAGGTGCTTCTGCTTCATCCTCTCAAAAGTCCCTGGTATTGCAGGAATGCACCACCACATCTGGCTTATGTTATATTTCTATTGGAAAAAAATTGTTCCACGTTATGATTGTTCTGATAATTATGACAGTGTATATTCCTTTCTTAAAACTTATTTTATGATGTCAATTACCCCTTGCTATGGCTTAAATTTTTTATCCCCCCCAAAAGCATGTATTGGAGACGTAGCCTCCAGTTCAGCAGTATTGGGGATGAGGCCAGATGTGAGGTGTTTGGGTCATGAAGGCTCCACCCTCATGAATGGATTAGTGCTGATTATAAAAAGGCTCTCGGGTGCCAGTTCGAGTTCTTGCTCCATTTTACCATGTGATGATGTCTTTTTCTAGGTTATGATGCAGCAGGAAGGCCCTCACCTGAATGAGCCTTTTGAACTTGGACTTCCCAGACACCAGATCAAGAAATAAATCCGTGTTATTTGGTCATCACAACTCAAAGTGGACTATGATACGTCTCATACAACAGATTTTTTAAAAAGGCAACCCCATCAGGGAAAAGCCCCCAGGATAGACCAGACCTGAACACACCTGAGACATGGGTTACACCTGGAAGGAGCACCGAAGGCTAGGGGCCCATATAGAAGAGAGGAGTGGAAAGGGACTCCTCAGCTGATTCCTGGGAGCAAAGAGGAGGCACAGAGATGTCATTCTGGTAGGAAATACAGAAGACAAAGGAGGGTTTTGTGGGTATGAAACTGAATGTTTAGATCCTAAATCATCAGGTTAAACCTGAGAGTAATTGGATTACCGTGAATTGCCAAGCCTACATTTTCTGCCATGAGTAGAAGTTAAACTTGAAAAATAAAGCTTCATTTTTGCACAAGTTAGTGAGCTATTGTATTACATATTTTGAGCTATCTTTCCCCCTTCTTTGAAGCTCAGCTCAAGCAGCAGTTTCTCCCAGAACCATAAACATTTCCTGTATGAGTATTCTCACAATTTCACTTATATTCTTATTAGAGAAATTTCCAAGCACTCAATAGTCAAATAACCCTGGTGGAATTACTGTCCTCACAGAAGGGCCACTTCCACATCTGGGTGCTGCTCGGCCTTCATGAAGCTCCCCTGCTCCCTTGCTCTGTCCACATGCTGTTCATTCCTGTGGCCTAGCTCCATTCAGCTCCTCTGTTCACTTCCATGTTCTACTCCTTTGACATCCTATACTAATTTATTACTTAGTAATTAGGAATTATTCACCCTTTTGTCCTATTTGTTCACCCTGTCTCCCCGACCTGATTATGAAGTGTGGGGACTTGAGTTTCACATCCATAACATGCACTGCTTTGTTGGGTATCTAACCTGGCTGATTAAGCATTGCAGCATTTAAATACCTAGAGGGAAAAAAAACGTGTTTTCCTTCTTTATTAATAAATATGACCATAGAGAAGACCTATTGAGCAGAAAGAATGATAGCAGGCTCTATTTTATGAGAATGCTCAAAGCCAAGTTCTTATACATGTCATTTTCTAGAATCAAACAATATGCTACCTAAAGCCTTGGTTTCTAAAGTGATCTGAAGTTGCTCAGGGTACCACAGCAAACTCACAGGGTTGTTGAGGGAGATTTTAAAATTTTCAGGGAAACACTTCTGTCAGATATGGTGCAAACAGTGTGAGTGTGTGTGTGTGTGTGTGTGTGTGTGTGTGTTTTGCTGGGGATTGAACCCAGGGTTGCACACATGATAGGCAAGTACCAAACCACTGAGTTGCATCCCCAATGCTTCAGGCAAACTATTTGCTTGAGGCAGATCATGATTTCAACGGTAGATCAAAATACCTGTGATATGTTTGCAAAGTTTAGTTATCAGGGATTGATGTGATGAAAACCAAGTATAGTAGGAAAAATAATGTGGAGGAAGAATCTGATTCCAAGGTCCAATTTAATTTCAAATTCAAGAAGTTGTGCAGTGGTGACAATGGAATGTTAGCCACAAAAAAGAATGAGATTATGGCATTTGCTAGTAAATGGATGGAACTGGATGCTAAGTGAAATAAGCCAATCCCCCAAAAGGCCAAATGTTCTCTCTGATATATGGATGCTGATTCATAATAGGTGGGGAGGTGGGGGGTGGAGAGTGAAAGTTCATCAAATTGGATGGAGGTAATGGGGGAAAGGGAGGATGGGAATGAGAAAGACAGTAGAATGAATTGGATATAACTTTCCTATGTTTGAATGAACACACGACCAGTGTAACTCCACATCATGTACAACCACAAGAATGGGAAGTTATACTCCATATATGTATGATATGTCAAAATACATTCTACTGTCATGTATAACTAAAAAGAACAAATAAATTATAAATAAATAAGTAAAAAGAAGTTGTGCAGTGCTTATTATGCTTACATATCCCACAAGTAAGTAATTATGGGTATGTGATAAGTTATTTTTTTTTTCCTTAATATAAATCCACGTTTGCAAAAGACTGCTAAATTGTTTGGCCCTAACACTTGGTAAAGGAATGGTTAAACATTTCTTTTCACTTAGGTCTCTGTAAAACAACTGATGAGACACTATGGAAAGAGAGAGTTGAGAAAACTCTGCCCCTTAGGGTTCATGACATTGTTGTAGTTGAAGAAGCTGATAATCGAGAGTATTCTCACCCAGAAGCACATGCCAGTCAGTGTCAGGGGATTCAATTCCAGGTTCCTCTGTTAAGATCTTTCAGATCAGCTCCTCCAGAGAGTTACCAAGGAGGAGGCAGACACATGGTCCATGAAGAGTTACCAAGGAGGAGGCAGACACATGGTCCATGAAGAAAGATTTCCCTCAGGGTTAAGGGAGGGCAATGGGCGGCCACAGGAAGATGCAGGGTGAGTCTCCCAGGCTGTTTCAGACCACTAACTATTCCCACAAGGGAAATTGACACTGAGGGATTAAGTGACTTACTCAGGGTCCCCTGAGGAGTTCATCCATCGTCCTGGACCATGACATTCCCCCACATGAAAACCAGAGGAAAGAGGGGATAACTTAGTAGCAAGTGGAGCAGTTCTTGAATTCCATTCGGTATGTTCCTTGGTTTTCATCTCAATTTCAATACACTTCAAGGAACGACAATGTGACCTTTCCTTGTCCTGATGATCTGAGAGCTTTTTCCTTACTATTATGCACATATTACTATCCTCTTAAGAGGTCACGAAAGCCTTTCATTTCAAAATCTGATTTATTTGCATCCATAACATTCCTGTTAGCTAGGCAATCTGCATAATAACCTGGCATGACATATTTTTACCCAGGCTTTCCAAAATATATCAGGAAGCCTCCACAATAATGGAAGGCATTAACTATCTTAAACAGGAACCCATTTGCAGATTAAATTTGCCAAGAGGTCAGCTTGCAGCTGCCACTGTGTTGCAAACACCACGTGTCACATACTGTGACATATCTTGAGAAGAGTCAGGGTCTTTTCCAGTCGGCTGATTCTCTGTTTCAATTAGAATAGATTTAAGAGTCCCCAAGCCTGGTTTCTAGGTGGCCTTGCACAATATTATTAATAATTCAATCATACCTGTGCTGATAACAGATTACATTTCCACCCCCCCACATACACACACACACACACAAACCAAACAGATTAAGGACTACCCCATAGCTAATTTCTTTAGCAGTTTTATATCTGATTGACATCCATTTATCTAATTGCACCTAGAAGATTCAATTTTCATTTTGTTGGCTTACAATTAATGGAAAAAAACCTGTTTACTTTAAAAATATTTGACTCATTCTTTCTCATCTCCTGAATAATGTTAAGATATTCCATTCCATGAATCTTATAATTTATCAGTTTTCATTCTCTGAATTCATTTCAGCCAAGTCTTAGTATTTACAATTCAAAGTCTAATATGAAGTTTAATCTTTGACTGCAAATAATTGAATCTCTACAGGAGCCCAGCAATGATGAGGATTACAAGGTGGAATTTCAGAAAATTGTAGAGACAAAAATTTTTTTTTAAAAGCTATATACCCATGGGTTCAAAAGCTAGTTAAATCACTTAAGAGCTATGATGCCCAGGATCGGTTATTTAACCCAGACTTGAGACAAAGTGAGACAATTTCAAGTGTAAAAATCTAAGGAGGTGTTTGCTATCAAGGTCATACAAATGTAGTTGGCACTTGCTTGACCCCAGAGTGAACAACTCCTTTCTTAAATTTTGTGTCAGGCTTATAACTTGCCTCATTTTAGTTCTGACTCTGATCTATGAGCATCAGTTGCCTCTCCTGTAAAAGAGAGTGGATAATAAAAACCTTCTTCATGGTGGGGTAGTAAGGGTAAATACTTAGCATATTGCCTTGTACATAGTAAGATTCAATGTATGCTGTTACCAGTAATAACATATTATGTAACAAAATTTGATCCTGTTACTCCCAAGCTTTTCAGTAGTTTAACTTATGTATTTTTGGAATAAAATATAAAAATCGTCACCAAGGCTCCCAAACCCAGCATGGTTTGATTTTTGTGTTCCATGTTCCATATCCCTCTTCCTGCCAAAGCACCTTTGAACAGGCTGTTCTCAGTCTACAATGCTTTTCCATCCCTTTTTTACCAGTTAACTCTGGTTCATTTTTCATATCATATTTTCAATCATCATTTCCTTAGGACCTAGACCAGCTCTGTCTGTTAAACACATTCTTCACTTTAAAATGAACCACAGTTGATACTTATATATGTATTTATATGGTGCTTAGGAAGAGTCTTCATGGTCAACTACCGTCTGTTTAAGAAAGACAGGAAGGAATCCTTAGGTTTTATTCACTTTCAGTAATATTACTGACAACTTTAAGATATTCAAACTAGCTAATACCCAAGTCAGAAAAATTCCAGGAAGTTCTCTGCTTCGTAAACATTGAAGAAAATAAAGGCTGATTATATATATAGATTATATGTTTATAACTATATACATAAATATATATATAAAGGGCTGGGGATGTGGCTCAAGCGGTAGCGTGCTCGCCTAGCATGCGCAGGGCACTGAGTTCGATCCTCAGCACCACATACAAATAAAATAAAGATGTTGTGACCACCGAAAACTAAAAAATAAATATTAAAAAATTCTCTCTATATATCTATCTTTAAAAAATATAGATAAATACATATATAAATAATATATAAATATATATATATTTTTTTTTTCAGGAAAGAATGAAATTCTTTTTGTGTTCTACTACTCCTTATTTTTTGATCTTGTTCGCAATATTTTTCCCAAATGTATCACATTTAAATAACTCAGCCTCCCACTATTTCATCTACCTTTACCTGAGGACCCTACAGGGTGTGATCTTTGATTTCTTTGTTCATCTCTGTTTTGAAAAGGTGGAATTGAATTGGGACGAAGAAAATTTGAGGCATTTGACCTTACTTCCAAATAAATATAATAATTATATATTTCAGCAATTCAAGTTCAAGGACTAAAAGCCAAGCTCTTACATTCTTTAATGAGTTAACATGTAAGGTAAGATCCTTAAAAGCAATGTAATTATTTACTTCCAATTTTTGCTACTGAAATATACCTGGCTTAGTGTTTTCCACTCTCTTTTTATGGGGTCCTTGACAGGATTTTTAGTCCGGGATAACCCAATTCCAAAATAATGAGGTTATAAAGGGTCAGCCAAGAAAATAATATATGTGAAGAGCAGGTGGGTTTGAGAGGCAATATTAACTAGGTATATATAAAATCACAACAAATATAAATATTTAATTTTCCAATGTTTGAAAGAGTAAAAAGGGTTTCTTGGAAATGGGGTTTAATGCAGATGTAAATTAATTATAATTCATGACATTCCTTGCACAAATCATTATTTCAGAAAAATGATGCAATAATTTAAAATCAATATTGACATTTTGAAAGTTACAATACTTTTAAAGATTTATTGCAGTTTATTTTTTATTCCCCCTAAAACTAGCCTTCCATCATGAATAAGATGAAATGCAAAAATGAGGCCAGGTAGTTTCAATTTGTCATGGGTGTGTAACTTGTGTTCAAAGCATAACTGTCCCCTAGATTGCACCTTGGTACCTCATTACAGCCGATGTTAAGAAAATCAATGATCTTTTTTGGTACTGGGGATTGAACTGAGGGGTGCTCATCCAGTGAGCCACATCCCTAGCCCTTTTTACTTTCTATTTAGAGACAGGATCTCACTACGTTGCTTAGGGCCTCACTAATTTGCTAAGACTGGCCTTGAACTTGGGATTCTCCTGCCTTAGCCTCCCAGGTCATTGGGACTGTAGGCATGTACCACTGAGTGTGTTTTCCTGGGCACCATTTCTCATTTTGGTCATCTTCTACTTCAGTGTATGTCTACAACAATCTTCAAATTTTATTTAGCACTAAAAAGTACTTTTAAAAAGTGCTTAAAATTTGGAAACCAATTAAGTATTTAAATGGACTAAAGAAACTATCGTTGATCAGTTTGGGCCTAATTTAAGGATGAAACAGCAGTAGATGAGCACACTGGCAAGGAATATTGGCCATGTGTCAATGAATAAATATAGGACTGGGTTTTATGAACAAAGCTGCTTTCTTTGGCTATATGATAAAGCAAATATATATATATATATATATATATATATATATATATATATATATATTAACCCAAATAAAGATTCCAAAGAGGCTGGGCATAGTGGCACACACATGTAGCTTGGGAGGCTGAGGCAAGAGGATAGCAAGTTCAAAGCCAACTTCAGCAAGGACCTGTCTCTAAATAAAATATAAAAAAAGTGCTGGTAATGTGGCTTAGTGGTTAGTGCCTCTGGGTTTAATCCCTGGTACATTAAACAAAACAAAAACAAACAACTCTAAAGAGACCTGGTAGTAGTTGGTACACCTTGTTGTGGTGCAATTTGGGGCCTGGGTGCTTAAAATTCCTCTCCAGCTCAAAAGTATTTCCCTAACAGGTTTACCACTCTCATCATTAGACTCATCAATGGCTTCTTCAAAGGCCATTTTCAAAAAAATGCTCCAGTTAAAATGTAAATAGTACCAAGGATTGAACCCAGGGCCTCTCACATGCTAGGCAAGCACTCTACCACTGAGCTACATCTTCAGTCCTTTTTATTTTATTTTGAGACAAGGTTTCACTGAGTTGCCCAGGATGGCCTTGAACTAGCTATCCTCCTGCCTGGGCCTCTGGGATTAGAGGCATGTGCCATCACACCCAGCTAACATGCACATAATTTTATAGGGCTAATACTTAGGGTGTTGTTTTTCCCTTCTCTTGTGCTCCTTGTCATTTTACGCAGCAAATCCTACAGTTCTACTTACTAGAAGCTCTCAAGTTTTCTTACCCATCTTTACTATCATCTGTTTGGTCCAAGCCACCATCATTTCTCATCTGGGTGATTGCAACAGCCTCCTCACTGGTTTTTCTTGCATCCACTTTTGCCCCTTGAAATCTACTGTGTTCGGTACCAAGTAGCCAGAGAGAAATGTTTTTAGAAAATGTGAATCAGAGCCTGCTGTTCTTCTATATAAAATCCTCCAACGTCTTCCCATTGTGCTCAGAATAAAACCCAAATTGCTCACCCTGGCATTTAACTAAAAACATTCTTCCCACAGTCTTTTGCATGCCTAGCTCTTTCTCATTCACATATCACCTTCCCCTCCTACCTGCTCAACCTAAAGAAGTCTTCCTACCTGCCTACCCCCTCACTCCCAGAGACACAAATATTCTTAACCCCCTCCTCCAGCTACTCTTTCTTCCTAATAAACACCACTATGTGAGATTTTCAGCCACCAAAGCAGTAAATCTCTGTCATGAAGAGGCAGTTCCTTTACTCTGAGTTTAGTTGTCATTATCTGGTGCAAACTTAGAGAAGGACTCTACTTTAACCATTTCCTTAGTGACTGACTCATGGATTCACTGGTCTTCATTTCTTTCCAGGTTACTGTTCTATTTGGTCTATATATTCTCCTATATTCTGAGCTACTACTTCTTCTTCTCTGCTCAAGTTCCTAGGCTTGCCATCTTCTTGATAATACATTAAAAATCTTATATATCATAAAAATAATAAAAAACATAATAAAAATCTAAAAACAAAACAAAGGAAATGTCCATTTCAACACTGTTACAATATCTTTTACTTTTCGTCCCTTTTCACAATGATATTATTATTATTATTATTATTATTATTATTATTTTATATTTATTTTTTAGTTTTCGGCGGACACAACATCATTGTTTGTATGTGGTGCTGAGGGTCGAACCCCGGCTGCATGCATGCCAGGCGAGTGCGCTACTGCTTGAGCCCCGTCCCCAGCCCCATTGCAATGATATTTTTAAAGAAAACTTACTGAGTCACCACTACTCTGAATGCTTCTCATCCTTCCAGGGATGGTGAAGTTCTGTGTTTTGAAACTGGACTTAGAGACACATAACTTTCACATTTGAGACCACATCCCCCCACCCCCCATTAAATGGGAGGTTCCTTGAATTCAGTGCATTAGTTTAGCATGATCTAATGAAAATCAATCACTTTGAAGTGGTTTATACAGCATCTAACCCATAGTGGGTAGTTAAATATCTGCTATCAAAGCACCACATTATTTACAACAAAAAGATACAAGGGGTTAATATTTTAAGAAGGTATTTGAGTTTTTTTGAGTTATTCAAGTTTTCAAGTTCTTTCCAACCCAGAAGAATAAAAAAGAAAATTTTAACCAGATGTTACCTCCTTTTTTCTTCCTTTCTTTTCTTTTTCTTTATTTTTTTCTTTTTTCTTTATTTTTTTTTTTTTTGACTTAGAGAATGTTTCTGCCTTGGAGGGCATAATAGGTCTCATCACACATTTAATGAAATGATTTCAAATATGCAAGGTATGCACACTTGGCAGAGTGACTGCATTAAATGATTTCCCTTCACTCCTCTTTATCTGTCCTGGTTGCTGTTGTACTCCCGTAGCCAAACCTCATATCTGACATATGATTGGCATGCAAGATATACAGATAAATGAATGAATGCATGCAGCTGATGCATGACAGAGCAAATATTCTAAGCCAGGTTTTTCTGGTCACAAGCCTGCATCCCACAGTTAAACAGTACTGACTTCTTTTGTTTAGAAATCGTGGTGGTATTTTCTGGTGCCATTCTTGGATCCTTGCTTTATTATTTCCATGGAGTGTCATTATCTGTGTTTTCATTTTCCTCACCAAGTGTCTATAGTTTTTCTCAGCAAGCTCCTGCCTCAGGGCAGGGTCATTCTTTGGATAGCACTGTATATGAGTTTAAGTGTCAAAAAGAAAAAAAAAAATATCCCCAAAAGAAAAAAAAAAGTATTCTGCTCATTGGCATCTATCAATTCTTGTGTGCAATTAGCAAATACATTTATAGATAAGGATCTTACAGAGATGTTTGAAATTATGCCCAAGGATACATAATTAATGGTAGAGTGGGTTCTACAATCTAATCAACTTGGTCCCTTCACATTCTTTTTAAACGAGGTAGGTTACAAATAATCAGTCTTCTGGCTCCCAGTCAATATTCTAAATTACAACAGTTGCTAAAGTCAATTATTTCAATTCTTTAGCCCAATCTTATTTTATAACCTAAATGTAGCAGGATTTGAGGCAAAGGAAAGAAATGTAAACTTTTGCTTTCCTCACCTTTTACTGAGTCCCGTGGTTACATCTGCTACCTAAGGATACCGCATAATTAACCATGAAGTGTCAAACAACCTGACACAGATGAATACATGTCATTTTGCAACCTACCTTACTTTTCAGAGATGCTGTCTTAAATTTTGTGCACTTGAATTTCCTCACCACTTCCCGTGTCTCCCCACTGGCTTTCCTACAAAAAGTAATCTGGTCCACCTGCCATTTTGTATGTTTAGGATCCAGCAAAGAATCCATTATGAAAATGACAGAACTGCCAGAAAGAATTACAACTTCACTGCTTAAGAAGTGCATGGCATCACTGAGGAGGCGGTAAGGGAGAGGAGCTAGAAAACGGGAGGAAGAACAGACATGAAAAGAAGCCCGCCCTGGGCTTTGCACCCTCCTTTTTCTGCGACCAGAAAAAAAAATTGTTGTGAATGGTTTCTCCATCCTCCAGAACATCATCCATGTTTGTTCTACAACAAGGTGCCTTACATCTCTTTCCATAATAAGAGGTGTGATGTTTGCCTTTCCTCTAGAATTGGTAGTGCCAAGAGTGAAGACCACATTAAGGATGATGAAGATAATGCCTGCTGTTTGTGGAGAGGTGAGTAGGAACTAACACTGTGTTAAGACTGTGCGTACATCACTTCAACCCTGTACATGGCACGTCCGTTTAGAGCCCCAAAGGACTTCCCATTGCCTTTAGGATAAAACCCAAGTATCTTCAAATAATTTATAAGACCCTCGGAGACTCCAGTTTTTAAAACTTTGTGCACTTGGCCTCTCTCTCAACCTCATCTTTCACCACTCTGCACCTTTTTGAAGTGGTCTGGTCTTATCTAATAATCAAAAATGTTCTATTTTCTTGTGTTTTGTTCTTTCTCTTGCCTTTGGGCCTTTAAACATGGTTCCTTGTAGCTATTTAAATACGTATTTTTTTGTGTTGTTAGATTTAGCCTCCATGAAGGCTGGCACCAGGCCTTCTAATTCACAGTTGTTTCACTAGCATCTGGATGAATGCCTGAGACATAAATCGGCTCTGAATAATTGAATCGAAATAAATTATATGCAAAAATCTATATATGAGTGTTTGCATTTTTTAGATGAGGAAACAGGTTCAGAGGGATTAAATAACTTGCTCAAATGGAGAAGCCAAGCTTTGAACTCAAGACTGCTTCTCAAACCCATGACCACAATCCCATGACAACATTGCCTTCTCAATGCCACTATTACAGGAAAAAATGAAGAAAATTAGCATAGAATATTTAACTTAGAGAAACATTGAGTAGATAAAGCAACCAGAATTCAGGAGGTTGATCTTCTTCAGATTTCAGAGCTACATGAAAGAATTTGGGCGTGCTTTCCCTTTCCACACTCTGAATGTGATGGTGTACCTTCCTAAAACATGCCTCCTGTCTCTCAACTAGTGGAGAAAAGGCGACTTATGGCTTGGTCTTTTGGTCATTCAGATGATCCGCCTGGAAAAAGAGAAAGTAAGTTTCTCATATTCCCAGAGACGTTTCCTAGGCAACAAAGCCAGAGCCAGAGACCATCCAAAGAGGAGACGTGCTACAGCCCCCATACGTTCTTCCACACTGATGCCCCTTCTGTAGGGCAGCAGCCAATGTGTTCACATGCCCTTTTAATGAGGTGCTGCTTAATGACTCACCTGCCCACAGTTTGCAAAACCATCCCTTTGAACAGTCAAAACAATAGCTCCAGATTCCTCCTCTGTGTTCAAATGACAGACCCAATGTGTTTAATCTATAGACTATACCAGAGTAGCAACTCTACAGGTGAAAAGCTCAGTAATTCCAATTATGTGGCTTGTCAAAAGAAAAAAAAAAAGTCTGATGATTAAATTAAACATTGATTTAAAAAAAAAATTCAGTTAGGCTAATATGCATAAAATAGCAGCCCCTGACACAGCTCTGTCTCTAAATAGATTTTGATGTTATTTAACATCTTAATCATGAATTTTATCATGTATAAAATGGGCTTATGAGTAATTATTAGGAATTTTTTTTTTTTGTGAGAAACAAGAAAACGCATGTAAAGTGAATGATTTGGGGCATATAACCAGCCTTTAAATGGTTAGGGATTATTTGGGTTTCTGAAAAAGTGCACACAAAGATTGAATGCTCTTCCTGTGCGTCTATTGGTTGGTTAAGTCGAGTGACAAAAGCAAATTGGTGTCCTGTTTGCTCCTGCCGTAACTAGCAGCATGTGCCGCAGACCCCTCCCAGCATGGGCTGTGTTCACAATACAATAAAGCCTTTGCCTGGCCTAAGTTGGCATGAGGCACACAGTGGGTACTCAAGAAACGCTTGTTGAAGCTGTCAACAATGGGATGTATAGGTAGTTCAAAGCCCTGTGGGATATGGCTCTTTGTCAGAAATTGTACCTTTCTAAGGTCATTAAATGAGTTCTTAAGAGAAGGCAGTAACAACGTGCCACTTGATTGTTTTGTTCAAAAGTACTTTCCAACTGTGTCACCCCACAAGCGGTGTTGTTCTTTGCTACACAACTGCATGACTGCCAGTCCATACTGGAAGATAGCTTTTCACAGTGGCTTGCTGGTCTTGTGTACACAGAAGGAAGAGGTTGGCTGCAGGAAGAGAGCTCAAGCAGGAGGAGCTTCCACCAACCACTCCAGCCTCTACAACACTGTTGTGTCCTGTTTTGCTGTGTGTGGAGGGGGCGGGGTGTGGAAAAGTGGGTAGATACATTTGTACCATCCATTCACCTTTAAAAATAGGTCCAAATCTCATTTAATTTAATAGAAAATTATTCTTCAGGCACAACTCAGTTCTCTTTTTTAAGTGTTTAATTCTTTGATCACCAAAACCTCTTTGGAGAGAATTAACATGGAAAATGTGTCAGTGACTATTTCCTTAAATTAAACCATTTCTGGCAGAGCCAAATCTTTTCTAAGAGTACAATACATTGTCTCTGGTATTTGCTCCTGAGTAAAAAAAATATATATATATTCCAAAGAGGAAAACCTAGAATAAATAACCTCCAAATACAAATTTGAAAAACTAAAACCAGTGACTCATGAATATTTGTAAATCGTTTCGATTTTGCTATTTTGATAAACAAACCCTGTGAAGTGCTAATTAATAAAAGATATCATGTCTTATTAACGTTCATATAGTAATTACCAAAATCACAAATCCATCTGCTAAGTAGTCAGCAAACAAGACAAATGACTGTGCTCAGTTAAACAGATTATCGAATGCCTTTGGGAGTACAATCTAATAGCCCCAACTAAACCATGAATCAGGCAGCCACTCCTTTTGCCACATGGACAGGCAGCAACAAGTCCACCTCCATGTGAGGCTGGCTCGGAGCAGAGGAGACGTCCCTGCTCCTCCCCCTCTCCAGGGACCCATTCATGCAAGTGCCAAGGCGGCCCATGCATCTTTCTCTTACAATCTTGTCCTGACAAGTAAGATTTGGTTTCTTCAAAGACACAAAGGAAAAGACACAAAAGATATCATCTAAAATCAAATGTAATCGCACTGGTGAGGCGCCTTAGCTAACGGTGGGGAAGAAATTCCATCTTCATGGGAACTTCTATGTCATTTCATCATTCCTTCCCTTTTTTCTGACATTCATTACCTGTGTGCATTCCACTTGTCCTCCTCTAGACAGTCATCTTAAGAACAGGGATCATGCT
Source organism: Urocitellus parryii (assembly GCF_045843805.1). NCBI lineage: Eukaryota > Metazoa > Chordata > Mammalia > Rodentia > Sciuridae > Urocitellus > Urocitellus parryii. The sequence continues at coordinate 100,883,994 of NC_135531.1, forward strand.
TTACTCTTCTCTCCAGCACAACAACTACTACTAACAACAATCATTGTTATGAAGATGACTATGATTTCTTGTGGTGATAAGTGTATGACAGTCACTTGGATGAGTGATTTAATTTATTGAACTTCGAATTCTTTCCATTTTGTTATTTGATGTTCAGAATAGCTACTAGAGGTAGGTTACATCCTTACTTTACACATAAGGCAAACGAGGCCAAAGAGACTAAGCAGCAGAACAGGGGTTAATTCCTAGGTAGAAAAGATTCTAAAGCCCATGCCCCGAAACACTAGGCTAAATTGTACCTGTCCCATGCAGTGTCTAGGTCAGAGCCAAGGACAGAGCAGACATTGACACACGCTGGTAGAAGGAAGGGATATTAGATCTTAATATCCACTCATTCCTACATCCCCTAAGGAGTCAAGGTTACTACTTTGTGTTTCTGTTTTCTGGTGTATTTTCCCAGGTATACATGATGTCAAGGGTTAGTATTAGTACTGTGTATCCAAAAAGGCCAATAAAACACTCCCCTTACCTGGTTTTTTTTTTACATAAATAAACACCTCTCCCGGGCTCTATCTCTTAGTTCAGTGTCTCTCAGGATGATATTCCCAATTGGGTACATTCGATGGCTTTTCATTTGTATTGGTGTTACTCACATGTTGGATTGCAAGCTAGGTGGTAGGAGGCAGCCCACTGTTCACGGCACCTCCTCCCTGCTCTCTTCAACATCCTAGGCTCTACAGACTCATGGGGTGGAGAGCTCAGGGCCTGCTGGCCACTGACTTCACAATAGTCAATGTTTCCTATTGGTGGGGGAGAGGGCTTTTGCTAGTTTAACCCTCTGTGCACACAGTATTCTCTCCCCATCCTATTAACAGTACCTGTGCTGCGTAGCCCACACGCTCTGCGGAAGCATATCCTGCTCTCAGCTCTGGAGTAGAACCCTGGTTTGTTTAAGGCAACCAAAACATCCCATTTGCCTTGCTGCAGTGATCGGCTCAAATCAGAAGACTCAGGTAAACCCAGAAGAAATAAAGGGGAGAGATTTGCTGGGACCCATGGAAGAATGCTTTCTAGTTCAAAGTGCTTTCAGGAAAGAGATTCTCTCTTTACTAGACATTCACATACAACAGGAAAGATCCAGAAGGTGCCAGAAATCATTTTGGAACTATACAGAAATCCAGTTTTAGGATAAGGAAAGATACCATAGAAGGATAAGAAGAAAAATGGGAATAAACTGCTTTTTGATGACATAAGTGAGCCATTTAATCAAGCCTTGTTCCAAAACTTGGACTATTTCCTGATTTTTGAGCTAGGTGAGAGTCAAAAATTTCTTGTTTCCGGTTAGACAGTTTTGAGCCAGATTTCCTCTGTTCGACACTAGTAAGCTAGGTTCCAGCCAATTCTATCTAAGGCAGGCATAAGGTCTAATTATGAAGAGAAAACAAGGTCACTAAACGAGTGGACCAAGAAGTGATGGCCGCGCTCACAAACAGGTCCACTCATCCTGGCACAATCCCACGCACACCCTTTTGGGTTTCACATATATTAAATATTTCCAAAAGCACCTGTAAATATCAGCTACTAAAAGATTGATGTTGTCTGAGACCCCCCCTGCCCCATGCTGCCTTTGCTGATAAGGACAACTGCCCTTGGAAGGCACAACTTTGTCATAAACAATCTCCAGCAGAGTGGAACCACAGCTGCCTCCTGCTGATGTGGCCGCTTAGACGGGATCTCTTGAATTTCTGGTGGTGAAGGGTGGGACCTTCCCAAAGGCCGGAGATTTGGGACTCAAGGATAGGAAAGAAGACTGGAACAGACAGCAGTGGATTTCCCAAAGGGGTTTATCCAGAGAATAAGAAAGTGGGATATTGTCATTCTTGCTTGTTATGAGAGAAGAGCTTGTCACCACAGGGCCTTGTGATCAGAAGGGCTCCTTCTCTGGTTGAATAATCCATAGTCATCATCTCGAAATTTAAAATAAGTTTTGAACAAGAGGCCCTGTGTTTTCTTCATTTTGGCTGGAGGCCACAATTATGCAGATGATCCCACTTATTAGAGATCTTTAGTTCCCTCCTTCCTAAGATCACACACGGTCAAAAAGAATAGAAATTCTGACAAAGACCTGTCTTAGGTTATCTGTATGTCTCCTATCTGTTCTATCAGTCCCCCCCCCCCTTGACTGCCTTTTTGGAATAGAATAAATATTTTTAGTGTGCCATTCAGTTCTCTTATAAAGTGTGTGTGTGTGTGTGTGTGTGTGTGTGTGATTTTCTCAGTAGCTGCTCCGGGATTGAAATATGCATTTTAATATGCTACAATCTCCTGAATTCAAATTTGATTCTGGGAAATAAAAACTTTCATTCCCTCCCTGCAGCTTTCGGGCTTTTGTTGTCACCTACATTATATCTATGTATGTTATAGACTGTGTCATGCTTGGAAAAAGGACAGAGAGATACCATGTCCCTGAAGTGCCTGTCTTCATTCCCAAGAACATAACCAAGTTAAGGGAACAAGTATGAGTCTCCTCTGGAATGTCCAGATCACTTAAGGGACACGGGCTTTCTTTAATGTATGCTGGGAACTGGGGCAACTTAGTGTTATGCGTAGAAAGCTGCTCTCTTGCATGTCAAGGTCCTTGGGATGCTGGTCAGATGATGGGACAAAGCAAGCAAAGCTCTTGCTGTCACTGTTTCTAACCTAAAAGGCACCTCTCCCTATGGTGATTAATGTGGAGCCTCAGAGCACTGTGCAGAGGATAAGGGTTCATCCAGCTGGCCACCTCTGGACAAAGCACCATGAGGGGTGGAGGTGCTATTATCTGGCTAAGTATGGAGGCATCCTGAGAAATGGAGGTGCTACTTGTCCAGTCCAACACCCCTGGACCTTCCCTGTAAGCATTTTTCAATAAGACTTATCCCTCAGATCCCATCTTCAGGTGTCTTCTTTGATCTTTCAGTAACTTATCCTTGTGCCCTAGCTCAACTGGGCCATGGACAGAACATAGACCCAACAACAAACTGTTAAAAGTACTTTTCATATAATCCTATGACTTTTCAATAAGGGTGGGAATGAGAAAAATATATTTATGAAATGTTTTAAAATAACTTGCTATTTTAGTAAGCTTTTTTTGCCAGGATGGGGGGCACTCATGGTTTCAGAGGTCTCAGGTCACAGGTGGGCTACTTCATTCCTCAGAGACTGAGATGAGGTGGAGGAAGGCAGCTGCAAACATGCCACCAGGAAGTTGTCTGTCTCTCTGTCTCTACTTAATAAGAGAGAGAGAGACAGAGACAGAGAGATAGAGACAGAGAGAGAGAGAGACAGAGAGAGAGAGAGAGAGAGAGAGAGAGAGAGAGAGAGAGACAGAGAGAGACAGAGAGAGAGACAGAGAGAGACAGAGAGAGAAACAGAGATAGTGTTTTTCTTGGAGTGGACGAAATGTATACCCCGTTGACCCAGCTCCTCCAGCCACACCCTAACTGCCTATAGTTACCACTCAGCCAACCCCTATCAGGGGATTAAGTGCTGATGGGTTAAGGCTCTCATAACCCAATCATTTCACCTCTAAACCTTCTTGTATTGTCTCATACATGAGCTTTTGGGGGGACACCTCATATATAAACCATAACACTTGCATATTTATCATTTGTAATTCTTTTAGTTTCTTCCTGTGGATTTGTGCTACCTTATCTTATCCTTTCTGAAGGATTTATGTGTTGTAAGATAGTTCTTCCAGCAACATATTTGCTTTGTCTTTGTTTATCTGTGACTGTCTTTATTTTGCCCTCATTTTTGAAAATAGTTTTGTTAGACACAGAATTCTTGTTTGACAGTATTTTCTTCCTGCACTATGGATATACCACTCTTCTACCTCCTGGCATTCATGGTTTGGGATGAAAATCCAGCTTAATTGTACTGTTGCCCACCTATTTAGTGTGAGTCACTTGCCTCTTGTTGCCTTAAAGATTTTTTTTCCTTTGGATTTGGCTTTCAGCAGTTCGATCATCATCAAGATGTGGATCTATTTGTATTTATCCTATTTGAGTTTCTTGGATAGTAGATTACTTCTGAAAAATGGAAATTGTGAAGTTTTTGACTACTATTTTTCAAGTGATTTTTCTGTTCCTTTGTGTTCTCTCCTCCAAGACTCAATTACATGGTTGTTCATATGTTAGATCTTGCCCCACAGGTTTCTGAGGTTCTGATTATTTTACTTCAACCTTTTCCTCTCTGTAGTCTTTAGGTTGGGGAATTTCTATTGATTTATAGTTTCTGATTCATCTTTTCTCTTAAACCTACTGTTGATCCCTCTTGGTGAACTTTTCATTATAATTCTTGCAGTCTTCTACTACAAAATTTCCATTTGATTCTTTTTAATAATTTCCTCATCCTTACTGAGGGTTCTTATATATTGATCTATTGTTATCCCTCTTTTCAAAATTCTTTAAATATGCTTTTTTTAGTCCTTTGAAAATATTTATAATAACCTCTTTGACACCTTTGCTAGAATCTAGTAACACTCAGTTTCTATTAACTACTTTTTCTTGAGAATGGGTCATACTTTCTTGTTCCTTGGCATGTCTCATAATTTGTTTTAAATAGGAAAATTTCAATCATATATAGCAGCTACTCTAATTTCTGATACTCTTTTCCTTGATGGTGGTGGTTATTGGTGTTTTGTTGGTAGCTTCCCTGGCCTAAATCTATGAAATCTCTTTCCTCTGTAGCTACTAATGCTTCGGCTCGAGTTTTAAAAGGTAAATATATACAAGAATGACCTACACATATCATTCTTGCATTTATTTTTAAACCTGGTTTTTTAAAAGCTAGATTGCTTTTGTGTCTGCATAGCTTCATGGTCAGATCATGATTATACTCCAGCTGTGCCCAAACATCATTAACTTCTAGAATTCCATCCCTTTTTGCGGGATCTGCTGGTAGGTAGAAGAGCATATTTAAATTCAGGCTATTTTCAAGGCTTGCTGAGTTTTAGTTTCTGCTGAATACTATCAATTCTCTCATGAATGAGTACTCAGGTTAGGCGTTAGCCAGAGCATATGAAGTAACTGTGGCCTCTTCAGTCTCCTCTGTAGGAGCAAAGCCTCAGCCAGCAATAGGCTGTCCTACCAGCAACTACAACCTCAGCCTGGGGGAGCTGATGGCCCTCCCAATTCACCCACTTCCAAGATAATGATTTCTACCTATACCTTTGCTGGGTATGCACATTGCCCACCTCTTCAATTTGAGTGAACTTCTGCAGAGAAGCTGCTGGTCATAATGACTTGCCCCACTCTGGCAGAACCTATAAACTAGGGGGAGGTGGCTTTGTGATGCATCAGACCAAATACCTCAGATTACCACAGTTTCTATGTGTAGTCCAGTGTTTCTTTTTCTTTTTGGTGTTTTGTCCAAGCTAGCCTCAAACTAGCTAGATCCTCTTTGCCTTAGTGTCCTGAGTAGCTGAGATTACAGATGTGTATCACTGCATCTGGCTAGCTCCAGTGGTTTTAAAGGTGTAAACACTTCTCAGATTGTCGTATGACTTGGTTGGTTTCCAGAGCATGAAAGAGTTGTAGTTGTCAATTTTCCCCTGCTTCATAGTGCATTTTGGGAGATTTCTCAGTTTTTTCACACACCCATAGCTAAAAGTCCCACACTTGGCCTTGGGTTTTGACTTTTCTCATTTTCTTTTTTTTTCCCTCTTGGATCCCCTTTCACCCACCTGATTCCAATATATATGGATGGCTCAAGAGCAATACAGTTTTGCACATGTAAGATAACTTCAGCAACAAATCTAACACAATAGACAACACAAATTAACTTTTGGCAAGTTGAAAACATTCAGTGAACTCTTCAAACCCCATTTGCTGTGTGCCCTTAGTTTCACAGCTTTTCCTCTAGGCAAGGAATGGTGAGTAGCTACTGTGACTCTGCTTGCTGGCCCTCAGTGCTCCACATATGTAGCTGACATCTCTAATCCATTAGCACCTGCTTTCCCACTAAGCCCAGACGGTGGTCTCAGACTCCTCCTCAGACAGAACTCAGGCAGCCATGGTTTAGGATATGAGGCCCCTTTGCCATTTCTTCAAGTCTCCAAGCCTAAAATTTATAATTCTTCACACCATCTTCCCTGCTTACACCCACCAGTCAAGGCTCTGGGTTGGTTTCCTGAGAAATAGTTCCCTTTTTACTTGGACACAGGCTCTTAGTTTCTCTGGTTTAGTTTTTCTCCTGGAACTCTCCACTCATGTCCTTGTACATTTCATCCATTTGCCTGACTCTCAAGTATCATTAGTTTCTTCCCCAAACTTCAGCTCTTCACATATCATCTCTACTTGGAAATCTTAAAAGCATCTCCAAGTCACTGTGCCCAAAACTCATTTCCCATTGAAATTTCTTCCAACTGTAGCTATCAGCCTATTACCTCACACTGCACCGCAGGATTGACGTATTCATTATCCTCATTGCGTAGCATCTGTTTCCTCCCTCTCTAGAACATAACTCAAAAAGAATGCAGATTTTTTTTTGTTTGTTCACTGACATATCATTTTACAATTTCCAAAAATGTGTCTCACACATAATTGGCATTCACCTGTTGAATGAATTAATCAGTGGGTCTATGGTTCTGATGTAGTTGGGTGATTTTGAAAAAAAAAAAAAACTTTAAGGGGAAAATAGTTCAAGGCAATGACAAGAGAATCTCTCTGAGAAAGACAAATTCATGGTATTAAGGAAGAAGAAGAAAAAAAGAAAAAGAAAGAAGGGAGGGAGGGAGGAATGAATGAATGAATGAATTTGGTTGGGAAATGAAGGATAGTATATCCTCATCTTGGGAGTCATGGGGCATATGATCATAGTTCTTAGAAATCTTCTGTAGGCAAGTGACTGGACTGGCTTAATTTTTAATTTTAGCACAAGAGCAAACGTTTAAAAAAGTTTTCTACATCACAACATCTAAGGAAAACAAGTAGCAGTTTTGAGCGCAGGCTCTGAAGATAAACCACCTGGCTTTGTATCTTAGTTTTGCTGTTTACCAGTTATTTCATCTCTATTCCTTATCTCTATTATCTGTAAAATGGGGATGGTATTTATATCACAGATCTGGGTTAGGATTAAATAAGATATGTACAAGAATCTAATACACAATTAGCATTCCCACAACTTTGAAAATTAAACAAGCATTGGGATGCCAGCAAACTGCCAGGTATTAGCCTAGATGCTGGGGGTACAGAATACACAATGGTCCTTGGCCACATGGAACTTTTATAGATAGGAGACGGGCTAGAAACACATAACCTAGTAAATAAATATTTTCTGACTACTGACTCCATTAGGAAGAAAATAAATCAGGGTTTTGCTCTAGAAGAGGGGAGGAGGGAACTGTTTTAGGATGGATATTCCAGAAGTCTTTTCAGAGAAGAGAGTGCTTTCCCAGAGAGCTGAATAGTGGGGGGCAAGTCAAGCAGCGACCTTTGGAGGAACACAAGGAAGAATGAGGACAGAGGTGTAAGGGGGGAGTAGGCTTAGCTCGTTTAAAATGAGAAGAAAAGCCCGCGAGGCTGTTCCAGGGACGTTCATGAGAGAAATAGCCTCTTTTGGCTTTAAATAACACCAAAACCATGGGGACTTTCGAAGGTGATAATTCCTCAATTTATAATCCCTTTTATTTTGGAGGAAGGAGAGTGAATCTAGAGAGATCCAACAATGTCCCAGTGCTGCAAAAGGAAGAAGGACACAATTATCCTAGTCCTGGGGTTCGGGGAGAATTGATCACCCTGTTTGAATGTGTTTCCCACATCACGGTGGTGATCTTTGCTCTCCACCACCCACAGAAAGGGAAGGTGGGTTAAAGTGGATATTTGCTATCAACTCTGAGGATTAGGGGATATGAATTTAAAATGCAGGAGAAATGGCCCATTTGTGATGGTTCAGAGGTTATGGTTCCCCTGGCCCCCAATTTGCTCTCATCTTTGTGGAAGCCGATGTTTCCTTCTCTTAGTTGCCATGTTAGCAAAAAAATTTATTTTATATATTCTCTCCCCACCTTCCTCTTTTGGGAAGGCAGAGACCACAACCTGTCAGGTGTAACTTAACATCCAGGAAAAGGCTCATCAAATAGCACATGCTTCCTTTTTAACTTGTAAAAACACAATTGCTCACCATGCCATAATTCAGTCCTTTCCCCAACATAAAACCTTCCTCACACGCCCAGTGAGTGTAAAATGCTCATTGATGTTCGTTTGGCCTTGCCAAAGTAGCCTGAAATTTCTGCTCCCTGATGTGTCAAGGATCAGTTTTTAATGCTCTTCTTAATGACTATAGTTGAAAGGAGGAGAAAGTGATATCTCTGTAACCCAAACCAGAGCCTTCTACAATGCATTGGCCAGTGGCAATAGGATGAGAATGTTTTCTGTGGGCATGCTTTTGTTTCCTAGCTTAATGCTTCTGAATGTAGAACCAGCCTGTTGGCTATTCTTCTGCTAGACAATGGGAAATCCAGGTAAGCAGACAGCTGACCTCCCCACAGCTCTGAGACAAAATTTCCTAAGAACGCACAGTAAGTCTCCTTGGAACTGTCCAGAAATAGCCCCTTTCTCAAAAATCTCTCCTTTCTGAATGGGCAGCATGCTCTCAACTGACCGGAGTTCAGTCAAGGTACCTGAAAACCCCAAGACAAAGACTTAGTTTAGTATTTTTTTTTAAGGGAATTTACTCAGATATCTTCTTTCTCCTTTCTCAAATTCTTGGCTTTTGAGGCATTAATTTTTCCTGGCAGAGGTTAAGCAAGAAGCTTTGAAGGGAAAATTCAGGCCCCCTTTAGCTTTCCATTAGTAGATGTGGGAAAAGCTTGGGTAGGTGGTTGAAAGGATTGAAACTGTCCACTTAGTTGGAGAATTCTCTAGGTTTAATTGGCCCCACCTTAGCCTGGTCTTCCTGTACCATAGGTAGAGTTGACATAGATGAGAAACAAATCTTAATTATCTTTTATTTTTCAGTACTGAGGATTGAACCCAGGGGCACTCTACCATTGAGCTACATACCCAGCCCTTTTTATTTGGAGACAGTGTCTCACTAAGTATTACATGGTAGCCTCAAACTTGTGATCCTCCTGCCTCAGCCTCTTGAGCAGCTGGGATTACAGGTGTGTGCCATCATGCCTGGCTATCTTAATTATCTTGATGACTGAATAATAAAAAAGTTGTTTCCCTAAGTCTTCAGTTTAGACCACAATTTAGACAGAATGTGTTTGAATGCATGCATATGTACATGTCTGAATGAATGGAATAATCCAAACTTTTCTTCAACCTTGAAGCAGTTTATCCTGGTCTGGTCATTAGCGGCTACCTGGAATATTTCCTTCCATTATACTCTAGGCATTGGGAAGATTTCAAACTCTTTGAACCTTCCTTAGTATGTACCAAGTTGTATGGACTGGCTCAACCCATTCATTCACTGACTATCCACATGACTTCAATCCCCCTCCCTGTTTTTTATCCTTATACTAATTCAAAATCATCCCCAGGGATTGGGATTCTCAAATTCAGATCCTGTTGTGTTCCAGAGTTTATCAAGTTATCAACCTATCCTTCAGCTTCCTATCCTGGTTTTAAGGAGAAATTGAATTACCTAAGATATCAAATCTTTGGACAATAGATGCCATAAAGAGACAGAGGAGTCTGGTGATCCTGGTAGCTACATCCTTTCCTCTCTGCTGAGTGCTTCTTTATGCACATCACATTTGTGATCATGGTAAACAAGGTCACAGATCAGTGAGAAAAGGAAAACAAACCACCTAATGCATACCAGGAGATGCCTCATGCTGAAGGGCATACTCTGAGGACCCCGTGAGAAGCAGGGCAGGCAGAGAGAGCTTCATCCATCAGGGGCTTTACAGCTGCAGCAGAGAAAAGAGGCCCTGAGGATGTGGAGGGCAGACGTGGAAATGGTGCTTCTTTACCTGTTCCGTTCAGCATGTTAAAATGTCCATGTGGGAATTACATTGTATGCTGTTTTAATTATAGCTGGTTGTATTCCACCTTGGAATTGTACCTAATTCTGTGTGTGTGTTTTGAGAATTTCTGATTTTTAAAGAATATTCTTTGCTTTAGGAGTGGAGGTTTTAAGTGAAAGGGATTGGAAAATCATCTCATTGGATAAATTGTTTGCTTGTCAAGTTATTTCCTAAGGTTTTTCTTTCTTTCTTTTTTTTTCCAATTAACATATTAGATCCTTGAGGAGTATTCTGGATAAATGCCCAAGTTGCTCTTTGGTTAAGTAGAATAGCACAAAGTCTGTATCCAGGGAACCCAATCCTCTGATTAGGAAGCAGGTCAAAACTGCACCTTAATTATTTCTTTAAAAATTAAAAGATATTTTATGATAGGGCTTCTTCCCCCCCACCACCACATTTTCCATTAGATAAATGTTTTGGCTACGGTGCTAATTTCTTGAGGAAAAACAAAAGAAAAAAAATAAATCCTGTTATCAACCACACTTGGGATCCTATTAATGACCCTTTGCTTTGTTCTGATACTTTCCACGTCAGGCAGATTAACAAAGCTTCCAGAGCGAAGCAAAATGAAACACATGTAAAAGCATGTGACTTATTGTGACAAACAAAAGCTCTGAGATATCCTGGACTTATAAGGGGTAATTTTTCACAAGTGAAAATCAGTGTGTGCATGTGGGGGATGGTGCTTGGGGAAGGCTTTGACCTCAAAGAATGTATGTGTAGTTTCTTTGTTTTTAATTTTAACTGTATATGTAATTTAAAAACTAAATATTTGAAGTTGAATCTTATTTCATTAAAGCTGAAAGAGAAGGCAGAGAATTTTTTTTTTTTAAGAGTGAAAGGTGAGGCAGGTGTGGTGGTGAGTGCCCATAATGCCAGTGGCTCAGGAGGCTGAGTAAGGAGGATCACAATTTCAAAGCCAGCCTCAGCAATTTAGTGAGGTGCTAAGCAACGTAGCAAGACCTTGTCTCTAAATAAAATATAAAAAGAGCTGGGGATGTGGCTCAGTGGTTAAGCAACATAAAACACATTGTTCCCGATCTCCAGTTGGTAATGTCTGTAAATAGGTAAGACCAGTTCGGATGGATGATTAGGGAGAAGGTGAGCCTTGCCATTGGTATGGGAAGACAGAAGACTCATCACATGTGAAGCATTTCTACTCCACCAGTTGCCATTATTGATTGAGTCATCCTGCTGTGTCCTCCTAAATTTCACATGTGAATCCCGATGCATGGTGATGTATAGGTGGGGGCCTTTGAGAGATGGTTGGTACCCAGAGATGCTTGTCTCCCTCCATGATGTAAAGACCCAGCTAGAAGGCTCTGTCTATGAACCACAAAGCAGGCCCTCATCAGACATTACATCTGCCAGCTCCTTGATCTCCAACTTTCCAGTCTCTGGAACTGTGATAAATAAATTTCTGTTGCTTTTAAGCCACAATTTTGTCATGGCAGCACAATTGGACTAAGATCAACGTCTAATGAAAGATGATGTAACTATGCCATATGGCCCATGTGAACATGGGGGAAGACCAGGTAGTGCTGGGAACACTTAGTGGGGACCACCCAGCTTCTTTTTTATTTTTCATTTGTTTTAATTAGTTACACATGATAGTATAATGATCTTGACATATCATAAATTTGAATCAAATGGAGTATAATTTATCATTTTTCTGAGCGTACAGGTTACAGAATCACATTGATCATACAGTCACATGTATACATAGCAATAATAATGTCTATTTTATTCTGTTGTCTTTCCTATCCCCCCTTCCCCTCCCCTCCCCTCCCATCACCTCTCTCTACCTAATCTAATGTGACACACTTCTTTTTTTTCCCTTCACATCATCATACATGTAATCTGTATAATGATGAGGGTTTCCTTCCATCTCCCGTGCAATTCCCCTTCTCCTTCCCATTCTCTCCCACCTCTCTTCCCTATTTAGTGGTAATCTTTTTCTCATGCTCTTTCTCTTTATCCCATTGTGAGTCACCCCCCTTATATCAGAGAAGACATTCAGCCTTGTTTTTTAGGGATTGGCTAACTTCACTTAGCATAATCTGCTCTAATGCCATCCATTTCCCTGCAAATGCCATGATCTTGTTATTTTTTAGTGCTGAGTAATATTCCACTGTGTATAAATGCCACATTTTTTTTATCCATTCATCCATTGAAGGGCAACTAGGTTGGCTCCACAGTTTAGCTATTGTGAATTGTGCTGCTATAAACATTGATGTGGCTGTGTCCCTGTAGTATGCTGTTTTTAGGTCTTTAGGGTATAGTCCGAGAATGGGAATAGCTGGGTCAAATGGTGATCCCATTCTCAGCTTTCCAAGGAATCTCCATACTGCTTTCCAAATTGGCTGTACCAATTTGGAAATTGCAGTTCCACCAGCAATGTATGAGTGTACCTTTTTCCCCACATCCTCGCCAGCACTTGTTGTTGTTTGACTTCATACTGGCTGTCATTCTTACTGGAGTGAGATGGTATCTTAGGTAGTTTTAATTTGCATTTCTCTAATTGCTAGAGATGGTGAGCATTTTTTCGTGTATTTGTTGATTGATTGTATATCCTCTTCTGAGAAGTGTCTGTTCAGGTCCTTGGGCCCATTTGTTGACTGGGTTATTTATTTTTTTGTTGTTTAACTTTTTGAGTTCTTTGTATACTCTAGAGATTAGAGCTCTATATGATGTGTGAGGGGTAAAAATTTGTTCCCAGGATGTAGGCTCCCTATTTACCTCACGTATTATTTCTCTTGCTGAGAAAAAACTTTTTAGTTTGAATTCATCCCATTTGTTGATTCTTGGTTTTAACTCTTATGCTATAGGTGTCTTATTAAGGAATTTGGGGCCTGAGCCCACGTGATGGAAATTAGGGTCTACTTTTTCTTCTATTAGATGCAGAGTCTCTGGTTTGATTCCTAGATCCTTGATCCGTTTTGAGTTAACTTTTGTGCATAGCGAGAGAAAGGGATTCAATTTCGTTTTGTTGCCTATGGATTTCCAGTTCTCCCAGCACCATTTGTTGAAGATGCTATCCTTTCTCCATTGCATGCTTTTAGCACCTTTGTCTAATATAAGGTAGTTGTAATTTTGTGGGTTGGTCTCTGTGTCCTCTATTCTGTACCATTACCACCCAACAACTTCTGGGGATGGTGCTGACCTGTCAAGAAATAAATTTCCTGAGTAAGTGACATGTAGTTGACTCATGTGAAGAAGGACTGACAGTGAAGGGGGAAGTAGAAGAGAAATAATGGTATGCCGAGGGTATGCTGGAGGAACTAAAAGGAACTTGCTATGTCTTTGATGTAAAATTTGGAAGAAGTCAGTAGAAAACATGAGGGAGCAGATCTTGGAGTCATGCTGACTTGATTTGAGACTTGATTTCTGAGGTCTGCAGGCTTAGAATCAGTCGGAGCTGGGTTTGATTCCCATTTCCAGATTTCCCCAGCACTTTTAGGCTAATTACTTCACTTTAAGCATCATTTGCTTATCTACATAATACAGATTTACCTCCTTCAGGTGATTACTTAGAAAATGAGATGGTGGAACATGTCTGCATCTGAGAAGCTGGAGGTATTCAGTAAATGGGAGTGATAGGTGTTCCTTTTACTGCAATGGCATTCCAACAAAGAGTAATGTCTTTTTATTTTTGGACTAATATCTACTATTTATTGGACAATTTGCAAAGCACACCCTATACATTATTTATTTCTCATGAAAATCCTATGAGGTAGATAGTACATCCAAATCTTACAGATTAATGCAGAGTTTCAGAAAGAATAAGCCATTTGCCCACTTCCTACTGCAAGGGATAAGCCAAACCATAATTTGATCTTAATCTGTCTCACTGGAGGATGATCTTTACAGGGATAAAATTTATCATCATGTATGTTTTCAAAGAAAATCAGAATCACTTTATTTTGGAATCACATATAGGGTTGGTGTCATCCTTGTCTTAGAGAATATAAGCTCTACTGCCAGCAGTGTAGGAGATCAGTAAGGCTGGATGTGTCAGAAGTTTGGGTTGGGATTCCTTCCTCATGTATCTCAGTTGCTTATTTTTTCTCTTTTGGGGGATAGTAGTGGAGATTGAATCCAGGGGGGCTTAACCACCAAACCATAACTCCAGCCTTTTATATATATATATGAAGGTTTCTCTTTTGGGCTCAGAAAGAGAATATATAGATATAGATATAGACATAGATATATAGATATAGTTTTTTTTTTTTTGAGACAGTACCTTGTGAAGTTCTTAGGGCCTTGCTAAATTGCTAAGGCTGGCTTTGAACTCATGATCCTCCTGCCTCAGCCTCCTGAGCTGCTGGGATTACAGGCGTGCAATACTGGGACTGGACAGGTGTTTATTATTTATGAGAATTTAATCCTGTCCTTTGTTCTGAGATGGCACTTTCCAGTATAAGCAGTGAAGCCACTTGATAAAATACCACATTAGGTATTGTGGCCATCCATTATTACACTCGTTGTCCTGGTCATTCATGCTGCCCAGTAAGGTCCCCAAATCAAAATCACCGACTCCCTCTGAGTGGGAATATGGAGTAAATGAACTAATGGCCATATGATGGGTTATTAGTATGTGAACTGTCTTCTTTTTTATCATCCTTAAGAACTCTTGTAAGCAGTAAAACAAAAACAACCAATCCTAGGCAGTTCTTATTAAGGATGGTTTCTTTAAAAAAAAAAAAGTGTGCCTATTGAGCTTCTTACAGCTCTTCTGATTGCTTTTCACATCACAAGTTTCAAACAAACAAGAGCTCTTTATAGAGAGTAGGAGGGCACTCACAAAGCGAAAAAGCTCTTTCTGAGCCAAAAAGAGAAGCCTGTTGTCTAAATTCTTTTCATCCCCAGGGCTGTGGACTTGTACTCTCTGTGAACACAGCAACACACCTGTACTGAGAATGAACTCCATACCAGGCAACTGTGGATCGTGGCAATAGGCATACACTTAGTGCACTCTTGGAGATCATTGGTCTTCTAGGAGAAACAAATAGCCAAAAAACTAGGTTACTGGATAGTACCTGTGCTAAATGCTTAATATGCTTTATTAGTGTCCACCCACCAAATAACCCTTTGAACCAAGCAATATTAACTTTCATTTGCAGATTAAAAAAAAAAAATTGAGACAAAACTGAGATCAAGTTACTAGTAACTTTGCCAAAAACACTGAAAGGTGAGGAGCGGCAGAGCTGGGATTGGGCTGAGCAGTCTTAAGGAGTTTTGCTTTAGAACTCTAGGTGATACCTACCCACCTCCCTCCTCAGGGTATGTAAATAGTAGGAGTGTTAAGTGGTCCCTCAAGTCCTAAGTACAAGTGCTATGGAAACAAAGAAGGACAGTGCTTTGACAGAAGGCAGGGAAAGAGAGATGGAATCAGAGCAGCATCTCAAGGAGGGTTTTAAAGGCTAAGTAGGTGTTGGCCATATGAAGAGCAGGAGAAAAGAAGGCATCCTCTGAATTAAAGGAGCAGCCTTACACCTTCACAGAGACTTAGAGAGGAGGATGTCTTCCAGAAACCGCAGGCAAATCACTATAGCTCTCGGTGATCTCTGACAATGAAGGAAACGTGGGGCAGATGATCTAAGATTCATGTCTGTTTGCCTTCTTCATGGACCATATTTTTATTTATTTATATTCTGCCTATTCCACAAAGGTTTTTGAAGTAGAACTCATTACATGGTTTCTATGCGGTGACCTTCCTAATTAAGTTTTTCTCAGCACTGTCATGTTCGTCTTTGTATTCCCTGAGCCATATGCAGAGAGACTTGAATAAAAGTTGAATTGAATTTACATACTCTGAGCTCACTCTTAAGTAGTTAGCAAGGGCAACTGGTCCCAGAAGCTTGGTGGGTGGTAAGGAAAGCTGGGCCAACACTGAAAATTGCTTAGACTGAGCTACCATATTTCAAAGAATCTAAGATGCTATTGATTATGGGGCATACTGTGACTTTTGGAGCTATTAATGGAGAAAATCCTGCAAATTAAATTCTAACACAATAGAAAATCACCATCTACTGCAAGATTCAATCTGACTTCAGATATGTTAAACATTTTTTAAAAAAGTCTTTAATGAGAAAAATACACAGTGATGATACTGTTCCTCTCTCTGAAGAGTCAGAAATAAAAAAAAAAAGATGAGACTCTCTGGAGAAAAAATGAGAACTCTTACAGCTTTCTGGATGGTAATTTGCCTAACAATCTATACCCCAAAGATGCTTCAAGGACTTTGACTACCTAGGTAGTTATACCTCTTGGAATTGAACACAAGGAAATAGCATAAAGTCCATAAGGCTGTCATCACAGAATTTATATAGGTCGCAGCAAGAACCAAAGAAGAAATAGCCTATGTTATTTTTAAAAAATATTTTTTAGTTGTAGATGGACACAATAGCTTTATTTATTTATTTTTATCTGGTGCTGAGGATCGAACCCAGTGCCTCACACATGCTGGGCAAGTGCTCTACCACTGAGCTACAGCCCCAGCCGTAGCCTATATTATTTACATCATGTTAGCATTATAAAATAGATTAAGATGAGGATGGAGAAACATTTGTGTAAGTGGAAATATATGATACATTACATTTTAAAAATCAGATAATGAAACATTTCTTACAGGATGAAATTACTGTTATGAATGAAAATATATTTAATTTCATATTTATGTGGGAATAAATTCTTGAATTATATAATATCAAATGTTAATAAAGGTTGGATCAAGGGATTTTAGTTGATCTTTCTCTTCCTTTACATCGTTAAACCAAATATTGGTTAGATATGCTTTTAAGTAGATAGCATGCATATGGATAATGGAAAATGAACCACTTTGACTTAGAAACTTCATTTTCTGTGAAGATGGCTACATCTTTCCTATCTCATAAATGAGCCCAGTCTCCAGATGGTTCAAACTGAGACCCTGGTTAAAAGCGTGTGGAGGGCCAGGTGTGGTGGAGCACGCCTCTAATCCTAGAAACTCAAGAAGTTAAGGCAAGTTCAAAGCCGGTCTCAGCAATATAGAGAGGCCCTAAGCAACTTAGTGAGGCCCTGTCTCAAAATAAAATGTAAAAAAGGGCTGAGGATGTGACTCAGTGGTTTAGCCCCCTTGGGTTCAATTCCAGATACAACTAGGCCAGAGGGTCTAGGGAACTACACTTTATGACACAATCTTAGCCTGAGGATAGGTATGATCCCTGAGTACACCGTGGAAAGTTCCAGGTCTCAAAGTGGTGGTCAGATGTCAAGGTTAGGCCTCAATTTTACCATGGCTAAGTCCTCTGGGTCTGACTCCAAGTACCACATTGTTACAATCTCAGTTTTTTCAAGTCATTTATAATTCTTCACAAAAGATGTCATTTCCTCAAATATATATTTTTGGGGTCAAGACCCCATTTTAAAGATAGAGTGTGACATTTTGACTATATTTATTTATGAGGTGAATTTATCTTCCAGGTTTACACAGGAGGCATTTATTTTTGAATGGCCAACCTAGAATTCCTTCTTGAATAGGAAAGACTGTAGCTATACACAGTAGTTGTGTATTTTATCCCCAACTGAGTGAGTTGCCTTTTTGATAAATTTTTCAATACTGTTTTATATTTTCTGTATTTATGGCTTGCTTTAAAACATAAACTGTCCTTATAGTTTCTAGCATTATATATCTAATACTTCCTTAATTTAAAACTCAGTTTATGTAAAATTTTGTTTTATAATCATTTTATTTACTTTAAAAAAATATATTGTTTTAGTTGTACACGCACACAATGTCTTTATTTATTTTTTTATTTATTTTTATGTGGTGCTGAGGATCGAACCCAGGGCCTCATGCATGTGAGGCAAGTAAGTGCTCTACCACTGAGCTACAACCCACCCCAACCCTATTTACTTATTTTTAAGTTAGGTTTGTCCTTGCTTTCTGTCAGCTCTGCAAAGTTTAAGCCATTTGTAATCTTTGAATATCTCTGTAGTATCAATCTATTCACCCATATATCTATCCTTTGTATGACAATTGTAACCTGACAAAGTAAAGCACAGATTTCAAGTGGCACAGAAGCCCAAGCCAGGGAGAGATGGATTAACATTGGGGTTTAAGGATATTGTAGTAGGCAGCTACTGTTTGTCTTTTTTTAAATTAGTTTCCCTCTCTCTGAATAACAACACTCTACATTGACAAATTTTCCACCCCACATTGTCTTAATAGGGTTTCCAGTTTCAGCAGTCTATACTCCTGGTTGCAGATCCAAGCTAATCAGAGTACCCCATCCTGGTTAGGATTACCTCAGGTATCAACACCTAATCCAAGCCCAACGGTCAGAGAATTCTCTGAATATTTGTGTGTGAACACTGAAAAAAGGAGAATTTTTCTCTTCTTTCATATTGGATCGTGAGCCATGGGAACAAAGTCAAGAAGTGAACCTATTGTTCTTCAAGTTCCGGCCAGACAGGAAAAGTCCATTTGCAGAAGGGACATAAGGCCACTTCCCAAGAAGAACAGAGCAAAGAGGAGGCATGGTGACAGACATATTTAATGAGTTTTGAGACTAAATTTCACTTCCACCCCTGAATTTCCTAACCAAATCCCTTCCCCTCTTCTAGTATAATCTTGTTGAGTTTCTATCATTTGAAACTATCCAAGTTCTTAACTAATCCTTAGCCCCTTGGATTATCTTCTAAATCATGCTAAGTACACACTTATGTTCTTTATGCACATAAAGTTGGCTGTGCTCAAATTCTTTATTGTAAAAGTATCTAAATAGATATAGTTTTATCAAAATGACATTATAGTGCTAAAGAAATATGAGTGACTTCAGCCCAGTCCTATATTTTCCATTAGATATAGCCTTCCCATGGACATGTGACTTGTCCAGTCCTCCGCCTTGGTGTTCCGACTTTGGTCCTGATCCGACATATTTATTCACTCCTGATGCATTTAGCTATTCGGTTTACTTTGCCAAGGTCCTAACAGAGTCCAAAAGCTTGGGGGTTTTCAGAGTCTTGCCTTCTTTGTTCTTATCATAGACCATAATCAAAGAAAATAATTATGAAGCTACATAAAATGCAATAAGATTTTTCAGAAACCAGGCTGAGTTTAGAAGGCAGCAGGAATACGGGACACTCCTCTTCCCACCCTCTCTCCTCCAAAACAAATGCCATATGTCTGTTCACAATGCATTCTGGCTCACTGCTATGTGGTTGACCTTCGATACTGAAAAGATGCCAAAACACTTGGGACCTAATTTTCTTTTCAGCTCATTGTTGCAGTCATATTTAATAAGTTTGAGGGAAAAAATGGAAATGATGACAACTGGGCCTGGAATTCTTTAAAGTAGTCCATCCATAAGACAGATCTCTGGACACTCCATGATATTTGTGACGGTTCACAGAGGGAAGAGTCTTTTGGGGGCCTTGGGAAATGATGCTTCTGTTGTTTGGGAATGTGTTCAGAACCACTTGGGCATTTAGGTGATCTGTAGACCAAATAAGACGTAGGACATTTTCACTTCCTTTTTCTATGTATCATTCATTCAATTCCTGGTAATTATATTAGATGCAGAATGGCTTATAGAAATGCTTGCTAGTCCATGTGTGGCTTGGTGGAATGGCAAACCTTCTTACTACGGGTTACACAGTAAAAGGAATTTCCCCTCAAAATTAAAATAGCTTCTGCATTGGTTTCCTAGGGCTCTGTAACAAAGTACCAGAAATTGGAGGATTTCACAGAAATTGATGGTCTCATAGTTCTGGAAGCCACACGTTCACACTCAATGAGTCAGCAGAGCCATGCTCCCTCTAAACTCAAGGGGAACATTCCTCCTCTCCTCTTCTAGCTTCTGACATTTGCTGGTATCCCTTATTGTAGATGTATCACTCCAATCTCTGCCTTCATGGGCACATGGCCACCTTCTGCCTTTGTGTCTTCTGCTTATGAGGGCACCAGTCATATTGGATTAGGGCCTACCCAAATCCTGTGTGACCTCATTTTAACTTGATTACACTTGCAAAAACTACTTTGGGTTTTTGCAAGTATAATCAAGGTTACATTTTGAGGGACTGTGAGTTAGGACTTCAACATAACTTTTCAGGGGGCAAAATTCAACCCATAACAGCTGTACATTGCCTCTGATTACAACACTCATATGTGCTTGTTGTAAAATTATGAAGGGAAGCATAAAGAAGAAATTAAAAATCATCGAGACTTCTCCCACAGAAAATATCCTTGTTAACAACTTGTGAACATCTTTTCAACTATTTCTCAAACTCATTTTTTTTTCTTTGCCATCAGAGATGAAAGTCAAGTCCAAGGACAAAGGCAGTTAAAGATGTCTGCAGTTTTATGCAAATGATAATAAATGATGCTGTGATGTAGTTCTATCTCTGTCTAGTTGCACTTATACAGCAAAATATAAAAAGAAAATATGATTTTATATAATATATATCTCCACCAATTATATTTGAGAATGAGGTGTGGTGGTACACACTTGTAATCCCAGCAACTTGGGAGTCTGAGGCAGGAGGACAAGTTCAAGGCCAGCCTGGGAAACTTAGTGAGAACCTATCTCAAAATAAAAACTAAAAAAGGCTAGGAGTATAGCTCCATGATAGAGTACCACTGGTTTCAATCCCCAATACCACAAAAGAAACAGACAAAATATGAGAGTTCTAGTTTCTTCCTCTTACTTTGTCCCATAGATTGTAAGTATTTATAAAATACATAACTTTAAATTTATGAAGATTTACAAATGCATTCTTTTAGAAATTCCAAACCGTAATTCATTTTATTCTTAGGTAATTAACATGAATTCATAATTTTGCTTAGTATCTTTGTAATTTTTTAAAATATTTTTACATTTTCCCCCCACAGTGTTGAGTATTGAACCCAGGGCCTTGAGAATGCTAGGCAAGTGCTCTACCCCTGAGCTATATCCCAAGGCTGGTGAGTGATCCTGTCTATTTTTACATATTTAGTTATTATTCAATGGAGATTAAGCCTAGGGCCTTGTGCATGATGTCTTAATTTTTAATTCTGACTCACCTATAATTGTGTGTGTGTGTGTGTGTGTGTGTGTGTGTGTGTGTGGTGTGGAACTATAATCCAGAAATTCTGATGAGTCCAATTTTATTTTATTTTTATTTTTAATTCATACTAAAACACTGTATTCTATAGGAATGTGAACCAGGAAATTTAATGTGTTTTCTGATTCCCTTTCCAAGGGATCAGGTTTATTTAATAAAAGACTTTGTGCTAATTCACAGAAAAATGCATGCTCAAAAAGCAATCAGGGAAACAATGTTGAGCAACTGGAAATAAGCAGTACTTTTAACTGCAATATTTGTTGTTAATTGAATTTATCTTCATTCTGGCTAAGACTGTACCCTTTCTCACCCACTTAAGATTGTAAGAAAGTAAAGTACATTATAGGTGTCATCTTAAATCCATTCTAATTTGTTTTAAGTGCAATATTGGCTAATTTAGGGCTTTAACTATCAGTCATTCAAATGACTTGCAAACCATCTCTCAACCCTTTATTCTGGGCTTGAAGTTGAGACCCCTGGTGTAGAGAAGCACTGCATATGTTTTTAATAGCAAACAGCATAAGTTCAGATGGAAGTGTTCTTTCCCCCAGAGAAACCCTGTAGGGACCCATGAGAGGTACCCAGTCAAGCTTCTTGAAACAGGCAGATAAAATGAAAACAGCATCCCCAAGTGTCTCTTTCTCTTGACCCTCATGCAGATTCGTGACTGAAGAATATGTGCTCCCCAAACATTATTCTTCACACTGGTCTTTTACTGGTAACTTTCCTTTGGGCTGGTGAGTGATCCTGTCTATTCTTTCTACCTTAGCATCTGTTCAAGGAGAGACAGCCCCAATGCCTTGTCTCAGGCAGATGACGCTTCCTGTCAGTGACTTGCCATTTCACTAGACACCAGCCTCCTCAGCCTTATTTCTTTAAATGAGTAAATGAATACAAATTAAAGTTTTAATCTTGGACTGGAACATCAATGGTATTTTCATTACAAGTAGTTTTGTAATGGTCTCATTATTGCTCCTATGCGCCACGCACTGAGACGTTTAAATTGCTGAATTTGCGACGACACATATTCTTTGAGAACAGGTATCCAGGTAACCATGGCAATTGTGTCTCCAGGCAGGATGCGAGTTGGGTGGGAAACTATTTCATTAATTGAAGGGAAGAGATTGAAAAAAGATTTTCATGCTGTAGATCAGAGAGAGAGAGAGAGAGAGAGAGAGAGAGAGAGAGAGAGAGAGAGAGAAGGGAAAAGAAAGATGATAGATTTCACAAGCTTCTTTTCTTTTCATTATTAAATTATGCAACCCAGAGAAACTCCAAATGATTTGAAAGGTTTAGAGAAATCACAAGATTAAAAAATAGCAGCATTCTTGGCCTTTTCACATTATTACAGTGATAGACCCGTACCAGCTTTTATTTAGTTGGGTTTTTATATGGTCTGATTGAAACTTCATGTATCTCCTGAGAAAGCAGAATAGTGTACTGTGATTTACGAAGAAAAAGGGAAGAAGATTCACATAAGCAAGAAGGCTGTGTAGGCGGTATAAGAGCTCTATTTATTTCAAGTTGATAGCACCTGAAAAAGCTGATTTTATCAGTAAAATTCATTTTCAACCTAACTTTCCTGCCCTCTCCACACCCTTGATAGTTCTCCACATTAAAAAAAAGATGTATTGAAGGGCAAAGAAATAGTGTAAAAAAAAAAAAGGGCATCTGGATGATGTGAAAGAAAAAAAAAATGTCAGATTGTTTCCCAGAGAAGCCAAATATTTTGTTTTTATTTAAAAGATACTGCAAATTGGTCATCAGATTAACTTCTGTTATCTAACCAAATGTGCCCTTGTGTAACTCGCTGTTTTGACTATCTGACAAAAATGTTCTAATGGGCAGTTTAAGATTTGTGAAAACCCAATTACCCAGATAGAAGACCTGACTTCTACTATACATCGGCCTTAGCTGTAGAATTTCTTTTCAAATTAGGCCAACATACAGCACCTTAGTGACCCATGTCGAATCTCTCCAACTCCTGATGAATACCTACTTCCATGTTCCCTGCTTGCTGTATCATCTAGTTAATTTAGGAAGAAAAATAGAGAACACCAGGTGCACTATTACCAAATAGGGAAACCAGGATTTGATATATTCTGTAGATCTGCTCTCAAAGGGTAATTCCCTTTACATCAAACACTGGGGGAGGCAGTGCAAGAAATTTTATTTACAGAAATGAGGAAAGCAACCTAAAACTGGGTGGATTATTATTAACCAAATGGATTTTATTTTAAAACAAACATTTCTGCCAAACAGATTTCTATCTTGGAAAGCATCTCATTCCCGAGAAGTAGGCCAGAAATCCTGGTGTGAATGATAATAGCTGTTGGGGTGTTATCCAAGTCTGTTGTGGTGACTACCTTGTTCCCCTTTGCAAGCCAGAGGCTTGTAGACTTGGGGGACTGGAAGTTTGTGCTACAGCAGCTGCTGCTGGTGTTTAAGGGCTGTCCTTCTAGGATACACCCACTGGGGGAGGTAATGGGAAATAAAAGGAGCATTTTATTAACTCTAAACTTTAGAGGGCAGTGGGGGCAGGTATTTTCAGCCCTGTCATCAAAGATAACATTGTTTTATATTGTGCACACAAAAGCATAATTTTTTTTTTTTTTTTTTTTGGTGGGGTGGTGGGTGTGTTGGAGTATGGGAGAGACAGGGTTTTGCTACTTTGCCCAGGCTGATTTCAAACTCCTGGGATTGAACTATCCTCTGCTTCAGATTCCCAAGTAGCTGGGACTATATGTGCATATTACCAAATTCCCCACTAAAATCCAATTTTTGAAAGCAGTCAGTCCTCATGTGACTATTTAATTGGAGAAAGAATGTTGCTGATGGTGGAAAAGAGGAAACAGGGTTTGTAAGAAACAGCTGAAGGGGCCCAGCTTGGTGGATGCACACCTGTAATCCCAGCTACTTGGGAGACAGGAGGATTCCAAGTTCAAGGCCAACTTCAGTAACTCAGTTTAGGAAGACCCTATCTCAAAATAAAAAAAAAATAAAAAGGGCTGGGAATGTAGCTCAGTGGTCAAGTGCCCCTGGGTTCAATTCCCAGCAACCCTTTACCACCCCCAAAAGAGCTGAAGGCTGGAAAGGGAGGTGACACACACCTGTGTCCAACCTTTTGCTAGCAAGGTATTACCACAGACCCTTGCCTCATGGCCAGTAGGTGGTCAGTTGCTGGCAACTTGCTTTAAAAAGGCAAATCCTGGGACTGTGCAGGGAAGGAAGGGTGACCAAAGGCTGAGTGGGATTTCTGACGTGGGTAGTTAATTCTAATCCACCATTTACTTTATGAGCCAATCTAGTCATTAGTCATGTGGACTCTGTAAAGTGATTCATCTAAAACCTCTATACCCCTGAGTTCCATTTTCTGAACTGTAGCCACTTTAGCAACAGCTTTACACAAAAGGACACACAGTTAGCTAGTAGCTAGTAGTGCACAACTCCCCCAGTGCACGTTTAGCATTCCTCTTGCAAGCCATACCAGGCGCAGAGACAAGTCTCTTTTTCATTCCTTCAATGGTGGCTCTGAATTTGCTTGCTTGGAGTGTGCCAGCAAGGGCTCACACGCCTGGTGGTGCTTGAATTTGTGGTAATCAATCCCTCTCTTTTGAATTCTGGGGTGTAGGTTAGGGTGCCCCACTGAAAGTTCCCCCTTCTTTTGGTTACCAGTGTAATCAGTGGTGTTAATTTTCTGAGCCTGAAGTCTGTCGGTCTCGGCACCTCAGATGATGGTGGGTCTATCAGCATGAGCTCGACCTGTAAGTGGTGAATATTTTTATTATCTGGAATCACGTTAGAACTGCAAGGCCAAGAGATTACGATTGGTCCTTCAATGTGGATGTATGGAGAATCGTATATAGACTATATAAAACCTTTTCTATGTCTGATTTGCATTGCAAATTGAGAGACTAACCAGAGGTCTTGAGGAAATAATATAAATAAAACATGGCTTCACTACCGTAAATGCTCAATTCATGCCAGAGGAGGCCAAAGCCATTACTGAGGATTGTTGCCATCTAAACAAAATTCCTGTCTAAATATACTTCCCCTCTAAAGTGGCTGCCAATTGGATGGGGGCTGGGTAGGTGGTAGGAGGGGAGGGTCTATTTAGACAGCTTTGGAAAGCACACTGACAGAAGGAGTCTGAGAGAGCCTTTCTCTAGAAAGCCAAAGCATGGCTCATCATCCTACCTCTTGTTCTGTGCGGAACATCCTCACAACTGAACAGAGGCGGCAAACCCTTCTACCCAGTTTCAGCCCCAGAGAGTAAACCAGAGTTCTCTGTAAGTTCCGTGAGCAGACAAAGCTCATTGTTTGAAATTGAGAAAAACACTTCATAATATGATGCAAAAGCCTTGGTTAGTTTACACACAACACTCAAGGCCTCTTGAAATCTGAACTTTAACTCCAGTGAACATTTGCTCTGTTTCTGCCCAGAATTTACTCCCTCTTCATATGATGACAGTGCCCTGACTCCCCTCTGGGGTCTCCCTCTTTTCCATTCTTCATCACTGTGCTTCATGGCTATGTCATGGTTTCCATGATCTAGCATAAGTCCATCTGTGCTTTCTATACTCCAGTTATTGGATCAGGGACAACAAGAGCATGAACTTGACTCAAATCTGACCAATCATTGTCAATGAAAATCATTTCTATGGTTTTTGGAACTGGTGGAGAAATGGACTCTCTGGTGCTGAGCTTAGTACTTTCAGCATGAGATGACTGAGGCTGGAGCTTCAGCCTGAGATTGGAGCCAACAGATTAGAAGCCAAGTTGAAAGACCAGATGAAGGGCACCAAGCACCTAACCACACACAGGGTCAAGATTTACACCCTTATGCCTGTGACTATTTAATGAGGGCTTGCATTCTCCCCTCGCTCAAGTCAGTCTGGTTAGGACTTTCTGTAAGAAACCTAGTTTTCCTTTCCCACCACTGACCTTCCTCATCTCACCCTTTAGCCCTTCCTTCTTAGAGCAGCTATTAGTGAACCTGCTTTATCCATACAATCAGCCTTCACATGAGTCCAATCTCCACTCATGCTGTCACCTCATTAGGATGTCTTTGCCCTTCTCTTTGTGAGACCAAATTCCACTAATCCCCTTTTGTGGTTCAACCCAACTTCACCTGCTCTAAGAGGTATTCATTAATACTCTCCCTCAACTCTCTTCAAGGTAACATTGAAAACTTCCTGCTCTATATTTTCACAGCCATTTCCCTTACTCTAGAAAACCTCAACACATTCTGAGAACATTTTGTGAGACTGTCCATCTCTGAAGTGGCTGTGAGTTCTTTCAGGTCAGGCTCTGTGTTCATCACTAGAGCAGGAAGC
This sequence comes from Urocitellus parryii, assembly GCF_045843805.1. Classification (NCBI taxonomy): domain Eukaryota; kingdom Metazoa; phylum Chordata; class Mammalia; order Rodentia; family Sciuridae; genus Urocitellus; species Urocitellus parryii. Next base: position 100,910,430 of record NC_135531.1, read on the forward strand.
ACTGCTAGGAGCACAGGGTGTCCGTGGACCCAGACTCTGGGTTAGACATTGGTTCTGCTCTTCTCAGTTGCCACTTAAATGTGTGGTCCCCCTCTCTCTGTGCCTCAGTTTCTTCATCTGTGAATAGAGGGATAGTATTCATGCCTATTTTGTAGGTGATTATGGAGATAAAATGAATTAATCTATATGAAGTACAGCACCTGGAAAATTTCAATATATATGTGCTATTTTATCATCTTGAGACAGGACGATAGATCTCTCAGAGGCAGCCAGGAGAAGGGCTTTGGAGAAGGACAGGAGGGGAGGGAGACATCATCCAAACTGCAGGGAAACATCGGGTCTGAAAGACATCCTGTGACTTACTACCGCTCCCTGCCAGTGTTAACCACAAAGGTTTCTTCTAGGTTAGAATACCTGTTTCTGTTCCTCACAGCTTCAACCACAGCAGCCCTTCCTTAGTTACCCTTGCCCTTACCCCTAGCAATGGCCAATCACAAGCAGACCCCTACGCAAAATGCTTCCTCTCCCCTACAGACATGTCAAACCACAAGATTGGGCCTGTCCTCTTAATTATGAAAAAAAGGCATTGAAATTATGCAGTTCTGATTGGCTTATTAAGCTTGGTGCTTCAAGAGCTTGATTGGTCCATGCTGGCATCCCTCACCCCACCCATCACCTGTGCCGGGCCATAGATCTGCCTTCAAAAATCTCTAGACACGAACACCCATTGGCATCCCTCTCTTGGGGCCCTGCCCCTTTGGGAGCTCTGCTTTCTTTCTTTCTATTATTCTAATAAATCCTGTTACTTTGCTCTCACTCTTGTGTCTGTGGATTTCATTCCTCGAATTTGCAAGACAAAGAACCCAACTGCCTAGATCCCAGTTACATTATTTCTAGTGTCTAATAAAGACTGGCATAAAGTAGGTACTCATAAATATAAGTGAAACCATGAAAAGGTTTCTTATACTCTGTAAGCCTGACATAAGTTGAAAAAAAAAAGGGAAAGAAGGAATAACTTAATCTGTGTATGTTTGTGTGTGTGTGTGTGTGTGTGTGTGTGCATGTGTGTGTGTATGTGGGTATGTGTGTATACACACTTTTTGCAGTACTAGGGATTGAACTCAGGAATTTGTGCATATTAGGTGAATTCTCTGCCACTGAGCTACACCCCCAACACAACCCCTGTAATTTTATTTTCATATATCCCTGTGAGAAAACATGAGGCATTAAGAAATTCAGGAAAATTTGACTGTTTTGAGGAGATTTGTTCATAGTCTTGTGTTTGGTGCAAAAACATCCATTGAAAAGGCATTCAGTTTGGCCCTAGGAATGAAAATTAAGATGGCATCCTTGCCTTCAAAGGGTTCATATTTTAGCAGATGAATCTGAAAGGGAAACAAACAATTATTTGTGAAGGTACAATAGGAGAAGCATGCACACATACCATGGGGTAATAGAGTGATGTTTTCTGAAACTGCTTCACATGATCATCTGAGTTTGCTTTAAAAAAGAAAGAAAGAAATCTCAGGCTCTATTGCTATAGCTTCTGAAACATCATGTCTGGGACATGTATCTATTTTTGAAAGAGCTCTGTGGGTGGTACCTTGGCATACAAGACAAGATGCTAATCTTTGCCTGCATAGACCAAGGAAGGCTGCATGGTGGCAGGGATGCATGTGTTGAATTCTTGCAGCTAATTAGGAGTTTACTAACCTTTGACATGAGCAAGACAACTGAGCTTCAAAATAGTTCTCCTGGTGTTATTGTCAAAAGCCTGACGTGGTTTCACTGATTCTAAAGTATATAACAATGTCATTTCTCTTTCCTTCCTTCCCCCCTTGATCTATCCTGTCTGTCCTTCCTTCCTTCCTTCCTTCCTTCCTTCCTTCCTTCCTTCCTTCCTTCCTTCCTTCCTTCCTTCCTCCCTTCCTCCCTTCCTCCCTTCCTCCCTCCCTTCATCCCTTCCTCCCTTCCTCCCTTCCTCCCTTCCCCCCTTCCTTATCAACTCAACTGCACAGTGAATCATCTGGAAAGCACTTGAAAAAATAGAGACATTGGGACCCATCCCCAGAAGTTCATATTCAATTGGTCTGAGCTGAGGCCAAACATCAGTCAGTACCTTGTTGTTGTTGTTGTTGTGTGTGTTTATTTTTATTTTATTTTTGCAGAGCTGGGGATGGAACCTAGGGCCTTACCATTGCTAGGCAGGTGCTCTATTGCTGAACTACACCCTATTCCCAAACAACAGTACAGTTTAAAGATCCCAGGTGATAATAAATGTGTAGTTAAGGAACCATTGTTTAGGAGACTCATGGTATCCCTGAAAGGACCCCCGCACATTGGCTCTAGCATCAGGTATCATGTGCTTCTCTGAGGGGGTCAGGTCTCTGCCTCCTAGATGCTAGGAAAGGCTAGACTGCTTGCCAGAAGAAATATGAAAAACAGTGACCGAAGTTGTGATACATCTCAAAGCTTGCCTTCAAAGAGTTCACAGTTTCAGCACAAGACGGAGACAGCAACATAGGTATGCCATTTGGCAGACAATTAACAGAAATGTATAACAGATATTTAATTCTTAGTGCCAAACTATTTCAGCAGAATGGATAACACATGTAAAGTGTGTACGTGCTGTTACCATTCAATCTGGCTCTGTCATTCTCTGGTTTTACACAACCACCTAGACTAGACCAAGTTCTTAATATGACATTCCTCACGCTGGAGAGGGCAAGGTAAGGGACCTTCTGTCTGAGGCTGCCACTCAGCAGCTCTTCAAATTCTTTCTAAATTTGAGCTCTAGATTTAAATCAAGTACTATCTCTGAGAGTGGGACTCTGAAATCTATTCTTTTAAAGGTTCCTTGGTGACTTAATGCAACAGGTCCACCCTGGCATCTGAGAATTACTGAAATTTATTATCTTGAGCACTTTTGTAATTCTGAGGTTCAGTAATGTTTTAGTCAAATTTTTCGCTGCTGTGACTAAAAGGACCCAATCAGAACAACTCTAGAGGAGGAAAAGTTTATTTGGGGGCCCAAGGTTTCAGAGGTATCAAGTCGTAGACAGCAGACTTCACTCTTTAGGGCTTGAGGTGAAGCTGAACCTCATGGAGAAAGAAAGAAAGATTGTGGTGGAGGGAAGCAGCTCACATGATGATTAGGAAGGAGGGGGGGCGAGAGAGAGAGAGAGAGAGAGAGAGAGAGAGAGAGAGAGAGAGAGAGAGAGAGAGAGAGAGAGAGGAGGTGTCAGGGACTAGACATAGTCTCCAAAGGCATGTCCCCATTGATCTACTTCCTCCAGCCATGCCTCACTTACCTACAATTGCCACCCAATAATCCATTCAGATTATTAATTCATCAACTGGATTAATCCACAGATAAGGTTACAGCTCTCATAATCTAATCATTTCCCCAAAGCCCCACCTCCGAACCTTGCCACATTGGGAAACATGTTTTCAAGTGTTCTGGGGTCATCCTAGATACAAACCATAAAAGTGACTAACCGTGGCTGTTAGGTATGTGAGAGTTATAAGTGCTGGGAAATGGATGACCTGGATAGTTAACCACTTCAGACACAGTGATGAATAGAGCCAGCAGATAATAAGGAGAGACTATCATCATGGTAAATTTGGGGATATAGCCACAAAGTTTCAAAATAAAACCCATCTTTAAATTTAACAAATAAAATCTATGAGAAATAATAAATGATATTTGGAATTCCTGGCTTCAGAAGCCAAAAGCCAAATGACTATATTACATTACATGACCTCCAACTCATCAAAACAGATCAATGAGTTAACCTAGAAAATGTGGTAAGAAATATACATGAATCTACATCTGAATAAAATAACCAAAAAATAAAACTTCAATATGGCTTCTAATAAAATGTTTACTCCCCATTTGTTTTGCTGTATCCATTGCATTGAAAATACATACACATACATGTGTACAGATATACCTATACCTTGTAATTTATAATAGGCCTCAAATATAATACTCCAATTCACTTGCAAAATTGTTACCAAGACATGTGGGGAATAGTTTTTTCATATAATGGATAAACCCAGCTCCAAGCATGCAGCTCACTGAGTTGCCATTTATTACTATGAAATAAGCATTTTACTTTGAACTGAAGGGAACTTCACATAATTTTGGTGGGGGAGACAAAAGAAGATTTAGACATGTAAACGGGGTTGTTTGAATATTTGTCATTTAAATAACGAAGAGATATCAAATGATGCAAAAGAGAACTTGATGAATTTCTACAAGGAAGTGAGCCTCACCAAGCGAGGCAGTGAAGATAGTATGACATCTACCATTCATGCAGTGCTTAGCCTATGTTAAACACTACAGAGAGTGCTGTAGAAAACGTGATCTACATTAATTTTGCAACAATCCTACAAGGTAGCTATAATTCTATTTAAAAGTTAAAAATAGGTATAAGTGACTATCAGCTATTGAGGGTGGGTGTAATCCTAGCTCTTATAGAAAAATGCATACATCTAAAACCAGATGTGGATATTTTAACAAGACATTCAAAGTAAGTAAACAGGTAGAAATGTGTGAGAATTGCAGAAGCTATTTAGTAGTATCAACTATTTTGGTTGGCAAGCACAGAATAACTGAAGTCTATAAGCACCTGAAGCAGCTTGTAAAGTATTTCATTTATATAAACTTCACTGACCACCAGCATAAAAATAGTCAATGTTTCTTTGAATGCCTACTATATACTAAGAACCATGATAGACATTTTAGCCTCATACCCAACTTGCCAAATAGTACCATTTTCCTTTTTTGTAGATGAGGTAACAGTTCTAACCAGGTTAAATTATTTGGCTTTTAACACATCTAGTGAGAAGCAAAAATCATAATTTAAACCTAAACAATCTTCACCAAGAACTCACTGTGTACCAGTTATGCTAAAATAAAATATACTAGGTCTGGAGCCTAAGAATAATTAATAGCCTCCAGAGATTCTTATGTATCCAGTTCCACATCACCTAAGAGCCTACTGGTAAGTTTGTAATGCGCATATGTTTTAGTCAGCGTTTGTGCCACTGTGATGAAAGGACTGGACCAGAACAACTGTAGAGGAGGAAAGGTTTATTTAGGTGCTCATGGTTTCAGAAGTCTCAATCCATAGACAGCAGGCTCCATTTCTCAGAGCTTGAGGTGAGGCAGGACATCATGGTGGAAGAGTGTGGCAGAAGGAAGCAGCTCAGTGATGATCAAGAAGCACAGACAGAGAGATTTCCACTTGCCACGCCTCAGGGGAACCACCTCCACCAGCCATACCCCACCTGCCTCCAGTTAACGGAGCAGTTAATCCCATCAGGGGATTAATTCACTGATTGTGTTAAGGTTGTCACGACCCCATCATTTCCCCTCTGAACCCTCTCACCTTATCTCACACAGTGAGCTTTTCGGGGACAACTCACATCCAAACCTTAACAGCATATAAATTACCCAGAAACCTTGTTTGATTGCAGATATTGATTCAGTAGGTCTGGGTTTGGGCCCAGGAATCTGGATTCCTAATAAGCTCCAGGTGACACTGATGCTGCTGGCCCTGGGATAATATTTTGAACAATGAATTAGTAGGGTATAATACTCAGTTATACTTGATGTTGTAAATTGTTCTGTAATAAAAATCATGAGTTGTGTCCACAGATAAATTGTAAGCACCTGAAATATCTTGTAAAGTATTTAATATGTATACGTACATACACGAATATAAAGCTTGGTGTGTGTGTGTTTGTGTGTGTGTGGGTATGTGTGTGTGTGTGTATGTGTGTGCCCAATTTTGTATTTTGTTCTTACATAGCAGTATTTGTTTTAATGTGTGTGTTGCTGGGGATGGAACCCAAGGTCTTACACATGCTTGACAAGCATTTTACTGCTGAGCTACACCCCCAACTCTTGTTAAGTAATTCTTGAGAGAAATATTAAAACCCAACACAGTAAGAACTGGAACTTGCTTTCCAAATGCAGGTGCCCTAGTTTTCTTCTTCATGGAAGAAGTTATGGATTCTGTGTTACATGTGGTCACTTGAGAGATTATCATTGGCAATAGATATCCTTACAGGGCATTTAGAAAAATGAGCTCTAAAGAGATATGCTGCAGTCTTCAGTACACAGGACAAAGGCAAACGACACATGTTCTTTAGGATTTAAAAAAAAATCAACTGTGAAAAAGCTAATTCTCTGGCATCAAATTTCCATTTATTTGTTGCTCAGAATTTTCACCTGAATTATTACAAGGTCTTTGCACCATTTATTTTCCTATACACCTCTAATTCCACGGATGGGAAAACTTTGCCTGTGTTCCTGACTCCCATGCTCTTTGTTTTCCTATCTGATCCTCAACTATGTGAACTGTCATCACAGAATATGAATTGCTCTGGTCACTCCCCAAAGAGCCTGCCCAAGATTTTTATCAACCTTTGTTTGACCAAAGATTAGTCTTTTGATCTTGGGAAGAAAAATATGTCCAACTCTTTCAGTCAGCTTTTGAAATAACCCAGGATGTTGTCACCATGCTTGTTTATTTGAAAACCACTTTGAGCTTACAATGCAGACCATATCTTTACAACCTCCCCAGGCTAAACACACACATACACACACACACACACACACACACACACACACACACACACACCCCGACTCATAGACACAAGGGCACACACCTCTTTATAGAAGACATATATATATTTGATTTTTGGATAGTTATAACAGAATACCATGGATTGAAACAATAAATATTGATTTCTCACAGTTCTGTGAGCTGCTAAGTCTGAGACCAAGGTGCCAGCAGACTTGACATCTGGTGAGGACCTTCTTCTGAATTCATAAATGGCCAGAATACAAAATCAGGGTTGCCAGCCGCCAAAGTCCCCAGTATAAATCAGAATATAGTATGCCTCCACCCCTTTGCTTACAATAATGACCTACATCGTCCCAGTCCTGGAGGTACCCAGGCTTTGTGAGCTAAGCCCTTTCTAAATGATAGTTAATTTAAACCTTGCAACAATCTCAGACACTGGATTCTACTGTCTCCTTTTCACAGTTGAGAAGGCATGATACAGAGAAACTAAATTAAATATCTGAGATCATCCAGTTAGTAAGTGGTTGGAGTTGGGATCCAAATAATTCAAAATAGCTTGTGGAGATAGTGTTTAAAACTGCCCCAATTTTGTATTTTGTTCTTACATAGCAGTATTTGTTTTAATCAGGTTTTTTTCAGCTATACATGACAATAGAATCTATTTTGACATACTTATAAAAGCATGGACTATATCTTGTTTTAATCCAGCCCCTAGTATCTCTCCTTTCCCTCTCCTACTCCCTGCTCCCTTCTCTCTATTGATCTTTCTACATAGAAGTCTTAAACCAACTAAATCCAACATTTTCAAGGTGTTTTAACAAATATCTGGAAAAATATACAGATTTATCCAGGTTTACAATTCAGTTCAGAGGGAGAATGCACTAAGAGCCTGGAAATTCTAAGGTCTTTGTCTTCAGATATAATCCTTAAAAAACTAAATAGAATTTTGTAAATAGTCAAACCTGACTGATCTACACGTCTTTATTACATTATTTTCCTCACTCAATCTCGATGACTGACATGTGTTTGCTGAGTGCCTGCAGTTTGGGAGATTGGGAGTCAAAGTGGATTGAGTCAGGATCCCTGCCTTCCCAAAGCTTCTAGTCTGTGGAGGAGACTCAGAAGGAAACCAGTGAGTAGGGCATGGGCCTCCATTGCTAGGATAGACTGAGAGAGCTCCTGAGGATAGGTTCTCTGCCTTGTCCAGCAGAGTAAGAACATAGATACCGATCAATGCATGCACTTTGGTGGAGCTAAGGCCCTGAGTATGGGGAAGGACTGAGTCAGCTGAGGATGGTGGGAAAAGAGGCCCGTGAGAGGCTGCTGAAGTCCAGCAAGACATGGTGTAATCCCAGCTACTTGGGAGGCTTGAGGCAGGAGCATTGTAATTGGAGGCCAACCTGGGAGACCCTGAGACCATGTCTCTAAATAAATAAATAAATAAATAAATAAATAAATAAATAAAATTAAATAAAGAAAAGAAAAAGAAAGCCTTCTGGGTTCTTGAAGGTGGTGTTTGAACTGTGTATTGAAAACTGGAAAATTAGCAGGAGTGCGCCAGGCAACAGAAGAAAGGGATGGGAGAAAGAGATGAGCAGATAAATGCACTGTGAGTTGCATCGTGCAGATGAGAAGTCTGTGAAAGGGTTCCAGGTTTGGTTGGGAAGACTGACAGAAATGTGAACAGGATGACACTCTCAGGAAGAATAAGGGAGACTGGAGGCAGGATGGGAAGGCAACGACGAGAGAAAGAGCCCAAGAGGGAGCCAGATCATGGTTCTCAAGCTAAAAAATGTAAACAGGACTCTGAAAGCCGTGGAGGAGTCATTGATAGGTTTCAGGCAGGGAAGTGTCATAATCATTTTAATTTGACTGTGACATGGTAGATCCTCCTTTCCTAACCTCAGTTGGGCAGTTGTTAGAACACACTAGGTCAGGCCTTACGGAGCAGCGGTCACACCACCTCCAGTTCAATTCTAGACTGACTGACCGTGAACCTCCCTCCCAGGTCATACCTACGAGCTGCCTTGGCCTCACTGACAGCACCAGGGGTAGTCCCATGCTCTTTTTCTGCTACAAAGGGTATTCCATTGATCACATGCTATCTCATTAAATGTCTATTAAATCTTATGGGAGAAAAGGCAGCACATGCTCTTTTAGATGAAATTCACCCAGACCCTGAGCAGAGCAGAGTCGTTGGAATGGAAAACTACCAGACCTAAATGGAAACAGACCAGGCAGTATAGACAAATCTAAGCACATTAGACTCAGTGCTCAGGGTTCTGTCTCCAGGCAGGGCGTCAGCCCTAAATCCCAGGTGACGGGTCTTCACATGTTTGAGGAAAGTTAAGTCGTAACTCTCAAATCTGACGAGATGACAGGGTCGGTTTCTGGCATGCGGGAGCTGCGAGCCCTTTCTTGTTGTGTGGGGCGTCTGTCCTACCTCTCCTTGATGCTTTATTGCTATATTGTGGTGATAAAAGCAGTGCATCCTTGCTGTAAAGATTCCAGCACTACAGAAAAAATAGCTTTAATTAAAAAGGACTCTTCGTGACACCTGCCAGAGTCAACCAGGCTTAGCATTTTAGTGAAAACCTTGGCCCTGCTTTTGTTCTCATGTGTACACAATATTGTTGTCTTCTGAAGACATATGATCTCAGTTGTATACTGTTTGTCATTTAGTGCCATGTGAATAGGTATTGACATCATCATTTCTAAAGCCTGTAGGGTGTTCCCTTGTGTGAATAGACTGTTGTTTTATTAATCTCTTCACAGACAGTTAGATTGTTTCTAATAAAAAAAGAGCTATGGAGGAGGAGGGTTGTGATAAACTGCCATGTAACTCAGTCTCCTTATGTTTCCATGGCTATTTACATAGAATAAAATTCAAGAAGCAGGAGTGCTGCAACCAGTGACATGCAAGTTAAATACCTGGGCTACAAACTGCCTGCCAGATAGCTTTCCAAAGTACAGTGTCACCAACAAAAGTGACTATTTTACTCTATCTGTAACAACTTTAGATATTATCTTTGGTTCTAACCTTTGCCTGATAGGTGAAAATCAGCATTACATTATTATTTTCATCTTTTCTTTTTACATTATTTGTCGATGCTGGGATTTGAACCGAGAACCTCACCCACACTAGGTAAGCACTCTTATCACTGAGTTACACCTCCAGCCATGCTATTTTAATTTTTTTGTTGTTTCTTTGATTACTAATAAGCTTGAACACCTTTTCATGTGATTATTAGACATTTATTCCTTTTATGAATTGCATTTCATGTCTTTTGCTCGAATTTCTGTTGGGTGATGCTTTTATATGTTCAGAGTTTTAACACATCAAAACCTTTATTTTACAGTCTAAAACTCATAAGTTTGGTCCAGTCACCTGCTGAGAGTGTCCAGCCTAAAGTCCGCCCAACACCAGTCCTGGATGTGTAAACTTGAACAATCCCCAGCCAAGAAGATGCTATTCCCTTGTGGGGAGCTCTTTTTCACAAGAAATAGTTCATGAACCAAAAGAGATTTTTGCTAGTGGCTCAATTAGTAAAGTGATGTGGTCTGTGACTCACCTCAGCCTTGGTGATTTCTGGTCATTGTTTGTGTGTGTCACTGGAGAACAGAATGAATGATGGACTCACCATCTAAGTGTTTGAGAGAGAGAGAGAAGTGTGGCAAAAGCTCATTCAGAAGGTATGGGACTCATGGGCTTAACAGCCAGCCCAAATCTCAAGAAGAGAAAGAGTCCTAAAACTCACCTCCTTCCCACCCCACGCCTCCAGTGTAAGTTCATGAATCTGATCACAGTAGGGGCTCTTCTGGGCACTCAGGTGATCTGAACCCTAGGAACACTGGAGATGTGAGGAGGACATGCTTTTTTAAAATTTTTTTTTTTATTTTTTGGGGGGTCAGTTCAGATTTGGCTCATGCTGACCTTTCCCCAGTCCTTCCACTTTGCTTCTGATGCTTCTCTCCTCCTTTGTTTTATAGGAGAAGAGTGATGTTGTAGTAATATGGTGTGTGTGTGTGTGTGTGTGTGTGTGTGTGCACACTTGCACACCTGCATATGCTAAAAATAGAGAAGGCCCTCTGAGGATTTTTTAAAAAAAACTTAAAAGTTTTAGGAGTCTATACCAGTTAGAAATCCAGAATTACCAAAATTACAAGCTTGACATTATTCAACTCCAATCATCCTCGAGTTGACCTCAGCTCTTGGCAAAGGCCACAAAGCTAGACAGTGGCAGAGCTAGGAGTCCGACTCAGGGCTCCATACCTTCAGGCTCATTTTAATGCAACCGTGGTGGCTCTTAAATCACGGTGCCTGCTCACTCTTGTTTTATAGGTGAGTGAACCGGGGCCCATGGTGCTAAGCAACTGGCCTGAGGCATCCTGACTCCCCTGGCAGAGCTTGTGGAGGACATGGGCCTGGCTGTGGGGCCACAGTGGTGCTCTTCACCATGACTCACCTTTGAGATGATGATCCAGCTTCACAACAGAACATTATTAAATGTGAACAAACTGGATAGGGGCACTCATTCAAGAACATTTTGTATACAGTGAGAAAAAGCCTATGTTTGTTGCTTAGCTTCCCATATATAGAGAGGCATTTCCTATGAATCTCTATAATAATCCTCTAGGGTGGAGATGATACAGTGTCAAATCAAATCAAAATCAAAGTCAGAACAACCAATCATTGCATGAGATTGGCTGTCTGCATTGAGTTTTGTGTAAATACTAGACTGACATCACCTAGGAAATTTCATTTGAAAATACTCTCAGACCTTCCCTCCTTGGAATTGCTCTTCTTAGCACTCCCAGGAAGTAGGGATCTGAAGGGCCAAATGAGTCTCCCTCTTTCCTATTCTCTTCCTCCGCTTCCTATCTCACCACTCAACTCATTTACCCTTGGAAATTCTAATACTTAAGTTGCAGAGCAGTTAATTGAATGTATTTTGTCACTCAACTGTTTCCTTGGGATCCTATTTTTCTCCAAGTGCTATATCAGTAATTATTCTGAACAGAGTGCCTTCCATCTTTCGTTCCCCAAATTTTCCCATAGGAAATGTTATTACCCCAGTTTTCATATAATGTCATTGTCCCCATGTTAAAGAATCTGAAGGTTGGGCTGGGATTGTGGCTCAGTGGTAGAACGCTTGCCTAGCTGGTGCGGGGCCCTGGGTTCGTTCGATCCTCAGCACCACATAAAAATGAATGAATGGAATAAAGATATTATGTTCAACTACAACTAAAAAAAAAAAAAGAATCTGAAGGTCACTGAAGGTCACTTGCCCAAAGTCACGCTGCTAACATGTTGCACAATTTGAAATCAAATGTTTTTCTGACTCTCTAAATTCTGACTTTGTTTAATGACATTAAATCCCTAGCTCACTGAACTGAAATCTTAATATCCTTACAATTTCCAAAATATTAAATAAACAGATTATCCACCAAACAGAACATTTAGAATAGTTTGACCTTTCAGACCTCATTGCCTATGGTGAGACTTGATCTTTTCTAGGCAAGTGGTCCTTCAAGTGCAGCACTTAAATCAATTGGACACTGAGCCTCTAAGTTGTTATTTGTCTTGTCCTTAGTCTAGCAAAGTACCTCCTAAGAATGTGTCCTAAAACATTTATTCCATTATATCTATTATTCTCTTAAATATAAGATTCCATAACCAAATATTTGGGAAAACTGAGATAGTAAGGTTTAAATATTTGTTTTCCAGCTGCAGTCAATCAAACACTGTTTTGTGAGCTGTCAATAGATCTGGCAGGTAAAAAAAAAGTTTGAGGTAAAAAAATTGGGGCAAATATTAATGCTCTAATTCCCTTTTGGGATTCATGGTAAATATTAGCACATTAAAGGTTCTGACAAGTCCTGTTAAATTGTTTAACTTTGTTTGACTTGGTGCTTCTCAGATTTATTTGATCTTGGAAACTTGTTTAATCTTGACTTGTCCACAAGGCCCTGTTCTGGACAAGCATATGGTTTAAATTCTTATCTCCTATCTTTTTTTTTTTTCCTTTTGTATTTTGAAGGGAGTTGATGGAAGTTCCTATTTTGGAATTAGGCTGGATTGTGCCAACTCCTACTTAGGTGATGGTGAGCAACTCACTCCTCCTGGGTCTTAATCTCCCCCTCTGTAAGATGACAGTGATGTGCCATTTTGTCTCTAACTGCTCTTCTACTTCTAGCATGCCATCACCTAAGCATAAGGAATTGATGGGGCCACCAGGCAAAATATCAGAATAAACTATGTGTATTTATATATCATTAATCTCATTCGGTCACCTTGGGACAAAATAAAAATGTTTCCCAAACTCTAGAACTCTTAAGCATATAAACATTAATTTGCTTCATCTGCTAGTAAATTGTAGGACATATTCTCCATAATCACATGATCATTCAATTTTTCAGAAATTCAAGGTGCTCTTTGATCATCCAGTTTCCAGGATAATGGGAAAGCCTGAAGGGAATGGAAATGGAAATGCAGTGGACTTCAGGCAAGCAACTTTGCCTCTCTAGGACTTATGTTCTTATTTATAAAAAGCAAATAATGACAGAGTGCCCTTTACTCTTGTCAAGACTGTCGATCACAGAACAACTCTTCTTCTGTATGCCTGCCACTTCCTTGAGTCTTAAGACATATTGTTGGCCCCACTCCTAGTCATTCCTAGGGCTAGGTGGACACTATGAAAATATTCCTTTTGAGAGTATTCATACTAGTATTATGTAGGTGAGATTCTGATACCCTAACATGAGAGACAATTTGCTCTGCTTCAATGACACTTTTTATTGTGGTTTGGATATGAGGTGTCCACCAAAAGCTCTGTGTTAATTCAGGAGGTAAAATGGTTAGATTATGAAAGTATAACCTAATTTGTGAATTAATACATTTGATGGATTGAAATTTTGAATGGATTACTGGGTGGTAACTCTAGGGGGTGGGGCCTGACTGAATAAAGTGGATCACTGGGGGAATGCCTTGGAGATTACTTTTATCTCTGGCTTTTCCTGCTCTCTCCCTCTCTGCTTCCTGGCCACCACGAGCTGAGCTGAGTAGCTTTCCTTTGCCATGATGTTCTGCCTCACTTTGGGTCCAGAGCAATGAATTTGACTGAGCATGGATGGACTGAACTTCTTCCTTTTCTAAGTTGTTTTTGTCAGATGTTTTGGTCACAGCAACAAAAAGCTGACAAACAGAAATTAGTTAACAAGAATGGGGTCTTTGCTATGACTAACCTTACCAGGTGGTTCAAAAGCCTTTGGAACTAGTTTGTAGGAAAAGTTTGGAAAAGGTTGGAGAAGCAGGATGGAGAAGTCTAAGAATGTTGTAAGGAAAGATTAATGGGCAATTCACGTGGGAGCTCAGAAGACCAGAATGCTAATAAGAGTCTAGACAGTTAAGACTGTGCTCATGAGGTTTCAGAAGGGAAGGAAGACTCTATTGGAATTTTAACTAGAAGTCATTTGTGTTCCATTCTGGCAAAGAACTCATCTATATTTTGCTCAGGCTCTGAGATTTTCTGTGAGATGGAATTTAAAGGTAATGAACTAATTAATCTGATGGAGGAAATTTCAAGGCAGCACAGCATTCAAGTTTTCAGAACTTCAAGGTGCTCTTTGATCATCCAGTTTCCGGGATAATGGGAAAGCCTGAAGGGATTTGGTGATGTATGGGTATTGGTGGCAGCCTTTAGCTAGGTTTACTGTGAGAATTGGGAGCAAAAAGTAGAAAAGAAAGATTTGAAAAATTTGCAGTTTTCCCAAAAAACCTGTGTAAAGTTGGGGCCAAGGAAGAGGTGATTGTTGAAGAGATTATTGCCACAAAAGAGAAGCTAAGCACTTTGCACAGAGGCAATAGGAACACTGTCTCAAGTGCATCTCAGGAATTAGTAACAGCACACCCATTGCACACTCATGGGTGTAGAAGTGAAAACTTACTTAAGAGACCTTGGGTGCATCCTGCTTGCACAGGAGTGCCTGAAAAAACTGTTTCCCCAGGATTTATTTCACTGTGTTCAGTTACTCAGGCACTCAGAGGCTGCTGCAGCCATGGTCCAAGAGGGACTAGCTAGTTTACAAATAGGAAACAGAGCTTGGTGTTGTGCTAGTTCTGTAGGAATGCAGGATACTGGAGTTAAGGAGTCATGGAGGCTTCCAGTGAGATTTCAAAGGAAGCCCTGGGATGCCAGCTGAAGTGCAGCGGGGTTGGAATACTCATGTAGCCCCAGAGAGGAGGATGCCTGCATCCTCCATCTGTAAGCAGGAAGCTGAGGCTGCACCAAAGACCCTTGGATTAAGAGATGCCAGTAGTAGAATGTCTGCTGAAGAAAGCTGCTGGCCACAGATAGAGCCAGCCTAAGAAAGGTCACATAGGCTGTGACCAGCAAGGCCAAATGGGCAGGGCTGCCCAAGCCCCTTGGAGATCACAGCTCCCCACCATGTGCCCCAGATGCTGTATGTGAAGCAACAGAACCTAATGTTTTCCCAGCTGGGTTTCAGTCTTGTTTTGGTCCCATCCCTTTTTTCTATGCCCCAATTTCTCCTTTTTTGGAATGGAAATGTTTACTACTTGCTATTATATATTGGATGCATATACTTGCTTTTGATGTTTACAGGGGCTCACAGTTAAGAGTTTGCCTTGAGTCTCAGAGGAGACTTTAGACTTGGACTTTGGGGCAATGCAGAAAATGTTAAGACTTGGAAATTTTACTAAATGACATTTTGCATTGTGAGACATGAGCTTTTGGGGGCAAACTATAGAAAGTTCAAAGTTGCTGTGCTAATGCTAGAGGTGAAATGATGATGAGAACCATAACCTAATCAGTGGATTAACCCATTTGATGGATTAATAATTTGAATGGACTGATGGACTAACTCTAGGCAGGTGGGGCATGGCTGAAGAAGGTAAGTCACTGGGGACATGCTTTGGGGATTATATATTTTGTCTGATTCCTCTTGCTCTGTTTTGTAATTCGCATGAGCTGGGTCTCCCTCAGGCCCTTCTGCCATGATGTTCTGCCTCATCTTGTGTCCAGAATGGAGTCAGCCAACCATGGACTAAACCTCTGAATAATAATAAAGATTGGCTTCATCTGGCAACATTGTCTAAAATAGACACCCCCCCCCAACATGTTCTAACTCTTATCTTGTACTTTGAATAAGTTCAAAATAAACGTTTCCTCCTCTAAGTTGTTTTTATCGGGTATTTTGGTCAGACATAAGACCAAAATCATGTTTGTAATGATTCTTCTTATAAAACAAAGCAGGACAGTCAGATAATCTTAGGTTTGAACCCAGCAATATGTATATCGGCTGGGTACTCCTAGGAAAGCTGTTTCTCTTTGATCATCAGATTCTTCACCTATGAAGTGGGAATAACATGACTCATTGCAAAGCTGGTGCATCAATGTTTGTAGAACTCTTTGTATAGTGCCTGGGCATGTAACATGGACTTAGCTAGGGTAATTAAAAACATAATCTATTTATTTAAGACATAAAATACAAGGAGCTTAGAGGAAATTTGTCACCATATCAAGACCATGAGTGGAAATCCTGCACAGCTATCAGAAAAGATACCTGTAATTGGCGTTCCTAGCCAATGTCCATTAATTGGCCTGCAATATTAATGTTGGCCAAAGAGCCTGTTGCTAATGTTGTCATTGTTCATTATTGAACACTGCCACCTAGTGGGTACCTCAGCCACATGCAGGCAAGGAAATCTGAGGTTATACCAGGTCACCTGGTCATACAAGGAAGAGAATATTTTCTTGGCCTTGACCTTACTGGTTTCAGCTTCTTGATTTGGAGGGATGCCTAGAAAGAGATATGGGAATTTCTGCTTATGTAGACCCCCTTCGACTTCATGCATTTGTCAAAGTGTCACAGAATGTAAATAACAGTTTAGGCTACTTTTGTCCATGTGATCGGAGCCAAAGATTGGCTTCATCAGGCAACACTGTCTAAAATAGCCCCCACCCCCAACATGCTCTAACCCTTATATTATCTTGTACATAAGGCATATCATTATCTGAAAATATTTGTTTATTTCTGTTCCACCCCCAATTGGGATGGAAGGAAGCTTTCTGAGTGCAAGGCCAGGCTAGCATGCTCACACCAAATGCAAGGGTTGACAAGAGCAGGCATTCAAAAATACTTATCTCAGCAGTAGAGAAGTTACCTAGCACAAATGAGGTCCTGGGTTCAATCCTCAGTATTGAAAAAACATTGTAACTAGTAGAAAAAAATTAACAATGACAATGCTGATAAAGCTATTATTATTTAAGGTTCTTCCTTATTTGTCAGGTGCAGAGCAACTCTGTACGTAGATCATCTCATTTAATCTTTATAGTCACCTCACCTGATGGGGGGAACATACCTCCATGTAGGGTCAGAAATTTCTAGGGCCCAGAAGTGATCTTCCCAGTTCAACGATCATAGTTCCTCTTTGCTAGAATTATAATGTCATATCACAATGCCATATCTTATTAACCCTCTGTCTTTTGTAATCTATGTTAAAGTGTCACCCATTTTATGGAGTTGAAAACTAAGTCACATGGAAATAAAGCTGTTTGTCCAGAGTCACTCAGTTCAGCCTTTGAACCCAGGTTTTCTCTAGCTCCAACAGTCCTTTCTCTTCATGGCAACGACCACATTGCCTTCTATGAGATCTATGAATAAAAAGGGATTTCTCAGTTCTGTCCTGTTCTGAGAACTCCAATTCTGAGTTTGGGCTCAGCATTGGGGTGACATCTGCTCCTAAGCTAAGGCTCAAGCGGGCCTTTCTTTAGCCAGGTCTTCATTAGCCCCTAGATGCCTTCTGCACCTTCACTTCAAAAATAATGAGTTAAAACTTACTGAGATTTTATTGTGTGCCAGTCCAGAGTTCAAATGATCTTGTTTAATTTTATCAAGAGCCCTGTAAAACAGGTTCTGTTGATATTCCCATTTTGCAAACAAGAAAACTGAGGCCCCAAAGGTTACGTCATTTCCCTGTAGTTAGCCTTTGCTTTTAGGATACACTCCCAAGCTCCAGCAGCCTCGTTAGTGGGCCAACGCTGCTGCATTCCCTCTGCGGCCATTGGAAAATTTCAGGGCACCTCTGCTTGGTACAGCACTTCCCAGAATGTTTGAGCTCGGAAACTGTGCCAAAGTTGGCACCAACAGGGATACCGGGCATCCTGCAGCTAGCCCCCCTCCCCCCCGCATTTGCGGTTCCAGCCTACGGTTACTCTTCAATTAGTTTCCATCTGTAGAAGCAGCAATTCCCTAGGGGTACATGGGCCAAAAAGAGAGACCGACTCAGCCAAGATCCAAAAATATCTTCACTGCAGCAAGAAAGCTAGTGATGGAGAGGAGGAAAAATTTCCCTTCAAGGCCTGGACATTTCTCAAAGACAGCCCACTCAGCTTATGTAAGAAGGATTCACAGCTAAGGAACTCAATCAAGGCCCCACGAATCTAGGACAATCCTGCCAGTTATGTGTTAATTAAAAGTTATGTAGGGGCCACCCATATGCCCTCTGGGAAAGCTGACACTGTGCTTACTGAATTGTCTGTCCTGGATTACCAGGCCTGGGCCAGGGGCCCAGGCAACACCCACAAGGATAATGGAAAGGTCATTCCATTGGAATCAGTTCAGATGACTTTCTCCCTTCCTTGAACCTTTCCTCCAAAGCCATATGCAACAGTAGTGTTCAGGAGAATTCTGGGCCTCCTTATATTCATTAATTCATGCTTTCATATATTTATGTACTTGTATATTTATACATTTTGAATTAATGTCTATTAAGCATCACCTCTCTTTCAGGTCAGCACCAGGCGGTAGGAACATGAAAGTGAGTTAGACACAGTGGTGTGCTGGTAAGTGGTGAATAGCTGGCTCTCTGAGTACAGTGCTGACCTGAATGCTGGTTGGCATTTTCCTTTAATGAGTAAGGCGAAAGTGAAAGTGCAAAGACCTCAGTCAATGACAGTCCTCACTGACATGAGCAACTTCTTCGCTGAATCAGACCATAATGTCAACGATGGAAGGATAGCTCCTTAATTGTATTAGCTCTTTGCAGACACTGCTTTTTAGTTTAATTTGCATTATTAATGTTTTTCCACCAATTTCTTGAGTATAGACAATCAACAAAACAATAAATCAAGCCCTGATTTTGTAGCATTTGATAATTTTCAAATATGTTCATTGTGGCCATTTTTCAAGTTATTGATATTTGGTCATTGAGTATGGCTTTAAGATACAGTCAGGCCCAGTGGCGCACGCCTATAATCCCAGTGGCTTGGGACGCTGAGGCAGCAAGATAACGAATTCAAAGCCAGCCTCAATATTGGCGAGGTGCTAAGGAACTCATTGAGACCCTGTCTCTAAATAAAAGACAAAATAGGACTGAGGATGTGGCTCAGTGGTAGAGTGCCCCTGAGTTCAATCCCTGGTACAAAAAAAAAAAAAAAAAAAAAAAAAAAGAAAAAGAAAAGGAAAGATGCATAATATAGATAAATGTAATCTCTGGAGCATATATTATAGCAAAATGTAGGAATTAGGAAGGATTGAGTTTTGAGCAGTTGTTTTTTGTTTTAAACATACCATATTTAATTGTAAGCTTATAAAATTTGATTTTTGATAATGGCTATGTTTAATAGTCAGTTTAATAATCCTGGGCATTCAGTGACTAGCTTTAATAAGCTGGATTTGTCAACTCTAGCATGTTCCCTGTTTAGACATAGTCTACTGAGTTAAGAAATTTACAATTGAGTTGGGGGAAAACTCTCAAATTGTGAAAGATTTTATAGAAAGAAAATCAAGGTGCTGGGGAGCATTTAGAGGCAGATCCAGCCCAGAGTTAGGTTTGGGGAAAACTTTCTGAACAAAGACTTCTAATCTAAGCCCTGAAGGAAAGCAGGGATTAACTATGTGGAGGGCAAAAAGGGATTCCAGGTAAGAGGTCACCTTAGCAAAAGTATGGAGTAAAACCAGACAATAGAAACTTCCAGAAATACAAAGTCCTCATTATGCCTGGAAGAAAGTGTTCAAGGCAAGGTAGAGTAACATGGAATAAGATCAGGCCAGAGGGGAGTACAGAGTCATCACATATAATCTATTTCAAGAGAGATTGTTCTAGGGTTGGTGAGTACTCACTGGTGGCTTATATACATGAGGCACCATGACTAGACTTCTTACTAGATAGATCATTCTACTGAAGAATCAGAAAGATATAGAGAGGGCAAGCCTGGAGGCTGCTGCAGCAATCTAGAGAGAGATAAAGGCTGCCCACATGGAGTAATGGCAAAGGGGATAGAGGAAACAGAGGAAATCAAGAGACATTTAGGAGCTGGGTGGGGTGGTACATGCCTGTATACCCAGTGGCTCAGGAGGCTGAGGCAGAAGGATCATAAGTTCAAAGCCAGCCTCAGCAACTTAGTGAAGCCCTGTTTCGAAATAAAAATAAAACAAGCTGGGGAGTAGAGTTACTTTGGATTGGATAGAGGGGAATGAAGGGAGGGGAGAGGGTGTGGGTTGGGTAGGAGAGTAGAATGAATCTGACATTATTACCCTATGTAATACCCTATTATTATTACAACTAAAAGAATGAGAAATTATACTCCATTTATGTGTGATGTGTCAAAATGCATTCTATTGTCATGTATAACTAATTAGAACAAATTTTTTAAAAAAGTAAAAAAAAAAAAAAAGGGTGGGGCTGGGGATGTGGCTCAGTGCTTAAGCACCCCTGGATTCAATGCCTGGTACTGCCAAAAAAAAAATAAAAGTCATTTAGGAGGTTGTATCTGTTGTATAAGGTGCTTGTGTTTGTGTGTGTGTGTGTGTGTGTGTGTGTGTGTGTGTGTGTGTTATGGGGTGGGGGGGAGTATTGAGGGAAATGAAGTCAATAATGATACTCGGGTTTCTTTCTCTTCTTTTCTTTCTTTCTTTCTTTTTTAAGCAGGGGTTGAACCCAGGGGAGCAGCCACATCTCCAGCCCTTTTTATGCTTTATTTTGAGACAGGGTCTCATTGAGTTGTTTAGGGCCTTGCTAAGTTGCTGAGGCTGGCTTTGAACTCATGATTCTCCTGTCTCAGCCTCCGGTGTTGCTGGGATTATAGGTGTGTACAGCTGCACCCAACTGACACTCAGGTTTCTGACAAAAACAACCAAATAGAGGGATGCAAGTAGGAGATGGTGTAGGCCCTGGTGGTAACTGGCTTGAGGGATGATGAGTTCATTTTCAAACAAGTTGAAGGTATCTAAGTGAACATCCAAGTGGAGATAACCAGAAATCAACTGAACCTATAGGTCCGAAGCTCAGGACTGAAATCTAGGCTGGAAAATGAATTGAAGAGGTATCAGCATGCAGAAGATAACCCTACCATGTGTGTAAATGACATATTATATATGAACTTATACATTAGACTTGGTGAAATATGGCAAATGATATATCTGTATCATCCCGGGACGTGTCAGAATCACTCACATTTAGGGGTCATTTAATCTACCATCACTATCCACTCATTTCACACCCAATCTTTCAATCATTACTGCTACCCTGTAATGCAGGTATGATGATTACCTCCACTTTGTGGATGAGGAAACTGAGGCATGCAGAGGGAACTGGCTTCCCCAAGGCTGCACAGGGAGTGTTAGTGCCCAGATTGGAAGCCAGCCAATCTGACGCTGGAGGCCCCCACTCTGAACTGTAATGCTGGGCTGCTTCTGTGTCAAAATATGCAGACCAACAAGAGAGGACCGAAGGATAGAACCCTGAGAAGAAGGCCATGTAAGACACAGGAAGAGAAATTGACAAAGGAAAGGGGTGGTGGGAGTGGGAACTTGAGGTTCTTACTTGGAAGGTCAACTTCTTAAAATTTTCCGCCCCATGAATTAAGTTGCCTATAAAAACTGTAGTGAAACTGCATTTATTAAATGTTCTTTTCTGATCATAAATGTAATGCTTTGTCCTTGTAGAAAATTTAGAAGTATAGAAGATGCTAGGAAGGAAAATAAAATCACCATTATTCAGCTCCCTGGAAGTAATCATAGTAATGGTTGGGCATATATCACTTCCTGGATGCCGGCCAAGACAGCATACTGGAGATTATATATATATATATATATATATATATATATATATATATATATATGTATTTAAAGTTTTGTTTTGAAACTACTTTTTATTTTTTCTAAAGTTGTCCATCTTAAAATCAGGATTTATCTTATGAAAAGTGAAAAGTGGTGCTTTATCTGTAAATGGCAAATTTTTATTCCTTGTTGTACAAAGAATGTGGCATCTTCTAACTTATATATTAGACTTGGTGAAATATGGAAGGCAATACATCTTCTATAATTCAAAATGTACTAAAAAGTATACAAAGAAAGATCTCTTCCACTTCTGACGATGCCACTTCTCCTCCCTGGAGGCACACAATATTTTCTAGTTGCTTTTCTACCCTTGCATATACATCCTAATGTACATATGAGAAAATAACATGTGTCCGCCTCTCTTTAAATACATGGTAATGTATCATCTACACCATGGCATCTTGAACTTGTTTTTAACTAACACTATATGTTGGAATTTTTTTTTTCCCTACAGTTGCAAATTTTCCTTTGAAAGAACAGACCATAATTCATGAAAAAGTCCTGTATCGTTGTGCAAAGTTATTCCTAATCTTTTGCTCAAACAAATGCCATGATGAGTTACCTTGTTTATTTTACACACATACCAGTCAATCTATTAAGTCTCTAGAAATAAAACTGCTGAACTCAGTTGCTATTTTGACAGATATTATCAAATTGACCTCCATAAATGTTGTTCCAATTTATACTTTTTTCAAGAATGTATGAAATTTATTCTCCTACACCATTTCAAGGAAGGATGTTATCAAAATATTATCCTTGCTACATTCATAGGTGAAAATTGTATCTTTAATAAATTTTTTTATTTCAGAATAATTTTTAGATTTTATGGAAAAGTTGCAAAGAGAGCCTAGAGTGCATTTATACCCCATGCCAAGTTTCACCTTGTGGTAACATCTTATATTGCCATGGTATGTGCATCAAAACTAAGAAATCAATGCTCACATATTACTGTTAAATGAACCCCAGATTTTATTTGGATTTAAGCATTTTTTTCTACTCACATCCCCGTCGTGTTCCTGGATCCTGGCCAGGAGAACATATTGCATTTAGTCATCATTTAGTCTCTTTTGGTCTCTGACAGTTTCTCAGTCCTCTCATGTTCTTCATGACCTTGACAGTTTTGAGGAGTGCTGATTAGTATTTTGTTAAATGTCTCTTAATTTTGACTTGTCTGGTGTTTGTCCTCATGATTAGACTGGGGTTGTGGGTTTTTTTGAGGGGTGTCAGAGGGTACATGACATCTACACTGAGGAGTGTTGGCTAGGTGTCTCCATTGTTCCTCCAATCTCTGAGTCACTAAGTCAAGCCCAATCCCACCAGAGAAATCATAATATAATCATGATTAGCATTTATCTTACAAGTAGGGTGAGTTAAATTTATAAGTTTAAGACTCATCTCTATTTCCTAAACTTTTGATACTTTGTCCATTTTCCTGTTGGATTTTTAGTCTTCATGGGAAATAAGCTTTTCCTGCATAATGAAAAATTTTAAAGTCTTCCCCAGTTCGCCATTTGTTGTTTATTTTTGTTGTGTTTTTTTGCCGTATAAAATTTGGGGGTGGGGTAGTATCAGGGGTATAACCCAGGGGCACTCTTAACACTGAGCTACATCTATTTTTTTTTACTTTGAGACAGGGTCTTGCTAAAGTTGATTAGAGCCTTGCTAAGTTGCTGAGGCTGGCTTTGAACTTGTGATCTTCCTGCCTCGGCCTTCTGAGTAGCTGGGACTACAGGTGTGCACCATTATATTGGGCTAAAAGTTTTTATGTAAAAAAACTTATCAGTTTTTTCCTTTATGACTTACGGGTTTCTGTCACAGTTCAAAATGTAATACTTATTCTATGCTGATTTTTAAAATGTTGTTTTTTCCTTTTTGATGATATGTCTTTGATCAACCTTGAGTTTATTCTTGTGTAAAAATAAGTAGGATTTAATTTCATTTATTTTTCATAGGGCTACTCAGTTGTTCTAATAGCAATTTGCTGAAGCCTGTTTTACACTATTTTATTTGAAATGCAGTAGATAATTTTGCAGGAGAAAAGCACAAGACACCAGCCCCCAGGAGACCCATGTGTTAAAAAGCTTTTCCACAGGGTGGTGCTACTGGGAAGTGGTGGAACCTCTAGGAGGTGAGGCCAGAGCAAGGTCCTTAGGTCACTGTGGGGAGTGACCTTGAAGGGGATTGTGGGTCCTTAGTCCCTTTTTTCTTTTGCTCCCTACTTGTTATGAAAGTGTTTTTTCTTTGCCACACACTGCTGCAGGGGTGATGTGCTACCTCCCCCTTGGCTCCAAACAATGGGGCAATCAACTGTGGGCTGGAACTTCCAAAAATGTGAGCCAAAATAAGCTTTCTCTTTTATAAATTAATTATCTCAGGCATTTCATTATTGTCACACAAAGCAGACTAACTCAGCTGACCTCTCCATTTCAATTCTCATGTTCTTTTCCTAGAAGCAGACAAAGCAAAACAGACAAATCCTTCACATTTGACATTATTGTTCATAGAGCCTGACTTTAATATTTCTGGGCACAATTTTCATTCTGAAACACCTCTGTCTTATCCTGGCCTTATATCAACAACAGCTGAAGGGCAGCATGGCCCCAGTCTGTAGCTTGGCTGCAGGTAAGGGCAGAGGTCATCAGAGTCATATAGGGTTGCTAGTGTTGTTTTAAATCTATCATCAGAGCTGCAGGCTCAGAATAATAGTGAGATGGGTTCTGTTGCTAGAAATTCCTCACATGTAAGTCAACCCTGATTTGGAAATAACCACTTGAGTATATCAGGGGAGATGGTGTTTGATTCTAAAATTCTCCAAGGCAGTACCTGGGTACACTGATAACATAATTAGGGGGCATGATCTACTTACATGTTTAGAACATTGTTAATAAGGTTCGACACCAAAAACTGAATGAGAAATGCAAATGCCATGTGCTTGGAGAGGACATTTCTGCCAGGTACAGTCTCTGCATTGGAGAAGAGGACAGTAGAGTTGGATAGTAGGCACTCACCTGAGCAGACAAATTTGCAAGACTACAGGGCAAGAGATCCTTCCTAGAGTTCCATCCAAGGCCCATCCTTCATTAAAATCTGCAGAAATAGTCTAGAGGCCTAAAAGTGAACTATGATCTGAAGTTTCTGAGTGACATCATTTTTTCCCCCCAAACAGCAAAGAACCCAGCAGATAAAGTTAGACATGGAAAACTCTTGTAAAAATATCTGGAATTTATGCAGAAGGTATCATATGAAATTAAAGGTGAATAAAAAGCAATAATAATAATGCTAAGTGAAGTTAGCCAATCCCAAAAAACCAAATCCCAATGTTTTCTCTGATACAAGGAGGCTGATTCATAGTGGGGTAGGGAGGGGGAGCATCAGAGGAATAGACAAACTCTAGATTGGGCAGAGGGGTGGGAGAGGAAGGGAGAGGAAGGGAGAAGGTGGGGGTTAGAAATGATGGTTGAATGTAATAAAGATTATTATCCAAAGGACATGTATGAAGACACGAATTGGTGTGAATATACTGTGTATACAACCAGAGATATGAAAAATGTGCTCTATATGTGTGATGTAAATTGTAATGCATTCTGCTGTCATATATAAATAAAAATAATTAAAAAAGCATTTTACAGATATTTAAAAAAATAAAAGTAATATTTAATTCTTAAAAAATATAAAAAGTCAAAGTAGAAAATGAAGGGCTCTATTTTACATTTGATTTCGTTCACACCACTATTAATGCATGCTAATTTAGTCCTTTTGTATATGCTTTATCCAGCTTTAAGCCCTTGACCATATATTAACTTATGGAATATTCAAAACTAGCCTCAAAGGAGGGTCCATTATTTTCCCAATTTCACACATTATTGATTGAAGTCCAGAGAGAGTGAGCAACCAATGGAAGGTTCCACAGCTAAGTGGCTAAGGTGGGTTTGATCTGGCATCAGCCCTGAGCATGTGGTGTATTGCTGGACTCCCTAGACAGGCTTCATGCAGTGTGAGCAAATGTCACAGTAATTAATTTCTTCCCTAAAGAGTGGAGAGCAAGTCACACTGACTATTGTGTTTTCAAGTTTAGCAAAATCCTAGGTATGCACTAGATGGGTAATAAATTAATAAATGTTGACTATTTAAATAGAGATATGACCAAAGTCTCAAAAAATGATTATTGAATTTTTTATAATATGGGTCTGGTTTTCTTTTTGAAAAAAGTCATAAGAATCCTATGGTAGACATTCTTTAAGAGGATCCCAAAGATCTTCCCCTCTCGGTACCCATGTCCTCATGTATTTCTCTGCCTTGAAGGTAAGATGGATTTATTGACTTGCTTTTAACAGACAGGACACAGCAGGTGTGCTGGGATTATTAGTCAGAAAAAGACTGTGGCCTCCCTCCTCGGCACCCTCTTTTCCCTTCTTTGGATTTCTCATCTGGGGGTAAGCCAAGTACCAAGAACTGAGGCAGCTCTGCAGAGAAGCCCATGTGCTTGGCTTGGAAGCAAATCTTCTGAGGCCAGCCAACAAGCTTGTGAATAAATTTGGAAGTGGATCTTCCAGGCCCAGCTGAGCCTTGAAATTATGCGACTCTGGATGATGGTTTGACTGCAAACCTCATGAGTGACCTTGAGCCAGAGGCTCCCAACCAAGCCATGCCCTGTTCAGACCCACAGAAACTGAGATCACAAAAGACTTCTGTTTTATGCCTTAAGTTTTGGGGGAAATTTATTATGTAGCAATGGATAAATAATGCAGATATCCAAGGTACAAAGTACTCTATATGGAAATAAGATTTCCATTTTTAAATTTTATAATTTTATTTGTTTCTTGTGTGGAGATGAGGATCAAACCCAGTGCCTCACATGTGCCAGGCAAGTGCTTTATCACTGAGCCACAACCCAGCCCAAGATTTTTCATTTTTTAAAAAGAAAAAGCCTATGATTTATTTTTGCATTTAGATTTTTTATTCCTGTGTAATTAAAAAGTATGTTTACATGAAAAAACAATCTAATTTCATTTTATTTAAAAGTTTTTAGAATTTAAAAAATTGTGATAGAAGTATAAAAATTTTCATCTTAACCATCTTTAAGTATACAGTTCTGTAGTGTAAAATCTATGTTGTTATTCAATCAATTTCTAAGACTTTTTCATCTTGTAAAAGTGAAATTCTATAGTATGCAATAAACAACTCTCCATTTCACCCTCTACTAGTTACTGGCAACTAGCATCCCACTTTCTATTTGTATGAGTTTGACTACTCTTGACATTTCTGTCAAGACTAGCTCATTTCACTTAGCACAATATCTTCAAGTAAGTCCACCCTACACTCAAGGGAGGAGAATACAGAAGGATTTGAATATTAGGAGGTGGGAATCTTTGGGGTTTTCATGAGGGCTGTCTACCAGAAGATCCTTGTAAGCCTAAGACAGGATAACCAGAATCCCATATTTGTGTTGTAGCATGTTTCAGAATTTCCTTCCTTTCTAAGGCTCATTAATATTCCACTGTGTATATGTATCACATTTTCCTTATGCATTCACAAGTCAATGGACAATTGAGTTGCTTCCACCTGTTGGTTATTGTAAATAGTGCTGCTTGTAAACATAGGTATACAAACATTTCTTCAAAATCCTGCTTTAAATTCTTTTGGACATATATACAGATGTGGAAT
Source organism: Urocitellus parryii (assembly GCF_045843805.1). Classification (NCBI taxonomy): domain Eukaryota; kingdom Metazoa; phylum Chordata; class Mammalia; order Rodentia; family Sciuridae; genus Urocitellus; species Urocitellus parryii. The sequence goes on from NC_135531.1 coordinate 100,937,837, forward strand.
TTGTAGACCATATAAATTTCTTTTTAACTTTTTGAGGAACCTCTGTAATGTTTTCCATGGTGGCTGCTCCATTTGACATTCCCACAACAGTACAGTGAGCTTCAACTTCTCCACAACACAACAGCATTAATTATGTCCTGTTTTCTGTATCTATCCATCTTTCTCTCTCTCTACATTTCAGTGACAGTCAACCTAATGGGTATGAGATGATGATGTAATTTTAATTTTCAGTTCCCTAATGATGTTAAACATATTTTCACATGATAATTGACTATTTATGCATCTTCTTTGGAGCACTGTCTATTCAAGTCCTTTGTCTGTTTTTAATTGGGTTATTTGTTTTTTTATTGATTAATTGCAGATATTATTCATATATTCAGAATATTAATCCCTTGTGAGATATATTTTCTTCCATTCTAAAGGTGACCTTTCACAGTTAATTATGTCCTTTGAGGCTGGCATTTTAAATTTTGAAGTAGTCCAATTTGTCTGCTTTTAGTTTTGTTTCCTGTGCTTTTGGTAACATATCCAAAAAATCATTGCCAAATCCATGTCATGAAGCTTTTCTTCCTTAGAGTTTTATAGTTACAGGTTTTACATTTCGTTCAGTTTTTTCCCTAGCTGATAAGTCAGTTGCCACAACTCTTTGCTGAATAAAGAATTCCCTTCCTTTGATTTTGAACATTCTTTTGTTCAGAAACCAAATTCTAATGTCTATGAATATGCTTCCGAATCCTGTTCTGATCCACTGAGCTATTCATCTGTTTATCTACCACTGCCACATGGAGGTACTTAATGTAGGTTAATCTTACCTTCTGATTAAGCAGGCATATTTCCCTTCCTTTATTATTACTTTCTAAAGTTTTCTTGTGGCTTCTGCATATTTGCTATTTCTAAAAAGTTTATTATGGTTGTTAGGCTATTCCTCAGCTATTCCATCATCACCACCTTCCCTCTCCATCCCCCTAAAAACACTGCATAGAGATTAAGAGAGAAGGGGAATAAGTAAGACTGACATTTGATACTGTTTGATATTTCTTCTACATATGTTCCTCCATTGGTATATCATGTCTCAGGGAACAATAACCTCATGTCTCTATTTGCTCAAGAAAAAACAAAACAAGCAAACAAACCAACATGGAGCTATGCTTGATGCCTTTGCAGAAGCTGGCAGTAGTAGGCACTCTAATGTGTTCAGGTCACTAAGCAAACATTCCCCTCCTTCATTCAAGTCAAGTTTCCTTCTTACTGAAATTTATGATTCAAACCTTCTTTGGGGAGTACTGAATTTTCTTGTCTTTTATAATCAGGAGATTCAATCTTGTCAACCCTTGAATAAGAATTTAGGAAGATTAAGTCCTCCATGATCCCACCCCACAGCAGTTGAATCAGTTATTTCATGAATTGTTTTGTGGTCCCCAGTGTGGTTACTGAGAATTCAGCAGTCAGTATAATGTTGTGTGGAAGGCAAACATTCTCTTCTCTTGGGAAAGTTTTGTTTGATTAAGACTTTTTTGAGATAATTGTAGGTTCATAAGCAGTTGTAAGAAATAATACAGAGTGAAACTCCTAGTACCTGTTGCCTAATTTATCTCAATGGTAACACACTGCAAAACTACAGTATAGTATCTCAACCACACTATTGACATGGACACAGTCCAGACACAGAACATTTCCATTCCTACACTTGATCCCTCAGCCTGCACCTTTATAGCCTCACCTACTCAGTAGAACATACACCTTCTCCTTAACCCTTGACAACTTCTGTTGACCAATCATGTAATTTGTGATTTCAAGAATGCTGTGTATATAAATGGAATTGAGAGACTGAATATACAAATTGCAATGACGAATATACTAACTGATGATGATAGAACTGATAGTTTCTCCTTTTACTCAAAAGATAGGATTAACCAGGGGAAACCACACCTACTCCTGAACCAACCCATAAGAAGCTCTGCTCCTAGTTGTTTCTTTTCTTTTCTTTCTTTCTTTCTTTCTTTTCTTTTTTTCTTTTTTTTTTTTTTGTGTGTGGTTGTATATGGACAGCATGCCTTTATTTTATTTATTTTTATGTGGTGCTAAGGATCAAACTCAGTGCCTCACACATGATAGGCAAGTGCTCTGCCACTGAGCTACAGCCCCAGGCCCCCTAGTTGGTTCTTACCTCTGTTATTATTTTTTCTGCTGCAAGCTTTGAGCTTATTCTGCTCTTCTTCTAGATGATTGATTTGAGATTTTTTTCTTTTTCCTAATGTGTGGATCTATCACTGTACATTTTTATGTCATCTTCAGTCATGTTCCACAAATTTTAATATGCTATATTTTCTCTCTTTTTTTCTTTGCAGTACTGGGGATGGACCCAGAGCTTCACACAACTAGGTGAGTGCTCTACCATGGAGCTACATCCCCAGCAGTGTATTTCATTTTTATTCAGCTCAATATAGTTATTTCCCTTGAGAATTCATCTTTGACTTATGAATTGTTTAAGTGTGTTGTTTAGCTTCCAAGTGTCTGGAAATTTTCCTGTTATCTTTCTTATTGATTTCTAGTTGGATTCCATTGTAGTCAGAGAATACATGCCATGTGATTTTAATGCTTTAAAGTTTGATGAGGCTTGATTTATGGCACTGGATATTGTCTAGGTCCCTCGGGCACTTAAAAAGAACGTGCCCTGCTGTTGTTGAATGCGGGGCTCTATAAATGTACGTAGAGAAAATATTTAAGACAGTTATAGTTATAATTATTTGGTTGGTTGATAGTGGTGTTGCTTTCTTCCACATCTTTGTTGATTTCTGCCTATCTCACCAATTGTTAAAAAGGGATTATTTCAGTTTACAACTACGGTTATGGCTTTGTCTCCATTTCCTTCCAAATATATCAGCTTTACCCAATATATTTCACAGTTGTGTTGCAATGGCAAGCATGCATTTACGATTCTTGTGTCCTTACAGTAAATTGATCCTTTTGCAATTTCCCTCTCTGTTTCTTGTAATTTTCTTTGTTCTGTTGTTAATATAGCAACTCCTGCTTTCTTTGGATTGTTTGAAGGGTGTATCTTTTTCCATCTTACTTTTAATCTGCCCATATCCTTATGTTTGAAGTGAGTTTCTTATAGAAAGCATACAGTTAGGTTATTTTTAAAACATTAACTCTGAGTCAGGCATAGTGGCACATGCCTATATTCCCAGCTCCTTGGGAGGCTGATGCAGAAGGATGGCAAATTCAAGGCCAGCCTCAGCAACTTATCAAGACCTTGTCTTAAAATAAAAAATACTAAGGACCATGGATGTGGTTTAGTGATATATAGCTCCTGGGTTCAGTTCCTGCTATGGTAAGAAAAATTTAACTGCCCATTTCTATATTTTAATTGGTGTAATAAAAATATTTACATTTTATTAAATTTTAATATGCTGTCTTAAATTTGTCATTTTATTTTATTTTTGTTTGTTCTGGACATTTTGTTTGTTTCCTTATTTTTTACCCTAAATTCCTGTGGGTTTACATAAACATTTTATAAAATTTTGCTTTTATTTATCTATAGGTTTTTTAGTGAATCTTTGTAGGTTTTTTTTTTTTTAAATTGTGTTTTCTATATATTACTCTTTATAAACATGATATCACAGTCTACTGGTGTTACCATTTTACTAGCTCTAGTGAACTGTGGAAATACTCCTTTACATTTCTTAATCCTTCTCCATTTAAAATTATGATTGTATTAAACATTTTATCTACATAATTTGAACCCCATTAGACAATGTTATAAATTTGCTTCAATCATTAAATATAATTTAGAAAAGTCAAGAAGAGAAGGAAAATGTGTATATGTTTGCATATCTTCTTTCCTAATAGTCTAAATTTCCTTATCTATCATTTCCCTTTTGTTCAGAGAACTTCCTTTAGATTTGGTCTACTGGTAACAAATTCAAAATTTTAATTTGTCTTCATCTAAGAATCTCTAAATTTTCCCTTTATTCTTTTTAAAAAGGTGTGTGTGTGTGTGTGTGTGTGTGTGTGTGTGTGTGTGTTTAAACTGGGGATTGAACCCAGGGGCATTCTACTATTGAGCTACATCCCAAGCCATTTTTAGTTTTTTAATTTTGAGACAGAGTCTTGCTAAATCATCCAGGCTGACCTTGAACTTGCCATCCCCCTGCTTGAGCTTCCCCTGTTGCTGGGGTTATAGGTGTGTGCCACCATGCCCATCTCTTTTGAAAAAGTTTTTTTATTGTAAATTTACAGTTTATTATTGTATATATTTATGGGGTACAAAGTAATACTATGATATGTGAATACACCATGGAAAAATTAAATGAAGCTACTTAACATATCCATTGCATCAAATGCTTAACATTTTTTTGTAGTGAGAACATTTTAAATTTAATCTGTTAGCAACCTTGAAATGTATAATACACTATTATTAACACTATTCACCACCTAGTACAGTAGATCTCAACAAACAAATAAACAAACAAAACCACTTTATTTCTCCTGCCTCTCTAACATTTTAGACCCTTTAATCCACCTCTCTTCATTTCCTCCCAACCTCTACTAACCATCATTCTAGTCTCTGTTTCTAAGGGTTTGACTAATTTAGATTCCACATATAGGTTAAAAAATGCAGTATTTGTCTTTCTGTACCTGGCTTACTTCATTTAACATAAACTTATTCACTTCCATCGATGTTGTTGCAAATGACGGTACTGTCCTCTTTTTGAAGACTGAATAGTACTTCTCTTTTCCATATGCACCATATCTTATTTATCCATTCCTCTGATGATGGACACTAGTTGACCATTGTGAATAATGCTGCAGTGAACACAGGGTGCAGACATCTTTTTGGCAAACTGATTTCAAATATTTTGGGTGAATACTTAAAATGATTGCTGAATCATATGGTAATTCTACTTTTATCTTTTTGAGGAATATCCATTCCATTTTCCATAATGCAGTCCTAATTTACATTCCCACCAATAGTGTACAGGGGTCCCCTTTTTCCACATCCTCACCAACACTTCTTTTGTCTTTTTGATCATAGCTGTCCTAACAGATGTGAGGTGATACATTGTGGTGATGTTAATTTGTACTTCTCTAATAATTAGCTATGATGAACATTTTTTATATTCTTTTTACCATTTGTATGTCTTCTTTTGAGAAATTTCTATTCAGGTCCCTTGCTTGCTTTTATCTCCCCCCGCCTTGCCTGCTTTTAAATTGGATAATTTGTTTTCTTGTTTTTGGGTGATTGAGTTTCTTAAATATTTAGGATATTAACCCCTTTCTATATGTACAACCTGCAAATATCTTCTCCACATCTATAAATTGTCTCTTCCTCTATTAATTGATGTTCAGGAAAGCTTTAGTTTGATGTTGTTTTAGTCATCTTCTGCATTACTGTGGCCAAAGTAGTCGACAAAAACAAGTTAGAGGAGCTCACAGCTTTGGGGCTCACAGCTTCAGAGGTCTCAGTCCATAGACTACCAACTCCATTGTTCTGCACCTGAGTTGAGACAGCACATTATGGGGAATGGGCCTAGGGAAGGAAACATGCTCAGCTCATGGCAGGGTAAGGAAGCAGAGAGCAAGAGAGAGGGGAAGAGGCCACAGGGAAAGTGCACCCTTTCAGAGCACGCCCTCAGTGAACCACCTCCTCCAGCCACACCCCTTGTGCCTACAGTTACCAGTCAGTCCATTCAAACTAGGTTGGACTGATAAGGTTGCAGCTCTCATGATCCAAATAATTCTATCTCTTCCTATTCCTGTATGGACAGGATATTTGGGGGTCACATCATATCCACCATAACAGATGTGATCAATCCCACTTGCTTACTTTTGCTTTTGTTACCTTGCTTTTGGGATCAAATGAAAAAAAAAAATCACTGTCTATACCAATGTTACATCGTTTCCCCCCTATGTTTTCTTCTAGTAGTTTTACAGTTTCAGGTCTTCCTTTTAAAGTTTTTAATCCATTTGAGTGAACATAATAACCCCATATATTGTGAGCCAACACTTAATATTGTACTTAATGGTGAAAAACTGAAAGTCTTTTTTGTAAGATCTGGAACAGGACAAGAATGTCAACTTCCACCACATCTATTCAACATAGTATTGGTTGTTCTTGCCAAATAAGAGAAAGAAATAAAGGGCATACAAATTAGAAAGGAAGAAGTGAAATTGTCACTGTTTGCTGACAACATGATCATATGCATGGAAAACCCTAAGAGCTCCAGCAACAAAAACTATTAGATTTAATAAATACAGAAGTAAAATTTTCAGACAACAAATATAAATTCACAAACATAAGTAGCATATGGACGGACAATGAACTAGAAGAAAAAGAAATCAAGACAGCAATCCCATTAGCAACAGTTCCAAGAAAACCTTGCAACAAAGAGGTCAAAGATGTGCATGCTGAAAACTATAAAATTTTGACAAAAGAAACAGAAGATGACATGAATAAATTCAAAGATGTTCATGTCCAAAAATCAAAGTTTCTTTAATAAAAGGTTTTTGGGAAAACTCAATATCTCACTTATTCTTAAAGGCCATTTCCAACAGGATGTCAGAATGTGGATTGGAAATTCTTTGTCAGCACTAGTGTTGAGTAACTTTTAATGGCATCCATAATTTGTGTGTGTGTGTGTGTGTGTGTGTGTGTGTGTGTGAATGAATGAAAGAGAGAGAGAGAGAGAGAGAGAGAGAGAGAGAGAGAGAGAGAGAGAGAGAGAATGGGAATTGATCCCAAGGCTTGTGCATGCTAGGTAAGTGATATACCACTGAACTGCACGCTCAGCCTATTCATCTGTAATTTCTGATAAAAACTCCATCATCATTCAAGTTGTATACTCTGTTGGTCAGATTTTGCTTCTCTTGCATGTTTTTTAAAGATTTTTGATGTGCCATTAGTTTTCAAAACTTTGACTATGTTATATCTTGGTGTGAATTTCTTTGATTTTATCCTGTTTGGTATTAATTCTTCTTCTTGAATATGTAGTTTTATATCTGTTTCCAGTTCAGGGTCTATAGTCATTATTTCTTTGAATACTTTCAGTCTTGTTCTCTATTTCCAGGACTCCAATAAGATAGATGCTAGATCTTGTTGTTATAGTCTCAGAGATTCATAAGGTTCTTTTTATTTATTTATCTGTTTTTAAGGCTATTTTTCTTTATTATGTAGAATGTGTAATTTCCTTTATTCCATCTTTTAGCTAAGTGATACTTTTCTCTGCCTCTTCCAATCCACTTGTTTTTCTTTGTGGTGTTAGGAATTGAACCCAGGGCCTCTTGCATGTTAGGCAGAGCTCTCTATCGTTCATCTATATCCTTAGCTCCCCCATTCCATTTTTGAGCCCACCCACTGAATTGTGTTTTTTTTTAAATTTGTTTGTTTTTGGTTTTTGCATTCTTAGTTTCTCAAGTTTCCATTTAGTTTCTCTTTGGGTGTTCTGTTTGCTCAGAATGTCTATGTTTTTGTTTGTTTTAAGCATGTTTATAATTTGCTTGTTGGAGCATTGTTATGATGGCTGGCTTAAGATCTTTGTCAGAAAATTCTAACGTCTTTGTCTTTTCAGTGTCAATATTTCCTATTTCATTCAGTCTGAGATTTTTCTCATTCTTTATATGATGAATGCTTTTCGACTGAAACCTGGACATTGTTGTGATATGTTATGAGCCTCTGAATCTTATGCAAACTTAATGTTTTAGTTGGCTTTGTTCTTTTGCCCTGCTCTGGATGGGAAAGCAGGTGGGGGGGGGTGAACACCACCTGTAATGGCTATGTGAACCTAAAAGTCCAGCTTCCTCCCTGACTTCCATTGACATCCTAGGAGACTCATTTTTCACTACCACCGAGTTGGGAGGTGGCCAGGGGAGGTTCTGATTCCCTACTAGGCTCCACTGGTACCTCCCTAAATGGGAGGTATACGCTGAATTTCTTGTTACTGCTTCCTGTGTGGCCTCCAATGACACCATGCTTGGGAGAAGCCTTATTTCTGCTGGTTGGAGGTGATTTTTCACTAGGCCCCCTATAATACACCACTAGCAGGGAAGAAGAGGGATTAAACAGGTGGAAACTCAGTGTCCTCATGGGGCCTCACTGATAGGTCAGAGCAGGGGCCCTCATTATAGCATAGCTGGGATAAAGTCCTGGATCCTACTTGGAATTTACTGACTTCACCCTAGTGGGATGTTGAGATACCTCATTAATAGAGACCTCTTGAGGGTGGGAGGATGGGATTCCCACATGACATTTGCTGGCAGGGGTACATGGTGATAATATGTTCCTTGGAGGTAAGACCAAGAAAAGGCATGACCACTCTGTCCCCAGTGAACACCTGAATCTGAATTGTTTTTCTGGTGATGGAGAATCTATTAGGGAATACACAGAATATGATGTTTAGAACATCAGTTTATGAATTGCTACCATGTGATTTTGAGCAGAAGTTTACTCTTCCCAAGCCTCAGAGTTTTCATTTGCAAAAATAATAATGGTGACCTAATAGGAGGCTTTAGACAGGTAAGGGAGTCTACTCAAAGCTTCTGGCTCATATCAGGGGCTCCCCACATAACACTCGCTATCATCATTGTCATCTTTTAACTGTTTTCATGGTCATATTCACTAGACTCATCCCACAGAGGACGATTTTTTGTTTTAACAAATGTGAGTCACGTATAAACCAGATTCTGGTTCCCTGTGTGAGGACACTGGAATCATTAATATCTGCACTTTCAGGATCCAGAGCTGCTATTTAAGCCAGGAGGCAGGAACAGGTCCCAGAGCTGTGTGTGACCTGTAGAAAACCAGCTCTCATTAAATCATTGTGTTTTCCCTCTGGGTATGGCCCCACTTCAGGAATAGCTGAGCTGGTTGTGAGTTCTGGAGGTGAAGGCAGACAATCCGAAAGCCTCTTCCAGCTGTGTGGTTCTTACTCTGCTGTGTTACAGCTGAGCCAGATGGGCATGTGACAGGGCAGTGGTCCATTTCAACAACTGAGTACAGCTCAAGCAGATTTTTCCAAACATCATACATTCCTGGAGCCAAGAAATGACCTAGCGAGGTCAGTGAGGGCATTTAACTGGGGAGAGCTGATAAATGCAAAAACTCACAGAGGTCATAACTTGCATAACCAAGCAACATGTGGCTGAGTCAGGAGCAGACTCAGTCATTCAGCACAGAGGAGTGTGGGAATGGGAAGGGATGGGAGGTGGCCTGTGAGCAATGTATTTGCAAGCAATTTATCAGTGAGGGCCACAGGAGCCTCAGCCTTCTGTAGAACATGTCACTTAGAGCTACCCCACCAGAGGGGCAGGAGAACTGCTATTTATTTACCAACTCTAACAGTCCTTGGTTGAGGTCATTCCCAGGCGTGTTAATTCCCTGGTGCTTGAGACTCTTTGCCCACAGGGCCTGCTCTGCCCATACTTCAGGCCCTGATGTTTGGCAGCCAGGAAGGCATGCATGAGAATGGTGATTGGTAAGGCTATATGCAGGGTATTTACTGCAATATATTCACACTCAGCACTGTGCAAAGTGGAAGAGATCTAGTGGTGATCAAGGTACTGGTAATCTTGCTCTTAGGGATTTTGTTTTGAATGGGGGAAGCAAAAAGCAAGTAGATGGTTGTAACGTAGGGTGATGGGTACTGTGATCATGGCAGAGTGAAATGTTTGGAAATATATGTGGGGGGCCCAACCCAAAATGGACAGAGGGCAGGGAGACTTCCTAGAAGCAGTGGTAGCCCATGATTTAAGTCACCACTCTTTTGCATCTGAGGATTCCACAGTCTTGTGCCTTGTGCACAAAAACTCTATTCTCCATTCTCATCTGGGTGTCTCCTACACATTCTTCGTGTCTTAGATTATATATCACTTCTTCAGAGGGACTGTTCTAAATCTTCATGTTCCAGCTCTACATTCCCATGGTAATAAGTATTCATGTTAAGGCAAAACTGGATCAGTGTCTATCTTTTTCATTGTTGTATCCCCAGAGCTTGACCCACTTTTTGGCATGGAATGCTAGTCAGTCATTATTTGTTGCTGAGGAATAAATGATTTATCTATAGAAGAAGCTACACTTTCTATTGATACTGGGGCCACAAGGAAATGTTTGCAATTGGCATTGTAACCATTGATGGGCTCGGCCTTTTGAGAAGGAATTTTCTAAGGCAGAGTATGCAGATTTTAATTCAGAAATGACTTGGGCACTTCCAGGTTCAGTGAAGCATATAATGATACTCTGTCAAAACACTGTAAAAGAAATAAAGGCTCTCTTTGGTATCCACCTACTTGCCTTATCACAAGACCAACTCCAGATTTCCTGCGTAGCTACTATATGTCAGTGATCATTTTCTGCAAACTCAGAAAAAAATGGAATGCAGTTTTCAATCTATTGAACAAGGCTCTGAGCTCCAGGACATAGAAAAGTTGCAGGATACAAATGCATGATGATAGAACTAAGGCCAGACCAGGGGAAATGCAGCAATCCCGAGAATGACACAGGGCAGACAGATGCACAGGACAGAGAGATTTCCCCTTCTGAACTTTCTACAGATGACAGGAAGAATTTGTTACTATTGAATGTATTAGAACTACTATGAGATTTTAAAATAAGCAATTGTAAATATACTATAATTCAACTTTCATAGGTAAATTGCATAAGCAGGGTTCAAATCTCATTCTTTTCGTTAGGATAAAGAATGAAAACACTCAACGGTAGTTTTGGTGAGTGTTTGGACAAGGTCATTAGAATCCTGGAATTAGGGAACCGCCACTTTTACCTTTAGTTACTTTTCAAGACCAGTGACGTAGGATGTGTGTGTGTGTGTGGGGGGGGGTGGTTCTTAATCTTTTTCTTGTATGGATGTTAATTATGCTAGTCCTATGACAGATTCACACACACACAAAATGCTCCCAGGTCATCAAAGGGAGGTTGTAGCTTAAGCAAAAAATGGAATGTAGGGTGTGTCCAGGTACTTCCACATGTGTGATATGGCTGCCTTATAATTTGCATGGAAGGAAGTATAAAGAAATAAAAGTGAAAAGCAAGCTGGGTTGGGGGAAATTGAACAACTCTAGTGTATCCTGAGAAGCTGGGACTGTTATCCTCTGGGTACTAGGCAGCTACTGAAGACCTCTGCATGGGAGTAGAGGACTCCAGGGGCTGCATGAAGATTGAGTTCAGTAGGGGTAGAAAGATGAGCCAGGGGGTCTACACAACAGTGATAAAGAGGTCTTGGACTTGGTGTTGGCAGAGGTACGGGAAAGCGGAGACCCTGGTAAGGTGCTGAGACAGAAACCGCATTGAAGAACCTGGTGAAGGCAAGTTGAGGTTTCCCATCCAGGGCCAACTTGATGGTGTCATTAACAGAGGGAGCTCAGTAGGACCCACTCACCATCCCGTTATCTCCGCCTTCTCACTCTGCTTCCCACAAAGCCTCATGCTTTTGGACCCCCCAGACCTCCTCCTCCAGCCCAGCCCTAATTTGGCATTAGTGATTTTCTTTCCTGTTCTTTAGTCAGAGTCGGTTTATGACTTTGGAAGAAAAATATCACTTAACCTCTTTGAACTTGTTCTAGCTTTTAAAACCATACGACTGAAACACAGGATTGCATCTACCACCTAAACTCTAGATTTTTTTCAGTTTACTTTCTCCAGAACCAAATACCCTCCATCATTAAACTTCAGGGCATCCAGATCTTCACACCAGGTATTGGTGTTTAAAGAAGGCACAGTGTCTCACAAAGAAACCCAGCAGTCATGGAGGAATTTCAAGGAGCAGCCAGGGAGGCAGGCTAAAGAGGAAGAGGGAACTTGGATTCGGAGGCACCTTTCAATTCTCAGATATCTTTCTGTAGCCGCTCCACTCTTGACTTCTGGCGAAGACACTTGTGTCCACTGGCGGCAGCTGGAAGGCCATTGCTCAGATTAAGCAGCCCTTCAGACAGGTGCCTGGGCATACAGTTGACTGAGCATCCACAGCATCCATGGATGTGGCCTTTCACTTTTGCCCTACACATTCCTGATAACTCTACCTCCATTACCCTTTTGAGTTAAAGCAGGGTTCTCAATGTGTAGACCCTGGACCAGCATCAAGCAGCACCTGGAAACTCATTGGAAATGCAACTTGTTGGGCCTGACCCGAGAACCTACTAAATCAGAAACTCTGAGGTTGAGGCCCAACAGTCTCTTGAACATGCCCCACAGGTGATTCTGACACCTGCTAACATCTGAGAACCAATAAAATAAAAATGTGAAAAATACACTGCTCTTAAATATTACATAAAAATAGTATTCTGAGCTGAAGGCAGACTTAGTAATTCAATTTTAGAAAGGATGAAATCCATTTTTTTTTGTAAATAGACACTTTTGTGAACCTAGCAACATCTCTATGGACAAAGGAAAAAAGAAATTACCCAGAAGACTTAGGTCTACAAAATTCAGGTAATTAAGACAAATATAAGATTTTAGTATGTAACACCTAAATACAAGGGTTCCGAAATCTACTCTCTTCCCTCCGCACTTTTTTTTTTAAAGCTACATAACCTTTGATTTAAATGAAATCTAAATGGAAATCCCCAAAGTAAAACAGATAATTGGGTTATACACTAGGGAAATGGGGAGGGAGTCAGAATTCTGTATCCTTCCTCCCTTCCCTGTCTTCCAACAGTGGCCCAGAGGCTCTAGGCAAGACCCATTACTCCAGAAAATAGCTTTAATTCCCCCTTTCACTTTTTTTTTTTTTTTTGCAAAGGCCTCAGGGAAATTCTATCAGATTCCTGGAACAGGCATTTTAATTAACACAAAAAGAAAATTTGTTTTTGTGGTGTTTGTGTTTTCTCTAAAGACCTAGGGTGGAGAAAAGAGAAGTGAACCTCATCTGGCAGATCAGAAGTGAGCGCAGTGAAAATGCAGGTACTTCAATCATCTCTGCAGCTGGGAGACTGGACCACCTGTCCAGGAATGTGCTCTAGTAAATACCTTTCACAGAGCCTGACAATCTGGGAAGCCCAGTCAGTTGCCAGCTCAGGAAGTGGATGACTCAGTTGGCATCTGTCATGTTCTGCTCAGGCAGACGAGACTGGAGGTTCAGGCTTCATGTCTATAAGGCTTTTCCTGAAAAGTCCACCTGTGTTTGCACGCACATTTGGAGTCTTCGAGAAAAACAGCTGCTCTCAGAACTCAAGTTGAGTCTCCTTTGTTAAATACCCTGTGTCACAGAAATGCACAGCCACAGGGGCTTTAGGCATCTTCTAGTCCAGTGATTTTTGAGCTAGTTTTTCATTTAGGCCCTAAACTCCTTCTTCAAAATAAATGTTACTTACAAGTAGATAAAAATGACTTCATTTCACTGTGCCTCTAGCACCCTGCCTCCTTGCTCTGCAACAACACTGACCCCGAGGGATTCAGCAAAGCCTCGCTTAAAATATCACCATGAATGAAAACCCAAGAAACAAAGGCCTTTTAAGACAACAGGGCCAGAAATTGTCAGAGCCTGGATTAAGAGTTCAGTCAGTTGCCAAAAATTTTTTTTTTCCTTTTTAATTGATATTAGGCATTGAACTCAGGGGCACTTGATCACTGAGCTTTCTATTTATTTTTTAATCCCCATTCCTTTTTATTTTTTCACTTTGAGTCAGGGTCTCACTAAGTTTCCCAGGGTGGCCTGGAACTCTCAATCCTTCTGCTTTCTGAGTGGGATTATAGGTGTCCACCATATGTCCTAAAATTCAGTTTGTGGTCCTGAGATCTTTCCTATGCAATCCATCAGATCTGTAAAATTATTTGTTGGGTTGTTGTAGTTTCATTCATTCATCCTTTGAGCAAATGTTAATGAAATACCTACCATGTTCCAAATACCAACTAGGGGATGTGGACTTGAAGGTAAACAAAAGAAGACTTGGGCTGTAGACCTCACAAATTCTGTTGTCGGTTAAATAAATGGGTTCAACAGTCACAAAAGCAAATGTAAAATACAGGGGACAAGGACAAGAAAGGTGTAAGAAGGTAGAAGGAATGATGACTGCTTTATGACTTGGGATCAGGGACAGTGAAATTTGCATTAGGCCAAGTCTGGATCTTTCCACACAGTGGTTCTCCACCCTGGGTATACATCATAATCACCTAACAGTTAAGAAAAAGATATTCCTACCCAAGACCTAACCCCAGAGGTACTGGATTGGATATGAGTATCTCTTACAAATTCCTTGGGTGATTCTATCATGCCACCAAGGTTGAAAACTACTGTTATAAGTGATCCTCCTTGGGGACCTCTCTATTTGATTATACGTCACCATGAAAAGAGAACAACATGATCTTCAGAAACAAATTGATTCTTCCAGAAATAAACTAGGAAATCCTGGTAAATATGGCATATTACAGATTGGGAAATAGTCAACCACACCTGGCCAATAGAACAGCAGCAGTGTGTTAGAATAGCTAGGACCCCCAAATTCCCAGACAGGCCACAAGTTCCTTCCCCACCTATCAAACAGAGGCATTGAATTAGACCTATGGTTTTCAAACATGAACTTATGTTAGCATCATTTGGAGGCCTGGTTCAAACAGTTTGCTGGGCTCCACACTCAGTCTTTGACTGATCAAGTCTAGGATGGAACCTGAAAGTCTGCCATTCACAAAAACTCCCAGGCGATGCTCTAGGCCTGCCAGGTACTACAGTGTCAGTGAAGGTGCCATTGACCGAGAAAGGAACCCAGGAGGAATAAATCATCCTTTATCTAAGGTAGGGATCCTGTTTTAATTTAAATTTTAATATTTTATCTATCATAATTTTTTTGCATCAATGTGTTTTTTTTCTAAATATGGCACTAAAATACTATTTATCTTTATGACTAGTTTTGGGGGACCTTTTAAATTCTACAGGTAAAATGAGTACCTCATTCACTTAATTCAAATTCTTGCCGGTTAGGGAACGCACACAGAGAACCACTAAACTGAAGGATCTCTAAGGCCCCTTTGAGCTCTGACATTCCATCAGAGAGGCCGTAGGGGTGGTGGTAAAGCTAGAGAGCTCAGGAGTCAGGCTGCCCTTGTTCATACCTGTGTAATTGTGTGTTTCACCATTTACTAGCTACATAGCCTTGGGGAAGTTGTTAAACCTCACTGGGCCTCTGTCTTTCCTAATCCACTAAGTTAAGAGAGTGTTACTGCTGACCACAGAGGTTTATAGCAATTGACCAAAGAAACACACATAAAGCACATGGTGCGGGCTGAATTCTCTTACTAGTCAGCATCACCACCAGTTTTCTCTTGGTTTAATCATCTCCTGAGGTTTCCCTTCTTATTAGGTTCACCCTAATTTTTTTGAGACCTAAGAGGAAGCTTTTTTTTTTTGTTTTTCAAGGCTGCATGTTATTTATTAAGTCACTTCTTGTGTTTCCCGATTTTCAATTTGTCCCTTGTGGATTTGCTTTTCCAAAGAGTCTATAAGGATAGAGTAATGAAATGAAGCATCTTCAACAAACGTCTTTAGAAATGGCAAGAAAAACCTTTTGGATCGATATTCATTATTTATTGAATATCATTGAAATAAATGGCCTGTACCTCCCAAAGAGGCCAAGAACCATTCTCATTTATGCTGTGGGACACAATTATTTGTAAAAGAGGAGAATGACATTCATTAAATCTTGGGAAGAAAATCATGGTTTCTGTAAATGTAGGGAATAGTTGTCAAATTGTATAGTAAAGTGCCTCCAAATTTGCAGATTTTTTTTTTTTAAATGGTGAAGGCTCTAGTTTCCTTAGAGAGCTAGGAGAGATAAAGAGAGAGGTTTCCAGAGAAGGAAACTCAGGCCCTGGTGTCTTTTCTGAAAGCTTCACCTTGGAGTCTGTGCATATCTTTCTAGACTCTGGCCTGACACTATTCACCAAAGTTCTAACCAAATAGAACTTTCAACTGTCAACATAATATGTGTTCCCATTCCATCCTGTATAGGGCAAGCTGTTTACCCATGTGACATGGCCTTCCCTGCTTATGCATATTAAAATCTTGTTCATCCTTTGAGATCTAGCTCAAGGCATCAGCTCTTCCAAGGTGTCCTCCCTGATTGCCATACTCTCATGTCCCTGTAGTTGGGTCGGCCTCTGGTAGAGCACACCTCAGAATTATGGGAGTTTTCTATTCCTGCACACCATTTTTTGATAGGTTGTTTATCCTCTACAGATGGAATTCAACTCTAGTTCTTGTATGATTGCTTGTCAAAGCAACTTTGATTGATTGCCAAACTTTAATTAGTTGCCTAGTTTCTAGTCAAAGAATTTGATCTTTCTGCTGCTCAATTCTTATCAAAAGCATCAGTATGAGAAGTAAAATTCATGAGTCACCCTTAGATCTCACAGTTTGCACCCCTTCACAGATTTATGCTTTAAGGGTGTGTGATTTACCTAAATGAGGAAATATGAGAATGATCCCCATAAAATCTATTGCTGTCTAGTGTTGGTAAGCTCTTAGGGGAAACCTGCTGTGTGCTTTATTACCCACTAGAAAACTGTCCATATGATTGAGAACCAGGAAAGGATGCACTCCTTCTAAGCAACTAGGGCACTATAATCTTGTAGATAGCAATGAATCTGGTCCTGTTTTCTTCATTGCCTTGGCTGGGAGCAATCTCCAAGCTAACATTTACAGAAAGTTTTGATGTGAATTTTTAATGCTGATCCCATATTTTCCAAATTCTTTATTTTTCAGTCTCTCTTCTGGTTAATATTACCCTTTTTTTTGTACACTCATACATTGCTGATGGGATTGTAAATTGGTGCAACCACTCTGGAAGGCAGTATGGAGATTCCTCAGAAAACTTGGAATAGACCCACAATTTAACTCAGCTATTCTACTCCTCAGTTTATATCTAAAGAACTTAAAATCATCATACTATAGTGATGCAGTCACATCAATGTTTAGAGCATTTCAATTCACAATAGCTAAACTATGGAAACAAACTAGGTGCGCTTCAACAGATGAATGGATAAAGAAATTGTGTTATATACACACAATGGAATATTACTCAGCCTTATACATTGAAATTATGACATTTGCAGGTAAATGAATGGAGCTGAAGAATATTATGCTAAGCAAAATAAGCCAATTGCAAAGAACCAAAAGCTGATTTTTTCTCTGTTAAATGAATGCTGATCCATAATGGGGTGGGGGTAGGGAAGAATGGAGGAATTTAGGATTGGGCACAGGGGAGTGAAGGGAGGAGAAGGGGGGTGGGGTGGGAAGGATGGTGGAATGAATGAGACAGATATTATTACCCTGTATATGTATGACTACACTACTAGTGTAACTCTGCACCATGTACAGCCAAGAAATGGGAAGTTGTGTCCCATTTGTATACAATGTTTCAAAATGCATGGTGCTGTCATATATAATTAATTAGAACAAATTTAAAAATTATATACACATATATGTATTTTTCCTTGTCATATTCTTTTTCTTTTTCTTTTTTTGCTTATATTTTTCTTTAAGGTACCTTGAGGGCTAGGGTTGTTGCTCAGTGGCAAAGCACTTGCCTAGCATGTGTGAGGCACTGAGTTTGATTCTCAGTACCACATATAAATAGATAAAATAAAGGTTCATGGACAACTAAAATTACACACACACACACACACACACACACACACATACACACACATATATGACACTTGAATCCTGACATAAAGTGGTAGGGGATGGATCCCAGATAATCTTATCTGTTTTGAGTTTCCAAAACTTAACTCAGAACTTGATACATTGTATATGTTTTTAAAGTGAAAAAAGAGGAGAGAATAAAGAAGAAGAGGGAAAAATTAAAATTGGTAACAGAGAATGATATTAACATGCAACTTCTACATCTAGATGAATATTGAAAAGAATTCAAGAGATTTGGGGGGGAACATGTAGGCTATGCTAAATATTTTAGAATATCTGAAAACTGAGAGTGCTTTTCATGTTTTTAATAATTTTAATATTGCATAGTTAATCTTTTAGCTCTTATCCAGATGTTTGGCATATGTGTGCAGGGCCACCAATTTAACAACTACCCCATGTATGAAATTACTGTTAAAGTAACAATTTCCTTTCTGGGGTGTGCAATTTGGAAGTAATCTAATTCATCTTTTAATAACAGCAATCCCACCACAGAAATGTTGTGAGTAGAAAACGAGATGAGAAAGCCCTTGGTAAAGTTAAAGTTCTTAAAAGCAACATGATGAGTATATATATCCAAAGGATGATGTGCTTTACAGGGACATTCGTTTTATCTGTCAGAAGGAAATTTGAGTTCTTGTAGCCTGATATAAAAGGGCTATAAATGCAGTATAAAAAGCACATCCATGCGAACACAGACCCAGCAGTACATTAAAAACAAGTAGCAGTCATTACTGAGGCCCTGGATCTGGAGCCATCTAGATGCTTCCCTTCCTCTTGCATGGAATCCACCTCTGGTTGGTCAGCACATCTGACACCACAGAGCAACCCATAGCTGGCAGCCTGGACAAACCCACCAGCCTCTACACCAGCAGTGGCCTAGCCTCGAGGCTCTTTGCTCTTCTCTTGTCCCTTTCCAATATTCTCGACTAAGAAGCTGGAGTCATCCTTTAGAGACACGAGTCAGACCTGCCCCCTGCTCTGCTCAAAATGCTCCAGTGGCTGCACATTTCAGTCACAGCAAAAGCCAAAGTCCTTGCCACGTCTACTTCAGGGATCTCTAGGAATCCTTCCCACCTACCCCTTCTCAGTCCACTCCCACCCCTTGGCCTCTTTACTGTATTTAAAATGTGACAGGCACACACTCGTGGCCTTTGATTTTGCTCTTCCTTGTGCCTGGAATGTTTGTTTTCCAATTTTCACATGGTTCATTTTCTCACCTACTTTAGGTCTTTTCTCATATGTTATATTCACAACATAGACCTTCTCCTCTGACCCCATCTAAAATTGGAAATGCCCTCTCATCCTTACCTAGGAATTTCTATCTTCTTCCATTGCTTACCTTCTGTCTGTAAAAATCCTCATCTTCTAACCTACCATATAAAATACACAAACTATACATAACTAACCACACTTGTTCACCCATAAACATCCATGTGTATATGTTGCATATTTAATTGTCTGTATCCTTTAACTAGAAGAACTCATGGAGCAAGGATTATTCTCTGTTTTGTTCACTAATGTGAACAACAACAAGAAGTGTCTGACACAGATGATGCTTAAGTAATAAATGTTTGTGAAATCAGTGACAACCATCTCCAGAACTTCCTGCTTCCAGTCTACTCTTGAGGCTGTGATGGGATTAACCTTCTTTTATCATTGCTCAGGTCTAAAATTCTCATTGACTCTTTTTTTTATTGACTTTTAAAAAATTTGTTATTTTAGATATACATGACAGTAGAGTGTATTTTGACACATTATGCATACATGGAGTATAATTTGTTCTAATTAGGATCCCATTCTTGTGGTTTTACATGATCTCATCTACTCTTCTTGGCTTGGGATAAGTTTACCTGCTCCATTAGAACAGCATGAGCTTCCTGTTACTGTTTCAACCAGCTTTTTCATTATTCTTTTGCTTCTTCCAAATGGATCTTCTTTGTTTCCCATCACCTATGCTACACAATTTCCCACCTCCATGCTTATATAAGCCATTCCCTCTGTCTAGAATGCCCTTTTATTTCTTCTAGAAGGTCTAAATTTTACTCATCTTTCAATACATAGACCCAATGCTGTCTCCTTGATGAAGCCTAACATGATTATTGCAGTGGGAGCCTCCTGCCTCTCCTTCAAGTCTAACTGTGGACTGAATTCTCTCTCATGTCACAGCAAGTGCTGTAGATAGCACAGTAGAAGGGCAGTTCCTTCATTTGCCCCATCTTGGACCTCTCAGTTTAAGATGGGAATAGTGCTTGCTAACTTACAGTAGGATTAGGGGTTTAAGTGAGATACTGGAAATCAGTCTGATTTTCTTAACAAAGTTAACCATTATCATGTCATCAGCAATGTCATTTCTTCTTGAAACACAGTTATGCTATTTTCCTGCCTGTGAGTTTCTTGAAAATAAAATAAATGTTTAATTCACCTCTACACACATATAGTTACTCAGTAAATATTTGATGAATAAATTTCAGAATCAGACCATGATTTTATCTTCTAAGTTAAAGCAAAGATACATGCTCAAAAGACAGTGAATTTTTTTTTCTTGGAAATCATCTTCTCTTCTAGTAAGTCCATTCCTATATGACTTGGTTCTCAGGTATTGTTAGCATAGAATTTGAAACCCACTGATATTAGATATTCCTACATTTCTCAGTGTACAAAAGAAGAGTATTAGTTAAGAATATACCAACCTAAACTTTTCTACAATAAGCTAATGAAACATAAGGTCAAGGAGCCAAATAAAAGAGTAAAAATAAAGTTTTAGAGGTTTTTACTCCTTGCCGTTGGGGATACAGTCACACGCAGGCTGATGCCTGGTGGAAGGTATAGAACAGAAGGAGCCAGGGAGCATGGGAACACCCAGGTAGAACACGCAGCCCTTTTGTGGGGTGGAGAATACTTTCTAGAGGAAATTATAGTTGAGCTAAATTAGTAAAGATGAGTGGAAGTTAGTCAAAAGAAGATAAGCAAATGGGGATTCTATCCAGGACCTCACAGGCCATACACAAAGACACAAAGGCCTGAAAGAGCATCATCTATGCTGGATCTCACAAGCCCTTAGGCATGATTTCAGCTACTTTTCTAGAGCAAAGGAAGGAAAACAACATTTTAGATCAGGTTGTGGGCCAAGTCACAAATACTCTAAATGCCATGCTCTGGAACTTTATTTTGCAGGTAAAGGGGAAGCTGGAAAGATTTTAAGCAGGGAAAGAACATGATCAGATTCATGTTTTGGATACATTAACTTGGCCACAGGATATATACTAGGCCTGAAGGGAACAATAATAAAGGCCACAGAGAAAACAAAAGCAGGTCAGGAGGCTGCAAGCTAGAGAAATGCAATGTCTAATCAGATAAACAGGGCACTAGAAGCGGGGGAGGGAGTCAAGAACAGTGGGCAGCAACACCAGCAGGACTGGGTGGCTGGTGAATGAGCCACCTCTGTCCTGGAGGAGGGAAGAGCTTGGGTTTCTACTGGGATGAATGAGCAGACAGCCAGAGGACTGTGTTGAGGAGGAGGAGCACAGGACAGGCTGGGCCTGTGGCAGGGAGACCATGAGCTCAGTTGTAGTCACTTTGGACCATTAGTGCTCACCTTGGAGGAGTCAGCCAAGCTGGAGAAAACATTTGTTCTTGTTAGAATTTGGGGTGTTTAACACCATGTGCGTGTGAACACTCACTCAAGGATAAAGAAAGATGAAGTTTCTGTGGAGACCAGAATTCTGATGAACACAGCATTTACAGCAGAGGAGGGGGAGCCTCGTAGAGGAAGCAGATTAGGAATGTTCAGAGAAAGAAGAGGAGGAAAATCAAATGAAAATGAATTCATTGATGCTAAGGGAGTAGAGAATTTCAGGGAGAAAGGATTGATCAACAGTATCAAATGCAGCTGCAATGTAAAGCAAGATACGACTAAAAAATGTTTCTTAGCTTTGGCGAAAGGCAAAACACCATTGAAATCTAATTTTAAATTAGGTTTAGAGCAAGAAGAAAAACAAGACAACTTTAAGCCTGCTGCTTGGGAAGGATGATGTCATGTTCACAGATGACAGTGAGAGAGAAGCTTCCAGCATTTCTGTTGCTTATTTATCCTATCAAAGAAGAAGATCTTCAATCTGAAAAGGAAGAGCCATTATCTTTAAGAAGTTGAAGCTTGAGATAAGTTAGAAGATAAGAAAAACAGGATGGTACAGTTTTGCATTTAAGGAAGTCTTCTAGGCACAGATGAATTATATTCTAGAACAACAACAACAACACACACACACACTCACACATTAGAAAGCTTTTGAGTCTTATAGATAAGAATGTCAATGATGGTAAAATGCTGGTAAACTGCTCACAAAAAGAAATGGCAGCTCAGAATAAAATCATGTTCAATGTGTAAAACACTATCATATACACTTAGGAAGAGTATATTTATCTTGTGTGACTACAAAAGACAGACCTTGAAGTTGAGAACCTGCAGAAGCACAGATTTCAGCTAATTATACAGAACAACTTTCCATCATCCAGTCATGACAGGAGCCTCTTTAGAAAGCAGCACTGTCTTGGCTTGGAAGTATTCAGGATGAATAGTTGGACTTGACCTGCAAGCCTCAATAACCAAATTACCCACTGAGTCTAGAAAATAAACTACATTGCCATTCCTGGATTATAATATCTCCAAAGTCTCTTCTAAATGGAAAACCTCCATGTATTTAAATTCTGTAAACTATAGTAAATGTTGAAATGATGGTGAAAAGAGAAACAGCATAGTTAACTCCGTTATTTGATACCTGGAGAGGACTGGAACAGAGGATGAGAATTAGTGTTGTACTTGCTTCATTTGCCAGGGGATCCCTTGCAGGAAGGTTGAATTAGGCAGTGTTCCACGCTGGTCTGGACTACCAGGTTTATAAAGAAATATTTAGTGATGTTCTCCTGGTGCCAGACACAATGCTAGGTACAGCTACTGTGGAGAAAATGTGTCAAGACAGACACCAGGCATACTTAGAACAGAAGGGGATGGTGTCATAAAAGACTTTTTATCATCTCCCTCTAGGCCAGTTAAAATGAATTAGAATGATCAAAGGCATTAGCACTGAGTTCTGGCTTTGTATAGTTCAGCCTACAAATCAAATACTGCTCTCTGTTTATTACAGCAAGATCATAATTCACAGAGGAAGGTTCAGAGAGGTCGGTATTTATGACTACCCAAAGTGTTTCATTTGCAAAAATTATAAATGGAAAATCTGGCACTTAGTTAGAAATGTAGATCTTCTGATACATAAATTTGCCCCATTGATTTTTATGTATTTCTTAAACTGTGCACTGCTGCTTTCAATATTGTTTTGGAACAGATTGACCATAAATATTTAAATAACTGCTGTTCAACAATCAAAGCTACTCACAATAGTAGCTGTTTGAAGTTACAACTGTGATCAGCTAAGGTCAAGAAAAGCAAGTTAAAATGGGAAGGATTCAAAATAAATTATTAGTCGACACTGTTCTACCAAACAAAATAAGACAAGGTTCATAAGATCACGCTGACAATTTATTAAGTACCCAATAAATACTTTCAGAGTGCAAAAAGTACCTACCATGAACACAGAGTGGTAAAGAAGGAAAATTTTAGCTTTCCCAACGACTGAAAGGATGGAACTACAAAGTCTGGCAAAGTGGGATCTGATGCTGGCCAAGTATTTTCACTTTGTTTTTATAAAAAAATAGTGCCTGTTATGCACAAAGATGGGCTTCAATGTGGCATATTTGTATATAACCCACTTTGATATCTCCCATGACCCTTTTTCCCTGTTCCACTTCTGATCCCCTTCCTTCTCTTGAATAGTCTGCCTTCTACGTTCATGACCCACCCCCACCCTAGATTCCATATATGAGAGAAAACAGTTGATACTTGTCTTTCTTAATCTGGTTTATTTTGCTTAACATGATGATCTTTAAATTCCATTCGTTTTCCTGAAAACTTCATGATTTTATTCTTTTAGGCTGAATAATACTCCATTTTCTTTATTCACTTATGGGTTTACTGGTAGCTGGGTTGATTCCATGACTTGGATATTACTTTTTTATATTATTTGTCCATTACTTTGATAAACTAATTTTTTTGTGTGTAGTGCTGGGGATTGAACACAGGGCCTTGTGCATGCAAGGCAAGCACTCTACCAACTGAGCTATATCCCCAGCTCTATCCATTGCTTTGAAAGAATATATGTCAAAAGCACAAAGTGATTCATCCAGGCAAAATATTTATCCATAGCAAAATTGCTCTTAACAACTAGTCTAAGAAATATTTTCATTATGTGATTCAAACACTTAAAGTCTTTCCATTGTAGCAATGCAAGGGATGTTAGAGCAGTCCCTTAAACATTATTTATCTGCAGCCTGCCAGGCTAAGACTGCTGTTGTGCGTCACAGCTATGGGAGTGCACTGCTTAGATCTTCTCTCAAGGGAACTGAACTGGAGAAGTGACGGAGCACAGCATGGGGACCAGATCCAGCCACATTTATCCCTGGGGATTCCTCCAGAGGGCAGTTTGCTCTGTGGCTCATGAACCTGGCTTAGACTTTCTCAAAACTACATTACATTCTTATGCTGCTTTGACCCAATTGTCCTTTACTCACTCTGTCCTTATAGAAGTATTAGCTTTGTGTATGTCTGTATCTATCTCTGCTCCTGTTTTCTATTTTTCTCCATAGGCATTTTCCTTAATAAGTCTTACAAACTTTCAATTCTGTCTTGCATTTGATCCTGAAGACTCCCAAAAAGATGTACTCTGATATGTCCTGAGAGTACCTTGTAACTTTTCTTTAAAGCATGTTTTGTAATGATATACCTATATAATTATTTGATAAATGATGTTCTTCTCATCAGTTGATTTCCACTGGGATCAGAAACATATCTACTTTACCCACAGGTCTATCAAACTACCTGAAAAATCATAAGTGATTTATAAATATTTATTGAATGAATAAATAGATGACAAAATAGTGGCCATGCAATACTGTTAGGGAAGATTTGGCAGACTTCTTTAAAGAGGGTGCAAGAAACCAATCATAATAGGCTTTGGTGATAGGAGAGCAGTAGAGGCAAAGACAGAGAAGGGAGGCTGAGAATAAGTCAACAGTATTGTAAAGTTACTTACCTATATCTTTCTGCTCATGGATAGATAGATAGAATTGAGCTGTAAATTTTGTGTTCATCAGCATTCTGGTTTCCACAGAAACTTTATCCTTTATCCTTGAGTGAGTGTTCACACTCACATGGTGTTAAACACCCCAAATTCTAACAAAAACAAATGTTTTCTCCAGCTTGGCTGTCTCCTCCAAGGTGAGCACTAATGGTCCAGAGTGACTACAACTGAGCTCAAGGTCTCCCTGCCACAGGCCCAGCCTGTCCTGTGCTCCTCCTCCTCAACACAGTTCTCTGGCTGTCTGCTCATTCATGCCAGTAGAAATCCAAGTTCTTCCCTCCTCCAGGGCGATTCATTCACCAGCCACCCAGTCCTGCTGGTGTTGCTGCCCACTGTTCTTGACTCCATCCCCTCTCCTAGTGCCCTGTTTATCTGATTTAGGCATTGCATTTCTCTAGTTTGCAGTTCTTCAAAAGCCTCCTGACCTGCTTTTGTTTTGCTTTGAGGCCTTTATTACTATTCCCCTCAGGTCTAGTATATATTCTATTGCCAGAGAAATCTGGTATTAATACACTGATTTTTAACTCCTGAGCATAATACTGATGAACTGTGTCAATATTAGTTCTATCACTCAAGTTCAGGCATTTGTACAGAGAACTGAAAAAAAATAGTTTCCCAAATTAAGCCAAGCCAATTTTCATTAATACGGAGACTTTGGAAGACTTTTCAGGAAAACAGTGCAATTAAAGTTTCCAGGGTATTGTAATATCCCATGTGATATACTATCATTAATTCTTACAGACACTGAAAAACTCATGAGCTCCCTTATGACACAGAAGTGGTAGTGTTTATTAACAAAGGTGGAGTTGAAACAATACATTTCTAGTTGCTGTTTTTCACCATGGTGGAGTGACTGGTACCAGACTAGCCCTTCTATTGTAAACAACTAGAAAACTGGAAAAAATGTAGGAAAGAAATCTCTATTTTTAGATATCAAATAATAAACAATACAGAATTGTGATCCCTGAAAGAAGGGAAACAGACAGCTAAAGCCTTATAATCATTTATAATAGTTTTTTCAGTTTTGGGGCAACTTGGGATAGCAAAGGGGCACCCAAGGAACACAAGATGTCTTGCTTAGCTGAGGAGATGGAGAGGATTTCAGGAAATCTCAGAGAGCTGAAACTTGGAGGCAGATACTAGAGGCAGAAAGCAGATAAAGAGTTTGAGAAATCTACAAAAGAAATCCTTATCAGTCTTTGTCTGAATACATGCACAACGTAAGACTCCACAAGCCTGGCAAAGAAGGGTTGCCTGTGAGTCTGAAAACTGGGAAGGCATAAGTTGAACAACTTTAAGAAATACCCCACAATGGGATTTTTTTTTTAAAAAATCTAAGACATTCACTAGAGATGCCAGAAAGGTCATGCCTTGGCAGCAGGGCTACAGTAGCCACACAGCAATGACTGCTCAAGACTCACCCAAGCAAAGCTTGAGAAGAGGTCTTAAAGAAATAAGATGATTAATGACTAAGTTTGCTTATCCCAGAATAATGAAGGCCAATAGTTTTTAAAGGAAGACAATGAATCTAGACTTTCAACAATATAACATCAATCTTCAGCATAAAATAAAAATTAGTATTTGTGTAAAGAAGTGAAAAATATGACCAAGAGAAATATCAATATAACCAAGAGAAAAGTCAGTCAATACAAACAGCTATTAGAATTATAAAGATGATAGTATGACCAGTGAAGGGTTTACAAAAATCTATTAAAAATATGTTCAAGGACTTAAAAATGAAATGAATATAATTAAAAGAGAAATAGAATGTATGAAGAAGTATTTAAAAGAACTTATAAAGCTGAAAACCACAACAATTAAAATGAAAAAATTCACTGGATGGGCTTTGACACAACTTAACAAAACAAATCAATAAAACAATGAAACTAAGGACAGGCAGATGAAACTATCCAAACTTAAATACAGGAAAATTGCTACAAGGGAAAAAGACAGGTCTTTAGTGATCTCTGGGAAAATATCAAGCCACTGAACATAATACAATTGGAGTTCTAGGAGAGTAAAGGGTGGGCATAAAAAGTATTTATAGGGGGCTGGGGATGTGGCTCAAGCGGTAGCGCGCTCGCCTGGCATGCGTGCGGCCCGGGTTCGATCCTCAGCACCACATACCAACGAAGATGTTGTGTCCGCCGAGAACTAAAAAATAAATATTAAAAAAATTCTCTCTCTCTCTCTCTCTCTCTCCTCTCTCACTCTCTCTTTAAAAAAAAAAAATAAAAAATAAAAAGTATTTATAGAAATGATACCTAAAAATTTCCAAATTTAACGAAACAACATAAACCAATAGTACAAAGAAACTTAAAATCTAGTTTGAGTAAATGTAAAGAAAACATTGATAAGGCACATCATAATAAAACATGAAAATCGGTGGAGTAGATGAAGAGGATTGACAGGGAGGGGGGAGGGATCAGGTAAGGGAAGAACAGTGGAATGAGTCTGACCCAGCTTCCCTGTGTACATATATAACACAGTGAATCTCACTATTATGTATATCCAGAAGACAATAATTTAAAAAACACTCTAAGTAGATAGCAGAAAAATCACTAGAGTAAAGGGAAAGGGAAAGAAACAGGGGAAGGGAGTAGGGAGGAAAAAAGGGAAGAATTAGGGACTAAATTAGAGCAAATTATATTCCATGCTTCTATATTATTTCAAAATTGAATCCAATTGTACAACTAAATAGAACCAATAAAAATCAAAATAAATAAATAATTTTTTTTTTGTAAATCAGTTATGTAGATAAAAATCTTAAAAACACCCCCACCCAAAGTACATTTTATACTGGAGAACATACAAAGAATTACAACTGACCTCTCACTCCCCGCCCCCACAATCTAAAGTACTAAAACCAATGAAAATACGCTTGTATCCTCCAAAAATGGAGGCAAAATAGAGAACTTTTCAAAGAAGAAGAAAACAAAGTGAGTGAATTAATTGCCATGCATATGATTTTTAGATGTAAGTTTAGATTCACTTCAAAGAATGAATGAATAATTGTATTTTCTGCTATTTTGCTGCTGTGACTAAAGGACTCAACCAGAGCAACTGTAGAGGAGGAAAGGTTTATTTAGGCGCTCACAGTTTCAGAGGTCTCAATCCATAGACAGCAGGCTCCATTCCTCAGGGCTTGAGGTGAGGCAGGACATCATGGTGGAAGAGAATGGCGGAGGGAAGCAGCTCACATCACAATTAGTAAGTACAGAGAGAGAGAGACTCCACTTGCCAAATACAAACATATATTCCAAAGCTATGCCTCAATTCCCACCTCATCCAGCCACACCCGACCACTTCAGTTACCACTCAGCTAATCCCTGTCAGAGTAGTAACTCACTGATTGGGTTAAGACTTATAATTCAATCATTTCTCCTTTGAACCTTCTTGCATTGTCTCAGTGGACTTTTGGGGGACACCACACATCCAAACCATAACAGTAATGATAAACATGTGAGGAAACTTAAATTTATTTTTCTATTTTCTAATTTAAAAAGTTGACTAAATAAAAAATCACAATAATGAATTTGTGTTACATCATATACATTTATTATATGCAAAACTAATAAAACAAAAGTCAGAAAGGGAAAAGGAATACTGTCATAATATTATCCACTTGTATTCTATATTGTATATAAGTGGATAATAGTAAGATGATGATATGTTAAAGGCACATGATATAAATCCTAGAGAAATTACTGAGAAAAAAAAAACAGAAAATGTCCAATAAACCAATAGAGGAGATAATGTGCTAAAAATAATCAATTAATACAAATGAAGTGAGGAAAAAAGTGGAAATGAGGAACAAAGAACAGATGGACAAATAGAAAAAAAATAGCAAGATGGTAAATTTAAAAATGGAATGAGCATACCAATTAAAAAGCGTAAATTGGCAGATTGGATATAAAATGTAAGCCCAAACTAAGTGCTGTCTAAAAATTCTTTAAATATAAAAGCAGAGGTCAAAGCAGAAAGAGAAAAATATCCATCCTGTGACAGGAGGCTTAAGAGGTATTAGTAGGCTTAAGCAGTATTACATCAAGCAGACTGCAGGACAAGCTGTCTTACCTGGACCAGAAAGGGCATTTCATTCTGACTGCGATGCTTACTTTTATGTGTCAGCTTGACTTGGTTAAGATATACCCGGATAGGGGGTAAAATTATTATTTCGGGGTGTGTCTGTGGGCTAATTTGAAAGAGATTAGCGATCCATTCAGTAGGGTGAATGAAGATCAACGCTCACCTAAGTGGATTGGCATCTTCAATCATTGAGGACTGAGAGCAAAAAAATGGAGAAAGGGCAAATTCATGCTGTCTTCTGAAGTTGGGACACTCATCTCCTGCCCTCAGACCCCAGAGCTCCACGTTTGCAGGCTTTCTGTCTCCAGGACTTACACCAGTGGGCCCTACTGAGCAGGCTTTTGACCTCAGACTGAGACTTCCACTAGGCCTTTTCACTCAGACCTAATGACAGCCACAGTTTTCCTGGTTTTCCAGATTGCAGAAAGCATCTTATGGGAATTCTCAGTCTTCATAATTGAGTAAGTGAATTCCCATAGTAAATCCCCTCTTAAATATCTCTGTATTGGTTCTGTTTGTCTGGAGAATCCCAATTAATACACTGATCAAAGGCCAGTCCATCAGAAAGACATAAATGTATGAAATGTGTATGGGCCCTATAATACAGTTTTAAAACACGTGAATCAAAAAGAATAAGAGACTAAGGAGAAATGATAAATCCACCATTGTGGTTAGAAATTTCAACATTCTCTCAGTAACTGATAGAACAAGTAAAATGAAAATCCACAATTGTGTAGAAACAGTAAAAGAGATTAGGGGCCCAATTTCCTCTTAGATGACATTGAAAAACACAGCATCTAAAAAATTACAATTTTAAAAAAATGTACATGGAATAGTCACCAAGAGAGGTCATTTATTGCTATGCAAGTTAAAGCTCAGCGAATTTAAAAAGACTGAGATCAGAGAATGATTTCTTAGATGTGGCACCAAATCTATGACCCATAAGAGAAGATGTTTGAAGTTGCCTTTTATCAACAGTTTCCCCACTTTCTGATTGCTAGTTGGGTGTAACCAATAAGGATTCCCAATATGAGATAGAGGGAAAGAGGGAGGGATTTATACTCCTGTGATCTTCCCTCCTAGGTATTCAGATGGCTTTGGTCCCTAACAGAAGATGCTGGCCTCTCTCAAAGCAGAGGACTCAATAGGACTTCCTCTTTTCTAGGTTCCTCTTCTCCCTGCCTGATCACACAGGCCGGGGACTACTGTGCCTCTTTAACTGAACAGTCACATATATACAGAGAGGTTGGTGATTTTTTTTCCCATCCATGTAATCACAACTTAGATCAGCCACAGTGAACCTCACCATCGTGTACATCCACAAGAAATCAATTAAAAATATATAACTGGGTCGACGGCAGAAAGATCAGTAGAGAGAAAGGAGAAGGAGATGGCGAGGTGGTGGAAGGGGAAGGAGAGGTATTGGGAACTGAATTAGAAAAAGATATTTTATGCTTTTATAATTAGGTCAAAATGGATTCTACTGTCATGTGTAATTAAAAAGAACCAATTTTTAAAAAGAAGAGAAAAAAAATAGGATTCATACTCTGATCTGGAAACCCCTGTGGACTTTTTAAATACAATAGCAACCCCTCTCCTGACTTCTGCTATTTTGTTTTTGAAATGGATGAAAGTGTATATTTTCATTGCTGTATTTCTTTGTTTACATATCCCATAATTTACTTGGTCATCCTATTTTTGATGTACATTGCATTGTTTTCATTTGGGTCTATTATGAACAGGACTGTTATGAACATCCTTACACATGTCTTGTAGGGAATATGTTTGCATTTTTTCAGGCACATACTTACTAGTAAAATAACTGGGTATACTGTATTTGTATACTCAATTTTACCAGATTTGTCAAGGAGTTTTCCAAAGTGACTATAATAATGTACACTTTCTCCAGTCCTTTTAATTCTAGGCATTTGTTTGGTAGGTAGTGGTATTCCCTTGTAGCTTTAATGTGTCCCTGATAACTAAAAAATTAAGAACATGTTCATGTACATGTTGGCCATTACACCTCCTCTTTTTTGAAGTGCTTGTCAATTCTTTCACTTATTTTTCTATATGGTTGTCAGAGTTATTCTTACTTGTAGGTTTTGTAATACAGTTTTAAGTCTTTTGTTAGTTATCTGCCTGGTTAACATCTTTCCCTACCCTATTGCTTGTCTTTCCAGCCTCTTAATCTTTTTTGATGAATAGAAAAATTTGACTTTATTGTCCAGTTTGTCATATTTTCTTTCATGGTTATTATCACTTTGTATGTCTGGTTTGAAAAGTTTTTACCTACCCAAGGATGTTAATGATATCTCTTACGTTATCTTCTAGAAATTTTATTGTTTTGTTTATACATTTATAGCCACAGTTCACCTGGAATTGCTTTATATGGATGTATGGTGGGGACCAAAATTATTTTTTTCTCAAAATAAATTTCAACTTTTCCCAACATCATTTGTTGGAAATACTACCTTTTCTCCACTGCTCTGCAGTGTCACCTTTCACAAACTGGACAGTCTTATAAATGTGTGCTTGATTCTGGACTCTATTTCACTGATATGTTTATCCTATATCTGATACACAATGTCTTAACTACTGAAGGCTTATAGGAAATCTTAATAAGTGGTATTATGGACTAAATGGTGTCCAATTATAATTTTGCATGCTAAAGCCCAAACTCCCCATGTAACTCTATTTGGAGATAAGGCCTTAAAGGAGGTAATTAAAATTTAAAAAATGTAGTAGCAGTGAGATCCTAGTCTAATAGGACTGGTATCCTTCTGAGAAGAGGAAAAGACTTCAAAGATGCAGAGGAAAAGCCACAGATGTCTGCAAGCTACTGAAAGAGGCCTCATCAGAAACCCACCCATCTTGAACTTCAACCTCCGTATCTCTGAGAAAATGAATTTCTGTTGTTTAAGCCACCTAGTCTCTAGTACCATTGTATCAGTTCTGTAAAACTAACAAAAGTGTTCTCTACTCTAAATGTGATGGCTCTATTTTTGCCCTTTACATTTACACATAGATTTAGGATCTGTTGTTCTTTTTCCATAAAACAGTTCTGGAAATTTTAATTAGGACTGTATTTCTCTGTGGATAAACTTGGGGGGGCAATATCAATTTTACAATATTGAGTCTTCCAATCTGTGAACACAGCATATCCCTTCAACTATTTAAGTCTTCTTTACTTTCTATAAAGTTTTGTCAGTTTTTGGTGTTGATACTCTGAGCATCTTTATTCAGGTTTATTCCTAACTATTTGATGCTTTTGTTGCTGTTACTAATGGTATAATCCAAAACCAAACTCATTCCTAAACGTTTGTTCTTATTAGGTATAGACAGAAATTCATTCAACTTGTTGATTAGGAATTTAAAAACCTTGAAAAATTGCCTATAACAGTTTGTCTGTAACTGTTTTCATATTTTCTGTGAAGACGTAAGTTAAATTTTTTACCTTTACTGTGAGCTTGTTGAAATATTCTGTTATGCATATTTATAACCCAGTTCATGCTCAGTCTTAGAGTCTTCTTTTTGGGATTTTAAGCCCATTTACAATTAATGTTACTAATCTTCTATAATAATTTGCATTTTATTTTTGTATTTTTTCTATATTTCTTATTTTCTCTTTTTTTGCCTGCTATTGGTTTAGTAATGAATTTTTAACCTAAAATTTCCTTTCTATTAGTTTGTTACTTAAACATTATTTTATCCTTTAGAATAATAGTTACATTAGAAATATCAGCATACATTTACTAATCCAATTAGTTTAATTTACATTAAATGTCATAATACTTTCCCCAAAAGTTAAGAACCGAATCACTTTAACTCCCTTAAATCCTTATTTCTATATTCTGTGTTATTTTTATCCTATATTTCAAACTTTTTATTTTTATTTTTTCTGCCAATACTCAATACTTTCATTTCTATCAGTTTAAATTAATATCTGTTTATAATAAATCATCTCAGATTTTGTTCATTTGAAGATGTCTTTATTTTGCCTTTTATGTTAAGGGAATAGTTTACTGTAGAATTATAGACTGGAAGCTAGTTTTAGCACTTTAAAGCTGAAATGTCTTCTGGGCATAACGTCAATAAAAAATAAAATTCATTCCAAATCCAAAACAGTAGTGTTTGTCTTTCTTTTCAAGCCCTTTCTTTGATTTGGTTTGTAGAAGTTCTACCATGATGTGCCTGCATATGATATTTTTAAATTATTTATTTATTTATTCGGTACTGGGGTTGAGCCCTGGGCCTCACACTTCTTAGGCAAGTGCTCTTCCACCGAATCCAATCCCCTTAAAATTTTATCTTGAAAGGGGTTAATAGCATTTCTTAAATCTGCAGCTTAATGGCGTTCATCAATTTTAGAAAAAAAAAATCTCAGCCTGTATCTCTTCAAATATTGATATTGCTCATTGCCTTTCTCTTATACTTCTTGGACTTCCAACTATGTTAATTTTTTGACTATGTCCCATGTACCTTTTAGGCTCTTTTCACATTTCCCATGCTTTTTACTCATTGATTCTATCTGAATGTTTATTGAATGGACTTCCCTGTCAGTAATCTCTATTTCTATAGTACAGCAGCTCTTAATTGATTGAATTCTTTTTGAATTACTGGATGTGTTTATTGCTTAATCTAACAGTTTTCATCTGTTTCTATGTCATGTTCTCAGAATTTATCTTTGCTTCTACCTATCCCTACCCATCTTTCCTATTTGATGTTAGTCTTGTAGCACCTGTGCCTGTTGACTCAAGAAATGTGATTTGGCTAGATTCTACAGAGTGGCACTGTCCCTAGAAGCCTTCTCTTGTTGTTTGTGTTCCCCCAGAAAAGAGTCATTATGTTGCCGACTTGGAGTAATTAGATATTGTTTGCATATCAGATACTTCTCTGCCAGCCTCGGAGGGCATCACTGATTCAGCTGCCGGCTGGCTAACAGTGGGAAGATCATAACTGATATCAGTGCCCCACAATGCAGGGCCTTGTCCTTCCTCCAGCAAAGCAGTCACTCCTCGGGATGACTTGGCCTGGGTGAATTCTGATCAAGAGGCTACTGCCCCCATCAGCAGTAAGAGGGAGAGTCTCAACCCTGGGCCTAACCCAAGCTCTCATCAGACAGTAGTCCTGCCTCATACATGGCTTCACATTCTGTGGTTTCACTTACCCAGTCAACCATGGTCCAAAAATATTAAATGGAAAATTCCAGAAATAAATAGTTTATATATAAATAAACCATTTCTATCTTAAACAACTTTTATTATAGTTATATGGTTATATAATAGTATGGTTATAATAGTTCTACTTTATTATTAGTTTTCATTATTAGTCTCTTACTTTGTCTATTTTATAAATTAAGCTTCATCATCGATATGTATGTATAGGAAGCAAACATAGTACATATAGGGTTTGGTATTATCTGCACTTTCAGATTTCCACTGGGGTCTTGGAGCATGAGAATGGAGGTCTATAGAGGAGAAAGATGTGGCAGTGGGTTTAATTCATCTACTCAGAAACACCACCGTTCTGTTTTTACTCTGGCTGCTGCAATCTGCTTTGGTGGTTCTTCATTAGTCCAACCTATAAATAAATATTGGAGGACTCTCGGGATTAATTCTGGGCCTCCTTTGCAAGTTCTACCTTTTCTCTATTGATCATTCAGGCCCACTCGTACCTCTAATTCTACAAAAACAAGACTTCAGACTCTGTTGTTTAATGGCCTATTCGATGTCACCTCATGAATGGATGATAGACAACTCAAAGTTAATCATACCCAAACAGAGCTTTGATTCCCCTGTGTAGAGGCCCTGGGAACACCTATTCTACTGTATCAACCCAACAGTTATTAACATGTCATTCTGTCCCTCACTTATTTATTAGTAAGTGTCTGATATTTTGTGACATTTACTTTATATAGTCCATTTCCTCCATTGGAACAGAAATGCATCTATAACTTGGTCCAGAACATACTACAGATACTGAGCAAATATGTGCTGAATGTGAGAAGATATTTGTACTGGAATCTAAAAACACAATAGGGCTAGACTGTACCTCATTTAATCAGACAACTTCTGACTAGAATGTGGTTGGGAAGGTTGTGGATAGATTGGGAGGTAAAGTTTCATCTTCATTCTTCCTATCTATAAGCCTACATGGCAAGTCAACCCTTCATTGTAGGGAAGTCACTTACATCCCTCTCATTGACCTCCTACTTAAACTTTTCTAATTCGTCAGCAGTCTGATCAACCTTATCTCCCATTGATTCCAAATCCATTCTTTTCTTTCCATCACCTCTGCTGCCATTCAAATCCAAGCTTCTATCCCTCTCCTGCCAATCAACTATGAGCCTTCTCAAGGTATCCTGCCTCTGTTCCCTTAAAATTCATTTTCCACAAAGCAACCAACTATTTTAAAATAAAAACCCATTATGTCCTTAGTCCTCCTAAGGTTTCCTATTACTTAGAAAGAAATCAAGCTCCACATCCCACCTTTAAGGCCATACATGGTCTGGCCCCTACCTTCCTTTATGACTGACTGTGGCTTCATCCCTGTGCCTCTCACTAAGCCTAACCACACTGCCCTGCTTTATTTCTATCTTATATTAACATGGCAATGGTGATTTTTTTGCTGCCTAATTTCCCTTACTTTCTATTCTATGTCTAGAAGATTCCTTCTCTCATTTTTGCAAGACTGATGACATTGTATCTTGTAAGTAAGACTCCAGCTGCCCTGACACCCTGTCATCAGCCACTGAGTCTTCCCTTATCATGTGACCCTGTGATATGTTCTTCACAATTTTTGCAGATAATGAAAGTTTTCTTATTTGCTGAAAAAAATTATTGTCTTCTTTATTCACTATCATTTTCCTCATATTTAAAACAATAGATGACATATAGTAGATCCTCATTACAATTTGTAAGATATGTAAGTGAAAGGAAACACTCTGAATCTCTCACAACATTGTTCTAAATGTCATTTCTTTGGAATTAGTCCTTTTTTTTTTCCTCCCCTTAATTTAAAAGGAAAATAGAGTAGGTAAAGTTTAAGATCCATAATAGTTACTCTTGTCTGTACTCTTCCATTTTTTACCAAACTATTATGAATGTCTCATAACAAAAACAATTTAGCATTGATGGATCTCTTATTGGATCCAGACAATGTGATGGATTGCCTAATAAATTTATCCATCAATCCTCTGAATTAGATCCTATTATAATCTATACTTTATAATTGAAGTAGCTGAGATTGGAATATTTCTATTTGTTTCTCAGTACCACAAAGGTAACTAGAATTTCATTTTATTATCTCAAGTGAACTTCAGAAATAAAGGATCCAGATATAATAATAAAGACTTTGGATGCCTAATTTTTTTAAACAAAACTTTTGTTAATCTGTGCTGGTAACAGAGATGGGGGTGGGGTGGGGGACTGAGCACCAACTCCATAGCATGATGAACAAATAAAATTTTGGCACCAAACTCTGAACTCAGTTCATTTTAACACCATTCCCAGAAGGAAGGATGGACCAAAGTCAGGTCATTCTCTGTGAATTTCTTCCTCTTCTGTTTGAACAGCTCTCTAAGTAGTAGACTGTCAAGGCTATGCATTCAAGAAAATCAGAAAGGGCTTATTTTGCTTGATCAGTTAATCTTCAGACTTAGCCTCACCAATTTATTATATTATCCAAGAAATAAAATGATACACAAAGTTGAAAGTTTTTTACATACTTCGAAGAAGTTCATAATTTGAAATAGGAGAGAAAAATATTTAAGAAAAATCTTAGAAAAATAAAATAACTCGCAGAACAAGAGACTTTCTATATGCAATTTCAAATGTCTAACAAACTAAAGGACAAAGGATAGCTTAGATATCTAGATAATTGATTCAAATTTAATTTTTTACTTGGTTATTTGGTGGCATGAAGATATAATCAAGCTGAATTACTTCATAAAGTACTTTAATATTTTTTGCTTCTATTCAATGGATCTACTTAGATTTTTAGTTTTATATATTAATATTTTAGGGTATAAATATGGTTACATTTATGTATTTGGAAGATTAGCCCTGTCTTTAAAATTCATTAAATGCATCATAACATTAGGAGTGGAATTACCTGGCTCTACCATTGGAATCAGTATCAATTTAGTGATGGCTTAGTTTGTGTACAGATTGATGCAATGTGTAGATGCAATGGAGGGTAAGTGTTTTAAAAAACTCAAAAAATATTTCACAATTGAAATGTGTTGGTAATTGTTTTAACCACTCTATAAGTTAGCTCTTTTAATACCACTTCAACTCTAAATGTTAAGTAATTTTGCCCAGTTAGCCTGTGGAAGAACCAGGGGAACCCATACAGTCTAACCTGGGAACCTAACCACATCAGTATACAGCTCTTCAAACCATTTTTTTTTCACATGGTTTCTCTGTGAAAAAATCTACTTGTATGTCTAGGGAAAATCACAGTAGCAGTGGCTGCAGGATCATTGCTCTGAAAGTGCCTGATACTAAACATTAGGACTTGAGACAGAGTGATTCCTGACACTATGATCTGAGGGAAACTGAGCTCCCAGAAATGAATGAATAGTTAAACAAAGAAGTAAGTAGGGCAGAAACTTATCCTTGAATCTGGGATATATATATGTAAACAAAGACACATATTTGTGCATGTATATGTAAATGTGTGTATATACACATATGTATTTATTTATTCCAGTTCTTTGCCTGAAATTTCCTTGTGTAGCAGCTGTCTTTGCTTCTTTCAAAAAAGTTTCCTTTACAATAGTCTAGGTTGTCTTGCAAACAAGCAGCTTGCAAACCCAGGGTGTACTACTGCATGCTGCAAAGAGGTATCAAGATGGCAAATTCTTACTCCTATCTACCTTGCACTCCTTGTGCTGCTTGGGATTTTATCTCCAATTTATCAGGATAGGTTTTGGGTGCTGAATGAGAGTTTTACATCGGTGTGTGTATGTGTGTGTGTGTGTGTGTGTGTGTGTTGGGTAAGGGATGAACTGTATTCAACGGGGAAAGGTGCATGCATGCCAATTTGTAGGACTGTACTTGAAGTTATTTATACCTTAGGAGTGGGGTGAGGAGTGGGTAGTCAGGCCAGGAGCAGCATTTCCTGCCTTCCTACACACGGCAGATTGCCAAATTTTATTTTATTCCTTATTATCCAGTCTTTAGATTCCTAGGAAAGGATGACATTTCTGAGACCAGTAAGATGTTTTTCAGAATTAGAGTGATTAATGTTAAGACTCTTCTCTCCTGAGGGCAGGAACTTGGTACATTCACCATTGTACACCAACATCTAATGTGCTGCCTGGCATGACATAAGGATCTAATAGATATTTGTTGAGGTGAATGTGTAAGTAACAAATGAATAAGATATTTTGTCTTTATGGGATTAGATCCTGCCAGAGAATCACTGCTCTCCTGGGCCATTAAAAAGCTTGCAACTCAAATTGTTCTATGGGATATTTTTAGATCCAGGGTTCTTTGATTTATTAGCAAACCCACTCCCTGTTATATTTTTAGGAGTCTGTAGAGACATAACTCAGTCATAAACTATCTATCGATCTCTATGATTTGCACACTGTTAGAATTGGGGATATTTTACTGAACAAGGCAATCAAACCCTTATTCTCAGAGTTCACATTCTTATAGGTTAAGCCACAAACCACATAAATGTCTAAAATGACTCGTGGTGACGCATGCTAAGAACGAACAGGAAAGGAGAAGGGAAATGTACATAGGGTGGGCCTGATCATCTCCCTGGGGAAAGCATGGTCCAGGGTCCAGAATCAATTTGGTGGAGATTTTAGGAGGCTCAGAGCTACTAAATTGCATTGAAAACTTTTCAAGGATTTCTATAGCACCAAAATTGTAAAGCTTATGGGAAATAGACACTTTTCAGAAGAGGATATACAATCAGTTAACAAATATATGAAAAAAATGTTCATCATCTCTCGAAATTAGAGAAATGCAAATCAAAACTACTCTAAGATATCATCTCGCTCCAGTCAGAATGGCAGCTATTATGAAGACAAACAACAATAAGTGTTGGCGAGGATGTGGGAAAAAGGCACACTCATACATTGCTGGTGGGACTGCAAATTGGTGCAGCCAATTTGGAAAGCAGTATGGAGATTCCTTGGAAAACTGGGAATGGAGTCACCATTTGACCTAGCTATCCCCTCTCCTCGGTCTATACCCAAAGGACTTAAAAACAGCACACTATAGGGACACAGCCACATCAATGTTTATAGTAGCACAATTCAAAATGGCTAAACTGTGGAACCAACCTATATGCCTCTCAGTAGATGAATGGATTTAAAAAAGTGGCATATATACACAAAGGAATATTACTCAGCAATAAAAGAGAATAAAATCATGGCATTTGCAGATAAATGGATGGCGTTGGAGAAAATAATGCTAAGTGAAGTTAGCTAATCCCCCAAATCAAATGCTGAATATTTTCTCTGATATAAGGTGACTGACCCATAATGGGGTAGGGAGGGGGAGGATGGGAGGAATAGATAGGGCAGAGGGGTGGGAGGGAACAGGGCGTTAGCAATGATGGTAGAATGTGATAAACATCATTATTCAAAGTACGTGTATGAAGACATGAATTGGTGTGAACATACTTTACATACAGATAGACATGAAAAATTGTGCTCCATATGTGTAATAAGAATTGTAATGCATTCCACTGTCATGTATTTAAAAAATAAAATAAAATAAATATGTGAACTTCTGGAGGAAAGGATGGATCAATTAACAATATGAAACTTGTTTTGGGCACTGCTATATGCTGGTAAGCACTCTATGTTCATTATCCCCAAAAGATTCCCAGGCAACAGGAATAGTCTTGGCCCAGATTTCCCCCTTTATGGCAAATGAGGTACAGAGAGACTCAGGAAGTTGCTGAAAGTCACTCACTTTGTAGGTGGAGAATCTAGAAGTGAATCCAAGCAGCCTGACTCTCAAACCAAATTATTCCCTTACAGAGTTAAATAAGCTATCTCTGGATACAGAATCCAAGTTAAGTTACTAAGATACACTGATTTTTTGAAAAGTTTAATGATTTAGACTTTTTTCTGGAGGGGATTTTTTTGAGGGGATATGTAATTTTTTTTTAAAAAACAAGTCCACAGACCCTACCACAAAAGAATTTGGTTTTCCACACACCTCTATTCCTTGGATACATCAAATTTATTCCTCCTTTGTGCTCCTGGGGCCCTCTGCTTGGAATGTCTGTCTCTGAACTCTTTATATGGCTGGGTCTTTCTCATCAGCCAAGCCTCAGCTCAAATGAACCTTCTCAGAGATGGCTTCATCTGTTAGTTACTCTTTCCCATTTATCCTATTTTCATTTTCTTCCCAGCGCCTGGTTCTTGATGTTTCCTATTGTTGTGTGTTTCTCCCCACCAGTCTGTAAGTACTACAAGGTCAGGGGTCATGGCTGCTTCATCCATTGCAATTTCCCAAGCCTCACGTCTGCCTGGTACATCACAGAGGCTTCAGAAAAATGCAAATGAATTAACAGTGTCCCTAGGGCCTGCTGACTCAGACCCTAGGGACCTCTACTTCAGAGCATCACACAACAGGCAGCATCTTTCCACCATTTTGTGCAAAATTAATGCATCAGATGAAAAAGGAGAGATCTGCAACTGAGGCCTGAGAAAAACTTGCCAGTATGCACACAACTGAGTTCTGACTGCTCTGGAGGGCTACCAAAGAGACCCACTAGGAAATCCATTTGCAGAGGGCCAATTTTTAGGTTTATTAAGATCTGTAAGTAGATATATGCAAGGCCATCATATCAGTTTTATCAAAATCTCCATGTTTATGTCTTGTTCTCTTTTAGTTCCTGCCTTAATTTGGATCTAATACTTGCCCTGGTTTATCATCTATCTCTTCCTACCAGAATGCATGGGTCTTAGAGAACAGGAGTCCAGTGCCTAGAAGCAGGCTAGACACATAATAGGTGCTCAGGAAATACATAACAAACAGACCAACAAATAGGTCACCTCTGGATTCTGTCTGTAGACAAAGAGGTGGGAGGAGTAGAACAAAGCACATGTTTATTGAGTCCCTGCTAAGCTCTAGGCACTGTTCCAGATAATTTATATACCTCATCTCATTTGCTTACCCTGTTAAGTTACAAGCTTTGGGAGTCTAACTTTTAAGATGCTAAAATCTATTTAGAATGGAAAATAACTTTTTTTTTTAATGCTGTAAAATCAGGTCTTGCTGGACAAGTGGTTCTTTAATTGAAGGCTGGTATCGCTGGGAGCTTCCAACATTAATCAATTCACTGAGTTCTGTGCTCTGACCTGACAGCGTTGTATCAAAAAAACAATTTTGTACGACTCCCAGAGCCTCTCTGAGAATCAATAGAGAATTGTAACTAAAGCTTTGGCCACTGCTTCACCTATAGGACCATTTCCATTTGTCATTTCAGCTTGAATTTATCTGAATAGGAGCCAAGACTATAATTTCCAAACATAAGACTAGAAATGATGCAAATAAAGTGGATTTGGAAGGGACTCTTCCCAGCAGGTGCAGAAGGATGAGCCTGAGTCAGTTAGTCAGGGAAAAATGAAATGGCATAGTGTCGTGTTTGAGACTGGAATAGGAAAAACGGAAGAACCAGTTCAGATGATATCTGACTGCTCCAAATCCCTCTAAACAGACTGGCCCACTGCTCAGTGAGTTTAAGGGGCATAGTGTGAAGAAACAAGTAGAACCACCCTGGTACTGAATCACCTTGTCAGGTACCCAATGTGAGGAAGGTAGCACTTCAGAGAATGTTCTTGAAGGCTTAATAAGAGACAATAGCTGATTCTGTACGTAAACAAGGCCAATTTCAAAGAAAGATGAGCTTCCCTTTAAAAACTGTAGAATAATAGTGCTATTACACATTCCCCACTCAGCTATTTAAAAGTAGCTGGAAGCTGGTTCCCTCCTGAGGATTTATCAAGATATATGGCCGCAATTGGAGGGGACAGAGGCTCTTTCCTCATGGTTCTTCCCGTCCACACAGTGTTTCTCCTCAGGTCAGGACACCGTTTCCACTGAGGCATTTGCAGGATTGTTAGGAATAGTCAGAATGCTTTCTATGGGTACAGAGGCAGAAACACCACAGACATGTCCACAGCTCGGCTTTCATTACCGGCAGTTGAATGAGCTCTGTGGTTTGGGGCAGTTCACCCAATCTCTCTGCAAGACGGTGGGTGGGACCTGACCAGGGCTTTGAGGTCGCTTCTAGTTCTGGCTTTTGGTTTGATGAGAATTTCTGGGATCAATGGGCTCCCCTCCTCTATTCACAGGATGGACAGCCATTCAGAAAACTGCTCTGTGCATAGGCGAGGGAGGAAATTCAGGCTGCCCTTGGTTTCTGAGTTTGCCTCGAAGGCTCTGTCTTTAGTAGGTCCACACTGTGCTCTCTGAGATGGAGAGACAGGGTGCATATAAATATCAAAACTTATCCTCCTTTTCCCAGCACCATCACTCCATGATGCTAAGTCTAGATTTCCCACACCTTGGAGTAGATATGGTTGGTGGAAGGATACCATGAAAGTATCCTTTTTAGTGGTGTCATCTC
Organism: Urocitellus parryii; assembly: GCF_045843805.1. NCBI lineage: Eukaryota > Metazoa > Chordata > Mammalia > Rodentia > Sciuridae > Urocitellus > Urocitellus parryii. The sequence continues at coordinate 100,980,369 of NC_135531.1, forward strand.
CTTTTTTTTTTTTTCCTTTGGTCATCTTAGGACAATCCTTCCTTCCTTCCTTCCTTCCTTCCTTCCTTCCTTCCTTCCTTCCTTCCTTCCTTCCTCCCTTCCTTCCTTCCTTCCATTCTGGGAGTTGAGCCCAGAGGTGCTCTACCCCAGAGCTATATCCCTAGCCAGTCCCTTTTTTATTTTGAGATAGAGTCTCACTAAGTTTCTTGCTAAATTGAGGCTAACCTGAAATTCATAACGCTTCTGCCTCGACCTCCAGAGTCACACAGACTTACACATATGTGTCACCACACCTGGATGGACAATGTGAAGTATTACACTTGTGGTTCCTTTCTTAAATGGTGCTTAAAAATGTTTCTTGAGCTCTGAATCTACTGATTCAGAATTTTAGAGAGGGTTGAGTGCTCACATCTGCATTTTAAACCAGGCACTGTTGCTGATTCTTATGTATGCTCGATGACACTAGGCTGAGGAAGGGGCCCCAAAACGTCTAACTCCACTTGGGTGCTGCAGCTACTCCCCATGGTTATTGCTTCATTTGTTCAACACAGATGTTATCCCTCACCTCCTAGGTACAGATACAATGAGAAAAGCACTAGGGGCCTGCTCTCATGGAACTTCGGTCTAGTGAGGGGAACCAACAATCCACAAGTGTAAATCTACACCGTATCAAGCATAAGATAATCTACAAAGTGAAAGAGGGAAAGTGATGGCGAGGAGTGCTCTTCTTTCATTCACAGAGGTAGGAAGGCCTATGTGAAAGATGATTTTCGTGTGAAGACTTCAAAGAAGTGAAGGAAAAAACCATGCAGCTGGGGGAAGAACATTCCATGCAGAGGGAAGGACCAAGGACGGAGACCCTGGAGAGGGAAGGGGCGGTGCATACAGCCAGGCCAGTGCAGATGGAATCCCCTGAGTGAGGAGGAAAGTGGGAGGAGACAGCAGGGCACAGACCACCTAGGGCTCATAGGCAAGGACAGACTTTAGATTCTCCTGAGTGAAATGGCAAGCCATTGGTAGGGCGCTGGCTGGGACAGCCAGAACTCATGGCTTCTTATACTTGATTTCTAGGCTGCAGAACACTATGGAGCCTGGGTTGGTAGGACCTGATGGTATTATACCTGTGTTCTGATCCCAGTCTACCATCCTTCATTTATGTTCTAACTCCCTGTTCCTGGCTGCCCTCCTAAGGGCAACCTAAAAATAGATATTTTGCTTGGGAATTGGGGCAGAGTAAGAAAGCTTTGCTAGTGAAGAGTCAAGTGGACTGAAATGTGTCCCTCTGCACATTTGCAGGTCAAAGCACTAACCCCTAGGGTGGATGTTTGGAGACAGGTCCTTGTCGGAGGTAATTAAAGTGAGATGAGGTCATGGCAGGGTGGGCCCCTGATCCAATGGCACTTTTAAGAAAATACACCAAGAATGTGTGCTCAAAGAGGAAATGCCAGGTGAGGACACCACAGGGAGAAGGTGGCCAAATACAGATGGAAAGGAGAGGCTTTGCCAGGAACCAACTGCACCTGAATCTGTGATATCTAGTCTCCAGAATGGTGGGCAAATGAATGTTGTTTATGTACCCAGACTCTGGCATTTTGCTATGGCAACCCAAGCCACTTAATACAGTGGTGTAGGGCTGCTGTATTCATGCACACATTCACTTAGTCTCAACTGAGTGCCTACTATGTGTGAAGCACCAGGCTGCTGCTTTACATATGTTTAAAAATTTTATTTTTTCAACAGTACAAGTGTAAGGTTTGTGGCCATCATCTTATAGATAAAGAAATAGAAATTTAGTTAGAGGTAGTCAGTTGGACAAGGGCGTTCCAATTCGAATTCATGTTACATTCAAGTGTAAGACTGTGATAGGAAGGCTCCCCCACATCAGAGTTAGGAGAACTACACCCTGAAGCCAGCCTCCCTGGGTACAAATCCCATTCCTGCTACTCATTAACTATGTGACTTTGAGCACATCGTCTTTCTGGGTTTCAGTGCCCACATCTGCAAAATGGGGATTGTTGTTAGAACCTAAATGAGCTAATAAAGTGAACCTGTTGGAACAGGGTGTGGCATCTAAACACTCCTAAATATCATAGTGACTGAAGGTGAAGTCACAGAGGCAACTTGGAGGAGCCTGAACTCTTTAGGTGATATAGAGTGTGAAGTTGTCATGTGTAAGATATTTGTTATTCAGTAGTTCTAAGAAGTAGATTTTAGCTGAATTTTAAAGGCCTGGGAGTAGCAGTATGGTCAGGCTGGGGAAGGATTGAGTTCTTCATTGCTGTCTTGTCAAGAACGTTGTGCAGGGGGCTTCAGGGATGCTGGGAAGGGCTGAACTAGAGGGTTTTAGAAGTCTTCTAAATAGAAATTCTACACTCCCTTCCAGTGGGATAGAATTGGAGGCTTGAAACCCTGAGTTGGCTTTGTTTGCCTTCTTGCTCAGTCTCTTGTCTCTCTCAAACTGAACCATTTTCGTGTTAGACAGGGCTGGAACTGATGAAATCCCAACAGCCAGTATCATACATTATTTTTCAGTAAATGATACCTGTTTAGCTTCTGCATGATTTTACACTTGGGGTTCTCACCCACATGCTTAAACATCCTGCCATCTGTGTTAAAGGACCGTGGAAAGAGGGTGTACTAGTTAAGGTAGAAATGGCTTTCTAACCTTTGCTTGTAAGACTGACTTTCTACTCTCCCCTAGGAGGGCCACCTTGCTGCTTGTATATGAATATGCACAGCTGAGCACACATGCAATTCCATCTAGAGGCTTTGACGAAGCAGCTATATCTTGCTGAATAAACATAACACGAAAACATGCTGGGTGGTTCAGCCTTTCTTTTCCTTCTAAATATTATGCTTTGCAAATGCACAGTCTGTAATGTTTACTGCCTCTTCCAAACAGAGCAGAATGTGCTCCTGCCATTGTTCATTGAGAATAAAATTGTCTCAGTCTGAATGTCGAGACAATGGTCAGGTTTCCGTGTTCATAAGACTGCTATTCAGACACAGTGGCAGATAAACACTTTGGAATTTGGGGCACACATAGAACCATCTAGAAGTCGATTCTAAGGAAACACTAGTGACTCTTTTTAAAGACTACATATTCTCCTTTTTGCATACCTTACTCCTTCAGATGTTTCCATCTGCTCTTAGCCCTTCTAATCTATTATTTTCAGAGCAGTCAGAAAAATCTCTAATGCTGCAAATATGACCAGTGTTCTTTCAAATTTATATACCAACATAATTTTCAGTTGCTCTTTGGTTTAAGACCAAGCTCTGTAATTCTAGGCAAAGAGGCCACAGGGCTCCAGAGTCTCCCTCTCCTCTGCCCTCCTTCTTGGTCTCTGAGCTTCATCCACACCGGCTTTCCTTCAGAGTCTTGATTTACCTTGACCTTTTGCTGACTGAGCCTGCAAACATTCTCCTTGCCCTGAAAAATTCTCTCTCTTTTTTAGCTAGTGAAGCTCTATGTATCCTTGAGATCTCAGCCCAATGACATTCTCAGGGAAGCTTGCCTGAGTTCCCTGTTCACCATGCACCTGTCCTAATGCCAGTCCTTATTACTGCACTCCTTGTCACAGCATACAACTCATTTATTAATTTATTTGCCTTCTGTAGTGGCAGAAACCATTGCCCAGCTGACATGTGATACATCACAAAGCTATTCTTTATGTGTGCTTATAATTTTTGAATAAATGAATAAGTGAATGAATAACTTGCAAACAGTTTCACTGGCCACTGATTTTTTTTTCCCAAAATATTTCCAGAACCGTGACATTTTCCTGAATCAACAATAGGATCTGGAGCAGGCTTTTCCTGTCCATCCTTAAAGCCACATATTTATTTGCCTCTGGTTTGCTCTTCCTACTAACTGCTTTTGCAGACACTTGTGAAGATAAAGGCTGTGACCATCTGAGCCCATCTTTTCCTCCAGCTCCATCTGCCTGTGAAGAAACAATGACTCAGAAAACTAATGGGCCCATCTCTCTAATGATGGCAATGACTTCACTGTTGGTGATTTTTCTATTAGATTTATAAAATTGAGTCCAAAGGAAGGAATTGCCTAGGGGCACAAGTACAAAAGGCAAAATATGGGTCCAGAAACACATCAAAACAACACTGACCAGTGTGTGTTATGGGCAAACACTAGTAAAAGTGACATAGGTTGAAAGAATCAAAGAATAGAAACAAAAGCTTCTTTTGATGGGGGCAGGGTGAAGTGGGAGGAACCCAGGATGTGCAACTGGACAGGACTAGTGTTGCCATTGGTAAGACTTGGACAAACGCACCATCAGAGTAAGTACAGATACTGCCAATTAGTGGCCTCCCGGCACATTCCACCCAATGATCTTCAACTTTATGCATGAAAAGGAAACATTATTACTTCTTCTCCTTATTTTGGAGCTGGTGGACTGGATATTGAATCTAGGGCTATATGCATGCTAGGCAAGTGCTCCACCATTGAGCTATATTCCCAGGCCTTTTAAATTTATTTTTTTATTCATTTTAAAAAATTTGACACAGGGTGTCACCAGGTTGCCCAGGCTAGACTCAGACTTGTGACCCTTCTGCCTCAGCCTCATGAGTATCTGGGATTACATAGCCCAGGTTTTACTTCCATTTTAAAGTTGAAAAATAGACACCCAGAGGATAAATAACTGTGAGTGATAGCTGGAATTCCAGTTTATCTGAGTCAAGGCTAAAGGCATTTCCAACTCAATATTTCATAGCAACAGTCCTCCCTCAGTATTTTTACCTGTAAATTGTGGGTCATATCAGGCAGGATTGTTGTGCTAATGAGCTCCAGGTGGTGGTAACACACGGGGATTGCCTGGTCCCAGTGGGCTTTTATTAAACATTATTTTCTCTCTTCCCTGTTTCCTGCCAACATCAGCACCACCAGGGTGTTAGCTTTTCATTACTGGAACAAATGCTTGATATGATCAACTGATAAAGGCAACAGTGTTATTTTGCCTTACAATTTTGGAGGTTTTAGACCATAGTCCATTTGTGCTGTTGCTTTTGGTTCTGAGGCAGCACAGCTGATCATTGTGCAGTTGGCAAAACGGTTTACCTTGTGGCTGGGAAGAGAAATGCAGAAAGCTGGGTGCGGTGGTGCATACCTGTAATCCTAGTGGCTCAGGAGACTGAGGTAGGAGGTTCGTGAGTTCAAAGCCAGCCTCAGCAAAAGTGAGGCACTAAGCAACTCAGTGAGATCCTGTCTCCAAATAAAATACAAAAAAGGGCAGGGGATGTGGCTCAGTGGTCGAGTGCCCCTGAGTCCAATCTCAAGTACTTGCCCACAAAATGCAGGAAGAGGAAGGGGCTGAGGATTCCGTTATCCCCTTCAATACCCCCAGAGACCTAAAACCTGCCACTAAGCTCTACCTTGTTTTCAAGTACAAAATATTTTCATTAGTCAATGCTCCTTGGGAAAGGACTGATTCCACATTTTTAAAAGATGCACAATTTCACGGTTAGGCCCCACCTTGTAAGGTTTCAACTACTTCTCAATAGTGTCATGGGGAGAGGACCAGGCCTTTAGCCTTTGGTGGACATTCCAGATCTGAACTATAGCAATCAGTTTTAATGCATTCCTGTCAGATTCCTAGGCACAGCAGAATGAGTCAATTTCCTGGGGGACAGTGATGTCAGAAGAGAACAGAACCTAAGTGTCTCTATACTCTTGGCCTAGGAATCTTCCCTTTAACACACTGTGTCAAACCACACAGGCCAAGAGGTGATTTCTGGGGCCTCCACTAACATAAAGGGTATTCACAATAACATCTCATTTTTACTGAGCTCCTAATTTGCACTGAGTACCACACTATATACTTGGTGTGAATTATCACATTCACAGCAAAGCAACTGTTTGATCTGTGTGTACTTCTTTTTTATCACCCTTTTTATAGATGACAAATTTAAAGTCTAAGAAATTGAATGACTTTATATTAAGTAGACATTTTGATCAATATCTGAACATAAAATCTTGAACAGCTACCCTTGAAGCACACAGATGCTCCACAGTTTCATTGAATGCCTGAGTGGCTGACGATGGATGACCTTCCCAGGACAGCCAGTTTTCTGCCAGACATCAGAAACCTTGACCAACAACAACCTCCTTTAGTTGCAGGTTTTTACTCTGCCATTTCAGAGGGATCCAACTGTGCTATACTTTCGCCCTAGAGCTCTTCCCTCCAGCTTTTAGTACATTCCACAACTGGCTGTTTAGTTCCCGCCTCTGACTCACATAAGATTCACCTGGAAAACGTTAAGAGCTGGGATTCCTGGGGCCCCGTTCTGAGAAATCTGGTTCACACTGTCTCAGGGACAGCCGTATATATTTGCCCCAGGTGATCCCCTTGTGCAGCCAGGTTAAAGCCAACTGGTTAAAGACAGGTTAAAGCCTGTGTGTGCCTCTTTCTCTCCTGCTGGACTGTGGCTTCTTAAAATAGAGTCTTTTTTTCATCTTTTAATTTCCCATGTGTTGAGAATAATGCCTGAAATGTTGTAGAAAATATGGTGGTTCAGACAAAATCCTGGACCGGTCTGGGTACAAATCCTGATAATACCACCACATTTTTAGCTGAGTGGTTCTTGGGTAAGTTGCTGAACCATCTGGGTTTTGTTTCCCCATCTGTAAAATGGGGAAAAACTCATAGTACTTAGCATGACATTTTTGCAAGATTTGTGTGAGGTAGTGACTATAAAGTACCTAGCACAGGAACATAGCAAACCCCCAGACAGACAAATGCTAGCTATGCAGGTAAGAAAAAAAAATCAATAAGGAGCTATGCATACCTCGATGTGACTGTCATATGGTAAGAGCAGTGGGGACACAAGGAAATAATATGAGGTTCCCTTCACTGAATATATACAGGCAACAGGCTAGGCATCTAGACATTTCACAACAGTATTTTTTTTTATGTCATAAGACCATTTTGATATATTATTGTTAGAGGAAAGTTTTCCAGATGATTGTCAGCGTGGATATCACAACTCAGGTTTGTGTGGTCTCAATTTTTTCCTACTTTGTTCCAAAGATTTCATCTAAACATTCACTCATACAGCTATTCAACCCACAAGCATCCATTAAAAGCTTACTGTGTGCTAAAGACTGTGTCAGGTACTGGAGACACAGGAGTGACCCAAACATGGAAACCCCTGCTTTCACATAGCTTGCATTGGATAGTGGGAGAATTCAGGCAATAAATAGTTTCATCACACGCCTGCCAAGGTAAGTGCTATGAAGTAAAACTGTATAAAAGTAACTGGGGACAGAGAGATTGAGGGATGATTGATAGGTGGGCCAGGAAAAATTCTTTGATGAAGAAATCTTGAGTGATGGATGTGATAAGGCATGATTGGGTTCTGGGGAGCCTGGAGGGCTTATCTCAGAAATGGAAGATGGATAGGCAAGAAAGAAGAAAATTGAGGATGACTACAAGGTGTTTTGAACTGAGTAAAAGAGCAGAGTTCTTGCTTTTTCTTAAGCTGGGAATAATTCTATTTTTTAGGGAGGAAATCTACAGTTCTGTTTTGAGATCTCTATATCCAGGTGGATCTGTAGAATAAACAATGGGATATACAAGTCTGTCTTAGGTGAGAGACTGAATAGATGATATTTAAGACATAGAGTGGACCAGGTCACCTAAGAGTAAGCATAGGTTAGAGAGAAGACTCCTTGGGCTCCAGGGTAGTATTTATGGCTCAGAAAAATGGTAAGGGACCTACTGAAAAGCCTGAGAGGGAATCATAGAAAGGGTGAGCCTTGAAGCCAAGACAAAGACTCTTCCAGAAAGGAAGCAGTGCTCATGGGTGCCAGGACTGGTGAGAGCTGTGGTCAGAGGAGCCTGGCAAAGCATGACCAGCTCCGTCAATGTGGTGGCTATTGGAGATTCTGTCCAGAGCTGCTTTTCTGGAGTGATGGAAAGAGTGAGTCAAAGAGCCAGGGCAATGTGAGTGACAGCTCTTCTGAGGCATTTTTCTGGAAGGGGAGCATGGGATGGGGCGAGATACTGCAGGAAGACAGGGTTTCATGAGGTGAGTGTTTACAGTGAGATGAAATACAGCATGTTTGTGGATCGCAAATAAATAGCCTAGGTAGAGAGGAAAATCTGGGTGCTGATAGAATGGGAAGAAGTGCAGGTATGACGTGCTTGAGATGAGGAGAGAACCATCTTATGGTGGAGCTCAGCCTTAGATGAGAGCCGGGATGCGTCATCCATGGTACGCAAAATTAAGAGGCATTTTAAATGCAAAGCAACATCCAACAAGGCAGGATTTTTCTCTCACTTGATCCTCACAATAACCCCGTGAGGTGGGTATTACTATTTCCATGCTATAGAGAAACGTGATTTAGGGGAAGACTTTAAATGTAGGTGTGTATTTGTGAAGATGAGAGAGATTGATGAGAAAATGAGTAGTTAGGGAAAGCTATGGGTGGAGGTGCATTTGATGTGGGAGATGAAGAGTGGGTTGGTTCTAAATATGTGGAAGGGACAAGAACAAGAAAAAATAAGAATTTCATAAATATGAAAAAGGCACAAAATACAGTATTGGATCCATTCTGAGCATATACTCTGGAAATAGACCGCATAGGTTCTATATCCAGCCCTTGTACCTAACAGGTGTGTGACCTTAGACAAATTTCCTAACTTCTCTGTGCCTTGGGTTACTCATGTATAAAATGAGGATAATAACAGTATTCACTTCATATGATTGTGGTGGTGAGGAAGACAGCCACACATTTACTCCCAAACCACATTCATATATACACACAGTAGGATTTTTCCTTGCAAATAGTAAGCACCAAATGTTTTTTTTCTTATTTTTATATTGTTATTATTATTATTATAACATAATAGAAAAACGTGGTGTACTTTCCCCTGTGTGTGTGTGTGTGTGTGTGTGTGTGTGTGTGTGTGTGTATGCACACGTGCAGATGTTCAGCAAGCCTCCTTTTGGGTGTAATGGAAAGATATTCTGCTCCAAGAGGTTTCCTCCTGGCCAAGGATCCTTACTGATAGGAGAGGGGTGAATCTGTTCATTCACTCTCCCATTCAGGACTGCATTTGAAAGGATTTCTGGAGCATCTACTCAGAGCTGAGCTCTTGTAAACCACTGAAGATGAATGGAACAGAATCCCTGTGTCTAAGTGGCTCCTGACCACTTGCAGACAGGCATAAGCAGACTATTGCAATCTAACCTGAGGGCTGTCCTCACCAGTGCTTAGGAGGTGGGCAGTGGTGAAGGGAAAGGGCATGATGTTGGGGTCAGATGATTCAGATGTGGGTCTTGGCTCTGCCGCCTGACTCACTAGCAAGTTCCATCTGAGTCATTTAAGACAGATGCTGTGGGGAGGAGTGAGCCAGAGGCTACTGGCTCTGCCCTGGGCCCACAGTTGGGGTCCACAGGATTTTTTTTTGTGACAGCTGCTTCTGCTTCTGGGTGCCTCTTCCTGGCTGTGACTGTGATTTGTGTGACTCATAACAACCTCCTCTTTGGAACTGCTAAAGAAGTCTTCCTAGAAAGACTTGAGTGGAGTCTTCAAGAATGAGCAGGGGTTTGCAGATGAAAATGTGACGAGGACAATTCAGGGGTAAAAAAGAGCACATGGCGAGGGACATGGCCCTTGACCCTTTAGGAAAAGGCATCCCTTCTGACTGCTGATGTAACAAAGGGGCCCTCCCGTGTCCACTGCCAAATCAGGCCCACAAAAAGGCACCAGGCAAGGTTCCTTGTCTTCGCGGGCCCTACCCTTCCTGTGGGTTTTGCTACCCCTCTGTTCTGCCTCGAATGGTTTCTTTCTGGCTGTGGCTGGATTTTGTTCCTCCAATCCTGAAACAATCTTTCTGGATGAATCCTCTCCTGCCAAGGGGGCAGGAGTTATGTGCTTCTTTAATGAGGTCCACAGAGAAGCAAAGATCACCCAACTGTCCGCTCGAAACCCCGATCCTGTATCAGCATTGTTCGGTTACCCTTGTTTCTGTGTGTATCCTCTTATTTCAAATTGAAGAAGAGCACTGTGATCAATAAGACCTGTCCCCTTAAATCTGGCTACAGAAAGCCCCCACCCCACAATGATTAAGATGACTTACACGGGAGTTAGTGTTTGGGATATGTTTTCCACGAATGATTTTAAAATTTATCTATATGGCCTTGGTACTTGTTGTCCTTTGATTCAGGCACACAATAGGCATTTATGGAGTACCCATTATGTACCTGATATTGTTCTAGTGCTGGGGGTACAATAGAGAGTAAAATTATGCTTGGGTTCTGCTTCTACAAAACTTTCAGCCTATCAGGGAGACAGATATTAATACAATAGTCTAATCAGTTTATTCATAATGACAAACTAGGGTTAAGTGCTCTGAGTGAAGAAACCAGTTCTTAAAGAGCTGTGATCGACTGAGGGTCAGGGCTTCTTAGCTGGAGCTGAGAGTTGCAGGCTAACTTAATGAGATAGTAGGGTGGAGGGGAAAAGGAGCATGCTACAAGCCTGTGGCTGCAGGGAGATGTTGGGGAACCCATGATGGCCCTCACAGTGGGAGGTCAGGCAGGAGGAAGATGCCTGAGCCTAGGTAAGAAGTCAGGCAGGTGTCAGAACAACCAGGCCTGGGTAGGGTGTGGGAAACCATGGAGAGATTTTCAATGTGTGTTTATGTTTGAGGGGGAGGGTGGGAAGATGATTGTATTTTTAAAAATCATTCTGGCTGCTATATGAAGAACCAAATCTCCATCTGATGGATTAAAAAAACAGGCTTGGGAGCTGAGGGGGCAGGGAAAGGAACTATTTGTGAAACACATATTCTTAATTTCAATGTATGTGAATGTGTTGTTGTATAAAATGTACTGAGACAATATCTTGGACATTGTATCAATGTAAGTGAAGGCTGATCCTCACCATCAATATTATTATTATTATTATTATTATTATTACTACTACTACTACCAGGGATTGAACTCGGGCACTCGAACACTGAACCACATTCCCAGTCTTTTTTGTATTATTTAGACACAGGGTCTCACTGAATTGCTTAGTGCCTCCATGTTGCTGAGGCTGGCTTTGAACTCACCATCCTCCTGTCTCAACCTCCTAAGCCACTGGGATTATAGGCATGTGCCACCACGCCCTGCTCATCATCATTATTATTAGCACTTTGTGTATGAAATTCTGAGTGTATTTCTTTGTAACTGCCCTAAGAGTGTTTTTCTCCCATATTTTACAAATGAGGAAGCCGAGGCTCAGAGAAGTTAATCAACTATCTAACATCACCCAGTTGGCAAGTGGCATAGCTTAGGAGTCAAAGCTCATGATAACCTGAATCTTCAAAATGTGATGGTGTGTCCACTAAGAAGCCCAGGAACTGTGAAGCTCTTAAAGTTGTTTTACAATTACTCTTAGGGAGACTGTTTGGATCATTTGAATTTATTTGACTTTCATAGGGATATTCATAAATTATTCATTCTTCATTTTTTCAGTTAAATAAAATGTGAAGAACACAGTTGTAACTTTTCTGAAATACAGTCATGTCCAGGGTCACATAATTGCTAACAATAAAAAGAGAATCACACACACACAAACACACACACACAGAAAAATAGACTCACTTCCAACATCTTTTTTCTCCTCAGACAAACTTTCAGTATGGTAACTAGTTTTTGGTGACACAATAATGTGTTTCAGGAAGACTCTCATTGTTTTAGATGGTATAAGTAAAAAAGAAAACTTGAATATTTTTTAAGAAAACAGATGGGGGCTGGGGCTGTAGCTTAGTGGTAGAGCACTTGCCTAGCATGCATGAAGCACTGGGTTGGATCCTCATCACCACATGTAAATAAACAAATAAAATAAAGGCATTCTGTCCACCTACAACTACAAAAAAATTTTAAAAAGAAAACACATGGAACGTGAGGCTCAAAAATAGATAGTACCTATTGTGTGCTGAGCTTTATGAAGAACATTATTTATCACATTTAATTCTACAAATCCATAAGAGAAGGTCTTTACTTCCATATTATGGATGAAATTAGCCTCGAGGAATTCAGTGATGTGGTCCTGCTTCTCTGGTATCTACCTTGGGCCTTTTCTACTAAGCCACAGGGCCTCATCCTGACATGAGTTTGGCAGATGTTATTATTCTTACCCATTGTATTTATTATGATTACAACAAATTTCAATACATGCCCCCCCACCATCTGCTGATAGTGGATGAAGTAGAAATTGTTTTGACACAAAGTGGGCTTTCCGTGTTGATGGAGCTAATCAGTTAAATTGCATTTAAATGATACTTTATGAAAGTTCTTGTGGTGGTATTTTTGTTTGTATGATGTAGGATTATCTAGTTTGATTAATATACAAACAGCAACTGAACAGAACAGAAATGTTTGAATTCTCGGTCTAAGCTGAGAGAAGACGGGGAACCAATCAGAAATACAAAAGCCATCTATGCAGCTTCCTGTGTGTCCCTAGGCCTTTTGTATTTAGAAAGTTCTCCTGGAGATTTTGATCTATGCCAATGGTCCTCTCCTCTCTCACCCCAGGGACTTGCTAGGTTTTCATCCATGAGGAAGAAAAAATATTCCCAGTGAGTTATTACACTTAGCAACCAATATATTTTTTAAAGGGAAATATGCAATTGTAAAAATAAATCTATGAGATATCAATGTCCATGAAAAATACCATCCTCAGTCTCAATTTGAGGGTTATCCTGAACATCTGTTCCCTTTTCCTTGGGAATACTGATTGAAAAAAATCACCCTATGGTATAATGCACATACATTTTGTGTACACAGTCCTCAACACCAGGTTCCTGCTTTCAGGATAAAAAACAAGGATGGGTTTTCACCATGGGCTGGTCACCAGCTCTGTTCCAGAAGAGAGTGGCCGGATCTGAGGTGGAGTCACAGCACCTCACCATCGTCCACCCTCTTCAGTCAAAGTACCACTTGTAGGACAGTCCCTAAGGCTGAAAAATGTCTAGCCAGTTGCTTTTCTTGAAATTGTTCTTTTTCAAGAATGTGTCAGTTGGAAAGAAGCAGGCAATCACTTACAGAAGATGCACAACCAGCTACAGATTAAAGAAATGTTGAAGCCTGCAGTGCTTAGTGGAAGAACTGCCAGAGTGTTTACAAGGCACACACGTGTGCACACAGAAACATACACACATGTGTGCAAATAGCACACACAGGTTAGAAGGTGGAAGAGGAGGTCTCTGAAGAAACCCGGGACCAGGGAATGTGTACCAGGCTCAGCTCAACCTCTCTTTAAAGCATTGACTCAGGACCCCCCAAAACAACATTTCCAGTAAGTGCTGAAAGTGAACTGTGCTCTATAACCCAAGTACAGACTCCAAGTGAACCAATCCAACAATCAACTCTCCACAGACATGTACGAAGCTAATTCTATTTTGCTAATTGCTTTCTTGGGCATGCACCAAGTTATTAAACAGACAGTGACAAAACAGAGAGCTTGGATAAATGTATGTGGCAGCACTTACTGAATTTCTTTTTTTCTTAGCACTAGTTCCAACGACTTGTTTGCAGGTTAAATGGAACAAGGGAAATTGGCAAAATATTTCTGCATTATTTTCTAACCAGCTGTCAGCTTGGAGATCACCTTTGCAACATTATCCCGCTTTTTCAGAAAAGACTTCCCTTCTTTATACAAGACAGGCTGATTTTAGGAGCAGATCTAAGTCTGAAAGAGACAAGCTTTTGCCAGGAACGACAGTCATCTAGTAGCTGCAGAAAGCAGCGTCAGCAGAACCTGTGGGAAGTCAGACACCAGCCCACTCTGTGCCACCCACCCAGACACTCTCCCTCTCTGGTCTGTACCTTCCGTGTGGCAGCTGGAAGAGAGGATGGTGTTCGGAGGTCTGAAGATGTAAGGCAGGTAACGAGAGAAGCATTTCATCTTCCAAATAAAAAATAAAATTCTAAATAAAAAACCAGTTTCCTGAATCCATAAGGATTCTCCCGGTCTTCAGAGCTGGCTACATCACCAATATGTTTATGTAGGTTCTCTCCCAGATCTGCAAAGCTGGGGAGCCCGAGGAATAACTGGAGATGGGTCCCATTTTGCCATCAGAGCCAGGAAGCACTGCCTTACATTTCTGCATGCAGCTCAAACTCAGAAGCCCCCAAGCAAGCCGGGATGTGGCCTCTTCATTGGCTGCAGCTCCTCCGAGCAGGATTTGCTGAGTAAGTCGGTCCTGCCTGTAAACACACGCTGAAATGCTCTGCCTGAAACCTCTACCTTTCCCCGTGTGGTCAGTTCCTCTTTTAGCAATAGAAATCCAGCAGGATATGGGAGTAGTGAGGATAAGTGACCATCTCTTATTTAGCTGAAAGATCAGATGAAACAAAGGCAGCATAGTGTTTGCCCTGGAGGGAGATGGCTGTTAAAAGGAGCCACCCGTAATGGCATGGATCTCAGGAATATTAAAGTACAGTGCAATGAAATGGGTCTCTGTCCTTGCTTAATCTAGATTTAGTTCTATTTTTTTTTAATACTGAAGCTCAAACAATAGGACCATTTATCATTTAGGTGAAGCCAAAAGCTGGGTAGAGTAGTCGGTGACAGAGGACTAACACAGACAGAGTCTGTGCTCCACGATGCCAGCCCTAATGCTGAAGCAGTAACTTAGTTCCAAGTTGCTCTCTGTAAGAATATAAAGCCCCAACACGAGAGAAGAGACAACCCAAGGGAACTGACCCTTTATCAACCCATGGACCCCGATGGCAGACAAAACATGAAAAATGAAGTTGATCCAAGGATTGAAGAACTTTACCCCCCAACTCCCACTGAGATTAAGAGAGAAAGCAAGAAGGAGAGAGGGAGGGAGAGACAGAACGAGAGAGAAAGAGAGAGAGAGAGAGAGAGAGAGAGAGAGAGAGAGAGAGAGAGAGGAGAATGGATTATTAAAGAATATGATCAATCACCAACTACAAGTAATTTGGGGTCGGGGGGTTGTTTGGTTTTATCCCATGAAAGAAAATGACTTTGGAAACCTGGTCCATGGAAGGCCAGCCAGTATGGGGCTTCAGTGGGGGATTTTAAGTTCCATCAAAGGCACTATTGTACATGATGAAGAGAAAGAGGCACTATTGTATATGACGAAGAGTTTGTTGCGCTGCATTCAGAGGCACAAGGGAATGATTTAGTTGGTCTGTAAAGAAAACTAATATTCCTGAGTGGGATTTAAAAAAAATAAAATTAAAAACGCAAGTGTGGCTTGAAAATCTAATAGAATCATTTTTAAGCTATTAAGGGCTCTCTCCTTTACAAAAATATCTAACTTAGCATTGGAGAAATGTGCTGATGTGCCCAAGACAGACAGACAAAGTAATTACAGTACGAGGCCAGGCATGATAATGCAAATCGACTCTTCCACCACTGTGCCACCCTGTGTTGGCAGAGCCAGGCCATTTAGCCCTATGAGGAGCTAAACCCTCCTTAAACCCACAGGCCCAACAACGTAGGGCCCTCCCAAGTAAGGTGCTGCTTACACAATGCCTCAGTGGCATTGGGGTTTGTTATGTCAGGGATCTCAAACTCAGGGAAGGAGAGCGTGTCCGAGGAGTCTTTCCCAGGAACGCTTCACATTTAAACTCTGATCAGCTGTGAGGTAGAGCAGAAAGTATGTGAGCTTTTGGGGTCATTCTAACACAAGCCTGAACCCCAAGGTATTGGCTTACTGGTTGGATAGATGTGAACCAAACTTTAATACCTGTGAGCCTCAGTTTTTCCAATTGTAAGATGGGGATAATATTAAGGTCGGCCTCATGTCTTATTGAAAGAAACGAGAATAAATATACGACACCTATCAGGATGTAGGTATTGGATAAGCTACCAAGTTGCTACAGGTTGTTGTTGGCCTTCTCTGAGCTTCTCTAAGAGCAGATAAAGGTGGGGTGTGATTAAAGTGGAGTGCACTGCAGCTAGATAGTCAGGGCTGAATCCCACCTTTAACACTGATTTACTGTGCGTGCGGTTTTGGGCAACTTTCTTAACATCTGTAAGCCTTCTTACAGGCTAATAAGGATAATAATAGAACCTTACATAATATTGTAAGGGTAAAATATAAACTTAGCACAGTTCCTAACATATAGTAAGTGCTTTATAAGCTTAATTACTACTTTCTATAACAGTAATATCACAGTATACTACTATAATTACTTACCTGTCATAGCTAAACAGTGAAATTATAACTTTCTTGAGAGTGATATCCATGTCTAATTCACCTTTGTATAACTAATGTCTACCCCAGTACCTGGTACAAAAGTAGATATTCAGTAAACACTGAATGGATAAATCGATATTTATAGGTGAAAGAATTTGGAAGATATTTATCCTTTTTTTTTTTTTTTTTTGGTCGAGGTCTTCATAGCTCAAATGAAGTAAACTTGAACTTATCATGAAGTGGGATAGATCATTCAAACAAAGGCATGAAATTCATGAGTAGACAAACTTTAACTTCATATATTTCAGTCTTCAGTAAACAGCAAGCACTTAGGAAATACTTTCAGAGTGAGTATATTCTGTGTAGGCATTCCTGAGTAAGTATTTTCTGAGTGAAAAAATACTCATTAATATGGGGCTGGAGTTGTGGCTTAGCAATAGAGCGCTAGCCTAGCACATGTGAGGCCCTAGGTTCGATCATCAGCACCACATAAAAGTAAATAAATAAAATAAAGGTTTTGTGTCCAACTACAACTAAAAAATAAATATTAAAAAATACTCATTAATAGTATTTCCCATAATGATTCTCAAATGAAAACAAAAACAAAAGCAAAAATTAAGCAAATACAAAACAAATCAATGAAAAGCTGTCCCCTCCTTTAGAAGTAAATGACTAACGGGGCTGGGGTTATGGCTCAGTGGTGTAGTGCTCATCTAGTGTGTTCGAGATCCTGGGTTTGACCCTCAATACCACATAAAAATAAATAAATAAAATAAAGGCATTGTGTCCAACTACAACTAAAAAATAAATATTAAAAAAAGAAGTAAATGATCAATGGTGCTAGTAAGTCCCAAATTAGTAAGTGCATTGCAAACCATTAATCAAAGAGGTCTTGGCCAATCCAAGCTTCAAATGACCAATTTTGTGCCAGCCCCATGCACCACAGCTATGCAAATGCAGACTGGGCAGGGGGGGCCAGAAAACAAATGAAAAATATCCTTGGGGAGGTGAATCTGACACAGGTAGTCTGCACTGTATCAAATAGTTTCAATGTCTTTCTCATCTTTTATTTTCTCTTGATCTTCTCAGTTACCCCATTTTGCAGAGGAGAAAACCGGCTGGGAGGATATGATAATTTATACAAAGGAGATGCTGTGTTTCTGGAATCACCTGGCGCACCTTTGAAGAATGCAGACCTAACAGCCCCCGCGCCAATTGATTCTGACTCTCTGGGAATAACGAGAGGCTTCTTACTTTGAGTCTGAGAATCTCTGGAGTTTAATTCCGTGCTTTGCCTGGATGAGTCAGGGTGATGGAAACTTTTCCAAATATTCTATCCTAAGTCACATGTACCTTACCATTTGTATCCAACTCTTTGTGGCCACTCAGATGACTTAATTAGCATTAGGCATAGGGAGGGGGACATAGCATGTATGACATCATCCCTGTTCTAAAGGTGTACCTATTCTTAATAGCAGAAAGAAGGTCTGGATTAAAAAGCCCTAAGGGTCAATGTTAGAGACCTATACTTTTGCCTTAAGCATTATTTACAAATGGCTTCTCTTAAAAGGCAGTTATCTCACTGGAGGGAGGACAGAGCAAATGAAGAGTTAGAAGTTATTAACTTGCCGTCGGAATTGCCCTCTGATATTCCTAGTGTTATTGCAGAGAAGGGAGGGTCACCAGGAGAAGGATGGGGTCTTTTTAAGGCAGTGGCAGAGATACCTAGAGTGGGGACCAAGAGCAGAAAGAGGTCTCAGAAAGGGAAACCTGGAACCCAGGAAGGGAGAAAGATAAAAGTGACCCATTTTAGGTGGTACATGGGAAGGTTCCTAGAGTCTGACCAAGCAGAGTCTAGAGACAAGTGATTCTCCCATGTGATTTCTGCATGTCAGGTTCTGCTATCAAAGAGCAAAAAAGCAATTAATTGAGAATTTCTCGAGTGCTGTGCTGTGCTGTGGAATAGGCTACTCCCAAGTTCCTTCCAACTGACTTCCTGGGAGACTAAAAGCAATCACTTCTGCCCTTCAAAGTCCTAGTTGGGCTAGGTTCAGTGGCACATGCCTGTAATTCCAGTCTCTGGAGAGGCTGAGGCAGGAGAATCATGAGTTTAAAAACAGCCTCTGCAATTTAGTGGGATCCTATCTCTAAATGAAATATTAAAAAGGGACAGGGTTATGGCTCAGTGGTTAAGTACCCCAGGTTCAATCCCCAGTACCAAAAAAAAAAAAAAAAAAAAAAAAGTCCTAGTTGGAGTCCCTGCCCTGGGGCCCACAGTCCTAAGGCTTCCCAACTGCCTGTTTCCCCTGGTACCTTTCCTGTTGCCTGCTCTCATCGGGGTCCATGTTTTATGGGTAGGTTATCCTGATAATTCTCTTACATGTTTTTACCACCTCCTTTGGGGGAAGTTTCATTATTACAGTTTTTCATTTTACTAAGAAGGAAACTAAATCCCGTGAAAAAAGATTTGCCTTATTTAACATCAGTCAGGATGCTCATGTTTTCACTTATAAGTCAAAGCAAATTCCTATCCATTCTTCAAGTCTTAAATAAAATGTCACATCTTCAGGGACAGAATGGGTCAAATCCTTTTCTATGGGGTCTCAACACTATCCTCCCCTTTTCAAGCACTCATTCAGTGTTGAACTTTTTTTTATTGAGCATCTACTTATACTAGGTGCTGTGTATGGTGCGGAGCAGTCAATAGTACACAAGTCAGATAAGACAACTGTGCTCCTCTTCAGTAAAGCAATCATTCCTAACATATACAGTTGTGGTGAGCATTGAATGAGAGATTTCAGTAAAGTACTTAGAATTCTGCCTGGTGTAAAGTGAGGGCTATTTAATTATTGTTTAGTGTCTGACACTTGCCAGATTCTAATTTTTAGGAAGGTAGAAATCTGACTTTCCTTGCTGAATCTTGAGTTCAAGGCTAATGCCTGGAGCATGATAAAAGTTTGGGGTGTGCGTGTGTGTGGGTGTGTGTGTGTGTGTGTGTGACTGAATTGTGTTGAAGTGAATTAGGAGAGGTTGTCAATTTCTATCACACTTCCCACACTCTCTAGCCAGTGTGTGAAGTCTTCAAAAGGTGGTTTCTGATCTGGGTAAAAGAGCACCTGCTTTGTGGTTAGTGCTTGGATCTATCCATTCATATAGTATTATCTTTTCAGCAGCTAGGAGATGCCTGGGCCTCTTCTAGGTGTTGGAGAGTTGATGAATGATATAAGGAGACCTAGTTCACTGAGCTGATGATCTCAAAGAGCAAGATAGACAAAGATCCAGCAAATGTTACCTCAAGGTTGTAGCACATGGTGAAAAGCAGAATGAAGGAAATTAAATGGGGGATGTAGCAGGGGACTGCTTTGCTTACAGGGTCAGGAAGAGGAGGTAATATCTGAGCTGATTCTGACAGATAGATTGTTGGCTAAGAAATAGGTACCCCATCCTTACCTGCACTTTACAGCAATTTTTCCCTCCTAATTTAGTTATAACTAGTTAGTTATTTTACATTTTATTTAATGCTTATTTCATTGCCTTAAGACTTGCAGGGGTTCAGCTGTTGTGTTTTGCCCTCTCACATTGCATCCCCTGGACCTACCAGAGCAGTCACGTGACTTCATTCATATTTTTGATTGGCAGTGTGGACCAATTATTCAGCCAGATCTCTTGGCACATGTCGAAAGCAACCCAGAGGTGGGTAGCCGCAGATAAGACTAAGGAGGACTTGAAGATCAAGGGCAGGCTCAGTTTAGAACAGATGCTACCACGCAGCCAATGAACAAACAAAACCCATTTGGTTACAACTGAAGATTTTTGGCTCTCACTGAAAAGACTTCAGAAGGAAAAGCAGAAAGCCAAGAACGTTTTCCGTCACATTTTATAGATGGTACTCATAGCACCCAGTAGACAAATAGCATCTCTTAACTTGTAAAGAAATATCATAGCAAGTGGAAATTTTTTAGTTCTGAGCCATGGAAATATGATTTGATTTTAATAGATGATAATAATAGTAATAATAAGACCAACCACAAAATCTGGGTTCCCATCTGAGTTCTTCCTAGTTTTCTGATTAAGCACTGTATCTCATTTAGTCCTCCTAAAAATCCCAGGATAAAGTGTATGCTATTATTTATAGATGAGGGGATTTACCCCGAGAGATTAGATAACTTGCCAATTGCAAGCAAGTGGAGAAGCTAAGATTCTAGCACTGGCTTCTCACCTACACCTTCCCCAGGGCCTTGTGGGTGAGGCTAATGCTCCCAGGTTACCTGATCTTGACATTGTCTCCCCTGTGGTCTAGTGTAGGACAGACCACCAAGAGTTAGATTAAACTTCTCTATCTGCTTAATTGGAACCTGTGGGCATTTGATCAGGCAGGGCTGGTCAAATTTACATCCTGATCTATTGGAAAGAAAGTGTTTGCTAATCACAATCATAATTCTGTAGAGGGAAATCTAACCAAATCCACACACTTACCCATCAGTGCCTCCAGAGATAAGCACTGAAGGTTTGCTAACCTGGGACATAGGGGAATAAGAAGGAAGAAAGGAAGGGATATTGATATTAAGTAATAAAAATATGAATATGTTACAAATCACAGAACACCATAACGGAATAACAGAAAAAGTACCAAGTAGGCATCTCTCACACCTAATTGGGACATTGGGGCAGATTCCAAAAGGGCATCCTGGATGGGGTGGCATTTCAAATGGGCTTTGAAAGAGAGAATTTGAATGTGTGAAGAGATAACAGTAAAACCACTCAAATTTACTTTTTCTTATTTACTCCAAACTAAGGACTGATAAAACATACTTTAAATATATAAAACAGATCCCACCTGCCATGTTTGGGCCACACACTAATTAGCTCTCACTTGGATACAGTAGATGTAGACGTCAACCTCCTTTGGCCAAGCAGAATGGCAAACAGTCCAGTCAGTGTGTGTGTGTACAATACCTCAAAGTCTTCTAAGAAGAAAGCATTCCAAAGTCAATCCAGAATGTGTTTCCAGTTCCTCAAAGGGAACTATCCTGCCTACTTGCTTCCAGCACATCTCTGGTTTAATTAAACAATGAATAACGTGAAGAGGAATCACTGTGCTGACCTAACAACTTTTTTTTAATGGATTTCTCTGACTGTGATATTTATTTGGGCCTTTCAGTATCACCTGGGTTTAGGCAGCATATTTCCTTTGGACAAATGAGAACATTAGAGGGTTTTTAGACAACCCAGCCCAGGAACCCAGGTGGTAAGATCTTGGCTTTCTTGCTCCTCCCCTCCCTTAGAGGTACAGAAATACCATCTGAGGGACCAGGTTTAATGTATTTTTAGAAAACACATTAACTCAATTTTCCCTTGGATTCTGAGAAGTTGTAATAGTAAATCAAGGCCTCCAAGGGGAAAACATTCTACCTGTTGCTCTTTAAATAAGGACCCCCCTGAGGTAGTCCTGTTTGGCCATAGAGTATTTTATTTTTTAATTCAAACTTTATGCCTTTAAACAAGGTGTGCACTCACTAGTCCCTCTACATTTGATTACATTTGGAGAGGTTTGCCCGTGTCACATTGCCCCTTGTTGCTTCAGTTTGTGAGTTTTGCCTTCCAGTTGCGTTCTTGACCTCAGCTCTGTGGCCCTTCTGGTCAGGTCACCATCATGTATGGGGTGAGGGGCTGTCCTGTGCTTCTTAGTGTACTTAGTACTGTTGTCTTATCCCTTCTGGATGGTAGTAGTACTCCTGCCCCACCCCCATCATGGCAAATCAAGTGCTTTTGAATTTGGTAAATAACCCCTGGCAATAGTAGTGTTTAACAAATGTCTGTGGAGTAAATGCACACAGGCATGAAAGAATACCAGTTTTCCAATCCACAAGAAAGATGGATAAGACAGGAGACTAAGAAGAATTACTCTGGCAAGCCCTAATTTGAGAATTGCTGCTTTCTAGTAATATGGCTTCAGAGACCTGGGCTGGGGCCATGGCCACATTAATTGTACATAAGGCAACATAACTTGGACAAACAGTGCTTTGATTCAAAGTAAGAATCATGGAGATCAGACTATAATTTATCATGCTTTAGTTTCTCTACCTCCCTTTCCCATAGCTCTGGTGTATAAATCTTATGAAACGATATTTGTAAAAGTGTTTTGAAATTTTAGAAATATAAGGTTGTTGCCATTGGTCTAACTTGGCTCTTTAGGCAACCACGAATGCTGGACATCGAAAAATGGCAGTTCTATTCTGTAATAAATCACTTAAATTTGAAGGAATTCCATCAACCAAGTATACTGACAAGGAGTTGAACTCAGCAGTAAGAAATGTCACTCTTGTCACTAGAAAGAATTTTCTTAGAGTCCCCTGTCTGGTTGGTCTTTCTGGCTGCTTGGAGAGCTGGTATTCATGCATGTATGCATACATTTGTATATACAATAATATTTGTTAAGCACTATTATGCACCAGGCACTGTGCTGGGCACAAGGAATGCTTATGTAATTCATAGTTCTATGTAATCAACCGTTAGACCTGTTAGGTATGGCTGTGGAGAATGTGTTCCAGCAGTAAGAAAATAATAATGCATTTGGCAAGTATATGACTGATAATATTCAGGATCTCTTGGAAGGGCTACCAAGCTCAGAGTTCAGGGTTAGGGAAAGCTAAGGTAAAATGAAACCAACGCTGAGATCTGAATAGAGCATTACTAGGGAAAGAGAAAGTAAAAGATATTTTTGGCAAAGGGAACAGCATGTGTGTAGTGCTGGAGGTGAGAGAACGTGGCATTGGGGGTAATATAGAGCAGAGAGTACAGGAAGGAGACTGGTAAGTGAGGCTGGGAGTATCTTAAGAATTATGAAACCTTCTATAGCATTATGGGAAGCAAGTGACAAGTTTACATACTGGACACATTTCTCTAGATACAATGTGAAGAACAGAATGGGAGTCATCAAGACAACCAAGGAACTACTCCAATATCCAAAGCAGAAACGATGGTATCCAAAGTAGGATGATGACTATGAGATGACAGACAGGCAGAGGGGGTCAACAGATTGAAGTGTGTGGAGGAAGAATGACATGGACTTAGTGATAGAGCAGATGAGTGTGCAGGTTGAGGGAAGTTAAGACAGCAGAGACAAGAATGACCCTCATGTGTCTGGGTAGGCTTTTGGAGGAACTGACTGGACTTGACCAGAGCTACTGCTCTCAGTAATAAAAACAAAGAGAGAGTTTATGGGGGTCCTTTTGAGGGCCCGTCCCTGAGCTAAGAGCTAATAGGCATTTTCTCATTTAAAGCTTGCCACTTCTCTGTGAGGTATGCTCTATTAGTTTTGGGACATCAAGACTCACCGGCTGAAGGATCCTTGCTGGGATGACAGAGCCTGGATTCAAACCCAGAAGCCTGACTCTGGAGCCTGAGCTTTTAACCACTACAGTAGCCATTATTAACTCAAGTTACTGAAGATAGTTTGGGAGGAAATATTTAATCGTTTAATCTCTTGGGATCTTGATTACCTCAGTCAAAATCTCAGTATTAGAAAACCTCCTTTACAGGGCTGCCAGAGTGATTAAGTGCATTCTAATAATGAGGAAGCAGGCATTTACTGAATACTGACTGTATTTCATGCTATGCTGTAGACTCATGCATCTTCTCATTGAACCCTCATCAGAGCCTTGAAGTAGCTTCGATTATTTTCCCTATTGTATACCCAAGGAAACTGAGGCACAGCAAATTTAAATGCCATACTCAGAGTTAGTGGCAAAGCTTAGATGCAAACCTTGGTGAGTATTTCTGAAGCCTCGGCTTTTTCACTGCTTTGTCATGCTACCTTGATTGAGAGAGGAGATCTGAGCTAAATAACACAGGCACTATTTCACATACTGATTATTAATTTGTGGTGAAACACTTAAGATCTACCTTCTTGGCAAATTTTTAGTATATGCATTATGTATAGTCATTGGGTTTTACAGCAGGTCTCTGGAACTTATTTCCTGTTGTCTGAGAATTGGTATCTTTTCTTTTTTACATGGATAGAAACTTCATTGAAAATTGGTTTGATACCATCTCATTTGTTGATTCTTGATTTTACTTCTTGTGCTTTCGGGATCTTGTTGAGGATGTTGGCTCCTAAGCCGATTTTAATTTTTGCGTTATAGGAGTCTTTTAAGGAAACTGGAGCCTAATCTGACATGCTGGAGAGTTGGAACTACTTTTTCTTCTAGTAGGCACAGCTCTCTGCTCTAATGCCTAGGTCCTTGATCCACTTTGAGTTGAGTTTTGTACAGGGTCAGAGAAAGAGGTTAAATTTCACTCTGCTATATATGGATTTCCAGTTTTCCCAGCACCATTTGTTGAAGAGGCTATTTTTTTCTGCAATGTGTGCTTATGGTGCCTTTGTCTGTATTTATGTGGGTTTATCTCTGTGTCTTCTATTCTGTTCCATTGGTCTTCACATCTGTTTTGGTGCTAGTACCATGCTGTTTTTGTTACTGTAACTCTGCAGTATAACTTGAGGTCTAGTATTTTGATGCCTTCTGCTCTACTTTTCTTGTTAAGGATTACTTTGGCTGTTCCAGGCCTCTTATTTTTCCAAATGAATTTCATGACTGATTTTTATTTTCTACAAAAAACATCACTGGAATTTTAATATATAAATAAACTACTAATGCAACTCCACATCATGTTCAACTACAAGAATAGGATTCTAATGAGAATAAGTTATACTCCAAGTATGTATATGTTGGAATACATTCTACTATAATGTATATCTAAAAAAGAATCCAAAAAATATCTTGCAAAAGAAAAAAAAATTGGTATCTTTTGACCAACATTTCCTCAATATACACCACCACCTTCAGTCCCTGAAAACCATAATTACGCTCTCTGCTTCAATGAGTTCAACATTTTTAGATTTCACACATACGTGAGATCATGTGTTATCTGCCTTTCTGTGCTGGCTTATATCAATTAACATGTTGGTCAATGGGTCCATCCATCCATGTTGTATTATTCTGCCTTTAAAAAGAAGGACTTCCTTCTTTTTAAAGGCAGAATAATGTTCCATTATTGTGAGCTGGAGAGGATAATCAGGGAACTTATCTAACCCCACACTGTTACATAGAAACTTCAGTAGTGAAAACATGAAGCGGTAATGGAAAAGTGAATCCACAACTCTGATTGTACCCCTATTCCTTTCTGAACCTCAGCCCTTCCCTCTGGAGAATGGGGATATCAGAGATTGTCTTTCCTGTTTCCTTCAAACTGCAATTCAATATGAATTTAAATGTTCAAATCACAGTTGCTCACTAGCATCGAGTAGGCAAATAATGCAGTGGTTAAAAAGAAGTAGTGTTGGTTAACTGTTCATGTCTATTAATGATGTCCCAGCAACTAGTTTTCCATAATATTCTTCAACTTCTTTGACATCATGTAGGTAGAACCTGAGCCTAGAAACCTCTACATGTGTTCACTGTTCTTCCCAAAATTTGGCTTGTTTTTGCTCATACCTGGGAATAAGTAATGACTAGTAAACACATGCATGGGCCTGATTGCCATTTAGAAGAAAATTTAGTAAACTTATCAAATACTAAACATTGAAACTAAATAATGGTTGAAGTGATAGGATGACAAGTCATTTTAATTTTCTTGTAGTGTGTGTGTGTGTGGTGGGGGCGGGTATGGGGGATGGAACCCAGATCTTTGCTGCTTCTGAGCTTCATCCCTGTCCTGTAATCTGTGTTTTCATCAGCATCACAACTAACAATAATTTAGGATTTTTTTCTGTGCTTTATGTGGATTATTTTATTAAATCCACATGGAAAGCCTCTGAGGAAGAAGCTGCTCTTTTCCCATTTCCCAGAGGAGAAAAGTGAGGTTAGATCAAAATAAGGTTATGGAACCTATTCAGTGACAAAAATTAGTCCCAGTGGGATTCAAACCCAGACCATCTGTTAGTAGTTCATATTCTTAACTGTAGCAAAATTTCTCCAATGCCCTCAAGTTTTTATTAGGAATACAGAGTATTATTAAATGTGAAAAGGAATGCAAACATTTTAAAAGTAGCATCTGAGTTGTTTTTTAAAAACACAGTTTGTGAATTTCTTTTTCCAGTTTTTGTTTTGTGGATTAATTTAAGTTGCTATTAAATAACAATATTTAAAAAAAAACAGCTTGTCTTCAGAAAGCTGTAAATTACATATTTAAAACATTCTCAGGTACACCTGATGAGAAGCTGCACTTTACATGAATCACAGACTGAAAAAGAACAAGAAATAATTTCTGAAGCATGTGAGTGATAAGTTGTAAATAATTTCCATTAGTTTTCCTTAGAAATCAGGCATTTAATATCAATATTTGGAAATCATTATTGCTTGAGTATTATTGGTGTAGAACTTCCAACATTGAAATTACCTGCATATTTGATTAATGGTAGAATAAGAAGCACACACTGAGAGAAGACTTATGTTATAATTTGGAGAAAGGTTGCTTTAAATTGTAATAAGAAGAATCACTCCTAAAACAATAGATAATAATGATTCTTTTAAAACAGCTGACAAAATTATGGAAATACCATGCATAATGAAAAAATTTTAAAAATAACTTTCAAAGAACAGACACTTAATATAGCATGCCCAACCCCTTGTCAGCCCCTCCCACATGTCCAAATTTTATTTTCTTTGTAGCCCATGTCACCATATGAAATTCTCTTTTGTGTCATTGTGAGTTTTCACTCTCTGTTGTCTAGATGCCCCACTAGAAGGTGAGCATGCCATGAACACCAGAGATGTTAGCTGTTTTGAGTGCTTCTGTGTTTCCAACACCTAATGCCCAATCCATATTTATTGAATAAACAGATGAATGACATTCAGTATCTTACCTCTTACCATACTGGTATAAAGTTGGCTGTGCTCTGTCTTTTTTTTTTTAAGCACTACTTAATAAATTAAAAATAAGTATGTTGTTGGGGCTGGGATTGTGGCTCAAGAGTAGAGCGCTCGCCTAGCATGGGTGGGACCCAGGTTTGATCCTCAGCACCACATAAAAATAAAAAGAAGCATTGTGTTGTGTCCTTCTACACCTAAAAAATAAATATTTAAAAAATAAGTATGTTGGGAAAAAAAAGGCATAATATTTACTTGAAATCTGAAGACAAAAACCAGGAACCGCCTGACTGTGTGCATGTGCTGAATCATTTATTCTTAGCTTCTGAATTCCATTAGCAAATAATATCAGCTATATAAGTAGGGCGATGCTGAGCCTGCTTAATTAGTAACATAAAAAATGGCAAATACTCTCCTCATACACTTCAGACCATGGCTTCAGGGCAAGTCCGAGAAAGTTGGCATTTTGGATTTGTTCCAGCCAAATGTTCTACAAAAAACAAGTCAGTGACTCCCTTCCCTGTGCCCAGTGGTAGCAATGAAGTTGAGTGAGGCATATCTGCCTTTTCCTGTAGTCAGCTTTGTTGTGGGGCTACCCTCAACTGCAGCCCCATTCCTTGCTGCAAAGCCAAGATTCTGTTGTGTATCCTCCACTCAGGGATGATGATTCGACATCAAATTAGATGCAAGCCTATCTGTGTAAGCCAGTTAGGCTGATGCCATTCTCCTTGGCAACAGTTGGCTTGGAAGTAGGTGGATGACTCAGACTATGGCCAAGGGGACATCGAGATAAATTTGCAAGGAACGTGTCAGGGAAAGTTTCCTTGCTTAAAAAAAAAAAAAAAATGAAGGGCAGGATATCCTTTCTTTCGATATATTGTTGGATCGAGTGTGATGCTCAGAGTTGCTACTGTTATCTTGGGACAAAGATGACATTCCAAGGACAGCAAGGCAGGAGTTGGAATCTGGGTCCTGTTTGCTGAGCTTGGCTGGGGAATTATCAGCTCCGGGGCCTCAACAATTATTGTGTGAAAATAATAAAACTGGATTACTGCCTCCTAACCTCCTAACTGGGCTTCTTGCTTCCCACTTTGACCCCATACAATCTGTTATTGACCTGCTGCTAGAAAGACTGTGTTAAAATAGTGGCTCTCGATCTCCCTTGGGCAGAAGTCCAAGTATTTACAATAGTTTGTAAGGTCCCCTCTTGTAGGTGTCTGCCTTCATCTTTCTGTTTCCATCTTTCCTAACTTTCCCCTTTCCCCACTCAACTCAGCCACACTGGCCTCATGTCTGGACCTTGAACATGACAGATAAACTCTTGCCTCAGGGCAAAATTTGCACAGGCTATTGCCTCTACTTGGGATTCTCTTGTTCAGATATCCACATGACTTGATTTCTTATTGTCTTCGGATCATTGCTTAAATATAATTTTTTAAATTATATTCTCCATCATCCTATTTAAAAGAGAAAACCTCTATAGCCCCATATTGCTTTATTTTCCTCTGTTGCATTTACATGCTTATATTTTGCTTATATATATATACCTCTTGTCTGTCTCCACTACTGTGGAATCTCCCATACCTGGAATGCCTAGCAGATAGCAGGTGCTTTGTATATATTTGCAGAACTAGGTGAGAGGTATCATTCTTTTACTGGCCTGTGTATTTTGATAGGAATTTTATGCTATACCTAAAAGCATCTTGAATGATTTCCTTTGAGCTGCCTTATGTTCACTGACCTACATTTTCATGAAAGTGAATTACACCTTAAACGCACAGCCAGTGTCTCTAGAACAGAGTGACCCCAACAAACCTGTTGTCCAGTGGAAGATGCTGAGCAGTAGATATATTGCTGATGTAGGATTTGAAAATTTGCTTTCTGGTTTCTATGAGACCCTGGGAAATTTACAACTTATCTCCATTTACCTGGAACTCTGCCTTAATCTGCTCATCTCTACAAAGAATAATCTACCTGCTGTCCATAATATCTGTACTATCTCTTTTGTGCCTTTAACATGGGATTATAAGACTCACTCTAGTTATCTCCCATGAGTGATAAGAAATAAAGTGACCCATGTTAAAAGTAGAAAAGTGTTATGTATCTGTAATGGATTGTCTTGAATGGGCTATTTTATTCTTCTAAAAAATATTCACTATTGTTATATTAACAGCAATACGGATCTTTTTGTTTGTTCACATTTACTGCTTACTAAAGGCTATACAGTAGTCCACTCTTATCCATATTCTAAGATCCTCAGTGGATGCCTGAAATCAAAACAGACCCAAACCCTACATATACAATATTTTTTTCTATATGCCCTGCAGTACTGCCACATAGTATCAGAGTTAATCTGTCCTTCCATATCTATACCCTGATGCATCTATTGCATCAGTTCTCTCGTGCATTGTGACCACTATTAAGTAAAATGAGAGTTATTTGAACAAGATCACTGTAATACCATGGCAGTTGACCTTATACCTGAGATGGCTATGGAGTGACTAATGGGTGGGTAGCATATACAATATGGATATACTGGACAGAAGGTTGATTCATATCTGGGTGGGATGGAGCAGGACAGCATGAGAGCTTATCATGCTATTCAGAATGGCATGCAATTAAAAACCTATGGTTAGCTTATTTCTGGAATCACCCCCCTCATTCAATATTTTTGGACCATGGTTAACTGTGGGTAACTGAAATTGTGGATAGCAAAACTATGCATAGCTGGGAACTACTATATTCATTCAACAGATATTTTTGGAGCTGCTACTTGTTGCCAGGCTACGTTTCAGGAGTGCTCTATCACAAAGGTTAAGGCCACCAACTCTGAGGTCAGGCAGGTGTGTGACTGGGGTAACTCAAACTTTCTGACCCTTAATTGCTTCCACTGTGAAATGGCATTGAACAGGCACCTGCCTCACATCTTATCAATGTGGCAAAGATGAAATGAGACAATATATTGAAAGCCAATATTAGAGTCTGGTCTATGAAGACTAGGTAAATAGAGTTAGCATTATTTTCACTCTATCCTGGCCAGGTATTTTGCAGTGCTTTTAAAGATCTCATCAGCAAAACCTCTCATCCTCTTAAAATAGTTCAAGAAAGCGAAATAATTAACCCAAAGGAATGAATAAAATGTGGGCCTGTATGCCTAAAAATTCCCACTAATTCCTACTACTTCTTCTTTTTTTTTTTTTGGTACCGAGGATTGAACTCGGGGGCACTCCACCACTGAGCCACATCCCCAGCCCTTTTTTTTGTATTTTATTTAGAGACAGGATCTCACTGAGTTGCTTAGCACCTTGATTTTTGCTGAGGCTGACTTTGAACTCATGATCCTTTTGCTTCAGCCACCTGAGCCGCTGGGATTACAGGCACACACTACCACGCCTAGCTTAATTCCTACTACTTTTTTAGGTCTCTTATTGACCATCAATTGCTCTAGCAAGCCTTTCCTGTTCTCTTTCCTATTCCACTGTGGGTTGAATGACTTACTAGTTGTCTAGAACTTTTTACATGTACAATGGATTGTAACTGGAAACCACTTGTTGATATCCTCAGGAGAGGATACGTGCTGAAAGAAGGGGGTTGAAAGGGTCTTACCCATGACTATGGCATCATGACCCTCTCCAGTACCTAACACACACTAGATGCTCCATTTGTACGCATTAATTAAACACATTTAAAGTTACTGGCAATAGGGAAGGAGTGAAATGATCAGCCATGGAGCTTTTTCATCTTTCTTGGCTTGGAAATGTTTAATTACCTAATGCATAAGAAAAGAACAGGGTGTTTGGTGTCAGTGTTGCACAAAGAACCTGCTTCCCCTCCTCCACAGAGTCCACTTCTCACCAGGCCACCTGCAGAGACAGCAAGCCTTCTCCAACAGACATCCCACATCACAGCTGAGAAAAAGTACTTTCATCTCACTGCAGCATGTTCATAATCGGACCAATTTTGCTTCTAGCAGATTGGAACGCCATACAAAGTGAAGTTGCATAGGAAATTTCTCTATAGACAGCTGCATACAGAAAGGAGATTCTTGGTTTCCTTTGACGCACAGAGGGGAGGTTTTCCTTTCCCTCCAGTGCCTGGGGCAGAGAACGTGGCTTCTTAGTGGCCTCTTATTTATTGCTGTTCTGGTTTCCTTTAAAAGCACTCAAAGACATTCAGATATTCTATCTGCTCTGCTCAGATATTCTCACAGTGGCCCTCTGATGTAAGGAAAGAAATGGAGTTTTTCAGTGTCTCTCTTAGATCAGCTTATACTAGAATTATTTGCAATACCTGTGAAACATGCAAGCTCCTTGGCCCTATTCCAAACCTGTGAGTTCAACTCTCTTGGGTAGGGTGTTTATATGTACAATATTGTTTGAAAATCATCCATTGACCTAAGCTTGTTAACTGGATAGTTGAACCAAGTTTAAAGTTTGGGCTCACCAGACTTCAAACTGATTAACAATATCTGGGAGTTGCTGATCCAGAAAGCTTCTATCAAATGAGACAAGATCTCTTCCTAAAACAGGAATTCTTACCAAAGTCACTCTTCCTCCCATATCCAGGACAGGGAAGGGTGAGGTAAAGAAGACAGCATTTTGGATCATTTAGATTATGATCCGTGGGGCGAAGTCACAATCATCTTATACCCCTTAGGTTTCCTGAAAATCTGAGAAAGTTTATTGTCCACAGCTGACTTTCGGTAAAATGAGGAGAAGGTCACAGGCCTTTATACTGCTTGGAAGCAACCCAATTGGTGTTTTTCACTTTGGGTGTTAGCAAGGAGTCAGACTCACTGAAGGGTAGCTGAGAAATCATTTCTACTATCCTGAGATTTCTCAAACATCAGTGCAAAACGAAGACGCCCTTGCAAATGCAGCTGGCAGAGACCTCCTCTGTGCTAGGGGTTCTCGAGCTGTCGGCTTTTGCTTTAAGGTGGGTAAAATGCACCTCATATTGACAGCCAAATTGATGCTTTTTTTTTCTCATTAGAAATCATCCTTCCCTGTACCTGAGTGATCTTTTCAGAAGGAGGAGAAGGAACAAAGGTTATTCCCATGTAGCAAAACAGAATAAATACCATAATTATTTCCCATGAATAAGATGAAATGACCTACACTGACAGGCATTGAAGAACTGCAGAATGAACAAACAAAAGACCCTGGGATTTTAGTATCTAAAAGAAAATAGTTATATGCTGTAGCTGAGAAAAAAACTCAGAAACTTCACCAGATAATTCTTTTTTCCTATGCACAGAATCAGACCCAGCTCCCAAAAAATTGATGAAAAAAAAAATTTGATGAACAGAGTGGTCAACTTTCGCATGCAAATTACTTCTACCAAGGAAATAGTGTAAAGCTTCATCTGTTGTATGGAATATGCATTCCTGGTAAGTCAAACACTTGAATTTCACGGAATCAGAAACTTCCATGGGTATCTTCTAAGACCTAAATGAACCATGCTTAAATGGCATTCCAGCTACCAGGAAAGCAGTGGAGGACCCAAGCCATCCTCCTGCTGTTTACCGACTGCATGTGAACCTGGACGACATGCTATGGGATCCCATGTGGGGCAGTGGTTTCAGATGCCATCTATACATGAGGCCTCCCAGCTTCTGTCTCCATCCCGGATTCTCTCTGAAACCCTCACATGCACATTTCCTTCTTGGCATTTGCATAATGATGGCCACTTCACATTTCTTATGTTCAAAATGAACTTAGGCTTTTCCTCCCCAGTTGTGTTTCTTTTCCAGCTGTGTCAAGGTGGACTACTGGTGCCTGGGAGCTATCTTATTCCCTTATTTTACCTCTCTCTAAAATTTACCTGGAGGCCGTTTTCATTTCCTCCTCTTCTCATTCTTAACTGAACTACATTGTCTCAGACTTCCTCTAGGAATACATACATCTTTAGACTCCTTCAGTGGGAAGGAGTCCCACTGTTCCCAAAAGGTGGGTGGGACCCAGGACGTGAAATGCTTGAATGACATTTAGTGATGCACCCAGGTGCTGTAAGGTGACCCTGCCTGGTCAAGTCCCCTCCTACCAGCTCTCCTCCTTCTTTCAGGCTGTGAGCTTTTCTCAATGGAATGGGATGGGACAGGCTCTTCTTTGTGCTTTGGAAACCTCACCTTCTCCCCTGGTGCTGGGCCTGTTCATATGCTCATTCCAAGTCTGGTTCCCAAGTTTGAGGCTAAGGCTCAAAGGTCACCTCCTCAAGGAGATCTGTCCTTGTGCTCTATACCATAGTGACCTCCTCAGGCACTCTCTCATGCCATTCTGTTCATTTATTTTCCATTTTCATCAAAAACTTGAAGATCTTTTATTTTCTTCTTTTTAAATTGTCATTATGTTATCCATTATAAGGTAATTTTTTACAAACTTGTATTCACCTGGTGTAGTGCTGATACAGAGCAGCCACTTAATAAATACCTGATGAATATTTGCAGGAGGGAATTAATGCATTAGAGTTATTTAATGAATAGAGTCAAATTCCTACTTTACCAATAAACTAATTTCATTGCATTGTCTGGAATGAGCTGACGTGACTTTAATTATGTCTGCCTGGCACAGCAATAGCTTTTTCAAACCTCAGCAATACCAACTGGCTGGTATCAGATGTAGCATATCACTAAATGTCAGTCAAGCATTTCACATCCTGGGTCCCACCTGCCTCTTAAGTTTGATTCTATAAGTGCTTTTACACCCCACAAAAGAAAGTCCTTCCTATTTCTGAATTTACAAACCTCTGGACCTTTGCACACACTGTTTCTACTACTTCATGTCTCATATTTTCTGCTTCCTAAAACCTTCTGAGACACTTGAATAGTTAAAGAGGTATCAATGGATCGGGTCTTATAAGACCAGTTTTTAAATGCTTTAAACTGGATAATTTGAGCAATGGTCACTGTTAAATATTCCTAGTAAATAATTTAACATATTTCTAAAGGGCCCTGGGTATTTTAAATTAAAAAAGATAAAATACATCTATGTAAAACTGGACCAAGGAATTCTGTTTTTGAGATCATTTCTCAATGATATAATCACAGTAACAAAATGTAATTATTGCACATTTTCTATGTGCTATGTTGTTTAAAATATCTGTCTTATTATTTTATTATAACAGTTCTTCAAAATAAGTTTTACTATTCCATCATATCAGGGAATGGAATTGCTATAAATGTGAGGCAACTTGTTCCATGCCAGCAGAGAAGCCACACTTGAACCAGGTGTTTCCACTGGGTAACCTGTGCTCCGAACCAGTCTATCATACGGACATAAAGATGCTCTATTAGCACAGATGCTATTAGGTATTCATAACCCTGTTGTTATAAATATTCAAGATTGAGTAAATAATTGGGGCATACTACTTCTTACACTATAACAAATGATCACTATATATTGTTAGGTAAAAACAAAAACATATGAAATATTTCCATTTGTTAAAAAAAAAAAAAGGCCAGTCTACTACATAGTATCTGGTGCATAGTACTTGTTGGTTAACTGAAACAACTGATGAATATCTATGCATAAATTTAGAAAAATATACCACAAACTATTAACAGTATTGATCTGTGGGTTGTGGGATTATGAATGTAATTTATTTTTGGACATATGTTTTAGTTACATTAAATCTTTCTAGTCATCAGAAAAGCACAAAATAAATGTGTTTAATAATAAATGCATCTAATATAGGTCATGAATAATTTTTTAAATAAGTTTATCTTTGTCTATCTACCCCTAAATGTGTAAGATTTCTTCCTCTTTTGCATTCAAAGCACTTTAGCCTTTAATCAAAGAACTTTTGTCTTCTCCTTATCTTGTATCATGCTTATTGTTGTATAATGCATTCTACTTTAGCATATTCCATTTCCTCTTCAATGGTACATTTCCTTTTCTATTTTTTTCTTTTTTTCATTTTTTGGTACCCATGATTGAACTCAGGGATATCCAATCACCGATCCACATCCCTAGCCCTTTTTTTGTATTTTATTTAGAGACGGGGTCTCACTAAGTTGCTTAGGACCTTGCTAAATTGCTAAATTGCTGAGGCTGGCTTTGAACTAGTGATCTTCCTGCCTCAGCCGTCAGAGCTACTGGCATTATGGGCATGTGCCACTATACCCAGCAGTCAGTGGTACATTTCTTGAGAGCTTGGACTTTATTTATCTTTATACTTTCCATTTCTGGGATGGTACCCTGGGTATAGTAAACACTTACTAAATGTTTGTTTTTAGCTCATAGTATCATTCATCTGAAGTCCTAAAATATTGCACTAAAATACTCATCTTTATTTTTATCATTTCACCTACTAAGCCATCTAGCAGATATGAGTAACCAATAACAATCTAACAAGACACATGCCCACATCTCTGCATAATTAAAAATATTTTCTATTCACCTAGCCCACATGGTTGTCACAGTGGGTCCCTATATTATTATTCCCATTTTCCAGATAAAGAGACTGAAGCACAGAGACATTAAACAAGTCAGTCAATGTCATTGACTAATGGAAAAAGCCATCAGTAGGACAAAGTTACAAGGACAGGAAAGTGGAGACTCTTCATTGGCTAATCAGTTTAGAAAGTCAATGTGGGAAGAATAGACCAATTTTAAAAAAACAACCTGATTTTAACCAATAGCAGGTAAGAGTTATTCATCAATTTGCTTAGCAAATATCCAACTACCATCAAGGCACTATTAATGCAGTTTAAATGACCTCACAGATATGTTGGCCAGGGAAACTTGATGACAGTGTATATGTTAGAATCCAACCTAACTCCTGGTTTTGCTTTCCTATACCATTTTGTAGTGCATTTTCCAGACAAAGTAGGAATTGTCATTTGGATCCTAACTTCATGATCCAATTAATAGTCAATTCAATCAGGCTACTTATTTATCATGTACACAAACATTTAAATCTATCTAGTTCACTGGGATGGATGGATCATCAAAAAACATGTGTGAAATACATAGATCGCTGGACCTCATTCCAAACTGCTACATCAGAAATCTCCATTTTCAAAACTGTTTGAAGAGCAGTTTGGGGTTTGGGGTTCCAAGCCTGGGTTTGAAACTTGCTTGCCCCTTAGCTAGAGAGCCTTTGGCAAATCACTTAATATTTCCTATTTGCTTGTTTAACTTGAATATCCTCATAGGTAGAGTAGGAATAAAATTATCTTATCTCATAAGGTTTCTTTTTATTCTTCCTTTTATTTATTAGAGCTTTACAGTTATACACAGTAGTTGGATTCATCCCAACAAAATCATACATGCATGGAATTTGATTTCAGTTCCCTGCTTTTCTCTCCTCCTTTTCCTTCTCATTCTCCCTCCCTCTCTCTCATAAGGTTTTGGTGGGAATTATGTTAGAAGGAAGTGTAAGAGCTCAGTAAGTACTCAAGGATAAGAGCTAGAGTTAAGACACTCAGAAATTTCACAATTGGTGGGGAACCATTCAGAAAGACAAGATTTAAGTCCACAGCCTGAGAGCAATGAGTAATCAGAAATAAGTCATTCAGCCTTGTGGTCCCAAATGCCAGTCCACTCCATCAGAATTACCTGGGTGAGCTCATTAACTCCTTGTGTTACCCTGGTCTCCAACCTCTAACTCAGTAGCACTAAGGGACCCAAACGTCTTTATCGTTTAAAAAGCACAGGTGATTTTGAGTCAAAACAACTGATTAACTGGAGCTTGAGTTTGCTTAAGATCTGTGAGGTTAGGAGATAGGTCATGCCCTTCCTCCTCCTGTCCTTTTAAAAAATACCTACTGCCTAGCACATTGCTGCCATGTAGAAGCCACTGAGAAATATTTTTTATTAGATGGGCAAAAAATGAGTTAAATAATGCCTGCTTTGTCTTCAGAGGGACTTTAAAAGGAAATTTGTAAAGCTCCATTTGTCAATACATCATGAAAACAACAGATGTTATATAAAAGTATAATTGTATAGATAATAAAATATTGTTTAATTAATTTTGTGTGTTTCCCCCACTCTTAAACACAGATCATGTGGTTTTAGCCTACTCACCATTAGACTGAGTCTATAAAAATAAATTACAACAAGATGGTGAATAAATTATTTCCTTAACTTATTCAGATTAAAATTTACACAAATTATTTTTTATTCAGCATTAAAATGCTACAAAATTACTCAAAGTTCACATGGATCGGCCCTATTACGTTTCATATTAAGGTTCAACCTTGTCTACTGTTCATTTTTCATTTATTAAAATGAGTTTTAGACCAATGTTTTGCCACGTGGATACCTGCCCTCAATGCAGTAAAATCTGTTTCAGGAAATCCTGACTGCCTCTTGCTAGAACTGCTAAACTTTGATATAAAACAGCCACAAGTGCTACTCTAGTTCCTTCCAAGGGCCTATCATTCAGCTGTTTTGAAATGCAGAATCCTTAGGGAGAGTCATGGAAGTCTCTAAGCCCAGGCTTATGAGAGGGAAAAAAAAAATGAAGAGAATTAAAATGATTATTTCAGGAGGAGAAAAAAACTAATGCATTATCCCAGGTAAAGGAGAAAAATCTCCTGAGAACCAGTAAGGCAATTAATTACATGCTGATATTGGGACTCAATGTTCCCATAATTCAAATGACCGAACTTGAATTCTTCAGTCTCCCTGTATGCTCCATGTGAAGCCAGTGAGCCTCAACACCGTTTAGGGAGATTAATGGCTGACAGTCTTGAATTGTTGGGTCCCAGAATTCTGCAGAGCTGACAGACCCTCCTGAAGCCAGGCTTGCCTCGTTTAGCCTCTCTCTGCAAACCGATTTATTTCACCGAAAGCTTATTTCAGTGCTGCCTCATTGATGGGAATAAAATAAACTTCACCACAGAGAAAGTGTAGACAGAAATGATTAAATCCATTGCTAGCTCAGAATACTCTTCGGAGATGTGTGGAGACTTATATTGAAAAAGCAAAAATGAAAGTTTTCCCATCGGAAACCAGAACACACCCCCAAAGGAGGCAAGGGAAAGGGCCCGAGGAGCTGCGTCCTACCTTCTGTCGTTCCAATCTCGATAGTGCCTTTCACTTGGCTGAAGCACCATAGCGTGTCCTGGGTGAGCATCCCAATTCCTGAAAGCAACACAAGGAGACACTTTGGGTTAGGGAAGAGTGCCCCCATTGTTCTTAAAAGGCCCAAAAGAAAAGAAACACATAGGGTGACCTATGCATTTCTAAGTGGAGACTTACACACCAGGTATCATGGCCTTGAAGAAGAGACACTGGGTCCTGGGAGAACAGTCGAGCGGCAGGCACCAGGTCCTGCTGTGAATCCCCGTGCTGTTCTTCCCTCTGTCCCTGCCAGGAGGAGGCTGAACTGGAGCAATTGGAGTTCGTCCCTTCTCAGGCCCTGGCAGCGTCCGAGCGCTGTTACGAAGGGCCCGCAGTCGCACCCTGTGTGACTGGCCCTTTTCACGGGAATACTAATGCTTTCGATTGTTTTCCTTCTGTGGTGGTAGAGAAGCGAAAGAGGCAGTTCATTAGAGGGGTGAGAGGAAAAAGAACAGCAACATTTTTTTAAAAAAAATACTGAGTTACACAGCTTGCATGATTGAATGGCCAGTAAGGGTCAGACACCCAGAGAACTTGCATCTCTCTTGTTCACTTCTTGACCACTTGCCAAAGTCAGAGCTGACTGAAGAGCAGGGGACAGTTAAAAAAAAAGAAAAAGTTGACGGGGGATGGAGGGGCAGCACTGGGGGTGAGGAGCCGCTAACAAGGGTTGTGGATGTGGCTCAGTGGTTCCTGACAAATGTGGTCTGTTTTGTTCCATGTGGGTTTCTGTTTCAAAGTCTCATCAGACAGTTGGTGAGGCGAAGTTTTTTGGCTTATTGTGATTTCTGTTTTCTACAAATGTAGGTATCCAATACTAATCTGAGTACATGCCTAATACACTCACTAATATACACATTCAAGTCAGAAGGGTCCTTTTCAGACGCTGCTGGAGAGCAGCGGAGCCCATTCCCTTCTCAGCAGCATGAACTTTGATCTCTACTAGGTTTTAAAGGGGGGTGCTCTCTGCTCCCTGGCTGTCACACACTGAGCAGCTTTCCTCCTCCAGACCTTCCACGATGATGCTCTGCCTCAACTCAGGCCCAGAGCTATGGAGATGGCCACCCTCGGACTGAACCTCTGAAACTCTTAAGATGCCTTACACTGACTGCCTCAGGACTCTGCCATCAAGAACACCATCACCAGATGCAGCCCTTTGACCATGCTCTGGAACTATAAGCCAAATTAAACCTGTTTCCTTTTCTAACTAACAATAATAATAATAAAATAAAGCTGGGTGTGGTGGTGCATACCTATTATTCCAGCAGTTTGGGAGGCTGAGGAAGAAGGATAGCAAGTTCAAAGCCAGCCTCAGCAACTTACCAAGGCCCTACGCAACTTAGAGAGATCCTGTCTCAAAATTAAAAAAAAAAATTAAAAAGGGCTGTGGATGTGGCTCAGTGGTTAAGAAGCACCATTGGTTTCAATCCCTGGTACCAAAACAAAAATAATTGCACAGTCTATTTTTGGAAAAGGCTATGAATTTAAGAATAATTAAATTTTGTAGAATGAAAACCATGAAATACCAAAACTAAACTGACCCTTTAAAAACATAGACAATTGAATAGTGATTCTCATTGTCAGAAACAGATCTGTATTGAATTCTTCTAGGGAAACTTTCACTCACTCAGCCATGTGAGGGTGGAGCTTGCTCCACCTGCTTTTCTCACTGTGTTGGAGTATATTGGATGGAAGAAGCACACATAGGGGCATTCTTAAGAATGGACGCTTTGCTGTTAGTCAAGGTTATAGTTTGTCTCTGAGTTGGGACAAGTTCCTAAACATGATGAGCCTGTCTGTGTTTCCTCATATTCAAAGTAGAAAGGACAAGGGTACCCATCTCCCAGGAGTGTGGACATTGGAAGTGATTAGCAGAGACAACAACTTGATAACAGAGATTATCATCAGGAAAGATTTTTTTTAAATGTTTATTGGTAAGAAAGGAAACTATTAGCTGAGGAATGTCCACTTAGCTGCTGTGAGGCAGGCACTGTGCTAACCACTGGATGTGGAGGATCTCCAAGCTCACTCAGATGCATGGGGGAGCATTTTATCACTCCTATTTTCTAAGTGAAGAAACTAAGACTCAGGAATTTTCTGTAATTCCCTCAAGGTCATATATAGGACACAGCAGAACAGAGATTTCAACCTAGACTGCCTGACTCCTAAGGTCTTCAGTGTGGCAGATGTCAGCTGCCCATTAATAGATAGGTCCTTAGACCCAAAGAGGTTTCATCACTTGAACTGGAGTCTCATTTGTAAGACAGTGGAATACAGTTTTGGATGCCACCAAGTAGCAAATTATCAATGTCACCTCCAAGACTACACAGGGCTAAAAATTCCCAGCAAAACTAATACCTGGGCAAGGATAAGGCAGGCCTTGGGAGAATTTATTAGTGCACAGAAAGATCAGGACCACAGTCCTCTTGTTGATTCTTTCTTACACTTCCAGTTCTGCCCAGGATCTCAGCGTCACACATCCCTGGATAGGTTCTTATGCTTCCTTGGAGTTGACACTGGCCCTCTGCACACCATGCCACTGCTGGTGCTGAGATCTGGGATGCACCTCTCTCTTAGGGAACACTAGCTATCGATGAAGCTTTGCCCCATGTTTACCCTGGCACAGTTCTAGTTGTGACTCTGGGTGTAGACTTTGAACCTATTATCATAAAACATGTACATTATACCAAGCAGATATATTCAGCTCTGAAACACACACACACACACACACACACACACACACACACACACACAGGCTGATTTAAAAATGAGCCAGTGTCTAGATATTCTTATTCCTTTAAGGAATCTTACCTCTGGAAGGAAACTTGCTTATATGTGAAATAAGTTGATTGCTTAATGAGAGACACAAAGCAAGGGGTCATGTGACCAGTTCACAGGCCCATGATAGTTCCTAAGGATCACTCTCAGATATGGCTACCTTGGGATGTGAGTTCAGTGGACTAGTGCCATTTGGTGAATGTGAGTGGCCTACCCAAGGTCCAGTCAGTTTTCTTGTCTAGGGTAGGCTCTGATTGGATCCAGTTTCTGCCTGTCCCCCAAGATGATGGCATTAGTGAAGAGAGTTTTGACCATGCCATCTCTATTCTAAAAGTGCTCACAAAGCTAGATGGTTTAGGATGTACAGGAGAAAAGTTGGCCTGACATTTAATGATCTGACACTTGACCTGAAGCTGTGACCAGCTCAGGAGTGGTACAGATGGTGGGCTCTGGAGGACCTAGGCAGTATCTATAGGGGAGGAAGCTGCTTGGCTGCAGCTGAATATTGCCTTGAAGGAGTCCAGGCCAGTGTCATCAATTGGTTGATTTTTTTCCCCAAAGATGCCAGAAATCAGGGTTACTTTGTAAATAATTCAAAAATTTAAATAACCCCAAATTTTAAAACACCAAATTGTTTTAAATTAGAACACTCACATACAGGGCTCACACAGCACAGGGCAAAACACACCACATCAACAGGCTGAATATTTTCTTTGTGTCAGCAATTTGCAAATCTCTGCTGAGAATATTTGTCCTGAAAGACACTTAGATAATAACCTGGTTTCATCCTCACCATCTTACAGATCGAAAAGTGAGACCCCAACAAGGGAAAGAGCTCACAACACAATAAAGTTACCTTATTTGCACACTTAGGACTTCCTTCAACCACCAGGTTACCTCTCAGGTGATGGTTTGGTGAGATAACAATTCAGTTTTAATGAATACTCTTTAGAGTAGTATATTTGATTGCTAAATTGGATCTGGAGAATTAAGCCAACATAATGAGAAAGAAAATTTTGTTTCTCTTCAGATACAGACTTTAACAGCTTCCCTAAACTCCAGAGCCAAATGACACTCCAGTTGCTGTGGTAACAATGTCATAAGAGGCATTCTCTACCGGGAGGCTGGTGTTTAGCCAGTTGCTAAACATCCTGGAAGATGTTCATTCCTTTCTCCTCACCTGTGCCTCAAATAGGCCTTGGTCTCACCTTCTGAATGGCCAGGAGGTCAGTTCACTGATGGCATACACCTCTCTTATTTCTAGGATCACGTAATAGATGAGTTCTTAATCCAATCAGCCCTTGGGGATCATTTGGTCCAAACACCTCATTCAAAAGCAGAGGACACTGGAGCCCAGAGTGGGCATGGCCACACAGTGAATTAACAGCAGAGTTGGAGTCAGCCCAGGGCTCTGATGTCCTGCACAGGGCCCTTCAGAATTGAGGCTGCCCTTTGTGCTGCCTCTTTGGTGCCAACTCAGCTTAGTGAATACAATGAACAGAGGGTGTGACATGCAGCAAATAAAGCTCCTTATTGATTGGGAGGCCACAGCAAAGAGTTATTTTCATGGGTTTGGTGCTAGCAGTGTGCTTCTCTCTGCAGAGAGAGAGGAAAAGGATGAGGGAGAGAGAGCAAAATATATTTTCTCCTAGAGTAACCGATCTTGAAATTGATTATGTTATAGGCTGCAGTAGAAAGAGCCTACAATAGTGTAGTCCTCTCTGAGTGTTGACAATACCATAACTTACTAAGGCATTCAGCATAAATAAGTATCTAACCAGCTCAACTTGGTGTAGAAATCTTCCTATCTAGGATGCCAGATCCCTATGAGGAGAGACTCATGTGCTCTAGAAACAGCTAAAAATAAAGGAAACTTCAGAATTCAGTAATAAAAGAGAAGGGTTTTGTTTTGTTTTTGTTTTTGTTTTTGTTTTTTACTTTTTACTGCAACACTCTATATATTACTCGATTTTAGCAGCTACTAGTGTGTTTAGAAAAAGCAGACTGCCTCTGTGTCCCAACTTATCAGTGAGCTCACAAAGTACTGGCACAAGTAGAGAAGGAAGAGATGTCAAATTTTAAAGTCAAACTTTTCCTTAGCACAGAATTGAATCAGCCATCAGCCATCAGAGAGATTATGATGAAACCATCATTGGATTGATTTGCTGGATTTAATCCACTGGATGATTTAAATTGGCAATCAAAGTAATTGTTAATTGGCTAAGCTGACCATCACAACAGTCCATCTGGTGGAAGAAAAGTAAAGGAGGTGGAAGGGAATGGCTACATTTGACTGATTATTAAGAAGGTAGAATCAATTAGGGATTTGTGATGAGGAAGGAGCAGAATAAATCCTGGGCTATGGGTGGGACCGTGGAGTGACTCATTCATTATTGTTCTCTTGATCTTCTTACACTCTAAGAATCTATTTTCTGAACAAAGGAAAGAAGTTTTTCAAGTCTCAAAGAAATAATAATGCTGGG
Organism: Urocitellus parryii; assembly: GCF_045843805.1. Classification (NCBI taxonomy): domain Eukaryota; kingdom Metazoa; phylum Chordata; class Mammalia; order Rodentia; family Sciuridae; genus Urocitellus; species Urocitellus parryii. The sequence continues at coordinate 101,023,751 of NC_135531.1, forward strand.
GTGTGCCTCCTTGGAAACCTCACTCCATTTTACAAATCACAAGAAGTGAGGGTGCTGCACATCCTTAAGTGGGTTGATGTAAATATCTCTACATACCGAGAGAATGAGAACTAAGTTGCACTATTGATCAATGCATTCCTTCAAGACACTTTGAAATGTGATTTAAAAGTGGCCTAGATCAAGGTATCACATTTTGCTCATCTTTCCAATATGTACAATAATTATTTTGTTAGTTTTCTAATATTTATAAAGAGGTTTTGATAAATGGTTAATGTAATCCTTTCCACTCTCTTCAAAACGTTTTTGAGGGCATAATAGACATATAATAAACTGGAGATGAGTAAAGTGCACAGTTTGATCAGTTTTGGCATGTGTATACCATACCACCACCTTAAAACTTTCACATCAATCAAACCAGTAGACATAGCCAAAGCCCCCAAATGATTGTTTATGCCTATAAGCTTTTCTAACCCTTCTCTGCCGGTGCAATCTTGGACACCTCTGGTCTGCTGTTCCTATATATTAGTCTGTACTTTATAATTGTATCTAAATGCAATCCCATGGTGTATACACTCTTCTTCTGGCTTTAGTTTTACAAGTATCAGTAGTTCATTTCTTCCTCTTGGGGACCAGCATTCCATCACATTCCATGCCAAAATGTGGTCATCTATTCACCTGAATGTAGGTGGTTTCCAATTTGTAACTATTACAAAGAAAACTTCTAGAAACATTTGTGTATTCGTATTTGTGCATGCTCTGATTTCTCTTCACTGAACACCTAAAAGTATGTGATTAGGCCACATAGTAAGCATCTCTTTAACATTTTGAGAAGAGAAAAATAGTTGTGAAAGTGATGGTGTCCCCAGCATGCGTGACAGTTCCAGCTGCTCCATTTCCTCTGCAGCACATAGCATGGTCACAGTGTTCAGGACTAACCACTCTGCAGGAAGGTCATAGGCTCTGGCTCGTTAAATGTGCACTTCCCTAAGTGAGGATCTTTCTGGTGCTTGGTTGCCATTCACATCTCTTTTTTCCTCATTTTTTTTCCACTGGCTAAAACTTCCTGGAAAAATTGTTAAAAGCAGTGAAATTAGACATCTTTATCCTTTCTCAATCTGAGGGAAAACCATTCAGATTTTCACTATTAAGTATGTTAACTGTAGATTTTTCCTGGGTGAGTTTACCTGTTCATCTGGTTGAGGAAGTTCCATTCTATCCCTACTCTGTTGAGGGTTTTTATCAGGAATGTTGACTGGATTATATTTTGTCTGCAGGTATTGAGGTAATCATATTTTTTTCTTTATAAATTTGTGTTCTGAATTGTAGTAATTTATTTTTTAATGTTAAAGCTATTTTGTATTTGGTCATGGCATATTTTGTCTTTTTCTATACTGTTTGATTTTTTTTAAGAACTGTTGCATTTATGCTCCTGAGGGAAATATTGTCATCGAGGAATGGGGACTTCATAAAATGAGTAGAGAATTATTTGTTTCTTTTGAATTTTCTGGAAATTTTGTGAATAATTAGTAGTTTCTTCCAGAAATATGTGGAAGAATTTACCAGTGATGATCCAGGCTCGATGGTTTCAATGTGTGGTTTTAATTATTAATTCAGTTTCTTTGACAGATGTAATGTTAACCAAGTTACCTATTTCTTCTTTTTAAATATTTTTTATTTGTTTTAATTAGTTGTACATGACAATAGGATGCATTTATGCACTTTAATGTACATAGATGGGGTATAATTTTTCATTTTTTTGATTATACATGTTATAGAATCCCATTGGTCATGCAGCCATATATATACATAAAGTAATAATGTCTGTTTCATTCTACTATCCTTCCTATCCCCACACCCCATCCCCTACCCTCTACCTAATCCAAGATAACTCTATTCTTTTCTAGTACTCCCTGCGCTCTTATTGTGAATTAGCATATGCATATTAGAGAAAACATCCAGCCTTTCATTGTTTGGGATTGGCTCATTTTGCTTAGAATGATATTTTCCAACTCCATCCATTTACCAGCAAATGCCATAATTTCATTCTTCTTTAAAGCTGAGTAATATTCCATTGAATATATATATATATATATATATATATATATATCTCATTTTCTTTATCCATTCATCTATTGAAGGACACCTAGGTTGGTTCCATAGTTTACCTATTGTGAATTGAGCAACCTATTTCTTCTTGAGATGCTTTGACAATCTGTCTTGTCAAGGAACTTCTCTATTTCACTGAAGTTGTAAGATTTATTGCTATGTACAATAACCCAGGGGTTCTTAGAGATTTCTTAGAGATCTTTCTCCCATTGTAACAATTTCTTACTATACTTTTTAATGCCTGAAGACTCTGTAGAGTTATTCTTCATTCGTTGCTGCTTTTAGTACTTTGTGTATTCTTTTCTTCCTGACCAGTCTGGCTAGATCTTCCCAGAGAACAAATGTTTTTTGTTCTTTGTCTGGTTTCTTAAAGTGGGAGCTGAAGACACTGATTTGAGACACTTTTTTTCCTAATATAGGTATTTAGTGCATGCTCTGACTTGCATGTGCTTTGTCCCCCAGGGGTTCTTGCTTTGGAGTTTTGGTCTTTAGTATGGCGATGGGAGAGGTGTGGGGGAACTTTTAAGAGATGGGGCCTAGTGCAATATGATTGGGTTTTGGGCACATTGTCTTTGGAAAGGATTAAGTGGTTTATGTGAACCTGGTCAATTCTCACAAAAGAGTTGTTATAAAAGAGTAATCCTGGATCATCTCCAGTATCTCTCTGGCTTCTATCTCCTTTGCTCCCATCATGAAGTCATTCAATATAATGTGATACAGTCAGGGTGACCCTCACCAAAGCTGGTGCTATGATATTTGGGCTTTCAGCCTCTAAAACTGTGAGTAAATGAACTCTTTTCTTTATAAATTATCCAGTCTTAAGTATTTTATTACAACAATGGAAAATGGACTAGGACAGTGCTGCAACTTTTCTTATAAGTACTATTTTAGTGGCATGCCAAAAATTTTGATATATTGGGTTTTCACTTTTATTGTTCAAAATAATTTCTAATTTCCCTTTTGATCTTTTTCCTTTGGCCTATGAATTATTACCTGGTATATTATTTAGTTTTGAAATCTTTAGGAGATTTCTTAGAGATCTTTCTCCCATTGATTTCTAATTTAATTCCATTATTGCTAGAGAATACACTTTGATTTAAATTCTTTTACTTTTATGAAGTACTTTGTAGCCCAAAATGTGATCTATATTGGTAAATGTTTTGAGTGCACTTGAAAAAAAATATATGTTCTGATATTGCTCAGTATTCTATAAATGGCAGTTAGGTCAAGTTTCTAATTGTGTTGCTTAGTCTTCTGTATTCTTACTAGTTTTGTTCAATCAGTTGTTGAGAAAGGAACATTGAAATCTCCACATATATAATTGTAGGTTTATTTATTCTTTCATTTCTGTTACTATTTTCTTTATATGTTTAAAGCTCTGTGGCTCTGTGTGTTAACATTTGGGATTGTTATTTTCTCATGATAAACTGGTTCCTTCATCAATATGGAATGACCTCTATTTTTTATCCTTCGACTTTTAACTTTTTAACATATGAATGTTTAAAGTGCATTTCTTATAGGAAGAATGTAACTAGATTTTTAAAAAAATCCAATCTGAAAGTATATTTTTAATTGAGTGTTTATACTACACACATTTATCATGCTTATTGATAGAGTTATGTTTGAATCCATTACCTTATTGTTTTTTATTTATCTCATCTGGTTTTCATTCCCTTGACCCATTTATTGCTGCTTTCTTTTGGTTTACTGGGTTTATTTTATCACTTCCTCTTATCTACCTTTTTGAATCTTGAGTTATAATTCTCTTTTGCTGCTTTAATGATTGCTATAAGGTTTATAGTGTATATCTTCAAATTATCACAGTTTGCCTTTAGTGATTTAAACTTCAGATATAGCACAAACAACTTATAATAATATATTCCCATTTCTAATCTCTGTGAAATTATTTTCATACATTTTACATGTTTTAACCCTACACTATATTGCTATTATTTTGTTTAAATAGTCAATTGCCTTTTAAAGAGATTTAAATAATATTATAAAGGTTTTTATATGGGCCCATATGGTTACCATTTCTGGTGTTGTAAATTCCTTGCAATAAAACCATATTTCCATCTGTTAGCATTTTCCTTCTGCCTAAAGTACTTCCTCTAATATTCTTCATGGTACAAGTCTGTTGGATATGAATTCTTTCAGCTTTTGTATGATTGAAAAAAATTTTTTTTTTGAGAAAAAGGAAAAAGAAGGTTTATTGCTTTGCTAGCAAAGAAGAAATCCAGGAGACTCCTGCCCCAGAAGCTATCATTTTGCCCATTAGCAAGAACAGGGGGCTTTTAAAGAAGTGACTCAAAGGCTACATTCCATGTGTTCTGTTGGAGTTGCTTACCACTTGTTAATTTGAAGACAGTCATTTCTTCTGGTACCATCCCCAAAGTCTGGACTACTTCGTTTCTTTGTATTTGAAGAAGTTTTGAAGGTCTTTTCACTAGTGTAGAAGTGTAGGTGACACAAGGCTGCATTTCACTTTGAAGGTGCTACTCCATCGCTTTTGACAAGGAATCTGTCACCTTTATTTTTTTTATTCTGTATGTAATGTGTCTTTTTAAGTTTGAATGCTTTTAAAATTTGCCCTTTATCACTGGTTTTGTAAAGGTTGTGATGCACATTGATATGAGCTTTTAGACTCTGTGTTTAAAGTCTTAATCAAATTTAGAAACATTACAGCCATGAATTCTTCAGATATTATAATGCCCCTATTCTTTCCCCATATAGATGCATATTAATTAACTTGGAATTCTCCTATGGTCCAGCAATGCTACTCACTCTTGATGATTCTTTTCACCTTTCATTTTAATTTGGATGCTTTATATTACTGTGTGTTTTAAGCTCACTCATCTTTTAAATTTTTTTCCTGCAATGTCAATCTTTTGTTAACCTTAGTCAGAGTATTTTTCATTTTAGACATTGTGATTTCCACCTCTAGAAGTTCAATTTGAGATTATCTTTTATTTCTTTTATGTCTCTGCTTATATTTTGAACATATGGAATACAATTTTGATGATTACATTTTGATGTTCTTCCTCTGATATATACATCATTTTTAAGTGATTATGTTTTCCCCCATTACAAATTACCATTTGCCTGGTAATTTTTTATTGGATGACAAACACTGTGAATCTTACTTTGTTGAGTGTTTAGTTTGTATATAAGGTGTCTTCCCAAACTCATGTGAGACAATGCAAGAATGTTCAGAGGTGAAATGATCAGCTTATGAAAATTTAACCCAGTCAGTGGATTAATCTGCTCATATGGACTAACTGAATGGTTACTATAGACAGTTGGGGTGGCTGGAGAAAATAGGTAACTGGAGGCATGATTTGGGGGTTTATATTTTGTCCTTTGTGAGTAGAGCCCTCCTACTAGCCCCCTAAACCCACCACCATCTCCTATGTCTCAGCAGCTTTTCTGCACCCCTGCCCTTCTGCCTCACCAAGGACCAGAGCTATGGAGTTGGCTCAACATAGATTGAACCTCTGAAATGGTAAGACAAAATAAACTTTTCTTCCCCTCAGTGATTCATGTAAGCTCTTTTGGCCCCCGTGACATAAAGCTGATTAAAACAATTGCTATGTATTTTTGTTTTTCTATAAATAGCTTTTGGCTTTCTTTGAGGAGGAGGTTATTTAGAAATAGTTTATTCTCTTCTGATTTTGTTTTTGAAAACTTATTAAGTAAAACCAAAGCTAGACATATTTGTATAGGCATAATCTCATTCCTGAGGTCTTAACCTCTTATGTACTTTACAAAATACCCATTGGATTATGAGGTTTTACAGTTTGGTGGGCACTATTTCTGGCCCTGTGAGTGTTGGTTACTATTCATTCTAATCCTCTTGGGTGGTTCCTGTAGTTTCTTCACATTTGTGCAATACAGTAACAAGTTCTGAGTACTTGATGAGAACTCCCTCAACATCTATGGAGTTCCCTCTGTGAAAATCTCTTCTCTCTAGTTCTCTGGTCTTCAGACTCTAGCTGACTTGGTCTCTTAACAATGGAGTTGAGTGACAGATCTCAACTATCCTCAGCTCTGTCTCCTCAATTCCAGGAATTCTTAGGATCAACCTAAGTTCCCTTCCCTGTAGTATATAGTCTGGAAACTCAAGGTTATCAGCTGGGAAGTTGTGAGGCTGATGTTCTTTACTTCCTCCATCTCTCAGGGATCACTGTCCTTCATTGTCTACTATCGAGTGTCTTGAAAACCACTGCTTCATATATCTTTTACTTATTTATTCAAACAGGAGGCTAAGTCCAGACCCTGCTCTTCCATCTTGGTCATCAGCAGAAATTTGATAAACTTCCTCAGAGCTCCTCCAGGTCATAGCATCTCCCGCCAGCAGCTCTGCAGTGAGCATGAAAAATGGGACTGGGTTTATCTGTTCTTTCCACTCCTTTTCTACACTTGGGAATTTACTGTGTATAGTCAGTCTGGGTTAAAGACAAAAACAAAAACACAAACATGACCCTAGACAGGTACAGTAGCACATGCCTGTAATCCCAGTGAGTTGGGAGGCAGAGGCAGGAGGTTCACAAGTTCAAGGCCAGCCTGGGCAACTTAGCAAGATCCTATCTCAAAATAAAAAATAAGAATAGGGCTAGGGATGTAATTAGTAATAAGAGCACTCCTGGATTCAATCCTCCAACCCTTCCCCAGACACCCTTACTAGGCTCTGTTACCTGTATATGTATGCCTCTATCCTTATGTCAGGTGGTTTTATAAATATTTTCCTGCTTTTAGTTCCATCCAACCAAAACACTCATAAACATTTAAAAAGTTTCTAGTTATCACTGGCTTCCCACTGAAACATCTCCTCATCTCTGTGATTGAGCAAATGTGTTTATTCTGTGTCCCGCTCCCTCAGACCACACTTTTTGCTAAAGGCATGTTGACCAGTAAAGCCAATTGCTCTGAGTCACAAGTTTCAATTGTGTACTTCTCAGTAACAGCAATGTCAAAGATTCTTTTAAAGGTTCTTAAAGGACTTCTGAAAATAGAAATTTAAGGCATCCTAAGAAGATAGTGTCAAGAAACAACAACAACAAAAATGTTTCATCACATCCTACCAGTTAGGTGGTTGGATTCTTCACTCAGGAAATTAACTTTGGAGTAACTATGCACAATCAAGGACACTTATATAGCCCTGGCCTATCTCCCTAGACAAATCATCATTGTCCCTGGTACACTTACAATAAAATGCCATAACAGCCCTACCTACTTGCCTACGGATATCCATACCTTCCTCCTACCTTGCTAAGAGATTCCTGACTTTATTGAGGGCTGCATATTGCCTTGACCAAAAAAAAAAAAAAAAAAAAAAAAGAAAGAAAAAAGAAAAGAAAGAAAGAAAAGAAAAAGGTTTGTAATCTTGACTCCTTTGCAGCTAGGGTGAGTTATGTGACTTAAATCTATTTCTGCTAGGAGTATCTGGAAACATTTTTGGTTTTACAATAAAGATGTCACATTTTTCTCCTGTGCACCATTGCTTCTTTTTCCTTCTGGATGCAGTGATGACAGGAGCTGCCACAGTCTTCTGACAATGCAGAGAAAGAACTACAGAGACCTTGGCCTTGATGTCTTCAAGCCATCAAATCAAGCCAGCAATGCCTGCCTCTGGCTTTTTCATGGTACACATGCACACACTCAAAAACAACGAAACTGAATGTGTGAAAACCACTGTTTAGTCAATTACAGCTAAATCCAAATCCCTACACATGAATGATAAAAGAGGATATCGTCTCTGGATAATTGCAATTGTTCTTATTTCTTGCACAATAAGAGTCAAACCATCATTTTTAGGTTCTTAAGAGGTAAGTCAGTTTAGAACAATCCAGTTAGTTCATCCTGTGGCTCACTTCTTTCAACCTTTAACCAAAATGTCAAATTTCAAAGCACAAGTAGCACTCTTATAATTTATGCATAATTTATTTACACCTCTGTCTATAGACTCTGAATTCTTTGAGGGCAGGTCCTGGGTTTTATTTATCCTTTTGCTTTTAGAGCCTGAAAGACCTCTTGGACCTATGAGAAGATCAGGAACTTGTTGTTTAACTGAATTACAATAGAAGCAGCAGAAGCCCCTGATCCCATGGGGAAAGCAGTTCCCACAGAATACAAACTCATGCCTGATGCTTGATATGATGGACAAGCAGAGGGAGCCAGGACACAGGGCCAGCACTTTGTCACTCCCTGTAATATAGAAGACATTCTGTGTCTCTCCAAGGACAACAGTGACTTCTAGCATCTAGAAAATAAATCTTACAACCAAGAAGCCTCGATAGATGTTTCCCTCACTTCCATCATTTTTTTTTTTTTTGCCTGTAATTACATCTTATCGAACAGGGCAATCATATTAAAAACTAGACATTGTACTTACTGTCTTGCTTCACATAAAATGGCTGGTGAGTCATAAAATGCAATTGGAAAAAAAGCTAACTGGTGGCGGGCTCCCTTCATGTTGTTTTCTCCTGTTATGACTATTCACTCATCGATTGCCTAGGATGAGGGAGGGTGGTATTCTCTGGCCCGTGGGGTCTGAAACCAAAAGCAACCAGCAACAGCTCAAATTGGATTTCTCCTCATGCCTGTACATAAAGGTTAGACAAGTCATCGGGGCATGAAACTCCCAAGGCCTGAATCACTGAGAACTAAAATTGTCTAAGAGTGAGGTCATACTTCTGCCTGAAGGCTTGCAGGAACATCTATGGAATAGTGTCACTGCTATGGAAGATAAGATGTTGCCAGTGGATCAAGCAGTTTTGACATTGGAGATTATTTTGTATTTTGTGATTTTTTTTATATATTGTAAGCCATTCTCTTCAAATCCACAGACCTGTAATGCTAGGAAATGTCACTCATCCTGGAGCCTAGAGTATTTTTAATAGATCATAAAAAAGCAAGGTGGAGAGGTCCAGTTTTTCTGCAACTTGAAGGGACAGATTTACAATGAGGATTTTAAAACGAAGGTTGAATTCGGAATGATTCTTTTTTACAGGCATGCCTAGACCACCTGATAAATAATACATTTGTACTATGCTTGTGAAATATGCAAATGGAGTACAATTTGCAAATAAATGCCTTGAAGAATTTTTTTAAAACTTCAGAGGTAGCTTAATCCTAGGATTTGCAGTCTTCTTATTTGTGAGGTTTTATTTTATTTTGTGACAGCTGCCATCAATTCAATTAAACTATATGGAAAATGAAGTTTAGGTGGTTGTTAGTTTTTTTTTTTTTTCCCTGCTGAAAGAAAAAAATGATCAAAAAAGTTGGCAAGATGAGAAACAAGGAGCTATTTGCAAACAGGGAAATCAAACGGTGCCGCATCAAAATAAGAGAAGGAAACCCGGCCAGCTAAGCAGGTAAGGCCTTAGTTGTTATGCTGCCCTTCACTCTCATTCTCCACATTCTCTCCTGCTATGGACAGAAAGTGAATACAATTAGAATCTCTAAATTTGGAAGCTAAAATAATGCTCTGACAGCAAAAGGGAGGAAGAAAGGAAGAACTCAGAATCTGCAGGCATGGAAAATCCTGCAAGCCATGGTCTTTTCAAATGTATTCTGGAATCCTTGGGCAGCCTCTGGCACCCATCCAGAGAACAGTAGGTAAGCATGACCAGTGCTGGTTTCTTATAAAATGAAACTACAAATTCCTCCTGATGCATATACCCACCGAGGAAACAAAGATTGGGAATGTGCCTACAGTGATGCATGAACACAACCACTGAATTCCCTTTATTCATTAGACATGTTCTCTAGTTCCAGAGCTACTCTCTGCAGGGTTTTCTCTGTGCTGAGCCTGAGATAAGTGCAACTCAAACAGTGCGACACCCTCAGAACTTAGGTGTTTACAAGCAAAGAAAATAAAGCACAGAAAGGTTATAAGGGGCTTACCCAAGGTCATATGATCAAGTGTGGCAAAGCTGGAATCAGAACCCTGGTCACCATTGTTGAATCCAGGCCTCTCTCCTCCTGGCTTCTCCTTCAAGTATCCCTGTTGCTAAAAGGCAGGTGGAATTCTGTCCCACTTGCACAAGGGGAGTTTGCTGGGTTAAAGGAGTCCCAGGGATCCTTTGTTAAATGAAGTACTCGTTAATATTGATAAATTAGCAATTTCAGAATTTTCTGAAAACTCTACACATATACCAAGTACAAAAGGAGACAGTCAAGAGGGGCACTGTGTAGGAAATATCTGTGGCTCATTTTTTGATGAGCCTGAATTTCTCCTATCGTACTTCATCATACTCCTATCATACAGCAGTGGAGACAGTAAGGAGAGTTGGGCATTGGCTATGCAAGAAAGATGACAGTGAAAGAGGACATCCAGATGTTTCTGGCCTAAGTGCATGGAAGAATGGTCACTCAGTACCCATATAAGAATAAAAGCTCCTCTCTGACTAGAACTGAGGTGACTAGAAAGTGTGTCTCCTGAACAAATCACGTATGGTGAGAGCACCAAAATGACCAGACACATCTCACTCACCGGTAGAATTGCCCCAGTGAGCCAGATTCAGAAGGAACAGGGAGAGAAGCTGCGAAGGAAAATACCACCCTGCAGGGCAGAAGCCACTTACTACCTCCTTTGGTTTTGCATAAGAAATGTGCAAATAACAAAATAGTAGGAAAGACAACCACAATGATGGACAGACGAAGTGAAGCAAGTGAGCGGAATGTCATTGGAATCTTGCCATTTCTCCAAACTTCCAGGCTGGTGTGGTGCTATGTCTTCTTGCATTATTTATTCATCTAATACACAGTTCAACAAATTTTTATTGAGGGCCGACTATGTTCAAGGCCATGGGGATATGAACTATTCTCATGACACTTATATCCTAGGGGTTGGGAAAATAGGTAATAATGGAATAAATGCATGGATTGTTAGGTAGTGATAGGTTCTATGGAGCAAAGATGATTGCAGGGACTAAAGACTCTGACAGGTCAAGTTTCAATAAGAAAGTCAAATAAGACCCTTGGAACAATGGTTATTTGGACAGAAACCTGAAAGAAGTGAGTGAGCTAGACAGTGAGGAAAGTCACCTCAGAAAGAGGGAAGAGTCAATGCAACATCCCTGAGACAGGCATATGTCTGGGTCCTGGGGACAGAAGGAGGCTCGAGTGGTGACTGAGGGGTGGTGAGAAGTGGTGGGTAAGAACAGCAGACAGGGTGGGCTGGCAGGCAGATCATAGGGTTTCAGTACTTAGGACATTATAAGGATTTTTACCTTATCCACTGAAGGAGAGGAGAAGCTACTGGAGAGTTTTAAGCAAGGAAGTCACAATGGATATCTTGCAGAAAAGAAACAAGATTGAAAACAAGAAGATTCCATTAGGAGGCTGGTGTAATCATCCAAGTGAGAAATGGAACAGAATGGCAGCAGTGGAGAGTTGGGAATTGGATATGCAAGAAGGATGATAGTGAAGGAGGATGTCCAGATGTTTCTGGCCTATGCGCATGAAAGAATAGAGTCACAGTTTACTGACTATGACTTGCTGAAGATAAAGGTAGGATTAAGATGGGGAGGAGTAGGGCAGGGGGTGGCAGGGAGGTATTTTGTGCATGTTATGTTGTAGATGTCCATCAGATGTGAAATAGGCATCATGTATCATTACCCTCACTTGCTGGGAGAACTTTCTCCATGCAAGGTTCTATGCAAAAGCTTTCTTATTTAATTGGATATTTGTATTTGATTAACATCCATCTTCTGCACTAGAGTTCAGTTTCCTTTTACTTTTTTGTTTTAACTTTTAAAAATTGAATTATTTTTAATTGGTGCATTATAGTTTTAGATGAACGTGGAATTCATTGTGATATGCTCATACGTGCACATGACGGAGTTGTTTCTTGAGAGCAATGACTCTATTCTCGCCACTGTATTCCTGGCACTAAGCACAGTGCCTACTTGGAGTAGGCACTCAGTTACCCTCAATGTGTGAAGGAATGGGGGTGAAGGTGTGGTCTTCCCAACCACAGCATATGGAATTGGGCCAGTTACTGCCACTACCTGTGTGGACCAGCTCTGAGTTCCATGGCAGCATGACCATTGAAGAGATCCCTGCAGGCAGTGCCCATGAGTTAGGTCAGACCTCCATTTCAACTCAAGATTCTTAGGTGCTGATATTATTTTACTCCTACAAGGTTTAGGAGAATACAAAGAAAACATATTTTAAAGATAGAATATTACATACTAATTTCTTTGATTTTAAGTTACTATCACTGCCTAATCTTCAGTTTTACATTCATATCAATTTGAAAATTTCTTCTGGAGTTCCCTTGTGGTCTCACCCCATCCTCTCCAGCGAGGCTGAACATCATGGCAGGAGAATGTGGCAGAGGGAAGCAGCTCATATCACAGTGATCAGGAAACAGAGAGAGAGAGAGAGAGACTCCACTCTCAAGATACAAATATATGCACCAAAGCCATGCCCTAATTCCTACCTCCTCCAGCCACACCCTAACACTTCAGTTACCACTCAGTTAATCCCTATCAGGGGATTAATTCACTGATTGGGTTAAAACTCTAACAATCCAATCATGTTGCCACTGAACCTTCTTGCATTGTCTCACACATGAGTCTTGGGGGACACTTCACATCCAAACCAGAACACACCCCAAAGACTTATCTTAATCCTACCTTTATCTTCAGCAATAGCAATAAGAAGACCCTCCAATTTGCCTGCCCCAGGCACAGTGATCTTTTTGTTAAAATTGTGCAAAGGCATTTCTTTGCATTGACTTCTCCTTTTCATGAGTCTCACAATAAAATGGTTAATGGAGGAAGCTATTATCTTCTATGAATACTTTTTTAGGAAGAATGACCTCTGTGTGGTTTTTCTGCACTGGGAAGGCATATTGTAGGCATTTGAGCTATAAGGCAGGAGCAGGGTCCTAATGTGGCAGTGGAGAGCAGCAGGGTGGACGCACTCCCCACTTCTCCCATCAGTAGCTCAGCCTGCAGCCTCCAGACATCTGGTGGCAGATGTGGTGTGCTGCTCTACAGAGGCAAGGACACAGGGTAAAGGCCACAGTTGCCATATTGACCAAGTATTATTCAATCTTTATCAGAAAAAAAAATAGTTCTATGGTCCAATAAGTGGGGAGCATCCTTTCAATTGTAGCCCTCTCTTGTATGTTCTCTATGGACATTAATAGGTTAGATGCTTAGAGATGTCTTAGATTTTAGAAATCTGTTTAGTTTTGTTTAATATACCACATTTACAAACATATATTTATTTGTTGCTAACATCTTTGGAAACTTGATATTCTATGGAACATAACTCATAAGAGGTTCAGGTAATTTGCTTTACCTGGAAGGTTACAATATTAAAGGAGAGAGGATGCCTAGTATATCGAAGGGCACAGTCTTTCACCAAGTTCAGACTTGAGATTCAAATCCTCCACTTCTCTACCTTGCTGCCTTGGGTGAGTAGCTTAACCTCTCTGCTTCTGTAAGTTAAGGGCCTAATGTGGTTTTAACTCTGAGCATTCTTCTTCTGAAACATATAAACTATTTTGATATGTAATGAAGAGTAACCATATTTCATAGTCTGGGCTCCCCTTTGTACTTCTGTCTTCTCCAGAATTCTGCCTTACCCTGATCTGTATCCCTTGTTATGGTTTAAATATGAGATGTCCCAGAAACTCATGTGTGAGACGATTAAGAAATGTTCAGAGGTGAAATGATTAGATTATGGATCTGCAATCTTATCAGTGTATTAATCTACTTAATGGATTAATAATTGGACAGGACTACTGTACTGGGTGGTGACTACAGACAGATCGGGTGTGGCTAGAGGTAGTAGGTCATGCACACATGCACCATTGGGGGTATATATTTTGTCCGTGGTGAACAGAATGTTGTCTCTATCTCTCTTTCTCTCTGTGTCTCTTGTCTCTTTCTCTCTCTTCCCTTCCTAGCTGTCATGAGCTGAGCAACTCTCTTCGTCCATGCCCTTCCATCATAGTGTTCTGCCTTACCTCAGGCCCAGAGCTATGGAGTCATTCAATCATATATTGAACCTCTGAAACTGTGAGCCCCAATAAACTTTCCCTCCTCTACATTGTTCTCTTCAGATATGTTGGTCACGGCAAAGCAAAGCTGACTAACACCTGGGTTAGAGTAGCTGGGAACAATGGCTAAAGGCCAGAGTTTGGAATAGTATACACTTTGGTTTAAATTTCGGCTCTACCATTTCATACTTGTGCGATTCTGGACAAGTTATTTGACCTCTCTGGGTCTCATTTTCCTTATCCATAAAATAGAGATTCTGGGAGGATCAAAATAGCTAAGCACATAGACTTTCCAGCCAAGGGGTCTAGCTCAGAGTTAATGGCACAGTAAAGGCTATTTTAGGATTTTGCTTTTCATTTCCTGTCTCTACACTTATCTCTGGCTTGGCTATGATCTCCCTACCAAATCCATTGCTAAGCATATTTGATTTGGATAGCCAACACTCCTGAAAACGGTGTCTACCAAATCCCTCCCCCACTCCTGTTCCCAAACTGTAGCTTCCTCCCTGGGGAAGCAGGTGCTTCTGATTTCCTTCCAGATCCCTGGCCAAGCTGCAGGGAAGGAGTGCAGACACGGATTTCTCTTCCCACAGCCTCCTCTGCATGCCTGATGTTTGACTTCTAAGTGCCCTCTGGCTGTGATTACTCAGGCAAAGTGAAGTGGACAGATGGAACAATTATTTGGAAAGCTCAGCCAATGGAAAACAAAACAAAAAGACAAGAAAAGAAAACCCAACCCTGAAACCCTGTAGTCGAGGCAAAAGAGTTTATTGGTTTAAATTATTCTTATTGCCTCCTGGCATCGACGGCATTTTTCAGGTAATTGCTCAGCTCTTCCCATTAGTTTGCCCATGTAGAGAAACTACAGATTGTTAGATATTGGCACTGCAGGTAGCCCCCTCTTGCAGGAATAGATGTGCCTGGGCGAGGCTTGTTTAAAAGCAGATTTTTGTTAAGTGTCTCTAATCAACTCATTGGTTTTCATGATAAACACAAGAGGTATTAAGAAGCTGGAGAAATAAGAAGCAGGTCTCTGGATGAGAAATCACATGTTAGGATCAAGCATACTTTTACAATCAAGTAAAAATTTACCGAAAAAATTCTGAAAAAAATGAAGATTTCTTAGCTATAGAGTCAAACAGTGCAGATTCAATTCCTGGCTGTGCTGTGTGTTTGCGGAGCGACCTACTATCAATTATTTAACCTCAAGGTTCAGTTTCCTGGTCTCTCCACTGGAGATAAGAAGACTGCTGACTCCTGGAATAGCAATGTATATGTGGCACTTAGTGTGGCGCCTGCCACATAGTAAATTTCTAATAAATGGAGGCTGCTATTAACGAATTATTGATAAAGAACCTGTGCTTCAGATATAAAAGTTAAAGATGGCAAAGCCAGGCACGGCAGAGGACAGCAGGGCCATGCTCAGGGAGGGTTGAGCTCCTGTCCATCTGGGTCAATTCACAGACTGCTGTGGTCTCATTCCTTCAGAGCAGTTTCTGCTTGGTGAGAGGTCGCATCTAGGAGAAGATCACGCACTGTTTGGAGCCTATTCATTATTCACAGGCACAGGGTGGATCGAGTTCATTCCCGGCTGAGCAGTGAACACAGACTTGCTGCAGAGGCCACAGGCCCTAACTGGACCTTCCAGGCTGAGCCCAATGTCAGGGCAGGAGAGCGAAGCCTTTCAGCCTGAGTTTATGAGCACGTGCCTCGGAACCTGAAGGTGTGCGAACTATTTTCCAGTCCTTCCTCTTGTCCTGGAACAGAAATCGAAGGCAAGCTCAGATGGCTCTGAGTCTACCTGTGACTCATCTGTATAACCAAAAAGAGGTCAAGGACCTTTCCTGAAATATAATATTAATAATAAGCACCACACGTTAAGTACTTCACATTTAAAGCACCCATCTGAATGTTCTATAAGATTGTCTGATGGGCCTGCTGGTGCTGTGGCTCAGAGGTAGAGCTGGCCTATCAGGTTTGAGGCCCGGGGCTCCATCCTCAGGACCATAAATAAATAAATAAATAATCCACTGACAACTAAAAAAAAAAATAAATTAATTAAAAAGAAAAAAAGTTTGCCTGATGGAATTCCCATGACTAACTCCTGAGGGGTAATTATTATTAAGCCTATTTTGCAGATGAGGAAACAGACACCCTCTCTTCTTATAAGGACACTAATCCCATCCCGAGGGCCCTGCCTCATCATATTTCAAGGCCCCATCTCTAAACATCATGACCTTGGGATTGAGAACTTCAATATGCATTTCAGAGCACACAGTTCAGTCCATAGCACCTTCTAATTAATTTACAGTGTTCTCCTTTTCTATTCCATTTCATTAGCAGTAGTCTTTAAAAAAATTAGAAAACATTGGCTGAGCACTTGTTTGCTGGGCACCGTACCCAAAGGACTATTTATTTATTCACTATGTATACTTGGTCGGCTTTCCAAAAAAAAAAAAAAAAAATAGATGACATCTTCAGGAGTTTAATCCTCACAGGAAACACTGAGGAGGACCCATCAAGTCACACCCTGAAGGACAACAGAATGCTTTCCTTGGTGGCTGCTTTCATCGCCCTGTTGTGATCACCAGTCACATAAATGTGGCATCGCCCCTAGCAACTCCATCTTTCCTTCCTCCAGTGACTCTCTCCTCTCTGCCATCCCAGCCTTTTGGGGGCTGGATATAGCGACTGAGTCACAGTTGGCCCTGGCCCAGGTGCCATAGCACAAAGAAGAGGCAGTGTCATTGCCTGAAGGGGTGATCTGAAGGGCTCTCTGGTTCCTGGAGTCACCTGGTGCTGACGACACCCAGTGCTTTCATTGGTTACCTCCCGTGTGCTGCCACGGTCCTACATAAGGCTCATGGCAGCCCCCACGGGATGGGGCTGTTATCTCCTCCTTTCTGCAGAGGTGAAAACTGAGGCTTAGAGAGGCTGAGTGTGCTGATAGATGACCTTCACAGCCAATTGATCCAAAAGCCCTTTCTCGCTCTGCCCCTGCTCAGTGTTTCCTCCTGAAATGTTGAACTCCTAGTTCCTGGGCTCCAATTTTTTGCATCATGGAGGTGGTATAAATATCTAGAAGATAGAGGGGGTGGGTCTCAGTCTACATAAAACCTCACCACCAACTGTCTAGAGAGGAGATAGAGTGATACAGATTCCCTAGCCTCATTACCAACATTCAGTATTAAAACTGATTTCAACAGACAACCACTAGGATAACTGAGTAATTACAAATCCAGTTTAATAAACTCTCCCTGATGTTACTTGTCACACTCTAGAGCTAGATTCAGAACCTTAAAATCACTTAAATTGGAAAAGCTAAATAAGCAAGAGGTATAATATAGCCAGATACAACCCAATTATACTTTATAAACACACTTTGATAAGACTGTTTTCAAAACACCATTTCCCTCTCCATTGTGCATTTACCAAGTAAAACTCATAAGCTGCATTCTAGACACATTTGAATTTAAAGAGAAAAGGCAATGTCCCATTTCTCTGGTATTTATACCCAAACTTTCACACAAACAATTCTCATGAAGTTTTGAGTATATATACATGTTATGGGAAGGGATTAAGAGGGATTAAGCCTGTATTCTGCAAAGGAAACTGCCCTTGTTCTTTCCTGCCAGCATGTCCCCATTCACCAGGTCATCTCCCAGGGGCCCCTGGGGTCTGGGAGCTGGTGCAGCAGTAAGTCTCAGAGGGAGCACATGCAGCTGCAGCAGATGGTTTTCAGTTGAGGTCTAAATGATTTTGTGCACCTTTATAGTCACCTAAATACATACTGGATATTGGGGAATTAGGAATGGGATTGAATAGTGTGGTGATTAAATATGCAAGTTCTTAGATGTGGATTTAAATCTGGGCTCTATGATCTTAAACCCAGCATCTCATTGAAATCTCGGACCTCGTGTGTAAAATGGAGAGATGGATAAAACCCATTCCTAGGGCAATGGTGAGGATCATATAAGAAAATGCTTACACACCACTTAGCAAAGCCCCTGGAGCTAAGAAATAGTCAGTAAGAACCTATGCTATTGTTACCGTGCCCCACGTCACCACATTGCTACTACCATCATCACTGTTTCTATGACTGCTACTGCTACCATTCCTCCTTCCCTCCAACCACCACCACCACTATCACAACTGTCCTGTTACTACCACAATTGCGTCTTAATAAATTTTTTAAAACGTCTTTTCCATCCTCATTTTCTTCTGTCTCTTTTTACCCCTGCTATTCATCATGGAGAATGAAATTGTTTTTCCTGCCAAATGAGTCTCTCGGGGACTGGAACATTAATTTATTTGAGCAGATGTGTGTCAGTGTTGCTTTGAATAAAAGGTCTCAATATGCTCTTCTGACATATTTCATGAAAAAATGAAGTGTGGGTGATAACACAAATTCATATTTCAGCTCAAGTTCCACCTCCTTTCCAAAGCCTTTGCTGTACTTTCCTTCTCTGAAACAGCTCCCATGGATCATCTCATTCTCCCGGGCTCATGAGACTTACTGCCCCCATGAGCAGGCTACCTGCAGGCAGGCTTCAGTAACATAAACAGAGGAAGCATTTCAAAAATACTGATATATAAAGAGGGCATTGAGTAAACCAAGAGTCCAAGCTCTATAAGAATATTTAATTGCTCGTGTGACCCAGAGTTCAGACTTAGGTTAGGGAGAGCTGGATCTGGGGGCCTACAGGAGGCTACTGGAGCCCCAGTCCATCTCTTTCCATCTCTCTGATCCACTTCCCTGTCTGCTGTTTCTAGATGGACTCATCCCTCATGTTAGGGAACTGTGGTGCTTATACCCTCACACTGAGGAGCCCAGAGGAAAACAGACGGCCTTTCTCTAGTTGCTCCTACAAATATCACAGGATAGGGAGCTCTGCATCGAGTAGGCTCTGTTGTGTGCCCACCCTGGAGCTGCGGATCTGTAGTCCAACCCCATCCAATCACCTGAGCCAAGGGAAGGGGAGGAAAGCCTTCTCAAAAGAAATTTTGGAATGGTGATTAAAAGCCTTTACAGAGATCTTTCTTGTGTTTTGTTATGGTATTTAGAGCTAAGTACCTTAGTCCTAAACACAGTCACTACAAATTTTGAGGTAGAGTTTTATGCATCAGGCCTCTAAATTAAATCCTAACCTATTTTGTTTACAATATTCTTTCAAAGTTTATATTAATTGAGGAGCTGCATGTCCAGAAAGCCTGGGGTCACCCTGCCCCTCAGTTGCTGCCCCTTCCCTCCCAAGCCCCTAGCAGAAGTCTCTCTAGCCTCCTGTGAAATTTGCTTTCCCCAGGCCACATATGTGCCATCACTTTTGCCATATGGCCTCTTTGTTCTTATGTCTATTGTTCAAGACTCTTGTTTAAATCATAGAGGTTCTTACTAAAAAAAAAAAAAAAAAAAAAAAAAAAAAAAAGGAAAACTAAACAAAAATTATCAGGTAACAAAACTGAATAGCAAAGGACCAGCTTTCCATCAGAAATAGTTTGATCCATGGTTCTTTGAATGTCAACAGAATGAGGTTTTGTTCTCTGTTGCTTTGACCACACCCTGAACACCTACTCCACTCTTAATTCATCTGCTCACAAGGTAGCTGTCCCAGCTCAAGCCTTTGTCTCTTGTTACTTCTAGAGGAAAGAGAAAAATATCTTTCTCAAGATTCCCATGACCAATCGCTTTGCTTCTCCTGGGCTCTAGTTGAGGCTTATTCCTATGACTGTATATTTAAATGCTCGTGTTATTCCTATACGGATCCTATGACTGAATCAATCACGGCCCAAAGCAATGAGTCACACTGGTTTAAGGCTAGGTCAGTGCTCCATAGTGGGGCTAGGTAAGAAGTAAAAACCAATTTAAGGCCTAACAACAAGAGCCAGCCTATTCTTAAAGGATTATTCAATCTGGGATTGGGAAAGAAACTGGGAATCATGGCCAAAGGAAAAACAATTGTGAAATATGACGTGGCATCTTTTTATCTTCCTAGATGATGTTTGTCATCGTGGCTATCATACCTGATATAGGGCATGACACTGCTGAAGGGGTGTTTAATAAATATTGGCTAGAGGGAGGGAGGAAGAAAAGCTCTGACTAGGCTGGATGAAGCACCGATTGGATGTTTCTGATGATTTCAGAGTATATCATTCAACACCTTCTTCCTTTATTTGGAATGGGATTTAGAATTCAGGAATATGAAGTTACTCTTCAGTTTTCATTAGCGATAGCCTGTGCCAGCTAAAAGTTTTCCATAAGCATTGGCTGTTTACTTCCTTATATGAAATGTCTCTTAGTAAGAGGTCTAGGGCAGAAGTCATTCATGTTTAAATGAGGCTAACTTCTTACCCCTTGACCTCTGGAGTTATGTTGTGAGCCCTGAGCTCTATGATGGAAGGCACGCTGCCCATTTGGGAAGGAATTTTGAATTGCCACTTACAAAAATCAGATGGAAAACTGGGTTTGTAGAATCTGCTGTGATGATGAGGCAATTTACCTTGCCTTCTCAGCTCCACTACACTTTTGATCCAATGAGAGTTTAACGGCTATGATAGTCTCTCTGCACAGGGTTAATTACAGAATGGAAGTAGAAAGGAAACCAGCTTCAGGACTGCTGCTTCTGAGAAGATGCCACTGGTTTGACGTGGGGCTCAGTCTTTTCTCACCTCTCCGCAAAGAAGCCTATTTCCTGAACATGAACGTGGGAATTGGAAATCAGATACAGGCTCATGGACTTTCTTATGCCCCTGCCAGAGCCACTTAGCTCTCTCTGCCCTTCTCTGCCCAGCTCATCTCTTCCATTAGCAACAAAGGAGAGGTGGTGGGCTTAGGGTGCTCAAAGGGGAGTCATGAATCAATACCTATAAATTCCTTCCAAGACTGAATTCTTATAAGGTCAACTCTTTTTTTTTTTTTTTTTGCTAAAATTTTTCTATGTTTAGTATAATTTTTTTAAATTAGTTTGAACCAATTCTGCCTACTTCATGAAGTTGGAGCCTAGAGAAGCTACATTGTTGAAGATTCAGCAAAGATGTGTTTCCAAATTTAACATTGCTGGTAGTAAAATATTCTATTTGTGTGATAAAAACTCAACTATAGAAACTCAGTGAGGGAAACATCAAAACTTTGTGTATTTTTATTTTAAGTCGTTTAGCCAATTCGTATTAGTTTCTGGGTGGTCTGGTGTGATAGGATCTGAAGTAAAGAGTATGAACTCTTAATGTAACAAAAAGAAGTATGTGAGAAGTGGCCCAAAAGGATGCTATTGCTGCATAATTTATTCTTTAGTTTATTTAACACCAATAGACAAAGGATGTCACTCTGCTAAAATATTGTCTGCCACAATGGGTTTTAGAAAGATTCAAAATTGTTAATCAATGTTAAGAGACAAAAGCCTAGACAAAACAATGGTAATTAATTTTCAAGAGACCCAAAGTTTATTTCTGGCTTGATGTGGAGAATTTAGGAGAAGAATAATGGGTACCATGAGATGTCTGCTGGAAAAGAAAAAAAATGGAAATATATTTTGTACCAAAAAAAAAATAGACTTCAAGATGCAATAGGAAAGAAGATAAGCTTCGTTCAAAGTATCAAATTCTGAACACTGCTGTAATCAGACAATATCTATAGAAAAATGGACACTATTATCTGAATTGTGCAAGAACAAATTTTAACATTGTTAACAGATGACATATTTTCTTATTTTTCAGTGTAATAAATGCTCATTGAATAAATTTCTTCAAATCTTAAAAATGATTAGAATTGCCTAGTCATACATTGGCAGGATTAACATCATTAAAATAATCATATTACCAAAAGCAATCTACAGATTCACTACAATCCTTATCAAAAATACCATTGACATTTCTCACAGAAGTAAAAAAAAAAAAAAAAAAAAAAAAAAACCCAGAAAAATCCCAAAATTCATATAGAAGCCAAAAAACTCCAAATAGCAAGACAATACTGAACAAAAAGAGAAATGTTGGAAATATCATAATATCTGACTTCAATTTATACCATAGAGTCAAAGTAACAAAAACAGCATGGTACAGGCCCCCAAACACTCTAATCCAATGGGATAGAAGGACGACAAGAGACACCCCCACACAGCTACAGCCATCTGATTCTTGACAAAACTGCCCCCTCTCCAAAAAAAAAAAAAAAAGCCCATAAAAACAACCCTGGAGATGAGGTAGCCTCTTTCACCAGTGGTGCTGGGAAAACTGGATATCCACATGCAAAAGAATGTGATTAAATCCCTATCACTCACCTTGCACAAAAGTCAATTCAAAAGGGATCAAAGACCTAAATGTGAGAGCTGACGACTTCCAAACTGCTAGAAGGAAACATAGAGGAAGCACTTCAAGACAGACACAGGCAACAACCTCCTGAATAGAACTCGAACAGCTCAGGAAATAATAGCAAGAACCCTCAAATGGGACAGCATTAAATTAAAAATCTTCCACACAAAGGAAAAGAACAGAGTGAAGAGACAGACCACAGAAAGGGGGAACGCCTTTGCCAGCTCCTCTTCCAACAAGATTAATGTCTAGAATATAGAAAGAACTAAAGAAACTTGGCACCCACAACCAAAACAAAATGAACAAAAAAATCCCCCATCGATAGATAAATAGACAAACTGAACAGACGATTCTCCAAAGAAAAAGTACTAATGGCCAATAGCTTCATGAAAAGAATTTCAATAACTTCACTCATCAGGGAAATGCAAATCAAAGTTACGCTGAGATTCCATCTCACTCCAGTCAAAATGGCAATCATCAAGAATACAAAAACCAATAACTGCTGGCCAGGAAAAAGAAACCTTTATACTCAGTTGGTGGAAAACCAACTTCGTACATCCACTATGGCAATCACTATGGAGGTTTCTCAAAAAACTAAAAATAGAAGTACCCTATGAACCTGCTATATTCCCTGAATAATCAGGTATATTCCCTGAATAATCAGAGTTAGCATGTTATAGAGATACCTGCATACCCTTGTATTCCAAAGGACAATTCACAAAAGCCAAGTTCTGTAATCAGCTTAGGTGTCCATTAACAGATATATGGATAAAGAAAATGTGGTTATACCTATTCAGTGGAATATTATAAACCATAACATAAACAATGAATTGTTGGAAGACGGATAGAACTGGAGAGCGTGATGTTAAGCAAAACAGAAGAATGTCACGTTTTCCTCTCATATGTGGAATCTGGGGGAAAAGATGACATAAAAGTAATAGGGAGACTATGAGAAAAGAGGAAGTGGTTTGGGATAGGAAGGAGTGGAAGTTAAGGAAGGATCATGGAGGTAGATATGATCAAAGTATTTTATACTCATGTACATATATGCCACAATGAAACTTACTGTTTTGTATGATTAAATTTCACTAAAAATCATTCAGTCTTATTACTCAGAAATAGTTATTTTAAATATTTCAATATTTTCCCTTATATTCATACTTTCTTGCTTCTAGGAAATATTTGAAAAAATTTAAATTAAAGAAAATGTCAAAAGATTTTAAGCTTACTCATAATTATTATTCATAATTCTATCATCAAGCAGTAATCACTGTTAGTAGTCTGAATGTGAATATATTTGCTTCCAGTATTTTGGAACATATTTTTACATAGTTTTATAAACAACCCTGATGCTTTCTCCCCTTAAAATTACAACCACACAATTCAGAAAAGTCCACTCTTAAGCATTTATCCCAGAGGAAAGAAAACTAATATTCCCACAAAAACCTGTGCATGAATGTTCATAGCAGTCAAGAGCCGTAAACAGCCCAAATATCTTCAGTGACTGAAAGATCAAGCAGAGGTACATCCATGCTACTGAACACTGTCAGTAATACAAGGAAGAACTCAATGTACATGCAAACACAGGCAAGAATCTCAAAGAGAATTACGCTGAGTGACAAATCCAATCTTAATGGTTATAGGCCTTTATGTAATATTTGTGAAATAATGAAATTATAGGGAACATACACAGTGATGGTCCAAGGTGGAGCAGGAAGGTGCCGGTGTCTATAAAAGGGAGACAGGGGATCTCATGATGGGAATGTTTTGTTTTATATATATGTATATGTATAGGTATGTGCATATGTATATGTATATGTATGTGCATATGTATATATATATACACAATATAATATTTGAACAAATCACAGTGCAAAGATTCTTGAGAATGAAACTACCTCACTTCAGAGGACCTCCTTAGAAATAAATTTCAAAAAGTGAAAGATTAAATGTTGTAATACAAAATATAAGATCCTGTAGTTAAATATATTGAGGAATCGCTGTGTTCACTCTGGGAATTCAGAGTCTTTAATAGACCAATGTACATTTTGGCTCAACCATAGGTAATAACAAAATCAACAACTCTAAAATGAACTTGCTCTGAAAAATCCCTTAACAGATTGAAGATGCCTGCCAATCTTTTACTCTGCTCTCCCAACTTCCTTAGCCTGGGTGGACTCTAAGATTGTTTTTTTTTTTTGGGGGGGGGGACTTGTTCTAATTAGTTATACATGATAGCAGAATTCATCTGGACACATTGTACACAAATGGGGCACAACTTCTCATTTGTCTGGCTTTATACCATGTAGAATCACATTGGTCATGCAATCATACATGTACATAGGGTAATAATGTCTTTTTGACTGATTCCACCCTCCTTTCCACCCCCACACCCCCTCCCCTCCCCTCACTCCCCTCTGCCCAAACCAAAGCTCCTCCATTCTTCCTTATCCCACCCCCATTATGGATCAGCATCTGCATATCAGAAAAAAACATTTGGCCTTTGGTTTTGGGGGACTGGCTTATTTAGTTTAATATAATATTCTCTCGCTCCATCCATTTACTAGCAAAGGCCATAATTTCATTCTTTTTTAAGGCTGAGTAATATTCCATTGTGTGTGTATGTATGTATGTATGTGTGTGTGTGTGTGTGTATGTGTGTGTGTGTGTATATATATATATATATATATATATATATATATATATATATATATATCACATTTTCTTTGTCCATTCATGTGATGAAAGGCACTTAGGTTGGTTCCATAGTTTAGCCATTTGAATTGAGCTGCTATAACATTGACATGGCTGCATCACTATAGTATGCTGATTTTAAGTCCTTTGGGTATAAACTGCAGAGTGGGACAACTGGGTCAAATGGTGGTTCCATTCCAAGTTTTCTGAGGAATTTCCATACTGCTTTCTATAGTGGTTGCACCAATTTGCAGTCCTACCAGCAACGTAGAAGTGGACCTTTTTCACCACATCCTTACCAACATTTACTGTTGCTTATATTCTTGATAATTGCCCTTCTGACTGGTATGAGATGAAATCTTAGAGTAGTTTTGATCTGTATTTCTCTAATTGCTAGAGATGTTGAATATTTTTTCACATATTTGTTGATTGATTATATTTCTTCTTCTGTGAAGTGTCTGTTCAATTCCTTAGCCCATTTATTAATTGGGTTATTTGAATTTTTGGTGTTAAGTTTTTGAGTTTTTTTTATATATCCTGGAGATTAGTGCTCTATCTTAGGTGTGTGTGGTAAAGATTTTCTCTCATTCTGTAGGCTCTCTCTTCATGTTATTGATTATTTCCTTTGCTGAGAAGAAAGCTTTTTAGTTTGAATCCATCCCACTAATTCTTTTTTTTTTTTTTTTTTTTTTTTTTTTTTTTTTTTTTTTTTTTTTAGTACCAGGGATTGAACTCAGGGGCACTTCACCACCGAGCCATATCCCCAGCCCTATTTTATATTTTTATTTAGAGATAGGGTCTCACTGAGTTGCTTAGCAGCCTTTCTTTTGCTGAGGCTGGCTTTTAACTCATGATCCTTTTGCCTCAGCCTCCAGAGCAGCTGGGATTACAGGTGTGTGCCCCCAAGCCCGGTCCATTTATTGATTCTTGATTTTACTTTCTGTGCTTTAGGAGTCTTGTTAAGGAATTCTGTTCCTAAGCCAACATGATAAAGACTTTGAGCCTACTCTTTATTCTATTAGGCACAGGGTCTCTATTCTAGAGTCTAAGTCTTGATCCATTTTGAGTTGAGTTTTGTGCAGAGTGAGAGATAAGGGATTAATTTCATTTTGCTACATATGGATTTCCAGTTTGCCTCGCATCCTTTGTTGAAGAGCCTGTCTTTTCTCCAATGCATGTTTTTGGCACCTTTGTCTAGTAAGAGATAACTGTATTTATGTAGGTTTGAAATCTCTGTGTCTAAGGCTGTTTTGATTAGACTTAGAATTGACACTGTACCAGCTTCTGGGCACAAACCTCAAGAAATAAACAGATTCCACGTTCCACTCTTGAAATAGTTCCCTTTGGAGGAACCTAGCAGCCACGCAAGAGATCTTAAGGTCCAGCCACAGCCTGGTGAGCCCAAATTAACTAGCCTTGTGGAGACAGGCATAGTTCCCCCATGACAGTCTAGGCATTTGACTTATGATGTTGCCATCTTGGGTATTTTAGCCCCAACAGACACAAGTGGAATAAAAACAAGCAATCAAGCACACAGCCAGATCCAGAACTCCAGACATACTGTACAAATGGAAACTTCTCAGATGCATCCAGCAGTTGAGTCAGCCCAGCTGAAATCTGGATCAGCTGAAGCCTAAATGGAAGACCAGTGAACTATTTCCTATACTCTCTGCCCAGATTCCCAAACCATAAAATCATGAGTATAATAAAGTGCTTGCTTATAACACTAAATTCTGGGTTGTCTGTTACAAAGCTCATACATAACCATTATGCTTCCTCTGTTTTTTTTTTCCCACCCATAGAGAGTATAGCATAGTGTTTTAGGTCATTAGACTTTAGAATCTGCGTATCAAATTAATGTGTAGTTCACTTAGCAGTGTTATTTTAGGAAATTATACTCTTCAAAAATAGTCTCCTACCTGGTAATGAAAATGGTAGTCATCTTGCAGAATTTGTGCTGTTAATGAGATTCTATATGCAAAGTATTTAATAACATGCCCAGTATAATTACAACTTAGCAATAATTTTACCCAATCCATCAATGGTCAACTAGGGCCAGGAGAAGAGAAATTACTACATTATGTCTTTTAAAAAATTTATTTATTTTTCAGTTGTTGTTAGACCTTTATTTTACCTATTTATATGTGGTGCTGAGAATCGAACCCAGGCCTCACACATGTCAGGCAAGGTAGCTCCACTGAGCCCCAATCCCAGCCCACATTATGTCTTTTTAATTGGACATTTTATTACATTTTTGGGTTCAGATGGTCAAGTTGTTTTCCATACAGTATGAAATGGTTTACACTCATTCATGTAGGGTAAAAGGTTGAGAAAGCTTTTTATTCCAGAATAAGATTTGATAAACTTTTACTGCAATGAACCAGACAGTAAATATTTCAGGCTTTGTGGGCCAGTTTCTATCATGATTGCTTAATTCAAATCTGGTTTGTGGTTGGAAAGCAGCCATAGGCAGTGTGTAAAAGGATGGACATGTGTTTCCAGTAAACTTTATTTACAGAAATAGAGGTGGTTAAATCTGGATTGCAGGATTTAGCCTGCCAATCTCTGTTCTAGAGGTTGGACCAAGAGGATTTTCACACTAGACAGGTAATAACAGGATAGTTGACAAGGAGAAAAACTGTCCAAGATTTACTATACAGCATGTTCTTATTGTCTTGTCTTCAAGACAAACAGGCTACTTTGTTAGCCATGTATGAGCACCCAGAGCCCTGTAGCTTCAATTGGGCCATATCATTTCCTGCAAGATTAGCTACATCAGCTGCTTCTACAAACTTTAATTGGTAATGATCTGTGTGCAAGGCATATGTACTCTAGTCCTTGGTTAAGCTCAAAATCAGGAAAGTCAGCTTTTTTCCTTGAAGCAAAAGTGATTTGGATTCTTTTTAAAGCCCAAACTAGATAC
Organism: Urocitellus parryii; assembly: GCF_045843805.1. Lineage (NCBI taxonomy): Eukaryota > Metazoa > Chordata > Mammalia > Rodentia > Sciuridae > Urocitellus > Urocitellus parryii. The sequence goes on from NC_135531.1 coordinate 101,051,794, forward strand.
TCAAAGTTAACTAAAGCAATAGGCATAATCACTAAATATAGACAGTGGGCTTTCACAGAACAAGGCCTGGATGAGCAAAGAAAAGGCCTGAGTTCTACTTCCAGTTTTAGCTTCTAACTAATCATGTGACTTTGGAGAAGTCACACCCTGGGCCTTGGCATGCTATAAATTCATAAGATGGGACTAATGCTTCCTTCCTTGGCTGCTGCATAACATTTAGAAAATATAGGATGCTGCATGAAATTTACAGATCTTGCATTGTAACATGGTTAACTAAGTGTCATCTGACCACTTAGAATATAAACTCCTTGGAGACAGGACTTACGTCTTATGAATTTTTAAAATCCCTATTTCTTGATATAGTACTTTTGTATATTGAGTGCTTAAGAAATGTTTATAAAATGAATACCTAAGTGAACACCTAATGAATGAAAAGTTGGTAAATGCGATGATTAAGAACTGAAATTAAAATAGAGCTTGTGATTATAAAACAAACTGATACATTTTGAAAAAGGTGTTTGAAAGGCAGTAGGAATTATTTATACCAGTAATTTCACTGGTTCATTTCCTCTGAATTTCTGAGGTATGAAAATGGGTGAAAATGGTCAGTGACTCATGCAATCTAGCTGTCAGTCAAATTTGTTCAAAGAGTACATATTAGACATAAATGCTGGCTCTGCTTTTACACTACAAATGACTGATTTTTCCAAAACTCATCTACATAATTATCATTTGCAGCCTTTGAAACAGCAACACAAAGCAATTATCACTGTTATGATTTTATTCTAGTATTTTAAGGTTAAAAGTAATATTCCTCTGAACAATCTCGTATGAAATGAAACATAGATGGATCAAATAAGCACTTGTAAAGTCAACTGTACACGATTGATATTTTAAGGCATATCATTTAGAGAAACAGAGTTATTGAACCCTTTAAATAGTGACACATTTTTTTCTCCTCCACTGATTAGATTGGCCTCCCTTGAAACCTTAGAAAGCTTTGGAATTCTCCACTTGTTGGCAAACCCACAGTACTGAAGTACTAATACCATGGTATTTTTATATCCAATATGATGAATTAACAAACAGCTTGCAAATAAATGTTTATCCCAAAAGATCTTTTATAAGGAAAAATCTCCATGGGTGTGACTATTAAGTAATGAGTGTCCTTAATGGACTGAATGCTAATTATAATGTAAATGGATTCCCTTGCAATACTGTGGATTTTAGTGTCTTCAAGTGAGCAGATTGCTCTACCCTTTTAGGGCTGTCTATGGCTGCATGGATATTACTATGGGGAGAGGAAATAGCTAGGACTTGGAATTAAGGATTGGTAGAGATTACTGCTAACTGGAGTAACTGTTTCCCCTCTGAAAATGCAGGAAACATTTTTTTTTTCTCAACTCCTCCCTGTATAGTAGGTTACAAGCTATCTAATAGGAAAGAGGCTTTCTGTAGGACCTGACTATTCTGACCAGTATAATTTTGTGTAGTTCTGCCCTAGGTGTTTCAATTCTTTTTCCTCCTCTGAAAGAATCAAGTTTTAGGATAGACTTAGTGTTAACCTTTTGGTATGTACATAAACATCAGTGTCTCTAGAAGAGAGAGTTAAGAGAACTTGGTCTCTCTCCTCCTCGTTTCTCTGAATTTACAGAATTCTGATTATAGGTTGCATTATGTAATTTTTTAACCCAGACACATGTGGCATTTACAGAGTCTATATAATATAGAGTGTATCTTATTATGTCTCACTGGGAGAAGAGCAAACAAAGGAGGTAAAACGATTTGAAGGAACGATGGTAATTATCCCACCACAGCCTATAATTCTCTAATTTAAGTCAAAATTTACTGAATGGCTTGAAAGAATAAAATACAAGACTCACTGTGAGTTTGCAGCAGACCCTTGGGGGTCCCATGTAGTCACTTCTTTCCAGTCCTTACTCAGCTACAGGTTCATATTGTCCAGTTCTATATTATAAAGCCCGAGACAGAACGTAAGCTGCCCAGGGCTGGAGTTATGGCTCAGTGGTAGAGCATTTGCCTACCATGAGGGAGGCCCTGGGTTCAATCCTCAGCACCACATAAAAAAAAAAAATAAAGGTATTTAAAAAAAGAATGTAAGCTGCTCAAAGTCATATACCATACTACTGATAGAGACCAGTAAGACTGTTAGTATATTTAAACCTGCTAGTTGGAAATATCAGGCTTGGTTTCCCAATATTATAACAATGTTTAAATATTATATACATATATAATATTTAAACATACACACACACAAATATATATGATTTATTATAAGGAGATAGCTCAGATAATTATGGAGGATAAGAAGTATCACATTCTTCTGCCTGAAAACTAGAGGTCTACAAAGTTGGTGGCATGATTTCAATATAAATATGAAACCCCAAGGAAAAGAAGCACAAATGTCCAAGGACAGAAGAAGATGATGTCCTAGCAAGGAGAGTAAATTTGCCCTTTCTGTCCTATTTAGTTCCTCAACCTGATTCCCACCACATTAGTGAGGGCAATCTTCTTTACTCAATCTAACAATTCAAACAAAAGTTGCACCTCACCTTACTATGCAGGTCACCTCCCGATAAGTCCAGTGTCAGTCAAAATGCATTTAATCCACCTGACTGTCACCACCATGGCTGGGTCACCCAGTCCACTGTGACTGTCAGTTGCTTAGCCTCCTGATCACGTGGCTGAATGGGAGCTGTGTCTCACTGCTATGTCTGGCCCTGAGAGGATAGTGCTAATTGTGGGAAAAGATCAAAATTCAACCTAGGCTTTGTACTGAATGTGTGTTGTTTTGCACCATCTTAATGTCCAAAAATAGTAAGCTGAACCATTGTAAATTGCACACTTAACTCATCTCTTCTGGAAATATTCTGGCAGACATCAGGCATAATGTTTCAACAGTTACCTGGGTGCTTCATAGCTTAGTCAAGTTGACATATAAAATCAACCATCACATACCCATACATTCATCCACATACCATTAGCAGTTTGCTGTATTTTCTTTAACTCATAACATACTCAGTTGCACATCTCTCTACGCATCTTTGAATCATTTATTTTTTGACACACTTTAAAGTAAGTTGCAAATATTAGAACACTAGTTCCTAAATACTTCACCATGAATGTCATTCACTACAGTTTGATATTTGTTTAAAGTTTTTCTTTTGATGGAAAATTTATAGACAATTACCTCTACAAGTGTAAAATTGTACATATGCACAGTTTTGCAAACCAAACACCTGCACAATACAAATCCCTATGCAGACACAGATTATCACCTGCATCCCAGAGTATTTTCTCCTGCCCCTCAGTCAATAATTCCTCACATCTCTTAAAGGCATCACTATTTTATTTTTTTTTCCTACTTTGCTCAATATATATTTTGACTGAATTGTCTGAGAGTCTGCAGCTCTTCTATTCACTTTTTATAAATTTCTTTATTTATTCTAATTTGTCATATATGACAGCAGAATGCATTTCAATTCATTGTACACCTATAGAATACAAATTTTTATGTCTCTGGTTGTACACAAAGTAGAGTCACACCATTTGTGTCTTCATACATGTGCTGCCTTTTGACAGACTGAGGTTTATAATATTGAAAAATTACTTTTTCTCTTTTTGGGGGGGTCAAGAATTTCACATATATCCAACTAGATAGCATGCTCCTTTATATGAGCTTTATTTTACTTAGCATGTTTCTGAGAGTCATTTGTCCTGTGTATTAGCAATTTGTTTTTGTTTTTAATTGCTGACCAGTATTCTATTGCATGAGTATACTAAAGTTTGTTTATTTGTTCTTCTATTGATCAATCCCACCATGACTTCCAGTCTGCTATTAAGGTTTCTTGTGTATGTCTTTTGTGAATTTCTGTTTTCTTTTGGGTGTATGTTTAGTTACATAAGAGGTAGTGTGAATGTTTCCAAAATAGCTGTACGATGTGCATTACAACCAACAACATGTGACAGGCCCAGTTGTTCCACAACTGCATTAGCATTGTGCAGGCATCTTAACATTAGCCATCCCGGAGGGTACACAGTCATTTCATGAGCTTGGAATTTGCATTTTGCTCATGACTAATGATGTCGAGTGCGTTCCTGTGTGATGTTACTATCATCTTTTGTGAACTATTTATTCAGATTTTTAAAACCAATTTTGGGGTACAAGTTTCTTGCTCAAGATGTTTTAACAGTATTTTCTCCCAGTTTGTAGCTTTTTGTTTTATTTTCTATTGGGTTCCTTTCGATAAAGAGAAGTTTTTTTTTTTTCAATATTGAAGAACACTAATGTGTCTTTTTTTCTTTCACAGGTATAGCTTCATGTAATTTTTCTAAGAAATATTTTGCTACTCTTGAATCTAGAATATACACTGTTGTTTTACTTTAAAGTTTTATACAGTTCATACAAGGGTTAAGCTTCATTTTTTTCTTTGGAATATTCATTTATTTCCAATTAATTTGTTGAAAAATCTTTTTCCCCCTTCAATTGTTTCCTTTGAAGACTTTACTGGATATCAAATAAGTATACATGTGGATCTGTTTCTGGGGCCTCTATTCTGTCCTATTTATTTATTTGTCATTTCTTGTGTCAGTATCACACTGGGATGGTCACTATATATCTACGTCAGAGAGACAGTGGTATGAGTTTTCTAACATTTTTTTCAAGGTTAATTTGGACTATTTTGCCCTCTTCTTTTTTCTTTGCTATTTTTAGATATACATCACAGTAGAGTATATTTTGACATATTTTATATATTTAGGGTATTACTTATTCTAATTAGAATCCCATTCTGTGGTTGTACATGATGTGGGGTTTCACTGGCTGTGTATTCATATTTGAGCATAGGAAAGTTATGTTCAGTTCATTTTACTCCTATTCCCATCCCACCTTTCTTCCCTCCATTCCCCCTTATTGTATGTTAACATCTGCATGTGTTGTGGAGCAGGTTGCTCAGAAAACACACCACGTCCCAGTTTTATCCAAATTGAAGAGTCTATATCCAGCCTGCCAGCTACTACTCCCCACAGGACACGTAACTGTCTTTACAAGAAACAGCCCTGAGCCTGAACATTTTAGGATATTTAAAGGCAAAAACTGCAAAACCACATCCAGGTAGACATAGCTGCAAGCAAGCAGGTACAGAAGCTGAATTGGGCAGTTAGCGAGACAATGCAGTGGGTGCATTGGTATTTTGCGCAGGACTTTCCAGTTTGGCATAGCAGCAAGCAAGCAGAAGGGAAGTGGGCCAAAATGACCCTAGTTCAGAACAAGTTAGAGAATGGTTATTAACATCTAGACAATCTATCTCTGATAAGGTACACTGCCCAAGGAAAATGGAAACAACAGAGAACAATTTTATATTGTATACAAATTGCTATTTTGTGATTCCAAGTATGTTATGCTTTGTAACTATTAATGGGTACAGAGGTGGGGCTTTCCCACAGGAGAAGCATTTCTTACATGATGTGGAGTTTCAGGGTAAATGGAGTCTGTTTGGTCATTGCCCATATAGCCTGGCCCATAACACATATCAGAGAGAACATTCAATTCTTTGCTTTTCTATATAAATTTTAAAAGAGCTTATCAATTTTCTCTAAAATACCTGCCATCATTATGATTGCGATTATATTTACCTACAGATCCATTTGGAAAGAATTAACATTTTATCAGTATGGGGTGTTCCAATTCACGAACATTTAAGGAATCTTTATCTCAGCAGTGTTCTATAGGGTAGAAGTCTTGCATGCCATTTATTCAACTTATTCCTAAGTATTTTATATATAACTTTTTGTTTAATATAAATGGAATTGCTTTTAAGATTTTATTTCCAAAGTTTTGCCATTACTATATAAATATACAATTCATTTTGATATATTTGTCTTATAACCTACAGCTTGCTAAAATTCATTTATTTCTTCTGACTTTTTAAAAAAATATTTCTTAGGATTTTCAATGTCAGCCATCATGCCAATTCTGAAGAGACAGCATTAATTTTTCTTTCTACTTTTTACACCTCATTTCTTTTTCTTAAATTATTGCAACAACTAGGATCTCTATCCCAATGTTAGATAGAAGAGGTTAGGATGAACATCTTTCCATACTCTCTGATTTGGAGATTAAGTTTATTATTTCAGTAAGGGATAAAGTTTGCTGTGGACTTTCACCAATTCCCTTTAGAAGACTGGGGGCATTTCCTCCTATTTTTAATTTACTTAGAATTTTTATAATGTTTAAAAATTCTTCATTTTTCTTCATTTATTTGAAAGCATCACATTTTCACTTTTTATTCTACTACCACAATAGATTACATAGAGTGACTTTAAAATATTAAACCAACCTTGTATTTTTGAGAGAAAGCTTACTTGGCCATGATATATTACCATTTTTTTATGTGTTGCGTGGTTTAACTTGATAGTATTTTGTTAAATATTTGTAGTTTTATTCCTGATATCTCTGAATCTGTAATTTCCTGTGTCTTTTATCAATGTTCCCTTTTTAAAGAGTTCTTCTGGTTTCATAAAATGAGTTATAAATAGTTCTTCCTTTATTTCCTCAAAGATTTTATTCAAATATTATACTGTTTCTTTAAATATTTATTAGAATTTTCCAATCAAACCATTTGGTCCTGGAGTTTCCTTTGTGGGAATGTTTTTTTTTTGTTTGTTTGTTTTGTTTTTTTTTTTTTTTTTACAACAAATGGTTTTTAAATTAGATATAAGGCTATTCAGATTTTCTGTTTCATTCTGCAGTGGTAGGGTTAAATTTTATTTTTTGAGGAATTAGACTTTCATCTAGGTGGTTGTCAGCAAGGAGTTGTTTATATTAATTCATTGTCTTTTAAATGTCTATACAATCTATTTATAGTGCTGATAATTTTCTTTTTCCTGATCAGTACGACTTTAATTTGTTGATCTTTTCAGTGAATCAGTATTTTGCTTTTAACTTTCTCTTTTCCCTTTTATTGATTTCTGATTTTTTTAGTTGTCAATGGATCTTTATTTGTATTTATTTGGATGCAATGCTGAGAATCACATGCTAGGTGAGTGCTCTACCACTGAGCCACAAACCCATCTCTATTGATTTCTGCTTCTATCTTTACTTTTCTTTTTTCTCCATTTTTTAAAATTAACTTTGCCCTTCTTTTTCTATCTCCCAAATGTAGAAATTTAAGTTATTAATTTTATATATTTAGAAGTTTGTTTTCTAATTTCCAAATATTTGGGATTTCCCTCGATACTTGTTATTAATTTTTATTTTTAAACCATTGTGGTCAGAAAACATTCTCTATTTGAAGTCACTTCTTTTAAATTTATTGAGATGTGTTTTACATTCAGGATATGGTTTATGCTAGTAAAGGTACCAGGTATGCTTGAAAAAAATATTACATTCTGCAGTTGTGAGGTAGAATGCTACGTGAAATTGGTTCAAAGTATTTGATAGGATTATTCAGATTCCTGACTTTTTATTTTGCCCAGTTTTTTTAAATTTTTAATTCATTTTAATTAGTTATTCTTGACAATAGAATGCATTTTGACATATTGTACACAAGTGGAGCACAACTTCTCATTCCTCTGGCTATGCATGCTGCAGAGTCTCCAGTACTGAATAGGCTAATAATATCTGTCTCATTCTACCATCCTTCCCATCTCCACAGCCCCACCCTCCCCTTCATTGCCCTCTGCACAACCCAAAGTTCCTTCATTCTTTCCTATCCCCCTCCCCCTAACTACGAATCAGCATCCACTTATCAGAGAAAACATTCAGACTTTGGTTTTGGGGGATTGGCTTATTTCATTTAGCATGATATTCTCTGATTCCATTCATTTGCCTTCGAATGCCATAATTTCATTCTTCTTTAAGGCTGAATAATATTCCATTGTATATAGGTACCACATTTTCTTTATCCATTCATCTTTTGAAGAGAATCTAGGTTGGCAGCTATTGTGAATTGAGCTACTCTAAACATTAATGTTATTTTGCCCAATTTTAATATCACTTTTTGAAAGAGAGGTGTTAAAGCCTCCAACTATGTGGAATTAATCATTTCTCCCTTTAAATCTGTCAGTTGATGTTTCATATATTTTAGGCTCTGTCAATTGACACACATTCATGTGATGACCACATCTTCTTGATAGACTGGCCTTTTTAATCATTACTATCAATCCTTTACCTCTGGTGATATCTTTGTCTAAGTCTATTATTTCTGGAATTAATATTGTCTCTTCATCCTTTTTTCATGGTAAATTTTAAATAATTTATGTCTATATTAATTGTGCCTCTTGTGCATGATATATAGATGGAATTTTTTCTTTTTATGATAACTTCTATTTTTGGAGTGTTTAGTCCATTAGCATCTCATGTAACTATTTATTTGGTTGGATTTACATATCCCACTTTATCTTTTGATTTTTATTTGTTATTATTTAAAAATTTTTAAAGAATATTTATTTATTTATTGTTCTTTTTAGATATACATGACAGTGGAGTATGTTTTGAAGTATTATACATACATGGAATATAACTTACTCTAATTAGGACCCTATTCTTGTGGTTGTACATGATGTGGAGTTACACTGGTCTTGTATTCACATATAAGGATAGGAATGTTATATCCAGTTCATTCTACTGTCTTTCCTATTCCCATCCCTTCTCCCTTCCCTTTATTCTCCTTTGTCTAATCCAATGAAGTTTTATTCTTCCATTTCCTACCTTCCCTTGCTGTGGGTTAGCATTTATAGATCAGAGACAACATTAGCTCAATTAACAACAGCCAAGCTATGGAACCAACCTAGGTACCCTTCAACAGATGAATGGATAAAGAAAATGTGGTATATATACACACTGGAATATTACTCTTCTTATTTTTTCTCTATCTTTTCTATTCTGTTTTCTTTGGGATTATTTGAATTTTTTAAGAATTGCACTTATTTATTGATTTTTTTTATTGGATCCATGTGTAACAAACATGTTAATTTAGGAAGATTGACATATTGTCTTTAGCCTATCATGTTATATGGTATATTTTTCTGCTTATTCAAGTCATTCTTTATGTCTTCATTAATGTAGTTTATTCATATACAGTTTGTACAATTTTAGTGTAACCCTTTTATTTTTTTTACAATATTAAGTGCTTCTAGAGTTATATATATATATATATATATATATATATATATATTGTTTTAACATGAAAGCTATTTATTTATCTATATTTATTTATTGGGATACTTATTACTCTATGACAACATTTTTCCTCTGCTGGGAAATTTCCCAGCATTTATAGCCGTTATTTCTGTGTCATATCTAACTGCACTGACAAAATACATTCAAGATAGCTCTAAGTAATCACTATAGTGAACATTTTTGTTTTGTTCCCAATTTTACTCAAAGTGATTAGGCCTACAAATTGCATTTTTTCCATTGTATTGACTTTAGACATTGATCAATTTTTCTACTGAGGCATGACTGAAAAATAGGACATTGATGGATTCACATTTCCATTTTTCTCTTTCACGCCAATTTATTTTCTTATTAATTCTACTTTACTGGTGTTCAAAATGCTTTTTTTCCATTCCCTAACCTTAGCTTTCATGTTCTTTAGTCTTAGCATTCAGTGTTCACTGCCTTCACACTATGAATCTTAAGTCAATGAATAGATTCCACAAAGAAGTTTTTCAAGTCCAGTTCATGAAAGTTTGTACTGGTTTACCAAAGCTGCCATAATAAAGTATCACCAACTGAGTGAGATAAACAATGAGCACTTACTATCTCACAGTTCTGGAGGCTAGAAATCTAAATCAAAGTGTTGGTAGGGTGCTTCCTTCTAAAGGTGATGAGAGAAGGATGTGCTCCCCTTGACTTGTAGATGGTGATTTTCTTGTGTCTCTTCACATCATCTTTCCTCCATGTCTGTCTGTCTCTCTGTCCAAATTTCCCCTTTGCATAAAGATAGCAGTCATATTTATTTAGGGCCCACTCTACTCCAGTATAATCTCAATTAATTACATCTGCCATGACTTTATGTACAAATACGGAAAGGGGTGATAGGATTTCAATATATAAATTTGGTTGGGAGCATAACTCAACCCATAATAGACTCCCTGGCCCAAGGCCATGCATGTTTAAAAATGTTTCCCTTTTGGATAATACACAGAGGGCAGTTTGGCCTACTTTATACTCTTTTTTATTGTTCTTTTTAAAACTTTACAGAGGTTATTCTACTGTCTCTGGAACTGAGCAATGTTGTGAATGAGGCTGTCTAGAGGTGTTCAACTTGAATTCAACCAATACACAAGGTCATGTTCTCATGCTGGTCATGTTACACCTAATAGTCCCAGAATTTAATACACCCTCGTAGCATATAAGTTATACCTTTCTCTATTATAAAGAGTTTTGGTATTGTTTTCTGAGTGCCTTTTCTTTTCTGTACTTGTATAGTAACCACTGGCTGATCCTCTAAATCTAGCATCTTTCTGGAGACTCTTTTCTGCCTTTTAAAAATATTTTTCTTTTTATATTTCTTGTTTTTCCCAAACAACATGTCATTCAGATGACTAATGTTCTTAGCATTATCTATACAATTTCTTGCCATTCTGATGGGGTGGTCTTACCTTTTTAAAAGATTTTTATCTTCAACTGCTTTTCTCAGCTCATCTAGCTCACCTTTATCTTCTGCTGTTATCTCTTTTCTTTGAGTTTTTTCTCTCTTTGTATTTATTTTTGATTTTATATTTTGAAGAATACATAGAAGGTTTCATCTAAAATTTCTCTGTTTACTAGGCTAATTTCTCTTCTTAATGTAGTCTTCATGAGCTGTTTTTTTGTTTGTTTGTTTGTTTTGTTTTGTTTGTTTTTTGTGCCCTTTCTCTTTCTTTTATGTTATCAGGTCTCACATTGGCTCCTGATTATTACGCACTGGCATGCTGCACTTCCGTGTTTTCTCTTCCTAATTCGTGTGCCACAGTGAGCTGCTCTGAGATTTCCTTCTTCCACTGGTCTAGTGTGTATTGGCATTCTATCCATGTATTTTGCATTATTTTAAAGTGGTTTTTATAAGTTTACAACTCTTAAAATTTCAGATTCTACTAGATTTATACCACTTTACATAAAATGTAGAAAACATGCTACCATATATGTTCATTTCAAGACCCTCTGCATCCTTTTTATCAAGGAAAATAACAGCAATGTGCCACATCTGACCTGCTGCCTGTTTTTTCTGTAAGAAGTTTCATTGGAACACAGCCACTGTATTTATTTCCGTGCTGTCTACGGCTGCATTCACACACAGTGTCATAACTAAATAATGTGACAGAGGCTGCATGAATTTCAGAACTTAAAATATTTTCTATCTTTTTCAAAGTTTTACTATTGCATCTTATAACATTAAATATTATATAAAATAGCATATTTTTTCCTTTAAGTAGTCAGGTAATTTTTTAAAATTAAAAGGCAATGTATTTTTTACATTAACATAGACTTTTACCACTTTAAATTTTCTTCATTTCTTCTTGAAGATCCATTTTCTATCTGGTATCATTTAAGTTTAGCTTAAAAATGTCCTGTGTGGAATTTTGTTTTGTTTTTGCTTTGCTTATTTATTTTTTTGTAGTTCTTGTATCAAGGTTATACATTCTTAGGTTTTAACTATTTTTTTTTTTTGTGTGTGTGTGTGTGGTGCTTGGGATTGAACAGAGGGCCTTGTACATGTGAGGCAAGCACTCTACCAACTGAGAGTATCCCCAGCCCTTAATTTAACTTTTAAATAGTCTTCATTTAATCTTTATTTTTGAATGTTATATTAACTGCATAGTTTTCTGCATTGACTTTTCTCTAGTAGTTTATAAAAGGTGGTCCCATGCTCTCCTACTCTCCACTGGTGAGAAGTTAGTGGTTTTGAATTATTGCTTCCTTCTATGAAATGTGCCATTTTTTTTCCAGCTGCTCTCAATTTTTTAAATACTCTTTGCTTTAAAACTTTAAGTACTGTGTGCTTAGACATGGTTTGGCATTCTTTGCGTTTAATCTTTATGATGTGAAGTCAGCTTTCATGTTTCTGTGACCAAAAGACCTGACAAGAACAATTTAGAGAAGAAAAAGCTTATTTTGGCCCATAGTTTCAGAGGTTCTGTCCATGGTCAGCTGACTCTTATTCTGGGTCCAATGTGATGCAGAACATCACGGTGGAAGGACCTGGTGGAGGAAATCAGCTCAGGATATAGCAGCCAGAAGGAGAGGGTAAGCTCATCCTGGACAAAATATATGCCCCAAAGGCACATCTCTAGTGGCCTCCTTCCTCCAACCACACCCTACCTGCTTACAGTGACCACCTAGTTAATCCATATCAGTGAATGAACTCACTGATTAGGTCTCAACTCTAACGACCTAATCATTTCATCTCTGAACATTCTAGTATTACCTCACAGATGCGCTTTTGGAGGACACCTCATAAGTAAACCATAAAACCAAGTTTAGCCATTTTTTTTCTTCAAATAATTTTTAGGCTGTATCCTGCCTCTCCTCTTTTTCTCACACTCCAATTTTTTTTTGTATAATGGATATATGTTTTTATATCTTCCCATATATTCCAGAGTTTTCTTTTCTCTTTTTTCTTTTGATTGGATACTTTCCCTTCATCTGACTTCTTTTTCATGAATTCTTCTGTTATACTTGTCTAGTAATCTTTTTGTTTCAGAGATTTTAGTACTTTGGATTTGGAACTCATACTTATTTGTATTTTTTTGTTTTTAGTCTCTATTTCTCTGATTAACTTTCCCTTTTTAAAATTACAATCATATTTTACTTCATATTGAGTAAGTTACGGTGTGTTTTTTTTTTTCTGATGAGTTCCATAATCAGGGTCATCTCAAGGTTGATATCTATTGAATATCTTTGCTCAATTTTGTTACATCTTCCTGATCTATTGTATTTTGAGTAATTTTGTATGAATTTTATGTATTTTAACACTGGATTATCCTAGACATTCTGTTACACTGTGGAGACTTTGGATTCTGTTACATTCCTCTGGAGAATGTTTTTGTTGTGGTTGTTATTGTTTTTTATTTCAGTTTGTTCAGAAGACAATGAACTCTAAGTCTTGAATTCCTCTTTATTTTTGAAGGTTATATTAACTTTTGAAGGTTATATTAACTCTTTAGTATTTGAGGAAACAAGCAAAACTTCAGTTCCGTTCTCATCTGTGACTGGGCTGCTTGAAGATATCTTCATGCATGTCTGGTCCAGTTATCAGCCAGAGACTTGGGAAGAGTCCTCCCTCTCTATTTCTCTTCTTGGTTATGGTTTCCCAAAATTCTGTCATCTGTTTTTTCAGGCCAGAATGATTACATGTTTTGTGGTAGAGATTTAGTTACCCTGTGGAGCACCTGCTGCAGACTGCCCTTAAGTTAAAAGTCAAAAAATACGAAACTCATTCTATAGGGTCCTTAATCCCAAGTTTAAGTCCTCACTAGAATTTGATTTTGTTTCTTCTTTCAGAGCCTTTCTGTGGCAGTTTTTGCATTTTGCTCAGAGTTTATAGTTACCTGAGTCAGATCTGTCTTTGACCTGCCTTTGGGGATCAAAATATTGGGTATATTAAATGCATTTATAATAAACCCACTTACAATGGGTTTATTGACACCTCACCTTGTCATAGGTTGAGTATCATCTGTAGTTGGCAGGGTCCCTTGGTTCTTGCCTTCAAGAACAACATGTGGATAGCTTGTGCTTCCTTGCAGCATAGTGGTGACTATGTTCATATAGTTCATGTAGTTCAAGTGAGTGAACTAAGAAAAAGCATTTTTTTTCTACTGGAAATATTTATTTATTCACTTATTTCTTGGGCATTGGGGATTGATCCCAGGACTTTGTGTGCACTAGCCAGGCAGTCTACCACTGAGCTACACTCCCAGTCTCTCCTAGGCAGTTTTATTTTTAACCAGAACAGGTAAAAAACACAATGATGGTGGGATAGAATTCATTATCCCAGAACACTGCTTTCCTGTGAAACTTTCTGCAATTATGAAAATGTTCCATAAATCTATCTCGTCCAGTACAGTAGCCTTTAGCCACTAGCCACTTAGTGACCTCTTTAAATGTAGCTTATGTAATAGATGGTTTGAATTCTTATGTAATTTTAATTAAACTTAAATATCCATATAGGACTAGCAGTTTCCACATTGCAGTTCTAGAATAACAAAGCAATCACTGTATTACCCCAATCACGTCATACTTGATTTTGAGAAACATTTGGCACACACAGAATCTCTGGAACCAATTAATAAATGTTTCCCTTCTTGCTTCTTTCTGAGCATATGAGCAGGTAGACATTTTAACTTTGCAGGAAGATCACATTAACTGGAATCCCTATCTACCATGTATGTAAGTAGGAATAGAAATGGAATCTCTGGATGAATGGGAAAGGGATTTAAGAGTAACCAAATCTTGGCCCCGTTAATGGCACAAATGACAAAAATAAAATTTAGACAAAAAATAAAATTCCCATGTTGCCTGACCCAAATTGAAAAGATAATGGGGTAACTTTAAGAATGTGATGGACTTCATCAGAATAGTCCACTGCTTGGTTCAGACAGGATTCATCTCAGATTATTTCCTTTTTCTCAAAAATTTTAGGAACCCCAAACTCGACCACCATCCCCTTCCCTCCCCTGCCTCCTCTCTGCTCAATCCAAAGTTCCTCCATTCTTTCTTCCCACATACCAAGGATTCACTCCTAAATATTAGTCTCCTCAGATTACAGTACCTAATGTCTGTGTCCCTACAGTTTTGTCCTAAGCCTGAAAAATCCCAGAATGTACTTTGGGTGATACATGTGAAAAAGCAGATTTTAGGATCTTTAAACCCTAGTTCTAGAAATGGCAGAGCATTATTCTTCCACATTCTCTTGGTCAAGGCATCACAAAGCAAGACAACCCACATTCAAGAGTAAGTGAAATAGAAACCATTCCTTGAGAGTTGGATCAGCATGCATATATAGAGAAATGGGAGAAACTGAAGGCAGCCATTTTTGAGAATATTTACCACAGAATTGTATATTAGAAGCAGATTATAAACAGACTTTCAGCAGCCTAGATGCCCTTCAATCGATGAATGGATAAAGAAACTGTGGTACATATACAAAATGGAATATTACTCAGCCTTAAAGAAGAATGAAATCATGGCGTTTACAAGGAAATGGATGGAGTTGGAGAATATCATGCTAAGAGAAATAAGCCAATCTCCAAAACCCAGGGCCAAATGTTATCTCTGATAAGAAGATGCTGATCCATAATGAGGGGGTCAAGGGAGGAATGGAGGAACTTTGGATTGAGCAGAGAGGAGGGAGGGGAGGAAAGTGGATGTGGGTGTGGGAGGGGAAGATGGTAGAATGAGATGGATGTTATTACCCTTGTGTGTGGGTATGATTGTGACTATACATCATGCACAATCAGAGAAATGAAAAGTTGTGCTCTATCAGTGTAAAAAGTAAAATTAATTAAATAAAAAATAAAGCCTTTCAGATTCCTAGAGTCTGAATCCTCCTATTAAATACTAAATAAAGAAACTTTGCAACTCTCCACATGGGTTAACATCATTAATCACTCTCTCATGCAATCACCAAAGCCAAGCTTTGACATTTCTCAAGTCACTATAGATACCAGACAACAAGGGAGACTTTTGGATTAAGTTTGGAGTTTTGATTCAAACTGCCCAGTTAATTTGCAATCCAGTAGATAAAACCCTCATTTCAGTATTGCCTCCACTTAAAATGCTAAGACTAAGTCATACTGACTTCTTGTTTGGATTAAACTGTTTCCTCTCTAGAATCTAAACTTAGGGGCAAAAGTGTATCTCTCTTGACCATTGTTGTATCCCTATTCTTGGAATAATATTAGGCACATGGTAAATGCTCATTAAGCTCCATTACACTGCAGGTTGAGTAAACTAAAAACGTTACTTTCTTGTTTAGAAACTTTCCACTGACTCTTTATTGCTAAGATAAAATTCTCAGCATGTTACTGATAATAACAGTAATCTCACTCCTTATTACCTCTATGATCTCACCTAAAATCATTCCTCCCTTTATTATGCTTAGTTTTCCTTATTCATCTATTAAGGACTAGCATTCAGTACATGAGCTCAAGTAATCCTTAAAGGACATTTAACAGAGATCTATTATTCCCATTTTATGGATTAGAAAAGTAAAGGTATAGAACTGAAGCCACTCATCCAACTATGATAAAGTTATGATCCAAAGCTGTGTCCATTATCAACATTCCATAGTGCCTCCCCTCCAACCACAGCCTGAAATTTACATCTGCCTGAACTGCCTATGAGCTCTCAGATATTTGTGTAAAACTAGTCCCTCCTGCTGGTATGTATGCTTTACCCAACTTTTCTTGGTTTACTTCTATTCATTTGAGAGTCAGCACTAATTCATTTGCTACATAGCCTTCCCTATCTTCCCCTGCTATAGGCTGGGTTACAGGCCCCTCTAAGGTCATCCTGGCACACTCTGTGCACTTCTGTGTGGTTATGCCTTACACACTTCTGCAATCATTGCTTTGTCTTGTGTGCCTCTTCCACTGTTAGTTCCTGCAGTAGAAATCACTATTTGTTTCTATTGTGCAGAAACTATCCCAAGCTGTGCTCTCTGATATCCATTGACTGCATGTGGGCAGTGATCTCCTGAAAGGTGACTAGTAAGATGGGAAGTCCAACAGAATGTGGAAGAATGATGTGCTGACACTTCTAGGTCTAGGCTTTACTTAACATTTTAAGTACACATTGGATTTTGAGGACTTCATTAAAAAAAAAAAAAACGGGTGCAAAATATGTGATTAATAGTTTTTCATACTGAATACACATCAAAATCATAATATTTTGGTTATATATCTTGGTTTAAATGAATTAGTCAAATTAATTCTAATTTGTCTTTCATCTTTAATGTGACTACAAGATAATTTTAAAAGACGTATATTGTAGGGTTTTTTTAGACAGCATTGCTCCAGTGTTCTGCCATGTAAAATGTACTTAGTTAATCTTTGTTAAATAATTAAAAAATTTGAAGGTAAATGCAAAAATCATTCTTCTTGGTTTATTTTCTTTGGCTGTTTCTATTAACTATGGATCGGCTACTAGTAGAGGTGAGGGAAATGATTCAGTTCGGGTTTTTGTGTGTGCTTGTACTGTTGCCTGGGATACGGATGAGCATATGGGTGGACAATGCATAGATGTTATTCATGCTCTTCATTGTATTAATTAGGTTTTCATCTCTTTGACCACAATACCTGTGGAGAACAACTTAGATGGGGAGAAGTTTATTTGGGGCTCACAGTTTCAGAGGCTCACTCCATGCTTGATCAACTCCATTGCTCTAGGCCTGAGGTGAGAGAGAACATCATGGCACAAGGGCATCGGGGAGGAAAGCGGCTCACCTTATGTCATCTTGGAAATAGAGCCAATGTGGCATGAGGGTCCAGATAGACACATCAAGGGTACACCTTTGGTGATCTTCTTCCACCATGTCCCACATGCCTACAGTTAACACCGAGTTAGTCCATTCAAGTTATTCATCTATCAACTGATGATGCTTCATATCATATAATCTAATGATCTCACTCCTGAAAATTCCTGCCTTAACACAGGAGCTTTTGGAAGACACTTCATATCCAAACCATAACAGTGACCACACACAAGGGACTAACTTCTCTGTGCATCATTTTTCCAGGTATAAAGTGGAGAGGGTAATAGAGTATTGAGAGGATGAAGTGAGTTAATTTTATAAGTTATTTCAAAGGTCAAATTCTGGCTGTCACGGAATGAACACTAAGTACATGTTAGCTTCCTTTGTGCCATAGCTATGTGGCTCCCTGGTGGTGAAATGTAGGGAGAACACCTCATTCAGTGCTCTTTCACAATCTGTGGAAGACCAGAATAGGGAATTACTATCTCTGTGCTCTGATCAGCTATAGGCTTCTTGGTGGCAAGCTGTGGGGACAGAGGCAAGGTCTTAGGAGACCAGGCATCCTGCACGTGCCCAACAATCTGATGACTTTCCCTGTCAGCTCTGGGCTTTCACATATAGAGAGCTTCTCTTCCTTGGAGCACTGGTCACTTAGCGTCTGGAGGGCAGCAAGCTTAATTACCTCTAAGCAAGTGGAACACAGAAGAAAAAGAAAGGAAGAAGGAAATCATGAGCGTAAGCTCCGAACGTGCAAATTAAAATGTGGAAGGCACTGTAGATCACATGCCCAATTCATTCATGGACCATGCCTTCCAGTTGAGTTGACACAATGTACCCAAGCAAAACTGATCCTTGACCCCAAAAAGCTTGACAAAGAGAAGGGAGCTAGATTGATTCCCTGTTCATTTAATGAACCTTCAAACCCACCAGGAACACTTTCTTTCTTTGATCTCCTGTAACTTGGCTCAGGCTTGCCAATTAAATGCCTTTCTATTCATATCTGTCCAAAGATCAAATCTGCCTGCATACTTGATTGTTCCAGGGGAATGATGGGGTTTTAATGATATTTTTTTCTGGCACTCATTGCTAGCTGAGACTCCTGAAGGCAGCCTTCGGGCAGGTCAAACAGCAGAAATGTTTGGGTATTTTTAGCCTTTCTGCAGTCCTACAGATGTTTCAGTTCTGGCTACAACCTGCATGCACAATAGATCAGCCAGCATGGGCAGAACGGTAGGATTCCTGGAAGAACAAGGGGACTGGGTGTAGGGTGCCAGACCAAACAATGATCAGCTGTGTATAATGCAGGTGACTTCTCTCTTTCTGAAATCAACTTATTTATTTTAAACTTTTTATTAGTGCATTATAATTATACACAATAGTGGGATTCATTATGCACTATTCATACTCGAATGTAACATAATTTAACCTCATTCCCTAATATCTTCCCTTTCCCTCCTTTTCTCCTTCTCTCTGATCTGCTTGCTCTACTCTACTATTATTTTTGATTTAAATTAGTGCATCATAATAATACATATAAGCAGGGTTCGTTTTGGTATTTTGGATATAGTGTATTATGGACACCTTAGTGTAATTTTGTTCTCCAGTATTTCTGCATATCCACCCCCTCCTACCTCTCCCTAAATTCCCTTCTACTACTGTTTTGTCTCCTTTCTATTTTTGTGAGACTCCTCCTTTATTTTTAATTCCTTTTACCCCCTTTTTCTGTTTTGACATATGAAAAAAAACATTTGATATTTAAATTTCTGAATCTGGTTTATTCACCTAGCATGATGTTCTACAGTTCCATGCAATTACCAGTTTCATTCTTCTTTATGGCTAAGTAAAACTCCATTCTGTATATATATATATCACATTTTTTAAAATCTATTTATCAGTTGAGGGGCATCTAGACTGATTCCATAACTTGACACTATGAATTGTGCTGCTATAAACACTGATATAAATGTATAAATATAGTGTCCTAATTTTAGTTGTTTTTGGATAAATACAAAGGAGTGGGATAGTTGGGTCATATGGTGGTTGCACTGAGGAATCTCTATCCTGCTTTTCAAAATAGTTGTCCCACCAATAATGGAAGTGTATCTCTCTTTTTTTGGTACCAGAGATTAAACTTAGGGGCACTTGACCATTGAGCCACATCCCCAGCCCAATTTTTTTTTTTTTTGTATTTTATTTAGAGACAGGGTTTTACTGAGTTGCTTAGCACCTTGCTTTTGCTGAGGCTGGCTTTACTCACAATCCTCATGCCTCAGCCTCCCAAGCCTCCACACCCAGCATAAATATCTTTTGTCCCATATTCTCACCAGCATTTATTGTTATTTATATTCTTGATAATTGCCATTCTAACTAGAGTGACAGGAAATCTCAGTGTAGTTTTGATTTGCATTCCTCCTGTTGCTAAGGATGTCGAACATTTTTTTTTTTACATATTTGTTGTCAATTTGTATGTCTTCTTTTGAGAAATGTCTGCTTGATTCATTGGTCCATATATTGATTAGGTTGTTTTATTGGTGTTAAGTTTTTTGAGTTCTTCATATGTCCTGGATATTAATCCGCTATTGAAAGGGTAGCTGGTAATGATTTTCTCCTATTTTATAGGCTCTCTATGCATGCTTTTAATTGTTTCCTTTTATTTCCTGTGCAGAAGCCTTTAGATTCGATGTCATCCCATTTATTGATTCTTGGTTATTTCTTGAGTTTTAGAAGTCTTATTAAGGACGTTGGTGCCTGTGCAAATATGTTGGGAGTGTTGCAGTGGAGTTAAGTTTTCTTCTAGCAGTTGAAGTGTTTCTCTTCTAATTCCTAGGTCTTTCATCCACTTTGAGTTGATTTTTATGCAAGGTGAGAGGGATCTGAATTCATTATTCTATACCCAGATATCCAGTTTTCCCACACCATTTGTTTAAAGAAAAAAAAAGCTATCTTTTCTCCAGCAGATGTTTCTGGCACCTTTGTCAACCCTATGTGATTTTGTGTCTGTGTCTTCTATTCTATTCAGTTGTCTTCATTTCTGTTTTTATGCCAGTATCATGTTATTTTTGTTACTATACCTCTGTAGTATAATTTGAGATCAGAGGGTATTGTCAGCCTACACTTATTGCTTAGGATATCCTTTAGCAGTTATGGGTCTGCCTTTCTTCCATATGAACTTTCGGGCTGCTTTTTCTAATTCTGTGAAGAATGCCATTGGCATTTTGATGGGGTTTGTATTGCATCTGTACATTGAATTTAGTAATAAGGTTATTGTGACTTTTCTTTCTTTTTTTTTTTTTTTTTTTTTTTTTTTTTGGTTTGGTACTGGGGATCCAACCCAGTGCTTCTTCCACTGAGCTATATTCCCAATCCTGACAATATTAATTCTGCCTATCCAAGAACATGGGAGGCCCTTCTACCTTCTAAGGTCTTCTTTGATTTTTTTCTGTGTATTCCATAATTTTCACTATAGAGGTCTTTCACTTCCTTAGATTTATTCCCAAGCATTTATTATTCTCTGAGGTTATTGTAAATGGAACTGTCTTCCTGATTTCTTTCTTAGCAGATTTATTTTGGAAATATGGGAAAGCTATTGATTTCCCTGTGCTGATCATATATCCTACTATTTTGTTGAATTTATCAGCATTAGATGTTTCCTGGTAGAGATTTTTGGGTCTTTTAAGAATAGGATCAAGCTATGAGAAAACAGAGATAATTTTACTTCTTCTTTTCCTATTTGTATCCCTTAAGTTTTTCTCTGGCCTGAATGCTCTGGCTAGAAGTTTTAAGAAGTATATTGAATATGAGTAGTGAAAGTAGACATTCTTGTCTTGTTCCTGATTTTAGAGGAAATGCTTTCAGTGTTTCCTCATTCAGTATAATGTTGGTTTTGGGTCTATCATGTTGAGGTAATTTCCTTCTATTTCTAGCTTCTCCAGTATTTTTAACATGAATGGGTGCTGGATTTTCTCAAAGATTCTTTCTGCCTCTATTGGGATGATCATATGACCTTTGTTCTTAATTCTATTTATGTGATGAATTATACTGATTAAAGGGATAAAGAAGTTGTGGTTTATATATACACAATGGAATATTACTCAGCCTTAAAGAATAATGAAATTATGGCATTTTCTGGTAAATGGATGGAACTGGGGAATATCATGCTAAGCAAAAGAAGGCAATCCCCCCAAACTAAAGGCCAAATGTTTTCTCTGATATGTGGATGCTAATTCACAATGGGGTGGGGCTAGGGAAGAATAGAGGTGCTTTGGATTAGACGAAGGGAAGTAAAGAGAGTAAGAATGATAGTAGAATGAATCAAACACTATTACCCTACATGCATATATGATTACATGACCTGCATAACCCTATAGCATGTACAACTAGATGAATCAGAAGTTATAATCTATTTATGAAAAAATGTGTCAAAATGCATTCTACTGTAATGTATAAATAATTAGAACAAGTAAAAAAGTAAAATAATAAAAAAGACAAGAAATATTACAGTATCCATATAAATACATGGAGACTGAACAGTACTCTTTTGAATGAGGAATAGATTATGGAAGAAAGGAGAGGAGAGATTTTACAAAATTACCAGAATCAAATGAGAATAGTGGCACAAAAATCTCTGGGACACTATAAAAGAGAGTTTAAGATGAAAGTTTATAGTATAAAGTGCCGACATTTAGAAAGAAAACAAATATCCCAAATGAACAATCTAAGGTGACATCTCAAAGCTCTCAAAAGGCAGGAGCAAACCAATTCTAAAACTGGTAGAAGAGAGGAAATAATTGAGAATGGAGCTGAAATTGATGAAATAAAGAATTGAAAACAATGCAAATGATCAATACTACAAAAGATGGTTCTTTGAAAAGTTAAAAAAGATTAATAAACTCTTAACCAAACTAACCAAAAGAAAGAGAAAACCCAAATCAACATAATTAGAGATGAAAAAGAAGGTAACACCACAAACATTTCTAAAATCCAGATGATCACTAGTGACTGTTTTCAAAACTTATAGTCCAATAAATTGGGAAATTTTGAAGATATTGAGAAATTTCTGCACATATATGTCCTACCCAAATTGAACCAAAAGGATATAGGAAACCTAAACTGATCAGTATCAAGCAATGATATGGAAGCAGTAATAGAAAGACTTCCAACAAAGAAAAACCCAGGAGTAGATGGATTCTTGTTTGAGTTCTACCAGACATTTAAAGAAGAACTATTTTTAATTTTCTTCAAATTATTCTATAAAATAGAAAAGGAGAGATCACTTCCAAGTTTATTTTATGAAACCAGTATCATCCAGGTACCAAAATCAGATAAAGAAACATCAAGGACAGGAAGCTATAATTCAATATCCCTGATGAATCTAGATACAAATATCATCAACCAAATATTAACAATCTATGTTCAAAAGCAGATTTAGAGAACACCATGATCAAGCCCAGTTTTATCCGAGGAATGCAAGGTTGGTTCAATATACACAAGTCAACCAGTATAATTCATCACATAAATAGAATTAAGGACAAAGGTCATGTGATAATCTCAATAGAAGCAGAAAAATTCTGAGAAAATCCAGCACCCATTCATGTTAAAAATACTGGAGAAGCTAGGGATAGAAGGAAATTACCTCAACATGATAGAGACTATACATGATAAACTCAAAACCAACATTATCCAACATTATACTGAATGAGGAAAAACTGAAAGCATTTCCTCTAAAATCATTCCTTAGATTGTTTTTAGTTCACTAATCATTTTAATATTTAATTTTTATAGGCCTCTTCTCAAATTAATTCCTTTCACTACTCATATTCAATATACTTTTAAAAACTCAAGCCAGAGCATTCCGGCAAGAGAAAAAGTTAAGGGGATACAAATAGGAAAAGAAGAAGTTAAATTATCTCTGTTTGCTGGTAGCATGATTCTATACTTAAAAGACCCCAAATCTCCACCAGGAAACATCTATTTTGTTGAATATAAATTCAACAAAATAGTAGGATGCATGATCAGCATAGAAAAATCAATAGCTTTCCCATATTTCCAAAATAAATCTGCTAAGAAAGAAATCAGGAAGACAGTTCCATTTACAATAATCTCAGAGAATAATAAATGCTTTGGAATAAATCTAACTAAGGAGGTGAAAGACCTATAGAGTAAAATTAAGTTTTTTGAGTTCTTTATATATCCTAGAGACTTATGTTCTGTCTGAGTTATGTGTGGTAAAGATTTTCTCCCATTCTGTAGGGTCTCTATTCATGTTAATGATTGATTCCTTTGTTGTGAAAAGGCTTTTTAGTATGATTCCATCTCATTTATTGATTCTAGATTTTATTTCTTATGCATTAGGAGTCTTGTTAAGGACGTCAGTTCCTAAGCAAACAGGGTGGAGATTTGGGCTTACTTTTTCTTCTATTAGGCACAGGATGTCCGTCTTACTGCCTAAGTCCTTGATCTACTTTTAGTTGATATTAGTGCAGTGTTAGAGATAGGGGTTTAATTTCATTTTGCTATATATGGATTTCCAGTAGTCTATGTAATCTAGTCTATTTGGTGATACTTTTGACTGAATTTTTAATTTGATTTTTTGTGTTCTTCATTTATAGGAGTGCTGATTGATTTCATTATATAATATCTCTCTCTTCATGTAAATAGACTTTTATCTCCTGTATTCTGTCTCTTAGTTCATTCCTTAGATTGTTTTTAGTTCACTAATCATTTTAATATTTAATTTTTATAGGCCTCTTCTCAAATTCATTCCCTTCAATATCTGTGAGTTCTTTTACCAAGGAATTGCAAATTGTAGGGGGCAGGGGCTCTTGTTTGCCTTTTTTCTTATGTTTTCAGAGATTTTATTCTTGCACTTCTGTTAGATGGATTCCTCTTCTTTCATGAGGGGGAACGTTAGTGAGTAATTATCTTTTTTTTTTTTTTTGTAATAAATTCTGTTCTGCTGGTCCATCTTAGCTTCAACGCATAGATTCAGTATAATACAAGTATTAATTCCAACCACTGAAGCCTCTCAGTTTGCTACAGCAAAACTGCTGATTTAATTTCCTCTTTGAGAGGAGTCACAACCCCGTGGGTCTCTCTGAGCTGCTATCTTAAAACATACATGTTTTTGCTGTAGAAGAAGATGTCCATGAGTAGGACCGGAGGCCACTGTCTCAGCCATTCCTACTTAGGACCTGGTCACCATTTTGTTTTGTTTTTCTCCTATTATATATTAAAGTATTGTTAAAGTTTGAGCAGGTTTAGTTTACGTGTGGAACAAAGTGTGTGTAGCTCAGCAGCAGCATCTCCGCCCTGTGAACACACAGTGTCCCAGTAGATTCTCTGTACCCAGGTGAATCTTTGATATGAGCCTGCAGACGTTAGTTGAGGCCTGAAGACGTGGATATAGAAAGGGATTCTCAGTTCATCTCCCTTCAGGCTCACAATTGGCATGCTGAATTGGTTTATACTTGTACCATCTTGGAATCAAAGGAACTGTCCCTAAAGGCATGATGAATTTAAGGGCAACAATTATTAAGGGGCAACATGGAAGCTCAAGTGCTCCATCTTTAGACTCCCTGTCCTGGAGCAGTGGCAAGATCAAGACCACTCCTCTTTGAGTCTTAGTTTTCTCACCTGTAAAAAATGGT
This sequence comes from Urocitellus parryii, assembly GCF_045843805.1. Taxonomy (NCBI): domain Eukaryota; kingdom Metazoa; phylum Chordata; class Mammalia; order Rodentia; family Sciuridae; genus Urocitellus; species Urocitellus parryii. The sequence continues at coordinate 101,076,920 of NC_135531.1, forward strand.
ATAATAATAACAATTTCCAGAGTTCAGAAAGAATTAAAAGAAATAATATATGTAATACTTTGGAGCATAATGATGAAAAGTTTGAAGGAATTCAAATATGGTAACTATAAATTGGGGTGTTTTTTTTGTGACTAACAGTAACAAAAAAGAAACCAGCATGCTCCTACACAGTCCAGCCCCCACAGAGAATCATAGTAAGCATGGAATATTTTTACTCTGCCAACCTGGGCACCAATATACCATTATTGAGTACTGAGGTAGTTACTTTATTCATTGAGCCCTCTGGCTTAAAAAATTCTGTATTTTTATACATTTATCCAGCTTTTTTTTGAATGCAGAAAAATGTACTAGCCTCTATATTAAGGCCTTTCCTCATTTAACTTAAAATTCTGTTGAAGAGTGAATGATGTACTCCCAATGTTTCTTACATATTCTGAACAATTAAAGCTTTTATAGTTGAGGCATAAATTTTTATTCTGCCTGTATAATTTTGAAATGCAAAAAGTGAAAAATACATTTTAAAAATCCTAGGCCCTCACTCTTTTAAAATGTCACATTATATAACTAATAAGGGAAAATAGAGATGAGAGAATTTTCACATGTCATTTCATTCTATTCACAGTGGAAACAAATTTAGCCTGAGAGAGCCTAAACATGAATACTGAAGTGCTTCAGCCAAGACACATTTAACTGCTGGATAGGGGGAGTAATATGATGCATCTTAGGAGTTTAAAGATACCCAAATGATGGCATTTGCTTAATTTTAATGGTTTTAATTTTCTTTCTTTGTTAGATTATAGCCACGGAGACAAGGAATGTGTGAGGACATGTATAATTCAACAATTTGATCTGCTGCTTCACAAAAATTTCTTTTCATAATTACAATAACAAACATTGATAATGATAATAGCAGCTAAAACACTCAGTGTTCCTGCAACTCAAGCACTTTCTCTTTTTTGAGGGATCTTGGGTACAAGGGACTGAACTCAGGGTCACTCAACCACTGAGCATCACATCCCCAGCTCTTTTTGGTGTTTTATTTTGAGATGGGGTCTTGTTGAGTTGCTTAGTGCCTTCCATGCACTTTCTCTACATTTTCTTTTTTAATACCCACAACAACCATAATGGCTAAATAATTGACAAAACCAAATGACTTAAAAAGTGATGAAGGCAGGATGTAGTAGGATTTTATCTTGTTTCATAGGAAGCACACACTTCACTTCTTGAACGTATCTGTATGAGTATTATAAGGAGAGAAGTAGAAAACATCATTGTACAAAATTTCCAATATGTGGCTTGTTGTGTGTTGATGTTCCAGGTCTTCTTTAATAACTAAATGGCTCGAGGCCAACCATTAGGGCTGCTTCTCTGCCTATTTGTGCTTTAGTCTTGGGCCATGCACTGCTAATAATTCTGGTTTCTTCTCCCCATCTTCATCAGTCTTCATAAGCTTGTGTGAGAAAAACAACCCTAGAGAACCTACATACTGAAATTCAGGGCTCAGATTAACTCTCATATACCATCTCCAACAGCTTGTCTCTTCTTAGGGAGACAACTGAGATAATGAGACATAATGAGCACACTTGTCAGTGTTCCAGACAAGAAAAAAAAATGTGTTCCATACTTTGGAGATGGGACTGACACTCCATTATTAAGATCTGTTTTAAAAATATAAACAAAACTGTATCATGGAATCACCTTAACCTACCTTAAAAATTGGAATTAATGGGAATATGACTAAAAAGATATTATGTAGAGGAACAGTCTGGAAAGGATTTTAAAGATAGGGAGAAAATTAACAAAATGAACAGGCAGCATAAGGACTGGGGGAAAATATTTGAAAACCACATATCTGATAAAGAGTTAATACCCCCAAGCATATAAATAATGCTTTCAGCTTAACAGCAGGAAAAGAATAAAAACTACTGAAAGTAGGAAAAGGGTCTGAGTAAACATTTTTACAAAGAAGACATAAAAATGGCCAACAGGTATATGAAAAGTTACTCAGTATCACTAATCGACACGGACAGGCAAATCACGGACAGGCAAATCAAAACCACAATGAGACACAACCTTACACCTGTTAGGATGGCTATTATCAAAAAGGTAATAACAAGGGCTGGCAAGGAGGTGGAAGAAGGAAAACACTGTAAACTTTTGGTCAGAATGCAAATTAGAGCAGACGTTATGGAAAGCAGTATAGAGTTTTCCTTAAGCATTTAAAATAGAACTACCAATCATATGGCCCAGTAATCCTCTGCTGGGTATATACCAAAAGGAAATGAAATCAGTACTTTGTAGAGATATGTGAACTCCCACGTTCATTGCAACATTATTCACAATAGCCAAAATAGGGAAACACCTAAGCATCTATCAACAGATATCTGGATAAAGAAACGGTGGTGCATATACACAATGAAGTATCATTCGGATTTTTAAAAGGAAATCCCACAATTTGCTATGCAGGGATGAACATAGAGGGCATTATACTAAATGACATAAGCCAGACACAAAAGTAAAGATGTATGATCTCATTTATATGTAGAATATTTTTTAAAAAATAATTTTGTTACATAAATGGAGCACAACTTTTCATTTATCTTGTCGTACATGATGTAGAGTTAAACCATTTGTGCATTCATACCCATACATAGGGGTAATAATGTTCATATTATCCTACCATATTCCCCCACACACACACACTCCTCCTCCCCTCTCCTCCCTCCCCTCCCTCCCCCTCTCTCCCCTCTTCTATGTGGAATCTTAACAGAAAAAAAATTGAATATACAGAAACAGAATAAAACAGTAGTTAGCAGGGGTGAAGTATGAAGAAGGGTAGATCTAAGGATACATCATTGCAGATATGTAGGATGGGTAGTCTAGAGAGCTAATGTACAACTTGAGGACTATTGCTAATAGTCTTATATTATATTCAGAATTTTTTACTGAGGCTATATTTTGGATGCTCTTGCTGTGTGTGTGTGTGTGTGTGTGTGTGTGTGCACAAGTGCATATGTGCAAATGTGCATGCACAGGTAGTAACTATGTGAGAAGATGGATGCTAATTTATTTGACTACAGTATTTTACATATACACATATTTAATTATATGCATATGTATATATACCAAAACATCACGTTATACAACATAAGTATCCCAAAAGATTAAAAATAAGAAGCCTAAAAGAAAGGAGAGAAGATGGTACTCAACAATCTTCTTTGTTTAGAACCTATTGCACAACTTAATTTACTTAGTAATTTATGTGGCCACACAGTATCCTGTTCTTTAGTTTATTTAAGATCATCTCTTCTTGGTAGTTGGTACTTCTAAGGGAATTCAAGAGCCACATTGGTGCAATAGGTAGCATAGTAGCTTTAACTTCTAAAAGAATAGACGTTCAGTGGAGTAGACAAGGGGGAATGATGGGAAGGGAGGAGGATAGGAATAGAAAAGACAGTGGAATGAATCAGACATAACTCTCCTATGTTCATATGAATCTACCACAGTGAATCTCACCATCATGTATATCCACAATAAATTAATTAAAAAAAATAACTATGACAAAAAGATCAGTGAAAGGAGTAGTGGGTGGAGGGAGAGGAGGAGAAGGAGAGGTACTAGGAACTGAATCAGAACAAGATACATTCCATGCTTTTATAATTATGTCAAGATGGATTCTACTATCATGTCTAACTGAAAAGAACCAATAAATTAAGAAAATACATCTAATAGGTTTGGTTTGGCTCTTTCCTGGCTGTGTAATCTTAGGCCAACTATATAACCTTTCTGAGCTTGTTTTTCCTAATGGGAAAATAATGATAAGCTGGTAAATTTGCTGTGAGAATTACTGTGTTAACAACTCCCAATAAAATGCTTCATTTCACACAGTAGTAGTTGTTATGATGATTATTTATGATATATTATGTTTTGAAATTTGAAATTTTTCTCCTAAAATTATATAGTTAGTTCAGATATTGCATCTTAGCAAATGTTCAGTATGTTATCTATTATTGTTATTATTCTAGAACATAAACAAGGTGATTTCAGATTATAAATATTATTAAATATAGAGAGTCATGCCAAGTATTACAAAAGGCTATTTTAACTCCTAAGCTACTGACTCAGAGTAAAGTTACTTTGAGCTCTACTGTTAACCTGTGGGGACTCTTCAAACTTCATAGGAAGATAACACATACATGCCATGAGGGACCTCAAGAAACTGGAAGGAAGAAACAATTGAGAAATTGTCCTTATTCCTTTAATAATACCCTTCTATTTGGACTGTGTAGTGCTGATATTGACTGGGATCCCCATGAAGTAATTAAAAAGTCAGTGCAATCTCTCTGCAATACATATTCATTCCATCATAAAACTGAGCTCCAGAAACTCAGTGAATATATGAGCAACATGAAGAGGCCCTGTTTTCATGTATGTGTCCAACTGTTTCATTCTGTCAAATGCCTCCAGAGAATTCAGTGGAGTAGCAGCCCCCACTAAGAATGCAGGCTGCAGAGGTGGACAGATCTTTGTTCAAATCCCAAGTCTGACCTTCTTGAGTATATAATCTTGGACAAAATTTGACTTTTCATGTCCTCTATTTATTTATCTATGAAAGAGGACCAATTGTGTTTGCTTTTCAGGAGTTTACAAGAATTAAATGATGTAGCCAAGTGAGCCACTGGGCACCACACCTGGACCATGGCACTCAGTGGTGTTAGCTATGCCCACGGGAAGTGTCTTTTGCTTAGGAATTGGGTCCTTGTAAACACAAGCAAATGCCCAGTAAAGAAACACTTAAAAAAGTAAGTATGAGGGAGTAAAATGTACAAGGTGGGCTTGTGGTTTTCTGTTAGTTCTCTGCTTTGCTGAAGACCTCTGAGGGCGAGTAGAGAGCAGTTGGTATCTGTACTGGGGAACTGCAATTCCTGTGCTGGCAGGAATGTGTTCATTCCCAGAACCACCCCGTGTCATGGAAACCACTACAGGCAAACTCACAAACCCTGAATTGTTAGCAGTTCTCCAACATGGCAACAAGCCAAAGAAAGGGATGCAGCTGAAAAACAGAAAAGGAGGGCACACCAGAGGCTGCGGGGTCACTCCTAATGCTGAGCGAGTTTTCAGTAATCTTATCTGCTGTGCCCCCAGCATCTTTTCTCTCGTTAATAAGCTGTATTGTGAAAACTAGTGCTGTCAGCAAAATGTGGAGGGAAGCAAGCCCGTGTGAAATAATGACTCCATTCTCTGCCCAAATGCTGGTGGCTTTGCAGTCATTGCATACCATCTTATTTTGAAACTGGAAGTTGATAGGTAACTTCAGAGGGAGGAAAAAGAATTAATTTGTTCAGTCTGGACTGAGAGTGAGAACCTGGACTATGGATCCAGCTCAGCTGCAAAATCAAGGCATGATGTGCAAAAATCCCTTCACCCCTGAGCCCCTGGCCTCAGTTTTCCTCACCCTTTGAGGTGAAGGGATTCTAAAGAGAAACTTAATTCCAAGAGGCAGGAACTGCTGAGTCTATAGTACCTGACAGAGAGGAGGTCCTGGGTTAAACTGGGGGCATTAAGATGTCTAGTTTGCTAAAGAGACTCCATTCTGTCAGTATATCCAACAAGCATTGACTCAAGACTAGCCAAGCCCCCCTTTAGAAGAAATGTACCACTTCTCAAAAGCCAGACTGACACTTCATGCTAACCCCATAAGGGCAAAGATTCTCAGCCCAGAGTCAGACCAATCCTTCTCAGAATCACAAGGTTGGGGGGCACATTTGAGGTCTTTATTCTCAGAATCCCTATCACAGCGTCTCCATTCCCAAGGCGATGGCAGGGGTGCTTGCCTGGCTGCTTGGGGAATCAGCAACAAACACTTGTCTAGCCTTTCACAATTTAGAAAGCACATCTCATCCACTCTTACTTGGTACTCACAGGAGTCCTATGTGGAAGGAGGTGGTGGCTTATGCAATGCGGGATGATGAAACGAAAATTCAAGACAAGGAATCTACTTGACCAAAGTTTATTCTTTGGTCAGTCACATAGCCAGCAACTGAACCTAGAACTTTTTACTCCAAGATCAGACCATTCTGTATGGATTCCCAACTACTACTAACCATAGTCAAAGATCTTATATCCTAAGCAGAGTATTAATTAGCAAGAGTTAGTATTCATTGCCACCATTATTACCAGCTTACTATATCCCAAGTACTGTTCTCAGTACATCACATGTTGTAACACATTTAACCACCAATGGTATGAAGCAAGCATTTCATGTGATTTCCAGTTTAGAGGTGAATGAGGCCCACAGACGTCACAGTGACCCACCCAAGTTTACACAGCCAACAGGTAATGATGATGTCATGTGGTCATCTCTCCCAGAACCAAGAGGTAGAGAACCAATGGGAGGTTAGAGTCAAAAAAGGGTCTCTCTGTCTTCACCTCACTAGAATATGCCTGGGGAGCACAATGGTTGGGGATGGAAATCTGCCAGTGACCATCATTCCAGGTGTGCAGCTGCCAACACCAAAGGAACACTTTCCTTTCCCCCTTGGCATCATGTATTGTGGACCTCTACTCTTTAAAGGCTGTGCCCTTTTGTGTCACTCAACTCTTCTCACTGGTTAAGAAAAGGCTGAGAGAAGAGCTGGTATTTTCAGTAGTCTCTCTGTCATGGTTCCTGTGAGGGAGGATTAGAGCAGAGAAGGGCAAGGAGGAGGGAGGACCACTAGAACCTCAAGCAGATCCAGACCCACCTAAGATTTTTAAGTACCTACTATGTGCCAAACACCAAGCTAATTCTCTTACTCAGTCAAAACAAGGCACCTATTATGTGTCAGGTGCCAATATGATTGTTCAATACTAATTAATTTTAAAAATATAATTAACTATCTACAAATATCGGGCCCTGTGGAAAGTATTATTCATGAATAATGATCTTGATAAAAATAATGTTTATTGAAATATTTCCAGTACTCTGAGAACATAACGTTTACTAACTAATTGAACCTTCACAATCCTAAAGATCATGACCATTATTATGCCTTTTTTATAGATCATGAAAGAGATGCCCAGAGAGCCAATGTCACACAAATGGTAACTGGCTAAATCCTGAATATAAAGATAACTAAACTCAGTGCCAGGCTTAAGTGGAGGCTTAGTCATAACTTACTCACCATTCACAACAACCCTGTGAAATAAGTAGTAGAGTGGGTCATATCTATTATTTTTAATTTCTTATAGTTGTAGATGGTCAGTTTGCCTTTATTTTATTTTATTTTATTTTTTATGTGGTGCTGAGGATCAAACCCAGTGCCTCACACATGCTAGGCAAGTGCTCTTCCACTGAACTACAGCTCGGATCATATCTACTTTTTATTTTCCACAACTTTAATTCTAAGTGCTTAGTGGGCAAACCATATACGAAGCTCACTTTTTTCATAGAGCATGACCTTTAATGGCAAAAAAATTTTCTCATTAGCTATTCAATAAAACAAACACCTCTTCCAATGATAGACTTACAAAAAACCATGCCTAATATACTTTAAAGGTGATTCCATCTTGTTGAACAAACGAGAAACAGGTTCAGAGAGCTTAAGTGACCTGCGCAGGCCTTGTTGTTGGCAAGTAACAAACCCAGCTTGTGATCTTTCTACCAAAACACATTTGCAAATTGACCTGTGGGTAAATGGTCTCACCTTGTGAAGTATCCCTTGTGCTAATTGCAAACCAACTGATTATACCTCTTCCAGGAAAACAATCTCTCATTCTGAATAGTGCCAATATGTTCTGGGATTTTTCTAAATAATTCTGAAGAATTTTCAAAGCCAACCCCTTGTTTGGATTTCCTGTGCAAACACTGACAAAAGTGTGTTTGTTAGAGGATGGGGATTTACAGGTTGGGAGGTCTGAAGTAGCATACTCCAAGAGTAATAGACAAACCCTGTCCTTGTCCAGAATGTCCTGGCAAAGCAGAAGGAAGGTAGTGTAATTTATGGATATGTTTGGGGATGACAAGTTATTGAGGGAGTTTGGAAAACTTCAGAGATGATGTTATCTGTTAAGGTATCCCAGCAGGAAATACTCAATAAGCCACTCCAGATGCCTTAACTCAAGACAGAAACTCAACACGGATAAACTTTTCCCCTGGGGCACAGCTGGTGTTCTCAGTGTGGAATGTGATATTGGGCAACTCACTTGCTCTCTGGCCCCTCAGTTTCCTCATTATTTTAAAGGGAAAATATAGAAAGAAATCTTTTTGTAACTCTTTTTGGGGTCATGGGCTTGAGTCCCTTTGAGAATCTAATGGAATTTCTAGATCCTTTTTCCCAAAATACTTGAGTCCGGCAGCCCAGTAATCAGTCCCTTATATGCGTATGGATTCCGAATCTAAAGACTTTAGTCTAATTTACTTCTCAATTCAATCTCAGAAAAAAAAAAAAGATGTGTTATTTCTAAAAAAGTTTTGAATTTCTGGTATACCTAGGTACCCATCCATTCTTGCTTTTCTGGTGCAAAGTGACTTAGCATCTTAGGCCCGAGTTCTAAAGTACGTCCCTAAAACAAAGAGATGTGTGCTCAGGGCCAGCCAAAGACTAGATCCTTCAGAACTTTCCTTAAATATGTAACTCGGTGAGGGATAACCCTTTTAGGGAGATGAGCTGCTATACGAGTTTCAGAGAGGTCATAAGATCACTAATCATCACTAACCTACTAACTTCCAGGGGTAAGACAGTTCTTGATCCAAAGTGATTGTTGCTAGGAGAATGTAATTTACAACTGCCTTCTAACATTCCTTCACCCTTCAATTTTGATGATTTTAATTACAGAAGTAGTTATCTAATATTATTAGGTAACTCATATTGCTTGAATGATTATTATATGCCAGCATTTGGGAAATAGAAAGATGAATCACCTATTTTTCTTGAAACATATTAGAAAGTGTTATATCTCAAAATCATATACAGGTCTTTAGGAGCATTATTTTGCTGCCTGGTCTTTTTCACATTGTAATATTTTCATGTATGTATGAATGTGTACCCACCCATAGGCATGTTTGCAAGTTCACATTCTTTGCAAATTTTTCTGCAGGAATTTTGGGAGGACTTGACAGTATTTTTTTCTGGATATATAATGCTATATGGGATATTAGAAATATTACTCATTGGGAATCTTGTCCCTCTTCTTTAGGGGTGCTTTGTATCTTACAAGCAACGTGAATTTCACAAACTCACATAAGGACCCACTTAGAGTCATGGAATATCAGGGAAACATTGATACACTTTATTTTTCCCTTTCATTTGTTGCCCCACCCTGAACAGTGGGTTGATTTCTCATTCCCCCTAAGTTTGAAGCTGTAGCCCTTTGAGGGGCTCAGAGTGGAGATCTCATTAGTTCCCAACCAGATGCTATCACCTGTCTCTTGTGCAACCTTCAAAGTAGAAGCTCCATCTCAACACTTTTCTGGAGAAGCCTTCTGAGATTACTTGTGCGCCTTCATTTTTCCACACTGCAATTTCCTCATGCTCTGTAGTTCATTTTAAATTACAATAGCATAGGAAGTGATAAATTGCATATTTACATGTGTACATACGTCTTCATTCACACCTCTAGATGGTTACATCTCATTAAAAAAAAATCCTTATCTAAACTCTAACCAGAATTGACTTGCACAAGCGCTTCAACTATTGTTGTCATGATGTATACAAGAGCAATACTCCAATTATGGTCTTGGACCAGCAGCACTTTGCATCTTGTTAGAAACATAAATTCTTGAATTCCACCCTGGACTTACTGAATCAGAATTTCTTGAGCCAGGACCCAGAAATCTCTTTTAATAAGCTCTCTGGGTACAAAAGGAAGGCCTATTTGATAGGCAGAGGAAAAGTTTGAGCAAAGACCAAGAATGGAAAGAAGTACTGGTACATGGGAATAGAAAGTTATTGAATTTGGCAGGAGCTTCTGTATGGTGGGGCCAGATCATGGAGCCCATATCACTGGTGAGTTCAAAACTCCGTTACATTATTTTTTCTATCCTCTTAATATTCTGCAGAAAAGTGAAAAGTAATGGAGACAGGATAGCATTGGGATAAAGCCACAATTTATTTCCTAAGACCTGTGGCAATAACACAGAACACTATATCTTGATCTGTAAAAGGAATACGGAGGATCCACACAGGCTGGTGCTAAGATTAGCCCAAGGCTTGGAATCCTACTGATTCATTTTACAGCTCTGTGTTGGCAAGGAGCACATGGAAATGTGTTTTCACAATTCAAATCAAGAGGCTTTGGGAGAGGGTTGCCAAGTGCACAGATGCAGGGGATGTTAATTATTCTCATGGACAAAGCACCTGAGGACTCTCTGTGAATTATTAAAGTGGTGCGCTAACTCACTGCATTTGAATGTGAATTGAGTAGGTTTCAGTATTAATAGATCTTTACTTCAGAACTCAATAATACAATCTCTAGCTATCACCCCCCCCTCACAGAGCTGCTATTATTATGGCCTTTATTGAATTACATGGTATGAAAATTGGAATGGTGATATGTCTGCACAAATAGACTCCTAAGGGATTTAGAGATAGGTGGGAGAACAAAGCAGCAACAGAGCCTGTGTCAATGACTTCATTTCTTTGAGGAAATGTTATCAGTCTTCTTAAGAAATGCTATCCTGATGTTCTCACCGTACAACACCAAATAAAAGCACTTCAACAGTTAAAAGAGAGCTAGATTGAAAGGAGGATGGGCACATGGAAACCAGTGGAGCTGCCAATACCTGACTTGCTGATTGATTCCTCATACACATCTGCACGAAAATCAGCCTTGTTAGCCCCACTGAAAAATGTAGACAGCAAACATTTAATTTGTGAAGATTAACGAAAAAGTGAGTGCAGTATAACTCGCAAAATTTACAACACACGGTAGAGACTCAATAATTGGAAGTTTTTGCTCTTATTAATGAATCAGACTTGATTGACATGAAGCCAGAATCAGACCCTGTGGCTGATTGTCTATTGTTTGATCCAGCCAGTGCCTGTTCTCTTTTCTTCTGCTAATTACTTGACAATTTTACTTTGGAGACTGCCTCTTCCCTAATTATTCAGTTTTGGGGGGATGTCAGTCAGGACCCTGCCAAGAGGTCTTCAAGACCCATGGTAGGTCAATCTGATGCTTGCTTGCTAGATAGTAACCAAAAGCCCCCAAACAAGCCTGCTGAATAAAATGGGCCTGGTTCCTGCACCTGGATCCTGAGGGCGTGGTGACTTTTGTCTCTTCAAAGGTCTGTTCTTCCATTTTCCCTTTTGAACTTTCTATTGGTTTCATTTGCTTGAAAACAACAACCCCCAATAATATAAAATATTCAAGCTAGAATCATCTTCATCTTAATCCCATTTTTTGTATAGAGTTGGAAACTGGAACCCAGAGAAAGAAAAAAGAAATCTCTCTAATTTAATAATGACAGAGCTGGGATAGATAGTCCTGTCGCACATTTCTCCAGAGTTTTTTCCACTGTTCCTTATTATTCCTGCCTGGTCAGGGTCCTGTCTTTCAGACAATCTATAGATACTGAAAGAAGTTCTATCAAACAATCCTCAGGTTAGGAGCCAATATCAGGCCCTTGGTGCTGTTCTGCCAAGATGCCTCTGAGCGGTGGAGGTGAGGTGCTCTGCGCACGTAGCCAATGTCTTCCGTTTTAATATAAGCCTCCAGTGGTGGAGCAAGGCTTATATTCAAAGCATGAAGTGGACCCCTGGACACAGTCTCTGCTGGTGGGGATGGACATGCTCCACTCTCACTTTTTTATAAAAGGGGAACTTGGAGTTCTTGGTTTGCCAATTATCCTGGACAACCCGAGGCTTCATTCAAACTGGCAACTGCCCTTAGGATTTGTGTGTCAGTCTTCTTTCTCGTTTTCTCTCTTCCTTCCTCCTTCCTTTTCTTCTTTCTCTCCACCCTCTCTTCTTTCCTCCCTCCAGATAGAGCAGTGATTTGGTTTCTCTCAATATCTGCAGACCCGTGAAAGTGTAACTTATTTTTAGCCCATTAATAAAGAATGGACATGAGAGAGAAAAACCAAAAGGCAAATCAGTAATTTTTTTTTCTTATGATAAACCTTTAAGATGGAAATGACTACACACACAATCTACTTACATTAAGGTTTTATAATTTTAAAAGTTTGCCTAAATGGTAATCAGGGGTGAAATTATAGAGTGTAGCACAGTCATTAACAACTCGGTCTCAAGAGGCAAAATACACCTGGTTCAAATGCCAGCCCCACCATTTCCACAGGAAATGAGAGTGCAGGCAAGTTAAACCATTCCCAGTGCTCCTTCTCACACGCAAAACGGAGACTCTAAAGGAGTATTTATCATGGTGGTCAGTTGGTTGTCTAATATAACTTCCATTTCAAGCTCCCTTTGTACCTTGCTCATATCTATTTGAGGTAGAAAATTTAAATAGCCACTGTTCCAGTTTCTCTGATATCTAGGATTAGCCATGGGAAATGAAGTCACATTTCTGGCCAGAAGGTGAAAATAGAAATGGGCTGAGAGCTCTGGATAAAATCCCCCCTCCAAAATAATTGTGACTACCACCCCCTCACACACAATTCTCCTTTCTTTTTGCTTTGAAGAGATGATGCAAGGTGCTATAGCTGCTATTTTGTGACTATGAGGAAATTAACATGAGAGTAAACAAAGAAAATCACTGAGATGCTAGTCTTCATAGTGAGCTTTCCAGGAATACTAATGGCAATTTAGCTCTTACTTTCTTTTTTGTGAGAAAAATAAACTGTATTTAGAATACTAAAATTGAGTTTTCCTTGATTAGGTGAAACTATATTAAGTTGTCAATAATTAAGCATTATAACTTGCAAAATTAGCAGTTTTCTATGGTTCCACTTAATATTTGCAGCTAAAGCATTTATGATATTATTTGTCTATTATTGTAAAGGGGCTAATATACATAAAAAACTTGTTTTGCCTGGCATCTGCTCCATAAATGTTAGGTAATATATTAAGCAAAATGAATCTTATAATGAATGTAAATAGTTAATATGGCGTTCTTTCTTTTTTTTTCCCCCTGAGAAAATGATATTAGTTTTTTTTTTTTTTTAATAACAGAGTATTTAAAGGGTGGTTCAATATGGTATCATGGTTAAGTTAGAGAGTGAACACTCACTCCATATTAATTAGCTCACTAAATTAAGCAGATAATAGGTAGTTTTTTGCAAAAGCAGCGGGGTTTTTTTGTTTGTTTGTTTTACTTTTGTTTTTTAATACTTGGAACAAAATCATTACCGTTTTAGTTTTCTGCCATTATTTTGGCCTTGTGATGAAGATAAAGAAGAAATAAACTCGAAGATTCTCCAAAACGTTGCAAATTTAAGTCATTTATGCAGAAAACAGTTGCTACCAGTGTGGAAATAAAAGAGCTTTTAAATTGTATCTTGTATTTCATGGAAGGAACTTGGGTTTTACTGGGTGAGATGGGAGCCTTCATGTTAGGTCAACCCAACATGACAGAGGATGACAACCAGGGTTCAAGTCACTTTTCCAATGCATGTGGGGCTTTCCCTAAAAGACTCCCAATCAGATTTGGTACCTGCTGTCACCAAACCTTGCCACCCATCAATCATACCTCCTTTCACTGAAGAATGGCATCTCTATTCAGAATTAATATTGGGGCTGAGGTATAGCTCAGTGCTTAGCATGCATGAGGCCCTAGGTTCAATTTCTAGCACCAAAATAGATAAATAAATTAGATTTTTATCTAACTAAGAAATTAAGAGCATATAATTGTTTTTATAAAATGCAAAGATGCATTGTTTAAATGCCTAATATCTTCCAGGAATTGTTCTAGGTCTGTGGTTGGTAACCCATTAGTGGAGCATGGCTAATACTTTTAAAAAGAAATAGAATATAAAACATCACAGTGTATCACAGGTGGTAAAATGTTGTTTCATGAAACTTCTTCCAATTTTATATATTCCTTGATTGTGGGTTTGGGATGTGCCTGTAGAAGGTGATCGAAAATTTAAATGGCACAGTCCTGGACACAGTGGGTGTAACAGTTATGAAAGACTGCCTGTTCATGTAGTGGTTTCATCCTGCAGGGGCTGGGGAAGGTAAACAGCAAGAAAATGAGCAAGCAAGCAAATCAGTTATCAGGGAGGCATAAAACTGAGAAGAAAAATTACACAATAAAGTGTAAACTAATGAGGACTAGAATTGCTCCTTCACATAGTGGTCAACGAAGAGCTCTGATAAGTGATATTTGAGTAGATTCTGGGAAGAAGGGATGGAGTGTGCTGACAAGATATGGAGGAAAAGTTGTTCTAGGCAAAGGAGCAGTATGTGCAAAGGTCCTGAGGCAGAGGTGATATGGGGTTACCTCTGTTTCTGTTTTGAAAATAGAACAGGAAGGAGGCCAGGCTGATTGAAGTGAAAGGAATTAAGGGGCATAGGTAGCAGATGGAATCAAGGGTCAGATCATGTAAACTTTCATTTTATGGAAAGGAGTTGGGCTTTATCATGTGATATGAGAGCCTTCATAAGGTTATCCAATATGACTAAGGATAATAGTCAATGCAATTTCCTCTCTGTCTGAGCTCCTTTAGATCTTAGCATCTTCGATTTGATCTTAATTGCATTCCCTTGGTTGTGTAAGTCTTTCCACATTTGGGCTGTGAATTCTTTGAAGGCTATTTAGGTATGTGGATGAGCATATAACCATAGACATAAACAGAACGCAGAAACAGATGAAGAGTCAAATGTTGATTTAGCCCTACTGTTGTGCTTAACACAGTACCAGGCACATGAAAAACTTAATATTTTATTGACTATTGCATAAATCTGTTAAAAAAGATAGCCATAGAATTTTTGCAGTTGCTGGGTGTTTCTTGATTCAAGAACATACATTGTTTTTCCAAGTAGCACTGAGAGTTTCAGGGGTTTTGAGTATTATAATAATATTGGCTAAGATTTAGTGGGTGCCTGCTATATGCCAGGGGCTTTGCATGTACTAGACATACTGTGAACAGATTTCTTGTGTCCAAATTCCTCTCTCTCTCCATGCCTGGAGGCCTGTCACATCTCACAACATTATTGCTACTCTACTGCATGAACACATACACATACACACACACACACACACACACACACACACACACACACACACACACACCACAATTTCAAAAGCCTTAGTAATTAATGGTGTACTTGCTGAAGGCGTCCTATGGAAAGAGGAGAGTGTTACAACTTATTCCATACAGAAAAACGCAAACCCAGCCAGCCATGGAACATTTCTCTACTTGGCCACCCTGACACTGGATCACTCATCTTATTTTTTGACCATGTAGCCTCTAAAATGTCCATTTTGTTTGCCCAAACAATTCAGGTCTTCTGCTCAGATCTCATACTTCACTGGAGTAGGATCCCAATAGTTACTCTACTGATTTTCCTTGAAGGTCCCAATTCATTGTGGTCACATACATGTCCCTGCAAGGTTAGCCTTGGTATCCACCGACAGTTCAGACAAGGTTGGCAAAATTCATCGTCATTGCTAAGTCGCACGCTATGATTTTGGCTTTGGCCAGACCGTGTATTTCACGTGTGTGGAACCGATGCCCGTCTTTCTCACTCTTGCACCTGTGCTACTTGCACTGGACGTGCCTCTCTGAAGGCATCTCTGACCCAGGTGGGCAAGGAGGCAATTCACTGGGGCTAGGCTGCAGTTTCAGAGGACAGGCAGCTCCCCAGACACGGTTCCCTCTGGAAACCATGGTTTGCTGTTCCAGGATCTGCTGATTTGCTGTCGGACCCTGTGCACGTCATTCATCTCTGAAGTTCACATGTATAAGGAGTAGACCTTGCATAACCATGAGATTCACTGTTGCATGGTTAAAAATAGGCTATGCAAAACAACAAATCACAATATGCATTGAAAAGTCTCAGGAGATTGTGATTCACCACCTCATCCCTGTAAGGCCAAGCAGATTTTCTTCTTCCTTTTCCCTCCTCATTCCACATCTCTGCCCTCTGTACTCTGCATATTTTCCCTTGAGGTCATTGTGATGCGTATGCAGTGACATTAAGTCATATGAAGCATGTACACTGTGCAAGCATGAAGCTTTCGGTGTATTGCCTCGCTCTTATCACAAAGGAGCCATCTGCCTTAGCATATCCACACACATGAAATATAGGAGCTGGCCAAAGCTGGAGTCACACTAGAATAACAAACCGGAGGTATCTATGTCAGAATATTCTCAATTCTACCAAAGATTGCAAAGTTTGGAAATGAAAGAAGCCTCTGGGGGGGAAATGCACAAAACACATTTCATCTGTCTTCAATGGATCTCTGAAACAGAAGCAAACCCCTTGCTTTGGTGGAGTATTTATTGCATCCGGAGCTGCTCTTTCATGTGCTTTGCTTATCATTAAACATTCATTTCCCTGGAAACTGAAGCTTTCATTTCTTGTAGCTGCAGCAATTAAGGACGGTTTTGGCTGGGCAGCTCTGACTTCCCAGCAGGACCCTGCGCTCTCTGTGGCCTTTCCTCGACTATCCATCGCGCAGAGAGCTTTGCTCATTTACAAGCCTTACTGTTGTTCTGGGAAACACAAGATAAATCCTGCCCCAGTGCAATAACCCAGGTCAGGCCTGTAAATGGGATTCGAGTAATAAGCGAACTCTAATTGTCAAGAGGAAGCTATGGTTATTGATTAAGCCCCCTCCTTTCTCCCCGCCAAACAAGGCTCCTTATTATCTCCAGAAGTGTGTGTTTTGTTGTTTTATTCTCTGTGCCGTAAGCCAAAGCGTGGAGCATCGCAATGATTGATCCTCCCCTCTCTGTGGTGACTGTACACAAAAAGGCCACACTACGCCTGAGAACTGAGGTTCCATTCACAGTGGCTGTTTCTCTCTTGGGAGGGGAGATGCTGTCACTGCTGGCAGGTGAAGGAACAGAGCCCGTGGCTGCAACAGGCATAGGAGTCTAGCTGTTAAAGAAAAAACCCAGGCTCTTCTCTTTATTCATATTCTACCTGGTCATCTCTAATGTCGTCACCAATTCATATATTATATGAATATAAAACATATGGAGATAAATATATATATATATATATATGTGTGTGTGTGTGTGTGTGTATATATATATATATATATTAAAGACACAATGAGGACCTACGCCTTCGTGTGTCCGTTGTGATGGGAAGATTACGAAGCAGCCGCGGATCCATGGGACAGGCCAAACCGTTCTTCAGTGAGGCCATGTCTTCCCCTCAGTGGAGGCTGCTGTGGATTTCCAATTACTCATGTAAATTGAGAGGGACAGACACTAAAAACACAAGATGATCAGAGAGTCGTGAATGGCACACGGAGAATTGTCTCCCAGGAATGCTCACTGCAGCCCTTTCGTAAAGAAAGACTGACCTCTTTTCTCTTGAGGGATTTCAGAACTAAATAAAAGGAAGGATTCTTGATGACAGGGACCTAGTCTTCCTTTAGGAGAAGAGGAAAGCTGTCAGATATTCCTCACTGCAAAATAGCACCAGAGATGTAAGGAAGATAAAAATGGATAAGAGAGGACACTGTTACAAACCCTGTGTTGACGGAAGGAAGGTTACACCTTTGTGACCAGCCTGGCTGGACAGTAAGGCTGTGCTGAATTCAGAGATGTCCAGGGGCCCAGGAGACTGGGGAGCAAAATTCACCACGGTACTTCTGATAGGCCTCATCCGAGCACCCGAGGCCTGAAACCTCACGCCAAGTTCACATAGGAACCCAGGAAGACGAACACTGGGTTCTGAGAATCTGTGTGACCCTGTGATGCATCAGGTACGAACCAAACACCAGAGCACACAGATCAGCGTATTTAGAAGCCCTGCTGATGGGATACAGGCTGGCAATCAGACAGATCTGTCACTTGGAACTAAGTCCTTGCAGTCACAAGCTGGGAGATGTTGGGCTGCTTCTGTGATTCCTGACTTCTCCTCAGGGCTGTTGTGATGATTAAATGAATTAATATGAAAGAAAGGTTTGCAAAACCCTTGGCATATAATAAGCCTACCACGTGCTCACAAACATTATTGTTGTTTTATTAATATTATTGCTATCTTATCCGAAAGGGTGTTTTTTCCATCCCTCAAGAGTGAGCTACACTTACAATGCCTTCCAAAGAGCATAGAATATTGGTAGGAGAAAAAAGAATAACCTTAGGACATAGAAACCTGAAAAACGCCAGTTCGGCCAGGTTCAAGGTCAACATCGACAGGGAGAAGTCCTGTTGGGAGAACACACCCTCCATGTGATATCATGGGAATAGTGCTTTACCTGTGGTCCTCCGAAAATCGGCAGCTCCAGTCTAACTCTGAGTAAGACCTCAGACACATCCCAGTAAGAGGGACGTTCCACAGACAAACTGACCTTATGCCTCAAAACTAACTGTCCAGGACATAAGAACAAGCCAAGTCCAAGAGAAAACAGGCACAACCCAGAGGAATCTAAGGAGATAGGGAGACCAAGTGTAACAAATATCCTGGATGGGATCTTGGAACACAAAAACAAATCGAGGAAAAATTAATGGAATCCAGATAAGCATGAAGTTTCCTTAGTAATAGCATAGCTACACTGGTTCACTAGTTTAGACGAAGGTATTGTACTAAAGTAAAATGTTAACAGCAAGACAAAGTGGGTGCAGGGTGGACAGGTACTTTTTGCACTATCTTTGCAAATTCTCTATGAATTTAACCTATGAAAAGTTATTTACATAAACAAAAGAAGCTGAAAGCACTTGGCAAGGATGTTTCAAGTAGCTCTTCATACACTACAAGGGACAGACATTAAACTTTGTACATGCTGACACCTAACAGGAAAATAGCATGGGGTCACATTCCACTAGAAAAGGAGAGTGTTAGCTCCTAAAAGCTTCTGATAGAAGCTTTCCCAGTCCCTGCTGCTAAAAAATAAGATGCTTCCACTCTCAATGTCTGGCAGAGAAGCAGAAAGCACGTCAGCAAATATTATCAACATGGACTTTTACGAGGCCGAAGCTGAGGCTGAATTCTCTGCGAAGGTAACTTTAAAAAGTGACCTATAGTTACTGAGCACATATTCATTACTGAACACTACTCCAAGTACTTTATAATAGTTCCATGTAATTCTGACAGCAGGCCACAAACATGTTAATATCTCCATGTTGTAGATGAGTAAATTGAGTCATAGATTATTTAAATGACTTGTGGAAGTTTACATGAGGTTAACTAAGAGTCTGAACAAGAGTAAAACTTAGTAAATCACCCCTGTACATAGTGTGGGGCATAAAATTCAGGCTGGAGAAATAGAAAGATGGGTCTCTAGTCAGTTGTCCCCTTACCTCTAGTGTGTGATCCTTAATCTAAGACCTTCTGGACAAATCAATGTAGCTGCTTCCAAATGTAAAAACACATCTTCACAAATTGATGAATTGTTGTTGTTGTTGTTGTTTGTTTTTTGATACCAGGGGTTGACCCCAGGGATGCTTTGCCATTTAGCATCCCTAGCCCTTTTTATTTTTTTTGAGACAAGGTCTCACTGAGTTGCTTGGGGACTTGCTAAATTGCAGAGGCTGTTTTTGAACTTGTGATCCTCCTGCCTCAGCCTTCCAGCTACTGGGGTTACAGTCATGTTCCAACACACCTGGCTGATGATGGTTTTTCATCAGATGATTTACAACAGATATTTGACCCATCCACAAATCTCAGCTGATAACTTAGTTTCTATATCTCTCTTCAAGTCTACGCCTTGATTCAGACTGAAATGGGAGCAAGGATAGGCTGCAGGGATCTATTATCCATGTCACCTTCTCATTCCAAAGAGCTAAAATAAACAGATCGACTTTCAGACCTTTTCAAACTATCCCTAGTTTTGAGACAGCACTTTGGAAACAGAAACCCCTGCAGCTTGGTGATGCCCATGCAAATAGTCTTATTCCACATGCTTACCTAAGGCTTGCTTTAAAATAAAACATGGGTTTATTTATTATTGAGCATTCCCTAAGGAATTGGACAGGCTGGGTATTTGACAAAACATATTTATTTTACACTATCTTTGATGGTGACTTAAGGCATCTCCATTTTAGAATGGAAGAAACAAGCCTAGAGACCTCAAGAAACTTGCACAGGTAGTAAGCAGTGAGGGAGTGAACAGGTGAACAGAAATTCACCTGACCCAAGAACCTTCGCCGGCTCACAGCATCCTTCCCACCTCTGATCTTTCTCTGAGCTGTCTCCTCACAGGCGTGCTATTCCCAGCCCCATACCAGGCATCTTTTTTCCTCCTTGCCGATTGGTCCCATATTAAATAGCACTGTCTCAAGTCTGGTGTCTGCTTTCTCATCTGATAAAAATCACCATGTTGGGTGTGGAAGACCAAAGGGCTGCTGCTGGGGGTGGGCATACCTGTGTGTATTCCCTGGGGCTCTCGGGGGGCATTCCCCATCTCCCCGCCTGTGCTAGCAAAGCAACCTGTTCTTAGCCCTCAGCCCTGAGAGCTTCAGTTATTTCTTCTTCAAGTGAACATAATGCTGGCTGTCCTGCCACCTCACATTTACTGTACACACACTGACAGAGAATTCTGGCAGGCGTTTCCCGCTCATAACACCATTTTCAAAAAAAAGCTTACTGAAGAGGAGGATGGGACATTTTGTAGTTAATAAGGATCAATGTGCAGATTCCACACATGAGCACCAGCTTCAGCATTTTCATGCCCATTTAATTTTATTGGTACCAGGGATTGAACTCAGGGGCACTTAACCATTGAACCACATCCCCAGCCCTTTTCTGCATTTTATCTAGAGATAAGGTCTCATTGAGTTGCCTAGGGCCTCGCTAAATTGCTAAGGCTGGATTTGAACTTGAGATACTCCTGCCTCAGCCTCTTGAGCCACTGGGATTATAGGCATGCTCCACCTCTACCGTGCCCAGCTGCCATTATTTTATTTTTTAAAATTCTAATTTGTTATATATGACAGCAGAATGCATTGCACATATAAAGCACAATTTTTCATATCTTTGGCTGTATACAAGGTGTATTCACACCTTTCACATCTTCATACATGTACTTAGGGTAATGATATCTATCTCATTCCAACATCTTTTTTACCCCCATACCCGCTCCTTCCCAACCCCACCACTTTGCCCTATCTAGAGTTTGTCTAATTCTCCCATGCTCCCTCTTCCAATCCCACTGTGAATCAGTCTCCTTATATAAGAGAAAACATTCGGCCTTTGGTTTTTTGGGGATTGGCTAACTTAACATTATATTCTCCAACTCCATCAATTTACCTGAAAATGCCATGATTTTATTCTCTTTTATTGCTCAGTAATATTCCATTGTGTACATGTACCACATTTTCTTTATCCATTCATCTAACTGAAGGGCATCTAGATTGCTTCCACAGTTTAGCTTTTATGAATTGTGCTACTATAAACATTGATGTGGCTGTGTCCCTGTAGTATGATGTTTTTCAGTCCTTTGGGTATAGACTGAGGAGAGGGATAGCTGGGTCAAATGGTGGTTCTATTCCCAGCTTTCCAAAGAATCTCCATACTGCTTTCCATATTGGCTGCACCAATTTGTAGTCCCACAAGCAATGTATGAGTGTGCCTTTTTTCCCACATCTTTGCCAACACTTATTCTTGTTGTGTTCTTAATAGCTGCCATTCTGACTGGAGTGAGATGAGATCTTAGAGTAGTTTTGATTTGCATTTCTCTAATTGCTAGAGATGTTGAACATTTTTTCATATGTTTGTTGATTGATTGTATATCCTCTTCTGAGAGGTGTCTTTTCAGTTCCTTGGCCATTTATTAATGGGGCTATTTGTTGTTTTTTATTTAACTTTTTTTTTTTTTGGTGTTTGGCTTTTTGAGTTCTTTATTTATCCTAGAGATTAGTGCTCTATCTGATGTGCGAGTGGTAAAAATTTGCTTCCAAGATGTAGGCTCTCTATTTACCTCACTGATTCTTTTGCTAAGAAGAAGCTTTTTAGTTTGAATCCTTCCCATTTATTGATTCTTGATTTTAATTTTTGCACTATAAGAATCTTATTAAGGAAGTCAGGGCCTA
Organism: Urocitellus parryii; assembly: GCF_045843805.1. Taxonomy (NCBI): domain Eukaryota; kingdom Metazoa; phylum Chordata; class Mammalia; order Rodentia; family Sciuridae; genus Urocitellus; species Urocitellus parryii. The sequence continues at coordinate 101,099,010 of NC_135531.1, forward strand.
ATCTGACATGATTTTTTTTCTTCTAAAAAGTGCAGTGTCTCTGGTTTAATTCCTAGGTCCTTGATCCACTTCGATTTAACGTTTTGTGCATGGTGAGAGATAGGGGTTTAATTTCATTTTGTTGTTTATGGATTTCCAATTTTCCCAGCACCATTTGTTGAAGAAGTTATCTTTTCCCTAATATATGTTTTTGGCACCTTCCTCTAATATAAGAAATATCTGTAATTATGGGGGATAGGCTCTGTGTCCTCTATTCTGTACCATTAGTCTATCAGTCTGTTTTGGTGTCAATACTATGCTGTTTTTGTTCCTATTGCTCTGTAGTATAGTTTAAGGTCTGGTATAGCAATGCCACCTGCTTCACTCTTCTTGCTAAGGGTTGCTTTGGTTATTCTGGGTCTCTTTTTTCCAGATGAATTTCATGACTGCTTTTTCTATTCTATGAGGAATGTCATTGGGATTTTGATAGGAATTGTATTAAATATGTATAATGCTTTTGATAATATGGTCATTTTGACAATATTAATTTGCCTACCCAAGAACAAGGGAGATTTTTTCCATCTTCCAAGGGCTTTTTAAATTTCTTTCTTTCACATTCTGTAGTTTTCATTATAGAGGTTTTTCACCTCTTTTGTTAGGTTGGTTCCCAAAATATTTAATTAATTTATTTATTTGAGGCTATTGTAAATGGGGTAGTTTTCCTCATTTCCCTTTCAGAGGATTTATCACTGATATACAGAAATGCCTTTGATTTATGGGTATTGATTTTGTATCCTGGTACTTTTCTGAATTCATTTATTAGTTCTAGAAGTCCTATGGTGGAATTTTTGGGGGTCTTCTAAGTATAGAATCATATCGTTGGCAAATAGTGCTAATTTGAGTCCTTTTTTTCCTATCTGTATTCCTTTAATTTCTTTCATCTGGCCCATTGTTCTGGCCAGCGTTTTGAGAACTATGTTAAATAGAAGTGGTGAGAGAGGGCATCCCTGTCTTTTTCCAGTTTTTAGAGGGAACGCTTTCAATTTTTCTCCATTTAGAATGATGTTGGCCTGGGGCTTAGCATAGATAGCTTTTATGATGTTGAGATATGTTCCTGTTATCCCTCGTTTTCTAGTGTTTTGAACATGAATGGGGCCCAGCTGCCATTATTTTATCTAACAAAACAAACTTGTGATGAACAATATTACTGGACTCATTACACAAAAATAATTGTGGCTTAACGATAGTAAAAATCTTAAAAACACAACATAATTGGAAAAAAGCTTGTATTTCTTGTGTGTGTAAACTATGTTAAAGTGTTTTAAGAACTGTGGGAAATGAGACCCACAATTTAAACAGAATGCTTGAGAAAAATGTTCACATCCACCTTATGGTCTCCTTTTCTCTCTCTCCTTTTCTTAGGTTCAAAAACCTCTTCAAACCTTTCAAATCAAACTTCCTATTAACTTCCCTTCCTAATGAGGCCTTTCCATCCCCTGCGGCTTGCCTTTCTCCTTTTCATGGTGTGCAAACCCCCCAAACCTTGTACGTATTGAAAAGGTGCATTGATCTTCGGTACAAATCAATAATCTATCTTGGGAAAAGATTTCCTCTTCCTTCAGGCCTCTGTAGGGTCTGTAATCAGCTTCTGAAGCCAGAATGCGGAAAGGCTGGGACCAGAGTCATCTGTACCTTTCACTAACACTGATAAGTCAGTCAAAGAAGACTGAGTGTGACCAATGCCCTGCTGCTGAGGATTTGTTTGGTAGTAAGTCAGATACTGCAAGGGACCGAAATAAATCATTAATGACATTGCTTTTCTCAGATGTGCTGGAAAACAAGCAGCGAATGTGCACTGCTGACTTCCTGCCATCACAGTGCATGGGGCACCCTGAACCCAGTGAATGGCCTGGTGTTAGTAAGAGAGTGGCAGTCAGAGCCTGGAGCCCCGGAACACAGCCTTGGGCAGGCATTTAACTTCTCTGGGTCTCAGTGTCACCAGATACAAAAGGGGGCTAATATTCACTTCAGTGGCACCTAATTCATCAGTAGATAAGCCTGAAGTCTAGAAATCATGCCTGTTTCTTCTCTCTTCCTTACCCCAATACCCAAGCTGCCTCTGAATTTTGTTAATTCTTGTGTTAAATATTTCTCAACTCTTTTTTTTTTTTCTTTCTCGGTCCTAGGGATTCGACCCAGAATCACTTAACCACTGAACCACATCTCTATCCTTTTTTATTTCTTATTTTGAGATGGAGGTCTTACTAAATTGTTTAGGGTCTCGCTAACTTGCAATCCTCCTGCCTCAGCCTCCTGACAGGCGTGAGCCACCATGCCTGGCTCCCCACTCTTCTTATCCCCATTCCCACCAGCTGTGTTAGTTCAGGCATCGTGATGTCTTTCCCAGACTCAGCTTTTACCCTCCTAATTCACTTCCTTGTTTTTATTCTAAAACCAAAATCAACCCTTGTCTTTTCACTGCAGTTATCTTGCCAAAGTGTTCATCTCATCATCTTGCTCCTGATTTAAATCATTATCTGATTCTCAATCACTTATAGAATATGGTACACATTTATCAGCCTAGGGGACAAAGCCCTCCATGACCTTGATCATGCCTAGCTATAATAGTTCAGAATCTTTCAGAAGCAAGTCACAAAAACACCTCTCACTTGGGCTTAATCAAGGACTAGTGCTTATTGGCTTAGGAAACTAAACATGTCTGGGGCAGTCCATTTGATCCAAAGGCATCAGACAGTCTCCTTAGGAAGCTTGGTCCTTCCTTGGCTTTGCATTCCTCCACTGTGGGTTTATTCTTGATTAAGCTCTTCCCATTCAATAACAAAATGCCTCTAGCAGTTTCAGACTCACTTAGTACTATTTGGCAATCACTGCCCTCCATGCCCACACTAGGGAGCATCTTCTTCTCATTAATTTCAACTAAAGTCATGAGGCAAAATCTCAGTGGTCTGCCTTGAGTCATTTGCTGTCTTTACCAATATTGAACCTCTGAGGAACATGGCGGACAGGCAGCACATGCAGGAGGCCAGAGAAGTAGCCAGCCCCTCTGAGCTATTCTTACGAGGGTGTGCCCACATAAGAGATAATCATGCAGGCTGGGGTTGTGGCTCAGTGGTAGAGTGCTCGTCTAGCATTCATGAGGCACTGGGTTCGATCCTCAGCACCACATAAAGTAAAATAAAGATATTGTGTCCACCAAAAAATTAAAAAATGATTTAAAAGATAATCATGCAGCCATAGCCCAAACAAGAGGAAAGGAACGCTAGGAAGAACAGGAAAAAAAAAAAAGATTAACTTTAAACAGAGACATGAGATGGGAGGTAAAGGGAGAAAAAAGGGAAATTGCATGGAAATGGAAGGAGACCCTCATTGTTATACAAAATTACATATAAGAGGTTGTGAGGGGAATGGGAAAATAAACAAGGAGAGAAACGAATTACAGTAGATGGGATAGAGAGAGAAGATGGGAGGGGAGGGGAGGGGGGATAGTAGAGGATAGGAAAGGTAGCAGAATACAACAGTTACTAATAGGGCATTATGTAAAAATGTGGATGTGTAACCGATGTGATTCCACAATCTGCATTTGGGGTAAAAATTGGGAGTTCATAACCCACTTGAATCTAATGTATAAAATATGATATGTCAAGAGCTTTGTAATGTTGTGAACAACCAATAAAAAAAAATATGCCTATCTTATTGCTCTTACCTAGAGGAACTTCTTTCTTACTCCGAGTTCCAGAATTTGGTAACAACCATTTTATTTTGTTCATGATTTCTTTGAGACCAGGAATTCAGAGAGGGCTCAGCGGGGTAGTTCTTGGTTGGAATCTCTCGTGTAGTTGCAGGGAGATGTCAGGCAGAGCTGTAGACATCTAAAGTCTTGAAAAGGCCAGGTGTCAAAGTCAGCTGTCTCACAAGAATGACAGAACGCTGTCAGATGGCAGCTCAGCTGGGCTCGCGACTGAAAGTCTACTCGTGATTTCCTCAGCGTGAGCATGTCAAGAGTAGAAGGACTTCCTAGATGATTGCTCAGGGCTACAAGAACTGGCGTTCAGCAGAAAGGGGGAAGGTGCATCACCTTTCTGACCTCAGCTCAGAAGTCACGCAGTGTCCCTTTTCTGCATTCAGTTGATGACAAAGATCCTCAGATGGAAGGGGAAGGACATAACACTGCATCTTTGGACAAGAGGTGTCTCCACGAAGAAATTGCAGTCGCAACCATTTTCTGCTGTTCAATGAACACTTTCTCATCATTTCTATAATTTTTGCCTTTGGGGAACAGCTTCATCTAGAATGTTCCTTTTACCCATTTGCCAAGCTCTACTGACATTACAGGACACACCCCCACTGTGATGCCTCCCCTCTTCCCTCCACACAGGAATACTATCCTCTCCCTTGGACCACTGTACCTCAAGGACATATCTTTTTATTTTTTAATTAGTTAATTTATTCATTTTAATCATGTATATATGACAGCAGAATGCATTTTGATTCATTGTACACAACCGCAGCACAACTTTTCATTTCTCTGGTTGTACACTATGTAGCATGGCACCATATGTGCAGTCACACATGTATCTAGGGTAATGATGTCCATCTCATTCCACCATCTTTCCTGCCCCCATTCACCCTAAGGACATATCTTTTTAATGGTAACTTCTAATGAAGTAAAAGTTTTTTGTTTTTTTTTTTTTCTTTTTGCTTCTGTTTCTATCACTACACTAAAACCCCTTGGAGTCTGGGACCAAGTCCTATCTGACTCTGTAGTTCACATGTTAATGTTAACTATCTCTTACAGGCCCTCAGTATGTACTTGTCGAATGACAGAATTAGATTATACAGCCAAAGTTTTTCAAATGTTCAAATGCCATTCAAACAAAGGCTGTCATTATTTACAAGATAAGTGAGCTTTTTACTGAGAAAATGTAATAGTTTCTATTGATAGAATTTGTCAGGCAGAAAATTAGATGAATAATCCATTTAACTGTTAAAATTATTTAAGATACTTTTCTTTCTTTTTCTGGCTTAAATACTCATGGCATCTAGTTGTTCTTTATTCTTTGGCTGGTGTTTGGAACTGGTATTTGCAGGTTTTATCAAGTCACCTGTCCATGAACCTGTTTGATCACACCTATCCATCTCTACATCTTTTATATTATTATACCTAATTTATATCATTTAATTTTTCCAGGACCATTACATAATATATCTAGCCTTTTTTAAAAAAAAAAAATTCAGTGTACATTTACTGAGGATCTGAGGGCCTACTATGTACCAGGGATTAATATGGACCCTGGAGATGAGCTCGACTCTCTGAAGAGGAAACTTGGTGTCTAATGGAAAAAGAAAATGTCAATGGAAGGTAGCAGAAGCCAAACCAGATGTCTGCAGGAGGCGGGGGCCCATCCCCATCTGGGTTCCTTTACAGGAAGCAGCAGCAAATCATTTAGAAAGATGAATTGGAGTCAAACTGATAAAGGTAACATTTCAGCAAGGGCATCCTGAGCAAAGGCATGGACACAGGACAGCAGAGGTGTGTGGAACACGAGCACTACCTGATCTTGGTGTGTAAAGCAGGAGAGGAAAATATAAGTCTTCTGAAGCTTCTACCTAAGAAAGTTGTGGAAACACTCAAATATCACAGTCTAAAAGTATCTGATTAACCAGGAAACTAATTACTTACCAGAAGAGATCCTCATCTGTTATGGTTTGAATGTGAGGTGTCCCCCAAGAGCTTATGTGTGAGACAATACAACAAGGTTGAGAGGAGAAATGATTGGGTTATGAGAACTTTAACCCAATCAGTGAACTGAGTGATAACTAAAAGCTGGCTGGGTGTGGTTGGAAGAGGCAGGTCATTGGGGGAATGCCTTTGGGGTGTATGTTTGGCCAGGGGCACTTAGTCTCTCTCTGCTTTCTGATCATTGTGTGAGCAGCTTCCCTCTGCCACACTCTTCCACCATGTTATTCTGCTTCACCTGGAGCCCCGGGGAATGGCACTGGCTGTCTATGGGCTGAGAACTCTGAAGCTGTGAGCCCCCAAATAAATTTTCCATCCCTACAATTGTTCTGGTCAGGTCTTTTAGTAACAGCTAAAAAAAAAAAAAAAAAAAAAAAAAGGATTCTTGCCCATCTCAGAAAGTTTCTGAGAAGATCACAAATCATGGAGTGGGGGGAAGTTCCTTTAGTGGACAGTGGCTACTTTTGCCTGAATGTCTCCCTTGCTATTTCTAATGAGAGAACACTTTTCTTTCCTTCCCTTTTGGAAACCCACCTCCCCTACTTCATGTGTGAGCTGTGACCTTGGTCTGACCAGTCAGAGCACTATGTAACCCTGTCCATAGTAAACAACACCAGAGTGAGCATATGTCCCACTTAGATTATGAATGACCAAGTAGTTCCACCTGATCAATCAGAATAAATCCCAGGATCCACAGGAAACTTTAGAAAAAGAAGCCTGCTTTTTAATGCAACTATAGCTCAGACCAAATCCACTGAGGGGCCATAACATATAGGAAACATGCCCAAGACAAAAAGAACACTAAGGAAAGGAAAGAGAGGTAGCTGATGAGAAGAGATAAACACCTGACCACAGCTGCCTCTAAAACAAGAGTACACCTTCAGTTGATTTCCAATTTTTGTTTAAGTGATTTTTACTGTTGTTTCTGCATCTTGCAACTGAAGGAGTCAGGACTTAAAAATCCTATATACAATTTAAGGCAACATAATATGTAAAGATTCCCATCTTAATTTGAATATACTCTTTATTTTAATATTACATACTCAAACTTTGGATTCAAAACACCTTCTGAAACCTATAAGTCAAGAAATTCATTCTTGAAACGAACTGAAGCAACATACTAATTATACATGCTATATACCTGAAAAAATTGACCTAGAATTATCACCATGGTACATTCCTCCTTTTGGTAACAGTTCTACTGAGATATAATTCAAGTACATACAAACCATACATTTAAAGTAGACAATTCAATGTATTTTTGATGTCTTAGCCAAAAAGCCTTTGCCAAATATTTTCTTCTAGAAATTTTATATTTTTTAGTGTTAATGTCCATTTCTCTGATCCATTTAATGTTTGTTTGTGGCTATCTGGTAGTCTCAGCATCATTTAACCAAAGACTGAATTGTCTTGGTACCCATGCTGAAAATCATTTACCCTTACATTTAAAGACTCGTTTCTGAACTTTCAACTCAGGTCCATTGATCTACACCTATTCTTAATGCAGAACCACTTAGTCTTTAGCTTTGTACCAACTTCTGAAAGTGGAAAGTGTGAGCCCTCTGTGTTCTTTTTCAAGATTGTTTTGGCTATTCTGAATCCCCTGTATTCCTATATGAATTTGAGGACCAGCTGTTGTGTTCTACTTTTAATCAAAATGCATTCAGCTGTCATATATACCTAATTTAAATAAATTATTTTTTTAAAAGGCAGCTGAGATTTTCTTAGGGATTTGATGTGAATCTGTGTATCAATTTTGGGACTATTGATATCTTACATTTTATATTGACATATTATATTTTCTGATTCATGAACTTAAGACATATTTCCATTTATTAAGGTCTTCAATTTTTTTCAACAGTGTTTTGTAGTCTTCAGTGTCAAATTCTTGCTGAATTTCATATTTTTGGTGATATTAGAAATGAATTTTTTATATATATTCATTTATAGTACATGGAAAATAATTGATTTTATTGATTTTATAGTCTGAAACTTTGTTGAACTTTCTTATTCAATCTAACAACTTTTTACAATTTTCTATATAGACAATCCTGTCATCCACAGCAGAGTGAGTTTCACTTCTTTCTTTCCCATTTGAATGTCTTCATGTCTTTTTTTCTTACCCAATTGTGGTGGCTAAGACCTTTAGTACAATGTTGAATAGAAATTGTAAGATTAGTCATTATTTTCTTGTTCCTAATCTTAAGGGGGAAAGAATGAACTCTTTCAGCATTAAATATGATATTAGTTGTGGAATTTTCATAGAATACTTTCATCAGAGTGAGAAAATTCTATTATATGTCCTATTTGTTGAAGTTTCTTATTATTATGAAAGAATGTTAGATTTTGGCAAGTGCTTTTCTATGTTTATAGAGGAAGATATATTTTTGACAGAATTATTAACTTCAGAGAAAACAAGTGTTTTGGCTTCTAGACAAGAAGACAAATTCAGTATAAAGAAAATCAGCTGGGCACAGTGGTACATGCCTGTAATCACAATGGCTTAGGAAGCTGAGGCAGTTAGGATTTCGAGTTCAAAGCCAGCCTCAGCAAATTAGTGAGGCCCTAAACAACTCAGTAAGACCATATCTCTAAATAAAATACAAAACCCCAAAAAGGCTAGAGGTGTAGCTCAGTGGCTAAGTGCCCCTGGGTTCAATTCCCCATACCAAAAAGAAAAGAAAGAAAAAGAACTATTAGGATTCTCAAAATCAATGCTTTACGGCAGAAAAAAAATGAAATAACATATCTAAGGTAGTCAAAGAAATTAAATAAACTGAGGTGAGAAAAACAAAAACAATAAATATTAACAATCAGCAGAATTTGTGAATATAAGGTTAAATATTCTAAGGAGATAGTAACATGCCCAATACAGCACTACATAAAAATATTATTATAACTGAGTTCAATTTTTGTTAAGGAATATAAAAACTGTTTAATATTAGATAATTAATCAATACATTTGTGAGATTTAAGAGATCAATAGAGGGCAATATAATTTATCTTAATGGATGCAGGAAAACTAGGCATTCAATAAAATTTGATTCACTACCCCTTCAGGTTAAAACAATGATCATGGATGTAAAAGAAAGGAAGTTCCTTAAACTGCTTAAGAACATCCTCTAAATCTACTCTCATATTATTTAATGTTAAAGTATAAGATATAAAATTTTATAATTGATGTTAGGTTTTTGAGTTCTTTATATATCCTGGAAATAAATGCTCTATCTGAGGTGCAGGTGGCAAAGATTTTCTCTCATTCTGTAGACGCTGTTTACTTTCTTGATTGTTTCCTTTGCTGTGAAGAAGCTTTTTAGTATTATTGATTGTTAACAACAAAAAGCGAAATAACCCAAACAATAAATGGGCAAAGAAACTGAACAGGCACTTCACAAAAGAAATACAAATATATGAAAAAAATGTTTGTCATCTCTAACAATTAAGAGAAATGCAAATTAAAGCTCCATTGAGATTCAATCTCACTCCAGTCAAAATGGTAATTATCAAGAATACAACAATAAATATTGGCAAAGATGTGGGGGAAAAGGAACACCATACATTGCTGGCAGCACTGCAAATTGGTGCAACCACTCTGGAAAGCAGTATGGAGATTTCTCAGAAAACAGAGAAGAGAGGGGGTATGGGAATAGGAAAAGAATAGAATGAATCAGACCTAACTTTCCTATGTTCATATATGAATACATGACCAGTGTAACTCCACATCATGTACAACCACAAGAATGGGAAGTTATACTCCATGTGTGTGCAATATGCCAAGATATAATCCATTGTCATGAATATCTAAAAAGAACAAATAATTTTTTAAAAAAATTTTATCATTGAGATGTGAAAACCAAAAATAATATACAACCATGTTTTGTTAAATTACTAAGAATATTGACTAATGTTTATGAACATAAGACAATAGATGATAACTGTATTTCCATTATTTAACTAGAAGTAGAAAATGTCATTCTAATAGTATAATAATGTATAATTTTAGAAATACTTTTGACAGGCTGTGTTCAATACCAGTGAACTTGAGAGAACCAGTTGGTAGAGGTAAGAATATTGAAACTTTTGAATATCTTCTGGCTACTAATTCTGCAAACTCAGAAATTTGTGGAAGATGATGAGAAATAGAAAAAGAATAGCAAGTATAGGAGAGGATCCAAGATGACTGAATAGAGATGCCTAGAATTTACCTCTTCCTCCACAAAGAAGAAACAAACCTCCAGGTGTATGGTTGTATTTTGAGGTGAGAAACCATGGGAGAATGCTGGAAATCAGCAGGAGAGATTGAAAACTTGTAAGATTCAGAGATCTGGAACAACAGCAGAGAAATACTAGAGCATCTGCCACCCCAGCTCCGTAACTGGGGGAGAGGGAGTCTGGCCTTTGCAGTAGTCAGTGTGAAAGAGCATCAGCAAACTCTCTCCATGCAGATATTGGCAATCCTAGCTTCTGGAAAGTGTCACCATCCTCACAGGCTTGCAGCACACTTAGATAAGCAATTTGAACTCTCCACAGTACCCTTGCTTTGGCAAAGGACATCACATCTCCCAGTGAACTCCCAAGGTGCTGTAGCTAAGAGCCATCATGAGAATTGAGCTATTGTCTTAGTTTGGACCACAATAAGGTTCAGAAACCCCTCCACATTCTTATTTATGGCATGCTATAGATATTCTACTGTAATGGCTTGAGGGATAGCTGCCTTGTGAACCCACCTTAGCCCAGCAGAGGGATTATCACCTAACTCCATTGGGTGCACTGAAAAGGATGGGTGTTATGATACTGAGGGGAACAGAGGGAACCACTCCTGAGAACCCAAGGGCACTTGTCCTCTGAGACCAAGGAAGTGGCCAGCCATGTATAGATTTGCATCAGTGTTAGTACTGAAGGCGGATGCCCACCCAGCTCCCACCACCCTTCCTCCTGCACCTCTTACTGCAAAGCGGGGAGAAAATACTATAGTTCCCCTGCTACCCTGTGAAGGCTGATGGGGCCTTGAGCAGCTCAGTGGCTTTGGCTGTCACTCTGCTCCTGGATGCATGTTACATCACCCCACCTCTGGGTACCTGCAGCAAAAGAGGGATAAGAGGAACTCAGTACATCCGGGGTCCCACTCCTCAACATGCACTCCCATTTTCAGAGAGTAACACATGGTTCCTTCTGCTTCCCATCCATGGGGTTGCCAAAGCCACCCTGACCCTGCACCTTGTCTGACCATGGACTACTAAATGTGAACACCACAGAGTGGATGCTGAGGTTCCTGGTATGATTCCCCACCAGACAGCATCTGGGCCTGTAGCATTGAGTGGTTAGAGGACAAGGCCCGTCACCACTGCTAAGGCTGCTAGTGCCAGAAGCACTTGTTAGTAACAGAGCTAATATCAACATTGCCTGAGGAAACTCCCAACCTTTGTCCAAAGGGGCCACCACTCCCATTGTAGGACTAGCCAAACCGTGAGCACTTCACCTACTGCTGTCTACAACACACCTGCCTGAATTGCTAGTGTCCCCAATTTTTTGTGGTTTACAAAGACACTGGGTTCTCCGACTTTGCCATGACAAACGATGCCCAAATGTATTAATCACAGCCAAAGAAGCTGTGGTACCCAGCTGGAGATAAAGCCAACATTGCACCAAAACTAACACCTGATGACACATTTTCAGGAGAAAGCAACTTACTGAGAAGGCCACTCCAAAAAAGTGGTAGAGATATCTGATCCACCAAATGTGAAGATGGCAGCACAGGATCACAGAGATGTAGAAAAACAAGGCAATATGATATTTCCAAAGGACCATATAACTCCCTAGCAACAGATTCCAAAGAAATTGATAAGGATAAAATGACTGATAAAGAATTCACAAGAATGATGGTTTTAAAAATTCAGTGAGATCCAAGACAATATAGATAAAAAAATAAAATGAAGAAGACGATACAGGATATGAATGAGAAATTCAGCCAAGACTGATTTTTAAAAAGAAACAATAGAAATGTAGAGCTTAAGAAGTCAGATATAAACTGAAGTTGAAAGCTTTATCAACATCTTAGATCAATAAGAAGACATAATATGTTAAAGATAGGTCTTTTAAAATATAAGAGTAAGATCAAAAGGGAGAAGGAAGAAGCAAAAAAGAAAAGAATGAAGAGAACATTCAAAACACTTGGGACACCACTGAACAAACAAATATCACATTTTCATAAAGGGCAAAGATGAAGAGAAAAATGATAATAGCCTATGAAGCCTATTCAATGAAATAATAGCAGAAAACTTCCCTAATTTTAGGAAAGATATAGACATCCACATACAGAAGGTCAATGGGACCAAATAAACATTACCAGAAAGATCTTCACCATAGCATGTTATATTTGTTATGATTTGTATCTTAAATGTCCCCCAAAAGCTCATGTGTTGAAGGCTTGGTCTTCAATGCAGTAGTGTTCAGATGTGAGGCCTTTGAGAGGTGCCTGGATCATGAGGATCAGGAATCCTCTGATGGATTCCTAACTTAATGAACGATTGAAGGGTGGTGGAAACTCTGGAGAGAGGGCTGAGTTGGAGGAAGTAAGTCATTGAGGGCATGACCTTGAAGGGTATATTTTGTCTATGGCCCTTTCTCTCTCTTGCCGCAGTCTGGCTGGGCACACAATCACAAGCCACTCACAACCTTGTAGATTCAAACAGCAATTCTTTATTCCCAAACTCACACCAGCACTCTACACGAACATTCTGGGCAAAATCCACACCTCCACTGCGCTCTGTATCCCAAAATACTCTCTGAATCCCACGAGAAATCAACGGGAACTCAAGGAGCGGGCATGCCTGAGGCAGCAGGATACACTCTATTCCCAGCAGGATACACCTTAAACCTGGAACTACCCTAAACCCAAGGAGCACCCTAAACCCTGATCGGCCCTAAACCCGGATCCGCCCTGGTCCTTGAGCAAGGTCACCTTACATGCAATGTCACTGCAAATGACCTGGGTCATGCCATGCATCATTCCTACTTGGCAATGGCTCTCAGCACTCTCTCTCTCTCTGTTTCCCAGACACAAGAAGGTGATCAGTGCCTCTACCTCATGCTTCTGCCTCTATCTACTGCCTCACCACAGGAACACAAACAACCATGACTGAAATCTCTGAAACTGCAAGACAAATAAATATTTCCTACTTATAAGTTAATTATCTCTGGTATTTAGCCAGAGTGAACAAAACCAACAAACACAATATTCAAATTGTCAAAAATACAAGACAAAGATTCCAAAATCTGCAAAATAAACAAAAAAATCCCACAAGTCATATTGAGGTGTATTCCCATTGGACTAACAGAGATTTCTTAACAGAAATTCTATAGATCAGGAGGGAATACAATAATATATTCCAAGTCCTGAAATAAACATAACTGCCAACCAAGAATACCATACCCAGCAAGGTTATTCTTCAGAAGTTAAAAAGAAATAAAGTTATTCCAAAACAAGCAAAATTCATGGAGCTAATTTTGGAGCACCTAATTATATAAAACAAACACTATTAGACCTAAAGGGAACATTAGGTTCCAGTAAAATAATAGTGGGAGATTTCCACACCACATTCATCAATGTACAGATCCCTCCCCCCCAAAAAAAAATCAATAAAGTAGTATCAATTAAACAATACTGTAGAGCACCAGAACTTAACATACATTTACAGAACATTTCATCTAGAAGCTACTGATCACACATTATTTTCATCAGCCCTTGGAACTTTCTCTAGAATAGATCACATGTTAGATAACAGAACAAGTCTAATTATTATTTTTTTTAAAAGTTGCAATAAAATTCTGTATCAATTCTGATCTTAATGGAATAAAACTATAAGTCAACAATGGAAGTTTTAGAAATTATATAAATACCATAGAGTCTGAGCAATATATTTTTGAATGAACAATGAATCATCAAATAAATAAAAAGAGATATCAAGATATTTCTCACAACAAATGGACATGAAGTCTACCAAGACTTATGGGATGGAATAAGACCAATGCTAAGATGGATGTCTACAGAAATAAGTTCCTACATTAAAAAAACAAAGAAGAAGAAAATTTTTAAATAATGAACCTAACAACACATCTCAAGGATTTAGGAAAAGAAAAACAAACTAAATCCCCAAAAGAATTCAATTTAAAAATCAGAACAAAAATAAATGAGTCTTAAGATAATAATGAAACAAAGTTTTAAACAGTTGAAAGATCAATAAAACAGTCATTTTTTTTTAAAAAAAAAGAAGAAACAAAAATCCATAAACCGTTAGCTAAACAAATCAAGATAAAAGACCCAAATAAATAAAATCAGAGATGAAAAAGGAGATATTACAACTGATTTCACAAAAATATAAAGGGTTATTAGGGGTTATTATGAGAAATTATGTGCTACAAATTGAAAATCTCAAAGAAATGGAAAAATTTATGGACAAATAGTAAGTAATGAGATTGAATCAATAATAAAATATCTCCCATTAAAGAAAATCTAAGGACTGGATGGTTTCACTGCTGAATTTTACCAAAAGTTTAAAGTACTAATGCTAGCTCTCGAAAAGAACTGAAATGGAGAAAACCCTATAAATTCATTCTGTGAAGCCCTATTACCAAAACCAAACAATAATACAAAAAAAAAAAAAAGAAAAGAAAAAAAAAGAAAGAAAACCATACACCAATACCCCTGATGAACATAGATTTTAAAATTCTCAACAAAATACTATCAAATCAAGTTCAACAGAACATCAAAAACATCATTTACCAGATCAGGTTGCTTTCACCCCAAGGATGCAATGATGGTTCAACTTAACAAATCAATAGTTATAATACATCAAATCATCAGAATGAAGGATAAACATCATGTCATCTCCAGTGATGCAGAAAGAGCATTTGATAAAATAAACATCCTTTCATGATAAAACCCCTGAAAAAATTAGGTATAAAAGAATTGTATTTCAACATAATAAAGTTTGTTCACGAAAAATGCCTAGCCAACATCATACTGAATGAGGAAAAGCTGAAAGCATCTCAAAGATCAGAAGCAAGGCAAGGATGTATATTCTCACTGCTCTTATTCAGTATAATACTACAAGTTTTAGGGAGAGCAATTAGGCAAGAGAAAGAAACAAAAGGCATGCAAATAGGAAGAAAGGAAGTCAAACTATTCCTGTATGCAGATGATATGATTCTATACATAGAAAAATCTAAAGTCTTTGCCAAAAGACTACTTGAACAAACAATTCAGTTAAAGTAACATGATAGAAAAAAACAGCATATAAAACCAGCATATATTTTCTATACACCAATATTGAATTTGCTGAGAAAGAAATGAAAGCAAGCCCATTCACAATAGCTACAAAAAAAAAAAAAAAAAAAAAAAAACGAAAAGAAAAGAAAGAAAGAAATACCTAAGATTCAGGGGAAAGATGGCCAGCATCTCATTGGGGGGGTTCTTCTTCCCAGAGCAATCCAAGCCACCCTAAATGGCCACCCTAAATCTTAATATCTCAAATAATTAAGCCACCCTAAATCTTAATATTTCAAATAATTAACAAATAATAAATACAAACACTCCCAAATATATTTACAAAAATGAAGCCCCTGATAGATCTAGTCCACATGGTTCTCAAACTAGATAAAAACAAAATGGCTCCAGAGGTTTATTTAAGGGGGCACATCAAAGGTAGGGTAAGGTTTCAAGGAGGAGTCTTGCTTTGTGATGTCTGGCAGTCAGCAGGTTGATTGACATCTTGGCAGGTCTCACCCATCTCAGGCACTGTGTGGGATCTTAGGTAGATCTTGAGGGGGAAATTCACCTGCATCAAGCAATCAACCCCTGAGGAGAGTGCCCCAGGGAGTTCCCAGTGCCAGACTTATCCCCTCAGGAGGCTACTGTGTGCAATGTAATCCACACACAGCCCACAGATAGCTAGTGACATCTAGGATTAATCTTAACCAAGGAAGTGAAAGATGCCTACAATGAAAAATTACAAAACACAGATGAAATAAATGGAAGAAGACACACACACACACAAAATGGAAACACCTCTAACATTCATGAGTTAGAAGTAGTAGTATTGTTAAAATGTCCATAACCACCCAACTTGATTTACAAATTCAATGCAATCTCCACCAAAATACCAATGATATTCTTCACAGGACAGGAAAAAAAAAAACAATTATAAAGTGTATTTTAAAAGTACAAATAGAAAAACTGATCCTGAGTATGAAGAACAAAGCTGGAAGGATCACAATATATGATTTCAAGAAATACTATGGAGCTAATAGTAACCCAAACAGCAAGGTACTGGCATAAAAACAGACACACAAACAATGGAATAGAATGGGTATGCCAGAAGTAAACCTATGCATTTATTGACAGTTGACAAGGTGCCAAAAACATACATTGGAGGAAAAAAGAGCCCTTCAATAAATGGCACTGGGAAAACAGAGTATTTACATGCAAAAGACTAAAAATTGACCTCTACAAGAATCAACCAAAGTGAATCAAAGATCTAAATGTAAGACCTGAAGCTCAGAAACTATTGAAAGAAAACTGAGGGAGAATCAATTCAAGACATTGGTATAGGTAATGATTTTCTGACTAGAATCACCAAAGTACAGGAAAAAAAAGCAAAAATTGCAAATGGGATTACATCAAACTGCACAGTGAAGGAAACAATCAGCTGAATGAAGAGACAACCTAGAGAATGGGAACTGATCTTTGCCAACTATTCCTCTGACATAAGGTTAATACATAAGGAATTCAAAGAACAGAAACACAAGTAATCCAAATAGAAGATGGGCAAATGATCCGAAGA
The DNA here is from genome assembly GCF_045843805.1 of Urocitellus parryii. Classification (NCBI taxonomy): domain Eukaryota; kingdom Metazoa; phylum Chordata; class Mammalia; order Rodentia; family Sciuridae; genus Urocitellus; species Urocitellus parryii. The sequence goes on from NC_135531.1 coordinate 101,115,588, forward strand.
GGCACTTTTCAAAGAAAGAAAAATACAAATGGCCAACAAATAAGAAAGAAAATGCTCAATATCATTAGCCATCAGGAAAATGCAAATCAAAACTACAATGAGATGCCACCTCACTCTAGTTAGAATGGCTATTATGTAAAACAAAAACAAATAATAAATGTTAGAGGGAATGTGGAGAAAAAGAATCTCTTATACACAGTTGATTGGAGAATAAATTAATATAATGATTATTGAAAACGATACGGAGGTTTTTGAAAGAACTAAAAATACCTCTATCATATAACCCAGCTATCCTACCTCTGGGTATATCCCAAAGAAATAAAATCAGCATACCAAAGAGATACCCACACATGGATGTCTATTGCAGCACTATTCACAACAGCCAACTATGAATCAGTCTAGCTGCCTATCAACAGATGAATGGATAAAGAAAATGTAGCATGTATACATAATGGGCATCATTTAGCCATAAAGAATAATAAAATCCTATCATTTGAAGCAAAATGGACAGAACTGAAGGACATTTTATTAAGTGAAATAAGCCAGATACAGAAAGACAAAGAATCATGCATTCGCTCTTATTTGTGGAAACTAAAAAAAGACAACCTGAAAGTAGAATAGTGATCATTAGAGATTGGGAAGTGGGTGATAATTGAGAAAGGAAAGATTGGATTAGATCATTGTATGCTACATGCATGCATGAAAATGTCACACTGAACCCCATTAATATACAGTTAATACATGATAACAAAAAGTTCAAAAGAAGCAGATTTGACAAAATATATAATATCTTTCTAAAGATGTATTTCTAAAGAAAAATCATAAACTTTATTAAAATATTAAGTTTTAAGTAAATGAAGAAATAATTGGGGACTCAATACAGGAAAGATGTCTATTCTTCTGAAATTAATTCATAAATTCAGCTGTACTAATACCAGGACTTTTAAAATAGAACTTGAGAAGTCAGTTTCAAAATTTATGTATAGTGCAAAGCATCTGATATAAATTGGACTTCTTGAGAAAACTATGTTTGGAGATCAAAACTTATTATAACACTATAGTAATTAAGATGGCATTGGTAGATTTAGATAAGTTAATTAGTTGAACAAAACAAAGAGTTCAGAACCAGATTAATTGATTAATAGAAGAGGTGTTGCAGACCAGTGGGAAAAAGCAAAAACTATCTACAAATTATACTGAAACATATTGTGGGTAAATGAAAACTGGGTTCTTACCATGTACTGAATTAAGACCCAATTCTTGATAAAGATCCAAAGAGGAAAAGCAATATCTCAAAATGTTTAAAATGCACAACCCAATTTTATGACAGCCCTGAATAAGGGCTGATTAAGTAAAAAAAATTAAAAAGCACATATGTGAAAATTAATAAACTCAATTACATTAACACTTTTTAAAAGCTTCTGTTTATCAAACTACACCAAGAAAATATATACAATACATATCAAAGGCAAAAAAAATTCTGATAGTAATAAGACAACAAAAGATTTGTTTTTATAGCCAGGCATGGTCACACACAGCCTATAATCTCAGCTACTCAGGAGACTGAGGCAGGAAGGGTCCAAGATGGATACCAGTATGAACAATAAGGAAACACTGTTTCAAAATAAAAAGGTTTGGGAATGGAGCTCAGCATCCCTGGGCTCAATTCCTAGTATACTCACACATACACAGACACACACACACACACACAAATCCATATACATATGTAAAGTTTGTGTATCCTACACATAGATGTATATTTTCTCTATACCTATAAAATTAACAATAATTAATTTGAAACCAATAAAGCATATGAAGCCAATGCACATAACTTAAATGAATAACAAATAAAATATGTTCAACCTCATTAGCAATCATAAAAGCAACCATTAGAACCACAATGGACAACCACTTCACATCTGCATGTAGGCAAAAATATTTAAGAAATTTGAGAGGATTTGAAGGAATAAGATATTTTATATGCTGATGGATGTCAATTTATAAACCCCTAGGGGAACAATTTGACAACATATCATTGAGGATATTCATGCCTTATACCCTCACAATTCCACTTCCAAAGAATATAGAACTATTTCCACCCAAACAGGGAGATACGTACAATAATGTCCTTCACCTGAGGAGTAGCAAAGAATTTGTGGCATATTTATAAAGTAAAATGTTATACAGCAGCAAAACTAACCAAAGGTGCAGGTATTGACATGGATGGGCCTGACAAAAAAATCAACTGGGACAGGGGATCAAGATACAGAAAAAGTACAAGTGACATTATTTATATAAAATTTAAAAACAATTGAAATAGGGAGAGGGGGCATGGGAGGAATGGATGAATTCTAGATAGGGCAGAGGGGTGGGAGGGGAAGGGAGGGGCAGGGGGTTATAAATGATGGTGGAATGTGATCAATCTTATCCAAAGTGTATGAAGACACGAATTGTTGTGAATATACTTTGTATACAACCAGAGATATGAAAAATTATGCTCTACATGTGTAATAAGAATTGTAATGCATTCTGCTGTCATAAATAAAAATAAAAACAAACAAAAAAACAAGTGAAATAAAACTAAAAATGCTCAAAGTGCCTAAATATGTAATAAAGTATGTAGAGAGCTGATAAAATGATGCACATAAAAATTAAATTCATAGTTAACCTATGCAGGTGAGAGAAGAGATTGAGCTGGATTGATCATGGACCTTATTTTTATTTTATTGGTACTGGGTATTAAACCCAGGGTCACTTAACTACTGAGCTACATCTCTAGCTCTTTTTATTTTTTATTTTGAGACAGGGCCTTGAACTTGCAGTCCTCCTGCTTCAGCCTCCCAAGTCAATAGGATTATAGGTGTGCACCATCACACCAAGCAGACCTTTATTCTTGATTGGTGGTGGATACCTAGTGTTTGTTATACTGTTATTGATATCTTTTTGCATGTCTAGAATACATATCTTTATAATAATTAATAAATTTTATATTTTAATAATTAATAAATTTTAAAGGAAGAAAAATCTCATGCAGTCATAGAAAGATGTTTAGAATAGGATGTATTATAAGTAAACAGGAAAAATACATACAAACATACATAGGCACCACCCATTAAAAAATTTTCTATGTTCATAAAAACATACATGAGTAGAAATATATATATTCTATGTTAAGAGTAATTGGCAGTTTGAGGTAACGGTTGTTTTTAATTAATTTATTTGTGTTTTGTGCTTCGTTTTCCCTAGTGAGCATAATGAGCTCTTAATGAATCTGTTGAATTAATACGTAGTTTTGAAAGTCACCACCCTAATAAATATTGACAACGAATCCACGGTGCTATGTCTTTAAGAAGCAAACATAATCAGAAATGTGCTCAGTGCTTTACCTCTCAGTACCATATTGTATCTGACCTACTTGAGAAAAATAACTTTAAAACAGGACAACATCCCAATCCGCTGTGAGCTTACCAACCCCAAACAGATGACAAAAAGCAAAACCGCCCTATAAATTGAGCGTTAACAAACCGCATTTGAATTCCGGTGCTCTTTGACATTTAGACATAAGGCTGGTCTCCACTCTGCCTTTTTGATTCTGGAGAAGAGCTAATGCCTTTAGCAAGAGTGTGAAATAGCTGTCCAAACATGTCTTTCTTGCCACTGCCTTTTTCACACCAAATGTTCTACTTGCTTTTTCAGATGAGGAAAACACAGTGCGGCAGCCTTCCCCCAACTATCGGGAATGGATGTAATCAAAGCATGATTTGTGTTGGGTTTTTGTTTTTCACTCACCTCTCTGGTGCAGATGCCTCCTCTCCTCGGAGCAGCCAGCCCGGCGTGGGTGTGCAGTGCTTCCATGACTTGCTATCCGGCTCAGCTTGCGATAAAACAGAAATAACCAAAATGTTACACGCTTTCCTGCAATATCTCACCAAAAAAAAAAAAAAAAAAAAAATCCAAGATTATGTAAAAGAAATCAGAATCAAACGTGTTCTGGATGGAAACAGAGGAACATTTGTTAGTCTGGCTCATCCTTTTACAAATACTTCAATACCTCAGCAGGTATTGAAGGGGATACAATCACACCACCTAGACTGAGGGTGCTTGTTACCTTGTGCTCAATTTTAACACCTGAGGCCTCTTTGGTGCTCAAAGGTGAATGAAAAGGTAATCTCCAGTTTACCTGTGCTTTATGTATCCTTAAGTAGTTTACATTCACCACCTCAGTTAATCCTCCCGGCATCTCTGTTAAGGTAGATCATTTCTTATTAGCCCCATATTATGGATGACAAAACTGAAGCTCAGAGCGATGGCTTGCCAAGGTCATGGAATTAGTAAATGAGGGTCCTGGGATTTGGACTCAGGTAGCGTTTGTGGTGGCTGAACTCTTAGCCTGTCCATACCTGTCTTCAGAATTACTCAGTGATCAGTGCTTTAACCTCCATCCTACAGTCATTTGTGGTTGGTACTGTAAACCCTGTTCACTGATGAAGTAACTCAGTCTCAGAGAGGTCAAATCCCTTGCCTGAAAAACCAGAGCCATCTAACTTCAAAATCTATGCATTTTTCAATAGGCCACATTCTTTTTCATAGACCACAGCTAAAATGGAATGGTTCCAAGTCCCTCTTTCACCCTCTGTTTCTCCATCTGCAAAAGGAGAATCATATTTTCTCTGTTGAAAACCTCAGTGGTTTTTATGGAGAGCAAATGAGTCAATGTAAATGAACTTTGAGAAAAGAAGAGACATAGGGATTCATATGGGCACCCATATTTCAGCTCAGTCTCCTTACCTGCCATCACCCATTAGAAAAAGCCAACTCTCTCCTGCTTGTGCTTATAAGGCTGTGAATAATAAAGCATTCCTTGTTTTCCATCATAACAAGACTCAGATCGTGGCTCCAGCATCAAACCTTTTTCCAGAATTGCCTAAGCTGTTTTCATCCCTAAGTGAAAGAGTAGACCCTGGCAGTTTTCAATTGATGAAAATGACCTGTCCCGTGAACAGAGTGATCCTTTTAGCAGATTTCACTTAAGACAAGCAGCACATCTTCTAGGCAGGAAATTAAAGATAATTTGCTTATTGATGATGTGGTATGCAGATGGGAAGCCATGGTATCCACTGTAAGGGCTTGTTCACAAGTGGTATGGGCATTATTGAAAGTGCCAAAAGCTTAACAAGTACTAGTGATTTATATGATTATGCTAAAACTTTTGACAGTTTTTGTCCACCTAGTGGTCCCGTGTCCTTCTTACAGGTAACTTTTAAAGGACATCTTTATGTCAACCTTTATATTCTGTTTCTAATTCATCCCCGCTATAGAAGCTGTCAATATTATTTCATCAACACATTTGCATGAAAAGGTAACCTCCGGTTTACCTAGCTACTATCCCATTTCATAAACTTTCATGCTGGTTTTGGGGTGGGGAGAGGTGTTTTCTGGCACAGGTAATGAGCTTCTTTCCATTCTACTTCCACCCAGAAAAGACACACCAGCAGAACCACAAGTGTCCAGATTTTACTAGTTCCTACTTGCTAAGTGTGATTCCCTGACCCTGAATTGCTCTCTCTAGGCTTCATCTGACTTTTTAAACTTAAAGCATCTTTTTCTGCACTAGAAAATGCCAGTGACCATGTAAGCCTGCATTTTTATTTTTCTACCGGAAATAAGAAATACTAGAAAAAACAGATAAATAATTTGCTTTTTAGTATTTTAGTATTAAGTCCTGTGGTCATAGCTCTGCACACTGATTTCAACAGAATACTTTCCTTGCTGGGCATGGTGGCACATGCCTGTAATCCCAGCATCTTGGGAGGCTGAGACAGGAGGATCTTGAGTTCAAAGCCAGCCTCAGCAACCATGAGGTCCTAAGTAACTCAGTGAAACATTGACTCTAAGTAAAATACAAAATAGGACTGGGGATGTGGTTCAATGTTCCAGTGCCCCTGAGTTCAATCTCAGGTATGAAATAAAGATAAGTGGGAACGATTTGCTCCACCCCAGGATTGGCCCTCATAGGAAGACTTTGGCTTTCTTCATTTGTATCTTCTATCCCCAATTTTTATACTTCTATGTGGCCAAGTCCTTGTGGTCAGGAAAAAAACTAATTTACATTGACTAGTTCCCAGCAATTTTCTGTCTTTGAAAGCTCTCAAATCCACACATTCGATCCATGACTACAGCCACTGCTACTGATTCCTCTGGTTAGAGGTAATGAGTCCTGCTTCCTCACAGTAGAAAGGCACCCGGAGGCAAGCATATAAAGCAAGGTTCATTTTAAAAGGTGTAACAAAGACTTCTCCTGGGGGGTGGAGGGCGGAGAAGAGGGCCATAGCTGGTATCCTGGTATCCCAAGAAGTGATGTCTTAGCCTTCCTTTGTTATGTTGCTCTCTTTCCCTTATCTCTCTCCTTCCTGTGTACAAGACTAGGCCCAGGAAATGTGGTAGAATGCACAAAAGGTGGGAAACAGGTGGGCTGGAGGGGGAAAGAGTAACCTGGGCAGGAAGGGGGCATAATTAACAACTTCCTATAGGGAGGATAATCCTGGGGACAGGTTACCTTAGCAACAGGTTGGAGCAGAGGCAGGTTATCTTGATAAGGGTGGAGGAAGGGCTCTGAAGGAATTAACATTTCAATTCCTCCATTCTGTGGATCTGCCTATCTGCCTGTCTAATTCTGGCTTCACTACAATCCAGGGCCTGTCACTCTCACCTAGATCACTGTCTCAGCTTTCCTCCCCACCATTCTGTTTCTCCCTCCTCCAGTTTCTGCACTTGTGGCTGCCAAAACTGTGCTTCTTAAAGCAAGTCTGATGATCACAACATTCCCAAGCACGAAGCCTCTCACAGGCTGTCTATTATCCTCAGGATAAAATCCCCACATCATGGCATGGTGTTCAAGACCCTTCACGGTCTGCTCCCAACTACAGATACCCATATACGTGGCCATTTCTGTTTCCCATCTCTGCTCTGTGATGTGCATTCACTGGAGTGACAATATTAGATCATACCATCTGGCAAAATAGGGTGGAGTCAAACTTTTCCAAAATTTTAAACTTAAAAAGAAATTTTGGAAAAGTTAGGGATTTTTCCTATAGTCTTCTAATTTTTTCCCCCCATATACAATGCTCAGAAGTCCCTAGCATTGATTTTGGTGTATGGAGTGAGGAAGGAAATCATCTTAGTATCATTCTTATGAATAACTAGTTGTGCCATGACCAGTGCTGCCAAACTAGCAGGTTCCTGGTGAGGGGAGATAGGAGATTAGAAAAATAAAGACTTACATACACAGTTTTTGACGATAACAGCTGGGATTGGGTGGAAGCCATCCAGAAACATGGGTAAAGGTTTTTAGAACATGATACATTTTCTTTGCAATCAATATATGCCAGTTAAAATCACAATAAAAATGCACTGTACTCTTAAGAGAGTTAAGGGGATACATCTTATGCCAAACCACAATGATTAACAACCCCTCCCACACACACATACACAATGAAAAGCAGCATCTCCCTGACCAGAATGGCAGTTAGTGGGAACTAACTGTTGGTAAGGATGGAGGCAGTGGTCCCCTTCATAGTGCTCATGGAAATATACCCTGGTACTGGTAATTCAGTGAAACAGACTTTTTTTTTTTCTCTTAATGGACCATTTGGGGGACCTTGGCACTATTAGTTTGGCTTACAGTTTTTGAGCGTGGAATAAGATCTCATTTCACAGAGTGAGGACCACATGAGTTCCAAAAGGATGTGTTCAGAGCAAAGCAGTTATCTGGTAAAAAGGCCATCCTGGAAGAGCATCAACCCAGGGATAGGCCAGGAGGTCTGGACATGTGGACAGAGGAATGGGGCAGGGAAGAATTCCCAAGCTTCTCTCCAGCCTGGCTGCAGAACTCTGTCAAAGTGTCTATAGCCTCATCCAGGGCTGGGAGGTGAAGGATGCTGAGCCAACGTCAAGCAGTCAGCAAATTTCTTTATAAATTCTGGGCCCAGAATTTGTAGACTTCTGCAACGGAGAAGGAAGAGTCAGTATTTCCCAAGGTCTCACAGCCAGGAAGCGGTATTGCCAGGATTCATAGCTGCGCTTAACTTATGGCTTAAATTCCAGTCATCTTGTTTCAGAAACCGATGCTGTACACTTTTCCTCTTCTTTTTCAGAATGAAGAAGAAAACTAGCTGCCTAATATCACTGAGTGACTTCTCAGTTTCAGCACTGTGGATAATACAATGTAGCCTAAGACCCTGTTTCTCTCCCTGTCGTGCATCTTCTCCTCTGGAGTGGCAGGGCACTAGGTATTTAAACATTAAAATATTCAGTCTTATGGTTTCCTTCACCCTTTCCTGATGATGGCCAGGTCCTTCATATTTCCTGTTCCTAGTACTTTTTACAAGGGGATAATGGAGGTTGCTGGAGAACAATGTTCTTCTTTCCCCTCATATTCTTCTTTTTGCATTCTTTCTTCTTGGAGTAAAAATTTGAGCTGGTGAATGGAATTATCACAGTGTGTGTGTGGGGGGGGGCAGGAACAGTGAAAGTAGTTTTGCAAGCAGCCATACATGGCTTCCATCTCTCTCACATTTTCCCTGATGTTGGTCAAAGCTGACCTGACTCTGAGAAATACCTGGGAAGTGGGGCCCTAGGCTCCCAACGGAGGCAAGGAGCATCCAAACAAGAAATGCTGCAGCAGGTGTTTGGTCTCAAGAGAGCAGACAGGACTGGAGAAGGAACAACTCTCTTGCCATCTGTGAGAAAGAAGCTCCAAAGGCAGGCTGTTCCTTGACCCTATGGTATTCTGTAAGACACCTGGGACAGCTAGGTAACTAGGGATAGGGACAGGAGGGGTGAGATTGCTTTTCTTATCTTATTCTTATAGATTCCTGCAATGGAGAAGTTATGTATGATGGGGACCTAGACACATTAACTTGATTTATGAACAATAGCAAACGTGATGTTTCTCATATGCCCTTGTTTGTACAATGTTAAGAGTCATGTCACCTTCTATGTTAGAAATTGTAGAAGATGAGAGTTGCAGCAGTCCTTGAAACTCTTTCAATCTCACCATCTCATTAGATAAATGAATCTGATTCAAAAAGCTGGGTGATTTCCAGAGGTCAGCGCAGGTTAACTAGTATTCTGTATTTTATCCACCAATGTTTCCACAGCATCACTCTGCTAGCTGAAAAAGGATTGTCCCTGAAAATCTGGAACAGCACTAAGCATTTAAAATGAAAACAAAACAAAAACAAAACGTAACAGCTATACAAATGAAGGTGGAGACCACCAGGAAAGGAAGACAGCAGGCTTCTTCCCAAGACAGCCTTAATTTCAGAAGCAAATGCTGGCTCAGACTGCCCTCTGGTGGGTAGGAATAAAAATTTCTCAGCTCAGTTATGACCTTAAGTTCAAAGGAAGAGGAAAGTTCCTGTTCAATCTTGGTAATTGTGCAAAAGGTAAACTCATATACACATGACAAAAGTCTTAATAATTGGGAAAATTACTAATGAATTATCTTAGGATGTAAGGTTATGTGCATTTTTCCATACATTCTCTGACTTGTACAAGAAATTTCTGTGCATTCACCTTGATTTTCTATTACCCTAAATATTCTTTCTATTGACTTTTTATATCTGTCATATATATATATATATATACACACATACATATATATATATATGTATATATATATATATATATATATATATATATATATATATATATATATTCAGTGACATTAAAAAAAGAAAACTAGGGGCTGGGGTTGTGGCTCAGCAGTAGAGAGCTCACCTAGCACATGTGCGGCCCTGGGTTCAATCCTCAGCACCACATAAAAACAAATAAAGGTATTGTGTCCAACTACAACTTAAAAAAGAAAAAAAATAATAAAAAAATAAAACGAAAGCATAAAGGCCAACTTTCTGTTAAGCTTCATTTGCAGAGAAAGAATGTTGAATTTGATGACTCCCAAGAATATCAGCTTATGCTGCAGATCTGTTGTATGGGGCATAACTAGCCCTTGCTTCCTTGTCAGTTAGTTGCCACTGTGTAAAAGCCAGTGACTCAAATAATAACTACTTATGATTGGCTGATTGGTTCACCTGGCCCACCTGAGATATTTAAATGCTGACCACTAGTTCAACTTTTTAAATTATTTTTCTGGGGCAAGCAAACTCAGGGGTGGGCAGTGGAAGACAAGTTTGAGTGCTCTTGCTTACACATACTAAAACTATGTGGTCCTTGCATGGGTGTACCATCTTTCAGAATGTAGTGCCGGAAGTGGGAGGAACCCACAGCAACAGCTGCATTTTCCAGAAAGAAGAGTGCTCCTAGACTGAATGGGGCTTTTAGAGTTGAGGCTTCTGAGGCATTAAGGAGGCAGCGGATCACAGTGCTTAAGTGTGTGGGTTTTAAAGTCAGATGGATCAGCTCTGCTGATTACCAATGTTCCTCTCTTTTATTTTAATCTACCTTTTAAATTTCCTTCTAGAATTCAAAAACACACCTGATGAAATCAGACTACCCAGGTTGGAATTCCAGTTTTTCCACTTATATCATCTGTATACATTTGCTATAGGTTAAGCACCCCTAATCCCAAAATCTGAAATCCAAAATGCTCCAAAATCTCAAATTTCTTGAACGCCAATCCAGTGCCACAATGGAAAATTCTACACCTGATCTCATGTGATGGGTCACTGTTGAAATGCAGGCCAAATTTTAAAAATATTGCTAAACATTACCTTTGGACTATGTGCCTAAGGTGTATATAAAACATAAGTGAATTTCATGTTTAGACTTTGGTTGCATCCTCAAGTTATCTCATGTGTATATTATAATGTCTGAAAAAAAATCTAAAATTTAAAACACTTCTGGTCAGTTCTGAAAAGGAATGCTCATCTTGTATTACCAGTCTTCTCTCTGTTAAAAGGGTGCTTTGTATATGAAGATGCAAAGCACTTTTCCCCTGCATCCTGTTAGTTGTATGTGCATCTGCTTTCCTCAGTGATCACCTAATACTAAGACCAATATTAGAAAATATTTATAAAGCTTTTACCCTTTCCTTTACCTCAGGGATTGAGCCATTTATAAACATTGTGTCATTTAATATGCACAACAGCTCTAACAGAACAGAATTATTTTATTCCCATTTTATAGATGGAAAAATAGAATTAACTAACTTATGTGTAATTTACACAGTAAACTGATAGTGTTCTAATTTGAAGAACTCAAGTAGATCGATTCCAGACAGGGCTATTCAAAACGGAATCTGCAGAACCTTAGTATACCAGGGACATACTTTTGGTGTCTGCAAGTTTCCTAAAAAATTTTTATTCCTGCATTCATTTTTTTTAGTTTTCTTTTTTTAATATTTTTATTAGTTCATCACAGTTATGCTCAATATAAGGGTTCATTTTGACATAATCATACATGCATGGAATATAATTTGTTCCACTTCAGTCCCCAGTTCTTTCTTTTTCCCACCCCTCTTACATTCACTTTTATATTCTTAAGTATGTCCCCTCAACCCTTCTGGAATGTTTGATCCTTTCTAAACTGGCTGCTCCTTAATTTCACCGCGTTCACAGTTGTGTTTGCCTTACATTGGCACTTGGTGGCGCCATTTTAATGGTCATAGGCTAAAGAGAAAAGAATGGGCAAACCCAAGCTATATAAAAGACAAATGCTTCGCGCTACAAAGGCATCTTGATATTTTTAATGGAGAAAAGTGGTAGCTAGAGTCCTGATGGCCCACGGTCCTAGAGGTATGCTGAATTTCCATCACAGAATCCCTACCATATCCCTGCTGTGACAGTTTAGTTTTAGTAAAATTAGATTTATTTCCCCCATTAAATTGTGTTAATTTGAATTTTGTTGGTTTTATTCTTTGTTTATGTTTAATTTACAAACATATTTTTCGTTTATAGTCTCATATGATATCTTAGCATAAAACATACCCAGATGTGTGTTTCTTCTTATAATAAGCAACACTATAATAAAAATAATTTAAGTAAACTGGTTGGGTGTAAGTTTTTTTCCCACTCAGAAAGAGCACATTTCTCGGCTGTGAGAATGTGGCCTTACACACTGCAGTGCTCTTCAAACTTAGGGAGCATAATGGAGTGGTTTATAGTTTCTGCTGTATCATCATACCATATGGGATGACTCTCAATTCCAACATCTCCTAGTTGTGTGACCTTGGGAAAGTCACTTCACTCCCTAAGACTTGGTTTCATAATTTATGAAATGGGAGAATAGGGCTTCTGTGAGAATAAAACCAGATAATATAAGAAGCACTTAGCAAAGTACTTGGCACAACAGAACAGACTAGAACTGATAATATGAACAATAAGACACAGAAAGATAGTGCTTATCCAAAGGAAGAGTGGGTTCCTCTGTAGACTGTTGCCCAGCTTGCCTGACTGTGATTCTCAACTGAGTATTTACTAGATGGGGGGAGAGAAATTACCTCTTACACAACAAGGCCCATGATTTTTGAGATGAGAGGCGAAATCACTATGGCCTATATGCAGCCATTTAATTTCTTAAAGCATGTTTCTTTTATTTTAAAGAGTAACTCTCAAAACCTGGGATACCTTCCAATTGGGCAATTAGATTGGTTTCCCAGAATTCATTTATTATTTCCAGCTAAATGCATTATTACTTTACTCATCTTTGCCTGTCTTTGTGGACCAGGACAAAGGAAATTTGCTACAGATATCATTTTATTTCTTTGGGGATTAAGCATTTTATTGATTCATGGTTTAGCAAGTCACTTGGAATAATTTCAGAGGAAGAAAGATATAATATTTATAAGAAAGAATGTGATTCTCAAATACCATTAATATTCATCTGAGACTGATGAAATTTTAAATAATTATGGAATAATATTAACCACTATGCTATGAGATAATGTCTTAAGTGAAAGAAACCTGCCCACTTATTTCCAGTGCTATCCACTGAAGAGACCATGGATTTTAGAGATAGATAGTCTCTGATTTTAATCCTACTTTGATCTCCTTTTCTCTTGACAGCCTCTACTTCCAACTGGCAAAGAGTTCTTCATTGGATAGTGTAAATTTTAGCAATTTTCACTCCTTTTCTATTTCCCAGCAGGGGAATGTCTGCCCCAACAAACTTATAACTATTTTAGAGTGTTTGGCATTGTACATTTCACTGATTCATTTATTCATTCAGCAAATAATTAATTGTGTGACTGGCTATTTGATATAGAAGGTAACTATTGTTGGGGATTTACCAGTGAGAGAAGGAGACAAGCTTAGTGTTCTCAAGGAGTTTATCTTTCATCAGAAAAGTTAGAAAATAAATTCAGAAGCAAATTAGTAAGCAAGATAGTTTCAAGTTGGAATAAGTTCTAAACATGGGATTATATTGACAGTGAAGCAATTTCTTAGTGAATTGCCATGGAAGGCTACTTTAATCAGGATGGCCAGGCAAGTTGTTTGTAACCAGGAGGGTTAAGAGCTAAAGAATAAGGAGCAGTTGGCTAGGAGTGTCCCAGGGAAGAAATCCCAGGCAGAGGAACTCTGGGTATAAAAGCTCTGAGTTATACCAGAGTTGGGCAGACTCAAGGATCAGTAAAAAGACCTGTGTGGCTAAAGCACATCACACACAGGAGCAGGCAGGAGACAACCTCAGTGAGCTAGATCACATCAAACCTAGTAAACCATGGGAAAGAGTTTGGGTTTCATTTCAAGTAAGGTAGGAAATCATAGGACTTCAGGCATTGGAGTGACATAATCTGGTTTATATTTCTGAGAGTGATCTGGTTGCTATGTGGGAAATTCATTGTAGGGAATTGAGAGGTGTTTTATTTCATTTCTACCACTGTAACAAAATACCTTACACTGGGTAATTTATAAATAATAGAAATTTATTTTTCACAGTTTTGAAAACTTAAAAGTCTAACATCAAGGCTTTGATAGGTTTTGTGTCAGGTGAGGTCTGGGGCTCTGCTTCCAAGATGGCGCCTTGAACACTACATCCTCCAGGAGGGATAAACACTGTGTCCTCATGTGGTGGGATGGACAGAGAGCAAACAGTGGTCAAATGGTTCTCTTGTGCTTTTGTTTAAAGAGTATTAATCCCACTTGTGAGAGTATGGTTCTCAGAAGATAGTCACCTCTCAAAAACACCACCTCTCAACACTACCACAATGGGAATTAAGTCACAACATGAAATTTTGAGAGACAACATTCAATAGTTAGAAAACTATTATTATAGTGCAGAAGACAGATGATGAGGACTTGGATTGAGGCTACCTAAGAAAAGATGAGGACAATAGAATTGGAAGTGGATGAACTCAGTATACATTTTAGAAGTAGAATGTTCAGAGTCACTGTGAACGTCTTTAGTGCCTCTGTTTTCTAAATGGAAGTCATGATTTCGGTGCCCTGCTGTCCTTACCTACTTTGTAGAGACTTGAAAAAGTCATGTACATTAATTCTCAGAGAACTAAAATTGGTATCATCCAACACACGAATACTTCCTTCCAGAGTTCTGGAAGTTGCTTCTGCTGTCTAGGAGCTTACATGGCTAAAACAGAGCACATCATACAAAATAGAATAAACATGCTGGATACATAAAGAGTTTTCCCCCCCCACACCCACCCCCCCCCAAAAAAAAAAACCCAGGAGACAAAGAGAAGGTGGGACACTCATAGCCAATTGCTCCCTCTTATTTAGCTCTTAACTCTCCTGGTTACAAACAACTTAAAAAGTAGTTGTGATTGTTTAAGTTTTAGTGTAAGGAATTTGGGGGATCATGTCTTCTGAGACTGTTATATTGGAAGAAATTGTCTTCTGTTTACCTGACTCTAAATGATTTTAACATTTTGAGTAAGAAGTGTGTGTGTATGTATGTGGGCGCACGCACACTTGTGGCCACTCAGGCAAATATTGATGAGGTATCTGGAGACTAAATTGGCTTGCGTTGAGGACCTAACTACAGACAGTTGTGAAAATTGCTACTAATAGCACATTCTTATGAATTCTCTCAAAAGAACCTCAAAATCGCCCCATGAGGCTGTTTCCCACCTTTTGAGAGACCAGGAAATGGGTCCTCTAGGGATGAGGGGGTCATAAATCTGGTGAGTGCCTTTTACAAATGTTCCCCTCAGAGCTATCTGCTTCATCAACAGTGGCTTTTGTCGTAGAAGTCTCCCTTTGATCTTTTACTCTGGTGTGAGTCTTGCTCTGCTATGAACGCATGCTGTACCAGTCTTTTTTTAAAATATTTTTTTTAGTTGTAGTCAGACATAATATCTTTATTTTTATTTATTTATATTTATGTGGTGGTAAGGATTGAACCCAGTGCCTCACACATGCTAGGTGAGTGCTCTATCACTGAGCCACAACCCCAGCCCTCCCCCAACTGTACCAGTCTTTCACAACTCTTTTTTTTTTTTAACCATTCTTGAGATAATCCCCACCACCCACACTGGGACTATTTTATTTGGAAAGACCTCAAGCATTATTTCGCCTTTGTTTTCTATTGGAACAGTAATATTCTTACTTTCAAAGGCAGACGAGAGAAAATCATCTGAAGTTATGTGAAGTTCAGACTAAAGTCAAGGCCAAAGACTTTGCATTGAAATAGAGCAAAAACACTGGTTGAGTTGGAGAAACCAAATATTGGCTTTTTGAGCCCAGTGCCAAGGACTAGATCCAGGACAATGTGGTCCAATTGCTTTGGAAAATGGCCAACTTGGACTCCAAGATGGCGGAGTAGAGGAGAACCCGGTTACTGGAGTGACTCTGAGTGGTGGGATGTTTTCTCTCACAGGGGGCTCCCATTTACGAATTTAAGCTTCATGGAGCGTATGACAGGATTTTAAACAGCGGTTTGTTGAAAACCCAGCCCAGGACGCTGGGAAACCAGAGCCACTCTTTGCTGAGGAAGCCGGCCAACAGCGCAGAGCTGGGACCCGCCACACAGGGGCAGAGGTAGAGCCCTGCGGAGTTCTGGAACCATGGAAACGCAGGGTTACTGATCCTTCAGGGCTGGAGCGGGTAAGACTACCACCGACCGGAGTTACCACAGGGCACCAGACAGAGGACCGAATTCTCGACAGAGTGTAGGAAGACAGTAGCCCAGCCCCCTCCACCTCACTGGACACTCCGCAAACGGGAAACAGGCGATCGCCATCTTGAAAAACCTACCTCATCAACTTTTGGCGGGTGTAGCAGACAGCGCAATGGGTGTCTGAACAGGTGTGTGATTCCCAGCTCCCCTCTACCCAACTGTGATAACTCAAAACCTTTCTCACCAGCTCTCGGTGGGCATGAATATCAGAGCCAGGTGCAACTGAGAAGGTGCCTGATCTCCAACTCCCCCTCCCCCAGCTGTGATAACCCAAAACCTTTCTCGCCAGCTCTCTGTGGGCATGGCTATCAGAGGGAATATGACAGAACAGGTTGGCGGTTGCCAACTCCCCCTCTCCACAGCTGTGATGACTAGGTGACTACTCAACACAGAGATAGCGCTCAGTTGATCAAGAGCTCAGGGCGGCCAGAGCTCCGCATGCCCAGAGTGAACTCAGGGCTGTGGACAAGAAATACTTCAATTGGGTCCTGGTGGGCAGGAGAGGTGAGGGGATAGAGACCACGAGCAACCCAAAGAGACTGGGATCGGAGAGGCACCCGGTAGGGGAGGGAGAGCCGCCTCACACAGTTTGCTTCCACCACCCTGAGGGAAGAGACTCAACCTGAAATGCACAATGCCACCTAATGGAAGAGAATAAAACAGAATTCTAAGAGTGCTTCTTTTTTTTCTTTTTCCTTCTTTTTTCTTTGTATCTTTTTTTCTCTTTTCCTCTATTTTCATTCCTTTCTGTCTATCTCTCTCCCCCTTTTTTCTTCTGCTTTTCTTTTTACTTTTCTTTCTCCTTCTCTTCCTCTCCCAACCTCTCAAGTGTTACTAGTTCTACTACGTGTAATTTACTAAATGCAAATACGTCTTTGTTTCTATGTTTCTTATTGTCCTCCCATGTACTTAACTACCTTAAAATACCTCCTGTCTATTCTCCTGCTAATAACCCCCTTCATTAGAGTTCTCCTCCAAAGTAGCTAAGATATATTAACCCCATACCCTCACATCTTTCCCCCTTAACATAAAGTCCTATGCCCAACCCTCAGTTCTCTATACGCCACCAGAAACTGTATGCCTTTTATGAAGCTAATAAATATATTTTAAATTATAATTGAATCCAACATCTCTAGACATAGAGACTAACTATAAATATATTAATAACAAAAACTAGCTCATAGATGATGTATAGTTGATATTGGGAACTGTTTACATTGTCTCCCATCACAAAGGAGAGATCTTGGAACTATACAAGAGCAATACAAATCTATAGGGGAAAAAAACAATAACACAACAGTCACACAGAGCTGGAAAGAAATGTGAACAACATGAAAAAACAAGGAAAGAAAGGACCACAAACAATGCAAGACAATTCAACATTAGAGGACATAACAGCTACAGCAGAAAGAATGTCAGATAAAGATTTCAGGATATACATGGGTCACATGATCTGGAGTCTCAAGGAAGACTTTAGACAGCAAATGCAGACAATGAAAGATCACTTTGACAATGAATTACATAAACAAATCCAAGAAGCAAAAGATGAACTCTACAGGGAGATAGAGGTTGTACAAAAAAAAATAGAAATTCTGGAAATGAAGGAAATAATAAACCAAATTAAAAACTCAAATGAGAGTATCACCAGCAGAGTAGAACACTTAGAAGACAGAACATCAAATAATGAAGACAAAGTATATCATCTTGAAAAGAGTGTAGACAGATCAGAGAGACTGATAAGAAACCACAAGCAGAACATCCAAGAAATTCGGGATAGCATAAATAGACCAATTTTAAGAGTTATTGAGATAGAGGAAGGTATAGAGGTCCAAACCAAATGAATAAGCAATCTGTTCAATGAAATAATTTTAGAAAACTTTCCAGACATGAAGAATGAAACAGAAATCCAAATTGTCGAAGCCTACAGGATGCCGAATGTATAAAACCACAAGAGATCCACACCAAGACACAGTATAATGAAAATGCCCAATATACAGAAGAAAAAGAGAATTTTAAAAGCCACAAGAGAAAGGAAACAGATTACATCTAGGGGTAAACCAATTAGGTTAACGGCTGATCTTTCAACACAGACTCTGAAAGCTAGAAGATCCTGGAACAACATATTTCAAATGCTGAAAGACAATGGGTTCCAACCAAGAATTTTGTATCCAGCAAAATTAAGCTTCAGGTTTGAAGATGAAATAAAAACCTTCCACGATAAACAAGTTAAAAGAATTTGCAGCTAGAAAACCGGTGCTTCAAAACATACTTGGAAAAACATTACATGAAGAGGAAATGAAAAATAACTATGAAAATCAACAGTGGGAGATAGTACAGTAAAGGAAAAACTAATCAGAGAGGAAAAATAAATAAAGTTAAATATATGGCTGGAAGTACAAACCATCTCTCAATAGAAACCCTAAATGTTAATGGCTTAAACTCACTAACCAAAAGACATAGGCTAGTAGACTGGATTTAAAAAAAGATCCAACAATATGGTGCCTACAGGAGACTCATCTGATAGGAAAAGACATACACAGACTGAAGGTGAAAGGTTGGGAAAAATCATACCACTCACATGGACCTCGGAAGCAAGCAGGGGTGTCTATACTCATAGCAAATAAAATAGACTTCCAGCCAAAGTTAATCAAAAGCGATAAAGAAAGACACTACATACTGCTCAAGGGAACCATTCACCAAGAAGACATAACAATCATTAATATATATGGCCCAAACAAATGGTGCAGCTATGTTCATCAAACAAACTCTTCTCAAGTTCAAGAGTCAAATAGACCACAACACAATAATCATGGGAGATTTTAACATACCTCTCTCACCACTGGACAGGTCTTCCAAACAAAAGTTGAATAAAGAAATTATAGAACTCAATAACACAATAATAACTTAGACTTAATTGACATATATAGACTATACCAACCAACATCAAGTGGATACACTTTTTTATCAGCAGCACATGGATCCTTCTCAAAAATAGACCATATATTATACCACAGGGCAACTCTTAGCAAATACAAAGGAATAGAGATATTACCATGCATTTTATCCAATCATAATGGAATGAAATTGGAAATAAATGATAAAATAAGGAAGAAAAATTCTTACATCCCATGGAGAATGAAAAATATGCTACTGAATGAACAATGGGTTACAGAAGACATCAAGGAGGAAATTAAAAAATTCTTAGAGGTAAATGAAAACACAGACACAACATATCGAAATCTCTGGGACACTGTGAAAGCAGTACTAAGAGGAGAATTCATTTCATAGAGTTCATTCCTTAAAACAAGAAAAAGCCAACAAATAAATGACCTCACACTACATCTCAAAGCCCTAGAAAAAGAAGACTAAATCAACAGCAAATGCAGTAGAAGGCAAGAAATAATTAAAATCAGAGCTGAAATCAATGAAATTGAAACAAAAGAAACAATTGAAAAAATTGACAAAACTAAAAGTTGGTTCCTTGAAAAAATAAATAAGATTGACAGACCCTTAGCCATGCTAATGAAGATGAGAGAGAACCCAAATTACTAGCATACGGGATGAAAAAGGCAAGATCATAATAGACACTACAGAAATACAGAAGATAATTAGAAATTATTTTGAAACCTTATACTCTAATAAAATAGAAGATATTGAAAGCATCAATAAATTCCTTAAGTCTGCCCAGATTGAGTCAGGAAGATATACACAACTTAAACAGATCAATATCAAGTGAGGAAATAGAAGAAGTCATCAAAAGATTACCAACCAAGAAAAGCCCAGGACCGGACAGATATACAACCCAGTTTTACAAGACCTTTAAAGAAGAATTAATACCAATACTCTTCAATCTATTTCATGAAATAGAAAAAGAGGGAGTACTTCCAAATTCATTCTACGGGGCCAATATCATGGTGATTCTAAAACCAGACAAAGACACCTCAAAGAAAGAAAACTTCAGACCAATATCTCTAATGAATATAGATGCAAAAATCCTCAATAAAATTCTGGCAAATCGGATACAAAAATATCATGCACTATGATCAAGTGGGATTCACCCCCCGGGTTGCAAGGTTGGTTCAACATACAGAAATCAATAAATGCAATTCATTACATCAATAGACTTAAAGATAAGAACCATATTATTATCTCAATAGATGCAGAAAAAGCATTTGACAAAATACAGCACCCCTTTATGTTCAAAACACTAGAAAAACTAGGGATAACAGGAACTTACCTCAACATTGTAAAAGCTATCTACGCTAAGCCTCAGGCCAGCATCATTCTAAATGGAGAAAAACTGTAGGCATTCCCTCTAAATCTGGAACAAGAAAGAGATGCCCTCTCTCACCACTTCTATTCAACATAGTTCTTGAAACACTGGCCAGAGCAATTAGACAGGCAAAAGAAATTAAAGGAATAACTATAGGAAAAGAAGAACTTAAACTAACACTATTTGCTGATGATATGATTCTATACCTAGAAGACCCAAAAAATTCTACCAAGAAGCTTCTAGAACTAGTAAATGAATTCAGCAAAGTGGCAGGATATAAAATCAACACTCATAAATCAAAGGCATTTCTGTATATCAGTGACAAATCCTCTAAAAAGGAAATGAGGAAAACTACCCCATTCACAATATCCTCAAAAAAAAAAAAATAAAATACTTGGGAATCAACCTAACAAAAGAGGTGAAAGATCTTTACAATGAAAACTATAGAACCCTAAAGAGAGAAATAGAAGAATACCTTAGAAGATAGAAAGATCTACCTTGCTCATGGAGAGGCAGAATTAATATTATTAAAATGACCATACTACCAAAAGCACTATACAGGTTCAATGCAATTCTGATCAAAATCCCAGTGGCATTCCTCATAGAAATAGAAAAACAATCATGAAATTGATCCGGAAAAATAAGAGAACCAGAATAGCTAAAGCAATTCTAAGCAGGAAGAGTGAAACAGGTGGTATCACTATACCATACCAGACCTTAAACTATACTACAGAGCAATAGTAACAAAAACAGCATGGTACTGGCACCAAAACAGGCTGGTAAACCAATGGTACAGAATAGAGGACACAGAGACCAACCCTCAAAATTACAACTACCTTATATTAGAAAAAGGTGCCAAAAGCATGCACTGGAGGAAGGATAGCATCTTCAACAAATGGTGCTGGGAAAACTGGAAATCCATATGCAACAAAATGAAATTGAATCCCTATCTCTCACCATGTACAAAAGTTAACTCAAAATGGATCAAGGATCCAGGAATTAAACCAGAGACTCTGCGTCTAATAGAAGAAAAAGTAGGCCCTAATCTCCATCATGTGGGGCTTGGCCCCAACTTTCTTAATAAGATGCCTATAGCACAAGAATTAAAACCAAGAATCAACAAATGGGATGGATTTAAACTAAAAAGTTTTTTCTCAGCAAGTGAAATAATATTGAGGTAAAAAGGGAGCCTACATCCTGGGAAAAATTTTTACCCCTCACACATCAGATAGAGCCCTAATCTCTAGGGTATATAAAGAGCTCAACAAGATAAGCAACCAAAAAACAAGTAATCCGATCAATAAATGGGCCAAGGACTTGAACACACACTTCTCAGAGGAGGATATACAATCAATCAACAAATATACGAAAAAATGCTCACCATCTCTAGCAGTCAGAGAAATGCAAATTAAAACTATTCTAAGATACCATCTCACTCCAGTAAGAATGGCAGCCATGATGAAGTCAAACAACAACGAGTGCTGGCGAGGATGCGGAGAAAAGGGTACACTCATACACTGCTGGTGGGACTGCAAATTGGTGCAGCCAATTTGGAAAGCAGTATGGAGATTCCTTGGAAAGCTGGGAATGGAACCACCATTTGACCCAGCTATTCCTCTTCTCAGACTATACCCAAAGGATCTAAAAACAGCATATTACAGGGACACAGCCACATCAATGTTTATAGCACCACAATTCACAATAGCTAAACTATGAAGCCAGCCTAGATGCCCTTCAATGGATGAATGGATAAAAAAATGTGGCATTCATACACAATAGAATATTACTCAGCACTAAAAAAATCATAAGATCATGGCATTTGCAGGGAAATGGATGGCATTAGAGCAGATTATGCTAAGTGAAGTTAGCAATCCCCAAAAAAACAAATGCCGAATGTCTTCTCTGATATAAGGGAGGTGACTCAAAATGGGGTAGGGAGGAAAAGCATGGGAAGAAGATTACCTCTAGATAGGAAAGAGAGGTGAGAGGGAAAGGGAGGGAGAAGGGGAATTGCATCGGTAGTGGAAGGATACCCTCATTGTTGTAAAAAATACATGTATGAAGATGTGAATTTGGTGTCAACATATCTTGTATACAGAGATATGATAAATTGTGGTATAAAGGTGTATTAAGAATTGTAAAGCAAGTAATAATAATAATAATAGAGCTAAAGTAAAAAAAATTATTATTTTTAAAAAAGAAAGAAAGAAAATGGCCAACTTTATTACATATTACTCCTGAAAAAGATTCCTCACAGGTGAATCCTTTCTCATGACAGAGGGAGTCTACAATGCTCCCTTGCTTTTTAAGCCTTTAGTAGGTTTTTGTGGAAACTGCTCAAGCTATTAGAGTTGCTCAAATTTATATTGTTCTTCTGGTTTTGTTGAAAAATTCTTTAAATGTCCGGTAAATTAGCTCATCACAAGGCAACTCAGGCAATTCTAAGTCAGTCTGTGTTCATTCTACACTTGACATCTGGCCAGTTATGTGCGGACACAAATCTGGAATAAGATGTTTTGACAGATGATCTCTTCAATTATGTTAGACACCATTCAGATATTCACAAAATCAGGTTATGTGTAAAAGCTCTAATAGCTCCTCTGTCTTTTGCTGACAAATATTATGATAAAAGTGGATTTTTAGTCCTATGAAGTTTTACATATGAAATGTTTTTGAGGAGTGACAATTTTTACTCACATGCTAGCTTAGAGAAATCCTGCAGCCAATCTGAATAACACCAAAGGGGCTCCATCCACTGCACATGGATACACACACTCCCATACATGGGGAGGCAGTTGTAGCTGCACCCCAGGACTCCTATCCAGTTTCAAAGTCCCCCACACTATTAGCTATATTTTGGGAATTGTGACATGCTCTTTGGACATCTGGAATGCAAACTTCTCTGGCAGTTTCATTTGTCTTTTGCCCACAATGGGAAGTTCTTTGTTCTGCAGCTGGCTGTTGAGACAGGTCTCCTTGGCCACTCTCAGCTTGCTGCAGTACTGTCATGATTGACAATATGTTGCCCAAGCTGCTTTTTGCCTTGAGATACTTTGAGATATTTCTTTAAATCACATTATTTTCAAGGTACCCCTGTCCCCCCACCCAACAATCCCTAGAAAAGGCAACTGAAAGCCAGAAGCAACAAATCATGAGATTTTTGGCCACAGTACAGCTGACCTCATTCCCTTGAGGACTGGGGGTAGGATGTGAATACACATTGATGTACTGAAAACCCTTCACAGTTAAGTTCAAGAGTGGCATGGGGCTGGATGGGGATGCTAGGCCATGAAGTATACAAGGAAGATCTTGGTACAGATGAAGAAGCAAATTCAGAACAATAAAGTTTCCTGCTGACTTTCCTACACTTAGAAAGTACAAGGTCAGAGACAAAATAAGCTTTTCCAATTGCACATTCAATCCACTCTATGTCATGCCCTCTCTAGAGGCAACAAGCTTCATGGAAAGAGAATTAGAAGATTCAGCAGCACCAATTGTGAATGGTTTGTGGATATTCACATTAAAGGGTCATATTTCAACTTTTACCTGAAGAGTATGAACTTATTGGGTCATGAATGCAGAAGGTTAGGCAAAACAGTTTGGTGGTTCCCTTTTCATGTGCATCCATTTGTACTGTAATGATGGGTTGGGAATCAATTACATTTTAACTATTGGCTTCAGAAATGAAGGCAGTGTATAAAAAGTTTGTCACTATTCAGAAACCAGACATCCATAAGCTTTCCATTGTAGTCATTGTCTTGGTTAATGTGCTGCTTCAGGCTGCTTCAACAAAGTACCACAGCAGGGTGGTGTATAAACAACAGAAATTTATTTCTTACAGTTCTGAAGCCTGGAAATCTGAGATCCAGGAGCCAGCATGGTTGGATTCAGATGAAGATGCTCTTACAGTTGCAGGCAGTTGACTTGATTGTACCCTCACATGGCAGAAAGCCACCAGGGAGGGAGGACTGACTCATTTCCTCTTCGTAAATGATCAAATGCTAATCCCATCCTAGGAGCCTCACCCTTAAAACCTAGTTTCCTCCGAAAGGCCCCCACCTCCCAATCTCATCACAGTGGAGGTTAGGATTTCCTAACGTCACCTGGGGGTGAGGCACCAACATTCATTGCATAATAGTTAATAAAAAGACACTTTCTGGGGGGGGGGCAGATATGATTAAGATATGTCATATGCATGTATGATTATGCCACAATAGAACCCATTTTTCTATATAATTAAAATGTGCTAAAAAAAAAAATAAAAGACACTCTTCCTCTCCAGCTGACCATGTGGCAGTACGTGAAAGTGTGACCTTTCAATAACTTTGTGATAACACTAGAAACATTGTAACTGAACATCAGTTCAGGGGGGAAAATCAGTCTAAATTCATTCAAGTAGAAAAAAAAAATCACCATTTGAAATTTAGTTTAGAACATCCTCTCTATTAGTTAAGAAATCACCTTATAAATAAAACTAACAACTTCCCCAAACTTATGATATAAGGCAAACCTTCCAGATAAAATTGTCAGAGAGCAAGATGGGAGCTCCGTATAACCTAAAGCTTTGTAGGAGAGGGGGCTGCACACGCTAAGTAATGAAATTAGGAGTTGTTAGGAGAAGTCAGACACAGTTATATATCCAGGTCCTTTTAAAAAGAGTTAATTGGGATATGACATTATTGTATCTGGCCTTGAAACTTTTAGCTCCATGGACTAGCACACACTTCAGCAAACAATGATCTGTGGGGAAAATCCAGCCTACTGCCTGATTTTGTAGTAAAGTTTTATTGGGCACAGCCACTACCATATGTGTGTATGTATTTGGTTGCAATGTGTGTATTATTTAATATGTTTCTGAGATTTTATTCATGCTAATGATATATGTATATTAGTTTATGCATTTTTTAAATTTGTTCTAATTATTTATGTATTTTTATTCCTGTACAACATTCCATTTTTAAAAAGGATACAGTACCATCCTTTATTTATCCATTCCCTTATTGATGGATATTTGGAATTTTTTCGAGGTTCTCTACATAAATGATATCTCAGTTAACATTTTTCAGGTGTTTCCTGGTACATATGTGTTTGTGTTTACCACATATCAATCATAATTTCTTTTTCTCTTGAAACTACTATCTCGGCATTTTTAAATTAGGAAATACAGCACTGCTGTATTTTTATTACTTGGAGGAACCAGGAAGAAATTTCAAGATTTCATCTTGATAATGAAGTCATTTCTTTTGGGCTTTGGACTTCAGTATAAAATTACACTTGACTTTATGGGTATGTACTATTCCAGGGACTGCTAAACTTTCCTTACCAAATAGTAAATGTGTTCAACTTTTGGAGACAGTTTGTGTCGCAAAGAATTTGCTTCAGTACACAAAAGCAGTCATAGACTGTGTGTGAAAAAAATTATATATATATATATATATATATATATATATATATTGCACATATACATTTATATATTTTTAAAGAAAATAATATAACTCACAGTCTTATAAATACAAACATGGAAGTTTTATGTATACATACTTTCACAGGAAAATGAATGTCCCCCAGAGGCCCATGTGCTAAAGGCTTTAATCCCCAGGGTGATATACTGGAAGGTTGTGGAATCTGCAAAAGAGGGGCTTAGTGGGAGGCCTTGAAGGGAATCGTGAGACCCTGAACCACTCCAGAGTCATGAAGTGACCCTAGCTCATGAAGTCAATGATTTCACTCCTTCACACATTCCTGCCACGATGTGCTAACTCACCATAGGCCCAAAGCAATGGGCAACTGATCATGAACTAGAATCTCCAAAACTGTGAGCTGAAATAAACTCTTTTTCATTATAAGTTAATTATCTCAGGTATTTTTGTTACAGTGATGGAAAGCTAACATATTAACCTTTATACTTTTCTGGTGCCTAAAATGTACAATAACAAAAAAAGACAAAACTTATTTAAAAGAAACACTGAGAAAGCCTAGACAGGAGAAGGAAATAATCAAAAATTGCTAACAAAACAGGGAAAAGTTCTTTTTTTTTTTTTTTGACTGCCCTTTATAAAACCTGAAAGAAAGAAGGAAATTTTGTAGGCAATCATATCAATACTCATTTGAGAAACAGAACAAAATTGGAGAAGGCTTATAAGACATTTTGAACTGGCTGGGTCATATGGAAGGCATATGTTTAACATTTAAATAATTGTTAAAGTGTTTTTCAGTGTGGTTATACCATAATATATTCCCTTCTGTAAGGAACATACTGTGGCTATGATATGAAATTCCAGTTGCTCCCTATCCTTGTTAACACTTGCCACTATATATCCATCTCTTTCAAGATGAAGCCATCCTAGTGAGGGTGTTGAAATTTTAATTTAAGATATTTTAAAATTATATCCAATTTTTCTGTAGAGAAAAACTTCTGCAATTTACCCAACATATATAACTAGTTCTGTTGATAGTTACAGTGGGATTTCTTGTTTTCTCAAAGGACCCAGAAATCGCACCACAGTCTGCCTGTGGGAACTGGCATGTGTAGCCTACGCCACATACTGACACTTTATATACTGTTTCATTGTATTTAGACTTCCTGATAGACGTGCTTAACCCAGCTTCACATATGAGAACACCGAAACTCACAAATTAAAGGAACATGGTTAAGAAAGGGCAAAATGTCAGATTTGGGTTTGATATATCTTGTGTGACTGATCTGTGGCTTTCATCCATACTCCCCGCCCATTTTGACTGCCATGAACATCTTGGAAACCATATTGACCTTGATGGAAGGCTGTCACTAAGTCAGTGAGTCCCCAAATGTGAAACATTGCAATAATTATATAGGTGGTAACTTTAGATTCACAATTTAAAACATTTTAAAGATTCGTTTATGTTATTAGAAAAATACATAACTGGTACATCAAGTGGATGCTTCTCTAGCCTATTTAGTGTCATTATCTGTAAGAATATCCATTATTTCAAGGATTTGACTTACTAGTTATGTTACTATGATATACATTATGCACCCAACTGTTGTATATTTGGGAACACTAATTTTTACATGTAACCAAAGACATAGCTAGTGTTGAAAGATAATATGGGAAATTATATATACTTTAAAGGGTGATTTTTTTTATACAGTGGAACAAATAAAGCAGGCTTAAAATAACTAAAATAATTGTCCGTCTACATGATCTTTTTTCAGAAGACTCTTATCCTTAGAAATGACTCTTATATGTGGCTCGAATCTAATTGTCAAGAATAGAAATTAATTTCCTTAGCTTAAAGTGTTTCTTTCTTTGTCAAAACGATAAATTTTTGGACTTTATGGCCTCTCAAAATGGACAGAGTGGTCCATACAGCTTAACAACATGATCAGAATCTCTGTGCTAGTAGTGCATCCATCCATACATCCAGATATTCATGTTTAGTGGCTAAAAACAGTGCCATTTAATAGATGATCTATGCTGTAATAATATATTGTTCCACCTCTTCCCTTCCCTGAAATTAATAAAGTGTGATCATTAAGTGTCTTAGACTGTTCCCCCCCCCCCGCCCCCACTATTACAGAATACCTGAAACTGAATAATTTAAAAATAGATTGTGGTGACTGGGAAACCAACAATCAAGGTGCCAGCACCTGGTGGTGTTGCTGTGTTTTACTGTGTCCTTACATGGGGAAAAGCAGAAGAGCAAGAGAGAATGAATTCACTCCTGCAGGCTTTTTGTTTGTGTGTGTGGTGGTGGGGTGCGATCAGGAATTAAACTCTGGGGCGCTCAATTGCTGAGTCATAACCCCAGCCTTAATTTGTATTTTATTTAGAGACAGGGTCTCCCCTAATTGCTTAGTGCCTTATTGTTGCCGAGGTTGGCTTTGAACTTGGGATCTTCCTTACTCAGCCTCTTGAGTCACTGATATTACAGATGTGCTCCACACACCCAGCTCCCTGAAGGCTCATTTGATAGTGGCATTGATGCTTAGGGGATCAAGTTTTGAACACATAAATTTGAGGGGATATTCATACCATACCATAAAGGTAGTCTTTTATCATTGAGATAATGGGTGATTTTTACACTTTTCATTTTGCATTTCTATAAATAAAGATAAAACCATTTTTTTTTCCTTTTAGGATAAAAAAATTTATGTATGAGTGTTTTATTTTTTCCAATTTATCTCTAGTTTGGAAAATAAAATAGCTTTAGACTAATGAAGTTCTCAGATTTTTCCTGAAAATAATTTTGAATGTTGAAATAACTAATGAGAAAATAAATCCAAAGATCTCTGCTATAATGGAGGGCTAATAGTAACCACACTGTGCGCATTCAGATGTTGAGAAGAAAAATAAACCAAATGGTTAAGGGCTGCTTGTCTTGAGAGAAAAGTTTATAGTGAAGGACTTTACTTTCTTCTGTTTCTTTCTGCATGGTTTAAATTTTTTTAAAAATATGAGTAAATAATACTTTGATACTAAAAATGCAATCAATATTTTAGCAGATCTCAGGCCCACTCATTCCAAAAGTACTAGCCCCCATGTTATAAAAACTGAAGACACAGCCAAGTCTACAGGGTTGAATACCCTGTTATCTATCTAACCTGGGCTCTATGACATCACAAGGGAATTTTGTTCATAAAATCACCTATGTTTACAAAAAGGGGACATTAGGGACCATCCAGTCTAAAAGTCATCAAACGAAGGAGTAAATAGAAGCTCAAATACCACAATCAGAAAGATGACAAAAATCTGGGCTAACTACTAGATACTCGTAAATTTTTCTTCCTTTCACCAAATAGATGTTGGTGTACTCTCTGCTGTGTATTCTGCTGTATTTGAGGGAATTTATGAACGAAATAGAAATGATCCATATACTGGAGATGTTTGTGATTGTAAAGGGTTCTATTGCTTAGGTCAATAACTATGGACCTCTGAATCTTTGAGGATGCTGAATTCTCTGGGGCTCCTCAACTTTGTGTTTCAGAGGTAGTATGGTTTGAATGTATCCTCTCCAAAATTCACATACTAGAAACTTAATCCCCTGCAACAGTGTGGGGAGGTGGGGCTTAATGGGAGGTGTTTAGGTCTTGAGGGCAGAGCAAAAGATTGCAAGTGGATTGGTTTTCTTCTGCTCTTCTGCTACATGAATGCATAATATTTCTCCCCTCAGGAGGACTCAACATTCAGGGTACTATCTTAGAAGTAAAACACTGGATGCTAAACTATTGGCACCTTGAATTTTGACTTCCCAGTCTCTAGAGCTGTGAAGAATAAATAAATAAAGAAGGCTGAAGGAAAAATATCGAAAGAAGCCACTCTGTTTTAATAGCACAAAATGGACTGAGAAGACAAAGAGTTACTTTGAGAGGTAGAGTTCAGAAGGAGGAGAGTCAATGGGTGAAGCTTTTGCAATTTAAATGACTCCCCTTTAACTATGTTATATATTGGAATTCTACTTAAAATTTTAAATATAGACTGGCTTTTAGCTCTTGAGAAAAATGTTGAAATTACTTGAACTAAAATATGTGCACCAGAGTTAATCCCTTGAAGACTATGACCCATTCTCCGTTGAGTTTTTTTTTTTTTTTTTCCTGAGTTAGGCTGAATGGAAACCTAGCAATCTGCATCTGTACCCATTGGCAGGAAAATCTGTTGAAGCTAATTTTAGTCCATCCTCTGAGAAATAACAGGATATCTATAAGTGAATTAGCATATAATTATCAGAAATAGCATATCTTTTTAAGTAAGGATTTAAATTCCAGAAATAAGTGAATTCAGTTCATACTAGTAACTTCTGAGGCATTTTTAGAGGATGATTGGACCAATATCATAGAGTACTTGATCACAACTTTTAAATATGGGAAATATTACTTCAATTTGTCCCTTTGTAAACAGAAATATTTCTACAAAACTATGTCAAATGAATAAATATTTATATATGCCAAGATATGACTTAGCTCTAGTGAGGACTTGACTAGATTCAGCAATAATAATGGAATTATGAAGAAGGAATTTCAATGTCAAGAGAATTTATTATACTTTGTAAAAATTCATTTGTAACCCCCCAAAAGAACAAATATTTCAATTCAGAGGATTCAAATTCATTGTAATTTTATGATATTTTCCATGATTAAAAAAGCAATATATGCTAACTTAAGATAATTTGGAAATTACAGATTTTTTTTGAAAAAAGCAAATTACACTAGTCTCACAAAACAAATGATTGCTACAAACATTACTAACATGTTAGTTTCAAATTATAAAATTTAAGACATGGATTCTTTTTTTTTTTACCTAAATTTTCCAAGTGTCAAGTAATGGGACAATTTTGTAAAAATATATATGTTATGGGGAAAATTATAAATATAGCATCATATTGTATAGGACTAAAGTTTAAAAATAAAACTATGGTATATTTATGATATTTGCAATTTTTTGGGTGAATATATTCTTCAATAACATGTTTTATTAAGAAGTCTCCTTATATTAACATAATACTTTTAAATGAACTTAATGTCAAGATTTTAGATTTTTACCTTGGCCAGCAGCCAAAAATACAACTGGGAATTATTGAATTTTCAGGTTTTAAGAGAGAGCCATTATTCTCTTCATCTGCAGAAAAAAAAAATGTCATCCTTCGGCTGTTGGCAAGCCTCTATGGAAAACCATCAGGGCTACACAATCACAGTGTCAATAGAAGATCTGAAAGGGAAAAGAAAATGTTGAACACTGGCAGCCCTGTGCTCACCCAGAAAATGGGAAGAAAGCTCTCTTCATCTACCACATTATTTTCTTTGACTTTCTAGCTGCATCTGGGAAGAAAGGAAACTATTTATAACACAAAGAATATTTGTGCCATATTATCAAGTTAATATACAGTGAGGGCAATGGATTTTTGTTCTTATGAAACCAGTAATTTGGAAGAATGCACTAGGCAGATAGTTCTAGGCTTTAAGAAGAAAAGGGTGTCTGCTGTTAAATTAGAACTAATTAGGAAAAAAGTAAGCTTTTCCATCATAGACCACAGATAATAATAAACATTACTATTACTGTCACATAATAATAATTATGTGACAGTAATAGTAATGTTTATTATTGGAATGTTTACATAGTGATGGAATTAACTGAATTAAACGGAATCACAATTTATCCTTCTAGCTTTCTTGTGCCAAAAAAAGAAGATAGTATGCCCTCTTCATTTCATACAGTTAAGGAGATGTAGACTGTGACCAGCACCCAAGACAGAGGCTGAAATAGAAAGCAGAGATCTTTTTATACTCAGAATATGTCACTCTTTTACTTTTCAAATGCTTTTAGGGACACATCTGAAATTGGAGTAAAGGGAAGGAATGATATTTAGAATTCTTATCTGTCCGGGTGGAGGATCCATCTCCATTTGGTAACAAAATCCCCTAAGATGGGAGAAATGCTGAGCATGGGCAGATGGAAGCTACAAATCACAACCCTGTAGGTTGTTGTCAGTGTGGTTGTGTGTTGACAGCCTCGTTGAGGTCAACCCTGGGTCAGGGCCTAAGCTTACATCACTAGAGCTGAGGGTCCTTGGTGAACAGGCATTAGAATGACTGACATAAACAGTATTTGATCATTCAATAAAGTCATCAGAAAGGTAAAGAATATTCTTTGGGCCTGCAGACTATTTCTTTACTCTAGATAACAAAACCTCAGAAGAAGAATAAAAAAATGTAAGGACACTGGTCTAGAAAGTCACTCAAAGGATTCCAAGAGCTCAGAAAGTTGATTTAGTTTCTTCCAAATGTGACAATGCAGCATATTTTTTTAAGCATTTAATGTAATCTTCAATCACTTGGCCCCTTTTGCTGAGGGTCCTAATTAAGTAGGAGTGGGGTTTTTAATGCCCAGTACTACCTTAGACTTACTAGCATATATTGAATCTGTAACATACAATAGAAGATACATCTTTCAACAGATGATTTGTAAGTATATAACATACGTACAAAGGCATCAAGTCAAAATTGCCCTTTTTGATCCCCTTTAAATGGGATCCAAAATAATACATTTTTCAATCAATAGAGCCAAATTTTTCTCCCCTTTTGAAACACACTGTTCTCCCCCCTACACACACACACTAATTGAACATTATATTAGGTATGTAGCTTGCTTTGGGGGTATTATGCATCTTTAAAAAATCTTTGAAGTCTAGATCCATACTCTATATGAAGAAATGTTCCTAATTGAGGAACATTTCATCCAGGTTCTCCCACTTGCTTAGATAAATGTACCCACTGAGTTGCAATTGAAACCAGAAAAGCCTGCAGTCTTTTAATTATCCATCTCCCTCTTTCCCCCAATGCCTCCTTTAGCAGAGCAAAAACATGTGAAGTTGCATACATTAAATATGCCTTGGTGTGATTACAGTGTATCACTCAAAGTGGACATAACCAATCAATCAGATTTTTTCTCCCATCAGGCTCAGCTTAACCTCATAGTTCTTCCAACCACTGTATTCTAGAGAGCCACTACCAGTTGGCCAATGTAGCCTCTCTGACATGCCATGTGTTATTTTTTTTTTTAGCCACTTAGTATCCTTTGCTATTTTTGAGCTGCATTAAATGAGATGCTCTCCAGACCTTACTCAAAAATTCTAGGACTTTATGAGCCTTCACATTACAGCAGAGGTCAGCAAACTAGACCCACTGATCAAATCCACTCCACCCTTATTATCTGGCCCAAGTACTAAAAATGTATTTTACATACTTAAACCATTGAAACAATTTTTTAAAAAGGCAGAATTGTGTGTCAAATTAAAATGTCAGTGTTCCTAAGTGAAGCTTTTTGGAAAGCAGCCATGCTCATTTGTTTCCATCTTTTCTATTGCTGCTTTCCCACTAGAAGGCAGAACTGAATAGTGGCATCAGGTACCATATGGTCACAAAACCCAAAATATTTACTAATTGATCATTTAGAGGAAAAAGTGTGGACTAAAGTATGATAAGAAAATTTGGGGGCTGGGGAAATAGCTCAGTTGGGAGAGTGCTTGCCTCGCATGCACAAGGCCTGGGTTTCAATCTCCAGATCCCTGGTACCAAAAAAAAAAAAAAAAAAAATTCTGGGTTGAATGCCAGGTCTAAAGATTTGGTATCTAATCAGAGGTGTGAAGCACAGGTATCCAAATTTCATCCAATTTTCTTTTTAGACCTGTATTTTTTTATTTGTTCTTTATAGATAAACATGACAGAAGAGTATAATTTGACATATTTACACAAACAAAAAGGGTATCTTATTCTTATTGGGATCCCACTCCTGTGGTTGTACATGATGTGGACATTTCGCTGTGGTGTATTCATATATGTGCTTAGGAGAGTTGTGTCAGATTCATTCCACTGTATTTCCTGTTCTGAATCCCCCTTCCTTCTCTTCATTCCCATTTGTCTAACCCACTGAATTTCTATTCTTAACATCCCCACCTCATTGTGTGTCAACATCCACATATCAGAAAGCACATTTGACTTTTGTTTTTTTGGACTGGCTTATTTCACATTTTCCAGTAAATGGATGGATCTGGAGACTATCATGTTAAGCAAAATAAGCCCATCAAAAGCCATACAAAAGCCAATTGTAGTTTAAAAATGTATTTATTAGTGCACCATAGTTAAATATAATAGCCAATGGTATACATTTAGCAGGTGAATTTCATTATAAAATTGTTACTATTTTGTTGTAAAAATTTTTATAAGATATATTGTCAAACTTAAAAAATAAAAAAGGAACCAGCCCTTTATGGGAGACTACAAAGAGAAATTTGACATTTTACTGGGAGCTATATGACAGAGGCTATTCCAAGATATAAATTTAACATGAAATTTGTCAGTATTTCATAATTCAACCAAGATATAAGCTTAGTGAATACTCTAATTTGCAAAAATGAATTCTATTCTATTCAACTTGTTTGGTTAACTAATTAAAATATTTTACAATCATTAAAAGCAAACTTTATTTCTCTAACCTATTTCAGAAGTTGAATAAATTCCTCCTTCCCTCACAGGGATGGCAGAAGGCATTTTAAGGAAAAATGTTCTTAATCAAAGTACAAAAACTAATAAATACTTATATTGAATGGTAGCATCCTACCATGGTACCCATTTTTAAATGGGCTTAATCATAGCTTACACGTGCCTTAAAGAGTCTTTGAGTTGGCAACAAACAATGCCAACTTAACCACTATGTGTGTAACGAAGTTTTGATGTGTGCAAAATAAAAAGTGCCAAATATTAACTGCTAATATGTCAACTTTTGATTAATTTGGAACCTAATTGTATTCTATCATCTTTTAAAACTAGACTTTTATTGTTTTAAAAGACTTTGGAGCTGTTAATATTCCACATAATTAGAAAGAAATATAAATCTCATTAGCTTATACATAAATTGCAATTTCTTTAGCTTGCAATTAATAATATTTAGATAATATTCGGTTCCTATTACTGGAAAAGAACAACTGGCAGAGAAAGAAGTGATTAGGCAGTATAAGAAATACACTATGTAAGTATTAGAATCATATAAAATCATGAAAATCATGAAGAAGAACAAAGTGGTTGGAACAAAGATGGCTCTTTGATAAAGATAGAAGAAGCTGAAAATAAATCATACTTACAGGAAGCTGAACACTTGAAAATAGTAAAACTGAGTTAATAATCCATAAATTTTATAAACTCCTAATTACTTGCCTCTGAGTAACTTGGGTGTTTGGAATTACATAGAGACATGTTATAGAATCTAGATCAACAATAAATGAACTAAAATGTATTGAATAGTTTAAATAAAGCCATAGTAGTAACTTTGCCTGAGTTAATAAGGTTCAATGTAGTACAGCATTCCAGACAAACAATTAAAAAATAAAGAAATTTCTGCATAATTCTGATGTAATATACCCAAGTGCCATCAGATGGATCAAGACATACGGTCTCTAATATGTGTTAGTCACACAACTTAACCTGAACTTCAGATTCTGTGTAATTTCAGTGGGAGAGAGCATTCACTTCATAAGATTCTATGAAATTTAAGTTCAAATAGAAAGTAAGCAATAAATGTTTGTAATATTTCCATAATTTGAAGTTTTGTTCAGACACTGCAAAATTGTGTCAAAGTCAATTAATCATTAACTTTAAAAATAATATTTACATCTGTTTCATCTTTAGAGTTATGGACTGTCTAACTTTATAAGCTAGATAGAAACAGATGCATTTTGGAGTTGATATTATTTAAATTTTTAGTTTAATATGTATTTTATTAAATACTGTGCTTTCTTTCTTGTTGCCTGAACTATACAGATTTGTAGAAATTTTCTCCTGTTATCATGTTTTTTTCTAATGAAAAAAATGCATCTTTGTTTACTCTAACAATAACTAGATATGGTCCTCTGTCTTGATAAGCAGAAACTTTATAAAGTTTGGGGAAATGGAAAAGTAACTTGCTTAAGTTACTTGCCTGACTTACTCAAGGCTACTGTTTCATATCTTTTGAAGAAATTATCCCATTTTTTTGTATGGAAATAAACTCAGAAATTCAAAGCAAAAGCCAGAAATCTACATTTTCATTTGGAATCTTTAGGAAAATAAATAGTACTCATATGCAAATAAACTACATGTTTTAGCTGCTTTGAGCCTCAGGAATCACCATTTGCATAGGGAAAACAGCAACTCTGATTTAGGGTTGTCATAGTTCAAATCCCAGCTTAGATTCAATTGTTAACATCAACAAACATGCAACTTTGGAATTTTATTTTTAATGCATGGATAACGAAGGCTACCTGAAATACTGAAATGAAGTGATCATTGCTATACCTCTATTCCCTTTCATCAGCAGAGATAATTTCCAATGAATTAACAATTTCCATAACCTTGTCAGTACACATTTCTCAAATATCAGTACAAAGGCAAATTTTATCAAATGAGCCAGTCCACTGGTTTCAAGTAAAAGGAGAGAAAGAAAAAATCATCCCAACAAAAACTCAAGCATAACAAGTACAGGAGGAAAATAGCATGCCCTAGGTCCCTTGAGTAACCCACCCCATGCTTTCAGTGTTCAATGGTTTAAGAAGCAAAGAGTCCCATTGTCCTATGTTCTAGTTCCTTAAGAATTTAAGAAACAAAAAATTCCTAAAGTTCAAAGAACTCTCCTCTAAAGGGTGATGTGTGGGAAAATAAGGTAAATGTATCAGATATCCTGGTAGGTTGACCAACAGTCCAGGTTTGTCCAGAGTGAAAGTCCTACCTCTTTGTAACTCCGTATCATTCTCAATCTTGAGCACACCAAGACAGTGGTCACCCCAACCACTGGTCACAGGATATCCTCCATCTTCATGGAATGGCAGCATTAGAGGGGACCACAGAAACTTACTTATTTCAAATTCTTCATTTTGCAGACAGAAAGCCAGAGCCTAGGTATGGGCTAAAGACATTCCCACAAATTCAGAGCTAACCCCAAGGACTGTTTCAGGTGAAGGTCAGCTCCACTGTGCTAACTTCAGATTTGAGAACATCACACAGAAGGAAAACATTCTTGTAATGGCAAAAAGCCTGGACTCTGACACCAGACCACCCAGGCTTCTTCTCTGTGACTGCAGGCAAGCTACCTGAGCTGCCAAAGCCCCGGTATTCTGCCTGAGCATTGGTGCTGTGAGCATTGAACAAGAGGGTGAAAATAAAATGCTGAGCTCAGTGCTCAGCACATAAAAACACTAAAAAGCAATTTGTTATTCTTGCTAGTTTTCACTCATTTTTCATCCCCACTATTAATATAACCCTCTTCGTTGCAATTAAGGTTTACTACTAGAGTAAGGAGGTAATTAAGGCTCTGCATCTTTCTACTGTCATATATAACTAATTAGAACAAATAAAAAACAAACAAAAAGAAATAAACACACACACACACACACACAAGACTCTATCTCAAATTTTCACTGAAATCACGTGGACTTTAAAAACATCAAAGGACAGTGTTTCATACTTGAAATTCTCCCGAAAGAAGTCATTGTGCACTTGTGTCATGCTGATCTGAATAACTTCCAGCCCCTGTTTTGAAAAGATACCTCTTGGAATATGACAACTGTGAGAAAACCGCTAGTATTTTAGCTTCAAGGCACTCCGTAAAACTAGTGGCTCTCTACCACCATCACAATAACCTGATCCATTAGAAGCCAAACTCTCAAGAGCACTTGTCATCCTAAAATAAAGATGTTGTGTAGTTGAAATGACTTTATACAACAATAGGGTTTGCAGAAGTAAATTATGATTGAGAAGTAATGCTTCGTGAATAAACTAGTATTTGGAAGAATAGGCCTACTTTTGGATACAAGAAAGCAAAATACACTATTTCTCTTTGTTCCATTCTTCTTCTATAGTTCAATATTATAATTTATTAAAATGAAAGTCACCTCTGTACTCAGGAATTTCTGAAATGACAGATTAAACAGAATTTTAGCAAACCAAGTTAGATAGATGGCTTCTGAGGGCCACAGCACCCTTTCTTAGGTTGCATCAAATTGAGAATTGTTTTGAAAGGCAAAGGACAACAGTTTACTCTTAATTTACATAGATACTTTAAGATATTTCACAATTTCCTGGTTTGACTGGCACCCTGGATTGGTCCATATTTGCCATTTGTAAGACTATCTCAAAGAAATAGTCCCATCCCCCCCAAAAAAGTCATAACAACTCTGGGGAAAAATGTCTCATTACAGCATACACAGACCAGAATCAAAAACAATTTTTATCTGAATAGTGCATTTTTTCCCAATAGGTAAATTAAAATTATCCCCAGGATTCTATTATTTAGAAATGTATACAATAATAATCTGATTAAACAATGTTTACCCTAAACATGAAAAGTATGTATTTACACATTTATGATTTTTAAATGTCTCTCTAGGCAATTAAAAAAGAAATATAATATCATTAGATGTGTTTTCTAATGTCAGAGAACAACTCTTTGTTATTCTCTTTATTTGAGGGTCATTGTGAAGCCAACTCCATGTGAAGACATCACTATTACAAAACCACTAGGAGAAAAGGTGAAAATGGTAGTGTGCTCATTAGTTTGTTATGCTCTCTAGGTAAATATCAAGTGCTCCTGGATCTCAGAACAGGTGTGAATACATCTCATTACACCATGCATAGACCATAATCTGTTGCTGTATGACTGTGTAAGGGGCATGTGTATTTGTAGGGAGGGGCTGGGGAGGATGCCAGAACCAAGGGAATTATAATCAAATTAGCTTTCATAAGAAAGTACGATAACTTCCTCCTCTCATTTTCTATATCATGACATTATTTCATTTCTCATAAGAGTGGTGTAAACTAATGATGTGAAGATCTAAGTCAAGACGTGTCTGATTTTTCTTTTTCTTTCTTTCCTTCTATTTTCTGATTTTTAATTGATACATCAAAATTGTACATGTTAATGATATCTCCATACATGGATACATTGTAAAATATTGAAACTTTTCTATGTCCTCACACAGTTATCTTTTTATAGTGAAAACATTCTTCATAATACAGAATTTATTTAACAAATTAATTTTTTATATATATTTTGAGCTGCCATTCATAGAATATTTGGTAGAATACTGTGAGGAGTTGACATCGGGCAGGCCAAGTGTAAATATCCTGTCCTTGAAACAACTTCTTGGAAATGTTCTCTCTTTAAGGTTATAGTTTATCATCTTTACATTTATGGCATGGAAAAAGAGATTAACATTGCACATGTACAGAAACCACACAAAGACGAAATCTATACTGCAATGAAAATGAAATTGGCTTTTCAGTAAACCAGACCTGAGAGTTTGGAAAACTTAACTACTTGTTTTTGTTTCCTGTTCTAAAAGCAAATGGCAACACCACAGGATTTAAGGGTTAGGCGTGCAAATCACATACAGTGACATGATTGCTTGTTGCCTCTGTCACATACAGGTTATTGAATTTGCTGCTTTCTCTGAGTGCCCTCCTCCTCCACTACCGAGCACCCCACAGCTCCTGCATTTCCTTGAACATATCTACACTCTCTTGCCCACACCTCTGTTCTGGCTGTTCCCTCTGGTGGGACCACTCTTGCTCCCTTCCCTTTGCACAACTAGCTTGTACTTAGTTTCAGCATCTTGCTTGAATGCTACTCTTCCATGACACCTTTGCTGGCAGCCCTAGACTGGATTGTGAACTTCAATTATGCACTCACAGAGCACCCTGACTTCTACCATCATGGCCTTATCACTCTGCATTAGAATTGTCTGGTTTTTTTTAGTAGATGACAAACTCTTTACAATAATCTGTATTGTTCAATGTTGTAGCTGTGGCTCCTAGCAATGACCTTTCAAAACCCACAGTGGTGCTGAAGAGGCAGTGAGATGTACTTTCTTACAATTTTTGTTCAGAAGAGATATTTAGCATAACAGTTATATGCTTCTTGGGTACCTTCATGACACAGGGACTGCAATGAGCACTTTCACACATCATCCCACTTAGTCAATCCAACACCTTTTAGGAGTAGGTACTACCAAAATCCGTATCATTAATTCAAGAAGTAAATATCTCAGAATCTAAATTACTTGCACAAGGGCATGAAGTTTTCGGTGGCAGAGTCGGGAAACAACCTCAGTTTTATCTGATGCTAACAGTAACTGCTCAACAATGACTCTCTACTGTACACGTTTTCTGGAGGGTAGTTGAACCAGTGAAACCTCAATTAATGTGTGGAATGAAGGAGTGTAGGGATATATATTTATATTTATAACAATAAAAACTAATTTCTTCTGAGCTGTAACTCATACCCATTTTCTTTTCTTTCTTGTTTTCAATTATTTTCCTTTTTAGTTTTTGATGGCTCTTTATTTTATTTATTTATAAGCAGTGCTGAGACTTGAACCCCATGCCTCACACATGCTAGGCAAGCACTCTACTATTGAGCCACAACTCCAGCCCTTCAGTTATTTTCTAATAAGCATGAATTCAGGAATTTTTTTTTCTTTGCAAGTATAGTTTATTTTGGGAAATCTTTGCTCTTTCCCGGACATTTCATGATTTAGAAATCTCAAAGTTCACTTGGGTTTGAAATTACTTTTTTTAAAACAAATTCGAATAGCAAAAAATGCTCCATATTTTTTTCCTGTATAGACATGGTACTTTTCCTTAAAGTTATTTTGTTCTAATAAAACAATTTCTAGTAGTAACTGTGCAGTATAAGACTTCCAAGACTTTCCCATCAGGTGCTGACTTCTTATAATATGGGAGAACCTTTCCTGTTTGTATATACAGACAGAATTATGTACCCCACATACATAAGAAAGTCTTCTGTGTAGCAGACCTAACTTTTCACAGAACCAAGATCTATGCTCACTATTCCTACAGGAAATACTAGAAATGACAGAAAATCCAGGCAAAAGTAATATATTTTGTAACAATTTTCTTCCAATGAATAACTTATACGTACTCTCCCTCCACACATTGAACAGGTAAGCAGTGTCCAAATTTTAACTGTTACATGAGACTCAGAATGTCATAAATACTCGCATTTCAGAGGTGACAAACATGTGTCATTCCAATTAGGGGAAAACTTCATCTCACAGGCTGCTAACACCTGGCTCTGAACATAGCATAGCATACACAGCAAATTGGATTTTTAAATAAACCTGTTCATGAAAGCTTATATAGTAACTACATTAAATCTTATTTTCACCCTATTTCATTAAAAAGTGATCCTTTCTACCTTCTTCCAAGGTAGGATATTGTCTAAATATAATCTGACATTTAAGAACTTTGCTATTGGATTAGAATAAAGAGCTATTAATGAGATTCCTAAATGCTACAGAAGTTTTGATGGATCAAATTCCTTAGGCAAGACAGACCTAATTGATTTCTTCCCCAATTCATCTTCAAACATGGGAACATCAAGCAAGATAAAGGCTCAATCTAATAGGCTTCACATCTTAGTGGGCATTGTGGTAATGTTCTTAGCTATTGTTTTACTTAACACTATCTATAAATATTCTTTGGGGTGGTGGACACCAAAAGCCCTACTGTCTTTCCCTTTAATCCATATTTAAAAGTTTGGGAGTACTTGAAAGCAGCAGGTAAGCATGGAACATCTTCCTGGAGTACTGATTTTGGACATTTAACACTGAGGAAAAAAGGCAACATGAAATTCACACTCATTTCTAACAGAACTTCACGTGGCCCATCAATTGCAGTTTCCTTCAATTTCTGAATGCTCGCTTTAAAAGGGGGTCAGTCACCTTTGCCATCAGGTAAAAGCAACAACCACCTTTTGAAATGTCTATTATCTTTATGTTGACAGTCTCCTGAGTGCTGGAGTTCTTCCCCAGGTGACCTCACCTAGCCAGGGTGAAGGTGGGGCAGACGTTGCTCTAACCCAAGCACCATTTATATTTACACCTCTCAACTCCTAACCAGTCACATCTGGTTTGTGTGACATGACTCAAACAGGCATAAAAGCAGACACAAGGACTTCAAGTGAAGTCACACATCAATGACAGTTTAGAAACTGAGATGCACAAGCTGCCCTACTCTACTGGTTTTGAGTGCTTATAAACAAGGGAGGAGTTCACTAGCTTAGATATTTAATACAACTTTATTCTGATTCTAAACAAAAAGGAATGGGAATGACAGTAACAAGATTCACCACTGAACATTGTGATGTGACAGTAGCAGTCATATTCGAAACTCAAGAAACAAGTGCATTCCAAACAGCTAATTATGCAGGTCCAAAAAATGCAGGAATTTTTTTAACATTC
This sequence comes from Urocitellus parryii, assembly GCF_045843805.1. Lineage (NCBI taxonomy): Eukaryota > Metazoa > Chordata > Mammalia > Rodentia > Sciuridae > Urocitellus > Urocitellus parryii. The sequence goes on from NC_135531.1 coordinate 101,157,715, forward strand.
GCTCTGAGGCCCATTCATCTCCTTCAGCATTCCATAAATAAAGCACACGTCTGCCCAGCTAGATTTTAGTAAAGTGGCATACATGCAGCACACTGACAATTGCCTATAAAACTAGACTTCTGACGCTGGGCTTCAGCTTCATCTCCTCACAGATCATCGTCCTTGTCTGGTAGAGCAGTTGTCTGAGCAACCTCTAAATCATGCTCATATTACGCTGCCAAAGCCGGGTCCGTGCCAACCTTTGGTGGGGCAAGAGCAGGCATGGCAGCAAACTCCAAGTCAGGGTCTCCATGAGCTTTCTAGTGAGCCAGAGGAAGGGCTTTTCAAAGTTGGAGATACTTTTGGCTGAGATGTCATAGTGCTGAAGATTCTCTTTCCCTAGAAGACAAAAGATTTTGCCTTCACTTTCCTGTTCTTAATGTCCACTTTGTTGCCACACAACATAATGGGGATGTTTTCACACACTCTACAAGATCTCTATGCCAGTTAGGCAAGTTCCTGTAAGTAACTCTTGATGTCACATCAAACATGATAACAGCACACTGGGCTTGGATGTAGTAGCCATCCTTCAGGCCACTGAACTTCTCCTGGCCCCCCGGGTCCTAGACGTTGAACTTGATGGGTCCTCTGTTGGTATGGAAACTCCCTGCCCAGGGTGGCTATATACTTCTTCTCGAACTTGCTGGTCAGGTGGTGCTTCACTAACATCTTATTCCCTGGGCTGCTGTCGCCCACCAGCAGGAGCTTGTACTGCGTCTGCGGCTCCCCCAGTGTGGCTATCGCAGAGAACCTTCCAGAAGCTGGGAATATTTTGATGCTATGTCTATCTTTTATTTGAGGCTGTAGAAATAAAAAGTTCCCATAATTTCCTAGAATCTTTTCCCTCTCTCTTAGGTAAACCACGGCCAACTCACAGGCTGAGTAATAAGACAGCACTTTATGTTGTCCACCTTCTTGTTTCCCACTGTAAATAAAGGATCAACAGAGCAGGAAGGAGTTATTAGAGATAATGAACTTGAGTGACAGAATTCATAACCATAGAAACAGTAAACTTCAATCATGGAATGAAATTAGAGAATAAAATGGAGGATCTTTGCCAAGATAAGATTTAAAACAAAAAATATTTTTTTCGGGAGATTATTATATATACAGTTTCTCAAAGTGATTGTGTTTGTAGAAGTGGACAAATCAGATACAACTGAACACTGAGTTGGATTCAGCAAATCTTGGAACATTTCCTAACTATGAGGCATTGTGCTAGGACCTGGTTATAACTATGGAGTATTTTCTTATTGTTATAAAACCTCAGCTTTCTAATAACAACATGATTTGCATATCAAACCAAGAAAAAATAAAGCTTTATCTTATATACATAGGGCAGAGTGACCTTACTAAAACTAAACTCCAATGAGGTCTATTTTTTCTGCTAACACATCTAAAGTTTTCCTACCACTGTCATGTTTAGAACTTCAAGCTGTTTTTCATACTATATTTGGTTCTTCAACTGGGCACGGTGGCACATGTATGCAATCTCAGCCACTTGGAAGGCTGAGGCAGGAAAATCATAAGTTTGAGACCAGCCTTGTCAATCTATGGAGACCCTGTTTAAAAATAAATTTAAAAAAACAAACAAAACTAAAAATAGCTGGTGACAGAGCTCAGTGATAGAGTGCCCTTGCTCTGTGGTAGAATATATCTTCATTATATTCTCCTCCTGAATTTCTCAATGAAAAGAATGATGGAAACAAATTAACATGTATGATTTTCTTGAATAACTCCTCTGTGCCAAACTCGAGTTCAGTGTTGTACATTTAATGGTAGGCAGGATGATGCTATGTGGAAAGTATATTCAATGGGGGAAACAAAGGAGTTACACAAACAAAATATAGCTCCTAAAGAGTGGTGAGACAAGAAATTAGGGTCTACAGTGGAGAACGGAGGGAATGGCGGGGGCGGGGGGGAGGACAACTTCAGGATAAAGGTTGAGATAAGGTCACAGTAAATGTGAGCTGAGGAAGGTGAGATGGTGCCAATTGAGGTTTCTGGAAACATGCATTAATAAGGAAGAGCTATTCAATGTCCACAGTGGGGCGAATTAGATGTGATACTCAAATAGCAGAAGGCAGGTGGGCTGGAGTGGAGTGAGCAGAGGAACACCAACCCTAGATGAACCGGACAGAGAGGCAGGGGACGGACAGCACAAGGCCACGCTCCTGGAGTAGAGTGTCCTTTTACTCTAAATGCAATGGAACCCAGTGGAGAAATTTATGGCAAGAATGACATGGTCGAATCTGTCTGTTATTAAAGTTTGTGTTGAGAGCCATATGATTTAGATTTTACATCTTAAAAATTCTATGTATCTGGACAAGACTGTGTCAAAGACTTTCTTATTACTTCATCCTTCTGTCCACTAGGGGGCTCCAGAGATTGTCATGATATTATGTGGCCTCCTCTCCCAAGTATCTTCGCTGTGGCAGCCTCCAACAGCTGTTTAAGACAGGAACACCAACAAAAGAGTGAGCATAACTGAATGAATAAAATATTAAAACATCATCCGCTCTTTTAAACTGCAGTCATTGAAAAGACTACAAATTACAGAGTAATAAGGATCATGTTTTTCTACAAAACTTATGATATATCAAGCCTGTACATGCATTAGAACTGATTAGTTTTTTGATGAAAGTGAACCAACAGAAGAATGATTTATACAGCAGGTATGAGAAACATTAGTACATAACCTGGTTGTCTGTTCATTGAAATCACAACTTTTATAATTGCCAGTTTCTGAGTGCTTACTCTGTGTTGCCTAACAACCTATCAAATGCATTTTATATGAACATACATACATATATGTAAAATGCATTATATACATATAATATCTCATTTAATCTTCCGTCAATCACAGGTGACAGAGATGACATTGGTCCCTTTACTGAAATTATAAAACTAAAGATCAAGGTCTCTAAATTGGCCACTATCTCAGAGACTTAAGTGTCAGTGTGAGCATTTGGTGAGACTGTGACTCTAAACCCTCCACACCAAACAGAATACCACACTGAAGAAGTTTCCAGGGCCTTCAGGTCCAGTCTCAGCCCAGTTTCTTGAAGTTTCCGTTTGTTTGGCGATTAAATGAATATCAGTATGTCCTCAGGGTGAAAAGATAATAATAGGTTCAGCAAATTTATACTGCATGCCCAATGCCATGAAGATAATTAGTTTTGTGAACTACTAAAAGTTACACAAAACAACAAGTTTTTTTTGACAGGTGCCTGATATCCACTTTAAAAACCACACCCTCTGTCAAAAAATAAATCTCTTAAATAGTCTACTTTTTTCCTGAAATTGAATGATTTTAGCTCTCTTTTGCATCTTGCCCCAATTTCACATTAAATGTTAATTTATAGCAAAAAATCTTCCAGACAGGATCTTTGTACCACAAGAAAAGGTACAAAGAACAGCAGCATGGCAAATAAGTGTCTACCCAGCTCTGTCACTAACTCACTTTGGCAAATCCTTTCTTCTGGACCCCAAATGCAAAATAAGCAAGTGAATTAACTACAGTTGAAAGTTATTGTAAAATACTAGGGAAGAACTAACCTATGTCTGAGATGAGAAAAAGAACAGGGAGAGGCTTTGAGGACAATGCAGTTATCCTGAAATATTCCTTTAATGAGTACATTGTGAGACTTGACTCAGTAGACTACCAGTGCTTTCACAGTTATTTGAGATATTTAAGATACATCAAGCACCATTCTAAGAGTTAGTTGTAAAAATGGTGTACCAGGCCCGTGGAGCTTCTGTACTCTCTGGAAGTTTCCATCTAGATAGATCAAACAGCAGGAGTCTGAAAAAGACATTCAACCACAGACACATGAACTGCTTGTCCAACACAGTTTCACATTTTTTTCAAGTTGCCAATAGGAAATGGAATACAAAAGTCTTGTTTCCAGTTTCTCTTTACAAATCTGAGTATCTGGCATTGCCACGTGGCAGGGAATGGTGAATATAGAAGCAGTTCCCACCAAACCCCCATACGAGGCTCACACTGTCCTAGTTTCTCTGCCCCACCACAGGTCCCTGTCACACACCCTCACCATTTTAGAAGCAACTGATGAGCTAGTTCTCCCTTGACTTAAGTGTGTGTCACTCCTGGATTAGAGTAAAGCAATAACAAGTTATTTCCACCGTGTTGGTCATTACAAAGAGAATTAGAGGAAGCAGTCATAGCAGAGAATATGAACACTTAACACCCGCGTTGCCATCTTCTTTGCGCTTCTTATCCCTGGCACCCACTTTCACAAAGAGACCGTGAAAGGTAATGAAGACCATGGGAAAATTGGAGCAGGGAGTCAGGATATGTGGGTCTACACAATGTTCTCTCCTCTCATTGTTAGGCTACACTGGGCAATATTTCCTGTCTCTGTGCCACAATTCCCTCAGCAATAAAATGAATACATATACCAGCCCCATACTCCTTAGAGGGTCTTTCCTGCGAGAACCGGTAAAATTCTCATTCTGTTGGATTTTCCCCATTCCCCAGAGAAGTCTTAAGGGAAGTCTTGCCTCTCCGCATCTCAGATCTGCAGGCGGCTACCTGCCACCACCACATCCACCCCCAACGCAGCGCTACGCGGGTCCTTTCCAGGGGTCACTTCAGGGAAACTCAGCCCCAGTCCGGGAAGTTGGGGAGCGCTCTGCGACGGGGAGGCTCTGGACCCGGCCAGGGCGCCGCTGGATCCCCGCCGTCGGCTTGGAACCGCGCCCACAGCCCTCTCCTCCCGCCTAGCTCTCCCCGGGGCCCTTGTCCGGCCTCTGCGGGAGACGCACGGTCCCCCGGCGACTGGCTCTCACCCAGGCGACTGCCCGACGGTTTCTGGGGAGGGCGCCGACTGGGACGCGGGTTGGCAAGCTGCTCCTCGCCTCCCTCCCGGGTCGGGGAACCGCCCCACCTCCACGCGCGCTCGGGCGGCGCTCGGACCCTTCCGCAGCTGCAGGTGCCAGTGAGCCCCAACGCAGCGCCACGTCGCCCTGCCCCGCGCTCGCAGTCGCCGCCGCTGTGTCCAGGAAGGTAGGTGCCTTTCCTTCATCTCCTTGCTGTCTGAGTTTTCTTCTCCCGCTCCCTGGATGGAAGCATCTTTCTGAGCTGCATGGGAGGAGTGAAGGATGAATGGGGACCAAGTGAGTGGTGAGATGCATATATTCCTCCTGCTCCTACTGAATAATAAGGGCCCTACTGGGAAACTAGGAAGTTAAGTGTAAAGAGAGATAAGAGAAAGGCAGCCGGGTGAGATAATCCACGCGACCAGAGGCAAGATGGGACCAATCCTAGCTACTCTGCACCTCACCTGCTCCCTGAGCCCCACACTGACTCAGGCCCAGACATAGATTTCAATAAATATTTGCTAGGTTGAGAGGTATTTCTTCTTGTTTTCCCTATCCAACTTCAAAATAAGCAAAATCTACTTCTGATGGTTTTCTTCAGAACCCCACAAGGCTGCAGTATTTGAATATGTTTATGTGGGAGAGTAAAATATGTTGTATTCACATAACGGACTGCTGTATGTCACTTAAAAAGCAGAAATCAGTCTGGTGGGGTGGTAACCCAGAGAAATATAGGATCACATGCTCTATGCCAGCCTTGCAATTTAACAATACTCTCAGCAACTTAAAGAGACCCTGTCTCAAAATTAAAAATGAGAGGTGGGGATGTAGCAAAGTGGTAAAGTGCCTCTGGGTTCAAACCACAGTACCCTACCCCCTTGCCCCCCCCAAAAGAAAGCAGAAATCAACATATATGTACCCCTAAATCTTAAAAATATAATGGCAAATGAGCATAGCAAGATGCTAAGACACTTGTCATATGACATGTAAAATTGTAGAAAGTGGAGTGTAAAAGGTACACCAGATTCATGATTGTGGCTGTCTTTGGGAAGTATGATGGGGAATCAATATGGCACAAGGGTTAATGTGGAAATAATATTTACCTATAATTTTTGATATCTAAAAATAATGAAGCAAGATTGAAAATACAAATAAAAATTACTAAGTGTATTGTTAACTTGGATGTTTTTCATAATATTTTCTTATTTCAAAACTCTGTTTCTTCACTGGATTGAACAGGGGGAATGGAGGAAGGGAGGGGAGATGGGAATGGGAAAGACAGGAGAATGAATCTGACATAACTTTCCTATGTTCATATATGAACATCCTACCAGTGTAACTCCACATCATGTAAAACCACAAGAATGGGAAGTCCATGTATGTGTGATATGTCAAAATACACTCTACTGTCATGTATAACTAAAAAGAATAAAAAAAACATCTGTTTCTAAATATTTCTCAATTTAAGTGCCCAAATAAAGAGAAATAAGATATATCTCTGCCCATGTTGTGACAATGCAATCTAAACAGTTCTATCAGAAGTTGCCGCCTTCTTGCATGACACTTCATGTTCTCTAGTTCTAGAAGATGACACCTCTTTACCCAGAAGCCTTAGCTGCACAAAGAAGTTCACTTCCTGCCAAATCCCAAGAGTATTGTCCAAAGGTGAAATATTGATATTGGAGAACTAGTCTGCAGTTAATAATCTGAAAATTGGCCTTGTCGTGGTAGAATCTGAACACTCCCTGTGTTCCTGCAAGACAAATTTCTCTTCCTTTTTATGTGTTCTACATTTAGGATTTTCATTTCTATGCATGGAGGCAGCCTCTTAATGCTTATCTAATGCTGTTGAATTAAAACCAGGAGATGAGGAAAAGTAGGGTATTTGGTAGAAGAGAGACCTACAGTTCTACTGGCTTTTTTTTTTTTGGCAGAATGAAAAGAATGCCTCTTGATTTTTCCAGCCAGAGGAAGATTGGTTTCTTTTTGGTTATAAGGCTGACTTATTTAATTTAATTAAATTAACTAAATTTAACTGAGGGAGAGACAGAGGAGGGCAATCCTAGATGGGATTGTGTAGGTTAGGCCCAGTGGAGAAGATATTAAACCATCACCCAATAATCCAACCTGCTGCCCCTCCTCTAAACATCCACAAAGTGGTCTCCCCATGTATGTATTTTCTTCTCACTAAAAATCACTGAGTCTGTGTGAACAAATTGTCTACACCTCAGAATGAAACTCTTTGATGTGAAAAATTGTGATAACATTCCTTCCTCTTTTTCCTTCTGATTTGACAACTTGCAAGGTCAATGCTTGGTACCTTTTATGTCACAGCAAGACAGGCTACTTGAGAAAAAACTCAGGTATGAAGAAAAATACGAGAATGATAGGACTGTAGTGTGGTGTAAAAGCTACAAGTACTCAGATTTTAGGCGCAAAATGAGAGAATATAGTCCCAGTCTATAACATTAACAATTGCAATTCCTTAAAATTCATGTTCTCCGTTCTCCTTAGGACCAATCACTTCGTTAGAGATCCTTATACTATTCCCCTCTTGTTAGAGACACAAAGTGCATCTCACTTGCTTCTTGATTGCCTTTCCTGCAAGAGTTTAAGGTCTTTTTGATTTCTTAATCTAGAAAGACAATTGAGTTTTTCTGTCGTCCTGGGTCTCAATAATTCCACTGAGCTTCCTTCAGCCACCTATTACCACCTGCCCCCATCCTCCTCTCTTTCATCCCATTTAATTGGTTGTTTCCTAATTGCTGACTCTTTCTTTGCTCTCCATTTAATGATTCTTTTTAAAGTCTATAAGGCATTTTGCCAGCAGTTGGCTTTTAGTATGAAAAGTAGCATTTCCTTAATGAGTCTGCTTTCCAAATGAAAGCTGTACTTACATTTTCCTAATGGGGAAATGAGCTTTTCTTCTACACTTGCTGAGGGGCTTCCCAAGTTCTTTTTCAAGAATTCATCCACAATGCATGTTAAGTTGGACCCTTGCTTCAATTCTGCCTCCAATCTGTATTTCCTTCAAGTGTAAAAAGTCTAAGAGGAAATCAATTGACAGGTGTGTAAAAAGTCCAAGAGGCAATCAATCGACAGGTGTCAACACTTAAAAAAATCATGGACCACTATGGAAAACTGCTATTAGCAAAGTGGCAGGAGCTGATATTAATTCTTTCTGTACTATGTGCCAAGCATCATGTTAATCGCCTTGTAGAAATTGTCTCATTAAATATATCCATGAGCCATCTTTGTCCCAATCAAGAAATTTTCTCAGACCATATAGCTGAGCTGAATTTTAAAATACTATTTTGTAAAATGGTCAGTTTTACTCTTTCGTTAATTGAAAGATCTGGTCCTCTGGTCCCAAGTTTCTACTTGGTAACAATCTCTTCATCTTAGAATAGTTAAGTCCTCACCGTGCTCTAGTGGTCAATACCTGATCTGGTTTGCTCATTTGCATGAACGCCTGCCACTTAGAGCCATCTGAACTTGAGACTCCAGAGGAAGACAAATTATTTCCCCATTCTGGAGGCCAGAGGCTAAGTAACTGTTCTCAAGCTGTGATCGTTGTTGTCAGTTTTAGTACTGGAACACGGCCTACTGACTGTCCTTACCAACTCCAGAGAAAGTAAGATTCTTCATTGTTATGTTGTAAAGGGGAACAAAGCCATAACTGCATAATTTTGAAGGATTTTAATCTCTCAGATACATCATTTAATTTTAGACAACAATTACTAAGCACTTATGCTCTGAAAATACTTTGCTGAATAAATGTATCTTAGGCTATGTCTATGTACCTCAATACATAAAGGCATGTATTTTCATAAATGGTGTAACATATACGTAAATACTATATAATGAACATTTAGTCATATAGGAGCTAGTCATATATAAAATTATATATATATACATATACATGCGGGTATATATGTGTACGTATATATGTATACATATACTTGTGTATATATGTGTATACACTTATGAAGAGTTGAATGTATGTATATCACATTTAAGTCTCCTTTGAGGTAAGGACCATTATCATTTCCAAGTTCAGGGGAAGGAAAAAAATGAAACACATTTACAGAAGTTTACCCACTTTCTAGTGTGGTAAAGCCTGACTCAGAACTTGCTTCTTTTACTGTGAGATAACTTCTGGGTCAGGAGGGAAAACATGGCAAATGCAGCCTTATGACTAAAAAGGTGAAGTTGCATATAACATAAAAAGAAAATATAAAATTAGCATTTTTCTAAAGTATATAAATATTCACAAATATTATTTTGTCTTACACTTAAATAAAGCATTGCTAGGCTCATTTTAAAATTTTCTTCATACTTAGAAAACTATTTTGTTTTCCTCCTACTTTGTAAGTCCAGGTTTGCTAAGGATGAAGCCAGGTGGCAGGTTCTTCTATTGCTTTCTGTCTTATTACTTCTAAAATCATAATTTGCAAGGACAAAAATTTCCACTGCAGTGATACAGATTAGGTTAATATTTTGCCAGCCTCTACTCAGGGCCTCTAGAGTATACCATATATTAAAGATATCATTTCTTTTTCTTTCCTAGATACCCAGCTAAGTTTCTGGGGCTTGTTTTGAGCAAAGATGAGTATTTCTTCCTGGATGATGTAACTGGAGAGTCCAGATTTGGACAGACTTGATCATGGGAGCCAATACCTCAAGCAAACCACCAGTGTTTGATGAAAATGAGGATGGTAAGAGATGTGGGGCAGTGGCTTGAAAAAAATGGAATTTTGTGACATTCCAATATAAACTTTTAGTTTTATAAGTAAATGCAAGCATGGTCTATAGGCCCTTTAAGGAAAAAGGTACAATTGCAAAAGTAAGGTCTAGGACCCTGTATGCTACAGTTAGATTGGACTTTTCACTTTCTGTGGGACCTTTGGCAGATTGATGGATTGATTGACTTCTTTTATTCATTTATTTATTTATTGTGGTACTGGGTATTGAACCCAGGGATGCTTTACCACTGAGCTACACACTGCCTTTTTAATTTTTTTTTTTTTTATATTGAGACACAGTTCCCCAAGTTGCTGAGGCTGGCCTTTAACTTCTTATTATTTTTAAAAATATTTTTTAGTTGTAGTTGGATGCAATACCTTCTTCTTTTTTTTTTTTAATGTGGTGCTGAGGATCGGACCCAGCGCCTCGCACATGCTAGGTGAGTGCTCTACCCCTGAGCCACAACCGCAGCCCCTGGCCTTTAACTTTTGATTCTCCTACCTCAGCCTGTCACATGGCTGGGATTACAGGCCTGTGTCACTGCATCCAACTGGCAGGTTTTTAATCACAACTATACCAATGTCCTCCCTTGTCTAAAGGGAGCTGTGGTTGGGCACATGGTGGAGAATTCAATGATTTGTTTGTTCTCTATGTTGTTCCCTTGACAGCTGAAGTTACCCTCATTGCTAGTTATAGATAATTTTTTGAAATATCAAATTAAATGTGAATGATTGATATGCTTTATAATACAAGTTATTGTACCTTGTATAACTTTTCTGTATTATAATAATTCTGTCTAATAAATAATTCTGAGTTTCCAGCTGTCATGCTTCAGGGTTCTAGACAAATCTCAAATGCTAGTTATAGAAAAAAAAATCAGTTTTATTGGAGAAAAGGGAAACCTCCCAGGCCAGGTTCAGCAAGACAGGAAGTAAAACCCTAAGTCTTCCTGATTTTCCTGTCATCCCCCGGTGAAGCATGATGTCACAGGCCTGGACCTCCCCATGCCATGTTTTCTTCTTGTAGTGGAAGCATGAGCCGCCTTGTCGGAGTGTGTAGAATGGCAGCTGTTCGTAGGTTGTCTTAGAAAAAGAAAGTCCCAGGTTCCAGAGAGTAAGTTGTTTAGGCCTCCAAGATAGAATCTCCAGAATAATTTCCAGGAGTTCTGCTAATTGGACCACAAAGGGAAAGAATGAGCTCAAGTTCAGGAGATCTAATGCCAGTCCTACTTCTAGTTACCCATGAGGCTCAAGAAGTTTATTTACTCATTTAATCTTCAATTTCCTCATCAATAAAGTGAGGGGATCCGGTAAACTTCAAGGTCCTTTCCAATTGAAAAATGGATCATTTTGAGGTCTTGAACCTACTTTGCAAAATTATGAAGCAGCCTCTAAATCATCACGGTAAGTTTATGGTGTTGGCCTGTGTGTCTGCTGAAATAGACTGCAAATAGCAGCAGCTGATCCAGAAAGGAAGTGCTTTTCCTTTCTGTGTAACAATCCAGACATCAGGACTCCAGGGTGTGGGGCCACAAAGGGTTAGGGACCCTGGCTCTAGCTGCCTTGCTTTTTTCCATCTCTGCAGTGGTGCCCACCCTCATGCCTCAGGATAGCTCACTTCCACATTCAAATTCCTGCCAGTGAAAAAGGAGAACAGTCAGGGAGATTATGTTCACCCCTTTTAAGGATTTGACCTGTCCTGTCACTTTCACTCACATGCACTTATCTAGTTATAAAGAGAGACCAGGAAGTGTAACTGGTGTGTTATCTTGTGTGGTCACAAACCTTCTAAAAATAAGAAGTTCTCTTTATGACAAGAGAAGGGGAGAATCAGCAGTTCATCATAGTTGCAAAACAGTTATATTTGCTATGGTCGAGGGACACGATCTTAGTTTTGAATATTTGGATGGAATCACCTTTAAATGCAAACCATATAACTGATCAGTATGCCTTGTTCAAGCTATTTACTATCAGCCTTACTACCTGCATCCTTACTGCCTACATAAGATATTCCACAGGGACCACAAAATTACATAGCTGGAAAGACCTTAAGAAAAAACACTTTCCATTGTTATTTTTGTTGCCTTACTTTGTTTTACCAAGTAGTAAAAGCAAGGATCTAGAGACCGATGATATTACATGACTTTTTTGTCTCTGAAGTGGAAAGACAAGTCAAACATGCTTTTCATTTATTTGGTTCACTCTGCTCCCTATGGCTTCAGAACTAATGTTTGGCCAGGCACTGTGGCCCAAAATCTGTTAATCTCAGTAACCTGGAAGGCTAAGGAAGGAGGATCACAAGTTCAAGACCAGCCTGTGCAAGTTAGTGCAGCCCTAACCAACTTAGTGGAGACCTTGTCTCAAAATAAAAAAAAAAAAACTTCAAAAGGGTTAATGCTTGTTTTTTGCACAAGGCAGGCCTTCATAGAACAGAATGGAAAGGAAAGGCCAGCTTCACACTTATAATTTGCTGGGGATACATGTGATTTGAAGATACTAGGATAGCATTATGATGAGAAAATGCAGCCAGCCGTTCGCATAGGGTACCCAAAGATTGTGAAAACTGGAAAATAAGGTGTCACTTTCCAACTGGCTTCAAGGACTATTAAAAAAAACTAAGTTGGAAGAGAGTTAGGCTTCAGAAGCAGCCAAATGTTTCTTAAAACCCATTTTGTTCCATTGTCCCAGATTTGGAATACCTATAAAAATTGAAATATAGTATGCAATACATAATGTGGTTATATTATATGATATGGTTATATTATATTGTAGGATTATGTTACATATCATATAATCATGTGATCAGAATATAATTATTATAATATTTTATAGTAATTAACATTAATATGACAATATATTATAGATTAAATTTAATCAGTTAATATTGATTAGTAAAATAATATATACTATCTAGATTATAATGTCCAACCTATTTTAATGCACCAGTGTCAATTTTATTGAGATATTCGGATTTGAAATCTCAGGAGTTAATGTATTAACAATGAATAATTGCCTATATCATAACATTCTTTGATGAGTATGAGTTTGTCAAAGATACTGCATTTAATTTCCATATTAATTTATTTGTTTGTAAGATTCTTGAAGTTTGGAAGGAAAAATATACTTTGGCTTATTTATTCAGTAAATCTTATAAGGTTAGTTTGGCTTCTTGTGGGGTTCTGGATTGAGCATGGTGTAAATTTCATTTGATTGCTGAGAAGCTTCTGAAAGAGGCAGAAACAACACAAAACAACTTACTAATCAAGGAACAGTAATGTCTATATCATTTTTGATAGCTGTATTTTTATAATGATCAAACTGGGCCAGAATCTAGGGCACTAAAATGAGCCAATTTAATTACTTTAAAAATGTTGCAGATAAGAATTCCAATATGTGACCAAAAAAGGTGTTTAATATTTCCCTCAGGTTATTTGATACTCACAATATATAGATTAGAAAAGAAAAAAAATTTTTTTTGTTTGTTTTTGGTTCTAGGAATTTAGCCTGGGGGTACTCAACCTCTGAGCCACATCCCCAGCCCTTTTTATTTTTTATTTTGAGACAGGGTATCCCTAAATTGCTTAGGGCCTCACTAAATTGCTGAGGCTGGCCTTGAATTTATACAATCCTCCTGCCGCAGCCTCCAGAGTCTCTGGAATTATAGGAGCGTGCCATTGTGCCCTTTAAACTGGTTCCTCAGTTATCATTTCAAGATTTCTTTCTCAGAGTGTTTTTGTTCACTATGGAGTGAAAAGATAAGGTGTTGGCTGTCCCTTAAAATAAGCTGTTCTTGCTAGAATTCATCCTGACACTTGCATTTTATGGTTCCATCTGATCTTGAAAGAGTCACTGTAGTAGTTGCTTATGTTGATCTTCAGTGAACACAAAGTATGACATTTATAGTTCAGGGAACTGAACAAGGTCTGCTTATTTGGTTCCTGTTGTCTTTTAGAAAGTAGGTGGCAAATGATGACTTTTGTGGTTATAGCTTTTATATTTCAGTACACACCTAAGTCCTAATTGTTTCTTTTCTTGTGGTAAAATAAACACACTACATTGACCATTTTAAGTGTCCAGTTCTCTGGCAGTAAGTGTATTCCTAATGTTAAACACCCATCTTTTTCCTAAGCACCCTTGCCTCTTTCTAAACTGAATTATGTCCATAGACCATAAGTTTCCAGTTCCTCACTCCTCCCCACCCTGGCAACCACCATTGGACTTTAGGTCTCTATGAATTAGGCTGTTCTGAAAATCTTAGGTAAACAGAATCATATAAAATTCATCCTTTTACATCCAGCTTACTTCATTCAGCATAATGTTTTCAAGGTTCATATGTGCTTTGGCATGTGTCAGAATTTGATAATATTCCTTTGTGTACACATATGATATTTTATTTACTTTTTTGTCAATCAAGGAACATTTGGTGGTTTCCATTTTTTGATTATTGTAAATAATGTCATTATAAATCCTAGTACATAAATATCCATTCAAGCCCATTTTCAATTCTTTGGGGGCATGTACCTAGAAGTAGAATTGCAGAATCATATGCTTAATTACTTTTTCTTCTTTGAGGAACCCCTATACTGTCTTCTACCTAATTATGTCACATGTTTTAGCTGGGGAGGAATGATAGGCGAACATGAGCTCTAATATTGGAAACACACCCAGGTTCAAATATCAGCTCTGCCACATACTATTGATGTATGTGTTGTTATGAGAAAAATCAAAGGGGAAGTAGCCCAATGAACCCTTATCAGACTTTAGAGTCACTTTGACTAATTTCAAGGTTTTCTAAAGGTTTAACTAAGTGACTTTATCACCTCTATGTTGTATATATTTTCAGAGTACCATGAAAAGTCTCAAAACCTAAATAACTCCTAATGAATTAATTTGGGGGGTCTATTGGGTAATTTATTCAACCTCTATGAACTTCACTTTCTTTCATATGTAAAACACAATAGGGCATACTTCAATGGGTAATTGTGAGGATGAAATAAAATAATGCAAGTAAAATACTTAGCAAGGTATTTACCCTAAAGTAACGACTCAATTAACGTGAATAGTGTTGTTTACTAGCATCAGAGTCTCTTAGCATGGATGCTTCAAAATACTTCCTTTTGTGAAAGAAACAAAATTGACTTATGGCAACTCAGTAGATGCTGTGGTCAATATGCCTTGCTCCTGATTCTACCAATCAAAGCAGAATGATAGAATGGCAGATTTTATAGATTCCATGGAAACCAATACAAAGCCCTTTAAAAGAAGCAAGTTATTGATTACACAAAAGCACAGTCTTACCAGGTTTCTCTTTTATCTCCCCTGGGGTGATTGTATTTTCATTTAAGGTAAAATCGAAGATAAACATCAATGAACTCTACTTTTTCTGATTTAAGACCAAAATTGATTATTAAAGTAATTTCATTTGATCAGCAGACATAATGAAACATTTCCCCTGTACCTAATGCCATATGCATATTCTGGGAGATCATTAATGAGACAGGAAAACATTTTGAGCTTTCTGAAAGAAAAGAGTGCAAGTGACACTTGTTTTTAATGTTCATAACTTTTGTCTTTAAGTCTACTTTGCTTCCTCTATCTGAATACACTGAGTTTGTTTTGTTTTAGTTTTCTTTTCTCTGTTGCTATTTTTCCTTTGTATTTATATTATTTTTTAAAAGTCAACATTTGGCGTTTTCCAAGCTAACACAGAGGAGAATTTTTTACATGAAAAAGTGGCCTTGTTTACAATTTGGGTCTGAGCAGCAGGAGGGAGACTTGCCATTATTAGGAATAATCTGTTTCCAAGCATATACAATGTAGAGGTGATGAAGTCACTTAGTTAAACTAAGAGACAACCTTCTTCTGGAACACATAGCTAAGAAAATTTAACCTTAAGTTAAAAAATCTCCTCTAGGGAGTTCATCAATGTCCTGAGTTTGCAGAGAGAGCTCAATTATTACATTATTCTTTGAACTTGCTGAAAACTCAATGTTCTTTCATTTGGCAATGCTTGTCTCCTAGGATATGTGTCTGTTTCCAGTTTTCCAGCATTTTCAGTGACAGAGGCAATGGGGTCCTTCAAAATCTTGGGCCAAGAAAATTGGCCACAGATTTGCAATCCAAAAGAAATGGGAGGTTACTGAATTGAATCCAACTGTGAAGGACTTCAAGAATCTCCTTTGTTATTTTAATGTCCATGATTGTACCAAAGTAGGCAGGCAAATGAATTTCAGACTTTCCCCTATCAACATTACTTGAATAATGTTGTTGTTATTTTATATTTATTATTCCGCATTACAATGATTGGAAAAGTTAAAAAAAAATTCTCCAGCAATGTTGGCTTCTTTAAAAATTAAGTCATCTTGGATAGTCTGAGATTTAGTAAAAGGCATTTGCCATAAATAACCTCAGGTCCAAATGCTTATGGCAACGTTTTTTAACTTGGAAGGGCTTTATTTCTCCATGCAAAGGGTTTGGAAGAGTGAGGAGAAAACAAATTGTAAAGCCAAGAAAACAGACCTCAAAGACAAAGCTAGTGGTTCCCATTTGCGTGTATCCTGAGTGATGCATTATGAATACATGTTTAGGAGAATCTACTCAAACAAATTTAGGAAAGTGACATCTTGCCTTGAGAGATCAACCTTTTTGTTAGCATATTAAATGTTCTGAAAAATGAGCTACAAATTGAAATTTCAGTCTTCTGATGCTTTTCTTATTTCAAAATTAAGCCACTTTTGTAAAAAAAAATCTTTTAATCTTGTGGCACATAATTAATATTTTGTGGTCTCAATTTGGAAAATGAGAGTTTGTGATTATATCTACACATTGTGTTGTTGTTGGAAACATCCTTTCTTCCCATTGATTTTTCCCCACAGTTTTAATGGCATCAATTTTTACATTTGAAACATTTGTAGTGTAATTTATATGAAAATAATGGAATTTTTATATTACATGATAAAGAGTGATTATGCTTCTTTGTAAGATTTCCTAATTAAAGTCCTTGATTTATGTTTACTTAAGCAAACAAAGTTAGTAATGTGGTAGCTCATTTTAATTCTAGGATGCTGCATGTTCTTAGTTGAATGAAGTAGGAATTGGATTTGGTAAACTTCATTGCTTTTATTATTTTAAAATCAAGAACATTTTAATTGAAAGAGTATCTTATAAACAAATTCTGGTATAGTCTTTGCTGATCATTAAATAATACTCAAGATGCTACACTTTTTGCCTTATCCAAAACTGTAGATATTTTAAATTTTCATTTTAGGATTACGCATGTTGGAAACCTAAATCTGTAAGACAGTTTCAGTATTCAGACAATTTGATCATTTACTGCAAGACTTCATTGAAAATCTTCATTGAGAATGGGTATAGAGAGCCAACATCTGCTGTTCACTTAGTAGATGCTACCTTAACTACAGGGCCTTATTAGCTTCAATTCCCGACAGCTCTCTGGTGCCATGTGAGCATTCCTAGAAGTTTCATTTGGAAACTTAAAGCCAGTGATGGAATGATGTTCTTATTAAGTAGAAACAGTTTATATGGGAAAAGAAAAAAGATTGGAAAATTTAGTATCATAGATTTTGAACTCAGTAGCCTGACACAGATTTTACATTTTCCTCTTGAACTATTTTTTTCTTTCCTTTCTGGAGGCATGTTTATGCTAAAGTAAATGAAGTTAACCTTGTTTGATACTTGAGTTGTCTGTATCTTTGGCAGCTCAGATTTATTTATGAGACTGGTGTAAAGCAGAGGTTGGTAAACTTTTTCTGCGATGAGCCACATAGTAAATATTTTATATTTTGTGGGCAGCACGGGCAGTCCTGTCACAGTCACTTAGCTCTGCTGCTGTAGCCATAGACAAGGCAGAAACAAATGCAGGTGGTGCCCTGCCTGCAAAGCTTACTTATGGCCACTGAAATTTGAATTTCAGAACATTTCCAGTTATCATCAAATATTATTTCTTTGGTTTTCTTTGCATTTAAAAATGTAAAAACTCATTCTTAATTCTTGAGCCATACAAAATAGATGGAGGACTGGATATGGCCATGGGCTGTGTGGTGCTAACCCTTGCTCTATGGCATCTGGCAGACATTTTGTCTACATGCTCTGGGAACGTTTCTGATATCCATTCATAATCCTCTGGCCTTAAGCCACAAATCAGGGCAAGGAGACTGGAATTTGTTCTGCAGAGATGCTTCATAAATTTACTCTTCAATAATTCTCATTTGGTTGATCAGAGTGAGTCTTTGGAATTGCTTGGACCAGTAAACCTAGTGTTTTGGAAGATAAACTGTGTTCATTGGTGACATATTTTATTTGATGGCTGTGCAAGCTGGGTTCAGTTCAATGGTTACAATAGCAGTGCATTGGAAACAGGAGTAGACAGAATTCCGGACATTTATTTAATAGAAGGGCAGCCAGTGGTTGGAAATGCTAACCCCTGATCTTGCCCCACTGTTCTACTTTGTGACTTCTTCTAAAGAAAGTGACAATGTATTTCTGAGTTCTAAGCAAATTTATGAATTGGGGTCTAGGCAGCAAGACAAGAAAAACTGTTTGTGCCCATTGCTTGATTTTTGGCACCAGTAGTGGGTGTCTGCAAACCCTGGACTTCCCAAGGCACCACGTCTCATAAAGGGAAATGCTGACAGTGCAAACAACTGCCATCAGATGGCCTTGGAGGCCACTCCTCTGGACAAGTTCCAATTATATTCTTAAAGAACTTGCCAGGCTCCCCATGGAGCAGTGTTAACTATTTGCTGTCAATCATTTAGGATGATGAAGGACTAGAGACCCAGTTAAGTAATTTTTCATCAATGGGTCGTAAGTGTTGGCTGGAGAGCCGGTCTCCAACCTTAGCTTGTATCACAGGGTAGGAGAGCTACAGGTTAAATCAGTGGTTTCTGGACAGCCTTTGCAGATGTGTGCCAAAATGACAGTTTTTCTTAGTCTGTGAGGAGAGAGAAAATAAGGACAATGTAATAAGCCTTTTACCAAGTTAAACGTATTAAAATTTTAAATTCTAAGATTATGTGCTTTCTTGACTGTTCTTGCATGTGCTTATTTAGTATTTAAGGATGGTGAAAATAGAAGCTATTTTTCATGGTGAGAAATGAGACAAGCAATTTCCCCCTCTGATCCTGATTTCTCATATTTAAAAGATGACTAAGATAGTGCCTGCCTCATGTAGTTTTTGTGGGAGTAAAAAGAGAAAATCTGTGTACAGCGCTTAAACTAGTGCCTGGCACATAGTAATAGCTCAATAAATGTTAGCTAGTTTCACTATAATTATCACAATCATAGTTTTCAATGCACTTACTTGGCAAATAAAAAAATAAAAAAATCACCCAATGTTGTTTTTCCTTTTCTTCCCTAGACTTTTTGGGGGGAGATGGAATTTTCTGATCTATGAAATGCACATGTATAATTATAATATTTAATATGTGTTACTTGAGAACTTTTAAGTATCTGAGATGGAAAAAAAAAACAATCAGAAATAACCTATTTTATCTAGGACCATCATCTTCACTTAAGTGCAATATGATACTACCTGAACTAACAGAGTGGCTGTGGATATGGAATATATATTTTCTCTATAAAATGATTAAGAGCTACTGATGGTTTGAATGTGGGGATAAAATGGAAAGAACAAAAGCTAGGGTGAATCCCAGTGTTTGTTGGAGAAGAGTGGGTGCTGGCAGACTTGAGATTGTAAGGAACAGCCTGGAGTTCTCATCTGGTGACCTAAGATAATGCTAGGACATCTGAATGGTGATGTCAAGTAGGAGCCTGGAACTGAGGGTCCAGCAATGAGGGGAAAATTCGGGATGGAGATACAAAGACATGGGTTTTTATTCTGTGAGGACTGATGAGTCCATCTTGGGAGAGAGGAGAGAGATGGAAGAGAACAGATCCCTAAAATCGAGAAGTCAGGCAGAAGAGAATAGTCCAACTAGGGATTGAGAAGGAACAGGCAGAGAGGGAGAAAAAAAATGTCTGTCCTTAAATTTAAGCAGGAGGAGTGCTTTGAGAAAGAGGGAGGGGCCACTCATGGTGGCTGAGGAGAAGGAGATGTCCAGGTGAGCAGGTAGCAGGGATGCTTTGTGTCGTCCGCAGAGATAGTTCTGTGGGGCTGTGCGGGCCTGACTGAGGCTGGATCAAGTGAGGAGTGGATGGGAGGCCAGGATGCGGGGCAGCAGAGACTCTTTCAAGATGTTTGGTCTAAAGGGAGGCTGAGAGAGTAGCCAACGGCTGAAGCAGAATATAATGTAAGACAAAGAATGATTATTTTTTTTTCTTCCAGAGGAAATCCTAGGGCATGTTGATGTGCACGGGAATCAACCAGTATAAGGACAAGAAGCCCAGGAGATGAGGATCCAGGGCTGGCTTCCATAGTGTGGGAGCCTAGAGGCCAGAGAGGGCCTAGAGCTCAACAGGGCACCACACAAGGGCATTAAGTTCTCTGAAGTCACCCTCTCTGAATTCTTACTAATTTAATCTTTGAATTTGGGTTCACAAGAGAAGCCAGATGGGAAAATGGACCATACTCAGGAGGATGGAGCCTTGGTTCATATCCTGCTGCTTCTCTTGGGAGGGCTCTCGTGAGCTATTCCCTGGAAACAAAACCACCGTTGCCCTCTCCATCCACAGAAGGGCCTGTGTGCTGATCCAGGTGTGGTTGGGGGTGAGCACCACCATCGCATCCCCAGGGAGCACATGCCAACGGCTCACTGCCCAGATTGGAAGTCCATCTGGTGAGTGGACAGATAGACTGCCTCTCGGCTTCTCAGCCACTCACCTCCAGTTACAGAATGTCTCAGGGAGTTCGAGTTGGAAGCAAATGATGTGAAAATGTACTTGCCACCCAGAAGTTTTCTTAGTGGGAGTGGGAGTGGACACGCCTGAGGATCAATCTCATTTATCTCAGTTATACATGTCCCAGGATGGGCAGCCAGAATGAATTTACAGAATTAAATGAACAAACGTGGGGGATTGCTCTTCAACAAGGGCCATCAAACACCCAGCATGTGCCTGGCTCTGAATCCTGGACTCAGGGAGCTAAGGGTGAAGTCATTTCTGGGTGACACTCATCTTCCCTTGGGTAGCTCACATGCTGATCTTCTAGACTGTGTTACTCCTGAAGTGTTGGGGGTTCCCATCAAACACCTCTTCTTCCTTGGAGTTAGTCTTCCAGTTCAGCATGACTCTTGATTTTTCACTTGAATTTCTTTACCCATTTGGATTCCAAGAGCAGTTGCAATGGCTTTCATCCATGTCTTTCACAACTAATTTCACCATCTTCCTCCTCTTCCTCCTCCCCCTTCTACCCCTCCCCTCCCTATCATCAGTCTTCAACTGTTTTAGGTCCAATTAATTTCAGGATGCCTTATGGGATCATTCATATTTACATTTATCAAATACTGAAGTCATTGCCAGTTTAATACTGCATTTTTCCCCCCAGGATATAACACACCAGGAAAAATGTTCTAAAATAAGGCTCAGGTGAAGTATTAAAAATAATTTTTGTATGGAAAAATTAAGATCAGGGTACAGACAAAAGAATAGTCAAATTTCAGGTGGCAAGTCATAAAAACCTTACTGGGGCAGAGGTATCATTTTTTTAAAATTTATTTTTTATTTTTATTTTTAAATTTTTATTATTAGTTGTTCAAAACATTATATAATTCTTGACATATCATATTATTTTTTCCATACACCTAACAAAGTGCCTGTGACATTCTGTGACTCTTGTTTATTTACATGCAAATTCTACTGGGCTATACATTTATTCAAACAGAGAACATGCAAATTCTCTGTATATCATGTGTAGAATAATGCCAGATTCACTGGATGTAGAAGTCAACCAATAAATGTTTGTTGAATCAATAATAAAGTTAATTAATAGAAAAAAAAAGAATTTTTGTTTAGGTCTCTTGTTTTTAACTATTAACTAGAAGTGTCCAGTTTGCTGTCCTCAGTGGATTTTAATCCCAATATTCCCTAGAGTTAACACTTTGGGATATTCTTAGGTGATATATATATATGACAAATACCTTCATTTAATTAATTAATTTATTTTTTAACGTGGTACTGAGGATCGAATCCAGTGCCTCACACATGCTAGGCAGGCACACTACCACTGAGCCACCAACCCCAGCCCCTTTAATTATATTTTTCAAAGCACATTTGAGAGTTATAGAAGAAATGCCTGTGATTTGTAGAAAGCCTAGGAAATAAAAGCAATTAGGAAAAGTTTACGCACAATGTCTTCACCTATAGATAACCACACTAATATGTTAGAGTATCTCCTCTTAGAACCCTGTTTTCCATCTTAGCGTCTATCATCTGTCTTCCCCCCTGTGTTTTCCTCCATATTACTTACTTAAATGTCCTTGTTAAAAATGAATTTTGTTATTTTTTCCTCTCACTGAAAAGTACACATCCAGAGGGACAGGGATTCTTGTGTGTTTTGTTCACCTAGGGTCCTACCTTGTGGACTCGATGAATGAACTGATGGTCTTTTTAAAATCTGTGTTTATGGATAAAAGGCATTTGAAACATTTAGAGTGATGCTGTATGTACTTATTTATCCTTAATTTTTCGCTTACACCATAAATAGTTTATCTCCATCCCTTAAAATTTTTCATTTGTTGAAAGTATAATTTGATGGCTAAGAAATTCTACAACATAAAAATACTATAATTCACTTACATACATATATAATTTTAAACATAGGTGCTAAAATGCAGACAAGTTCTCTTGTATTGCAATTTTGTGATGTAATAATTCTTTACTCCTAAAAATCTTTGTAGCAGGAGGAAAGAGATGCTATGTTAGAAAATTTATCTCTTATGTTAGAAAATTTAAATCACTTTTATAGCATAATAATATTCAAAAGAAATTTGGTTGGTTTATTTAGATAGGATCAATTATAACTATAAATATTACTTTAAAAATATGTACAGCCACTTAAAAGAGTTGTGATGTTCTTTTACCACTTAATCAAAGCTGACTTTAAAAACTGTTTATTGTAGACTTAAAAATGGTTCAAATGGTAAGTTTTATGTTTTTTTTTTTTTTTTTACAGTGGAAAACCAAACATAACATAAAATTTACCATTTGAACCCTTTTAAGTCTACAATTCAGCAGCATTAAGTAGTCATAATGTTGTGGAAGCACCGTCACCAGTCATATTTAAAAATTTTTCTTCTTCCCAAACAGAATCACTGTAACCACTAAACAATAATGCAGTTCCTTCTACCCGGTGCTACTGATAACTGAATTTCCCTTTCTGACCCCATGAATTCACGTGAGCAGAATCATCTGATTTTTGTCCTTTTGTGTTTCACTCATTTTATTTAATACTCTTTCAAGGTTCATTCATGTTGTTGCAGGTATCAGAACTTCATTCCTATTTATAGCTATATAGTGTTCCATTTTACATGTATACTGCCTTTTGCTTATGTATTTATGTGTTCTGAACACTTGGGTTGTTTCTGCTTTTGAACTCCTGTGAACAATACTGCTGTGAACATTCGTGTACAAGTATTTGCTTGAGTCTGCTTTAAAAGCTTTGGAGTATAAATCTTGGAGTGGAATTGCTCAAAGAAAACTCTTAAACTTCAGCCATTTCGGACATTTACCATGCTGCACTGCATTTATCCTTATCCTTAGACTGTTTCTGTTTCCTGCAGAATATTTTTCAAGAAGGAACCCCATAGACAGCTAAGAATTATGCCCAAATCTGTAGTCTGTATGTCACTGTCAGTCATGCAGAGCTTTTGCTCACTTACACTGAAGGACTGGGTGCTTAGGCCAGGACATATCATTTTTCTTCTTATTCAGAATGTGCTGACCACAGGCAATTTCAATGGTCAGCAAATTCAGTTAAGAACAGAAATAATGCACAACAGAAATTGTTCATCTTAGCCTTCCTCCATTGTTGAGCGTGAAACACAGGAGATATAATAGAATTCAGAAACCCTGTCTTTGAGGATCCTAACAGCTGTTCTCTTGCTCTGCTTCACAGCTTTCTCCAGTCTACTTCTCGAACAGGAAGAATGTTCTTTCATTTTTTATTGAGTTCTAGGAATATGTAATTGGAATTACAACTAGCCAGTATTTCTTCTGCCTTTTAACATTTAACCACATTTGTGGTTTGAGTTGGATATGAAAAGGATGTGCTGCTGTTTAGTGGCAAAGAGTTTAGCATTTGAAGTCAAACACTGCATTAGTTTCCTGGGGCTGCTATTATAAGTATCACAGGTGGAATGGCTTAAAACAAGAGAAATCTATTGTCTCAGAGATCCAGAGGCAAGAAGTCAAATTGTTGGTAGGGCCATGCTCTCTCTACACCCTCTAGGGGATGACACTCCTTGGCTTCTTCCAACATCTGGCAAACCCAGGTGTTCCTTGGTTTGTGATAGCACCACTGTGATTAGCTCTGTGACCTTGATCTCTTCAAGTTGTATTGGGGACAATAAGAATTATATGAAATAATGAAAATAAAATGTCTAACGTATTGCTTCACATACAATGAATTCCAAAGTGCTAACAAATGTGATAATCCTTAGGTTTGTGAAGAAGTTTATGTCAAATGCTTTATGTCAGGATTTTGGTTTAGAAGGTAAAATATTTATTTCATTTAGAGGAGCTCTAAATTTCTTCTTTCCTTTTCTTTCTTTCTTTTTTTTTTTTTTTTTTTTTTTTTGGAGGGGGGAGTAGGTACTGGGGATTAGACCGAGAAGTGCTTTAAGACTGAACTACAGCAGGTTGCAGTGGTGCAAGCCTATAATCCCAATGACTTGGGAGGCTGAGGCAGGAGGATTGCAAGTTTGAGATTAGTTTCAGCTGCTTAGTGAGGCTCTAAGAAACTTAGTGAGATCCTGTCTCAAAATTTAAAAAAAAAAAAAAAGGATTGGGGATGTGGCTCAGTGGTTAAATCCGGGTTCAATCCCCAGTATCCATCCCCTGGCACCCCCCCCCCAAAAAAAAAAGACTGAACTACTTTCCAGCCCTTTTTGACTTTTTAATTTTGAGACAGGGTCTTGCTAAATTGCTGAGCCTGGCCTTCGACTTGCAGTCCCACTGCCTCTGCCTCCTGAGCAGCTAGAATTATAGGCATGTGCCACCATGCCTGGTGAGCAACTCTAATTCTAAACATGGGATTCATAACTAGAATTCTGAGCTACCCTATAAATTATATTTCAGAGATTAGTTTGTATATTTGTGTTCTTTTTTTTTTTTTTCCTTTTGGAGAATGGGCCCATGGAATCATCAAAGGAGTTCATCTTGTCCCAAACCTAAGAATGTGCTTGTGTGATGCCCACGTTTATGGAGGCCCAATAGCCAAGTTATGGAATCAGTCTTGGTGCTCATCAGTGGATGAATGCCCATCAGGGTAGAGAAAATGTGAGATACACACACACACACACACACACACACACCCCGGCATGCTATTCAACCATAAAGAAGAGTGAAATCATGTAATGCCAGACACAGAAAGACAGGTACCACCTGTTTTCCCTTGTGTGGCGTCTAGGTAAAAATGAGATGATATGAAAGTAGCAGGAAGCCTATTTCAGAAAGGGAAGAGGAGGGTAAAGTCAAATAGTGGAGGTGGATATGATCTAATATGTTTATTTACATGTCTGAATATTTCACAATGAAATCCATTATTTTGTATAATTAAAATACACTAAGAATGTCAAAAAATGTGCTTGCAGTCATACGCAGCAGTTCACTATTCTCTTTGGGGAGCTTCACAGAAGATCTTCAATCTAGAAAAGCTAGAGCTGAGTCAGAGAAGAATGCAGAGGCATCTGCCAGGTGGAATAAGAGAGACCTCTGTGTGTAAGAGTGGGTCTCAAAACCTGGTACTTTTCTCAGCTCATCTCATTTTAATCTCATCAGATAGTGTGAGGAGACAGTCAGCCACACTGATTGACAGAGGAAAGGATTGAGACTCATCCAGGTGAGAAAACCTGTTCACAGGCTAGAAGAGGAGGAGCCGGATCCTCCCCCAGGCCTTCTGCCACCAGTGTCCAGGGAGGGTGCTCTGCACTTCTGGGATTTGCTCATCCTCTTACCAACCTGACTCTTAAAATGCCCTTCAGGTACAAGTAAGAAAGCTTTTATCATCCTTTATTTGAATAAGAATATGATTCTAAAATGACTTTTTAAAAAAACCATTAGCCAGGTCCCAGAGCCATAGAATGGTAGAGGTGATTGCCTGTGACTCCTGCTGTGAGCTGCTTTCTTTCAAAGACAAAAGTAGCCCTTATTTATTGAGTGATTACTAAACTCTTGGTGTGTGTTAATATACACTATTTCATTTAATTCCCACTCATCCCTATAAAGTGGGTACTATAATTTCCATTTTATAGATGAGAAAAAGACAAGTACAACTTCTGGGGAAAGATGGTGAAGGGAACACATTCTTCCATTTTTCTTCCCTTCTGGAAATCCCACTAACAGGAGACAAAAAAATCTATTTTAAGATCAAGGCCCATAAAGATGAAGAGAAGGGTAGAAAAGATGTCACTATCAACACTGCAGAAACTAGAAAGCAGACAGACAAGAAGAACCAAGAGAACAGAGTCCAGGCTGCCTGTAGGGAAAGCTGAGACACAGCTAGGCTCACACCAGAGTCCTTGGGAGCCGGGAAGGGGAGATCTAAGGTAGGGATTATTTGTAAATACATTTAGAAACTTCCATGGCTCTTCTATCACCACAGCAAAAGGAATAAAAGAAAAAAAAAAACCTACCCCACTATTTTTTTTTAATTTTTAAATTTGTTTTAATTAGTTATACATGACAGTAGAATACATTTATGCACTTTGATATATCATACATAGATGGGCTATAATTTCTCATTTTTCTGAGCATACATGTTGCAGAATCATATTGGTCATGTAGTCACATATATACATACAGTAATAATGTCTGTTTCATTCTGCTATCTTTCCTATCGCCTCATTCCCTCCCTTCCCCTCCCATCACTTCCCTCTACCTAATTAAGGTAACGCTATTCTTCCCTAGTGCCCCCTGACATTGTGAATTAGAGAAAACATATTAGAGAAGACATTTGGCCTTTGGTTTTGTGGGATTGGCTTATTTCACTTAGCATGATATTCCCCAAAGATAACCATTTACTGGCAAATTCCATAATTTTACTCTCCTTTAAGGTTGAGTAATATTCCACATTTTCTTTATCCATTCATCTATTGAGGGTTGGTTCCATAGTTTAGCTATTGTGAGTTGAGCTGCTATAAACATTGATGTGGCTGCATCACTATAGTATGCTGATTTTAAGTCCTTTAGGTGTAAACCAAAGAGTGGAATAGCTGGGTCAAATGGTGGTTCCATTCCCAGTTTTCTGAGGAATCTGCAGCGTGGTCGATCCTGAGGTATCTGAAGCCCACCAGATATTATTCTTTGCAAAGTACATTTTCTTACCAGGAATGAGCCTGCATATTAGAGTGTGGCGGATGCCTGGCGGAAGATGGGGAGGTCAGCTAAATGGGTGGGTACTTGTTAGCTACTGTGGCCCTGGCCCTCTCTTCCCACTTGGCAATTTTCCAATCTCTTACCTCTCAGTGTGGGAACATTCATGTCCTTGAGACAAGAGGATGTGACAGGATCTTTTCCTGGAGATTTTGACCAACCCAAGAAGGAAGAAAGAAGAGCCAAGGTTATGGATGTGGGAATTTTTCTAACTCAACACCCTAGCCACAGCTGGAAGTTGTACTTGGAGCACATCCAGGTGCCTGGCACTTCCCCAAGAGGGGCTGCGTCCCTTAAACATGAGCAGACAGCCAGGATCTTCAGACATCTGGGAAAGGTTTCTAATAAGACCGATAGAGACGGAGACAAATTAACAACAACCACAACAACAACAAAAAAAACTAGGATCTAAGGGAAACTCTCAGAGACATGGAGGAAAGATACAACAAACCACCAGGACAAAAATTAAAAAAAAAAAAAAGGATACCAGGAAAATAAAGTACAGAGAGCAAAAGAATCATTTTGAGAAAAAAAAATTAGCCTTAGTGAAAAAATTCAAAGGTTTACAAGATGAACTTAAGAACATTTATCAGATTGAGAAAACAAAGAGATAGGAGGTAAAAAGGTACGTTCAAGAACATTTAAAGGCCAATCTGAATTCTTTTTTCTAAATAATAAAATATATAGAAAGAAAGAGAAAATAGTAGGTGGGGAACTATATAATTAAGGGGGAAAGACCTGACACTGAATCCAATGGCCGTATTGTCAAGAAATTTCAAAACATTAAAAACAAATATAGAAAGCTAGGTGATTAGTGCACACCTGTAATCCCAGTGTCTTGGGAGGCTGAGGCAAAAGGATCACAAGTTCAGGCCAGCCTCAGCAACTTAGTGTGACCCTGTCTCATAATAAAAACTAAAAAGGGCTGGGGATGTGGTTCAGTGGTTAAGCACCCCTGGCCCCAGTACCAAAAACCAAACCAAAACAACAAACATCAAATATTTGATACTTGAAGCTTCTAGAGGAGAAAACTATTATGTCCAAAGAACCAGACATTAAAATGGCTTTAGCCTTCTCAACAGCAACATGCAAAGCTGGAAAAGGAGAACAATGATTTTGATTTCTCAAAGCAAGTAGTAACCAACCTAGAATTTAATACTTAGGCAAACTACCAATTAAGGGTGAGTAGAATAAAAGAATTTTTCATATATATCATATTTTGAAAATGTATCTCCTGTGTAAACTTTCTTACAAAGCTGTTGTGGATGTGCTCATTAATAAGAGGGTGAAGTAAGAGACACGACATTAAAAGAGGAGCAAAGGGACCTCAGGGTGATGTGAAGGAAGGTGATGTGATGGAAGACAAATGCATGGCAATAGAGGAACAGTCCAGCCTGGAAGAGGTCAGGGGGCTCTAGGAGGCATTCTCAGCAGGGTGACAGTGTGACCAAGGAGACTGAACATAATGAGAGAGAATTGGATGGCTAGAGAGGAGGTTGAGAGTGAATTAGGGGAAAACATATAGAAAAGCAAGCACATGTATAAACAAGACAATTATTAACAGGGAAGATGAACATTGTGCAAGAATGGAGCACCGTAACTAATCATAGTTTACTAAGTGACTCCACGGAGCGTGGCATTTATGTACTCAGAAGAACGGGAATGTAGAATGATGATCTCATCCAAATCAGTATGCCAGATACAGCTACATTGGAAAGAGGGGAGCAGGCGGGGATTAAAACCCAAAGAGCAAGAAAGTGAGCTGAATCGTTATCTTCATGAAAATTCAGTACTAATGCCTAACACTGAAAAGAAAGGCCAATGAAGTTATAACATTTAAAGATACGATGGAAACTACTGAACATTAAACTAAGAGGTAAAGGGGTTGCCCTTTAGCAGAGAGAAGGGACGAGTGGATCATGAGACTGTTATTTTATGTTTTTAAAAATGGCAAACCTTTTTAGAAATATTTCATTCCTTAAAATGACATATGAAAACAGATGTAGATACATAACTTGGATAAAAACAAAAATGCTTTAAGGACTGAAGTAGATCAAAATATGACTGTATTTTCATGGTTTTGTTTTTCTTCTCTTTACTTTTCTGTATTTTTATGTCAAACATAATTTTTATTTTTTAAAATAAACTTGATTGCAAATAAGAAATTGAATCTCAGGAAGACCAGATAAACTTCCTAATGTCGTAGGTCTTGTCAATGGTGGGATTCTAGGATTCCAGTGCTACCTTCACTAACTCATGTCATTTTTATCTTTCATCAAAGCAGTCAATTGTCATTAAAACCCATAAAACAAAATTATTATGCCTTGCCACTCTCCCACATCTCTGGAGGTCTGTAGTGCCTCTTTGTGCACCATGTGAGCTAACACTGGATTGCGTTCAGGTGTTTCTTTGTTACCTGTCTAACCTATCTATTTATTCACGAGTATTTGCTTTCATAAAGGTGAGAGTTTGGGTTCTAAAGATACATGCAGAATAGCAAATGAAATAAAATAATAAAAAATGAGCAAGGGTATTTGATTATTCAGGTTCATGTTCTTAGTTTGCTGAGTGAATCTTCTCACAGACAATTCAGTCTTCCCTCCCCTTGGAGAGTGTATATTTTCTGAGGATGTGACTGAGTCCCACCAGGACCTAGCCGAGTCAGGGCCCACAGATGCTCTGTGAATGCTGATTTGATTTGCCAGCAAAGCTGGGGCTTCTGGAATTGTGATTCCATCTTCTTTCCTATCTTGCTCTGGCTGTCTTAAAAGGACATAAGTGTGCCTTTCTTTATAACTGATTCCATTTGGGAATGCAGCGTGACAAAAGAAACAGTCATCTAATTTATGCAAAACCTGAAGAGGAGTCTTTTTGAATCAGTGCTTAAATTTTGGCTGCCCCTTTTCTCCTTTCCTTGGCAAACTATACAGTGTTCAGTCTTAAAAATGAGAAGGACTTAGAAAAGAGGCTGATTCTACCATGGCTTGGTAGACTATAATTTAATGTTAGTGCCTTTCTGTTACCATAGTGAGATGCATTTACTTCTGTTCAAAGATCGTGCAGCTCTGACAAAGCAAATACCCTCTGACTCCCGCTGTTAATTATCCTTCTGTTGCTGCAGGGTTTCCATTCATGTCCTCAATTAGGAGACATGGTTATTACGAGGTAGATGGTGTGGGAGATGGCAGTTCTCAACACTTCTGAGCTCAAGGAATGAATAGTCAGTCCTCCAGGTTTGGGGATATAAATTCACTGTCTGCAGAGAAGTGGAGACTTTGTTACCTACTTCATTATGAAGTCTCTTGATAGTAGGTCTTCCAGAAGACTCTTGTTGGGAAGTACATACTGTAAATGATGATGTTTTAGGAAGTCAATATGAGAGAAAAGGTCTTTAAACATTTCCCTCCAAAGCCATCTGAATTCTACGAATGACAATACCCCATTCCTTCCTATCTTAATTAACAAGTGTCTATTATGCACCTGCTACATGCACAAAATGGTTCTAGTAGTGTGGATTTAGGGATGAACAAGACAAGCCCAGAGTCTGCCTTCAGAATCTATATTCTTGGCACTGTTGGTGATGTGGGAAGTCCCTACATCATTTTGCCTAATATTTTGACCATAGATGTGATAATTCTGGGCTGATGCCAGGGTAGCTCATCTAATAACTACAGTAATAACAAAAATAGAAATAGTAATAATGATGATGGTGATATTAATAATGTATATATTGAGTTCCTTTTTTCGGCCCAAAATACTTGATAAGCACCTTTGATATGGCTTATTTCATTAGTCCTCATAATAACTTTAGAAGCTATATATGGTCAAAATTTTACAGAAGAGGAAATTGAAATTTAGAGACATTAAGTAATGTATTTAAAGTTAATTGCTAGAAAATAGTACGGCAAACACCCAAACCTGAAGTTTCATGTTCAGAGTCAATATATTCTGAAACATTTGGGACTTATCATATTATCAAAATTATAGAAATTGGAGCCACAGAAAGTTAGATTTAAGTCCAATCCTTGGGAGGAGTTAACTTTTTCATCTATAAAATACTGATAGTATTATTACCACTTCATGCTGTTTTATCAAGGATTAAATAAAATAATACATATTAAGGTCACTGGATTGCACCTTACATGTAATACTTAATAGATAGGATTAGCATCATTATCTGTGACCTCAGTTGAGGCACATACAGAAAACAGATGTGCAATATTAATCATTTATAGACACGAGTATAAATCTGCTTGAGACAGAGATGGGGGTGAGGTTGGAAGGGGAGAATTAAAGACAATCAATTCAGAGATAGACATCTTTACCCTAAGTACATGTATAAAGACCAAATGGTGTGGCTATACTTTGTGTACAACCAGAGATACGAAAAATTATGTTCTATATGTGTAAAAAAATTAATCAATTCAATCCATACATGTCAGTGGAGAATGTCTTCACCTTGGGGTTCCAGTCACTCAGTAAGTGCAATCTTCCTGCCCTCTTCTGCTTGACCACCTATTGAATTACTACCTATTCTGCCAAGCCCAAATGAAATGCTGCCCTTTTGAAGATTTTTGTCTTCTGAAGTAGAAAGAGATTTTTCCCACCTTAGAAATCCTGTGGCTTTTACTGTTTGGTGCAATGATTCCTAATTACATATCTGCAGACACATTCCAGGAAGGTTTTATCAAAATCCTCCCAAGAACTACTAAAATCAGATTCCCAGGTCCAGCCTCAAGAGAGTTTGATTCATATGAGGTCCACGAGTATGCATTTTTAAAACAGTATTCATTTGAGGTGATGGGTGAACATAATTCAGAATCATTGTAGGACTACTCATGTGGCTCTCAGTACAGTACATTACTTATATTACAGTTATCTACTTCATCTGTCTTCCTGGGGGATTATCTTGCTGATACACCAATTGTTGTGGCTTGAATGTATCCTCAGATTTTAGATGTTGGAAACCTAATACCCAAATTCACACGTTGTGGTATTCGGAAGTAGAACATTGGGGAGGGTAATTGGAATTAGATATGTCATCAGGATGGGTCCCCATGATAGGACTGGTGGCTTAAAAGAGGAAGAGAGATCTGAGCTGACACACTTGCTCTGTCTTGCCATGTGTTGCCTGCCTCCATGTTGTGATGCAGTAGGAAGACTTCACCAGATGTCAGAGCCATGCTCCAGGACTTCCCTGACTACAAATCATGCATCTTTATAAATTATCTAGTCCTGGATATCTTGTTATAGCAACATAAAACAAAATAAGATGCAAATGCAGGAATTAAATGAAGAAGATTTATAGGAAAGAAGTGAGGGATCAAATCCTTGGCCACATTTCTCTCAGGCTTGAATGATCTCCTCCAGGATGCTTTTTGGATCCCCTGGACTAGGTTGGCTTTTCCTGCTCTATGTTCCTATCACACTCTGATCTTCTCCTTATAGCGGTGATGCTTGCATTGCATGGAACTTGAATTAGTTTTACTTAAAAAAAATTGAATTATTGGAAGGACACTGGAGATACTGCAGAGTAATCAAAATAAGACTTATATGGATATGAAGCCAGACATTTTAATGCCATCAGGGCTTGCCTCTTGTCTTTGATTCTGCTTTATGTCATGTATTGGCTTTGTTCTCATGACCTGCTGACCTGCTTTTCTGCATTCATTCAGTTATTTTCATGTTCTGGAAGTTTTGTGACAGAGGAAGAAACATTGATTCCAAATTAGTAAATCCAGCATAAGTTTGGAATGGCTTGGGTGATAATCTCACCTCCAGACCAGGGCTTCCAGCTTGGGGTCTGGGTTGTGATGAGTGACAGGTACCAGTGACTGCAAGCACTTGGTGGGACTTAGGTTGTAAGACAGGGTCCATGAAAAATGAAAGTGCCTGCATCAAAACAGGAGAAGCAGAGATAGGAACATTGTTGGGATTGGGGCTGGCTTGGTTCTGTACCATTTCTTTCTATGAACGGAAGAGAAGCACAATTGATATTCTGTGTTTTATGGAATGCAGTGAAGAACAATGTTTGAGGGCAGCTATTGAATCCTATTGAACAGGTCTCTCTACGCTCTGTCAGTTACCTACTTTGGCCTTAAGAAAACTACTTTGTGTCCTTGGGCTGCAGTTTTTCCATCTAAGAAAATGGCAGTAATAGTAGTATCATTTCATAGAGCTGGTAAAAAATTAGGAAAAACTGTGTAACGTGCTTGAAATAATGATAGATACCCTTACATAAAGGTTGAATGTTGATTATGATAAATTATTCTCTTGTTCCACTAGACTGTAAGCCCCAGGTGGGCAGATAATCTTGGATTTGTCTCTCCCAGGACCTAGCACAATACCCAGCTGTTGTTGACTGAGCAATCAGTAATTATGAGTTATCAGTGAATGTAGAACTGAGTTCAAGGAGCCATGTCTCAGTGCCTTTATCGCACTACTCTCAGAGCCTTGCTATTGTGGAGAAAAAGAAAAAAAACTAAAAAGAAAAGAAAATCAAGTACTCTAGATTGGAGAGCAGAGCTGAACCTGTGGCCAGCCAAGCAATTATTGCTTTCATGTTAAACTGACTTTGCTATAAGCCCTAAGCAGTGTCGTATTTAAGTAGAAAAATTGTGTAACAAATTAAATACACACAAAAAAGGGTAGCTAAGACTTTGCTTCACTATTTTTCCTCTCCTCTGGGGAATTTACCTGATTTTGGAACTCCTTACTTAATCATACTGCACTGGTTTAACCTGCAACTAAGTGTGACCACATAGCACTGGAATTTAACATTGTTCTGTGTAAGCAAAACATTTACTAAAAAATTATCAGCATAAGCAAGATTCAGGGGACGTACTTTAAGAGGATATTCTTGCAAAACACTTCAGAAGCATCTACTTCTTAGCACCCACATTGGCATGAATGCATATGAAGAAATTCCCAATTGTTTTGAAAACTTGGAATTTAGAAACTTATATCCTGATCATCTTGAGTAAGTGCAACATAATTTACTCTAAGGTAAATATTTGAGTAAAAGATTTAAAAAATGAAAGCATTTGCAACTATAAAACTCCATGTCAAAACTGTTAATTTAAAAGAGAAGCACATGTTTTCAAAACAATCTCGAAGATAAAAAAACCCAGTTACAGTGGGACAAGAGGAAAAGATGGATACATTTGACTATAAAATTTGAAACTCCTACAATCTTAAAATGTTTTAAAGCCAAATGGACAGCTTAGAAAAAAATATTTCTGAGATGTTAAAAGAGATAATTAATTTACTTATTTTTTTTGGGGGGGGGTATCAGGAATTAAATTCAGAGGCACTTGACCACTAAGCCACATCTCCAGCCCTATTTTGTATTTTATTTAGAGACAGGGTCTCACTGAGTTGCTTAGCGCCTCGCTGTTGCTGAGGCTAGCTTTGAATTTGTGATCCTTCTGCCTCAGTGTCCCCAGCCACTGGGATTACAGGTGTGCACCACTGCATCCAGCTTACTTAATATTTTTAAGTGCACTTGCAAATCGAAAAGGCCAATGACTCATAACAATAGGAAAAATATGAGAATAGGCAGATTTCTGAAAAAAAACATGGATACTCATATACAGCTTTGCTGATTATTAAAGACACATATGATAAATCAATAATTCAGTCTTATTCATTGTCAAATCCTAGAGAGTTGATGTCATAGTGTTGGCAAGGTGGTGGATAGAAAGTTGTATTACACATTTTTTACATCCTTGGAATGCTACTGACAATACCTGTTACACTATACAATTTGCATATACTTTCGCCAGCAGATTTACTTCTATAAATTTTAGTCCACAAAAATGCACAAGAGCTCATCAAGTATATCTGAAGTAGTATTGATGGTAATAGTGGTAATGAAATCATCTTTCAAATCTCATTGATAAAACTGTTTTATGCTACACTATATAATAGAAAACAAAGGAGCCGTTTAAAATATTTGTAAGGGATGGTATGAATGGACAGAGACAATAGGTTTAGAAAGATCTTAGCAGTCTATACTCCTATGAAAATGATAGCATATTGCTTTTGCTGTCAAAAAATACCCATATGCAGAGATAATCTCTTAAAGGATATGCAAGAGTTTGTTAGCAGTGGTGGCTTTGTGGGGAGGAACTGAACATTTGGATAGGAAAGAAGCCTAATTTTCGTTGAATAATTGTACTTTTTAAAAAATGATTTGCAATTTTTAGTTTTCAGTAGGCCAGACATTACACTTCCGGTTTAGTGTCTCATCTTCAAAGCCACATGTGAGTTAGGTTTAATTAGCTTCATTTTATAGATGGGACATTGTGATTTGGAAAGACTGAGCAACTCATCTAGGGTCACACAGCTGCTGTCCTTGTTCCGTCCTCAATAGAAAGATTTACATAAACAGCAAGATGTACTGTTCTCAACAGACTCCCATATGTTTGTGATTTGGTCCTTACTAAAGCTGGAATCATTTTTTTAGGAAAATAAATAAAATGTTTTTCAGATATTTTCACCTCAAAAATAAGAAGAAATAGAATTTCTGCTTTACCTTCTAGAATGTTCTAAATTCCAGGGGTCGTGGTGAAATTCCAAACTGTAAAATGGGTTTTCTATTTTCTTTCCTTCAAAACTGTTGATTGCATAGAATGTTGAGATTAGGAGGTGATAACAAAAATAGTAGAAAGAAAATAACAGCATCAAACCTGAGTGTCAGAATCAACATTCTTATGTTTAGGGAAAGTCTTGGAAAATCAGATTTGACTCATGTAAATTCTAAAAGGAGAGAGGTAGAAGTTCTATGTGGCTTCCTCAGATTCTACTGCTGGGATGAGTAGACACACCCTAATAATAACACAAAGACAACCATGAAAATAGTGCATAAGAGCTCAGGTCCAGGACCAGAAAGTTTTCCCCCTTAGGCACATCCTGTATACTTATAATACTATTGGATTTCTGTTGACAAAATATCCATAATTCTGAATTCCTCCCTCCCTCCCTCCCCCCGCCTTTCTTATTTTGTCAGAATTTATGGGGTTTGGTTCCATTTTTAAATTAGCTTCCTCCTTACTAGTGATTCTGTTGTTGGGCATTTAAGAAAGGATTCAATAAAAGCCTCTCCTGTCACTTCTCTCCTGCCACTGGCTCTCTTCCCAGGTTGTGTTGTTATAAGTGGAAGCAACATTAGGTAGTATGGTTTGGACCAGAGTCTGCTCTTTCTTTGACCGACTAGACAAAAAGAAATAAATGAGATGCCTCCTCTCTAAATCAGGCCTGTCACTTTTCCAAGACCTGAAAAAGTGGGAGGATACATTAATTTAGGCAGTTTTGCTAGTGCAAATTTACTAGGAACCTAATATGTAATCCTTTATTATTTCCATTAAAATATAAAATGCTTTATAAATAGACATGATTCATGGAATGGATTAATATCACAATGATATTAGATATAATGCCTGGATATTCAAAGTATCATTACAGCATTGGAGTCTAGGCTGCTAGTTGAAAAATCACACTGAGATATTGGATTTACTCAAGATAAAACTTTGGACTCTTAGATAAATTCTGATCAGTTTTTTTTTTTCAGCACTACTATGGTAAATAACTCAGACTCTTACGTTCTGTACTCTTACGTGTACAGAAAATATTGCTTTTCTTATTTTAGTATGAAACTCCAGAGAAACTATATAAAAGTATTGTATAAATTATTTTGATCCCAACTCAAGTTCAAAAAAATCACGCATCTATACACATACATAAAACTAAAACAAAAGTTTTCCATGTAAGAGTGCTCTTACCTCATTTGAGGCATTACTGGTACTTTCTAGTCTGTTCTATTTCATTTAAAAGGTTACTGTTTCTTAGGACTGCTGATTTTATTTCTAACAGCTTAGAAGACACGGCTTTAGGGGACCCAGATGCTCACACGGCTCATATTTACAAGAAGCCTTTGTTTGAGGGCTCTTGTGTGTCCTTTTAGCTTGATTTGATTGATTTTCTGGGAACTCACCTAGTGTGAGTTATTGTGCTGGACTCTGGGAACTGCAGAGTTTGCCTCTCCTTACATGAGTTGGGAGTGTTCTGAGGGGCAGGAGATCCAGGGGGAGCAAAAAGACTATCTTTTATCTCAAGTCATATGGTTATTTTGACTCCAAATCCAGTAAGATATATAAAATACAGACTCCCTGTGTGATTGAGTAGGGTTTTATTTGGAAGTTCAGAAGAGGAGGCAATGAAGTCATTTATAAAAATAAAAATTTTTGACCTTCAGAAAACTCAGCAAGATCTCCAGCTGACCCCTTACCACCTCTTTGCTCTTCAGAAGGGGATAATCTAATTATTCTTGAAAAAAAAAAGGGACAAAGCAGGTCTTTCAAAGAGATGAGTAGCCTCTTGTAGAGTTTCACTATATTTTCTGAAAATACTCTTAAAATTGCTCATATGAATTTACCCATCTATATTTCAGAACCAGTAAACAAGGTCAAATATTTTTCAAGGTCATCAGGGCAAGAAAGGAAAGATTGTCACCAGTCAGGGAGAAACTATAGAGTTTTTTCTTCCCATCACCAAGCATTCATGAGCATTCACCTCAGAGACCTTGCAGCCTGCACACTAAACCTCTGCTGCTTCCTACTGCTAGGAGCCAAAGATTTAAACTGGCACATGTGGATGGTCATCTCAGTTTCAGAGCACTTTTGAATGGACTTCTGTACACATAAACATCCTTATCTGTTAGCTCTCTATGCGTTGGAGATGAGCTTATTCTGCAGACTTCTGGGCATAGACGTTTCCTATTTGGGAAACTGAAATCATTTAGATAAAAGGAGTGTTTGTAGGGACAGAGTAGACAAGGAGAATATTTTTAAAGTGCTGGTCCTATGTAGAGACACCGTCCTTTAGCACCAGGTCTCTTTTCATGATCATTGTGTTCAGAGGTATTTCTCCTGACCTTGCTGCCTGTGCCCAACCCCCTGATCTATGTGCTTTGAGCCCTACAACCTCTATTTTTCTTAACATTCTGTATGAGTTTTAATTTTCCATTTATTTTATGACTATTTAATCCATAAGTCTATCTCTATAGATCCCCTACTGTATTTACTTTAGGCTTCATAAAGCATATATTTTATTTTTACTCGATTATTAATATCTCCCAGGCACTGAGCACTGTGCCCAATAAGTCTTTATTGGATGAATAAATTGGCATTTAAGGTAATTGGCATGTGGGTTTAAACATGGTATTTCAGCTTAGACCAATTTTTGTTTATTACTGATTAGCTACTAAAGAGCAATTGATAATCACTCATAATGTTCTTCTTTTTTGTTGTTTTGCAGTCAACTTTGACCACTTTGAAATTTTGCGAGCCATTGGGAAAGGCAGTTTTGGGAAGGTGAGAACCAAATTGATTAACCACCAGCAGAGCAGCATAGCTTAAGAAACAGAGGGTTTGAGAACATTCAGATTATTGAGTTATTGGGATCATTTGGAAAAGCAATTCAGAGAAGTTTTATAATTGATTTTTTTATGAAATTATCACCATAATTTAAAAAAAGTATGTGAAATGCAGCTACATGACAACTATATCCTGTTTTTAGAATTGTCTCATTTAAGCCAAATCTGTTTACTTTCTCCAGAGTTCTCTACTCTTTGCTCTCTATTCTAATGGATATTAAGATTGTGGAATGATTTTCAAATTGTTCCAGCTGTATCTCCAGTAGTAGTTATCTTGTCAGTGTGGAGTTAATTCTTTCCGGTAGAAAAGAAGCACCTGATATCAATTTTCTTTTTCCCAGATGTACCATGCTTTTATTTTCAAAAATCTACCATAAAAAATATACAGTCTAAATTTTGTAAGAACTTTCCAGTTTCAAACTCCGATTATTAGTTTCTCAGTGGAGACATATTTTAAGAATAATATTTCATACTTCAGATTAAATTTGCATTTCGCTTTATCAGGTACTATATGGGCCTCTAAGGAAATTTCACAAACATGGACATTGTATTTGATGTTTCTAGTGCTTTGAGTCCTTTTCTTTACATCTCCTATGGGGGTAAACAGACACTGTTTGCACAGTACTGTTCAACTTGACAATGTAGCCATGCCCATTGCAGCCTCTTAAAGCAGGAATAAGGATGTTGTTACTAGACAATTCCTGATATATGGAGGCAGATTTAAATGCTGTCCAAATAATTCCAGAAGCAAAGCTAGGCCAACTTATTTGAGAAAGCAGTGATTCAAGAATTTATCTGATGCAGGGGGGAGAAAAGGAAATTTTTGCTCTGAAATCAGAGCTAAGTGGGGACTTTAACATCAGAGAATTTGCAGGTGATGGGGCACCTCAGCCATGCTAAGGAACAGGTCCTGTTTTGTCCCTCATAGCCACATTCCATTGTGTCCTTAGTCACTTGCTCACTTGGGTTTGCATCCTTAGGTCTGCATCGTGCAGAAGAATGATACCAAGAAGATGTATGCTATGAAGTACATGAATAAACAAAAGTGTGTGGAGCGCAATGAAGTGAGGAACGTCTTCAAGGAGCTACAGATCATGCAGGGCCTGGAGCACCCTTTCCTGGTAAACTTGTGGTAAGTGATTTGACAGAGCCTGGGAAAAGAGACACTCCAATTTCATCCTTAAATACGATTACATAAACACATCTCATTGGCAGGTGTGTACTTGCAAAATGCTCATTTAGATCTTTTCTTTTTTTTATTGATTTAAAAAAATGACATCAGAATGCATTATAATTCTTATTACACATATATACCACAATTTTTCATATCTCTGTATATAAAGTATGTTTACACCCAATTTGTGTCTTCATACATGTACTTTGGATAATGATGTCCATCACATTCCACTATCCTTGCTAATCCCCTGCCCCCTCCTTTTCCCTCTTTTCCCTCTTACCCCTCTTTCCTATCTAGAATTCATCTAATCCTCCCACACTTTGCCTCCCTACTCCACTATTAGACAGCCTCCTATATCAGAGAAAACATTCAGCATTTGTTTTGGGGGGATTGGCTAACTTCGCTTAGCATTATCTTCTCCAACGCCATCCATTTATAGATCTTCCTTAAGGGTTTTTGATCTCCTCGATTTCTTTGGTTCTAAAGTAAAGACACCTTAGTTCAGTCATCAGAGTTCCCTTTGCCCTACTTTTTTTTTTAAAGCATTGTAACTAAATGGACTGAAAAGTAATAGTTTGATGACTTCCATTCTAATGATGGTTTTTTGCATAAAGCTATCCCTGTGGGACAGAGACTGGGTGCAAAGTGTGGCCTCTTTGGCCATAAAATTGGTTCTTTGAAACTTGTACAAAGCACTTTCTCATTAAAATAATAGGCAATTAAGCTGTTTTCTGTGTAGTGTGCTTCATAAGCAGCCACAGATATACCTGTGACTTGGAAAGGGCTGGGTGCCATTTCTTGCCCAGTGGGTTTGAACAGAGCTAGAGCTAACTTATGCTATTACCATAATTCAAGGCTTAGAAAATGGCTGGAAGCTTGCAATATCTATTACCTCCTGCTCTTTTCTTGTGCTTAGAGGTCTTTATGTTTCTCCTTCATTTTACTCTACATTGTAATGCATCCATTATGTTAAGAGCCAGTTCTTAAAGCTAATTCAGTAAGACTGTTATTTAAATATGCATACCAAGCAGTTCTTACTTACCAGTAAAGGAAGGAAAAAGTCTTTATCTAGAGAATGCTAATGGAAAAATAATTGAGATTTCACTATGTGTTTAGGGACAACCTTCTGGAGGAATCAGTGCATAAAACCTGCCTCAATCCATCTTTAATTAACACAGTTTCACTTAATATACAATTTTCTCAAAGCCTCTGTGCCACAGTTGAAAAGAAGATGGTTCTGTGTGACTTGGAAATAGATCTATTATAGTTCATGCACTACTCAGACTTGGTAAGAGTCTAATTTTGACTCAGCCTCAGTGTATTTAATCAGCATCTTAGAATGGCCTATTCAAAATGCTGCCATGTAAAAAGTTAAAATGGATACAGCTCTGTCTTCTTTAGCATTTATCAAATTGCCTCCCCCTCCCCTTCACTCTAAGAATGACAAGGTGCTGTCATTTCGTAGCTTCCCTTTGTTCCAAGTCATATTTTCCTTCTTTAAAAGTTCAACCAACCAATTTTCTGTTCTAAGGCCAAGGACACTTTGTAAGAACTTTGCCTTTTTGTGTCTGTCCCTCGTTGCTATGTGACCAAAATTGATATCATTCTATTCCCATGTTTCTAAAACATGGGGGTATAAGACTTTAAGCTGGACAAAGTTTAAAAATTCTGTTATTTTCCAATTTGATGTCATCCCAGAAAACATTCTGTTCTCCATGAATGCTGACCTGGTGAGACCATGATATACACACTTACATGTGTATGTATATAGGTACACATACACACACGTACATATATACATATGTAACATGCACATACATACATATGTGTGGTATAAATCCATATACATACATATATGTGTGTATATGTGTGTGTGAGTATGCACATGTATATTCTTTTCTTGTTCTTCTCACACCAAATCTCACAAAAGAACAATATTGGGCATCTCAACATTGGTAGAGGAAGAGAAGAGGACCCCATCTCTACCCCACAAACACATCTCATGTTTTTAGAATTGGCAACCAAGAATGGGTCATTCTGAAAAGTATAGCAGAAAACTCTTTTGCCTTTCAAGCTTTGATAAAAAAATCTTTGGCCCCCACTAAGTACAGTATAGTGGTTTTAAGTGAATCTTTCCACAACTATGGAGCATCTTGCAATGCTTATAAAAATGTTATTATGAGTAGTTTGTCATTTTAGATCACATGGTTAGAAGATAACATGTAAAACTAGGGTT
The DNA here is from genome assembly GCF_045843805.1 of Urocitellus parryii. Lineage (NCBI taxonomy): Eukaryota > Metazoa > Chordata > Mammalia > Rodentia > Sciuridae > Urocitellus > Urocitellus parryii. The sequence continues at coordinate 101,199,696 of NC_135531.1, forward strand.
GTTTTCATGACTGTGATAAGATGCTCTGCTCAGGACCCAGCATATATATGTTAGTTTTATAGTTCCCTGCTCCATGGATATAAAGGTCATCCAAAAAACAAATTTAAAGGATGCTTATTCCCAAAGCATCATGGAAAGTTAGGGGGGAGGCTGAAAGACTCCCCGTTTTTTTGAAAGAACCCCCGTTTCCCTGTCCAAGGAGAATCACATGAAACACTGGCTGCAAAAACAAGAGGTTTAGGTTTATTGGGACACAGGTGCCTGCGGGTGTCCAGCAGAACCTCAGCGGGAGCTTTGGTGAACTGGCACACCGGGCTTGGGGATACAGAGATTTTTATAGGGTTTGGGACAGGTTTCGCGCGCGCGGGAAGCAACAGGTTTCTTATTGGTTTGTTTAAATCTAGCATATAGGCCACCTAGGGGGTACAGGTCTGCATTCCAAAAACCACAGGTCTGCATTCTATTCTTTCTGTTCCTGCTTATCTGTTCCTGTTTATTCATTCATGCCTCAGGATGTGGGTGCTCTGTCCTTTCTCAACCGGTTATATGGAAAGCACATCCAGCGCCTGAGCCTGTTTATGACAAGCCCGGTATCTTGATTTCATATCTTGGCCTTAGGTAACTGGACTAACTGGGCTAGGGTCTTTCAAGGCAAGTGTCTTTAATTCATTCTCTTCTAGGGCTATGTTATTTGTTTTGTTTTGTTTTTTTACTCTCATTTTGCAAATCAAACTGAAAACATCAAATTGCATATTATAGGCAATTTAATCAAGACTTGTATTCTGGTTTTAACCGTTAGACTTATCTTTACATCCCAAGAGACTTGGGAGCTGATTTTTCCTAAGAAGTTTTGAATTGTTTATAAAACAACAGCAATATGGTTTTAACTCCTGCTTACCTGTGTTCTCTATTTTACTGCTGTGGCTTATAGACTTTTCCATATTGTTTTGGATAATCTTCTCATCCATGCTCAAAATGACCCTAACCTCTGGACAGGTGTTTAGAAAAATACAGTTTCGGACTGAGAGAAAACCCAAATTCTTTTTTAAACAAGCTTTATACTAATGTTTAGTCTGTGCATATGTATATATATATATATATATATATATATATATATATATATATATATGATATTTGCAAACTTTTCTGCAATTGCAGGCAATTAGAAAAACAATCCAATAGAAAAATGAAAATTCTCCAGTAGTCCTACCAACATCCTTCAAAATGGCAGCACCTTCCTAAAATGAGTGTGTGCTTCCAGAGAAATGTGTGCTTTTAGTTTTCTAGTTTTGTTCATGCCTTAGCCTCATCCATTTCTTCTTTCATATATATATGTACTGAACATTGAAACCAGTTATAAGAAAGGTTGCCCTATAAAATACACAGTTATATTTGAATTTCCAATAAATGACCAATAATTTTTAGCCTATGTCCCCAGTATCACCCAAGATATATTTTCCTGAATTATCTAAATTTCCAATTCAAGTGGGTATCTTGTACTTGTTTGTTAAGTCTGGTCACTAATATAGCAGAGACCCACACTGTGGGGATTCAGTGGTGAGCAGGAGTGAACTGAGTCCTGACCTGCCTGATAGTGCTATTAACTGGGAGAGATCTATTAATCAAGTGGCATCTGAATATGTAAACTGTGACAAGGGCACAGAGACTACGTACAGTGCACTGTGTGTGTGGTGTTGTGCTTCAGGGAAAGAGTTCAATGTGTGGTATTAAAGGGGGAAGAACACTCAGAATTAAAATTCTATCTTACCAGCCTCCATGGACCTGGCCCTAAGAAGGAACACAGTCCTCAGAAAGAGGCCAGGTTATCAAGTGAAGGCTGCCAGACAGGGCTGGCATCTAAAAAAAGGAAATAAAATCTTCCTGCAAGTTCCTCCCTGAGGGCTGTTCACAGAGCCCTGGCAACCGGAATCCCGAAGACAAACAAGCCATCCCCCAGCACCTGCTCCCTGGGTGGCTTTTGTTAATTGAGAGTAAGCCTGCAGCTGTACAGGGCGCCTGGGGCCTCTCTTGCCCCTTGTCCTGGTGAACAAAAGGGGCCCTGAGTGGTTTCAGTAAATAAGACAAGATCCTCTGTTTTAAGGGGAAAGAACACCTGTACTGGGAGAGCTGTAGGGGCCTGTTCAGATGGCTGAACACAGCCCAGATACAGGTCCCCTGGAAGCAGCCTTTATTGCCTGCACTCAGTGCTGGAGTCACTTCACAGAGTCATTGACGGTGGGCTTCAGGGCCACAGTGTCACTAATGTCACTAATAACTTCCCTATAGATGCTGGGGCCTGTTACTCAGGGTTTTACACACATGGTAGCCTCTGTTCATCCTAACAAACTTAGTTGGTGGGGATACTTGTCCCATTCTATACCTGAAGAAACAAAATCTCAGAGAGGCCAAGGGCTTTTCCCACAGTGACACGGACAGAAACTGACAGAGCCAGTACTCACACCCAAGAATCCCTACTTCAAAGTCCCTGTTCTTCCCCCCATACTAGCCCCTATAGCTGTCCTGTGAAACTTAAGAAGCAGAATTTGTTTGTTGTCTTTCATGTGCCACAAGAATATAAACTCCATGAGGCAGGTGTGTTTGTCTTTTTTTCCTGCCTCATCCTGACTCTTACCCTGCACACAGTAAGGGCTCAAGAAATATCTGTTGAATGAGTGAATGAATAAAGTCAGTGGTAGCACCAGGCCTCTGGTTCCTGATCTGTTGCTCTTCTCCCCATTACATCAGTGCTACCCTTCACACACTCAGAAACATACCCACATATAATCATTGCCCACTTTGGTTTCTTTGCCAGCACTGGGGGGCAGAGGGCATGGGTTTTAATCCCTTCTCCATCAGGCCAGTCGCGCTAGGTATTCTTCCTGGTTTTCTCCATGAGTGGGAGGAGTAATTGCAATACTTGTGTTAGAGGACATAGCTATGAGTGATAAAAATATGTGTATAAAGTACCTCACAAAGTAAGTGCTTAATAAGCTCCTCCCAGAAATGGAATGTTCCCTTGGCCCCCCGTCACCAGAATATGTTTATTTTCATGATTCTGTGGACTGGTCAGGAAGTTCTAATCTGAGCCAATTTAATTGAAGCTATATGCAATATCAAATCAGCCATCTAAAGTCCTCTACCAGGGACTTGCTGCTTCTTTCTCTTCTGCTAATAGCCCTGTATTCATGCCTGGGTGGAAGGGTTCCCAGCAGTGAAGGAAACAGACTTCATGAGTAAGTGCTTTTTCAGCCTCGGCCTGAATCATATTTTCTAATATCCCATTGGCCAAGGCCAATCATGAGGTCAGGCTCAGATTCAAAGAGTGGAAAAATAGGCTCCACCTCTGGTGGGAGACTTGGCAAAGTCAGTATTGCCAAGGCCAGGCTGAGGACTCCTTGTGGCTAGTTTTACAAATAATACACCACAATACATGAAACATTTTTAAAAATTGACAAAATGACCGAGTAAATGGTAACAAAAAACAAAAACAAAATCCCAGAAAACTACTGAGGGAATTGAGAGCTCCCTGAGGTTATTGATTTCTTATGGCTCTTTGAAAGGCTTCAAGGCAGAATTTGTCTTGGTATGACCCTGATAAATTTGGATGGAGAAGAATGGAGAGAAGTCCCTGAAAAAACCTTGGCAGAGAAGTAGTGTCATCCTGTGATCGTGCCAAATACAGTTGACTGACTAATGAACAGGAAGTTAGCTAAGTCTTTATAATACAGGCACTGACTTATCATTTTCTTATCCACTTTGGAAGAGTTTGCTTTTTTGAAAACAACACAAGGACTCATTCAACATTTGAGCTAAAGCCAGAGGTGGTAGCACATACCTGTAATTCCAGTGGCTCAGGAGGTCCAGGCCAGAGGATTGAGAGTTCAAAGCCAGCCTTAGCAAAGGCAAAGTGCTAAGCAACTCGATGAGACTCTGTCTCTAAATAAAATACAAAATAAGGCTGAGATGTGGCTCAGTGGTAGAGTGTCCCTGAGTTCAATCCCTAGTACCCACAGAATGAAACAAAATAAACAAACAAAAAAATAAAACACCCCAGCTGGATATGTAGCTTAGCGGTTGTGTGCCCCTGGGCTCAATCTCTGGTACCAGGAAAAAAAAGAAAAAGAAATTTGAGCAAAAAAGCAATTCACTGTAAAGATGTGGGATGGTTTACAGCTGAAGCAAAGCTGAAGAAGCTGGGCTTAGGACAAAGATTGTTCTGGGAATCAGGGTAGCAGGGACTAATAGAAAAGCTCTTGAGGCCATCTGGGTCGAGATGAGTCAGCTCCAAACAATTGTCTAACATTGTGTCACCTACTCAAGATTCAAAGGGGCTGGGGTTGTGGCTCAGTAGTAGAGCACTTGCCTAGAACATGGGAGGCCTGGGTTCGATCCTCAGCACCACGTAAAAATCAATAAATAAAATAAAGGTATTGTGTCCAACTACAACTAAAAAATATATATATATATTTTTAAAACAAAAACAAAAACAAAGTGCTGGGAGAGAATCCAGTTGGCCTTGTTTGGAAAATATGCCTGCCCCCCTGGCTAAAAGAAACAGGAAAATAAATAATGACTTCTAGATTGTTGGCTGAGCAATTAGGATCCTGTGTCTTTCATTGGGATAGAGAGATCTGAATAGGAACAGATTCCTCATGAAAAACAGGAAATTTATCTTACCCTTGTTATCTTTGAGCTGCCTGTTGGTGATTCAAATAGAGCTGTTGAATAGGAGATGAATCTGGAGTTCAGGAGAGAAGTTCAGACTAAGGAGAAGTCCAACAACCCACATGCAAATCCTTGGCCTGTAGATGCTGTTTAAACCAAGGACTGGAAGGAAGGGGCTTTGGAGGGATGAGGTTGAAGCCACAGACTAAGGACTAGACCCAGAAGGCTCTAATAGTTCTCATGAAGAAGAAGATTCAGGGAACCAGATGAGAACAGCCCAGCAGTACAGTGGTACCACATGTGTTATTAATCAAGTCACCAGACAGGGATGGGTTACTTAACTGTTTTCCATTCATTTACTTATATTCCCTGGCACATTTACCACACTGTTAATTACTATAACTTTATACCAAATATGCAGTAATAATAAATTTTTTTTATTATGTTGGCTGTAGGTGGCATTTTGCAATTTCATAATTAGCTTTTCAGTTTGTATTTTTAAACTGTAGGCATTTATAATGGGTATCGTTGAATCTATAGCTTAATTCTATAGATTAATTCGGAGAGAATTAACATTTTAAAAAATATTTGATCTTTCAATTCATACATTATTTATTTTTCCTGACTTATTTAAGTATCCTTTAATTTTCTTCTTTGTTTTAAATGTAATTTTGAGCATAGAGATCTAACATATCTATCTTTAGATTTATTCCTGGGCATTTGATGTTTTTGATAATATTGCAAGTGGTATTATTTATCAAAAATTTATTTCCTAGTAGTTTGTTGCTTGTATCTGAAATACAATTTATTATTAACCTTGTGTTCAGTGACCTTGCTAAATTTGCTTATTAACTCCTGTAGATTTTCAATGTTTACAATCATGTCATTTACTAAAAATAACAGCTTTATTTCTTGCTTTCCAATCTTCTTACCTTTTATTTCCATGCCCTTGGCATGTGCATTGATAACATTGTTGAGTGAATAAATAATAATGGACATCCTTGTCTTTTCCTCAGTTCACAGGGAAGCTTTTATAATATTTCTAAATTTCATCTGATGTTTGGTGTAGGCTATTTGTAGATATTCTCTATTGCGATAAGGGAGTTTCCTCCCTTGCTGGAAGTTTTAAACATGAATGTGAACTACATTTTATCAAATACCTTTTCTTTTTTATTGAGATCATTTCTATTGCATGATGAAGAAAGTTTGATTTGCAGATCATAAATCAACCATGATACCCCAAAATAAATTCTAGTTAGTTATGTTCCATTCCCTTCTTATATGTATCACTGCAGACTATAATATACATTTTAAATATTTAATTGTATACATTTACTTAATTTATATTATGTATTATTCATAGTATTTATTATTTGAAAATAGTATTTATTATTTACAAATTTATAGATTTACAAATAAAAATATTATTTACAAACTTTTATATATATTTTAAGACGTGCATAAACAGGTTGAATGCTAAAGGGCATGAGCCAATTAAGGGAGGAAATGGTAAATAGGACAGAAAGGGGACAATTACCAGGTGAGATCCTGTAGGTGACGAGGTGCAGGTGACTCAGGGTACAGGTGAATGGCTGGCCTTGGGCGGAAGTAAGGACATTTCTTTCACTGCCCTAGGAGAGGAAAGAGAGGATATAAGTGGACCTGCATGTGGGCGGGTGGGTTTATTGATGGGCTGATGAAGAAGTTCTCATGCCCTTACCTCTGTTTCCCTTTGATGTCATCTGCAAGGTGGGCAGAGTTTAGGAAATTTTGAAGAGATGCTCCAAAGTAGAAGAAAGTGAGAAAGAACTTAATGGAGACTTAGAATGGGATTTTCTAAGAATCCATTTTTGACTTCTGGTTATAAATCTAAAGTGAATGTGATCAGCACAGGTCTGTTTTTTTTTTTTTTTTTGCTTTAGACTGCACCTAGTCGGCGCTAGTGTGTTTTATTGCTGTTTTTAAGCATATTGGTGGGTTTAAACAGGATTGCAGTTTAATTGGGTGAAGTACTGTTGTGAGAGGGCAAAATTGTGACGATACAGTCGAGGGGGAGAAATAAAGAATGTCCATGCGCTTCTGCCCTTTTCAATGCTTTATCCACTCAAATTACTCAATGCAATTTCACACTATAGGTTCTTAATCAAGAAAACGACAATCCTTAATGCTAGGCACTGCAATAGACATAATCAATTCTCAGTAAACAATTCTAGATTAATTCTAAGCACACCAAACATACTTAATCATGACAGGCTCGTGACAGACATTCCCTCTGCATGCTAAGCTCAAATGTCAAATCAAAATTCTTAGACTTAGGCTCCAAGTCCAGCCGATGCACACTCACTCAGACCACGGTGATCAGGTCCCCGGGGACCAAAGCAGGCTTCTCCTGGTTTGGAGTGGATGACCGATTGAGGAGAGGGTCATATGGGGAAGTTATGGCTCTCACCAGAGTCCAGACGAAGTGGTAGAGTTTGAGGACTGTGAGGATCACTCAGAGGATCAGGAAAACGATGACAAGTGATGGCATGTCAATCCAGGTCCTCATCAGGCTCTCTAGCTCTAGTGCATCCTTGTTTTGGCTGGCTGAATCCCTATTCATTAGCTCCATTATTTATACTGCATTTGGGGGCTTTTGACCCCTCCTTCAATCTTTATCAGCTACCACTGGATTTCTCCATAACATCCTTTACCCTGGGGTCAGAAACATCTGATCTTCCACCCTGATCTTCTTGCCTTTCCCTCTTATCAGGCTAGGACAGCCTGCCAGAGGCTTCACTCTGTTTGAGGGGAAGTGACATGTCTGAGGGCCATACTGGAGGGCTCTGTTAGGTGTGCCATCTGAGACCGCAGGTTTCAAATTGGAGTTTTTAAAATGGAGTTGCTTAGGCTCAGCCTAAGGCAATCCTTAGGTATCCTCACTGACTCAGTTTGGTGAATTGTAAAGTACAATCATGGGATGTATATTCAAGAAGAAGATTCTTGGGGGGAATTTCACAAAGACATACCTATGTGAAGTCACTAGTTTTGATACAGCTAACACTTTTGAGGGTTTATTATTTTTGAGGTGCCACACTAAACTATTATATGCATAATCTCATATATCTTCAAATACATTCCTTTAAGGTAAGAATTAATATTTATTCCTTTATAAAAATGAGTAAGATGATGGATGACACATTATGTTATGGCAAATTTGTATTTCTACTCCCCAGATTCTCTAAGACCCTCAGTATCAACTTTGATTTCATTTTAATCTTACTTACATATGTATCATTACTTTTACAATTTTAAAACCAAACATTTAAAAATTAAATATGACTGCAAATCAATTAAAAAATTTAAATAGTGGTTTAACTTGATAAATGATATGTTTGGGTGAAACAAAAATCACTACTTGTCCTTTAATATAATCTAGTCTGAGAAAAAAAAAAAAAAGTTATGTTCTCTTTCTGCTTCCCTGAAGGAGTTTCAATGGCCAGGTATCAGAAATAGGGGTGATAGTAGAGGCCCTGAGATAAGGGCAGAGTCATGAAAGATCAAGACATTTCTGAAGACCCAGTTGGCCTGGTTTGGCTGGAATCACTACTCAGGTGAAGGAGACAGGTTGCACTAACATGGAGGCACTGGGAGGAGCATGAAGGGCAGAGTAAGAATCACTGTTGTTAAATGCTGGGAAGTCTTCCCATGCCCTGGAATTCTCGGAGTTGTGTGCCTTAGTCAATAAAGAAATTAATTGTCTTCTTGGCTGGAGAGGCAGAGGGGTGGACAATCCAGGGTGCCCAATGAATGTTCTGTGCCCACTCTAGAGAAAAGCTAACCAACAAATGTGACTCAGCAAATTCTGCACCAGGTCATCCCAGCCAGGGTGCCCAGCCATCTCAGAATCACAAGTGGCCATTTCTAATCCCATCAAGGACCCCAGCTCACCAACTTGGATTGGTCTCTCTGCAGTTAGCCTACTATTGTCAAGGAGCACAAAAACTATTAACTTCTAACACTTAATTTTTCTTTTCTGCACCCCTGATATGCTCATGGGTAAGTCTGATTTAATTGTTCCTCATTATGCTCTGAGCGTGCGTCTTGGCTTTTCTTTTTATATGGGGAGCAAGACAATGTTATTCCCCTTTGACTGTTTACTGTCTATCTTATTCTCTAAGGTAACTGTCTCAGGAGATTTCACAGAAAATAATAAGAGCCAAATTTCCCCCTGGAAAGTCTTTACAAAATAACGTCTCCAGAGTCAGAACACATGAGCTGACAGGTCAAAAAAATATTATTCAAAGCTGTGTCCAGAGAAAGGTCAGTCTTCAGAAAAATCAACGGTGACATCAGAACATCAGAAAAGTAATCTGCAACCTGTCCTGTGACTTTAAAATGTCACACCATCTTTTCCCTTGTGTGAACTTTAGATTTTGGTACATTTTGCTTGAGGCTATAGTTTATGGCTTGAATCCCACAAGTATATATAATAGTTTCTGTGAGGTTTTCTTGATCCCTACAATAAAATTTAGGTCCTTCTGTTAGTGTCTATCATACCACTCTATACTTTTCTTTCATAGCTCTTACCACATTTTACAATTACATATTTCTTGTGTAAATACTCATTTATCTTTTATAGATGGCTGGCGTCAAGAAGAGGAAAATCATGACCTTGGTTTACTCCTTTATTCTCAGTACCTTGCATAAGGACAGAGATAATACATACTTGTAAACTGGCCATTGAATAAACAAGTGCCCATTATATACCAAGCTATAAGTCCAGATACAGAGATAAGCAAGGTACAGAATCCTCCAATTACTCGGTTAAGTGAAGAATTCTGGTAAAAGAATATATATGAATGGTGCAAATACAGTATAAATGCAGTACAGCCATCTACTGTCAGGGTCCTGAAATGTTGTATCTTAGGGAAATTTCCTGGGTGCTGTGGAAGTGCAGAGCAGGAAGACATTGAGGCTGACATCTCGTTTATGTTTGGCAAGGACAGACCAGGAAAGACTAAGAAGAGAGCAGATAAACTCAGACCAAGAGTCTTGTGTCTCTGAGATGATGCCAAAGTTTCTCCTTGCTAAAAGGAAGTTTCAGGGGACATTTATTATAATTGTTCCCTGGTAGTTCTCTCAGTTTCATTCTATCCACTCCTCCTCCCCAAATCTACCTACACTCTAAATTATCCATGTGTGTACATTTTAGCTTCTGGGGGTTTAATCTTGAGAAGCACCTAGATACACAGGAGTGAGATTGTTGACCTGTGTTTTGAAGAAGGTATTTAGGGTGCATTTTATCCTTAGAGAACTTTGTAACACTACTAATGAGACAGAGAAGTAAGTACTCCTGAAGTTCCAAAGCTTCTTAGTGTACTGAAGTTATAAACCTCTGGAAATTTGACATATCCCAGAGAGAGAATATGGCAACATTACCACTGTCATACATTGATGGGAATGAATTCAAAATGATATGCACACTATGGAGATAAATTGGCAATATCTGTCAAAAAGAATTATAAATACCTTTGCTTTCTGTTTTAGCAAATTTTTGTCTTAGCAAACTCATTTCTAGGAATGTACAACAAAGACTGGGCAGAATACAAAAGACATGTTATGAGGTTTTCATGGTTGCATTATTTGTAATAGCAAAAATCCAGAAACAAACTGAATTTCCATCAATAAAGGACAGTTTGAGTAAACACATGATATACTTACACTCTGGCACCACAGAGATGGGAAAATGAATAACAGATATCTCTATATACTATTATGTCTGCTCTCCAGAACATACTGTTAACTGAACAAGCAATGTGACTTCAAATATACCTATAGATTCTGCACAATCTCTATCCAAATTTTAGCTGGCTTCCTTTCAGAAATTCACAAACTGATCTTAAGATTCACATAGAAATTCAAGGGATCCAAAATTTAAGAAGTTCATGGGATAGTTAAACAATATTGAAAAGATATGCCAGAGTTGGAGGACTCACATTTGCCAATTTCAAAACTTACTATATACTCACGGTAATCAAGACAGTAATTATGTGATACTGACATAAAAATAGACCAGAAACAGAATTGAGAGTCTAAAACCTTCACAACTATAGTCAACTCACTTTTAACTAAACTATCAAAGTATCAAGGAAATTCAATGGGGCGGGGGGATAGTATTTTCAACAAATGGTGGTGGGACATCTGGATGGTCAAATGCAAACAAAGAAGAAGAAGAAAAAGAAAAAGAAATTGGGCCCCCTACCTCACAACATAAAAAATTAATGAAAAATAAATAATAGACATAAATGTAAGAGCTAAATGTATAAAACTTTTAGGAAAAAAATAGAAGTGATTTTTTAAGACCATGCATTAGACCCTTTTTTCTTAGGTTATTAAGTATAAAATAAAAGGGACAAGTGCTTAAAAAAGATGAACTGTACACCATCAAAATTAAAAACTTTTGTACTTCAAAACCATTATCAAGAAATGAAAAGACACCACAGAGAATGAGAGAAAATACTTGCAAATCATACATCTGAAAGAAATATTTGCATCTAGAATGTACAAAACTCTTCTATAACCCAATAATATAAAGAGAAGCAACCCAGCTTTAAAATCAATGAAGAATCAGAACAGAGATTTATCAAAAAAGATAACTTCCCAATAGGCATGTGGAAAAGATATTTAACATTACTAAACATTAGAGAAATGCAAATCCAAGACCCAGTGAGATTCATGCTCTTTAGCATGACTACTATTTTAGAAATGGAAACTTACAAGTGTTGGAAAATATGTGGAGAAATTGGAATCCTTGTTCATTGCTGATGGGAATGAACAATGATGCATCCATTGCAGAAAACAGTTTGACAATTCCCCCAAAAATTAAACTTGGTGGTGCATGCCTGTAATCCCAGCAGCTTGGGAGGCTGAGATAGGAGGATTGCAAGTTCAAAGCCAGCTTCAGCAAGAGTGAGGCACTGAGCAACTCAGTGAGACCCTGTCTCTAAATAAAATACAAATTAGGACTGGGGGTGTAGCTTAGTGGTCGGGTGCCCCTCAGTTCAATCCCTGGTACAAAAAAAAGTTAAATATGGAGTTACCATACCAACAATTCTAGGCATATACCCAAAATACACCCAAAATAATTGAAAGCAAAGACTGGTACAGATTCTTACACACCAATGTTATTAGCAGCATTTCACAATAGTCAAAGGGAGGGAACAACCCAAATATCCATCGGCAGATTAATATATAAACAATATATAGTATATACATACAGTGGAATATTGTTCAGCCTTTAAAAGGAATGAAATTCTCATGTATGCTATCACATGCATATACTTGGAAAACAGTCTGCTAAGTGAAATAAGCCAAACACAAAAGGACAAAATGCTTTGCGTTCACTTCCATGAGTTCATTTGTATTTTTATAAAGTCTCAATTGCTTTTGGAGGATTCCAGGAAACCAACAAATCATTTTGAAAAGTGGTAAGTAGAGGAAATATTTAAGCATTTATTTTACTATTCATTTATAAGCCTCAGAGTAACCACATAATTGATGAAATCAAGATTCTCTTTATACAAGTACTCCAGATAAAATATGAAGAAGAAATGATAGAAATTAAATTTCACCACTCTAAGGAAATTTTGGCATTAGGCAATAATGATTAATGTCTGATACTACCACAAAACAGACATCATTGTTTACCTCCTGATAAAAGTGCCCAATATCATCTGTAGTCTTGCCAAAAAATAAATCCAACTTGAATCTGATCTAGTCACAATTTTCATAGAGTATAGAGAGTTTTAAATCATGTAGCAAGTCATGACATGAATTAAATTTGCAAAAATACCAAGTGTTGGAAATACTACAGCAAAAATGATTTGGTTTATTCAACAAAAATCAGCTAGGAGTAAAAGAAAAGTTGGTCTGGGAATCTATAGGAAAAAAAAGATTTAAAAATCATCTTGTTTGAATTTATCTATAGGACACAAACATTTTATAAAAGCTTTTTTTGATGAAACATTTGTACAATAATCAGAGAAATGTGAAGTTAACCGTGAAAACCACTAGCCTAGATAATTTATACAATTTAGAAGCTCATTTGTCTTTGTTAGTTCCTTTCCTGATGAGGCAACAACATATATTGTATGTGAGTAGAAGGAATATTTTTCTTATATTTATTTGCCTTTTAAAATACAAATAAAAGAGAGTTATAATCCATTCATCTAGGTAACTAGATTTTTGCAGAAAAGTTTCATGCACATTGCAGCATATTTATGAAATATATCTATTTTTATTTTGTATTTGTGCATGTATTGTTTTTAAAAATATCTTTTTTTATGTGCACTGAGCATCTTTATATATTACCACATACTGTAGTATAAATATTGTTTTCTTCCCTTTGCCTTCATAATTTAATATCTTGGAAATATTTTAAGATCAGAATATAGATCTGCCTCTTTTAAGGAATTGCTGTATAATCTGTAGCATGAATTTATTTGCATGCTCCCCTACTGATGGGTGTATAATTTTTAAAAAATATTTATGTGATGTAATAAAAAGTGTCTACAAGTACATCCTGGCATACTTTTCAAGTATATTTATAGTGAAAATTTCTTGCAATGAAATTACAGAGTTCGAAGTCTTGTTTATTTTTCTTCTCATTTTTGATGGTGCTGGTTGGTAGTCAAACCTAGGGCTTTACATTGTTCATGCTAGGTAAGTTTTCTGCCACTGAGCTACACTTCCAGGCTGTCGTGTGCTTCTATTTACTTACTTACTTACTTATTTATTCATATATGTCAGCGGAATGCATTACAATTTTAATTACTTATATAGAGCACAATTTTTCATATCTCTGGTTGTATACATGGTGTATTAACACCAATTCATGTCTTCATACATGTGCTTTGGATAATAATGATCATCACATTCCACCATCATTAATAACCCCATGCCCCCTCCCTTCCCTCCAACCCTTCTGCCCTATCTAGAGTTCGCCTATTCCTCCCATGCTCCCTCTCCCTATCCCACTATGAATCAGCCTCCTTTTTCTTGGAAAATTGGGAATGGAACCACCATTTGACCCAGCACTCCTCGGTCTATACCTAAAGGACTTAAAAACAGCATACTACAGGGACACAGCCACATCAATGTTGATAGCAGCACAATTCACAATAGCTAAACTGTGGAACCAACCTACATGCCCTTCAATAGATGAATGGATAAAAAAGTGGCAGTTATACACAATGGAATATTACTGAGCAATAAAAGAGAATAATATCATGGCATTTGTAGGTAAATGGTTGGAGTTAGAGAAGATAATGCCAAGTGGAGTTAGCCAGTCCCAAAAAAACAACTGCCAATATGTGCTTTTTAAGGAGATAGTTCCAAATTGTCCTGAAGGAAGTGTCAGCAAACGACCCTGTATCCAGGGCATACATGAGTGCCTGCCCATTTTCCTACATTTTCCCAACAGAGACCCTCACCAAGCCTTGATGGAGACGTTCCTGCTTGCATACATTAATGGGTAGAAGTCATGAAAATACTTGATCAGAGTGTAAATTGTCTCCCTCCAAAGTAAAAGCGGAGATAATTTAGTTGTTGTTCTCATGTTGTCCAAGACATTAACCTTTCTTGTACTTCACATTGTCATACTGTGGTACTTCACTTAAAAAAATAATGAGTATAGTTTGTATAGACTGTTGAAATCTGACTTCTGCAAATAGGTTTTCTGTGTTATGGTGAATTTGATGAAATAATATTTTAAAATGAATTTCACATTAAATGTACCTTGGGAAATTATTACAGAACCACACACACACACACACAAAAAAGAGGTATGAAGAGCCAGCACTCTAAAGAAAAGTTTTAAGATTTTAACTTTGTGCTTAACTAATAGGTCTGTGCACCCTAACTTCCTCCTTGCCTTGTCCTCAGAGATCTCTCCTTGGGAGGGATGATGCTTCTCTCAAGATGTGAAAAGCCTGCTGTGAGTACTCTCTGATCAAAGTCTGAAAAATGCAGTTTCACTGTTCTATGGTTTTAGTAGCTAGGACAAAGTTGGTTCTTAAAAACAGACTGAAAATCAGAAATGTTCCATCATGAGAATGTGACTACTCAGAAGGCATATAAATTAAATTTTGAGAATTGAATTAAAGGACATTTAAGTAATCATCTAATTTGCTGGAGAGATTTATTATGAGCTTTGGATGCTGTTTATCACTGAATTTCATTGACTATGGTATGCTCAGCCTGTGTGTTAAGTGCAGGGTTTTTGACACAGTACTGGCTCCACAATTTCCTAACATGTAATTCTTGAACAACAATTTAGCCTCGATACACTATGATTCCTTTTTTTTTTTTAAATATGTGTGATGTCTCATAAAAAATATAACAACTTCATTAAGGCATCTTTTACATATCATAAAATTAACCTATTCAGAGTATACAATGCAATGAGTTTTAGTAATTTTGTTGAGTGATGCAATCACAACCATAAATTAGCGATAGAGCTTTTTCAATTTCCCACTAAGATCTCTCATCCCCATTCACAGTTAATTTCTACTGCTACCTTGAACCTTAGACAACCACTTATCTATTTTCAGTCTCCATAAATTTGCCTTTTCTGGTAATTTCATGTAAATGGAACTATAATTTTGTAGTCTTGTGTCTGGCTTGCTCACTTAGTATGATGTATGTAGGGTTCGTCCATACTGTGATATGTATTTATGTAGTTCCTTCATGTCTAATGCTGAATAGTAGTACTCATTGCAAGGATATACCATATTTTGTCTTTACACTCATCAGCCAATGAAACATTTGGTTTCTCTCCAGTTTTTGGCAATTATTATAAGGATGTAATGAACATTTGTGTACAATTTTAGAACAGATGTATGTTTTCATATTTTGGGAGTAGACACCTAGGGATAGAATGGATGAACAATAAGATAGTTTTATGTTTCACTTTTTGACAAACAGACTATTTTCCAAAGTGACTGCAGCACTCACATTTTCCACCAGCAATGTATGACGGTTCCCTGTTCTCTATGTACTAGCCAACACTTATTAATGTTTGTCATATTTAGTATAGCCATTCAGGTGGGTGTAAAATTGTGGTTAGTTTGCATTTTACTTGTGACTAGTGTTGTTCAGAATCTTTTCATGCATAAATATTTTTTTAGGTAAAATGTGTGTCCCATGTTTTAGATTGGGTTGTTTGTAATATTACTGAGTTGTAGTTCTTTGAGACTTCTGAATATAATCCTTTATTATTTATGTATTTTGCAAATATTTTCCCCACTCAGTTCCTTTCATTTTCATTTCTTTAATGAAATGCAAAAGTTTTTAATTTTGATCCAAATCTAATTTATCGATTTTACAGTTAACTATGCTCTTGATATTATATCTGAGAAACTTTTACCTAATTCAAGGTCTCAGAATTTTGTCCTATTTTATTCTGAAAGCTTTGTTCATTTTGCAATTACATTAAGTCTGTGGTTCATTTTTGTTAATTGTAATGTATGCTATAGAAATTCACGTTCACCTTTTTTAAAAAAATATTTTTTAGTTATACATGGACACAGTATCTTTATTTTGTTTATTTACTTTCATGTGGTGGAATCCAGTGCCTCCCACGTGGGAGGCAAGTGCTCTACCACAGAGCCAGAATCTGTCCCATTGATTATGTCTATCCTTTTGCTAACACCACACTAGCTTGATAACATTTATTACATTTAGAAATTTGGAAGTGAAAATTCCTACTTTTTTCATTCTCAAAGTTTGATTTTTTTAAAATTTTTGGACTATGATAGATGTTTGTAATTTTCTTATAAATTTTAGGGTCTGCTTCTCAGTTTATGCAAAAAGTTAGATTTAGAGATTACATTGAATCTACAGCTCAATTTTGGCAGAATTGATATATTTGCAATATTGAGACTTCCAGTTTATGAACATAAAGTGTTTTTCCGTTTACTTATATCTTCTTTAAATTTCCTAAGCAACACTCTGTAATTCTCAGTGTATAAGCCTTCTACATTTTTTATTAATTTCATTTTAAAGTATTTCTTCTTTTTTGATACTGTTGCAAATGTAATTATACCCTTAATTTCATTTTTATATTATTTGTTGCTTCAATAGAAATATATAATTGATGTTTGTATATTGATCTTGTATCCTGTAACTCTATTATACCTGTTTATTCGTTCTAATAGTTCTTTTGTGATTCCCTCATGATGTTTTATGTGAAGAATTCTGTTGTTTGTAATCAAAGGCAGTTTTACTTCTTCTTTTCCAACATGGATGTCCTTTATCTTTCTTTGACTAACCCCTCTAGTACTAATAGAAAGTGAAGGCAGATGTTCTTGCCTTGTTCTCAACATCGGAAGGAAGACATTTGGTCTTCCTTCATTAAGTATGAAGTTCTCTGCAGGGTTCATTGTAGTTGTCCTTTATAGGGTGAGGAAATTACCACCTATTTCAAATTTGTGAAGAGTGTTTTCCTTTGTCAAATGCTTTTTCTGTGTTTATTGAGATGGTTGTATGTTTTGTCCTTTATTAGAAAGTTATATACCATTACTAGGTTTTCTAATATGAATCCTCCTCAGTCATGGTATGTAATCTTTTTTATATGTTGATGGAGTTAGCTTGCTAATATTTTTTAAAGGATTCTTATTATTAACATAAGCGGGGTAAATACTACTTCCTTTGTAGGTTTTTGGGAAGTAATTAAACGTAATAATGCACATGAAGTACCTAGCATGGTATCTGATGCATAGTAAGAGCTAAATTAGTGGGAATCATGTTAATTATGCCTTTGACAAAAATATCTTCATTTAATTACCTCATATAAAGTAATAGGGACAGCTTTATAAAATAAATTGATTGGGTTAATACCATAGTCCTGTCATATTTGAAGGTGTCATAAGAAAGGTAATTGTAATAGTAGATAACATTTAATCATTACTTCCTACCTTACAGACACTATTTTAAAGCCCTTTATAAATTGTAACTGACTTCATTTCCCAACAACCCTATGAAGTGTGTGCCATCATATATGAAGACACTAAGGGCTTATGGAATTTGCTTCAGTAATAAAGAGGTTAGGGACTGAGCTGGGATTTGAACACAGGCAATCATGCTCCAGGGCCAGGTTCTTTAACCCTGTGCTATGTGCCACACCATGTGCTAGTCACTCTACAAACATTATATCTACATTTTGTACATGGTGCATAAAATTATTCCCAATGTACAGATATCCTCTCTTGACTTTCAGTTTCCTTTAAGAGATTTGCTCCAAATTCACATGTGTGATATGAGATCTGTGTTTAGCCTTCCTATTTTCCTTAGGCATATTTTTAATTGGTTATATCCTTGATGAATCAATTAAGTCACATTTCACAAAACTTCAGAGTTTTTAGTGTTAATCATGCATTTTCTTTTGCTTTGCTAGATGGGAATATCAGAAGTGACTTTTGATCGGGTATAGTTTGAGTAGGGATTGGGGGAACAGTTACAATATGAAGTAGATCCTTCTAATGTCATGGTTTTCAAGCTTTTTGATTGCAGTCCATAGCAAAAGAATGTACACTTTCATCACAATTCATTAGATATTCTCACAGAGACACCCTGTATTCACAAAAACAAAATTTCATAAATAATATTTACTCTTATGTTAATAGCATTATCCTGTTGTTCAGTCTGTTTTCTGTCTTTTAAAAAAATATGCTTGTCACAGTGAACCAAACTTGAAAAAACCAGCATTGGAGAATATTGTAGATATCTTCCCATTCTCAGAGTAAGATTTATCTCGAGCTGGTTTCCATAAGACAGCTTGAAGCACATGAGTGACTCTTTGGACTTATTTGAGAACCATTTGATATCTAAAAGTAGAACCTAAAGAACTCAGCCTCACCCAAAGCTTGCTTCTCTTCTTACTTTCTTTAGTTCATTGGTCAGTTTATTATCCCTTCCCTCCAACCCCCATTTTGTAGAGTCTACATTTCAGGCAGTCTGCAGGGTCTGAGCTGTCAGTGTCAGGAAAACCAGATGTGTACCCTAATCGCCTTGGAAGAGGAGTTGGTCTGAAGGCATACGGGAAGATATTTCCAAATTATGATCAGTTCTGTGAACAAGATGTATGTAGTTGGTAATAACAGATATATTCAACTTAATATGAGTGTTAGAGAAGATGAGTGGACAATTGTAATAGTAGCTAACATTTAATCAAGTGGACAATACCAGGCCATGGACAGCATTGTGAGTGCAGGCTTAGGGCACAGCACATCATGAGCTTCCAAGGCTGAAGGTGGCATGGACTGCCAGTTGAAATGAAAGGAAAGTCTTCAGTTTAAAGCTGTAAAGATAAATAGGACCAGATAGAATAGGTCCCTGTCATCTTTGGAAAAATTGGAGAGTTTTTGGAGGATGGGTAGTATGATAAAACTCACAATTAAGAAGTGTGGCTGCAGTGTGGAGAATGGATTAGAGAGGCCCAAGATGTATATGTATATATAGAGAAAGGAGAGGCTGGGGTCGGGAGTGAGCAAGCACAATCTTTATGCTTTTGCAGTGGTCTGGATCAGACATGGTAAAAAAAAGAGTATGAAGTAGGCTGGTGGTCTTTTGTTCATTTTCTCTTTTTTTACTAATATACTTTGCAATAAATTTCAGGTGCAATGGGACCAGAGTTGTTAATTTTGGAGCTGTCAACTAAGAAATAGATAAACCATGATATAGCATACTAAAAAACCAAAAAAAGTTACATAAATATGACAACTAAATCTAGGTGATAAATTAATGAGGTAAAAAGAAGCTCTTACTCTTTTATCTAAAATCAGATTATGACATGAATCTGAATATTCTAGGTATCACCAAATTTTGTTACCACACCTATTTTTTGTTGGGTGCAGTTTTGGAAAATAAAATATTTATCTTCTTCTTCTGAGAACTAAGTATCTGAGATGGAGGGATTCAGGTCTGGTGTGCTTAAAAAAAAATGGAGATTTTTAGCAGCCAAACTTGCTTCCATGGCTAAATAAGTTTATATTTATACTGGCCCCAAGGGAAGCATGTTGCCTCTTGCCTTGGCCTCTTCTTTCTTTGATTAATAATCTCCTACATGATGGGACACTGTTATTAACTTGTCACAAGTAGCTCCTCTATCAGTTTATTCTTCAAATTAAAAAAAAAATTGCTTAAGCAAAGTCTCAGTAAAAATGTTTGCTCATTCAGGCTGAATTTAATACTCCCACTATTCCCCTGTAGAGTCTAGTGGAATGAAAGGAGAGAAATCCTCTGATCTGTCACCAGGTTGCTGACCCATACCTGGGGACTTGAGACAATTAATAGTAGGAGGGAGAAGGGAGCAAATCAGACTTTCTCTGTGAGCTAACTCAGTCTGGGTTGGTTGTTTCACTGACAGCTACTTATGCTGGGGCTAGCTCTCTCTTTTTCCTCCTTTTGGTAACCAGCCCTGACCTACTGCACCATTCTACCTCATCTGCCACCCACCCCAATGACTGCTCACATCTCATGAGCAAGCGTGCTTCCTGGTGCTATAGCTGAAAGAAGCCTAATGTCCTGGATGTGATTATGTATTTGTCAGCCCAATGTTACTTACTGGAAGACCTGTAGAACACAATGAGCATAATTCATATTGGTGCAGTTGAAAGGATTGCAAACCAAGTTGCCTAGACCCAGCAACTTTCCCATTAGTAAAGATGCCTAGCCAGTAATTACATGGAAATGAAAGATACATTTTTCTAAAAGATGATCCCAAGCATGCATATTTCAAAGTTTTACAAAGTACTTTCTGTGTTTCTAAGTTCCCCCAAAGCATAATTTCTGACATCTGTGTGAATCAGTTTTCAGAGGTAAACAAAATTTTGTTTTGTTTTGAACAAGGAAGCATAGGGACTATTAGTCTTCAATAGAATGTGCCCTTCTTATGTTAATGCTCCACTGAATTCCTTGCTGCTTTTTTGTTGTTGCTGCTGTTTGTTAGTAATCCCCTCCTTCTTCAGCACAATGAGAATCATAAAGTAGAAAAATGTACTAAGTAAGGATGTCCCATCAATGATATTCTAGCTATTTCCTAAGCAAAGAATTCATCACTGGGAATTGATGTGCATCCCTGTGTACTGCTTGCAGGCACTTAATTCTTTAATTCAAATAAAATTTTAAAATATGATGAAGTGACATTATGTGAAAACAAAAATGTCAAAACAGTGCTGATAGAGAGAATTTCATGGTGACTAGAAATCATGTCTGTGCTTTGAGCAAAACAGAGCAAATCATCACAGAGGAATGGGTTTTTACAGGAGGCTCTTTGCACAAAGCAGAGTCTGTTCTCCTCTCTGCATGTCTCATTTCCTCTTGTAGGCCCTCCACCTCACGCTTCTTCAGGTGGGAAGCTCATGTTTGGACATACATCCTGCTTAAAATCCTGCAGTGACTCCCCAGAACCTACAGACTCATTTATGTGCTCCTGTCACAGGGCTATCTTCTCTGCCAGACTCATGCTTCTTGATCGATACCTGTTGTTTGAACAAATTCAAATGGTTTTCTTTTCCCCACCCACTGAGGTTCCCTCCCCCATGTGTGCTTGAATACATGCTATTTCCCTGTTTCAAAATTCACTTTTGCACCTGGAAACCCCTCTGGCTCTACCACTTGTTTGGTTTCCGACCTTATGTGAGGCACTTAGACTTCACTGCACCTTGTATGATCACCTTGTATGAGAGTGAGAGCATGACAGTGATGTGGGGTCCAGCTAAGGAAATGCTTGCAGAGTGCTTCAGAGCCAGCTCCATCACAGACACTCAGCAAAACATCAGGAGATGTTACCTGGATTTTTCTTTTTTTTTTTTTTGGTCAGTTTTATTAATCACTATCTCTCAAAATTTAGCTCAGGTTTTATCTTTGGTGAGAAACTTGCCTTAAATCCCCATCCCAAAGACTAAATTATTTTCTTGTACTGTTCCTCATACTTTTATTGCTCCTTTTTTACAACGATCTTTTTCTTATTATTAATATGGACATGGTTTGTTATCATATTGGTGGGCAGCAAAGTTGTTATTATGGGAAAATGGGCACAAGAATGGCTTAAGGAGGCCTTTTAACTCATATTATGTGGACCTCCTGTGACAGTATGGTTAGGATATGAAAAATATGTAGATTAAGGGGGCTCTCCTTATTTCCTGGGTTTTATAGTGATGTAAACCGGTTAATGAGTGCTTACTATATGCTGAGCCTGATAATAATATTATACTTACCCTGTTTGTTCTTCACTATGATCAAATATGGTGGACATTCTTATTTTCATTTTCTCAGGAAGAAACTGGAACCCAATGTCATGGAGCTTGTGATAGACCATTTACTCCCAAAGTCTGAGCTCTCAGCTCAAGAACATTCTGCTCTGATCTCTAAGGTTTCCTTTGCCTCTGGAACTCCTCAGTGTGTAAAGATATTTGATGCTTCCTTTTCTAATGCCATTTCAGGTATTCTTTCCAAGATGAAGAGGACATGTTCATGGTGGTGGACCTCTTACTTGGTGGGGACCTGCGTTACCACCTGCAGCAGAACGTTCGCTTCCAGGAAGACACAGTGAAGCTCTTCATCTGTGAGCTGGCCATGGCCCTGGACTACCTGCAGAGTCAGCGCATTATTCACAGGTCAGTCAAATCCCAGGAGACAGCCTGGAACTAAATGCACAGCAGAGAATCTATAACCTGATACATTTCAACAAATCCTGCAGTGTTCATTTAATTCATACAACAGTCCACTGATGATGGTTAATTGTCCCCATTTTTCAGAATTTAAAAAAAAAAGCTGAGCATATAGAGCTTAATTTGTTTAAGAACACAGTAAATTACAAGGTGAGAATCAAGGATTACTGGTACTTTGTTATAACTAAGCCTAATGGAGAGGAGAAAAGGTGACATGTAGGAAGTTGAATACCTAATGAATTAATTTAAATAGAAGTGGAGGAAAGAAATAGGATGGGAAGAGAGAAAATTCTTTGGGGACAAAATTTGTCATGCCCCCTGTATTATGCCCTGTATATTAAGTCCCTCTCTTAACTTATGTACTGCAAAAAGAAGCAGCCAGAACAGTGTTTCCTGCACTTGGGGCCTTTGTGATAAGAAGACACATGAGCAACACAAGAAGACATAAACCCACAGGGGTGATAGGGAGAAATGGATAAGCTTCACCTTTGTAAAGAAATTAGTAGTTTTAATGATAATTTCATATGTAGTATCCCACTTGATCTCTAAAATAATCTGTAATAAATGATCAGAGAAGAAATAGATAGACCAGTATTAACTTGAGAAAACCATGATTAGTAGAGTAATTATCACCCAGGTATATTTATAAGCAATGTGAACCTAATCATCAAATCAGCCACAGATTTACTGAGACTTAGTATGTGCCAGGCACCACTAGGTACTTTACTACATCATCTTATTAAATCCTTAAGCCTCAGAAAGGACTCCATATTTCATTATAGTTTTCCCATTTTACAAAGAAACTGTGGCTCATAGATTTGCCAGATTAACAAATGGTACTGCCAGGATTTAAACCTAAATCTCTGACTCTGAAGTCAGAGCTGTGTTACACCAATTTGCATTAATTACACATATGAAATACATGCTTTGAGTAAAAGATCAGCACATGTAACCGCCACTGTCTTCTCTCATTTTGTAAAAAATATCTCTGAGTTTTTAGGCACAATTATATGTTATTTAACAGAAATTTAGCTGGATAAAATATTTGACCACCATCACTTGAAATTTATCTATAATTTACCTGACTTAGTACAGAGTCTTCATGTGAAGATGTAGCACCACATCACACTTTGTATGCAGGCACCGTGAACAAATATATATATATATATATATATATATATATATATATATATATATATATATATATATTTTTTTTTTTTACCTTGACTCTAGACACTTAAGTAGTTGTTTAATTTTCCATCTTTGGAAGAGTCTATTTGTATTGGAAATGTGCTCAGGCAACAGTTAAATGGAAAGCAGACCAGTTAATCAGGCAGGATCTCGGAAATGAATTTGCACACCTGGTGTTTTGTCAATAACCGGAAATCTTGTTTGCAAGCTTTCTCTTTCTCCTGTCCGGGCCCTCTGGTCCTTCATAGATCTTTCTGAAGTCTGTGGAGTCCCTTCCAGAACCTCCACACTCATTTATCTTCCCAAAGGTGCCAGTCACAATTGGGCTGCTGACATCAAAGACATCAGAAAGGAGACAGTGACCGTGAGAAGCCTGCAAGGCCTAAGACTGCCTTCTGGCTTGCTCCTTGCTCTGATTTGAATTCATGCCTTCTTTCTTTAGACTTCATTTTCTCTGTTATCACAAGTTAAGATGCTCTGAACATTTTATCTTGTATTCAAAAGGTATTTCAAGAAGATTTCAGGAGGGAAAAAGAAAACCAGAACACTTGATACAGTTTTCACTCTCAGGAGTTTACCAATATCAAATACTGTTTTCTCTCTGCAATAGCCTCAGAGAAAATAAAATATTTGGGAATCAACCTTACAAAAGAGATGAAAGACCTCTATGATGAAAACTAGAGAACACTAAAGAAAGAAATTGAAAAAGACCTTAGAAGATGGAAAGATCTCCCATTTTCTTGGCTAGGCAGAATTAATATTGTCAAATGGCCATACGACCAAAACCACTATACAGATTCAATGCAATTCCTATTAAGGTTCTGATGATGTTCTTCATAGAAACAGAAAAAAGCACTCATGAAATTTATTTGGAAAAATAAGAGGCCCAGAACAGCCAAAGCAATACTCACAAGAAAAGTAAAGTAGGAGGCATCACAATACCAGACCTTAAGATATACTACAGTGCTATGGTAACAAACACAGCATGGAACTGGCCCCCAAACAGACATGAAGATGTGGTACAGAATAGAAGACACAGAGAAAAACTCACATAAATACTAAACAAAGGCACCATAAACATACATTGGAGAAAATATAGCCTCTTCAATGAGTATTGTTGGAAAAACTGGAAATCCATATGTAATAAAAAGAAGCTAGACCCCATCTCTCATCCTGCATAGAACTGAAAGTGGATCAAGGACCTAGGCATTAGACCAGAGACCCTGCACCTACTAGAAGAAAAAGTAGGCCCAACTCTCCATCATGTCAGCCTAGGAACTGAATTCCTCTCCCTCACTCTTTATTGCTTACATCATCTTTTTGCCATGTAAGTCAGAAACCAAGGTTAACTTCCTGTTCCTTGCCCTTTACATACTCATAGGTCTTACTTAGTGTCTGTCTTCAAAGGGCCTTTTTGTACTAAAATGTCTCCTTTCTAGGGCGAATAAAAAAAGAAAACACAGTGACATTTTGAATGCTGTGTTAAAATAATGAGACATTCTTCTAGGGTCACAAATGATTCAGGAGTATTTCTATTGCCATACTCTACCTCCTGTGAGTGATATTTTATAACCTATCATAGCATCTTGTACCTCTCCTGAGGAGTTCTGACCTTTTTGGTGTATAATTACTTCATTCATTAGTCTCCTGTAATAAATTGTAAACTCTATGATTTAAGCATGTGTGTGTAGCTTTCTATTATAATACCAGGTTGTGTCAATTGAACACTGGCTGAATCACATGCATGATTGACTAATAGTCTAGGCTTACAAATAATAAAGACCACCTTAAAATACAGGACATTAAGGCCAAAGATTTCAGACCTACCATGGTCTTTACATTGGGTAATCATATAATTTACCTTTTAATCTAGGGTAGTTCTGAAAGCTAAAGAGGGTGCTTTTATTAATGCTAGGAAGACAATCAAAACTCCTTAATGTTCTGGGCTATTCAGGATGTATATCATCATTATCCAGGCTTTTCAAGACATGAGTCCACATAGACATTTAAATTCTGATACTAGATATCAATTTGATGAGATGTCAGTTTGAAATGGTGTCAGATGGCTTGAAAAAAAAAACAAAGCATGTACACAGTAAAACAAGCAGTACTCTTTATCTAAGGTATGATAATAATGGTGGCATTCCGAGGCCAGGGCTCATAGAGCAGAGTTAAAAGCAGAAAGAGCAGTATAGAGGATATACAGGCTTCTGAGTACTAAAGTTTCCTAACAAAATATTATCACAACAAATATTTATTTATCTAAGGATTTTTTATGATATATAATAAAAATTTTTCAAGGGAAAAATTAAAACCTTCAAAAAATAGCAAAATTAATACTGTTTGATTGAGACAACAAAACAATGTATCTTTCAGTTACTTAGAAGATTAGATTTTAAAACACGCCCTGAGTTTCATAGCAGATGAGTAAATGAAAAAAAAAGAATAAATTCCTCAGGTGAGGAGAGACCGTCTACATACCACTGCAGATCTAAAATGTGGGACTTCTAGCTGGGCGTGGTGGCCCATGCCTGTAATCTCAGCATTTTAGTAGCCTGAGGCAGAAGGATTGCAAGTTCAAAGCCAGGCTTAGCAATTTAGCAAGGGCCTAAGCAACCAGTGAGACCCTGTCTCTAAATAAAATACAAAAAAACGAAGGGATGGGGTCCTGGTTCAATGGTGAAGCACCCCTGGGTTCAATCCCTAATGATGATGATGATGATAATAATAATAATAATAAAATGTTGAAATTCTGAAGTTCAGAGGACAAACTATTTGGCTTCTGGACATGGCAGAAGATTTCAGAATTATCTACAAACAGTAAGTGAATGTGGTATGGGGCAGGAGCAGCAATACACTGCACTTTATTAAGGGCTTCCTGGATATCAGCTACCCACTAAGCACTTGTCAGTAATTTCCTTCATTCTTCCCACAACTGCAGGAGGTTGATGGTGTTGTCAATGAAACTCTGGTTTTGAGAAATTAAGTATCTCACCCAAGGTGGCTTGGCTAGTAGGTAGAGTGAGGTTCATTGAGGAGAGACAGAGCTCTTAACCACTCTGAACCCTACTGATGTTGAGGGCTTAAGAAGTCTTTTACCCAAATGTCCAGCTTATTTTTCTGAAATACCATAGGTCCTGTTTTTGACATAAATTCCAATTGTGACAAAAATAAGGATTTGTTTAATTTTGTTTGCAGATTTTTTAATCTACAGATTTGACTTTAGTGTTTTAAAAAATATGTAGAATGTTCAGGTAATTTTCCTCAACTTCAGAATCTTTTCTATAGTTACTAAAGGTAGAGCTTGCATAATAAACATTAATTTTGAATTGTACAAGTAGACAATTTCCTTGTTAGTCAAGGAGTCAAACTTTTTTTTGTGTGTGTGTGTGTGTGTGTGTGTGTGTGAGCATAGTTTGAAAATAAGCCTGACTTTCTTAAGTGTTTCCGGTTTCTAGTTGAATATCCCCCTTTGCGTACATTAAATCAGTGAGTGAAGGCTTTAAAATGTGGACAAAGTTATTATTTGCTTTTATTAAAAAATAAGAAAAACAAAATTAATTCCTCTGAGGATAGTACTATTTGATTTGATTGCCACAGCATCCCTGATGAATAATCTGATGGAAACTAATTATTATGGTTCAAAAACAAATTTGTATTCATTCCCTTGTCAGATGTTAAGGACTCGATTATGATTTTAAGATAATGAGATGAATTGTGTAGGATCATTATTAGTAAGTCATCTTGGATCAAAATACTATACGAGTAGAGTAGATGGTTGACTGTTTTTCTAAGAATTACCCCACTCTAATGAAGTTATAACTCACCATTTTCTAAATTTCTATAGGAATGAGATAAAAATCCAACTAGGCAATTCATGTAAATAATTGCAGTACAACAGAGACAATTGCAAAAATTTTATCTCCCATTGATGGCAAAAATGTTAAAGAGGAACAAAAGAAAATTTTTCATTGTCAAGAAAAACACAGGATCCTGATTGTACTTATCACCTTTGTCTTCTGTGCTATAACCAAGGAACCAGTGATTGATACTCAGATCCATCAAGGAGCCTCTGTAAGATACAGACAGAAATTAATCCCCACACATTGCCTCTCAGACTAAAGTACTACTTGTGAGAGATTTCTATCATTCTGCTAGAACTTAATACTTTTGACAGTGAAGGAAAATAAAGAAACAATGCTTCTATCTTAAGTATTTGTGCAAAAACTATTTATTGAGCAGCTATGTGCCAGATATGTTCTCAGTGCTGAGGTTCCACTGATGAGCAAGAAAGAGAATGTCTCTGAGTTGATAGCACCATAGCTTGATAAGTAATCAAACAGTTCAACTGAATATGAGAAAGATTTTAAAATTTTGTACATCTGCTACAAAGAATATGAGTGGTCATGCGTCCATCCTGAGTTGTATGTACCCACACACACATTACTCACAGTTGCTTCTTCACAAAGTCATGGTTGCACTTCTAATTGTTGCCTCTGAACCACAGTATTCTTTATAAAATATTTTCCTAAAGTTTGCCTTTGCCTCTGACCCACTGCATGGTAGGGATTATATTTCACTCATGTTTTAAAACCCAGAATTTAGCATAGTATCTGAACCAGATGGTTGCTGGATAATTCAGTGACAGAAGAAATGAATGAATGTACTGGTGACCCATGGGTGAGTGTAGAAGGCAAAAGTTGCTGTGGATGATGTTTTCTGCAGCAAATTCTTGATTTATTTCACATATTTCTCTGTCCATGCTGCCTTTTCTCCATGCTCTATTTGTTTTGGATCTTGTATGACAAATTACCACAAATCTTACTGATTT
The DNA here is from genome assembly GCF_045843805.1 of Urocitellus parryii. Lineage (NCBI taxonomy): Eukaryota > Metazoa > Chordata > Mammalia > Rodentia > Sciuridae > Urocitellus > Urocitellus parryii. Next base: position 101,228,094 of record NC_135531.1, read on the forward strand.
AACCCACAGTTTTTAGCTCCCAATTTCATTGGTTTAGGAGGCCTGGCACAGTTTAGCTAGATGAGAGAATCCAACTACCATGTTCCTTCCAGGTGTTCGCCAGAACTGAGTTCTCTTCTAAAGACTGGACTAGGCAAGTTCAGGCAGGATATTGACAGAATTAATTTCCTATGTCTGTAGAACTCATAGCAGCTTATTTGATTAAATTCAACAAGGAAACAATGACTCTAGTCTTGAGCTGACTAGCACAATAGAGTGTATATCCTTAAATAATGGCATTAATATTATATAATGTAACTCAATTACTAAAGTGACCCTGCATTACATTTGTCATACAGTGTTGGTTAGAAGCAAGCCACAGAACCAGCCCATACTAAGGGGCCCTGACTTATGCAGGGCATTAACAACAAGAGACAGAGATCATGGAGTCACCATAAAGTATGTTTGCCACATATCCTCTTTGACCTGTGATGGAGAAGTGAGAAGGTTTGATGTTCTCAGTGCTGAGGTTCCACTGATGAGCAAGACAGAGAATGTCTCTGAGTTGAGATCATGGAGTAGAGATCATGGAGTCACCATAAAGTATGTTTGCACCCATTTTCTCTTTGACCTGTGATGGAGAAGTGAGGAGGTTTGATGAAGGGATCAGAAATGATTCTTTCATGCCTAAGCCTCTAGGATGGTTTTCTTTAAGCTGTCTGAGGACAGTCTTCAAAGTGTGATCTCATGGCTTCTCTGCTCTCTATCCCATAGCCACTCTCCTGTGAGGAGGCTGCAGACTGGAATGAATTGTCTAAGGAGCATGTGACCCTGAGGTGTGACAAACAGCCATTAGCACATTTACTAATCAAGGATCATTTGCAATTCAGCCGTGAACAAAAATAATGTTTGTTTTCCAAATAAGTATTTGTCAACCAACTTCTTCAGTTTATTACAGGCAGAAATCTGGGCTGGGATTTCACCTTTGCCTCTGACCCATGGACACTGTAGTATCTCAGTAGTCATATTGTATTTTCTCCAGATGATAATTTGTAGAAAGAAATAAGGTCTTTCTGAAGCAAATCATTTTAGTCAGTGATCATTGAGTGACAGATGGGCTGCTAATGAATGAAATTGCCAACACGTGACACCCCAGCTCTCTGAAGCCTTTGGAAATGAGTCATCTGGTGAGATGTTTTTCTAAATCCTGAAGGCATTACTTCTTTCAGCTCATCAATACTTTTTTAGCCATTTAATTTTTATCACAACATGCACATGTCATTGCATCAATGAATTAACAAGAGCTATCACTGGTTGGAAATATACCAAGAAGTAGGCACTATGCTAATAGAGATATTGCACATGCTGCCTAGTTTGAAAGTCGACAATACTATGATGAGGTTAAATATATGGGGTCAAATTCAAATGTGAAGTCCTCTTCTAAATACTGACTTCCTTAGTTCCACCCTCATGAATATAACATAACCTCAAGAAGGGATGAGCTGTTTACCTAATTGCAGCAAACTATATTTTTAGTCGAAATGTGTTGTATTAAATTGTGCCCACTTTAAAAAAGGACATATTGAAGTCCTAATCCCCAGTTCCTTAAAGTGTGACTCTTTGGAAAATAAGGTCGTTACAAAAATAATCAAGTTAAACTAAGATCATTAGAGTGGACCCTGGTTCAGCATGAGTGATGTTCTTCTATATATGTTCTTCATATACACATGGGGAAGATGCTGTGAAGAGGCCGAGGAAGATGGAGGAGTAGAGTGACATGCTTATGAGCCAAAGAACACCGAAAATTTCCAGAAGAAAACAGTGGAAACTGGAAGCAGCAAGGGAGGACCCTCTCTTCATCTTTCAGAGGGAGCATGACCCTGTAGACACCTTGCTTTAGGTCTAGCAGTGCTGAGAACTGTGAGACAATAAAATCCTGGATATTTTTGAGTTAGGCAATATGTGCTTCTTTGTTACAGCAGCCAGGGCAAACTAATACAATACTGAGGCCATCTTCTGTTTCCACTTCCAACTTACTCCTTCTGATATATTATCAGATGGGAGACACAATAACAAAATTTGTTAGAATTGTTTGTAAAATTGGAGTTACCTAAAAGAATATTCAGTAAATGAAGCCGAGCTTTCATGGACAGTAACCTATTTCGGGTTGCCCTGGGACTCTTTGCTTGTTCTTGTATTTTAGATTTAGTAAGGTATTTAAAATATATCAGATATTGTGGCTTTTTAAAATACAGTTTCTTTGGTTCATGGTGTTTTATTTTGTTTTTATATATTGTATAGAAGGATAAATCTTTTTCAAGTAACTAAAGTGATATGCTTATTATGAGAAAATTAGAAGTTTGAAATGATGACAGATTATGTGGTCACTGGTGGAGAGTGTGTCTGCCTGATGTTTTCTTTCTTCCTTTCAGCATATTGATAATACTTGAGGCCTTTTACAGTGAAATATCAGATTCGGGTTTCAGGCTACAACCTTCCTTCTATGGAATAGTTAAGAAACTGCCCTTTCCTTTTGTTGCATTAAGTCTTCTCTTCAGTGTGTCACAAGCCTTTGCAATTGCTCCCTTTTTCGTACTCCTGTAGCAGAAGGGCCACTTGAGCCTCAGAAACAAAACGCAGTGCACTAATGAGGGCATTAAGTTGATGTGTTCTATTCAGCACCTGCTCCCAGCCTGCGGAATAATGAATGAGCATGGATTACACACTGTGAAAACAGGAGAATCTGCCTTCTTTGTGTTAGGCAGTTTCAAAAGGGCCTTGAAACTGTGCTTGTCACACAAGGCCACCCACTTGGGAAAACCCACCGTGAAAAAGGCAAAGAACTAACTGCTTGTTTACAGGTTAACATTGAACTAGACTACGTTGCATTTCAATAATATCCATAAGGTTAAAAATATAATTAGTAGGCAACCTGTGACTTGTTCCAAATGAAGTTTTACTTTGCACAGCCTGCATCTTAATATAAATCATGTTTCATTCCTTCAGGTTTACTGATTTAACACAAGGTATTGACCACCTAGGTGTGAGCCAGGTACGTGGCTCTGAATAGAGGTTTGAAAAACAAAAGCATGACTTTGTCCTCTTGGACCTAACAGTTTAGTTGAAGAGATAAGACAATGAACAAGGAAACAAATACTAAGAAACATGTTAATTATGTGTTGTGTTTTATGCTTTATGGGAAAAAAATCAAGGATCTGAGAGAGCATAGGTTTAGAAGTGGAGGTACTCCAGCATTATGTTTGAAGGGGTCCTGGTTAAGAAACCGGCATCTGAGCCAAACATGGAAGCATCTAGTATGGAAGTTTATCATGTCCTGGGCAGAACAGAGGGTAAAGTTGGACACCTGGAAGAAGCCATAAGACCTCAGTCAGATTATGTCACTCATTCAAGCTAATACTGGGCACAATCTTGCTTCCTGTTTGTGCTTTATTGGAATGCAGAGCTTGTAGGGAAGGGTATGCAATTGAATTTGCTATCAGGTTGGAGAGGAATACTGCATTCACAGTGGATGGTAAGTAAATAAGGATGAGAATGGTAGAAAATGGCATCCATTAGCTGTTCTGGACCCTGGGGAAAGGACCAACTGTGAGATGACTAGTGTACCTTGCTTACCTTGCTTAAGAGATGGCGTGTTTTTCATGGGAAAGGCTGGATAGCAAATGTTTTAGATTTCAAAGGCCCTGTGGTCTCTGCCATAAACCCATCAACATGGCAAAGAGTGAAAGCAGCTGGAGACAATAGGTCAATAAATGAGTATGACTTTGCTCCAATAGAACTAAAATAAGGTTGTTAGAAAATAATATTGAATAAAGTATGTAAAGGGGCCTAGCCTGTTTTCTCATGCTTAGTAAATGAAACCTATCATCATTATTATGTCATAACCATTCCGTGAGAGTTGAAATATCTATTCATCATTTAAATCTTCAGTTTATCCTTGGTATCTCACTATCTAGCTCTTCCTATACTGGACACTTGTCTAATTATTTGTTCAATAGTTTTAAAATTTTATTTATTTGTTCTAATTTGTTATACATGAGAGCAGAATGTGTTTTACTTCATAGTACACAAATGGAGCACAATTTTTTATTTATCTGGTTGTACACAAAGTACAGTCACACCATTCATGTCTTCATACATGTACTTAGGGCAATGATGTCCATCTTATTCCACCATGCTTCCTCCTCCCATGTTCCCTCCTGTTTGGCCTATTTAAAGTTCCTCCATTCCTCCCATTCCCTCCAACCCCCATCGTGGATCAGAATCCACATATCAACATATGCCTTTGGTTTTGGGGACTGGTTTACTTAGCATAATATTCTCCAACTCCATCTATTTACCTGCAAGTGCCATGATTTTATTCTCTTTTAATGCTGAGAAATATTCCACTGTGTATATATACCACAGTTTCTTTATCTGTGCATCTATTGAAGGGCATCCAGGTTGGTTCCACAATTTAGCTATTATGAATTGTGCTGCTATAAACACTGATGTGGCTGCATCACTGCAGTATGTGATTTTTAAGTCTTTTGGGTATAATCCGAGAAGTGGGATATAGCTGGGTCAAATCCTGGTTCCAGTCCCAGTTTTCCAAGGAATCTCCATACTGCTTTCTACATTGGCTGCACCAATTTGCAGTCCCACTAGCAATGTCTGAGTGTACCTTTTCCCCCACATCCTTGCCAACACTTATTGTTGTTTGATTTCATAATAGCTGCCATTCTGACTGGAGTGAGATAATATCTTAGAGTAGTTTTTGATTTGCATTTCTCTAATTGCTAGAGATGTTGAAGATTTTTTTCATATATTTGTTGATTAATTGTTTATCATCGTCTGAGAAGTGTCTGTTCAGTTCTTTAGCACACTTATTGATTGGGTTATTTGTTTGTTTGTTTTGGTGTCAAGTTTTTTGAGTTCTTTCTATATCCTAGAGATTAGTGCTCTATTTTATGTGTGTGTGTGGTAAAAATTTGCTCCCATTCTATAGGCTCTTTCTTCATCTCACTGATTGTTTCCTTTGCTGAGAAGAACCTTTTCAGTTTGAATCCATCCCATTTGTTGATTCCTGATTTTATTTCTTGCACTACAAGATTCTTGTTAAGGAAGTCAGGGCATAATCCCACATGATGAAGATTTAGGCCTACTTTTTCTTCTATCAGGCACAGGGTCTCTGGTCTAATTCCTAGGTCCTTGATCCACTTTGAGTTGAGTTTTGTTCATGGTGAGAGATAAGGGCTTAATTTCATTTGCTGCATATGGATTTCCAGTTTTCCCAGCATCATTTGTTGAAGAGTCTATCTTTTCTCCAATATATGTTTTTGGTGCCTTTGCCTAGTATGAGATAACTGTATTTAGGTGGCTTTGTCTCTGTGTCTTCTATTCTGTACCATTAGTCTACCTGTCCATTTTAGGGCTAAAACCATGCCATTTTTGTTACTATTGCTCTTTAGTATAGTTAAATGTCTGGTATAGTGATGCCACCTGCTTCACTCTTCCTGCTAAGGATTGCTTTGATTATTCTGGGTCTCTTATTTTTCCAGATGAATTTCATGATTGTTTTTTCTGTTTCTATGAGTAATGTCATTGGGTTTTGATTGGAATTGCATTAAATCTGTATAGTATTTTTGGAAGTATGGTCAATAGTGCTAATGGTAGTATTAATTCTTCCTATCCAAGAACAAGGGAGCTCTTTCCATCTTCTAAGGTCTTAAGTTCTTTCTTTAGCATTCTCTAATTTTCATTGTAGAGGTCTTTCACCTCCTTCGTTAAGTTGATTCTCAAGTATTTAATTTTTTTGAGGCTATTGTAAATTGGGTAGTTTTCCTAGTTTCTCTTTCAGAGATTTGTCACTGATGTACAGAAATGCCTTTGATTTATGAGTGTTGATTTTATATCTTACTGCTTTGCTGAATTCATTTATTAGTTCTGGAAGTTTTCCGGTGTAGTTTTTTGGATTCTCTAGGTATAGAATCATGTCATCAGAAAATAGTGATAGTTAGAGTTCTTTTTCCTACCACATCCCTTTAATTTCTTTCATCTGTCTAATTGCTCTGGCTAAAGTGTCAAGAACTATGTAAAATAGAAGTAGTGAAAGAGGGAATTCCTGTCTTGTTCCAGTTTTTAGAGGGAATGCTTTCAATTTTTCTCCATTTAGAATGATGTTTGCCTGGGGCTTAGCATAGATAGCTTTTACAATGTTGAGATATGTTCCTATTATCACTAGTTTTTATATTGTTTTTAACATGAAGGGGTGCTGTAATTTGTCAACTGCTTTTTCCTCATCTATTGAGATGATCATAAGATTCTTGTACTATCTTTTTACTATGATTTTGTATTCTATTTGCCAGAATTTTATTGAGAATTTTTGCATCTATGTTCATTAGAAATATTGGTCTGAAGTTTCCTTCTTGATGTGATGTTGCCTAGTTTTGGAATCAGGGTTATATTGGCCTCATAGAATACGTTTGGAAGTACTCCCTCTTTATCTATTTCATGAAATAATTTGAAGAGTAGTGGTATTAGTTCTTCTTTAAAGATCTTGTAGAACTCAGCTGTGTATCCATCCAGTCCTGGGCTTTTCTTGGTTGATAGGCTTCTGATGCTGTCTTCTATTTCATTGCTTGAAATCGATGTTTAAATTGTGTATATTATCCTGATTCAAATCATATGATTCTAGAAATTTGTCAATGTCTTTGATATTTTCTATTTTATTAGAGTACAAATTTTTAAAATAATTTCTACTTATCTTCTCTATTTCTGTAGTGTCTGTTGTGATATTTCCTTTTTCGTCATGATTTTAGTAATTTGAGTTTTCCTCTCTCCTTCTCTTCATTAGCATGGCTAAGGATTTATCAATTTTATTTATTTTTTTCAAAGAACCAACTGTTTGTTTTGTCAATTTTTCCATTTGTTTCTTTTTTTTACTTTCATTGATTTCAGCTCTGATTTTAATTATTTCCTGTATCCTACTAGTTTTGGTGTTGATTTCTTCTTTTTCTAGGGCTTTGAGATGTAATGTTAGGTCATTTATTTGTTGACGTTTTTTCTTTTAAGGAATGAACTCCATGCATTGAATTTCCTCTTAGTACTGCTTTCATAGTGTCCCAGAGGTTTTGATATGTTATGTCATTATTCTCATTTATCTCTAAGAATTTTTAAATCTCCTCTTTGATGTCTTCTGAAATCCATTATTCAATAGAATATTATTTAGTCTCCAGGTGAAGGAGTAGCTTCTATTTTTTATTTTATCATTAATTTCTAATTTCATTCTGTTATGATCTGATAGAATGCAGGGTAGTATCTCTACTTTTTTGTATTTGCTAAGAGTTGCTTGGTGGCATAATATATGGTCTATTTTAAAGAACAATCCATTTTCTCCTGAGAAGAAAGTGTATTCACTCATTGATGGATGAAATAGTCTATACTTGTCTATTAAGTCTAAGTTATTGATTGTTTATTGAGTTCTATATTTTCTTTGTTTCACTTTTGTTTGGAAGATCTATTCAGTGTTGAAAGAAGTGGGTTAAAGTCACCCAGTATTATTGTGTTGTGGTCTATTTGATTCTTGAAATTGAGAAGTTTATTTGATGAATGAAGATGCTCCATTGTTTGGGATATATATATATATTTATAATTGTCATGTCTTGTTGATGTATGGTTCCCTTAAGCAGTATGAAATATCCTTGTTTATCCATTTTGATTAACTTTGGCTTGAAATCTAGTTTATTTGATAAGAGGATGGAAACCACTGGTTGCTTACGGAGTCTACGTGAGTGGTATGTTTTTTCCCAATCTTTCATCTTCAGTCTGCCGATGTTTTTTCCTATGAGAGAGTCTCTTGAATGCAGCATATTGTTGGGTCTTTTTAAAATCCAATCTGCCAGTCTATGTCTTTTGATTGATGAATTTAATTCATAACATTCAGAGTTATTATTAAGACATGATTTGTATTCCTGGTCATTTTTGATTATTTTTGGTTTTTAATTTGACTTGGTTTCTTCTTTAATTGTTTTTTTTTCTTTAGTATAATACCTCCTTTTGCTGATTTTCATTGTTGTTTTTCATTTCCTCCTTGTGAAATATTTTGCTGAGGATGTTCTGTAGCTCAGGCTTTCTAGCTGTAAATTATTTTTACTTTTGTTTATCATGGAAGGTTTTTATTTGATCTTCAAATATAAAGTTTAATTTTGCTAGATGTAAGATTCTTGATTGGCATTCATTTTCTTTCAGAGCTTGGTATGTATTATTTCATGCTCTTCTAGCTTTGAGGGTCTGGGTTGAGAAATCTTCAGAGACCCAAATTGGTTTCCCCCTATATGTAATCTGATTCCTTTTTCTTGTGCTTTTAAAATTCTTTCCTTATTCTGTATGCTAGGCATTTTGTGCCTTGGTGTAGGTCTGTTATTATTTTGTACATTTGGTGTCCTATAAGACTCTTATATTTGATATTCCAATTCATTCTTCATGTTTGGAAAATTTTCTGATATTTTTTTCATTGAAGAGATTGTTCATTCCTTTGGTTTATGACTCTATGCCTTTCTCTATCCCAATAATTCTTAAATTTGGTCTTTTCATATTATCTCATAATTCTTTAATGTTCTATTCATGGTTTCTTACCATCTTCACTGTGTTGTCACTTATTTTTAAGATACATATTTTCATTATCTGAAGTTCTGTCTTCCAAGTAATCTAATTTGTTGGTGATGCTTTCTATTGATTTTTTTTATTGTTCAATATTTTTAAAAGTTAGTTAAGGGGCTAGGATTGTGGCTCAGTGGTAGAGTGCTTGCCTAGCATCTGTGAGGCACTGAATTCGATCTCCAGCACCACATATATATTAAATCAATAAAATAAAGATATAAAAAGTAGTTAAAATAATTACTATGTGCCCAATGTTATACTGAGAGCTTTATATATTCTATTTAACTAGTAAATTTTGGAGCTTGAATTTTAACCTGGGTCATCTGACTACAAAGCCCTTACTCAATCTCTACCATCTACTTCTTCTCAAATGAACTTAAAAATCCTGGGCTGGATGGGACCATTTGTATTTAAGATAGTTGTCAACATAACTCTGTGTGTACTGAATGTTAGGTTGTTTATTACTAAAATATATACTTTTGTATATAATATATAAGGGAAATCATATTAAACATATTTACAAAGTTAGTACACACACTCCATATAGTATAGCATACTCAGAACTCATGTGTATGTATTACTCTGTATAGTGTCCATATATTAGTCTTGCCATACCAGTTGTAAAACTGCTACAGTATTATGGCAAGATTGCAATAAATCACCAAGTCAATCTTAAAGCAGGAGACGGAAACTTTATTCACCAGCTGGCAGTTCCAATCCACCAGCTGGTGGGCTATGGGTCAGGTGCAAGTCTACATCCTTCAACTCCCCCTCCCAGGGTTTTAGTATAACTTTTATAGTCCAAAACCATATTAATCATAAGTGCCTGTTGCTATGATTCATAAACAAATGTCATGAGGTCTTAAATGATAAGCAGAAAGGGAAGTGGGCCAAACCTAGTTGAGTACCAGTTAAAGAGTGATTACTAATATCTAGACAATCAATCGTTGACAGGGTACATTGTCCAAGAAAATGGGAACCAAAGAGAGAACAATTTTACATTGTATAGGAATTACCATTTTGTGTTGCCAAATATGCTATGCTAAGCAACTGTTGATGGGTACAGAGGAGTGTTGTTCCCATGGGAGAAGCATTTCTTTTTTTTTTTTAATTAGTTGTTCAAGACAATACAACGATCTTAACATATCATACATTTGATTCAAATAGGGTATGAATTCTCATTTTTCCACGTGTACAGATTGCAGGATCACATTGGTTATACAGGGAGAAGCATTTCTTACATGACACGGAGTCTCAGGGCAAAATGGAGTCTGTTTGGTCATTGCCCATATAGCTGGTCCATAACAGCAATACACTTGTATTATCTCCCTCAATTCATCACCTAAAGTGCTGACTCCTGACCAGCAGGGAGCCTTTGGGGCAGTGCTCCTGGGTCTCCAGTGGCATCCATTCTTTTTTTAAAATATTTTATTAGTAGGTGATGGACCTTTATTTATTTATATATGGTGCTAAGGATTGAACTCAATGCCTCACATGTGCTAGGCAAGCGCTTTACCACTGAGACATAACCCTAGCTCCCGACTTCTATTCTGATAAGCTGGATGACTGCTGGGTTCTAGTTTTTAAATATTTTGAATATCACCATTGTGAACACATATGGTTATATAGAATGTTGCATATGCCTATTATGCTTAAATAAAATCTAACATATTATACATATGTACAATTTCCTCTTACTAGTAACTGCTCAGTTATACAGTGGTTACTGTATATTAGGAACTTTTCTAAGTACTTTATAATATTACTATATTTATTCCTCACAGAAACCTGTGAAGTAAATACTAATAAAAAGCCAAATTTACCAATAAGGAAATGAGACATAGGAAGGTTTAGTTACTTGCTAGGATCAAACACAAACAGGCTGGAATTCAATCTAAGGTCCTCTGGTGCCAATAGCTCTGCTGTTTTCCACACTCCCATACTGCTACAGGAGAGGGCAAAATTCAGCTTGCCCTCTAAGAACCCCAATTTGGCAGCAACATACCTAACCCTAGGTGAGGGATTGGCCTAAATCAATCATGAAAATACTATTCCCATCAGCCTCCTTTAATATTGGGCATGGCTAGTGAGATTTAGGGAGAATTGTATTCTAAGTGGCTCCAGAAAAACTTTTGCTTCCCCAGTGAAAGATGAGAACCCTGGTTGGTGCTGCCCTCCTTAGCTTCTGTTTCAACTTAGAGCAACAATTCTGAGATCAGGAGAAAATAAATTGTTAAGCAAAAAGCATTGCTAAATTGGCAGGATGGAGAGACAGACTGAGATGGAGTCTCCCTTGCTAGTATGGAACCACCACAAGACCCCTGGACTGCCTGTTCCTCCCACAGACTGTTTATGAGAAGAGCATACCACTAGTTGATGTCTGCTTGCCAAAGGAACATACCTGTAGTTCAACAAAGTTGGGTTTGTTGCATACTTAGAGGACTATGGAGCCTCTGAGAAACAATGCCAGGAAGGACTTGCATGGGATTTGGGCTATTGAGTGACCCAAAGAAGGAGGGAAGGAGCATACTATTCCTTAGAACTGGATGCTATCAGAGAGTGGGGCCCTGATTGGGCATCCTTAGTAGTCCACACCCCTCCCCTGCCCAGGGGAGAGCGGGCCAAGACAGTCACTGATAGACACAGTGGTCATTCCTGTTAACCAGGTTGGTGGGGGTAGGAGGAGGATGTGCGGTCAGTTTGAGATTTGCACAATGACCTTGCTTTGGTGCTCAGGAGCGATTGCATGGCTGTTTTCTCCCTCTTGATCACTGCCACAAAGCAGCCTTCCAGCATTGGCATCCTGCAGGAGAACACAAAGCCTGGCCCCATACACGAGAGCAGCTCCCAGTGCGTCCATGTCAAGGCTGCTGTTGGCACCCGCATGCTCTCTGCTTAAGCCTTTGAGAGTCTGGATTTTCGTCATTTGTGGCAAAACCCATTCCTAACCACCACACTAATTGATACAAGCCCTGACTAATCATCTCCATACTGCAGTTTTACTCATTTAAGCAATTTATACTAGCATGTTCCTCCTCTAGCCTTCTTGCTGTAGCACCTGTCGGGAGACTTATTTCCTGGTATTGATTTCTTTTCACTGTCCCACACCCAGCAGTCTCCTTTTTCCTACAGTATTGCTGGCTCTGATGCTGGGTCTCCCCTGTATGGTCCCTCCTCTGTTGGCTTTTGGACCTTATGGCCACATCAGTTATCCGTCTGCAATTTCAGCTCCATTTCCTTTGCCAGGGGTCTGGATTTACACAACTGATGTTCCAGTCTGGGACCACTGTTCAATAGCTACGTGACATAGAAAGTGTCCTTGTCTCTCTGGTCCTCAATTTCATTACCTGTGAAGTTGAGATAGTAATAATAATTGTGCACAGATAGTTTATTTATTTATTTTTTTGGCAGAGAGCAATGAAAAAATACTTGTAAAACAGTATGATTTCTGGCACGCGATACATAATATTGACACTTTATTATAAGTTTGTGTGCTTTACAGGATAGTAAAGCAAAACATCTTAGGTCTAGCATACACTAGATGGGTGTATTCTGCAACTTTATTTTACTAGGTATAGACCCTGACATACCAGTCCTTTCATATCTAAGATAGCCCAAAGCTAATAGACTCACAGTCTACTTTGGAAAGATTCAGATGTTCTTTCAGTTTTATCTTTTTTTCTCTTTAAATTGGTGCCTAGGAAAGTTAATTTGCCTCATTTTTAAATGACAAGTTTATTTTTTTGTACTACTAGAGTGGGTACTTTTAGTCCTGGAGTCAAAATGGAGCAAATCACTAATTGAATACTCCTTTCCATTAGTTAATGTTTTTAAAAGCACACTCATAACAGTTAATTATTATCAAGAGACCATGGTTGATCTTGTTCCTTTTTGTTTCCCTGTAGTTTGTAAAAATGCTTTCCCTGTCTCTGACCTGCATGTTTCTTTACTTACACCCTCCTGGGGTTGAGCAGGGGCCTTGAGTGCAGTCTAGTCTCTGTGGCTGTGTGGTTGGAATGGGTCTCTAATGCTCCATGTCCTTGCTTCCTAAGTTGTAAAATGCATTAACTATGACCTGGGTTTCCATCTGTGTGAATCTGAATCAAAGAAAATAATGGTAATGAATGAACATTGACCATAAGGGGGATGTTTTGCCATATAAATATTATGTTTCTGAAGATTGCAGGATGGTTAAACATCTCATTACTGGAACTGTGGTACACTGGTATACTTCTCAAGATGAGGTTTCTGTACTGTTGTACAATTGGGGATATGAAATATCAGGATGAGCAGAATTCACTTTCCTAGACCAACAGAATTTTCTCCATAGTAAAAAAATTTGGAACTTTACTTTTATATTGATAGAGACATGAGTGGTATGTATTTTAGTCTCTTTTTTATTACAGTAATGAAATAACCTAACCTGGGTACTTATAAAGAAAAGAGGTTTATGTAGCTCACAACAGGCCATACAACATAACAATGGCTCTGACAAGGGCCCCATTAACTCTAGAGTATTGTGACTGACAGATGGCACCACAATGGCAGGAGCCTGTGAGAGAAGTAGAGATCCTATGGTAAGACAGGAAGCCAAAGTGAGGGAGAGGGGGACAGTCTTACAGCATCCTTCTTGGCTCCTCCTCTTAAAGGTTCCACCACTTCTTAACACCACTGCTCTGGGGCCAAGCTTCCCACACACAGAACTGTGGGTGACACACTCAAACCAATCCACATTGCAGCAGCATGTTACAGAATGCAAAATCTACACGATCTTCAAATACACCATACAAAACCATAAAATCTAAAACTTGCTGCAGGCCAATTTGTACCATATGCCGGACCTCTGAGTATATGAGGATATTCTTCTCTCTCTTTAAAAGAAGTAAGATATAAACTTGAAATACGACCCAAGATTGTACCTCACAGTCTTTGGCTATAATTTCAGTTCTATCAGTTACTTGTCATGAGCTCTTGGACATGTAATTTAAACTCCCTGGACTCCCCCTTTTCGCAAAAATGAGTGGAATAGCTATGTAATGGACCCATCATGAGGAATAAAAAGATAAGTTGCTTTCAAATGACTGACACAGCATGGAGAGTAACCAGCAGCTGTAGCCATTGTCATCACTCATGGAAGGTATTACAGTTTCAGAAATTTTGGTGATTTTCTCCTTAAACATTCCTTCCTGTGTCCATAGCAGAAACTGCTGATAAATCTTGGCCCTTCTTCCCCTTGAATATGAAGGACTTGCTCATCGACACAAGCAGGATACTAACAATTAAATAGAATTGGAACCTACTTGCCATCCTACTTAAAATAGCCAAGTGAATCATTGTAGAAACAGCATGAAATTCACGTCCCCCTCTGCCATTTATGAGCTGCGTGACTGTGGTCAAGTCAACTGTTTCTTTATTGGTGATTAGCTTTTCTTTGCTGATATATCTAAGTGACAAATCAATGATAATGATGTGAACTGGCTTTTCAGGAGGTTCCTTTGGGAAAAGCAGGGAAGGTCAGGAGTAAATACTTTTTTTTTTTTTTTTTTTGTATTGGGGATTGAACTCTGGGCACTTAGCCACTGAGACACATCCCCAGCCCCTTTTTGTATTTTGTTTAGAGACAGGATCTTGTTGAGTTGCTTAGGGCCTCACTAAATTGTTGAGGCTGGCTTTGAACTCTCTGTCCTCCTGCCTTAGCCTCTCAAGCCATTGGGATTACAGGCATGTGCCATGCACCTGGCAGGCCTAAAGGCTTTTGAGGGTCAGCTGGTCAGGCTGGTCTCTCTGCTGCACTCCTCACTTGCATGTATTGCTGCCAAGTGCTCACCCAGCCTCTGTGACAGTATCTGTGCCACATTTTAAGATTTGCACGTGGTTCATGCCAACTGCAGATATTCAGGTCTGATAAGAAGTTCTTTCTCATTTCTTGCCTTAGTGTTTCTTTGTCACTACCCCAACTTGTCTCTACTGAAGAACTTTAATCTATTTTCATCAGATGGTCCTTCAACAGCTGCTCCCTGTTGTCCGTCCCCATTCTGCTGGGGAAACATCTTTGTTGGGTGATTATCTTGGTAAGCTGGTTAGACTGTGGGGGAGTGGAGAAGAGTGAAACCCTGAGATGGGAATCGAATAAGCTAGCTTTCCCTTTATTGAGTGGGTATGTTTAATAAATTGTCAGGGCAATTGAGAAGAAATTCAGAACCTGTAGAAGACTCCTTAGAGTGGGAAAGCATTGATGAGTGTGCTGGTATTTTGACTCACACTTTGGGAAAGAAACATAAATTCATGAAGGTATGCTGAGAGATACTTTCATGGACAGTAAAACTCCTGTCCTCGATACCTCATGATGATGAGTACAGTCCACATTCTTAATTAATATACAGTAGAATCAGATATGTATTTTGGGATAAAGAATATTAAGCAATAATTCTATGAAAATCCAGTTGCACTTAAAATGAATATGCAATTATATGCAACACGTTTTTTGAGCATTGGTAATATTCATAGCAGTACCTGAAATCACACAGCCCCAGATCCCCTTGTAATGACTTCTGTAACTCAGGCATTCTCTTGAATGAGTTGTGAGAAAGGCTAAGTTGAGCAAAAGCAGCAGCCACTGGTAAGAAAGAGAGCAAGTGCCAGGCACTTGATAGACAAATATCCTGTTTTCCTGACCATGGCTTTATAACATAGAAATAATTTTTGCAGATGAAGAAGGGGTAGCTCAGGGAGTTTAAGTTCTTTGTCTGAGATTCCATAACCAGTAACTGACAGAGCCAAGATTACAACCAAAGACTGTGAGGTGCCATCAGGATGGTACCTGATCCATAATAATCCAGTCCTGGAAGCTTTTTACTCCTGCTTCCTGTTCCCAGCCCTGTTGTGCTTAAAATTTCCTCTCTCACCCCTCCCACCCCTACTCCACTCTTCTCTTAATTTAGTTCTGTTTTTGTGAACAAGAGCTTTTGTGTGATGCCCTAAGTAATATATTGCAGAATTATATGTATATTTTTCCTCCTCTCAAGAACTTGGAGATGATCAGTCTAAAGAATGTTATGTGACAAAGAATTAAACACACACTGTGGACCAGCTGTGGGATACTGAGGAAGTTGGCTTTGGTTTGCATATGCTTGTTCCCAGTTTCACACACCCCGTGTTGGGTTTCAGGGTGAGCAACTTGATTCCAGGGTAGGCACTTGAAGGGATGTAATTAGCCTATTGAGCTCCACTAATGTCTTGTAAAGTCATTCAAGTGAGAATGGCAGGTATATCAGTTCCGCCCTGGACTCCGTCACAGGGAGCTTTGTATTTCTACTCTGCTATTTATAGTCCTCTGTTGGAATAGCTAATTCAGCAAGACACAGCTCTTTCTATTCCATCAAAATCAAATGGAATGAAGAGTCTTGGAATGTGTTTATTCCAAGAATTGCTCTTTACCAACTCCAAATCCATAGCCCCTCTCTGAAAATATAAGCTCAAACTGTACAGCTCATTTATCACTTTGCACTAATATACACCAACACACTAAATGTGGTTGATATTTTAGTTAACCCAAAATATAATGAAAGAAAGTAGAGGGTCTGTTTGGGAATTTCTTTCTTTCTCTTTCTCTGTTTTTAATTGGGTTGTTCCGTTTTTGCAGGGCTTCGTATCTAGAAGTTTGATAAAAACCAAGGGACCAGGATTTACTAATTTGTTTTTATGGTTATTATTTACCTAAACATTTACTTTGTTCAGGAATTTTTATGAGCCCCAAAGGCTGTAGTATTGAACAATGCGGCAAAGATGTCTTTTCTCTTGGAACTTTCATACTAGTGGAAGGGAGAAAAATAAACTAATAAAAAAAAATAAGTAGTGGGAGTGTTATTCTAAAATCTGTTGAAGGTGATGAGCTAAGGATGGAGTAGGGCACTGGTTGCATGGTCAGAAAAGAACTCAGAGAAGATGATGTTTTAGATCTGAATGCCAAGGAGGGCCCTGGGATAAGGATTGCAGGCCATGGGACAGTCTGGGCAAAGGAGAGAAGGGGGTCAGTGAGGCCGGAGCATGCCTGCTGTGTGGGCAGGAGAGCCAGGCTAGCGCACATGTGGAGCACAGGAGACCAGGGAAGAGGGTGATAGGACATATTCCAGGTGCAGGGTGGGGGCAATGGAAGCTGTTGGGCAGGGAAGATGTGTGCAATGGAGAACTCCACTCTGGGTGCTTTGTGGATAGTGGATTTGCAGAAGAGAAGAGAACAAGCAAGAAAAATGTACTACTGCAAGACTTCAACCAAGAGATGAGTGTAACAGCAGATATGTAAATTCTATTAGCAATTTATTGATTGATATTTTTAAATACACAACACATAAAATATCATTCTAGCCATTTTAAGTGACAAAGCACATTAAGTACCTTCACAATGTTATACACTCATCACCACTATCCATCTCCAGAACTTTTCCATCATCTCAAACTGAAGTTCTGTACACTCATTAAAGATTGAATGGTAATTTTGAGGAATCTATATATTATTTTCAGTAATTATGTTTTAGACTTGTCATGAGTTTCTAAGGGATTGCCATTGGGTTTCAAGAAAAAAAAATTAAGAATAGTCTCAAGATTTTTACCTTTAAAATGGGGCCATACACTGGGGTAAGGAATTCTGGACTAAGAGTTTGGTGTTTATATGAGGTAAGGTTGCAGATGACTATCAAAGATTCTGTTGAGGGTATATTGTATTTGTCTCAGTTACTAGATAATCAGATGGAACCTTCAGGCAGGCAGTTTTATGTACTAATCTGGCACTTCAGGGTCAGTACTGGAAATGCAAATTTGATACACATAACTACTTGCAATAAAATCATGTTTAAAATAATGGAACTTAATGAAATTATTAGAGTATATGTATGTCACTTTGTCTATCCATTTATGTTGTGTATGAGACTGAAACTTGGAGAATCCCAACATTGGAGAAAAAAAAAATTGAACCTAGAAGGCACCAGGACTGCAGATTAAAGAAGGGATTCTGATGTTGGAAAAAAAAAACAGTAAAAATATGGATTTTTCTAAGCCATGAAAATAAAGTGTGTTGGGAGGGAAGGAGTGCTCTATCTCCTGAGAAGTTAATCCCAGTAAGTAAGAGTGGCAATTGGATTTGGCACGCTGGAGGTCATCAGTGAACTTGGCAAGAGTAATTACAGGGAGTGGAGGAGATGGAAGCCTGTTTAGGTTGGTGGAGAAGAAGACAACAGTTGCCATCTCTGTTTGCTCACCTGTCCGTAACACAATCCAGAGATTTTATTATAAAGGAAAATAGTAAGATGGGACAGTAAGTGGCAGTGGCTTTAGGAGACTCAATCATAACATAAGGAGAAGGAGATGGTGTAGGAGAAGGTAAAGACACTTCCTGAGGGAAATCCATGAGAAGGTGAAAGTAGATCAGAGCCCCAGTAGAAGAGTTGGTCTGGAATAGGTGCAGGGACTCTTCATCCAACATAACTGGAGGGAACTCATAACAAATTGGAAGGTTGGTAGAATTGGTGGTAGGTGAGTCCACAAGCCTTGGTTCTTTTCTCTTTGTGAGGTCGGGAGGCCATCGATTGAGAGAAAGTAGATGGAGAGAGGTTTGAGGAGCAAAGCAAAATGTCAAGTGGTCACCTTGGAGAAGAGAAGGATCACAGCATTGCCTGGCATACTGATGCTTATTTGAATGAGAACAGTGAGGGTTATTATGTCTTTTCTTCTAGCTAAGTTCAGGTGCTTGGTTACAGCCAAGAAGAATTGGGGGGAGTACAATTCCATAACTTAAGGATTATATTAGGTAAGTACAACTGAAGGCAAGAAAGGTTTTTGTTTTTTTCCAAAGAAAGTTAATAATGGACAATGGAAAAAATTAAGAATTCTCTGAGAGTCTTGATTTATAAGGAAAAAATTATAGAGTCAATATTGGGTGGTTTCGTTGTAGTAGATAAGACAATTTGGGAATTATATTGTATAGAAAGTCAATATAAAGTCAGGGGTTAGGCCATTGTAATGACTCAGGATGATTAAGGAAAGGGGGAATAAGAAAACAGCTGGGTAGGATAAATGAAAAGATGATTGGAGGTAAGTCAGAGAACTGAGGGCCCAGGGACTTGGATGGAGCATACACAGAGACACTAAGTTGATCAAGAATGACAAGTAGCATCACCTGCTATCTGTTAATGATATGTAGGTTGTAACCAAACCCCACCATATTTCAACAGAAGAATTTGTCAGTGAATGGTAGGTGTTGCACTTTTCTAACACCGTTTCAATTATACATATGCCGTTAAGAGATTCATTTCTAAAATTAGCTTAACATGTTGGATTTGGACAGTGCCTAGATGGTATTTCTGAATGACTTCACATCAGAGTGCCCTAGAGGATTCTTAGTTTTCCACAGATATTTGGTCCTGTCCACAGAGTCTGATGCCTTAGGGACTGAGCTAGGTCAGAGAATCCTCACTACTCCAAAGTTTCTAGGTGATTCTGTAGCATATCCAGGCTTGCTGATTACTAAGTTAATCATACTATAGACAGCCAGAAATGAAAGAAACATTTTAGAACAAGTTATGTCATATTTAGATTTACTCCAAAAGGCTGAAGTGGCACTAAAGGAAAGACATGGAGCTAAAATTCAGAACTAGAAATCCTCAACTTCTTCTAGAATTTTAATATAGCATACTGGGTTTCTTTTCATTTTTCTTCTTCTGGTACACAAATAGACAATTTTATCATATTCCAGTTTTCCCCGTAGTGACTTAGAAGTTACATTATCACATTTTAGAGAAACTGTGTAGTTAGAATCTCAGCTTATGTAATTTATTTTGATGTTTCAAAATCTACTTTATTTCACATTTTTATTAGTTTTTCTCATGTTCTTTCTCTGAACTTGTAGTAAACATGCCTCATTACTTCTATAGGCCTTTTATGGCATGGTCCCTTATGAACCTTTCTCACCCTGTCTATCCCTGAGGGAACTGTGTCTCATCTTTATGTTACCTGAGTATAGTGACTTACCAAAACATATGAATAAATTTAAGATTGAAGTAGTAAGTATTAAACTAACTGTTGTTTATCTTATCTATTTAAGTTTCAAGGAAACCTAGTAGACATAATGATATATAGACCCAAAAAAGAAAAAGAATGCTCAGAGATTTAATAGTAAACTCAAAAAAAAATACATTCCTCCCAGCAAGTTCTCAATTCAGGCCAAGTAATTTTGCTGCTGGTTTTGCTATACCCAGCTCTCTCCTTCCTGGGCCTATTTCTTCCCTGGCTGACTGAAAACCACCAGATGTAGATTTTTAAAAGCTGGAAAGTGCTTAACACCTGGTTTATCTCTAACTGCAAACTGTGGAGAGGTTTGGTTCTGTCTGGTAGCATTGTGTCTACACTATTAAGATCAGGCTTCTCTGGGTGTCTTTTAGTTACTCAGAACCCACTAGGCTCTATGAGACTATGGGATGGCATACACCATTAACCAATAAACCATCCCCAATATCATGGAGCTCATGAAGGCAAGTGTGATACGGGAAAATGAACACATGTGATAATCGTTCAGATGGAAAGGTACAATGTATAGTCAGAACACATGGCAGGAATATTTGATCCAGCACTGGGAAGTCACGGAAGGTACTCTGCAGGAAATGGCCGCTGGCCCATGAGGCTAAGGATGAGTCTGTGTTGTCTGAGTGTAGTGGTGAAGGGCATGATTTAGGCGGGGGAACAGAAGCAGGTGTAGAGATGTGCAGGTGAGCAGACACAGGGAGTGTTTAGAGGACCCCTTGAGCTGTGTGACTAGAACAGAGTCAGATTATGAAAGGCTTTTATGCCACATAAGTTTGGACCTGATAATTCCTGAAGTAATGGGATTTGTCAAAGGTTTTGTGGTGTGTCTTCAATACTGAGAATGCTTAGCCCCAGAAACCTGTAATTTAATGTCCTCTTATACTATCTTCTCAGTAAATTGTTCCCTGCACCAGAGAAAAATTTGCCACTGATACGTGAATCCTTTCCAGAATTAATTTTAACAACCTAACCAACTAAATGAGAAGATTTTCAAGATCTGCAAGAGAATCTGTTCCACCTGAATCTTGGTGTGCCATATTCTTGTTTCTGTTTTTGAGTGAGGGATTATTAGTCATTATCGCCAAGAAAAGAAGATGCCGGCAGTCTTGGTCTATCAAAGACCAAGGTCACTTTTTTATTCTAGTAACACAAAAGCCCACTTGACCTGACTGAAAATGTGTTCCCAACCCTGTTTCAGAATTTCTTTCCTAATGGCTTTTATGAATCTAGGCTGAAGGGCCTTAATGGTACATTAGGGAAGGGGACTGAAAATCTGAGAGTAGAGAAGTGAGGTCTGTCATGAACCACAATGCTGTTTTCTAATTGAGGAGTACTGCTTACAATTATAATCATTACACTAGTGCTTTGAAAACTCTGTCGGCCATTACTTTTACATTAGCCTTCTATCTTTATTGGAAGAGAGAGGGTTTTGTTCCCCCCTATGGATTGGTTTTTGTTTTTATTTTTCTGTTTCAATTTTTTAAAAATGAAAATGGTATACATATTTAAGGTATACAGTACAATGCTTTGATAGACATCTACATAATGAATAGTACTATCAAGCATATTAGCATATCCATCTCCTCACACGGTTACTTTTCTTTCTTTGTGGTGAAGGTACCTGAAATCTACTCTTTTATCAGATTTTCAATATGTGATACTGAAGTATGATAACTAGGTCATCATGCCATATACCAGTGCATGGAAGATTGGTCTCTTTACCCCAAGAATAATTACTAAGTAACTTGTGGGCATTAAGCCATCATCCTAAAAAATGTATAAACTCTCCAAGTTTAAAATATAACCACATTTCCCCTGTTTTATAGGGTCTTTAAGTTTACATCATTTCTGTAACTCTGGGTTACATAGGAAAATGATGACTAATCTTACTAGTGCTACTTTATGGCATTTGAAATGCCTCATATAATCCTATGGACTAATAATTACATGCTTAGATACAATATGCAACAGCAGTTAAGAGTTTGAATTTTTGAATGAGAGAGACCTAGGTCCAAAGCCCAGCTCTTTCCTTTACTGGCTCTTTGACCTTGAGTGAAGCCTCAGTTTTCAGATCTGCAAACTAGGGATAGTAGCAGTAATTGTCTCAGATTCGAGGAGATGGTGAGTGATGCAGTCCTTTGGCTTCAGCTTTAATTAGCATTGTTCAGCACTTTCACCTTTATCCTTTAGCTCTGTTTGTTTTATTATGAACAACTTTCTCTTTTTACTTTCCTAGGGATATGAAGCCTGACAATATTTTACTTGATGAACATGGTGAGTAAATGATCTATTTGCAATCAGTTGCATGGCATGCATATAAAATAAATCATTCTCCCCAGTAAAGGAATATCACTTATGGAAAAGGTGTCTTGCTTGATGCATTTGAGTTATATGTATAAACTCCATCTTATGGGTAGGAAGGACAATGTGGGGAAACTATGATTTATAGTAGTAGCTCATACAACAAAACACCCTTAGATGATATTGAATGTATGTAATGAGAAAGTCATTCTCTACTTATTCTTCCATGATTACTTCTCTTCAAGAAAACCATCACAAGTTGTTTTGGTCTTAGTTTGCCTTAATATTGTATTATACACAATCACCTCCTTTTTTTTTTCATAAAGACAGAGCAGTTCTCAAGCCTAGAGCCTTTGGTAGATATCAGTCTACACCAAGTTAGTGATATTATTTTATCATTGCATCTACATATACGCTTTCCTTCTTATCAAGGCAAATTACTTTTACATTGTAGAGGAATATTAAACATTCTATTAAAAAAACTTTTAGTTAAAAATATCAGTGGGTTTAGAGAAAATATGAAGTAATTAGAATTACATATGTATATGATACCCAACTTGATATAGGATGTGGCAACAATCGTCAAGGTGTAAGTGAAAGCCTGAAGTTTAAAAACTGATTAGATATCTTCAGGAACAAGCTTTTGTCAACAGTGATCACATGTGGACAGTCTCTTAATATTTGTTTTCATGTACATTTGGATTTATTGGTACTACACCAAGGAAGACCTGTAGGTGCACAGACTGAGTGTTATAAATGTTACCATGGCAATGTTCTATATCCAGAAAGCTGCTGGATGAGAGTCCTAAATCTGCAAAGCTCTCTACTCATTCAGGACTTGAAAGTAGGACTGAAACTCCAAGTACCATTCATTGCTCATTATTTATTTACTCCGTTCAGTTTTAAACCAGATTTGTCAGACTCCACCTATGCTCAGAGGGCTAAGAAACACTTTTGTGTATGACCTCTAATCTCAAAGCTCAGGGTCATTATTTATTTATGGACTGTCTAAAAAGATTTTTTCCACTTTCTCCAGTACTTTATTTCTTCTTTACCTTTACTGCTTCTGACATTTGGGAACAGATTTCCAAGTCTCAGAAATATGAGCAATGTTGAGACTTGGCATGAAGGTGACTTTCATGAAAAATACCAGCTATCCCTGCCTGGAGTAGGATGCAACTTCATCTCTTGTTCTGGTTTACATACACCCTGTGAAGTCTCATAATTGTGGAAATGTGACCTACTGAGGTCACCTTTTAGCAAGAAAGGAAAAAAGTGCTCCCAGCTTTCTAACAGAACAAGGCTGGTCCAGCATGTTGGTCAACTAGAGTGGTTTAGTCCTCATTTGCCCCCTCCACCAGGCGACTTTGTGCATGGTATCTTGAGTCACTCAGCTTGTCGTCACTGTGGCCAAAATACCTGATGAAAACAACCTCAAGGAGGAAAGACTTATTTAATTTCACAACTTCAAAGGTATTCCTCCATGGTTGGCCAGCTCCATTGCTTTGGGCCTGAGGGGAAAGGGCATGGTGGAAGAAAGCTGCTCAGTTTGTGGCAGCCAGGAAACAGAAGGGTGGGGAGGAAGGAGCCCAGGACATGTCCCAAAAGGCATGCACCCAGTGACCTCATTCCTCCAAACCATGCCCTGCCTGCCTGCCTAGAACTTGATGATACTACTCTGTTATATTCTGTTTTCTCTGGCTTTCATCTGTCAATGGATTCATCCACTGATGAGGACAGAGCCCTAATGATCCAATCATTTTATCAAAGCCCCACCTCAGGTCATCACTGCCTTGGGAACCAAGCCTTCAACACCTGGGCCTTCGGTGGACTTTTCAGATGCAAACCACAACACATTTTGCCGCAGTCTGGCTGGGCACAATTCAGGAGCCACTTGCCCTTTGGCTGTGGCTCTCAACAACATTTGTTGCTCTATCATTTTCAGAAGCTCTGAGTAGAGGCAGACTGATCTTATCAGCCGAAAGCTTTTAAGATTTGTCTTTCATTCCAAGAACAGTGTTTTAGTCTTGGGTCTCAGACTTGGCTTCATCTTATTTCCACCACGAGGGTACCTACTCTCCTTCTGTCAACTTTTTCCTTCCCATTATTTTCTTGGCAACTTGGTAATGATAGATGAGGAAGCAGGTGGAGAAATCAATTAATCATCAAGTTTAATCACCTTTAGAGACTTCCCTTGTAAAATATGGATTCTGTTATAGTGTAGTTAAGAGGAGGGTTCTGGAGTCAGATTGCCTTTCTTCCAGACCCAGTTTACTCACTCACTAGCTATGAGTTTCAACATGGTACCTAAACATCCCCAGTGTTTTAGGTTTTTTTTTTTTTTTCAGGATCAAAAGAGTACTTACTTCTTAGGGTCATAATAAAAACTAACCAACATAATTTATAAAGTGCTTAATGCAATGTCTGCTGCAAAGAAATCACTCAATAAAAGTTAACTATGAGTACGATTCCAATGAGGTAGTAGAGGCTTTCTGTTCTGGAGAAGGAAACCTGGACTACATCTTGTTTTTTTGTGACTATATATGTGACAGGATATATCTGATATGCATCAAGTTTGTAACAGAGTACTTACTTGTCTTCCTAAAATAATTATTTTGATTTCAGGAGCAACATGTCAAAGATTCTGCTTATCTACTTGTTACATCTTGGCTTTACATTTTTCATTTAATTCTTAACCCTCAGATAACTCTACCTTCAGTCTCCCATCCTGATTTCCTGCATGTGCACAATGGGCTAAGACCACTGTTGGTGACCTCTTTGGTCTAGTCTTGGTGGGGCTGGGGCTCTGTTGCTTAGGAAGTAGGAGCTGCCACCCCAATCTGCCTGAGAGACAGTTCCAGTGCACACCTGTTTTCTGGTGTATTATTTACGATGACCCCTTTCACTCTCAAGTTTTGGGCTTGAACAATGAATTCTAAGGAGCTTTTCTCTATTATAGTCCCATCCTGAACTCGACTAGAGAATTGTTCCTGCTTATAAAAGAAAAATTGCTTTGGGAAGGATTGTATAGGAATGGAATAGAACCATTCCAAAAAATAAGATTAAAAGCCATTCTCTAAACATTGTCTTAGGAGTCCCTTTCTGGAAAAAAAAATATATTTTTGAAGTTCATTTCTATTTATTTAGATTCCGAAAAACTAGGACTTCAGACTTTGTTCAGGGACCATAATTAACCACTTTTAAATGAATAAATCCCTGAGCTCACCCTCCAGGTGATTGTGTAGTTGTTCTTATGAGAATCAGCTGGACCACAAATCAATGCCTAGTGTGATTTTTCTATATGGAGCTCTAATTTGAAAGCTTTGTTCATCTTTTCCCTCTATAATTCTATTTCACTCTTGACAGACCATCCCATGGGGCTTTTACATGGGGATTTTAGCAAAAGCTAAAATCTTTTTCTTTTTTTGTTCACTTCCTATACTCGTCTTTCCAAGTGAGCTGTGTATTACACTATGCAGCTTATATTTTAATCCACACCACTCAGTGACAGGCAAGCACTTTGTTTTATTCATTCGTATTGATTCATATTACTGATGGTTGCTAAAAAATATTGACATTTATTAGAGTTGATTGCAATATCAACTTTTACCAGCATGTGAATGAACATTCCTTGTCCATCTGAATTGGACTATAAAAAATGTTTTTAATGTAGAGCATACCTGCCACTGTTCTTCTCAGGGGTTTTATTTACTAGTTCAGGCAGGTCTTGGATGACTCATAATGAACTGTCCTGATATATGTTTTCACATTCTACCAATTTAAGGACATCAGCCAATTCTATCAATTCCATAATGTTTAATATTCTTGTGCTTTAATTATTGAAGAAATAAATGCTGCATTCAGACGAACAATAATATATGTCTGGCATATCAGAGACTATGACAATTATGGAATCTTCTAATTTAGGTTTTTTTTTTTTTTAAAGAGAGAGTGAGAGAGGAGAGAGAGTGAGAGAGAGAGAGAATTTTTAATATTTATTTTTTAGTTCTTGGCGGACACAACATCCTTGTTGGTATGTGGTGCTGAGGATCGAACCCGGGCTGCACGCATGCCAGGCGAGCGCGCTACCTCTTGAGCCACATCCCCAGCCCCTAATTTAGGTTTCTTAATATCATCTAAAGAGAAAGGGCAAAACCTCAATCTGGGGATGAGGAAGAACTGAGCCTGTTATATTAATGGCTTCTCTCCCACAGCATCCCAAAGTGTGCCTAAAACTCAAGTGGATGGTGTCTTTTGAAAACAGATGTAATTCAGAATACTGTACCCAGTCCCACAATAATCTGATTTATTAAGTCTCAGGTAGTACCTAAGGATATGCCTTTTTAAAAAGCATTGTAGGGCTGGGGTTGTGGCTCAGCGGTAGAGCGCTCGCCTAGTATGTGCAGGACCCTGGGTTGGATCCTCAGTACCACATAAAAATAAATAAGTGAAATGAAGGTATTGTGTCCAACTACAACTAAAAAATAAATATTTTTTAAAAAAGCATTGTAGGTAAAATGTGAGGTGCATACTTTGAACATTTGCAAATAGGAAGGAGTTTTAAAGTTGAGGGCCATGGCAACTGATTGATTATGGTGCCCTGGAGTCCATGCTAATAAGAAAGGTCCTTGTGCTGAGCAGGCAGGGTCAGAGCGCAGATCATGAGAACAAGGATGGCTAAATTCAATGACTCAGTAAAATGAATATAGATTTTAAGGGGATCCTGTCTCAAGCCACAGAGGCAAAAAGGAAAGGCACCCATCTCCTGCTGGTGCTAGATCAGGAAGTTCTTAGCCTGTACCCGAATAACTTCATACTAAGAAAGTGCTTTGCAGATGGTTCTTGTGCACTTCAATAGCAGGAGGCTGAACCCTCCCCTGTGACCCAGCACTCAAATTCACTTTTGCAGTGCAGGAAGGAACCTGGCAGATGGTCATCAGGGTGAGCAGAAGCAAAGTGTAGTAGTAGCTGGGGGAGCTGAGGTTGAAGGGCCACCATCTGTGGGCCTTGTAAAACTCTGATTTCAATGTTCAGCCCAAGAGCACTAAATTAAAACTTCCTATAGATCCTGGCCCTCAAATGTTTCCTGTATATTTTGTACTAGGCATTCTGGCAGGAGAAAAAACAAAATAAAACAAACAAACAAACCCAACAACTCTGAGCCAATCAGGAAGTAGTTCTTTCAGGATATGAAAGCTTCTGCCAATCTCATAACTCCCACCTGAGCGGCTCTACAACAAATTCTAGATCTTAATTTGAAGTCTGGTACTACTGAGCCCTGTGGACATAGTACAAACAATTCATGTATAAAATAGAGAACACCTCATTGAGTTAAAGGGAAAACTTCATGTGACAGCATTTTAAGAGCTGGATTTTTTAATCAGACTAATGTAAATAGTTAAAAGACAAACATTCAACTCTCAAATTCAACAAATATATAATGAATATTTCCTAGGGTCTGTTCCTTTTATTAAGCCAAGTCATCTTTCAAACAGTAATCTCAGATTTTACGAGGTTTTGAAATTACTTGGAGAGTTTGTTTAAACTCAGAGCCCCAACCCCAGAGTTTCTGATTCAGTAAGGCTGGAGGAAACCCAAGAATTTGCATTTCTAACATGCTCTCAGATGACTGATGCTCCTGGTCTGTAGGAATCAGGTTGTCTTGACATATTTTACCTTCTACTTCTGCACTAGTATAGATAATCTTAGGACTAAGCTTAGAAAATCTACTCAGGCAAGAGAAGAAGGTTGCTGTTCCTCTGAATCAACTGTGAAATTTGGGGCCCAACTCTTCTATGTACCCTACTGAATTGGATTCTCAAGAGAGTAAAGTCCAGGCATATGTGTTTTGCAAAACTACACTGAAATTTCTAATAATGATAAATATCAACAACAAAACACTTACTTTCTGCCAAATGTTGTGCTAAATCTCCCAGAGTCATTAATTTATTTCATTTTCCCAGTAGCCATACCTTCTGAGAACCCTGCTATTGTTAGAGGGCCTAGTGATCTTTTCAAAGTTACACAGCTGGTTAGTAGTAGAAACTAGGCCTAAGGCCATGCAATCTGATTCCAGAGAACAAGTTGTTAACCACAAATCTTCCAGGCCCACCTAATCTGCATCAAACCTTATGAACTACTGTCTGGTGCTTTAAGTGTAAACCATAGGGAGAAAAAAAGGGTGCAGGAGAAAAAAAAGCTATAAACTGTCATAGGGAGAGAGTGGTTGAAATCACCATTGGTGCCATTAAGGCAAGAATACCTTAATTTTTTATTAGATGAGTGCTACTTTTACTTTTTTAAAATATCATCACATAAACAAAAAGAAAACACAGTTTCTGCACAAAATAAAACCCCCATAGTGAAGGCAGTGAGATTTATCCTTAGCCATGGACTAAATATTATTAAAGAGCAGACTGTGGGGAGTGAGAACTATAGACCATGGGAAAAGAATTCGACCCCATCCTCCAATTGCGTCCTGGACTCATCAAAGCCACTGACACATATAACTGGAAATGCAGAACCTTCAAGATCCTCTGAAGGCAGATATTCCTGTGGTTGCCTTGGCTTCCTGCACTGCTCTTTTCTTTCTTGCTATAAATGCAGGGACCCTAGACACTTTGTAGAGTGTGTTCCTGTCAAACTTAAGTGTTAGAACCATACTGTGTCACCATGAACATTATAGCTGAGAGAAACCCTAGAGACCATCTTATCTACCCATTTTTTTTTTTTTAATAAACAAAAATTTAGGCCCAACCTAGGAAAAGGATGCAAAACGTACTATGTGCTAGGGGTGGTTTTCAGGCAGAGACCAGGTCTCCTGGACCCCAGTCTAGTATTCCTCAGAGTCCCTTTAAAGATGAAAGTTGATTTTGATTTTGATTTTTTTGCCCCCTGATTTCCATTTATAATAGTTACTTGGTTGGGGATTGATGGTGTGACAACTTGAGTTCTTCCAACAGCAAACAAACAAGCAGACAAAGCATTTCAGAAAAACAAGGAGAACAAGAATTCTTTCCTGGCTAAAAATAAAAATACCCATGCTTTTGCTGGCTTGTTGTAATTTTGCCTCTGTTTTTTTTTTTTTTTTTTTTTTAGATCACATAAGATATGCTTGGGATTGTGACACTTTGATTAGCTCTTGGCTGTCTCACTCTTGATACTCATAACCTAAACAACTTAAAATGCTGCCAATAGACAAAATTTGCCTAAGTAGAATTACCAGAACATGAACTCAACTACTAAGGTTAAGATATTCGGAGGTTGAATTTCAAGTTCAAAGCAGCGACTAGTCAATGCCCTGTCATGCTCTGGCTTCTGAGGAGTTGCTGGTTTAAGATCATGGTGGCCGTGAGAATGGAATAAGAAAGCTTTTATTGCCTGTACCCAGCATACAAGAAAGACCAAGTTTATAAATGGTTTCAGTTAGATAAACGATTACATCACTGGGTTGAAGGGGACTTAACATCTCTGTGGTCTTTCTCTCTCCCCAGGACACGTGCACATCACAGATTTCAACATTGCTGCCATGCTGCCCAAGGAGATGCGGATCACCACTATGGCCGGCACCAAGCCTTACATGGGTATGGGCCTCACGAGTGGCCATAATTACTAAGAGCAAAGCTTTATAGTTTCTCATTCCTGTAGACAAAATTTACTGCAGGGGACTTGCAGTGAGAATGGACAAGTTCCCCTCTGACTTTACCCAGGGAGCTTCTGATCTGATGGGTCTGAGGTGAACCTCACTATTCTCTATCAGCAAGTACATAGGGCGATCTGAATTCAGGAGGGCCATGGATATCATTTTGAAAGCACTAATTAAGATAGGTTTTTCCCCACTTCCTTACAAAAATATTAATTAATTCAATTAGTGTCCACTAATTGTCTTTGTGTATCATTGGGGCTTTAGATGCTGGTGAACCTGTAATGAGCAACACACACAAGGTCTCCACCTCATGCAGCATACATACTAGTGGGAGGAGATGATAAAAATACAATGAAACAACAAAGGAAGAAGTAGTAGATTGGTAATAAGTGATAAAAGAATCATTTTAACTATTCATTTACATAAAACTGCATTACATGCATAGGACTGTAAAGTGTACCCAGTTATAATTTTAGATTCAATTTGTTTGCCACAATTCCATGACTTCTTCTTTTTAAAGATGGGAAAATTCTGCCTCAGACAGGTTAAATGATTTCACATAATATTGTTTGCAGTGAATTGAGGAACTATGTTCATCTTGATATTTGCAATTGTTAAGGGGTAAGGAATAGGGTAGGCATAGGTGGCAAATTACCAGTGAGGTCTCACATTTAATTGTAGAAACAAATCCATTAAAAATTCTCGTATGAGTTGTTAGAGGCTGCTTTCTCTTTATAGACAGGGTTTTAGCAGAACTTGTCTTAGTTTTGTTCACCTTAAAAAAAAAAAAAAACATGAAGCAAACTGTAACCCTTTGGGGCACATTCATTACTCTGAATTATTCCTTCTTACTATTCCAAAGGAAAATGAGTCAGATCTCAACTAATGATCTGTAAATTCTTGGGGTGACTACAAGAAGAGGGGCCTGACATTCCATTCTTGGTTACATGGCTGTTTAGTCACTGGACTTGAGGATTGGTCCCTAACTAAGCTAACAGGGCCTAGTTTCCCATGGAGGGTTGATGAGTTTGGGAAAAAGTCTTACTCCTTACTCCAGGAGATGGAGGTATCTAGTGGCTGTGAATCTATTTAGGGGAGCAGCTAGAGGATTCGATCTAGCTTTACAAGCCATGCCCCCACAGTGTGGGGGTATAGGCTGGAAGGAACAGAGGCTCCCATCAAAATGGGACACCAACAGTCCCAAGACACCTTGACTATGTCACACTCTCTGAGGACGTAGCCCAAGGAATCAGCTGGTTTTAAAGCTGGGTAGGTAGTTCCAGTGTGGAGGATTGACAACCTTGGCCAAACCTGTGGTAGGGTCAGCACATTTATGTTCGGTTCCCTCTGCCTCTGCTACTCCTCCTTCACATCCCAAAACAAACAGTGCTTTGTAGGAAACTGATGTGTAGCACCAGATCCATCCTCCATCTCCACACCAAAGCTGCAGAATCCAGTCCTGTGGAGTGAGTGGAGGAGCTTTGATTCAGATATGAGATTAGTTTCAAAATTCACAGGAGTGCATTTTAAACTGTCTGAAGTCAGTGCTGTAATGAGCAAAAAGCGATTACAGTTTTTTAGGCCATAGACTGAGCTATCATTAGAGGAGCCCCTATCCAGAAAACAGGAGCTCAGTCACTGCACCCTTGCTGGCAGATGACAGAGACTAAGAGCTACTCCTGCTTCTTTCCTAATTAAGATGTTAAAGCAGATAATGTTGCTGTTTAAATTAGTTGGGTTAAGTCAGGGTGGAATCAGTTGAATAGCCAGATACAGTTAGAGTAACTCACAGGCAAAATAGGTGACAAAGACCATGCCAATTTCTTATAATATTTCATTCTCTTCCTCTGTGTAATGAGAGAAGGAGGATAAGAGAACCTCCCTATGAAGGGCCACCTTACTGTCAAGAGAAAGAAATATATGGGGAAAAAAAAATGAACCTAATTTTATATGATATTTGAACAACTGGAAATTTCATGGCTTTCAATTACCAGTGAGGGGAATAAATCTCTTTTGTCACTTCTAAAATAATGGAAACATATAATTCAGCCAATTTTCCACCTAAAACCCATGGCCCTTAAATGATAAAAGGGAATATCCAAGCCTGCTGGTCTGATGAGTTTATTCCCCAGGTTTCCTGCGTTTCCATATTAAGGGCTATTTTCTTGGAGCCAAATCAGAAAATGTGCATCTGGGTTTTCTAGGGCTGGTTTCCATGGTGAGGGGAAAGGGAGGCCACCTTTTTTTCTCCTCAGTGATTTTAGCTACAATATCTTTGTAATCCATTTTTTTTTCAAAATTGGTAATTCTAGTCTTTTCATAAGATGGAACTATGAAATTGGAATATAGGCAAGACTTCATACACCTCCCTACTTTCACCCTTACGGTTAACAATTTGACAATATTTATTGAGATCTTTCTGTAGCCCAAACAATGTGTTAAATGTTTTAAATTCATTTATTCATTTCCTTTTCCCAATAGCCCTGTGAGACAGACTAGACTTGTCATCATTTTAAATTGAAGACAATCAGAAACTAAGTAATCTGCCAAAGATCACATGGCTAATAATTACTTATCTAAGCATGAAGAAGCTTAGATTTAAGTCAAACTCAGGTTTCTCACTTGAAAGAGATAGAGATAGAGAATATATTTAAATATTGCTATTTGTAGTTCTTAAATGGTTCTAAGCCAACTTAGGCTACCATGTTGGAAATGTTCCTTAGTTTATTCCAAAATGAATATTTGATTGTCATAGCATATCTCTTTATCTAGAGGTGCCCTTGTCTTTGGTTTTTACATAGAAGTCTTTCAAAGGGCAGTTGTAGGTTGAAGCCTGTTTTCCCTTTTTAAAAATTATGTACCGAATAATTTGGTAAAATCTACCTAACAGGCATTCATCAGTGTCCTCTTTACAGTGATTATGTAGCATACTAATTAGAAATTAACCAGAAAGTAAACAATCTAAAAAGATAGAAGAAATAAAAGTAGGAAATAAATGCTAAATGAAGGTTAGCAGATGCACATATCTAGTAGAATGAGGAGCTAAGCATGGCATGGAGCATTACAGAACTCTGAAAGGAGAATGATCTGTCTGCCAAGTCTTTACTAACTCCAACACAGCAAGGAAGCTTTGCTTTTCACATTTCATAATCTCCTACCTCCATACTCCACTGATCACTCTAGTCCTTCCTGCTCCCCATAATCTTACATCTGTGTGAATGTAATCCAGATCACTTGGAATTTTGCTGATTAAAATATTCTTTATATATAAAAGTGTGTATGTGTGTGTGTGTGTGTGTGTGCATTACATGTGTGCATACATGTGTGCGTGTCTGTTCATAATGTCACTATGGAAAAAGTATAAAATGCTGATAAGCAAAAGGGAAAATAAGTTAACTCTTCTACCAATAGATGTTTATAGCTCCCTTATAGATCTTCTTTTCTTCCATGTTCAAACATATACACACATTTTTAAAATGGGATCATGCTAAATTTCTTCAATGTAAATTTTCACTTCATAATGTAGTAAAAACAATAATAGAATCACATAGTGAGCATTTATGATGTACCAGAAACTTCACTAGGTTTTTAACATTCATTATATCATTACATTCTCTAAACAACCCTATGAAATAGGTTTTACTATATTATTATTTCATAGACTAAAAATCAGGCTCAATGAGAGAGGAAGTGAAGCCATATGGCAAGTGATTGACAGAGGACGAAATTAAGCCCAAGTCTGGAAGCATCTAGCTTGGGACATTGAAGAAAATGACAATGATAAAACTATAATGCCTTACATGCACTGAGCTCTCCTCACATGCTGAGTCCTATTCTCAGTGCATGCATTACATTATTTAAACTAGAATCCATTCTGTGAGGCAAGAATGATTGTTTTTCCTACTTTAGAGATAGGCAGCTGAGCAGCTAGAAAATTTTAGCTGCAACATAATAATGATCTGATGCCAGCACCCAAATCCGACCATCCTTCCCTTCTTTCCTTCCTTCATGGTGGTACCAGGGATCAGGTATGTTCTACCACTGAGCTACATCCCTAGCTTTTTTAAAATTTTATTTTGAGACAGAGTCTCACTAAATGACCTCAAACTTGTAGTCCTTGTACCTCAGCCTCCCAAATATCTGGAGTAACAGGTGCACACCACTGGGATCAGCTCAGAGCCCTAACTCAACATGTTGCTATACTGCCTTTTTGTTCAAGTCAGTAAACAGGCCTCTGCTGAAGCCCCTTTGTCTTGACTCCAGAGTTTGGATCTTGACAACTGGCACTGCTTACTTTCTTGTGCCAGTAAATATAACTATCTTTTTCTTTCCTTTTTTTTTTTTTGCATTGCTGGGTGTTGAACCCAGGGCTTCAAGCATGCTAGATGAGTGCTCTTCCACTGAGCCACTTCACCAGCCCCTTAACTATTGTTTTTAATGGACATATTTTATAGAGGATGGCACCAAAATTTATTTAACCTATTCCTTACTATTGAACATTAGTTTGTCCTCATTTGAAATAAATAAATATATAGATTATTTATATAAGAAACATAATTTTGTAGTAAAAATCTATTAGTAGAATAATTTTCTGCAACTTAATCATTTGTTTGTGATAAATTTCCATCAAAAAATGACAATGTATTTTATTCTTAAAAATCACTGAGAGTAAATTTTATGTGTTCTCATCACAAAAAAACATGGTATGTGAGGTATCGGATACGTTAAATATCTTGACCATTCTGCAATATATATATATTTCAGAATATCATGTTGTACACAATAAACACACACACATATTATTTTTACTTGTCAACTAAATTTAATTAAATTTTAAATTTATTTTTGATTGAAAGATATATGCATGTTAATGCATTTCCCTTCTGAAAGTTCATGTTTATTTTTACTTACACTGGGAAGTATGTGAAACAGTCATTTCCCTGATTCTTGCCACTGATATAACATATTTTTAATTTCCCCAAATAATAAGCAAAAATTTTACCGCATTGTGATATTAAAATTGCATTCCAGCCCGGTGCTGTGGTGCACACCTATAATCTCAGTGGCTCAGGAGGCTGAGACAGGAAGATCACGAGTTCAAAGCCAGCCTCAGCAACCGTGAGGTCCTACGTAACTCAGTGAGACACTGTTTCTAAATTAAATACACAATAGGCCTGGGGATGTGGCTCAGTGGTCGAGTGCCCCTGAGTTCAATCCTCAGGACCCCAACCCCACCCCCACCCCCACCAACCAAAATTACATTTCATTCTCTTCTTTTGTAAATGCCTATTCATAGTCTTTGCCTGTATTCAATGTGGGTATTAATATTTTTTCCTTTTCTATTATTTCTTATTGGTTATATGACAAAGTTTTGCCTTAGTGTATTATGAATACTTAAATTCTAATGTATTATATTTGTTATAAGTTATTGGGACAAATAAGATCTGTCACTTTTAGGGGATTTTTTGATACTGGAAATCAAACCGAGGGATACTTTACCTTGAGTCATATTCTCAGCCTTTCTTATTTATTTTTAATTTTGAGACAAGGTCTCCCTAAGTTTCTGAGGCCCTGAACTTTTGATCCTCCAGTCTGAACCTCCTGAGTTGCTGAGATCACAAGTGTATGCCAATGCACCTGGCTATTTATGACCTTTTTTTAAAAAAAATAAATAAGTTATTTTTAGTATCATCAAATTTCTCATACTGTCTTTTTCAGGGTGGAGTGCTGAGGATTGAACCCAGGGCATTGCACATGCTCCAACACTGAACCTTATCTGTAGTCCCCTCATCTTTGTGCTTTATGATTTCTATCTTTGATTCTATTCTTTGAAATACTGTCTTACATCCAGATTTTAATAAGTTTATGTAACAATCTGGTTGTCCACTATTTGTTTAAACATATGTGGAAAGTATCTGACTTTATTTTTGTTAGATTATTAAATAATTATTTTGGGACAAGGTATTAAATAAGACTCTTCCCATGCTTATTTGAAATATATTCCTATGCTTGTATATTAGACCAAAATTCATTCTACTTCATGTATAACTAAAAAGAACAAATAAAAAAGTAAAAAATAAACAAAGAAATGTGTTTCTTATAAACTAAATAACTTTGTGTATTTAAATCAATAATCTCTGAGTCTTTCAAATATTAATTATCATAATTTTATAATGTAGACTAACACATGGCATGCAAGTTCTTTATTCTTTTTCAAAAATCTTCATTATCCCTATTTTTTGTGTAAATGAAGTTTAGAATCATTTTTGTAAAGTTTATGCATGCATTATTCCTAATATATTAAGTTTATAGATTTAATTTGGGACCCATTCTTTATATCCTGACCAAAATTTAATGTCTAGGTTTGGCTTTTTCTGTTTGTTTGTTTGTTTTTGGTACCGGGGGGATTGAACTTAGGGGCACTAGACCATTGAGCCATATCCCCAGCCCTATTTTATATTTTATTTTCAGACAGGGTCTCACTGAGTTGCTTAGTGCCTAGCTGTTGCTGAGGTTGGCTTTGAACTCTCTATCCTTCCACCTCAGCCGCCAAAGCTACTGGGATTACAGGTGTGCATTACTGCACCCAGCCTATATCTAGGTTTTTTTTTTAAACTGTGAAAATCAAAGGTTGGAAATACAAATACCTGATAAACATATTAAAATGTAATCAAGCTTATTAGCAATTAGAGAAATGCCAATTTAAACCACAATGAGATATAATTTTATACTCACTAGATTTGCAAAAACCAAAGTGTCAGTAACATCAAGTGTGAATAAGTAGATGAACAGAGGAGCTCTGATTCACTGCTGGCCATAGTGTGAACTGGCAAAACCACACTGGTGAAAAGTTTGTATCATTTAGTACATGTGAGGATGCACATCCCCATCCAGAACAGTCCCCCTTACTGGGATGGACCTAAAGATTCTTATAGGTGTCTAAATGTACAGGAATGTTTTAAAAAGTATTGTTCACAGTATTCCTAAGGTGAAAATAGCTGTCAATAATAGGAGTCATAGGTAAGTTATGGGATACTCATATAGCCTTAAACGTGAATAAACAGTAAGTGCATGCAGCAGTTTGCACAAATCTTAAATATTATTGAGAAAGAAAAACAAGAAACCAAAAAGTATAAGGAATGGGATTTAAGAAGACAGGCAATAGAGTAAAAAAAAAAATGTGCACTTTAACAATGTTTTCTTTATTGTAAAGCACTGAAATAAATCAAAGGCTAGGCAGCTAGGAATTTCCTTAGTCAGTTCACCCATAGGCAAAATTAAACCATTGTTTAGAAATGCATACATTGAGAGCAAATCTATATGAAAAAATAAAGAAAATCCTTAACTTAAAGTTCAGAACAGTGAGATCTCAGGAAGTGGAGGGTCAAGACATAGAAAATTGGGGTGAAATTCTACTTCCTGACTTGTGTGACAGTGGCATGGACGTTTGCTTATAGCTAATCATTATATCCTCCTTTGATGTTTTAATTACTTTTCTGGATGTCTGAATAGAACTACTTAAAAATAACACCATGCAAAATATATAGTGGCTCTTTTGAAGGAAATGTAGTACCTCTCCCAGGCAATCTGCTCTTTTTCAGGAGTAGGGTTCTTTTTGAAGAAGGGCTCCTCAGTATCTTTCTGCCCTGAATTTTCTGCTATTTGAGAACCCAAAGGATTACTCTATGCTTTAAAAAAGTATTTTTAGCTGTAGATGGACAGAATACCTTTATTTATTTATTTTATATGGTGCTGAGGATCAAACCCGGTGCCTCACACATGCAAGGCAGCGCTCCACCACTGAGTTACAGCCCCAGCCCAACTCTATGCTTTTATATGTTTCCATGATTTCTGTTCTTAATGTCCTACCAAAATCACTCAGTGCCTCTCACATCATGAATATTTGTCCAGTGAATGCATGTGCATCCAAATGTCTTTCTGTCTGAAAACAGAGGAAGCAGAAGAGAAAGTAATCATCACTCTGTGAAGTTGGGAAAGAAAAAAGAACACACACATAAAACCCAAGGATGATCTAATTCGACAGAAGACACCACTTTTATAGAGTAATGCTTATTTTGTTTGGCATTTTCTTAGCACAATGGATCTGGTTTTTCTTCAAAATTGTCTGCAGCTTCTCTAAGTGAGATGTCTGTCACCTGTCACCTGGGGGACTATCTGAGATGACCTGCTGTGAGATTGAAGGGGGAAAGCAGAAATGTAGTCCACTCCATCCTGTCTGTGGGAATGTTACGAGGTCAAGGCCATCATCTCCCCAGCTGCTCTGGGAGCTGCTACTTGCAGAAAGGATGCAGTGAAGCATGAAAAGTGAATTCACAGGGTATGAGGCTCACTTAGTCCTGCTGGATCAAGCTCGTAGTTGGGGTCATGCCTGGGCACTGGGATGTTAACTTCAACCTTTCTAATTGGATGCTGTCCATAGAATTTGAGTGTACCAGGCAGGCAAGTCAGTGTATGCAAGTCCCATGTCATATCAGTTTCCTTTGCCCAGAGTCAGCATCTTTCTACATGCAGCCTAGGACCAACCCTGTGTACCTTTAGCCTAGGTAAATTCCTCTTTTAGCATGGTTGTTTGCTTCTAACCAAGAGTACCAGATGTATTTGAACATTTTGTACGTGCCAGGCACTATGCTGAGATTTTGACATGCATTATCTTGTTTAATTTCTAACTCTGTAAAGATTGTCTTATTATTTTGATTTTGCTGATGAGGACGCTATGCTCTGCCAACTGACTTGCTCAAGGGCACAATAAATGGTGGAGGCAGAATCAGAACCTAGGAAGCATGGCTCCAGAGCTAACGATCACAACTTGTGGCTTAAGTAGTTGATTTATCCATTCACTCACATAACAAATTTCTGTTTATGGACTGTGATTGACAGGTTCTGTATTAGATACTAGGAATGTCATTTTGAGCAAATAGATAACATACCTATCCTTGCTTTGTGTTTAACTCTCTCTGTTCCACTCCTTAGGGTTTAGGAATATTCATGAAAAGGTATATAGAAGGTTTGCAGTGTGGCAAAGTGCTTAGAGCATGTCTAAACAAGGAGTCATCTCCAGGGGAAAAATTGTGTGTGGCCCTACCTTTCTTTGTGGTCAATTCAGAGAACCCTGGTTACAAGGTGTGAATGACCCACAGTTGTTTCAAAACCTTATATTTCCTAGAATGCCTACTCCCTCTTTCTCCTTTCCTTACCCCCAGTAAGAGTCTTCAAATGCTCCCAGGTGGCTCCAGGATAGACAGCCAATCCAATGTACCTTGACTCAAATACTGAGCGTTGTTTGCAACCATAATATGAATTTAGATCCTTTAATGCAAGCCTTCCAAATGAAGACAACATCTTCTCAGCCTTCTTTATTTCAGAGTTAATCACATATTTGAGACCCTGTAGGACCCAATTTGAAATAGGTGCATGATCTAACTAAGAGAAGAGTTTGTCTATTAAGGCCTGTACATGCCTGTGTGCATTGGTTGATGAAGAAGGCTACTGAAAGAGCTAAGAAAATTAGAAATTTTTGCCTGCTGTGAGCAATCTAGCAATGGATAATAATCATCCATAAAAGTGTTTATACCTTTTATGCTGGCAATTCTCCTCTGGAGGAACATGTTGGGAAAATAGGCTTATTAATGTCTTAGAGCATAAACCTTGCCTAACTTTTCTTTGTTTTTCAGCACCTGAGATGTTCAACTCCAAAAAAGAAGCAGGCTATTCCTTTGCTGTAGACTGGTGGTCCCTGGGTGTGACGGCATATGAGCTATTGAGAGGCCGGGTACAGTAGAATTGCATGTCCTTTTTGGTTATTCTTCCAGTATGTTCTATTTAAGTAAAAGAATGTATTGTTTGCTCTGAACCAAGCAGTTCCTTTGAGAGCTGAAAACAGCCATGTGATGCTGATAACACCTCTTGAGATTTCTGCACATATTAATTTACTGCCCCACATATGGGACCAACCATGTCAGTTAACATTAAATTTTACCAATAAAATTAAATGAATAATATGGATATTATAAGCTCCCCAAGAGGGAAAAATCAATTTACCTCACTAGATATTTTGAGTAAATATGTGTGTTTGTTTAAAGAAAGTCATTAGTAGTTACAGTACAGAGCTCTAATTCAGATACACCTCGCCAGGCAAGTGTGAATTATTAATACAGCACAACTCATGCCCTGTCTTGTTGGAATGCTGTCTGTCATTTGGTTCCAGGATTCTGGATTCAGTGGAAAATTAGTTTTTATTTCCTTTTTTAAAAAAGAAATAGTTCTTAAACCAAGATATCTTTTTTCTAGGAAGAAAAGATGAATATCAAACAAATGCTATGAAAATTATGTTATATTTGGTTTTGATAAACTATTGCATAATTCAGATATCCTTTTGAGTGTGCTAGTTCAGACATAACAAAATACTATAGACCATGTGGCTTAAACAATAGGTATTTATTTTCTTACAGTTATATAGGCTGGAACTCCAAGATCAAAGTGCCAGAAATGTTGGGTTCTGGAGAGGTCTATCTTTATGTCATGAGACAGTGACTTTTTTTTTATTGTGTCTTCATGAATGGGAGAGGGAGGAGAGAGAAAAAAAAGTGGAAGAGAGAGATATCTTTCTCTTCTTTTAAGGTCACAAATCCCATCATGAAGGTTCTGTTCCCATAACCTAATCCATCCCTAATTACCTGCCAAAGAACTGTCTCTATTAAAGTTAGAGCTTCAGTAAAGGAATTCGGGTCAGGACACATTCAGTTCATGAAATTTCACTCTCAGCCCCTTCTCACATGTCCTTCTCACATGCAAAATTTCTTCATCCGGTCCCAAACTAAAACCTAAAGTTCAAAATCTCATCCAGATATTATCTAAATCAACTATGGAAGAGACTCAAGGGATGATTCATCTTGAGGCAAAATTCTTTTCCCTCTGTGCATTTATAAAAATACAAATTTTGTACTCCTGAAGTATGATGGTGGCACAGACATATGATCGGCAGTCTGTTCTAAAAGGGAAAAGTGGGAAACAAGGAAGGAATAGTAGGTCAAAGTCCATTAAATCCTAAGTCTCAAGAATAATCCTCTTTGATTATAATAAGTGATGAATCCTGTCATTTGCAGCCACTTGGATGGAACTAGAAGATCTTATATTACATGAGATAAGCCAGGCACAGAAAGACAAATAGAACATGTTCTCACCCATTTGTGCAAGCTGAAAATTGATCACAGTAGGGAGAAGTAGCAAGCAGAGTACAGATACCAGGAGCTTCCAAAGGGTGGGAGAGGTGAATATCGGGTCAAGAAAGAGTACCAAAATACCTTGGGGGAAGTAGTGTAGGTGTATACATAGCACAGTAGGGTAACTATGACCTACAACAATTAATTATACATTTCAAAATGACTAGAGAAGAGTTTGAAGGTTACCAACACATAGAAAGGATAACATTTAAGGAAATAGAAATTCTAATTACCCCGATTTAATCCTCAAACATTGTATACATCACGCCCTATAAATAAGCGCAAATATTATAAGTCAATTAAAAATAGAATAAAAGCACAATCCTCTTTGGCTTGGTTATCTTCCCTCCAGGCCTCCAGGGCTGGCAGCATCTTTCTCATGGCTGAAGGTAAGGGACGGGAGACTTACTTAGTGACCCTTCAGGGGCTCTGTCCATAGGTATCTGCCATCCCACTTATAGGACTCTGCCAGGTGGTGGTCCTGCCCTTTGGAACTGAGGTAACTCTGACCCCAAGCCAATGCACTCAGGACCTGTGGTCAGAGTGGCAGCCCTAATGGTCTCTGAATCACCCTTGGGGTCTTCTTCCCTTACCAGAAGGATAGTGCATGTTCACAACCAGACAGCTCTATGGTCCTGCCTTGTGAAATCTAAGAAGTCTGTTAGTCTTCCTTCACTCCATCCCACTTTCTCTCTGGCCTTTAACTTGAACCATGAGTATCCTTGTGGTATAATCCCATCTCTATCTCTGGGTTTTTGTGGGGTTTTTTTGAGATATCTTATGATATTCCTGAGCCACACATGTCATCTCTTCTTCATTTGGTTGTTCAACTATATCCTTAGTGTTCTTTTCAGAACAAGCTGTCTCATTTCTTGCAATATATATAGGCCAAAAGTTTTGCAGCTTTTCAATTTCTGGTTCTTTTTCTGTCGTTGTTGTATACAATTTCTTCTTTGATTCATCCCCTTTCTTTTATATTGTATTGTAAGTAGTCAGGGGAAACCAAGCCACTCCTTCAACATGTGGTCTAAAAATCTTCTTGGTCAATACCCCATTTTAATGCTACAAGTTCTACCTCCCATGAAAAACTGGAACATGGTTCAGAAAGTTCTTGGGCCCTTTATAATAAGGATCACTTTCCTTCCGTTTCTGATAACATGTTCCACATTTCTGTCTAAGACATGATGAGAACTGTTCCTAAAATCCATATTTATGGCGTATACCTCAAACCTCTTCCAGCTTCTACCCAATAACTAGCCTCAGAGTTACTTGGAAATGTTTGAGTAGTTTTGGCAGTACTCCACTCCCCAGTACCTATATCTATTAGGTCAGCCAGGGCTGTCTTAAAAAAAAAAATTCATCTCCTGTGGAGCATAAACAACAGAAATTTGTTATCTTAATAATGGAGGCTGAAACTCTAAGTTCAAGGTGTCAGGATGGTTAGCTTTGGGTGAGGGATCCTTCCTAGCCTGCAGATGACTGCCTCTCACTGTGTCCCCAAGTGATGGGGATAGAAACCTCTCTCTCTCTCTCTCTCTCTCTCTCTCTCTCTCTCTCCCCCTCCCTCCCTCCCTCCCTCTCGTTTTTTCTTCTTGTAAGACTACTAAGGACCATAAGGGCTCCACCCCCATGACCTAGTCTAACCCTAATTATGCGCCAAAGGCTCCTGTTCCAAATACCATCATATTGAGGGTTGGGGCTTTCACATACAAGTGGAGGGCAGGACATAAGCATTCAATCCATAAGTAGCTGTGTACTGTCAGGATCCTGGTAATGGATGCAACTGGGATTCCTCCAAGACCCAGGAGTTGAAGACTGTTGCCTCCCTAACTTTCAGAACTCACTCATCTCCACAGGATCGGAACTGGGTATCAAGTTATCATACAAACACTGCAGCTAGTCTCACCTCTGGAGCTGATCTTTCTGCTTTAGTCAGCAGCCATTGTCCTGGCCTTATATCATTGCACCATAAATTCTACACTAAGAGTTCCATTTCACAACTGATTGGCCTGTTCCCATCTTATAATAACTGTTAGAAGAATAACTGTTAGAAGTTGGGGCTTCAGTTTGCTCAGGGAAGCAAAGACAAATGCTTGCTTTTGTAGCAACCAAAAAAAGGACTTCACAGTTGGATTGGATTCATTCACTCCATGTGGTTCATTTCACACTTCAACATTGATTTGTTCACTGTTCTTACTCCTCTGTTCCTGGAGATCACATAACACTATTGGTTAAGCAGATTCCAATCTTGGTGAGTTGTTCATGTTAATGGAGGTGGACCACTTCTATAAGCCAGACATGTGGGTCCTCCATGAGTGGCCTCACATAGGGCCTGTTTTTCTCCTTCCTCTGTTTTCTTAAAAATAGCTAATGAATATGTAGATATAAAGTTATTATACAAACAAACAGGGAAGAGATGCATATCATTTAGATTGTAGAAAATCTCTGTTCTTTCCCATCTCACCCTCAAATTCTTCTCCCCTGACGACGTCGTCCCCTGGCTCCTTATCTAGCACCCTCTGTGGTTCAGGGCAGCTGTGTTCTGCCCTCATCTGCTGTAACACACAGCAAAACAAAATCTGAGCAATGAATTAAAAAATGGAAGCAACTTT
This sequence comes from Urocitellus parryii, assembly GCF_045843805.1. Lineage (NCBI taxonomy): Eukaryota > Metazoa > Chordata > Mammalia > Rodentia > Sciuridae > Urocitellus > Urocitellus parryii. The sequence continues at coordinate 101,271,602 of NC_135531.1, forward strand.
CTAATATTCTTTAAATAGAACTGGGATTGTATTTAATTATCACATATTCATAAGAGGTCTTCTTGCCTGGCTGCGAAGAATTTTGCTAAGAAAACAGTTACCCCCTCTCATATTATTTTATCTCTAAGTTAGTTCCCTGTGATCTAACAACACTGACAAATTTACTTTCCTAAAACACAGATATGACCTTTCCTTCAAGACAAAAATGTTTTGCTCCCCAGTTCTTTACGAATGCACACACCCCCACACATACACACAAACACACCTTCATATGCCGTAAATTGGCATTCTTGGTCTTTAGAACTAGGTTGACTCTTCAGAATTTGCTTCCATTCAAATAATCTTGACCCCTCAGGAACTCACAGAAGCCTCTGTATTTCCTCCTGTTCTTGAAGCAAGCCTCGGGCTTTTTCATCTCTTCTTTCTTTGCCTATAAAGATATTTCTAAGACAAGCCCTCATCTTCTTAAAAAGTCACTCTTTTTACATTTGGGAAATGCTAAATTGAATTTGAATAAAGTTAAAGATTTACATGCAATGTGTACTCTTATTTCTATGAAAGGATGTGCTCTTGAACTACCTCAATTTGATGTGGGAATGGCCTTCTCCGGATCTCCTTGTCTTACAATCCTGCCCATACTTTATTGCCTATGACAAGTGGCACTTCCTCCAGAGGATCTTTCTGTGAGTTCTCCAACTAAACTGACCTGACTCTCTGTCAAATGTCTAGGTATTTTCTGTTATGACCTTTCTGAATTTAAGCTTCTTGAAAAAATACAGAAAAACCACAAAAATGAAAGTAAGAAACCAGTATCATCCTAAAGGCAAAGAAAATTTACAGTTAAGAAATCAATCCCCCTGTGACCTTCAGACCCACCTTCAAGAATTAACAGTTTGTTATATTTACTCTCAAATCTTTTCTGTTCTCATAAGGATAATCTGTCTTCATATATGGAAATAGATATGATTTGTTGTTGTTACTTCACTGAATTTTTAATGAGTATGTATAAATTATACAGAATAATGGGTTTCATTCTGGCATATTTGTACATTGTGGCATATTTGTACATATTTTGATCATTTCCATCTCTCAGTAACAGAATCATGCTTCACCTTTCTGTTGAGATTTATTATTTTTTCATATATAACATAAAATGTATAACTTTCTAGATCAGAACACCTAAACTCATTTTACTTTTTGGGATTAAATTCATTTTGTAAATATATAGCCCTTAAAAATTTTTCCAGATATATATCTAGTTTTATGTCCTTGTATCTTCTATAGATTGTTAATTTCCTAAAGGTGAGGAGTATATCTTATATAGTTCAGTATTATCCCAGCATTTAATTTTTGATAGATACATAATAAATGTGTATTGAATGAATGGAGTAACAAATCACTTCAGATCAATTTTGACACATTCTAGGAAAAACCACTGAGGAGGTTATATGTAATTATGTTTAAAATATAGCTAATCTGAAGAAAGGGAAATACTAGCATTTAATTACAAGTATCATCATCGCTAAACCTCAGAGGAAGTTTGATAAACAATGACTTCCTCCATATTTACAAATTCTTATTTACAGAAAAAAATACATGCTTCAAAGAGAACATATGCTTAAAAATGATTCCTGCAGTTTCTGAGCTGATGGCAGTCTTGGTGAAGGGATCCCTTAACTATTAACCTGCTGCCCTGTCTCTAAGTCTCTTAGTTATCCCATTGCCAATGAAAGCCATGGATCCCTGGCTTGTATAGCTTTGTATTACCCATAAGGATTAATTTACAACAGGCATCTCTGCAGTTCTTGCATCAAAATCGTACATCCTTCCCTGCAGCTCTTTATGTCTTGAACTCACAAAATATGACTATAGTCACAACATATCATTTAATTCTAACATTTTACTTTTCTATCTTGTTCATTCTTTGTACTCTCGCCTTTAATGTATATTCTACCTTAAAATTGTTAGACCCTGTAATATGTCACAACTTTCATGTTTCTTATACATTGTATCCCATTTATTGAAATGTATGTGTTTCTCTTTGTGTGTATGATCCATATAAGTATTTATGTATTTCTATATGTAGATTTTAGGCTGCTCCAACATAGAAATCACAAATCTCTTGCTCTCTGTTGTATCTCCAATGCCCAACAGAGGAACTGGAAGATAGTAGGCTTTCAAAAAATATTTGTTAGATGAATAAATATGTATTTTTGGTAATTGATGAATTAAAATAAATTTTTAAAATTTTGAACTAGAAAAAGTAAGTTAATGAATAAGATAAAGACAGTTTGATTATTTTTTTTTTTTAATTTTGATCTGACAGGCCATGGAGATTATTTTAAAATGTGAAATTCAGTCATGTGGCCTTGTAAAGTAAATAAAGAAAATCATACACTTTTAAACTAGTTGCTTATGGCATTCATAAGTTAATTCATTCAAGGCTTTCAATTGTTTTGTTTTGTAGATGGCCAAGAGATAACAGGTTTAGGAAAAACAATGAATTGAAATAAAGATGAAATTTAGGAAAAAAGAAAAAAATCCATATACAAATTCATATAACCCCAGAATCTTGTATATGCTAAGCCTGGCTCAACTCCTGTGTTGTGGTGGATTGTGGATGAGTCCTGTGGAAGACCCTACATTGCCCTGAGGCTAGTAATAGCCAATAAATATTGGAAATGAAGCTTTTAGCACTTCTTTTTCTGATATTGAGTTGAGATATTATTTCCCTATATTATTACTGTGACAAATGGCTTAGCTATGGTCCTTTATTTTGTCTTGAGGGAAGGAAAAACTGTTGTAGTTGTTTTGAGACCTTACTTAAAAAGAATGAAAAGTTCCACCTACTCTTTCTCCTAGAGGTCACCTTCTGGCACTGCCTGGTTCCCAGAGTAATTAACATTGACTTTTTATGAGTAGAATTAAGTCTTTCTTCACATCGTGGTTACTGAAGACTCATTTTGTCAATCACTCTTCACATTTACACCTGCCCTTTTCTACACTTGTATCAGTAACGATAAAAACAGCTCTCCTGTGTTGTATCTAGTGGGTGTTTGCCACTCTATGGAGAACTTTACAGTATTATCTTCTCTGATTCCCCCAGAAATCTCATGAGGTGGTTCATTTTGCAGCTGAGGTATCTTCATGTTACAGATGAAGAAACTGAAATCCAGAAATTGAGTGGCAGAGTTTAGTACCCGAATCCTTTCTCCTCCGTCCTTGAATCCTTTATTTCATTATATTACTTCTTAATACTGATTTACCAAATGGAAAAACATAAAACCTTTCCTTTCCCTCACTTTAGTTCATCAGTCCACAGTCATTTATTAAACATCTGGAAATGGCCAGGCAGGTGGTAAGTGTGTGTATACATACTAATTGTCCCACCCGTTAATTTAATGTAGAAATTTTGTTTGTTCAACAAACATGCATTGAACACCTGCTAGGTGCTAGGTCGCATGGACAAGAATGTGAGTGTATTATACTTCCTGGTTTCAGTTCACACAAAAGAGCTGAAATTTCCAGTGTTGGTGAGTCCTTTATGAAATAGAGAAATCAATATGGATAAATGCTGCCCTCTAGTGAGAAGCTGTGCAAACCATAACAGATCCATAGTTCCATTTCTTTTCCCAGAGTTGAAACTATGGATGAACTTGGTTCTCAGGGAAATTGGAAGGAAAAAAAAAAAAAAAAAAAAAAAAAAAATATATATATATATATATATATATATATATATATATATATTGTTTTGCTTCATAATATAATTGGGGCTGAGGCTGATGGTTTCTGGGGAGCTTTCTGTCCTGAACTTCCCTCATTATATTTAAAACAAGTGAAAAGAAGGGCCGAGCAAAATTTTGGGTTTCTTTATAATCAACTCTTATATAACTTTTTGAATTTCTTTTAACTTTAGGTCCATGCTCAGTAGTTTGTGTAAATACTTACATAAATTACCTTATAAGCCAGTTTCATCTCAGAGGCTGATTCACCTCATGAAATATTTTGTTTGGATTAGTGGAATCACACTTTTAAAATTTTGTGATATTTCATAAGAAACCAGAAGTTTCTGGCTTCTCTTTTTTAAAAAGCAGGAGGTGTGGCAATGCTTGACCACATATGCCATACATAATCAACTGGATGGGGTGGTAATTGATACAGATATTTTATTGGTTGAAAACTTAGCTTGGGAATATTTACATGATTTTTTTTTCTTTTGCCTGATAAAAAATGAAGACTCTTCCTTCTTCTCTCCCTTTAGAGACCATATCATATTCGCTCCAGCACATCCAGCAAGGAAATTGTGCACATGTTTGAGACGGCTATTGTGACTTACCCTTCTGCCTGGTCACAGGAAATGGTGTCACTTCTTAAAAAGGTAAGAAGGTTGGGGAGGGAAAAGTAATCAAATTATGTTATAGGCCACACTGAAAACCAGCATTCTACATAATTATTATGCACCCACAGAAAATGGTAAGAGGGAAGACTGCACGTCAAAAGGAAATGAGCTTCTGGGTGACACGTCCCACACCTGCAGTCCCAGTGACTCAGGAGACTGAGGCAGCAGGAAAGCACATTTGAGGCCATCCTGGCAACTTAGTGAGACTCTGTCTCAAAATAACAGTTAAAACTAAAAAAAAAAAAAAAAAAAAAAAAGGGGGAGCGGGTGCTGGGGATGTACCTCCACAGAATGCCCTAGGGTTCAATCCTAGGACCACTACAAGAAAAAACAAACAAACAAACAAAAAAAGCATGCTTTCCAGTTTAAGGTTTAAAAAGCTAGAATTTAACATTGGGGCAGTCATTCACAATAATACATATTTCTAGAATGGTTGTGCAGCTAACAGCTTTTAAATACATGACTTCATTAAGTCAGTCCACAAATACCCCTGGAGGTCTCAAAACTATTCTGTCCAGATGGAAATCTTGATCTCTGTATTTCTTGGCCCTCTTCCAGTGTTCCCTCTCTCAGTGACTGGCCCCTCCATACTCCATTTATGCAACCCAGCAACCAGGACTCATGCATCATCTCCCTGTCCAATCCATCACCACCAAGTTCTGAAATTTGACATTTTAATATCATTTGAATCTTTTACTTTTCAACTCCACTCCTATTTTCCCAGTTTTGTCTTACATGCTTTTGCCACTCCGTTCTGTCTTCCACTCTGCCCTGTAGTGGTCTGTTCAAAGGACAGTGCAGTGTCTTCCCATTGCTCTTAGAATAAAGATCAAAATAATACACACAGTGTTTGAACTGTGGTCCTTATCTTTCCCTATATATAACTGCTTTGGCTTTCTCCTTTTCCTTCACCTCCCCTTCCTTGGCCTCACATAACATTCTCCCACTGACCACATGGCCTTTGCACATGCTCATCTCTCTTCCTGGAGCACTGCCTCCAGTCGCAGTCCCTCCCACTTCATACCTGAGATTGCTAATACTCAACATGATTCATTGACTAGTTTTAGTTCATGCCTCCTATAGGTACATTATAATACCAGATATTAAGAGAAGCATTTAGAAATATTTATAGAAGTTTGATGTTGCTGTAGTGTCTATGCACATGGCAAATGGATCTGTCTCATTGAATAGTCTACAGCTTGTTTAGTTGATGTTGAACTCTAGTTACAGGCTGTACATGGTGTGGAGCTGCACACTGGCTGGGCACAATGAGACCACATATTAGTTTGCATGGGTCAGAAATTAAAACAAGCAAACAAAAAACACTGGCCCTTCTACATAGTTGGAGAAACAGCTTCAGATCTTAGCTCAAATAGCACTTCCCTGGGGAGCCTGTCATTCATAGCATTTATGCAGTTTGAAATTACACGTAGCATTAGTGTGATCCTTGGGTTGATGATTATTCTCTCAAAAGCTGCATGGAGGTAGGGACCATGTCTGACTGTGTGCCGTGGTATTTTCAGCATCTCCTGGCTGAAAATGTGGTATTTGAATGAATGAGGTACATAGTTTTTATTGGATTTTTAGGGCACCCATGTTCACCAAGAAGACTAAACACAATTATAGTAGGAGCTCAGTAGTGTATGATAAACAATTACACGAAACAGATGCTGAGGTGCCCAAGAGGATAGTCGTGGTTGCTGTTGTTGCTGTTTTTAAAGGAGAGAAAATTTCCCAGGTTGTGCTGGTAAGGGAAAGAGATTAAGGAGCTAAAGATTCCAAATCTGTGTCTGTTGTCTTTGAATCAAGTTCCCTTTTTTAGAATAGGAACATTGCTATTAGTAATATCACAAGTAAAGAATGAAGGGGGGCCATTTTTCATAGCAAATTATTTCTCAGTTGTAAGACTGCCCCACGTCACTCCCAAATTACAGCCTGACTTTCCTCTCCAGGAGCATTCCCAGGGGGAACTGACATTTCCCCTTTGAGCCACACTGTTGATGGAGTGGTTAGCAGGGAAAATCTTCAACTCCAGTTATTAACCCAGAAAGAACTATAACAGTAACCTAGCTACACCTTATCTGTGCCACGTAATGGATATTGAATTTAATTGTAAAAACAGCTAAAATATTTTGTGGGGGAAAAATTCGTCTCACTTGTAAAAATGTGTGAACATTTACCACCTGATGCGAACAACTTTTTATATTCATGTCCTTATTTAATCCCAGATACAGCCTTGTGAAATAAGCTGTTATCTCTTTATTACAGATTGGTAAACTGAGGTTGAGAAAACAAACATGCCATAGTTAGTAAGTAGGAAAGTCAGGAATCAAAGCTGTGTTTGAATGAGTTGGAAGAGCTGTTTGTATTTGTTACATGGCAACCTGACTCCTAGTGTTGATTGTGACTCTACACTGTGGGTATTATTAGCATGTGGATTTAGAGAAGGGGGCATGACCTTGTCCCCTTCAGTCCTGTACATGACAACACTGAGAGGGGATTTGAGTGTATTCTTTGTCCCCCTGTTTTGACCTTCCTCATGATATTAATGTTTTATTCCATTGGCAGCTACTTGAACCTAATCCAGACCAACGATTTTCTCACTTGACGGACATTCAGAACTTCCCATATATGAATGACATGAACTGGGATGCGGTTTTGCAGAAGCGGCTCATTCCAGGATTTATTCCCAATGTGAGTCAATCCTAACAAGCCCACATAACTCCCATTCTGTTACATCATCACTCTGTGTGCCTGATCAGAAAGTCACACCAGTGTTGTAACAGAGCTCAAATATTTTTGTATGAGAAAACACATGCCATGCGGGGAAAGTTGATCACCAAAAGTCACCTAGCAAGTGGCCAAGATGGATTCTAACCTATGTCTGGTCACATCTGGGGATCTAGATCCTAAGCACTCTCTGTGCTGTGCTTTTATTGGAAAGGATTTTTAGTCCCTCAAATAGTCATTTCCATGAATCTGCTAGTTGGAAAAAAAAAAAAAAGTTTTCTCTGACTTCAAAGATGTCCTCATAATTTGTGTCCACAGAGATCTCTTAGTCAGAGGATTGAAAACTGTGGAGGAATTCATTGTTACCACTTGCCCCTCCTTCTTTGCTAGTTTTATCTTGTGGATTTTTATTTTTTAAGGATCAGTCGCCAAAGAGAAATAATTCCCACTGAGTGAGTACCTGACCAAGGGACATCTGTGTCCCCTGACAGACTGCTGGTGAAAGCTTAGGCCGGGGCCGTAGTGAGGCCTTGTCTTCTTCTCTCGGCCTGAGGCCTGAGTCACACATTCAGTAACACACTCAGTTGTGGGGTTATTGGGAACAAGAATGGCCCCATTAGGGACTCAAAGGAAACAACTCAGAGATTTTCATTATGGGCACGTGGGGATGTGACCTTGAGAGTGAACTGCTGGGCAGGGGTGTGACAGCGAGAGGGTCAAGTGGAAGTGCAGAGAAGGAGAAGCACAGTGTGGTGGGATCCTGAGCATGGAAATCTCCACCTTATGGAGCAACAGAATAGGGAACTGAAACTCCTACCTGTCACTCTGTAGCGTCTATGGGACAGCTTGTGCCTGGCTGATGTGGACAAGATGCAAGTCTGGGTACCACCTGTTGATTCTGTTCTTCTCTTAGCTGCATGTTGCCCTGAGATAAGCTCTCTGTCACAGTTCTCTGGCTCCTATGAAACTGAATCATTTGAGGCCATTATTAAAGGGTAGGTAGGGTCTCCTATTCAGAAGCTCTGATTTGGAAAACCTGGCCGGAGACCTAGGAAGTCAAAGAAGCCAGACTCTGATCTATGAGAACACACTTTGAGAGACCTGAAAGCTCAAACTGTAGAAAAATTATTTTAATTTGGTGTCCTTTGTTACTCCCTGAGAAGTAATTGGAAGTTTAGAAAAATAAATACAATAAAAAGTCAAAGGATATGAAAAATGAGGCTGGCAACGAATGATATAAAACTTGGAGTAGGAATCCGAGCTTATCATTCTTGGACTGCTGCTTAGGACCAGGTGTTTTCCTCCACGTGGGGTCTGGTGTGTTTTTATGACACAGGAACGTGAGGACTAAGCCAACCTGTCTCCCTTGTAGAGAGGCAGGCTGAATTGTGACCCTACCTTTGAACTCGAAGAAATGATTCTGGAGTCCAAACCCCTTCACAAGAAAAAGAAGCGTCTGGCAAAGAAGGAGAAGGAGATGAGGAAATGTGATTCCTCACAGGTGAGGCGGACCCCACCAAACCCAAGGTGATGGGCATCCCGTGATCACTGCTATACCTTTGAGAGCTGCTGTTAGGAGGTCAACTTGGCACCCTGATTTTGTCTGACACAGAGGGACTTGTGACTGTCGAGAGGGAGGTACGACAGTGGCAACCAGCCTTCTGGCACCTCTGTGATCAGAAGTGGCAATCAGTGATCAGAACAGAGATCCCCATATTTGGAGGACATAATCCTAATTTCCCATCATGGCTCCTGCAAGCTTCATGCAGGCAGCTCCAGAAACATGGGCACAGCTCTGTGCCAGGGTGGAGGGTGGACAGCAGATAGCTTCTACTATGCTAAGAATTGAAACTCATAGTAACCATCTTACCACCCATGCCTTCCCTCAATATGCCTGAACAATATGCCCTCCATAGACCTTCATCAGACAGATTCTGCTAGGACAGTTGATTAGATAGAGAGATCCCTACTCTGCCATCTTCCAGCATCTTCCTCATATAGGTTCCATCTTGAAGCTACTGTGGTACTTCTTAAATGCAGTTGAATAGAAACTTGGTAGGTTATTGGCTGTGAGGACCCTCATTCATCCGCTAACTACACGTCTATTGTTTTTCAATGTCCACCTTAAAGACATGCCTTCTTCAAGAGCACCTTGAGTCTGTCCGGAAGGAGTTTATAATTTTCAACAGAGAAAAGTAAGTAACTGCTGGGGGAACAACAGTTTAGAAAATGATGCTGTTTTAGCCAGACTCTGTTTGCAGAAACTCAATGTATTATTTTTAACATTTTTTTTTTATTTTTTTCTAATGACAAAAATGAGGCACATCTATTATAGAAATTTTGGAGAATTCAGGAAGCTTTTTATTTGTAAAAGAATTTTTCAATAGTAAATTATCCTCACATCAACTTTTTGTTTGTGGGAAGGGCAGACGAATTGGGATATAAATACAATGACATTTTAAGGTTTTCTCGACTCACCTCTTTATAAATTGTTGATCTTTGTTATCATTTCAAATGTTTAAACTTTTGGATTTCAAAGAATAAAACTAACTCTCTCTCTCTCTCTCTCTCTCTCTCTCTCTCTCTCTCTCTTTCTTTTCCTTTAAGAGTTAAAAGAGACTTTAATAAAAGTCAAGCAAATCTAGCCTTGGAACAAACCAAAAACCCACAAGAAGAGGATGGCCACAAGAACAACCTGTAAAGGCCTCTACATCTTCTTCCTGACTTGGGACTTCTCAAATTCTTGCCACCCCACACCTCATGATGTAGACAATGTGACAATGACTATCCTGTGAAGCGGGCAGCATGCCATGGAAAGTCCTGGGCCTGAGCCCCTGGGATCTGACTTCACCACTGATTCACTGTGTGACTTTGAGCCAAGTCATTTATCCACTTTCTGTGCTTCAGTTTATTCATCTAAAACTAAAGGGTTGTACTGGAGGACCTGCACCTTGCCTTTAGTGCTGCAATTGTTATTCTAAATGGCCTTTATCTTAAAAGGAAGATCTGCAGATTTATTTTTCCATTCCTCTGACTACACTGTGACAAATGAACATCGGACACAATGAGCCTCTTCAGAGCTGGAAAACTTCCTAAGACATCAGAATCCCAAAGACAGATTGCATAGAAATAAAGAATCCCATGAGGAAGAAATGCATAGGGTCAGATAGAAGTAACAGGTTTATAGGACCTTCAGCAGGGTGCTGGGTCAGCTCCACCTTGGTTTTTATCAACTGGTAAGAGCCTACTGTGCACATGGCTCCCCAACTTCCTTTCAGTGAGATGATATTGGCACCTTGTAATCAGTGATGATGAGAGGATTTATGCCATGGGAAATGAGCAAATGCTACAAATCAGGGCACCTTTTTCTTTTTAACAAGCCAGTTGTTGAATAGTAGCACACCATTTGCCTTCTTCCAGTATGCATGTTCCTTGAGGGCTAATTGTCCTCTGAAGATTAGCAGAGCCTGCATCTGGATAGGATCAAGAACATCTTTACATGACAATGTTTACTTTATGGTTCAGTGAAGTCGCACTGTACAGGGTGGTTATATAGTAAGTTAGAAGTGCAATTGGAAGATGTAAGACTTGCCTTTGAAAAACACCTTCATTACCCACAATATATGGGAAATATCTTCTCAATGAAGCCTAAGGAGTGAGTTGCCATTCTGTAATGAAACAAGTCACTCTTGTGCTCTTTATTTTTTGTTTCATTTTGGCTAATACTAGGTGAATTAAAATACTGAACATCTTTTATAGTCTAGAATTACCCTTAGGACAGTGGGATGCTCACCCATGTGAGAGGTCAAGTTCATGGAGAATCACCATGGGAATGGCAGGAACATGTTTTCTACCCTTAGGACGACTGAAAAATTGGCAGGCAGAAGTGCCTAATTATTTAAAATATTATTCGTTTCTCTTATTCTTTACATTTTATCTATTTATTTGCCAAGTTTAATTCACCTAAGTGTGCATATAACTCTACTGTGCTATCTTTGCAGAACTATTTTTGGGTAGAGTCAAGAGGTGAACAGGCTTTAGCAGGATTGTTTTCACATCTCTGCTACTCAGATCATCTAAACCTTGGCTGCGAAGGGACAGTAGGGCCTCACCAGTAACCTGGCAACCAGGAAGATCAGACTTGCACCCACTTGGGAAACCAGACAGGTACAAATAGACTAGAGAAGTAAGAGATATGGCTGCTTGCCTGCCTCAAAGAGATTGCCAGAGGGGGGCTGCACGGGGGTGACTAAGCATGGGTAGGAAGGCAGAGCTGAACTACAGTTGAGTATTCATGGTTTTCTCCTCATTGAGTTAATGGGCCCAGGATTTCTGGCACCGCTATGAAATAGTGCCTCTCTGATTTGAGAACAACCGTATTTTTGGTTAAAGAATTGAAATACAGCTCTTTTCCTCTTCCGTTCCTTTTCCCTCAGTTCCCATTCCTTATTTGTCTGTGCAATTTTGGTTTTCTCCAAACACTAGAAACTCAAAGCACTTGCTTGACTCACTTTCAGAGTGGAGGGTGGGTTGAAAAGAGCAGCCACCAGAAGGCCACCAGATTCTGCTCACAGCTGGCCACCTCTGGCAATCAGGAGCCAGGTGCACAGTTACCAGCTTCCCTCTTATGCTTGTCTTTTATTCAAACCCTGATATGCCCTTGACTCACCTCTCCTGTCACCTGGGTCCTCCTCTGCATTCCCCCAAAGGAGAGGCTTTTCAGAAATGCTTACCAAAGGACAGTGGGACCAGGAGGCTGTCCATGATGGTGAGAGCTGATCATGTGTGGGGCTGCACATCTGTACAATTTAAGGTAGGGTAGGAACCCATTCGATCTCTGTAGCTTGAATCCCTACTTTCTATACCCAGAACACTGCAGTCGACTTTCCGAATCATGAACACACTGAAGAAAGCTCAGTGCTCTCCAAATGACTGATGTGCAGTGTGCTTCATATTAGAAAAGAAAAAGCACCGGGCTGGGCCTGTGGCTCAATGGTGGGTTTGAAACCTAGAACCACAGAAAACAAACAAGAAAAGGCACTGCATCTGGTAGCATGGAGTAAGTCATTCTAACTGCCTCCTACCATGTGAATTTTAAAGACAAGAAAAACTTTTCCAGAAACAAATTGTAAACCTTTCCCAAAGTTCTTATGGTGGTTGCTAGTTATGGAAATCAGATCCTTTAGTTTTATTCCATAATTTGGGCTAATAGTCAATTCCCCATTGAATGGAATATGTCTCATCTAGATTGGGAACGAGGCTCACGGATGAGAATTTTAGAAACCTGCATCCTTTGGTTTGCCTTTCTGGAAGCTTTTTCTCCAACAGCATCCTCCCTTACCTATAGAGAGCATCTGAGGCATCTTAGCAGATTCTGAAGACTAGAGCATCCTGCTTCTAAAACTCCTGCAAGGCAGCAGAGCCTCCAACTCCAGGATATTCCGTGACCTCCCCTGAAGTGTGGCAGCCCAGCCCTGCAACCCTGACCGTGACCCTAATTCCTTGGGAATAAATGCTCTGCTAATGACTAACACTCCCTCTGAAGCAGCACTAGTTTTGGCTGAGGTCATTGTGAGGGCAGCATGAACTTCAAGTAGCACAGACCATTACAAGATTGATTATAATAATCTAATTAATTAGTGGCTAGGTTTCATCTGATAGGAAAATTTTAATCAGAAATGACTCAATTTTCTGTCATTATAGTCCTAGATTGGATGGGTGAATACATAATTAGGAAGAAAGAGCATTAATGTAGCTATTAATTCTTCAGCATTGCAGCTTTTGGCTGGTGCAGAAACGCCAGGGGTTCAGCTCTTTAGAGGCTGAACCAAAAGGCTTGGAATGCATTGTGAGTTTGTTTCAGTCCCGGTATTTGTCCATAGAAAATCCTGTTTCCTACTTTTGTCCACCTGTGGTTACTGTTTATTACAAGCTCAGTGTGTGTCTGGCTGATATTAAACATTGATGTGAAAAATACACACTTTGGTTTTCTGTGCTTTTGTGAACCAATGGTTGACCTGGCAGCCCTTGAATGAGAAAAACATGCTTCTGTTGAGCTGTAGCATGTGCAATGTCACTGTGCCTGCATGTATTAAAATGTCTTATGTAACAGTAAGCCATTGACCTTTCTTTGTCACTTCTGTGTTTGTGTGTGTGTATTTGTTTTCCCAAAAGAGAGTATCAGGGTGCCTAAATTTACCTGCTCTTACTTCCATTTCTTATTGTGAGGAAGGTCCCCTAACAGAGAGAGCTGGTGTGGTGTTAGAAATGATGTTCTATTACTCAGGAACACAGCACATCTTAACTGATCCACATATACAAAAACGAAAACACTTGATTCCTTTAATATGCACACTTCAGGGAACACAGTCCAGAATTCTACCTTCTGCCTTTCACCGTGTCCTCAAGTTCACAGATAGCTCATGCATCTTTTCTCAGCATCCTGTTCCATTGCACACATGAGGGCAGCTGGTGGATGTTCCAAATCCCATAATTTGGGACAGGAAGGTAACAGGCACCTATGAACTCTTGCAGCTAAGAGCAACTTCTGGCAATAAGAGAGTAAAGGAGTTTTCCACTACCTCCAAACTCAGAGTAGGTCAGCAACCAGCCAAACACTTACTCCATAGGCTGGGAAAAGCAGGCAATTCTTATGGACTCTCAAGTCCTGCATCCTGAGAACCCTATTGTCAGGTCATATTAAGTGTCCTGCTGTGCTGTTCTGAACAGCCAGCTGAACAAGGGACAAGGTCTAGAACCCATTAGATTTTTAAGTATGTGATGTCACTTTTGCATGTTGCTCTGTCCCTTTTGTCATCTCCATCTCTTGCACATGGTTGGTGTCCCTGCTGTGATGGGTTGGTGTTAGGAGAGTTGATTCCAGAAGTTTCCTTGGAACCAGAGGGCCTTGTTTTTACTCTTCAGTGTTTTCATTCCCACCTAATTAGACGTGACTCTGCCACTGAATATCTCTGACCTACAGAGGTGTAAAAGTGTCTATGTATCTTTCCCCAGCACCTCTGAAAGCCACTCATTCCTTTTGGAGTCCTGCACCCTTAGTTCATTGTAAACATTGACTGTTCCCTTTAAACCCGCTCAAATCCTTAGAAAAGCCCACTCATTCCTTGGTCAGGATCAGGGAGAGGTGTTCCGCCAGTCCTGAGTTTGAGCCATTCGGGAGACTACAGACTAAAGCTTATTGAACATCAAACTGGGAACCTCGGTGGTAAAATAACTCTAGTATGTTCAGAGTAGCTTTGGATCTGGTTTCTGAGCTTCTGTGTTAAAAGGTACACACTCACTTTGTGCTCCTTTATCAAAAGCATTGTCCTACCAGATCAAGAGGGACTCATTACATGCAAAAGCAATTAATTAGAAATTACCATCCCCAGGACTCCCATTTCCTCCCCCACCTATCCCAACTTACAACCAGACCCATCTTTGGGTTGAACATTCATGCCTTGCAGGCTCTAGAGTGAGGCTAGAGCCTTCCCAGCATGTATCCCCTTTTCTGGCATGTCAAATACCAGAATCCACATGGTTTAGGGGACTCAGGGGCTGGGCATGTGACCAGGTGTGGGCAAGTAATCCAATATGCGTTTCTGGCCAAGTGACTGGTTCATGGCACACAAGTGATCCAACCAGACCTCTTCTGAACTGCTGAGGGAAACTGCCTCCTTCCTCTGAGGTTACTAAGAGGTAAAACAAAAGTTTGGGGCTGCTGATGACCAGCTTTGCCCCCTCATGGAAAGAGCTTTAGTCAGAAGGAAGCACCCACTCAAGCCAGGCAGGGCCAAGGTGGAGAGGCAGCATTCAGATGTCAGCATTCAGCACTTCCCCCAGCCAGGCTTGAGTCTGCCCATCCCCTGACTTTTCTGTTGCAGATTTTGAAATTCCTCCTTTCAACCCTCCACCCTCATGCCCTTCTGCAAGTGTCACCTTTCCAGTGAAAACATGACCTGCACATGTTAGAACTGGATTCAGCAGGGTTTCCCCACAAGAGTTTGGCACAATCAGTTTGGTGGGAGGTGAAAAGGTGATACAGGGTAGAGGAATTCAGTAGTCAAAAGATTTGAGAGCCCTGATTTGGACAAGGCTTTTGTTTGTTTGTTTGTTTGTTTTGGGGGGTGGTGTTTGTTTGCTGTGCTGGGGATGGACCCCAGAGCTTTGTGCATGTGAGGCAAGTGCACATCTACTGAGCTTCACCCCAGCCCTGGAAAGTTTTAAAGCCTCCTCCATCATAGGATTTCTCAGCCTTCAACTTGTGGTATGTACCTTCCTGTTCTCCTAGGAGTAGACACAGCAAATAATCCTTTCAAGCACTCATTTGACCCCTGAGATCAGTTTGCTAAAGAATATACTTTGGCACATGCTTAGTTGGTGTTTTTAATCAAAATCTAGGTTTCTCAAAAGAAGTGGAGCATGCTTAGAAAGTAAGCTAATATCGAGGATTTAAGGGATGATAAAATAATAATAATAATAATAATAATAATAATAATACCCACAAAACAACCCTTTTAGGTTCTGTCCAGGACTCTGCCAGGTTAATTCTCCATGGTGATGCCTTTAAAACTGTTACTGACTCTGATGGTCCATAAAGAAAAATTTCATCATTTGCTAAAGTTTCAATAATGTCATCAAATTCTGTGGCCCAAACTAACAACTCAGTGAAGAGATAAGACACACATTTTTTTTTTTTCCTCCAGATAACTCTGTTTTTGTCAGACCTGCCTGGCTGACTAACCATTTCAGTCTTATTGTGCAATTCTAATGTAGTAGATAGAAAGACACATCACACACAGAAGGGTCCTGGGAAACAATGTTGGTCATTTTATAGTTATTTTAATAACCAGGTTTACATTAACAGTCACTTGATGAATTTTTTTTTCTTTTTCTTTTTTGTCTTTAATCTCAGCTAATTCAATACACAGTTTTCTTCACGGTTCAAACCAAACAGCTCTTCACGTTCCAGAGCTGCCTCACAGCTAGCACAGATCACAGGGAGATTTACTGTCTGTCCATATCCACCAGGCACAGGACTGAACACCCACACACCATTTCTCAAAGGGGGAGCTTATGAGGAACACTGGCTGCACAGGACAGCCCGTGAGCACAACTGGGACTCAAGCTGGGGTTGTGCAGGGGAGAAGGCCTGGGAGTCTTGTGGCAGGAACCAAGATTGGGAACCATACACCTTGTTGAAGGGGTATCTCAGGGTGAGCAAACTGGAGTCCAGGCTAAGGAGGATTCAGGCCCTGTGAGAAGAGAATGACTCTCTGGGTACAGTCATAAAGCAAAAGGCCAAAGGATGACTGGATTTTGAAAAAAGCCATTTTCAGGTTAACTATAATCCTACTAGTTTTAGGAAACTTAGGAGAAAAAGAAACATTCATACTAGGGTAGCTGATTCAACAGTTCTATAGACAACCCCTCAACTACCCACACCTGTGACCCTCTCAGCCAGGACTCCAGTGGATTTCCAACTGGGCTTAGAAACAAAGAGAGAAGGTTGGGGGGGGGGGTGGCAAAGCCATCCTCAGAGATGGGCCAGGCCAAGAGATGAGGTGGAAAAAGCTATCTTGAGAGTGAGACTGAAGACCCAGTTAGCCCTTCACACTTGGATGACACACCAGTGAACTTGAAGAGCACCATGACTCATTGTCATTTTCTCCCCCAAGCCCCTTGTATAGGGCTGTTCAATGTGTCTATAGAACAGAATAAAATTGAATATACATTGAAAATGTATATTCAAGGAATTCTCTGGAATTGCTATACTTAAATGTTACTATAAATGTTGCTATACTTAAATGGCAAGAGAGATTGGGAGGCTTCCTACAACATTGCCCATCTTGAGCATCAAGGGTTTTTTTTCCTACGGAATGGACTGCTTGTATAGAATAGAAAGTTCTGGGTGAATACTCCCAGTGCAGTGCAGATGACCCATTTGCTCATGGAAGATTTATCTCATGGCATGGAGAGGGCTTGGAAGGATTAGTGGGTCAGGGACTGGTAATCTCAGAGCAGATGGTGGTGAACAGGTGCGTGCTCAGACTAGTTTATTTACGTGTATTTCCCTCCATCTGGTGGCCATGGCTGGTACTGCCGCTTATTCTAAAGCCCAGCCTGGCTCCTGAGGTATGTTTCAGATCTGGCAAACTCCCTTTGTACATAAAAGTCATTCTGAGTTCCTTGAAAGGCCCCCAAATGTTTGAATTGTAAATTAAAGCTACATTTTACTTTTTATTTAAGTTTCCCTTAAAAAAAAGCACCATAAGAGCCTTAAAATAGCAAGATTCCCTACTATGAGGTGAAAGTCTTTTTTTTTTCATGACTGGAACAGAAAGTAGCTTGCTTGGAGAAATACTCTTCCTTAGATATTTCTAAGTATTTTTGTAGCCAAGTGTTCACTTTTCTCTAGTTCTCAACTTATTAAAACCTGCAGACAGGCCTAGGGGGCAGGTGGGTGTGGCTCAGTGGTAGAGAGCTTGTATAGCATGTGCAAGACCCAGCACCAGAGGTGGGGAGGGAGGGAGGGAGAGAGAGACAAAACAGACAGAAAAAAAAAAAATCAGAAAAAAAAATCACACAAAAAAATCAGAACATGCAGTCAGAGGTAATGGTTTCTCCTAAGCACTGAAAAGGTGTCTGAGGCCTGCTCTTCTCTTCAAAGTACTTAGTACACAGAGTTATGGGTTCTACCAGATGTATTCCCCACGGCATGAAAGTCTGATCCCAGGTTGAATACTTTCTTCCTGCATAAGGGTCTCTCAGTTCTTTACATCCTTGCCTTGCTCACAGAACTTGGTCCATCACTGAGTTTTCAGAAGTGGCCTGATAGAGGAAATGGACACATTGGTGCTACTTTCTTTTATGTGTACCACCAGGAAGGCCATGTCACATCACTTCCACTCACCTCAGAGATTTTAGTACCGAAACTAAAAGTCCCCCCCAAGGATCAGCTAATGGAAGAGGAAAATAGATGGTTTAGAATTGAAAAATGGAACCAGGTTATGTAATGAGCTCCCTCTGCTCCAGACTGGCTTTCTCAAATCCCTGCTTGACTCCCACATAAGCTGAGATTACCTCTTCATAGTGAAAGTTGGTGAATAACTCCTTTTTTAGTCATGCTGTGCCTGATCTCAGGAGATCAAGAGCATCACTCACTGCTGCCAAGACAGGCCCTTCATTCTATCCCACACCAGCTAAAATCTGGACTCAGGATGCCAGACACATGCTCTTCTCCTCTGTGGAGAGGTGACTTTCCCCGTGTCTATAGGGAAGTGAACTTAGGCTTCTGCGGCCCTCCATGCTGAAGGCCTGTGCTTTGCTCTCAGCTACTACTTATCAAGAGCACCAAAGAGACAGAAAGGACTAGAGGAAGAGAAGTGTCATTTACTCTCTCCCAGTCTGGCCTTCCCACCCCAGGAAAGAAGGTTTGAAAGCAACATTGAGAAAGAGTCCCCAGCAAACACTGGCATAATCAAGCAGGTGGAAGAAATGGTTGGGTTTTGGCGTTTTAATTAGCATTCAAAGGAACAAAATCTACTAGGGAGGGACGTGACAAAGTCCAGAACCCAAAGATCACCCCCTTCTCTGCAGACCCTGGGGCACTGTGATAAAGTGAGGGCTGCCACAAGTGACCACCTTTCATGAAAATAAACACACTTCATGGACACAATACACAATACCCCTTCAGCTCACCTGGCCCACCCACCTCCCTTCTACACGCCCTACCCTAGCCCTCTGCACCCTCCATCTTGCTCTGGGCTCCCACCACCCACTCACCCCAAATAACCTGTGTCCCTTTTGTTCATTTTCCTGACATCCCAGCTTTGTCTGTCCCCTTGTCGTAAGATGCAGCACTACACACGCTCTCAACACTATAATATAGCAGACTCTTTTACCTTAGTGGCCTGTCTGATTGCATGCATGTAAATGAGGGAGAGGGTCAAACAAACCAAGGCTATGCATAAACAGAAAACAAAAGCAATATTCGTAAAGCTAGGCAAGCGAGCGTAACATGGAGAAACATAAGGCTTGAGGCTTATTGATTCTTTAGATCACAGCCGTTTGGATTCGCTTTCCTTCTTAAACATTGGTGTACCATTTTGGCTTGGAAAAAAATCTCTTCTTGCATCTGCCCCTCTCTTCAGGGAGAGGTTGCTTAACTCAGGGATGTGATATTAGAACGGCCTCCAGGGGGCGCCACGATGCGCTTGCTGGCCGAGCGGACCCCCTCATCCACTTGGGTGCCTGTGGTGGAGAAGGGGAAATGGTAAAAAAGTAAATTGATTAAAGAATGTAAGAGAGTAAATGTCTCCCTGGCCTCATCTCCCAAGAAACTTAGATGGAGCTTTTTTTTTTTTTTTTTTTTTTTTTTTTAACTTTTCATATGCATTCCCCTAGCCCCTGGAAAATGACCTTCTGGTAGGAACAGCCAAGTTCTTATTTAGATTTCATCTAAGCCTCATAATAATACCAGGAAGAACAACAATGATAGCTGCTTGCATTATTGTGGCTGGCCACGTTGAAGAGTTCAAGGGGTACACCTCATGGAGTCTCACCAGTGTGAGAGCCGCAGTCACTTGCCCATCACCCCACAGCTTGAAGTGGGGTGGTCAGGTCCATGCAGCTACACAAAAGAAAGCATCAACCTGTGCCTGGATCCATTCAGAAAGAAGCCACTGAAAGCTTAAGGATTAAAGGAGCCAGGGAGCAATGGAATGAGTCCAACACACATATGAAGTTTCTTGGGACGTCCAGACCCCTGGCAAAGATTCATAAAATCTTAAGCACTTTTCCTTTGTCTTTCTCTACTTCTCTCATCTCTTTTCCTCCCTGTTTTACTTGCTTCTTCCATTCTTCACTGATTTTCCTTTCCCTATAGGCTGGGATTTTCCCTTTGAATATATCTTTTCTTTCATATTATCTTGCTTCTCTCACATTTAAATAGTGTGTTGTAGAGATGCAAATCTACATTTTTCCCCATATGAAGACTATTCATTATGGAGCAATTGAATGATATATATATATATATATATATATATATATATATATATATATATATATATTAGTTGTAGATGGTCACAATATCTTTATTTATTTTTATGTGGTGATGAGGATAGAACCCAGTGCCTCATACATGCAAGGTGGGTGCTCTACCACTAAGATACAGCCACAGCCCCAGCCCTTGAATGATTATTTTCTATTTGTAGAAAAGTTCTTAAAGAAAAGATTAATAATATAGGCAACACATGGCAAATGTCCAATCAATCGAAACTACCATTAGCATTGTTACTACTAGGGAAGGGAGACTAGAATAAAAATCCTACATTAAAAGAAGCTATTGCTGGACTGGGGTTATGGTTCAGTGGTAGAGCACTTGCCTGGCATGTGTGAGGCACTGGGTTTGATCCCCAGCCCCATGTATAAATAAATAAAATAAAGGTCCATCGAACAACCAAAACAATTTTTTTTAAAAAAGAAGCTACTGCTATTTAAGGATAAAAATAGTCTGAGTGTTCTTTAACCCTGAACAGTTTTTTTTTTAAAAAAAAAAACACCCCACACACACAACATACTGCCCAATTCTCATAGGTTAATGTAGAAAATCACTTCATAGTGGAAATCAACTCCTCTGACCTGCTTCTAACCCCAGCCAGGTCTGATCCCTGAGCAGAATTTGTCATCGTTTGAACTTGATCTCTAACTTGACTGTGGCTTGTCTGATTTTTTCACCCTCACTGATAGAGAAAACCTTCCTGTTTGCCCTAGTAACCTTCTCCCTAAAGACTGTGCCCAGCTCTGGGCTGGAAAACCCACCCAGGCTGAGCTCTTAGGATCACACTCTAGCTTCGAGGGTGCACACTGACATTCCCCTCCTCCTTCTCTCCTCCCTGGATCAACCTGTCCCACTCACCTGACAGGCTAAATCCGGACTGGTGGAGATTCCTCACAGGTGGATTTGGCCGAGTGGGAGAGCCCCGGGTAGAGCCCGCAGGGGTGCCCCCTTTGGGGGTGGTGGTCAGGTCAAACACAGGTCCATCATACATGCCCCTTGGGACTGCATGCAGGTCTGCCATCTGCAGCCAGAGAAACACATCAGCATTCAACAATTTAGGGTCTGCTCTAGATTGCATAAGTGTATCAGTAAATAGTGTGTGTTGGGGGTTGGGCACCAGGATATAATAATGATAATGAAGGTACTTTCAAGGAAGGGAGAACTAGTGCAAAATAAAGCAGGTGTCATGGAGGAGGTCATTGAG
Source organism: Urocitellus parryii (assembly GCF_045843805.1). NCBI lineage: Eukaryota > Metazoa > Chordata > Mammalia > Rodentia > Sciuridae > Urocitellus > Urocitellus parryii. The sequence continues at coordinate 101,292,995 of NC_135531.1, forward strand.
GGGCCCTCTAGAAAGACAAGCTTGCCTCTGAAGGATCCAAAGACCCTGTTATGGGGTAGGGATTGGAGGTGGGAGAAGCCAGTGGGGGGAGGCAGAGGAGTGGTGTGGATGGCAGAGGATCGGCAAGTACCAAGAGCTGAATGCAGAGATGTTGTGGGGTGGAAGAAACATCACACAGCTGCAGTGCAGCGATTAGAAAGGGCAGCAGTCTCGGATGAGGCTGGACATGCTGGCCAGGATGGGATCACAAGGGAGCTCCTCTTCAGCACAGAGACGAGCTGGCTGGCCCTGAAGTTTGAGTCTGTCTGTGGTCTGACCCACTGACCTCTAGCTGTGGCTGTGAACTTGCCCTGGACTGTGGAGCCAGCCAGCAACATCCACCAAGTACTCTGTGCTAGGCCTTGTGCCAAGGGTTGGGGTTTACAGTCACATGAAACACAGTGCCTTCCCCAAAGGGGCTTACAGTCTATTAGACAAACACTGCCAGACCACCCACAGCAGCAGTACAGTCGGCTGGCAACCTCCACCTAGGTCTTAGCATGGCCTTGAGGGAGGCAGGGAAGACCCACTGCTAGGCGCTCCTGACAGTCCAGCATGGGTCAGTGCAGAACTCCAAGGGGGTGCTGCTGCCCATCCTTCCCTCCATGCCAGTGACTCAGAGCAGGCACAGGAGCCAAGCTCATCAATCTGCAGATGCTAATGACACATGGAATGATGACTGTATCTGTTCTCCCCAAACCAAGAACTCCAGATCATCAGCTTTTCTTTGGTTTCAGAATCCAAGTCACATTAATAGAAAGAGTGGATATTAGGGAAGTTTGAGTTTCATTCCCTTCTCAATCAGGAAAAACCTGGAGTGTGGAGCTCAAATTCTGCAATCTCAGGGCTGGTCTACTCTTGCTTTGGGTTAAGGTTATAAGAGGGTAGTCTGGAGAGTGAAGAGGGGAGGAGAACGAATGGGAAAAGGAATTTTCCCATTCATCCCTCAGTTAACTAGAGCCACCTGTGTTCGTGTGTGTGTGTGTGTGTGTGTGTGTGTGTGTGTGTAAAATCAGGGACATTAATAAGATTTTACTTGACCCACAATAACTCAAGTTTGTGAGCATTTGCCCCTGTGAAGCAATCCTGGGCCATCTGGGACAGGGACAAGGAGGTGCAGACTATTTCTCGTTTTAAGCCTGTAAGAGTAATTTGTTTTTATTAAAAATAAACTAATATTACATTGCAATGTTGAAATTTTGAATTCTTTTAAATAAAAGCACTATAAAATATAAGGAAATCATTAGGAAAAAAGTTTTGGTTTTTTTTGCCAAATGTTTTCAAATTCCCTTTCATAGCATGTTAAGTCTGTGTATTGTTCCTGAAGACGAGATCACTGCTATAGTTTTCTTTATCAGGGTCCAGGGAACACAGGCCCCTCTGAAACTCGTGGGGGTTACTATACCTGAGCCTGAAAGGGACACACAGCCCCTGCCCCACCTCTGGGGTTCCACCTGCTCCTTACCTTCCTCCTGGCTTTAATGCGCTTGTAAACATAGTCGGAGAATGGGCTGCAGGGGATGAAGCGGCCTGCCCCTTGGGTCACGTGTAGGTTGCCATCTTCCAGCATGATCTTGCCCTGGCAGATGACGACCAGAGGCGCCCCACGCAGCTCCATCCCTTCAAAGATGTTATATTCTGCAGCCTAGAGATGGATGAGGCAAAGCAACAGCACGGGTAGAGGGAAAGGAAAAGAGGACCACGGTTACCTTTTGTGTTGCCTTCAGTGTCCCTAGGAAAGAGGTCACCAGGTAAGCCAGGAATAGCTCACAGTGTGTCTACAAGCTGTCATGGGTAGATGGCACCAGGAGACTGATGCTTACAAAGTAAAGACTGGGCTTCTAGCAAAGAAAAGTGTCCAAACTTGATTAAGATCTTCAAGTACCAGTCAGTTTCTGTTGCTGGCAGTATTCAAAGAGAAACTGAAAAACCACCAGGGCTGCTATACATGGAGTCTTGTGTAGAGAGCATGGATTGAGGGAATACGTGGGTCCCTGCTGGCTCAAAATCATGTAAAGTGACATGACGTGATGTTTAAGCAAAGACTGTTACCACTCAGAATGGGTTTCTCCCTACTTGCTTTGCTTATGCAACAAGGGAGAGACATTACTGCAAAGTGGTTAAGGACATCAGTTGCAGTTGGATTGTCTGGGTGTTTCAATGTTAGCGTCACTGTTGACTTGTTGCATACATTATTTAATCTCTCTGTACTTCCATTTCCTTATCTATAAAATGGGGGTAATAAAAGTACCTACCTGTGGCAGAGTGTTTTGGAAATTCAATGAGCTAAAAGCACAGTGCCTGAAGCATAAATGCTTATAAATATTAGCTATTTTACTAATAAATATTAAGTACCTTTTGAAAGTATTAGGTTTGATTATTATCTTCCACATGAATAGGAATGTGACAAAAATATTTATATTTTCCCTTCCTCTCAAAACATTGTCTGTCTAAGTCTCAGCAATCACAGGAGTATGGGCAGAGGTGGAGACACCTCTGTCCATCCCTGAGTGACACAGTCCCTCTGCCGCCATGCCACTTTGGAAAGCAGAAATGAGAAACAAACAGTTTGAGTTTTAAGACACTAAGATCCGGGAATGGGTCATTATTGCAGCCTCCCTGGACTACGTATGCTGGCACAGCACATGAACGAATTTCTCACGGCCAAGCTCTGTGCAGGCACTCTCCATCCCTCCACTCTGGCCAGCCCACACTCACCGACTGGTGGTTCTTGGCAGAGACAATCCTCACAGCATCTGGATCCCAGATGACCAGGTCGCTGTCAGAACCCACAGATATTCTTCCCTTGCGGGGATACAGGTTAAAGATCTTGGCAGCATTTGTGCTTGTCACAGCCACAAACTGGTTTTCATCCATTTTCCCAGTGGCCTATTGAAATACAAAAACTTTATATATCCATCTCTTTCTCTATATCAACAAATGTGGGGCTTCTGGGCTCAAAGGAAGAGGACCAGAAATCCAAAGAAGTACCCATGAGTTGGTAAGCACAAATCCTCACCAGGCAAGCTGGAGGAAGAGCTGGGCTGTCATGTTAACCAGGCAAAGAGGGTAAACACGTGGTTTAAGATGAAAGTCAATGCTCCGGCAGAATGCATTTTCTGGATATGTATATTTATTTATTTATTTACCTCTTATAATTCTAAAAAGGATTAGAGAGAGTGCAGAGTAAAAAGAAATGTGATTTTGATGTGACTTTTTAGATATGTGTGTGTGTATTTATGTGCTCACAGGACAAATATACAAGATCCTCCGTGACAATAATAGTTACTCCTGGGTTACAGAATTTGGAGGTGTTTTTCTTTTCTTTTTTCTTTTTTTTCATGTACGTGCTTGTCTGAGGTTTCCAAGTGTTTTTATTGAGCATATATTACATTGGCAACTCCAAAATATAGTTATGCATCACTTTACAATGAGGATATGTTCTGAGAAAACTGTTGGTGGTGATTTTGTCATTGTGTGAACCTCATAGAGTGAACTTACACAAACCAAGCTGGGCTCTCACTAAGTGAGATCATCTTACAGGGCCATTTATATACTCCATCACTGACCTAAATGTCATTATGCAGCACAGGAGGGTGTGTATTACTTTTAAACAAATCCGTAGAGTGCCAGCATGCACACATACCTACATACATATGTACATACATTCACAAATACAGAAACAGTGTAAAAAAATACAGAAGCTTAACTATGTGAAAGAAGAGACAAAAGGTTTCATATTTTACCTTTTCAATAAAAAGCCTGAGTATGGAAAGAACTGCATTTAAAGGCTCGCCTTGAGCTTCTTGGGGACCGACCAAGAAGAGAAGTGAGTCCAAGGGTTAACTATGTAGATGAATGGGGCACTAGCTCATATGTATTCTATTTGGTGCTGAATATAGGGAAGTAATTGACTTAATAATGAATTTATTATTAATGATGTTTCAGTCAATTTACTAAAATCTTGGAGAGGTCTTTATTTACTTGGCTATTTCTTTTACCAGCCCTTGTGATGTAAATGAGGAAAATTAAAAAGTGAGGCCACTTTGCCAGAGACGTTGGTAAACAGCAGCCTGGATGATCTCATGCTCGCAATACAGGGCATCCTTGATGAGCAGGATGACTGGGCACAGGATCACTGCTTACCATTTCAAAGTGCTGTGTGTAGACCTTTCAAAAGAAGCCATAGAACGCTCCAAATGAAAAGAATTAATTCACTAGTATTCTAACTGCAGATGACTCATGCAGGGAAGTGAAAGAGCTGTGTGTTAGTGGTTCTGAGTTCTTAACACTCTAGATGAAGAAGTCTCCTTAGAATCCTAGACCTCAGGACTCATCATTAGAAGGTAAGTCCCCAAACCCCTGAGCCACCTGGCCACATCCTGAGCACCCTCCCCAGGGCAGGCTGGAGGAGCTGTGCCTCAGGCTTGGTTGGTACAGGAGCCTCTGATCTGGCCCATGGATATTTGGGTCCTGGCCACCCTCCCATGACCTCAGTCCCTTACCACGGCCTTGTCCCAGATGACAGACATCCGCTCCTCCACACCATTGGTGCCCTCAGGAATGGCAGTGAAGTTGTCCTTCCCAATGGCTTTCTGGGCAGTGCTGAAGGTGCAGTGGGCACTGCCAGAGAGCTGAAGATCCCCACTGGAAAAGGAGAAGAGCTCTGTGTGAACAGGTGAGTTGGCTGGGGCCCCTCAGGGACCAGAGTCCAGTGTCCAGTGCCAGAGTTTGAAATCCCTTTCCTAATCCTTACTGTCTTGTGTGAACTTGGAAGAGATTTTTCCCCTCTGTAGGCTCAGTTACCTCATCTGGAAGGTGAGGGGGTGGGATGAGATCATCTCCTTTGTAGCAAAATCAAAGGACCTCAAAGGAGTGATGGCCTGATCTTACATGTACACAGAGCAACAAATGAGTATCCCTATGATTTTGGCTAAGTGTCATCATGGTTGACTATTTGAATTTAGGCAAATTATTTAAACTTTTTTTGGCTTAGAGTTGCTTAAACTGTAAATTGGGGTTAGCAGAGCCTCACTTGTAAAGTTGCTAGGAAGAGCAAGTGAGATCATGCGTGGAGTTTCATCCTAGCTGGGCACACACAGGTATTCACTGCTGTGACCATTACCCACATTGTGACTATATTATCATTTGAAAAATGATGGGGGAGAGCCTGTGTTCTATACTCAAGCCTGCAGGAGGACTTCTAGCTGGTGGATGGAACAACTGCAGTCCCCATCCCAGCTGGCCCCAAGATGCCCCCACAAAACCCCTGCAGCTCTACAATCCTGCACCAACCTGGCTAGCAAGGAGTTGATGTAGTCAGGAGTGGTCGGGTCAGGGCTCAGAGGCGGGGATGTCACAAATGCAGCCGCCTTGGCCCAGTTCTTGCTCCAGTAATGGGTTCCATCTGTACCAAGGCTGGCAGTAATGGGCTCTCCAAAGACCACATTTCCTGGAAGGGGGGAAATAGGCAATGGATTTGCATTAAGTATATGCTGCACTGAGCCATATTTAATCATAGCTCCTAAGCCTACTCAAGGCTATGGATCTGCTGTAAGGCAGATCTGGGTTCAAGTCCACATTCCCACCTTTTCTAGGCTTTTTTTTTTCTTTGTGCTAAATGTGAGCAATTTCATATTACTTGGATAGAAAGAATGTAAGATGCAGTATTGATCCACAAATTTTGAGGCAAATTAAAATTTGAGGCAAAGAAAATATAAGAAAAATATATATTTATTACAAGATTCATCCTTATTTCAGAAATATTAAAATGCAAGGTACGTCCTAGAATAGATGAAATGAGATGATATCTACTTCCCAGGCTTGTTAAATTAAAGGATTTTTTTTAGATATGAAGGATATGGCACACAGGTGATTCTCAGGAAATACATATTTCTTTACCTTCCACTTTTTTTTTCCATTATAGGGCTCAAAGCCCTGAATGTGCCATGCATCAATGGAAATTGCTAGATTCTTTTTTATAAGATCACACTTTTGCTTCCAGAAAGTCAAATCCATGAGCTCTCATGAGTATTTTTCATTGAGTTTGTTACTTCTTAATCTAAGCAAAGAAGTGACTTGCTCCACGAGACCCAAACCCCTGAGATGTGGCCATAGATGATGAGGCTGGCTTCTGGAATTCTGTGACGGGAACCAGGGGAATCAGGTGAGGAAGGAAAATAGAAAATACACTGATCTAAGCTTTAGTTGAGCTTCTTAAGGAAGAAGAGACAATGATACAGAAGGCAAAAGATGTCTCATAGAAAGTTGGTTGGTACCAAGTTAACCTATGCCAGCACCTTGGGCCAAGGATGCTTTGTATAAAGCCTCAGTCTTTGGTCATCCATCTTTCACCATCAAAGTTTGTATTTGGTCACATTCTGGGAGGCTCTATGGCCAGGATTATCAAGAAATTTTGCTTTGTTTCAATTCCAATCAATTGGTAATGGTTAACTAGAATTATAGGTAGGGAAGAAATTTAATAATGCTTCTGGTCTCACTAAAATAGATTTCTGATTGATTAGTGATGTTTGCCATAGACAAAAGAAGAAAGCAATGGTGTGATTTGCATATAGCAGCCCTGTTTTTATGGGGTGCCCATAAAAAGGATCAACAGGTAACTTAGGAGAATTTCAAGAGCTCTCTAAAGATATTAACCAAACTAAAGTATGCAGGACCACAAATAAATGAAAAAATGAAATTCAAGGCAAGCACTCAACTACTATTGAGAAAAAATGCAACCTTTACAATGGAGGAACTGTCTCTTTGGGCTACACTTAGCATGGAAATATAAAAAGCAAAGATTGTCATTATGAGTACTAGCCCTCCTACCTGGGACATCTAAACAGGTCATATTATAATTCCTGCAAAGGAAAAGGGTGATGGCAGTGCCCACAGCACATGCCTCTCAGAGTTCCTTAAGAATTCTACATAATAATAAATGTAAAGTATTTATCTCAGTGCTGGGTATTAGAGTTGGTTCTCATTAAATTGTAGCTTTTTAATGTTAATTCTGGGCAGCCATGCTGAGCTGCTTAAGAGCCCTGGTGGTAGGTGATTAAACTTACAAGAACTTAAACAGAAACATGGTCAGGAAGGGAAGAGTAAGCACTGTGAGTCTCTGTCTTCCTGCTTGGAAGGCTCTTCCCTGAGAATGACAGTCTATGAGATGTTTACTGGCTTCAATCTCAGCAGCCAGTTTTTCATCACTGAAATAGGACCTCCCTTCCACCCTGGAGGCACAGCTGCACAAGTTCTCTTGCCAGAGAATCAGGAGCCAGAAGACTAAGGAGGAGGAATTTTCTCTATGAAGTTTGAAATAAGACCAGCATACAACTGAAACTTCCCATGCTCGGGGGTGCCCAGGATATCCTGGTGATGAGTCCCAGGCAAGACAAAGCCATCAGACAAAAGGCATGAGAGGGTGAAGACGGTGGGTGTTGATGGCCAGCATGGTAGGGATGGGGGCCCCCATACAGTTTCTCCTTTCTTTCTCCCTGTCTCCACCACCAAGAATGGGTACAGAACATTGGGCTGCTTTCCTGCTTTCCAATGACTCACACCACCCAGGGGAACAACTGCTATTTCACTTGAGGCATTTAAATACTGCAAGAGAAAACAGCAAGTCTACTATGAACATGAGGAGGTTGAAGATGCCTCAGAACCTACCTCAGACAAGTGGCAAGACTCCTTCCCATAAGAAAGGGACTACCCTCAGCCAGAGGCCAGGCAGTTGAAAACCCAGCTGGCCATCAGCTGGGACTATTCTTAGCCACTCCAGTCACTCACCCACACATGGAGTTTTTTAGACTAGTTGGACAGATGAATCACTCATCTTGAGTCTCTCCACCACCAGGGTGGACACTGACACTACACAGCAGTAGCCACTGCACAACTAGGCAAGGTCAATTCTCTTTCACAACCAAACACAGAACCTTTATCTCCAGCTTCTCCAACACCGTTCATTTCCCCGACTTCACCATCAAGCCCATTAGTCTGCCACTGAGGACAGGGACCAAAAACAGAGAGTTTTGAAATGGGAGTACACTTAAGCTAAGCACAAGCCAAGCAACTGAAACCCAAGTAAACAGGAGTAGAGAAAAGGAGAAGGCAGAAGCTGACAGGGATAGAGCCCCAGGTCATGAAGCCATGGTTTTAGACAATCTCTGGAGACCCATTCAACCCCTTTGCTAAAATACCTTGTGCTAAACTGTGTGCTCAGGCAGTGGGGCCCTGTCCCTGCATTCTGCCCTCAATCCTGGCCACATTAGACCATCTCCACAGCTGTCTTTGGTGCAGGGATGTGAATATGGTCACAACCAAGACATTCACATGCTCCTGGACATTATTGCTTGAGCTGCTGCAAAAGATGTGTTCTACTTCTCCATCATGTCTCACCAAGAACTGAGGAAAAAAGTTGTCTCCTGGCTTCTGTTCTTGTCACATACTGAACATAAAGCCATCAGGCAGGAAAGAGAGTCAAGAAGGGAATAAGAGTGATAGAGTCCTAATGCCACTGTTGAAGCCCCTCAATCGAGCTATGCCTGAAATACCCACAACCAACCACTGACTTCTGTTTGCTTGTTGAAGCCAGTTGGAGGTAATCAGTGCAATGGAGACTAGTAAGTCCATTTATACAGTTCAGATAATGTGAACCAAAAATGACAGATCAAAAAGAGGAAGGAAGGTGCACTGAGTCTCAGAAGAACTGATTTGAGCTGTGTTGTCTTAGACAAATCACTGCCTCTGTTTGCTCATATACCAGGTGGAAGAAATCTCAGGATCCTGGGTGTAGCAGAGGCTCTCTAGAGAGCAAGGCAATAAAGCAGTGAGCACTGATATTACATGGACCAGCTAGGGAAGGAAGGATGGACCAGCCAGGGAGGAAAGAGGCTTTGCAGTACATTACTGGCTCTGAGATCTTAGAAGCACAAATCACCTTTTTTCCTGGCTTGTGAGATGAGATCGGCTGCACTCTTGCTCATGACCTTGGTGATGTAGAGGGGGCAGTTGGTCTGGCAGGCGATGGTGATGGCACGGAACACGGCCTCAGCTTCCAGCTGCAGGAGAAAAAGAAGGTTTCCAGGAGTCAATAGGAACCTGAGCCTCACCCCTGTCACGCACCACCTCCACATACTGTGAGCTATGCAAAGGTTCAAACCCTGGCTGGGTCTGGAACAGAATGGCCTCAGACCCACCCCCTCCCCTCCTGCTGTGTCTCTTCACTTAGCTCCTTGGTGCTTCCACCCTCCCTGGTAAAATGGAGGTAAGAGAGGGTGAAGCAAAGGACTGCTGCCTGAGATCATCACTTCACAGAGTAAGTACTGATCTCCCGAAAGCCAGAGTTTTCCCTGTACCTCCTTCTCTCTCCTTTCCCTGAGGTATTACAAATACTGCACCCAAACAGAGGCCTCTGCTCCCCACTCTTCTCAGGGCAAATTCTTTGGGAAAATACAATCACCACACCATCCACTCTGGAATAACCAGTAAAGGCCATTAGGCATGTGGCTCCTCAAATCCTTCCCTGCAGCAATAGGTGGTCAGCAAAGGGTTAATTTGAGGAGGCATTTCTTATACAAATAATTCCCAGGCTTCTCAGCACAAAGACTTCTTTTATTATTGATCTCTTCCATCCCACCCTAGTGTAGAATTCATGTTTTCAAATATGCTAAGTAACCCAGTTGCATTTATTAAGCAAGAAGTAATGTGTTTTTCCTTATTTTATTAACAAAGTAGGATCCAAGAGCTCAGGCTCTCTTGCCTGGCCTGATTCTGAGTCCTGATTCTGCTTCAGGCTGTGTGACTTCAGGTACCTTGCACAACTTCTCAATACCTTATTTCCTTGTCTTTGATGTGGTGATACTAACAGGACCTGACAACCAGGGCTGCTGGGAGTATTAAATGAGTTAATCCTTCCACTCGTGGGCCAAAGCAAGTGTCTCTTAAGGAGTGGCTCTAGGTCTTACTGCTGATCACAGTTTCTGACCAGGTGAGAGTCTGTGTTACTACCCAAAGCCCCAGTTAGTTCAATTTAGCCCAGAGCAGAGACATTGGCATTTTTCCATTCAATCAGCAACAGATCCCTTTTGTATGGATAGGACTTTCTGGTTTGCCTGTGCAGCCCAGTGCTTTGAAAAAAAAAAAAAAAAAACACCAAAAATAGCTTGCAGATGCCCAGTGGTTGTATAATGCAAACCAGTGACTACTTGTGGTGGATGCAGATCAGTAGAGAGGCACCAGGAACTTGATGACTGAGCTGGCGACCCTCAAGCTGCACTTCATTCCATGCAGACAAGATTCTGGAGGCACCTTAGTGCAGGTGAATGCAGTCTCCCATCTGAAGCACCCAGAGGCCCTACCCAGGAGTGGCTGCTCTGTGCCTGGGGTTCTACTCTGAACAGCATCACTTGAGATGGAATCTGGGTGTGCTCTGAGTTGAAGAGGGGTCGGCTCCTCCTACACTCCTTCCTACCCCTTCACGCCTTTGCTGACCACTTCAGCTCCCCCTTGACCTCAGCCCTGACCCCGTTGATGTCATTCCCTCCAGAACTGCAGGTTCTTCCACACTTCGACAACACGACTATCTTTGGAAGGTTACATCACCTTCCAACTTCACCCAAAAGGGTTTCCAGCGTTGTAGAGATTTGCAGTTCAGAGGCTTTTTTTTCTTTTTTTTTTTTTTTACTAAAAAGGAGACGGAACTGAGAGAAGGTTGGGATGGTGGGGGTGGGGAGGAGGTTGAAAAAACAAACCAAGGAACAAAAATAGACTTTGTTCTGAAATCCCCTGGCTGCTGCTGAAGAAATCCATCTTGCCAGCACATCTCTCCAGTGACCAGCATTTACAAAGTTTCACAAACAGTGCTGATCATTTTGGCCTGCTCACACTGCGTAAATGATTTTCCAATCCTTCAAACATGATCAGTCAGTGGCTTAACTTCTCTGAGCCTCAGCTTCTTTACTGTGCAATACAATGCCAACTACCTAGAGCAGCAGCAAGGATAACTGAGGTAATCTATGCACTTAGTACAGACTCAGGTGTGTAAGCTTTCCAAAGCACCCAGAATTACTAAAGAGACAGACTTCTCAGGAACACCTTGTACAATTAGAATCCTGATCACAAACTTATACATTATTTCAATGGGCAACAAAAATGTTACTAGACACCAGGGAGTTTCTGGGAGTTGATAATGTTCTCTATCACCACCTATGTGCTTCTTGAACAAGTGTATCCAATTTGTGAAAAGCAATCGCATCCTTATGACGGGAACAATTTTCTGTATCTGTTGATTACATTTCAATTTTTTAAAAAAGCTCTAGAAGCAATGTGCAATGGAATGGCATCTTTTCTGGTTCTGATTCTTTCTTTTACCTCTTGTATAGTTTGGAACAACAACAGGAACAGGATTTGCTTCACTGACATGAAGAGCTTTAAATTCATTCCAGGTACCTGTCCCTGGTTGCTGTCCCAAAGCCAAGTTGCTGTCAGCCATATGGGCAGCCTCAGCTCTATGCCCCATGCCAGCAGGTAAGTTATGGACATCCCAGAGAAATGTGATCAGTCACTAGTCACTAGTCACTAGTTACTGGCTCGTCAGCTGCTAAACATAGGTGCACATCATCATTTATTTTATATGTGGGAAACTTCCATACCAGGATATAATTATAACCTTATGCAAATCAATGGGCATGGTCCCTGTGAAAAACTCACGGGCAAAATTTTGCAAGACTCAAAACACAAAATGAAATAAAGAGTAAGTACAAATGTCTCCAAGATTCACAATGATTAAGAAAGAAATTAGAAACTTAGCATTCCTACTGAAAATCCAGAGGACACCGCAACTTGTATTATCTTTAGAGAGATTAAGGGGTCAAAAGGAAGTATCTCCTTTACATTCCTTTCTAATTTTCTCACAGCCCTTGAGCCAGTCCAAAGTGGTCTTTGAAAGAGATGTTCCAATACTGCTGTCTGGTATTTATAAATTCTCACCACCTTTCAGCAATATTTACTCCTACCCTGGATATACGTGTGGCTCAGGAAAACAGATCAAACAGAAACACTTCAAAATCAAAGGAGTGGCAGGCCATGGCTAGGTGGCCAGGACTGTGATAAGAAGAGTCTCCCAGAAGATGCTGGTAAAAAAGAGAGCCCCCATTGCTACTGTTTCTGTCTCCCCTTACCCAACCCCCAAGGCCTCCAGCCCTATAACATACCTCCTCTGGTCTGCTCAGAACATGTCCTTCTGGGCCAGTTATCCCAATTTCCAACATCCGGGTTTGCTCCTAGAGTGAGAAAAAAAGTTTTAAAGTTCTTCAACGAGTTTAGCTAAGATTAAAAAAAAAAAAATACACTTGTATGTTCTGATCAAAAAATGTGCTTGAGAAGAAAAAATGTCTCTGAAACAAATATATTAATTCTATATTTAGAATTACAATATAGGGTAGAGTCTTAACTAAAAAGTGGGGAGGAAAATTTAAGCGTGGTTTCCTCTTATTAGGGGGAAGACAGTGAGTCTACTAAAGGGCCCACTTTTTGTCTGCATTAAGCATCAGAAGTCACATCAAATCACTTACTTGTCATCTATTTCAGCTGCCTCTGAGCATACGCTTGCTTAACTTGTTGGTTTGTTCATTCATGCACTATAAACCCTTTTATTAAACAAAATGGGCTGAGTATCAGCTTCATGCTAGGCTCTGGGTTAAGCATCTGAATTAAAGTGATATAGCCTCTGACCTCACGGAGTTTACGGGTTAGTGCTGCATTCCCCAAAGTGTGGTTCACCCACCACCTACATCACAATCACCTGAGATGCTTTTGTAGTGATGAGGATTTCTGGCCCTATTCTGGCCTTCAGATCAGAAGATGCAAGGCTGAATCCTAGCAATCTACAGTTAACAAACCCCTCTCAGTTTTTATGTTTTAACACCATGGCTTAAATTAATGGATTCAGAATTTAACCAGACAAAATAATGCCTCTAGAGAGCATTACTTAAATTAGTGTTTTGGTTCAAATTCTATTTAACTACGTTGTGGATACTGCAGAACTGCCTGCCCCTCGTGGTTGGTTGCTAAATTCCTCTGACTTTTGGCCAGCTTTCACAAAGAAGCAGGTGGCTGGGCAGTGAACACACACAGGGGCTAATTGGAACTGGCAGAAACCCTAAGCCACTACATCTACAGTTTTGCTGGCATTCACTCTGAAATAACTGGTTCCTAAGAACTTCTGCTCCAGCAAGTCTAGCCTAATGGCCTAGGAGTATCCTGGTATTGAAGGGGAAATGGTAAATGGAGCAAGCCTTGTCTCAGTTTGCAACTATGGGATCTAGAAGAAAGAATTCTGACCACCTGGAAAAGAACTCCTCTTGTTTTTTTATGGAATAAAAAGGAAAATGCAAATGCAGGTACTAAAACCAATATAAAAAGGGAAGAACAAAGAAACCCAACAAGGTCAGAAACTGATTTTTTCCTGGTGAAGCACCTCCACTTTTCATTCTTGCAGTTTTCATTGGTTGAGTCTGGACTGAATAACATTTCTTCCAAACTCTTATGGGTATTCATTCTGAATTGCCCCCAAGTAATTAAAGGTGAAGGCTCACAGCCAGAGCATCTTGGGAATTATATGACACTCACTTTCTGCATGGTACAGATATGCAAGGATAATGCAGAAGGTGAAGCTAGCTCAAGCAGTCATTTCCAGATACATTCACAAGGGATACATCTTCAACATACAATTTCCTGAACCCTACTACTGACCTACTCAATCAGAATCTCTGGAATCCATAAAACCTAGTGATTCTAAAGTATTGCTCATGTTGGGAAGCCCTACTCTAAAATCCATGGTTCTCCTACAGCTGCAAGATTAGAGATGGCAACATGAAGACCCATCAATGGTACCTGACATTGGGGTCCAGGGCAGTGAGGCGTTCATCAGTTACAACCAAATATCAGATGTGGTCATGGAACCATTGTGGCTTGTGCCAGTGAGAAAAGGAGCCCATTCTTCATCCTCCCTCTCCAAGGCATGGCACATAGTAGGCCTCTCAGACTATCTGCCAACTTGAAAATTTGAAACTTGCCCTTGTTGGTACCCAGAGGAAAAGACTTCTTGCTCTTAAGTCACTTGCAGAAATGCAGCAAGAAACTCAGTATAGCAGCTGTCTCCATTTAGACAATGTGATAAAATCTTTCAGCTCAAGCTGAATTTAATAAACACACACAGAGAAACTCATCCAAATGGAAAAGTGCCCTTATTCCTTTCCTGACTGAGAACAGATCTCCCCAAGGTAGGAGAAGAGTAGGGGTATAGGGGGACCAGAGAAACAAACGTCTGCCCTGAGAGGCCACAAGGGGGAAGGAGCTGAGACGAGGGTCTGAGGGCTGGAGTCCCTTTGCCTCTACTGAGGCTGGAATGAAAGAACCAGGAGTTTGGATTCCAGCTGGGGGGCAGGCTGGGACCTCTAGGACTAGCAGTCCTGCCGGCGCCTCCCCCCGGGAGCAAGGGGGAGGGCCCTCTATGGAAAATGATTTCACTATGTCTGAGTATGTGGGGGATGCACTGCTAGGGGCCTAATTAGTCTCCTTGGTCATAAGTGAGAGGAAACTGCACAGTTGGCTCCTCTCCCCTACAAGTGAGAGCATTCAGAGTCTGAAATCACAACAGCGGGAGCCCTGCACTGCAGGGGCACTGTGTCCACAGGGGGCCTGAGACTGGGCTTGAGAAGCAAGGTACCCCAGATACACCATCTCTGGGTAAAGATGCCCCCTGAGGCAAACCACTTTAGAGGTTGACATCTATTCTTCCTAGTTATCTCCTGTGATCTTTGGGCCAATCCCTCTGAGCCTCAATGCTCTTGTCTATGAAACAGGGAGGATAGTAGCATCTTTGGAGGGCTGGAAGAAAACTAAATCAAAAACCCTACAGCACTCTCAGTGCCTGGCACACAGTAGAAAGTGTTCACCAAACGGCATCTGCTAGGAAGCTAATGGGTCTGAGATGAGGGTCTGCCTAGGCATGGCTCCACACCACTGCCAATCACATTCACCAAGTCCCAGACATCTGAAATGAAGGCACAGCCTGGTACTTGGAGTATGGAATGCATCTGCTTTGACTCACTTTTATAGACCAGTGCCTGATGCAAAGTCCTCAGGACACACTCTTTCAAAGAATGAATGATGGTTCTCACTGGTGCTAGCCAGTAGACTAACTGAGAGAGCTCCCTCTTCTATCTTGGTTGCTTCCTCCTAGCAGAGGACAATGCTGAATGTTCCTGAGATAAAGCAAATCCTGCCTAGGACACATCTGTTCATCGATTCCATTAAGCAACCCAGGAGATGGAGTGGGAGTGGCTCTCTGCTTCCTTATAAATGGTCAATTGGGCCTTGGGGCCTCTGCTTTCATCACTCTTTCCTTGGTTTTTCAATGTGATTTCTAGGAAATGCATGAGATGTCTGATTCCCCCAAGACCTAAATTTTATTATCTAAGGCAGCAGGTTCACCAGACTTGGATTGGATTCCTGGCTTCTGAGAAATGCTGCCTTAGGGTTTTTCTTTAGGACAGAGAATGTTCTACAGCTTTGACTCATTTTCAGGAGAGAATCAGCACTGCCTTCCCACTAAATGGCCCAAATTGAAAGCCTCTTCTTTCAAAATTCCCATTCTGATTCTCCAGGAGGGCCAGATGGCTTCCTGTTGTACAGCATCTTCTAGTTTCTCTGTGTTTGTCTTCATCCCCCCTCCTTTCACCTTTTGTGCAGACTGTAAGATTCTTCAGGGCAAGTTCTGCCATTAGTAACCCGCTTATGATGGAGCCTTGCACATGCTGAGAGCTGAAGCAAGGCTGAACAAATAAGAAAACAAATGGAAGCAGACCCAGAAAGCAACGCCCAAACAGAAAGCATGCCCCAGAGAGCAACGGGGTTACCTGGGCAATGATATCTCCATTCTCGGCATGGACTTGAGCAATGGCTCCCAGTTCTCCCAGGCAGGTGAAGATCTCATAGAGCTGAAATAGAAATGAATCTTTGTCCCCTTCACAGCCACTTTGAGCAACTTCACATAAAGACTAATTACTAAAGCCAGAGCTAAAATAAATGAAATAAACCAGAAGATATCAGGAACTAGGAAAACAGACTAAAATATGCATAAGCAAAGAGGAGTGTAGTCCAAAGAAACTCTCTCGGAGGTCCTATCTAAATGCAGAACCTGTCGTGACTCCTGGAGAGGCAGGACAAACATGTGACAAAGTGCTGTGGGCCCTTCTCCTCTGCCTCTGACACACATTTTTAATGGAATCATTTCCTACCGAGCTGAGACACAGCTTTAGAATCTTTCTCAACAAGGGCTCCCGAAAGGCATTAACAGCCCTGTCACAGCTAACACAAAACATGAAACCCTTATCACTGAACGACTCAAGACAGACCTACCTTCACCTTTTAACCAGGAGGCATGGGAATTAATTTCTTACATTTCCTGTGATACTGGAGATTGGTCTAACACCAACACATGACATGACTTTCTAGGGACAGAGTCAGAGGCAAGCTGGTACAATTACTCCAAATGCCAGGAGGCAAAGAGCCCCTGATCTTGTAGGCAAAGAGCCCCACATTTCCACTGAGTTTATAAGGGATCATTCTATAGATGGAGATTTAGGCATGCCCTTCCTCTTTGCCTTCAAGAAAGCTGCTCCCAGTGGAAATCTAGCTCTCTGTCTTGCCACAGGCACCCTGCCCATTACCTTATTTTAAATGCAGGATGGACTGCAAGGACTTCAAGAAGCACGCTTGCCCGCCCAGCAGTCTCCCACAGTGACCACAGTGACTCATGTCAGAAGGGCCAAGGTCAACAGCAACACTATGAAATTTGTCAAAATACCCCAAACCACATAGCAAATGTGTTGTTACCTCTGTGTTGGACACTTGATATAAATCCTTATAGGCCATGTAAACCATGAAGGAGTTAACCCCTGCAAGACAAGAAGGGAAAACAGGGAAAACGGGAGTCATTATCACAACCACCCTTCATCTTTATTCCCACTCTGTCACCCATGGGACCCAAGCACATTACTCAGGTGCTTGTCCAATATAAAGCAGATACTTGGAATCCTCCAAGAACGTTCTACTATACCCGCCCCTTTCCTATAAAAATCAGTAGTTCCTAAATGATGTCAAAGCAGAATGGTCTCTTCTTCTGCCCTACTTTTCACCTTCCACCTCCAGCACAGCAGCCCCCAAGACATTGCCCCCAAGCAGCAGACACCATGGAGAATCAGTCTAGCACAGTAGCTGTGATCACTCACTGGGGTGAGTGGATCCACCACATATTTCAGTGAGTTGAGAGTACTTAACTCCCTGGGACGTAATTTCCTCATCCATAAAATGGAAAAATAACAATATCCTACTTCATAAGGTGGCTGTGCACATTGACATGTGTTGTTACCTCTGTGTTGGACACTTGATACAAAACAGTGGTTGACAATGGTTGATAACACATTGAAGGAGAGTTCTGAGCACCCATTTTGACAGAATGCTGGTCTCCACGGTGGGTCTCCTGAGATATGTTTATCTCACTATAAATGAATGCTTTCTCCACCACCATGCCTGTGCAGGGTGTGGTGTCCAAGAGGAGAACGAAGGAAACAAAATTAAACTCTTTAAAACCTGCTTTTAAGATGCTAGCAGGCATAGGAATCTTTTCTGTTAACAAATTTGTACTTATATCTATAGATACTGTTTTCTGTAAAAAAACAAAAACAGAAAAACTACTTTTGCTTTCCATTCTCTACAGTTTGTTTAAAGAGTAAAGTTCAAATTCAAATCTGGATATGTCAACCTAATAATACTCCTTATGATTTTATAACAAAAAGATATTTGCCCTACATGCGGTTTTAAGAATTGTTCTTCAGCCAAGTATGGCACACACCTGTAAACCCAGCAGCTCAGGAGGCTGAGGCAGGAGGACTACAAGTTCAAAGTCAGCCTCAGCAATTTAGCTAGGCCCTAAGCAACTTAACAAGACCTTGTCTCAAAATAAAAAATAAAAATGGCCTGGGAATGTGGCTGAGTGGTTAAGCACTGCTGGGTTTAATCTCTGGTATCAGAGGGAGAAAGAGAGGGAGAGAGAGATCAATCCCAACTTTGGGAACTAGAAGAGCTAATAGAGGCAGAAAGCAAGTTTTTGATACGTAAGTCATAAGAGTTATAAGGAAAGAGCTATTTAATTTTCACCCAAAATAAATAGGTGGGACTTGGGAATAGGGGATCATTTTGAGGAAAGGAAGCCAATTTTGGTCTTTAACCATTAAGGCCATCTCAGCCCACAGTGTTCCAGGCCAAAAATGGATTATAATTTGAGAACATCCCTACCCAGAGTGGTTCAAGTCAGGGCAGTTTTCCCCAACACTACCCTTCCCGAAAGCCTCTATGTCACCCATGCAATGACCCAACCTTATGTGGTTGTTAAAACCACTCAACTTTCTACCCCTGTTGAGATACCCTGAGTAAAAGAAGACACAGAGAGAAGGGAGGGAGCTAATGTCACTTTTTGTGTCCCCAAGGGTTGGGTAGGGCTTGGAGGTAAGGAGATGGATAGAAAGAACAGCTCATCTTTTGAGAGTTCATCATTTCCCCTCAACCTGGGCACACACTCTTTGCTGAGCTCCTAGCATTGTCTAGACAACTAATATGATAACCGTGCTTGCATCTGGAGGCATGTGTTCTGTTGCTCTGCTTGGGACAGCTTCTGCATTGGATGCTCAGCAGGGGCACCTGCACTTCCCTAAATCCTTTGGGCTGCTTCACAGTGCAGAGCACATGATACATAGGTGTGCAGGTGTGGGGTATGTGGGTACATGTGTTGAAGAGCTAAAGACCAAATCATAGAAAGAAGTAGAGAACAGAAGACTCTAATAACATAATAGGACCTAAATCATGTCCTCATTGAGAGAACACACACATACACACACACTCAATTTTCATATCCTATGTTCCTAGCCTATGTACCAACATATCTTTGCTCCTTTCCTTAGGATGCTATTATTATCTAACAGTAATGATTTATGACTCTAGAGTCAAAATGATAGAGGCTAAAAAAATTCCTAATTTCATATTTGCTAACCATGTGACCTTCTGTAGGGTAAGTGAAACTTTCCTTAGATTTTTCCCCGAAAAAATGAGTAACACTGCCCAGAGGGGAACAGCATTGACTTTGGATAGATCTACTGCTTACTAACTCTGTGATCTTAGGCACTTATTCTGACCCTGAGCATCTCCATCTGCAAAGCAGGAGTAATGATCTCCAGCTCATGAGGATCCTGTGGGAAGTAAAATTGAGTAACAAAGTGCCTGGAACAAAGTGGAACTCCTACGTCCAGTACTTATGTGTAATGTTCAAGACTCCAAGCAAGAAGTGACTCAATTGGGTGGACAATGTGGGATGGAGAGGCAGGAGAAGCCAAGGGAAGAGGGAGGAGGGCACGCTGGGGCTGACCTTTGTCCTTGATGAGGTTCTGCACTTCCTGCTTGACGCTGTCGTTCCAGTGGGTGATGTCCACATGCAGGGCATAGTCACAGCAGCTCTTCCCATCAGCCCACTCACGCCACTTCTCATAGGCCTCCGTCAGGCCAGACTCAGGCTCCGGCACCACGTGGTCAACTGGACGATAGAGACCCAGATGGTGACTTAGACAGGGGTCCACTCCCCCTACCAGGCCTGTGCCTGCTTGCTTAACTATGACATTAAACTTAGAAAGTGTTCCCTGGTAGCTCCACAATGCTGAAGAGTTAAATGTCTCTTAGTTATGGGATTTGGGACAAATTACTAGTTTCACTAAACCTCTGTTTTCTCTCCTCGAAACAGGTGACAAGGTGGACAACAGGATGTAATGGCATCTTCCATCTCAGTTGGTGATATCATTAAATGGTAAAAGTCATGTAAAGTGCTTTACTCGATGTCGGTAAGTGCTCAGTAAATGTTAGCCAGCAATGAATGCCCACTAGGTGCTGTTATTACAGGGCCCAGTCACTGTTGATAAAATTGGGCTCTCTTCCCAGGGTGGGAGGAAGCTCTTTAAAGCTACACCAGGTACAAGAAACCAAGGTGCTTCTGTTTACTGATGCAAAAAGGGACGGCATTGGGTAAGTGAAACTGAGGCCCAAAGATCTCATTTACATGTGAATTTTCTGGTAAGAATTCAGTTTCTTTGTGGTCCCAAACTACTCTTTCCCCTGCAACAATTAATAATTTAAAAAAAATCACCACATCTACAATTGGTGGGGATAATGTAAAAGTTCCTCTCTCATATTCCCCCCTCCCCCCCGGGCAGCTGAGATAACATGTGAATTGGTACAACTCTCCTGAGAACAATTTTGAAATATATATAAAAAATATGGACATCTTCCATACCTTGATTCAGTAATTATTCCCATGCTTAAGAGTTATTCCTATGGAAATAAGTGTGGCTTATTTATTATTATGTATGCAAAATTTCAGTTTCAAGGATCGTGCTAATATATTTATATAAGTGAAAAACCTGAAAATAATTCAAGCCTTTAATAATAGGGAAGAAGTTTGTTTAAATACATAAATCAATGGTTAGGCATCCGTTTTTAAATGTTGTGGTAGGGAAAAAAATAAAGAGTGGAAAGATATTCAGGATATATAATTTAGTGAAAATGTCAGGCTAAAATACAGTACAAATATGATGATTATTGTTGTTAAGTGGGGAAAATGTGTGTAGACAGCCAACTGTAACAGTGATGTGGGATCATAAGGTTTCTTACTTATTTATCTATTTATTTTGCATATTTAGGATTTCTAAGTTACCTGTGAGGGACACAAAAGCTTTCTGTGGCTCCTGCTCTGCTTTACCCTTGTCACCAGATCTTGGTTTCACCCTTTCCTAACACAAAAGTTCAAGCAGGATGTGCATCTCAGGCTGGCTGAGCAGGTCCCACTGTGCGCCCACATGGCAGAAAGCCAAGCCAAGATCACTCACTTTCATTGCCTTGTGTCAAAGGCAGCCTGAGTGCACTTATCGGAAAGCAAATGCATGCAGCGACATTGCTAATGTCTGGAGCAACACCAGGGCTTTCATGGGCAGCAACAGCCAAGAAGTCAGCTGCTTTCCCCTGGGACTGGAGAAATGCTTTCATCTCCCTGGATTGCACCTTTTATGGCCTTGATGCAGTTTTCCTGGGCTTCTACACCCAACTAGCTAAAGCTGAACCCTGCTAGTACTCCTGCCAAAAGAGGTGCATGAGCAGTGGCTGATTCTAGGGCTCAGGCTGTTCCCTACTCAGGGTTGGATGTATATGATGTTAAAATAAACAGTGCTCTGGTTGACCAAGTTTGGAGCCAGTGCCGAAATAGGGCCCGATTCATTGAGATTGCTTTAGGACAGGAAGGACTGCCCTGGAATGCTATGGGTTCGGTAATCCAATGGCATGCAACTCCCTAGGCTTCTTTGGAATCGCAAGTTACCAGAAACAAAACAAAACAAAACCAAAAAACAAAACACAAGGAAAACCACTCTCACAGCTTTGCCTCATCTTAAAGATACAAATTGGTCAGAATACAGCACAGATGAAATAGCACTAAATCCACTGAAGCCCACTATTTCCCCAAGAACTGCAAGTCTGAACTATCATTCTCTCTGTGAATTATCATTCTCTTAGCTGCATTTATGATCATGAGCTTCATGACTGTCCTCTACACAGCTACAGTGAGCTGCCAATTTCCTTCGACCAACCTGCTTTTCTCAGCTCCTATAAGGTAAAAAGTCTTGAAATAAGCATACCAGACATCATCAGGGAGCACTTTGGTTGGTACAGTTGTAAAGCACACACCTTGGGGCATCAGGAATGTGCAAAATCTGAAGACTTACTGATCATGGTTGTGCCTCCTGCTAAGGCAGCCTTTGTCCCTTGGAAGAAGTCATCCACCGTGGTCATTCCCTTGTACGGCATCTGGAAGTGAGTGTGGACGTCGATGCCTCCAGGGATCACCATCTTCCCATTGGCTTCGATGGTCTTCACTCCTCCAGGGACAATCAGATTGTCTCCAATTTGCCTGGTGAGACAGTGAAACAACCAGCAATTTAAAAGACCAGACAAACATAGAATTTTAAACATTGTAATATATTTGTTGGAGTAGTCTTTGCAAATGACTCACAAGTCTAGCAATTTTTAAACAATGATAGCTATATATACAGAAAACATGTGTTTTTATTGACATGAAATGATCTGTTATGGGACTATGTGTCCTGGTTTGGGACCATAACCTCAGTGGTTTGACAGTGTCTAGAATATAGTGTGTGTAATGAACATTTTTGAAAAAATAAGCATGTTCCTTTTGTTCTTCATTTAAGGGTGAAGAATAATTTTGGAAAGGCTAGAAGAAGTGTAAACTACTAGATTGTTATGAGAGACAGAAGAAGATAATGAATCATTTCAAGGACAGGTGTGGGAACTTTGTTACATTCTAAGCAGGTCATCTGTGCTCCTAACAAAAGGACTCTGCCTGGGTCATTTTCCACCTCTGTCCTCACTGCCAATCCAGATCTTTCCTTGGTGATTCACCAACCACAGCCGGTAGTAGATTTGTAGGGGATAAAGTAAAAAATTTGGATGCCTCTAGCACCAGCTGCTGTTGTGTGGTTAGCATCTCTGTAGAAGCTTCAAGCCAAGGTTGGTCATTATGACAACCTCCCCAAGACACAGCTTGGTCTGGGGAGCTTCAGAGCAATGGGGACTCAGGTGTGGAGTAAGCCGACCAGCATCTCAAAGGCACACCTCACGAGGAAAGTGACAATAGCAACTGCTCCCTGCATATTGTTCCTTACAGACTACCCAAGGTTGGTTGATTTCACACCCTGGATTTAGACAGCAGGTCAAAACTGTCCAGGGAAAACCCAGATGCATAGCCTCGACATCATCACTGGACATCTCCTACCTTGGATATATAAGTACTGATGGCTTGAGTACTTTTCCTTTCTGTACACAGGCAGCTAGAAAGACTCTCTCCTGGGGCAGTAAGAAGTTCAACACTGGCCTGCCAGACTTTTGAGTTCTGCATCTAAAGTATTTCTGACATCTCTAAGAGTTCAACTTTACCACATCACCATGGGTCATTCCAAAGCTACCACAATTAAAAACACACTGTGGAAAAATTGCAGACTCTGATCCTAACTCTACTCTAGACCAGATACTGGCTAGTTCTGGTCCCATTTTTCTTCCTCATCAGTTTTCCTCTGGGAGAAACTGAGAATCAAGGGGATAAAGAACTGTTTGGCCTGTGTGTATGTGTGTGTGTGTGTGTGTGTGTGTGTGTGTGCACGCATGCATTTGTATTTTCACCATTTTGACATTCAGCATTACACCAAATCTGAAACAGGAATGCCTTCTCCTTTTTTTCTCCACCATTCTGATCAATGTCACATAATTCTTGGAAGTTTCAGCATCCATTTCCTCCTCTTCAAGTTTCTATTGACAGCCAGTCTGATAGAGTGTGACCATGCTCTGGATGGAGGCTACCTGGTTTCCCATTTGCGGCTTGCTTGCCAGCACTGTGACCATGGGCAACTTAGCCTCACCATGCCTCAATTATTTCATCTGTATAATGTAATGTGTCCTCCATAGAGTTATGTACATTAAATGTTAGTTTCCTTTGAACCTATACAAGACTAAAGGCATATTACAGTTCAGTAATCACCAGCTGCTATAACTAACTAATGTCCAGCCCCCTCCCTCCTCTGAATTTCATCTATTTTTCTAATTTAATGCTTGACAGTATTAAATTAGTAAAATAAAATAAGCTATTACCTCATGGTGTTAGGTTCTCTGAATGTGTGTGTGTGTGTGTGTGTGTGTGTGTGTATATATATATATATACATATATATATATATATATATACATATATATATATATAAATATCTCAGTTTCCCTAAAAGACTATAAGTTCCCTGGGGAAGAAAGCATGATGACTAGTGACTTAGACAGCTGCCTTGCTCATAGTAAGTATTCCATAAATATTCAGAAAGGCAAACAATTTTGCAACAATTAAAGAGATTATTTCTATCCTTATACTTGGTGAGCTAGAAGGTTGTCGGAGATACACAAACTTTCAGGATTGGATAAAGATCACGTTCACCCAACCTTCTCTCTATCACAGAAACTGTTGGTCAATTCCTTCTGTAATATCCTCAACATGTGGCTTTGCAGTCTTTCTAATAAACATGGAAAAAAAGATTCATCCTATGTATTCAGTTCTGCTTGTGGATGCCTAAAATAACATGTGAAGATCTTAGGTTCAACTGCAAAAAAGCTGTGTGGTCAATTAGTGATGACTGTCATGAGTGCTGAAATGAGGAGGAGGCATTAGGTACTAAATTTTTTTTCCATCTCTGAAAGTCTCTAAGTGAGGGAGCGCATACCTCCAACAATATAATTTTTTAGTCATAGAAAAATATGTACTCAATTTTGGTTTATATTTTCAAGAAATTGTTGCATTACACTGTGGTTTGCCTATTATTTCCACTTCTCTTCTAACATAGAAGAGTAAAAATGTGAATTTGCAAGGAAACTATGAATGAATATATCTTTGTATTTGCTCATCCATTCATTCATTCACCCAGCCATTCAATGTATTTCACAGATGTGCTGACCTTTTGCAACTTACTTACTTTCTGTGTGTCTCTTTCTCCTTATCTAAGAAAAGAGGGTGACAATATAATTTCTCCACAGTGCTGCTGGCAGACTGAATGAGATAGAATGGAAAACATCTAACACAGTGTTTGGCACATAGTAAAAGGTAGCTATAAAATGTAGCTCTAACCAAATCTGTAATGTGCTAAAGCACTGGACTAAGTGTCAGGGCTACAGAGATGAGCAAGATATGATCCTTGCTCTAAGGGGACCTATGACAGAATTGCTGTGATTGATAAAAGCACAGAATGTTTTGAGAACACAGAAAGGGAAGCTTAGGCTTCCCTCCCTCAGCTTAGGCTTGGGATTTGATAAGAACATCTATCTCCCTACAGAAAACTATATCTGAGCTAATTTTTCAAAGATAAATAAGAGGTCTTGTATAATCACAATCTTAAACTAACCATAAAGTTGAGTAATATAAAAATAAAACTGAATGAGATCACAGGTAGCTAAGAAGATGGATTGGATACTCCAGCTTTATAAAATATCTTATCAGTGTGATTGGTGTAGCTTGTGGTACATGATTAAAGACCTAAAAAACAAGACTGCAAAAATCAAATCCTTCTTTGAGGTTCATAAATAAGGAACTTATGCATAAAAATTAACTGGTATGCACTTATAGGTACCTAAGAGCCAACTATTTTTAAAGAAATTATACCTCCCTGATGAATCTATTTGGAAATCATGCTTGAAATCCATGTTCAATCTGTGCCCTGACATTCTAAGCCCTACCCCTTTGTCAAACTTCAACTTAAATATACTTTCTAGCACTGAGAGGCCAGTGCTGGGGAGTGATACTGGCCAAATTATATTCTTACATTGAGTACATGCATGAATATGTAATATCAAATCCTTTCCGTATGTATAACTATAACGCACCAATAAAAATCTGGAGAAAATAAATGAATACACTATCCCCCAAACCTTACCTATAAATGGATATCTTTCTGTGTACTTCTCTTATCCTGATTTCAACTTCTTTGATACATTTTACTCAAGGCCAAGATATTTTTAGGGTGCTTTTTAAAGACTTTATTTTTCTTAGGTTTAGAGCAATAGTGATGCCTTCAGAAACTATGAGCAATACACACACACACCCCTTTCCCATGACCCATAGAGTGCCAATCAATACAGCTTGTACAAAGCAGTCTTGAGAAATATCCTGTTGATCAAACTTAGATTTTTCACTTCATGAATGCAATACAGACTTCTTTCTAGGCCTCCATGAAGAGAGTAAGTTTAAAAAGAAAGAGGAAAGTTCTCTATACATACTTTATTAAGCCATCCTCCATGTAAATGTCAGCATAGAAGGACTGATCATCATTGACGATTCGGCCTCCCTTGATAAGGAGACGGTCACTCTAGAAAAGAAAGAAAACATGAGTTATTGTCACAGTTAGTTCTTCAGAGGAAAGTGGTCTGCCAAGTTTTTCCCCATTTGTTGTTCTGGAAATCTGGCAGGAATGTTTTTAATAAAGACATCTCATGTGCCCAAGACACTCAACGTCTGAGCTGGGTGTATTTGTAGGGGATTCACAGTTTTTTGTTTGTACCCAATTCAAATTATTATGGAGTTTCACGTCTTGCTTCTGCAATCTATCATGGCCACAGGCTTCTAAAAGTATTTATAATGACACAAGGACAGGTTCAGCTCATATTATGTTTGAAATTCAGGATATTCATATATGTATGTACACAAGCACACAAGTTGTGATGTATAAGGAAATCACTAAATAGAAACAGACAGAATATCTATATTGTTTGACTCAGGGTGAAGAAATTATGCAGGATTCATATTCACTTCATCATACTCAGTATTGCTCACAATTTCTGAAGGCATCATCATTGCTTTAAACCTAAGAAAAATAAAATTTTTTTACTTAGATGAAATTTGGATAAGTGATCCAACTGGAAACAATGAAAATTATATTCCAAGGTTATTAACAAAAAATATGGTTTTTCTATATAGGTCAGGAGGCGGGTAAATTAGTGTCAGCCCTATGGATCACATATTTCATTAAACACATGAAGTTTAGACTGAAGCAGGAGCTTGTGACTGAACAGATGCAACTTTGTTGGTTAATGGGGAAGAAAAGTATTCCCAGGAGTGGAGCTATGGCATGAATAAAGCCTGGCTGGCTGGTTTTGTGAAGAATTCAACTTAGATACTTCAACTGTGTCCACCTGACCATCCATCCATCCATCCACCCATCTATCCATTTGTCTCTCATCCATCCACTGATACAGCAAATAATTATTGAATATTTATCATGAAACTTGTGGGGAGGGTACAGTTGTGAATAAGGCACACATGTCACTGCTTTATGGAACATAAAGGAAAAGTCTAACAATAAAGGAGTAGAGAAAATTCAAAACAATGTAAAAGTGCATATTAAGCCTCAAGAATATAGGGGAAGGGGGCTTATTTAAACAAAGATGTAAAAAAAAAGTCTTTCCAGGTCTGAGCAATTTAGACAGGGTGAGGATGCAGAACTTCTGCAGGCAGAAGGAACAGCATGTGCAGAAGGTCTGAAGTAGGAATAAAGCTTGTTTCTTTGAAAATCTGAAAAGAAGATCAAGTGGCCAGAGCTTAGGTTCAAGGACAGACGCCTGAGATGAGGCTGAGAGGTGGGAAAGCTGTTCATCTTGGGATTAGTAAGAGTTTGGGTTTGAATGAAAACACACTGAGACACATGGAAGGACAATGATTGGAGGAGTGAAGAACGCCTGTGGAGAAAAGGAATCTGGCTGCAAAGCTCGGGGTAAATGTGCTCCATGGCTCTTTGACTTTGGGGGTGAAGGGTGGCAGGTCAAGGGGTCAAGGCCAGGAAGACCTCATATTCAGAACTATCCAACATCACCATTCCCATGATGCTCATTCCTTGGTCCCTATTTGATAAGATAGCTTCCAAAGAGTTTAAGGAAGAAGCCCCACAGGTGGGTGACTTCTGGCTTCAAAATACAAACATGTTAACAGGGCCAGAAAATGAGACATAGAAGTAGGGCCCCATGTGGGATATAGAAAATTACTACTTAGCTTCTGTTCCCAAGGTGTTGCAAGAGAATAAGAAATTTCATCATGCCATATTGTCAGGAGAGAGGACTTTAAAAAGATACAGATCAAGGTAGTATTTATGAGAAAAAAAAAAAAAGAACCTTAAACATGGGGCAGGGAAGCTGTGGTGATAAGGTCCAAAACGTACTCCCACCAAACATGATGTAAAAGCCCCTATATCCTACCATTATATTCATGATCCAGTCTCTGCCAACATGTCCACCCTTATTCCTAGCATGTACTGCCTCAAACTCTGTGCAGTGATGAAACCATGAGTCAGGCAGTTCTTGTCACCTATCAGGCTTCCTGGCCACCAAAGCTTTGCAAAAATGTTCTCTCTGCTTTCTTATATGTTCACCTGACACATTTTCCTTTGCCAAGCCTCCAGCCAAGGGGTTTCTCCACCCCACCCCCAATGCATTACCTAACTTCTCAGCAAATTTCACCTGCTCCCACTGCAATTAAGTTTGAACAATTAAGAAGTCCTGAAATAGCTGATTTATGTTGTTTTATTATCCTCTCACTAGTCCAAAGACTCCTTTAGTGTCTTGATCTGTTTGCCTTGGTTCCTAAAACCCATCTTAGAAAGCTGTCATGTATCAAAGAAATGGTAAAGGGTGGGACATAGGGGGCTATATTATATCAGCATAACATAAAGGCATCTGAGTAAAAAAAAACACATGAAGTGGCTATGAAATTTTACCTTTGAGGGAAAAAAAAATTTGAAAGGATGGTGCAAGCTACTGTTTGAACAGTACTGCAAGGCTGTATGAGACAGCCTAGCTCTGCACTTCCAAACTCACGTACACATAGAAAAATACCTCTTCCCAGTCCCTGCTCAGGTACCACATCTGTATTTCATAAGTTCCCCAGGAGGCTCTTCTGCAGCCATGAGCCAGCCTTGCACTGAGTCACAGTCCAGCACAGTCCCCCCCACGGTTCTGTGTGTCTATGAAGGCAGCAGAATCTCCAGTAGACGCTTCATAATGTTAATACCTTGATAACCATAAGAGTTCCCTCTCAGGACTCAATGCTTTTCTAATGTTCTTTATCTTTCCAGCAAAGAGCTGAACTAAACTGGGTTTTGGAAAGGGGCCAATCTGAGAACAGTTATGAAACATGACCAGGCCGAGGACTAGGGTTTCAGCCCGAACCACTAGTGTGATCATCACTTCCTTCAAAAAGCATCAAATGTCAATAAAGGGGAGGGACTCCTCTCAGGCCCCGTGGACACCTTAGGAGTAGAAGGAGCTGAGCCAAGTGGAATTAACACCATGGAGCTAGTGTCATTGGAAACCCTTCAAATGATTATTAAATAAACTCTTTCTGGCTCAATAATCAAAGATGAATGATAGGTCTGGTGTAGGTCTCAGAGAGGGGAGTGAAAAGACTCCTGCTGAATGGGTTATGGGTATTATTATTATTAGTCTTTATTTTTAAGAGAAGAAATGTCAAATCCTGAACTCATAGATTTCTTTGGGGGTCTTTAGCTTGCTTTCCATTCTTTCCCCACTAAAAATGCACTTGATGATTCTGACCTCTTTCCATGTATGGTGTATCTCCTACAAAGGGCAGCCCAAAACACAGAGTCACAGAGGCTGAAAAGGCACTGAGGAATTTGAGGGTTGGGTGTGACATAACTACTGACCATACCAGGCCACATAAAACCAAATGTCATGGGACACAGAAATACTTGTCTATAAACTCAAGGACCAGCCTCATAGATTAACATATTCTGAGGTCAAAAGCTGAAAAGATGAGCACTCAACATCTCTGATTACATGTCATCTTCAGTGATGAGCATTGCTTTTGGGGGCTCTTTGTTTTCTGTTTCTGGCAGCTAAGGCTTTTAAGCACCCACAGTCTAGTTGGAGCTCAGCAGTCTTTCTCATGTAATGATATACATAAGGAATGGTGACATTTCTAGGGCACGCTGGGGTGATCTAGAGGGTATCTACACCCAAAATGAAACTATGCAGAGCCTCGTGTAACCAGCTGGGGACTCTGCTTGGGCCCTGTATATGCACCAAGGACCAGTACTTCACCCTTTTGAAGCCCAGCAGGGTATCAAGCCACCAATTGGCAAGCTGTAGTCCAGCTATGTTCTCCCCACTACTGGGAAAATTAGACCACTCGACTAGGCATGGGATCTTCAGTTCAGGCTAAATATCTCAGAGCTTCAGGTTTTTTCTTTAGATCAGAGTGATAATGATACTTAGGCTTACCTCCCAGAGTCACTGCCAGGAATGAGGGTGAGGGTATAGAGGGGATGATGGGGGGGAGGAATGCAATACCTAGTCCTCAGTAGTATACCTAATAAATATCAGTTATATGTTTTCCATTAATATTATTTATAGTATGTTAAATTGTTTTTAAAGCCTTAAGAAGTATATTGAAGAAAATTATTGCTCCCATTATCCAAATAGGGATTCATACACAGAGAGGTGACTCACACCAAGAGACTCAGTGAATCAGTTACAGTTGCAGATGTCTCACCTCTTGGTATTGATTTCCCTGAGGCTACTGTACCAAGTCTATTTAAACTTTACAATAAAAGGCTCTTTCTGACAGGACTCTCTTCTCTGATACCAAATCTGACTGTTTTAGTGTTCAAATTGCAGGTCAGTTCTCTGCAGTAGGTAACTTTACAAATACACTAAATCTAGCCAGAACTTACGAAATCAATGCATTAAACCTGCCTTTGTGGCCTAAAATGTGTCAATGCAGTAAAGGGATCTAATTTACAATTCAGGGTAGCAAAGGTCCTTGAGGTGTGATAAAAGTGTAACCTCTTTTTCCTTCACTAGGGCATAATAAAGTTTAGAAAAATTTAAAATTATGGTTTTGTGAGAGAGAGGAAAGGAGAGAAGGAAGAAGGGAAGGAGGGAAGGAAAAGTAGGAGGGGAAAAGGAAAGAAGAGGGGAGAGAAGCAGGGCAAAGGCATAGGCGATAAACCCTTAACAAGGAATGTTAAGAACAGCAACCACTGACTGGTGACTGATTCCAACTAGCACAGGGAGTGAGAAGACAGCATCAGGAACTCAAGCTTATTGGGTATGTTGGTTCCCATTTTAGTTTTCCTCCTCTAGTTCTCGTTGTCAAGAATGTAAGCTGCTGGCTTTATCTTAGGCAAGGAGAATGTGCCTCCAGAAGAAACCAGAGCTAAAGACACATCTGTTCCATGCTCAGTAGACATTCCAGCAGCTCAGAATACAAGCTATAATCTCATAAAGAGAGAGAGAATAAAAAGCGGAGAATGAATCTTCTAGAATCAAATAATTTGTTACCTGCATTCAAATCACAAAGCACAGACGCTGAGCCCCAGTGGGGATTCAAAATCCTTTTAAAAGTCCAGATGAAGGCGTGGATGTTTATTTTAAGTAAATTCCCATTGGAGTGATTAGATTTGACATTCAGAAAACACTCTCACTCTTAAGAATATATCAAGATGAAAAAAAGAAGAAGAAGAATATATCAGGATGGATAGACCACATGGGTGAAATCTTGTTGATTTTCTAAGAAGGTTCTAAGAAGACCTGCATGCAACCTTATTATGTATGCAACCTTAGGTAAGGGAGGCTTAGGGTGCTGGTTTAAGGATTATGGGGCTTACTCTATATAAAACATTGATCTCTGCTTGGCACACTGTAAACGCTCAATGTGTAGGAGCTACCAACATTATCATTCCTTATAATTATAACAAGCCACTGTAAAACTCTTCTCAGAAATAAAAACTGAACTAACATTTTGTTAATCGAAATATAACAGACCTTCCCATAAAGGGAATTCTGGAGACACCAGTCTCTAGCCAATCCTCACCAACTGTTCTGAGTTCCTGTCACCAGCTAAGACTTCTCCTTTTAAACCACTCGCACAGGGCAAGTTCCCATGGCCCTTCCAGGTCATTCTTCCTCTACAAAAAAAAAAAAAAAAGCCCTTATGAAAAGATAAAAAGCTACTCTCTTCCAGCAGGGGAGTGGGTGGTAAGGTATTGCCCCACATCCACCCTCCCTACCAGCATATTGAACCGCTTTGGGACCCTCAATGACCAGCATGCCTGTGAGACAGAGACAGAGAAAGGTCTGCAAATCTTTATTGAAACTAGGCAGAGTTTAACAGGGTTGGCTCTTCCAAACCACTGACCTGCTGCGAGTCTCAAACACACTCTTCATTTCTCTCTTTATCCAAACACACTGGTGCCCACCAAGGAGTGCAGTATGGAAGTGAACGTGGGGCACTCCTTCACAACGCAACCCACTGTGCAGAGTACACAGCACACGAGGAGCTCATGCTGTATCAAGGAATTATGTTTGGCCCTGGAGGTAGAAAGTGCCAGGGAAAACCGAAAGGAGGAGACAAGAGTAGCCAAGGGCAGTATTAACCAGGGCAGAATGGTTGGTCAGCCTTCAGGAACAGAACATCAAAGCCAGTCTTGTGCATTCTTCCCTCCCGAAACCTCATGCTTACCATTTTGAAGATGCAATTATCAAAGGGCCTGACAAGTGATGTAACCTGACCTGGATCAGAGTGGATAAGGAATAACTGTGGATGGCACTTTGGTCTCAGCCCCCTGATAATTAGTCTGTCAATATTCAAGAGGGTTCCAAACATGGATAAGCTCAAATGACAGACATCATTGGAGAACCAGGCCAAAAGCAAGAGGATGGGGGGAGGGCACTGGGCAGGAGGAACCATGGAGCCATTCGGTTCTTATAGGGAGGTCAGCTGGGTCTACGCAGCCCAAATCTCAATTACTTACACTCACTCCTCCTTTATAATATTTGAAATATCCTGTGCAAACTGTGCTGTTATTTGTTTAATATTATCCTTAAGTAAACAATTTTAAAAGTAAACAACACCTTATTCCTATAAATTCTAAGCCAGCATCATTTGCCAAAAATAGTAAACATAGAATAAATAAAATAAAACCATTAGTAAATTTTACATATATTCTGCTACCTTCAAAAAGTTTCAAAAAGGAGTCCAGTGCCATGCTACATGCCTATAATCCCAGGGGCTCAGGAGGCTGAAGCAGGAGGATCCTGAATTCAAGGCCAGCTTCAGCAACTTTGTGAGGCCCTAAGCAACTTGGTGAGACCCTGTCTCTAAATAAAATATAAAAATGGGCTGGGGATATGGCTCAGTGGTTAAGTGCCCCTGGGTTCAATCCCCAGTCCAAAAAAGGAAAGTTCAAAAAGGATATTTAGATCTCCTATTTTGTTAAAAAAATTTATCAAGTATCAAGGAAGTGTTAATGAGAGATAAGCATCAAATTGAGACTCTTACTTGATCTCATCAGAAGATTTGAAAAAGAGGAAAAATTTCCCATTATTGTGAGTCAAAGTTATTTAATGCCCTCTTTCTGAAATAATCTGATTTAACAACAGAAATATCATGCTGATATGGGCCAGGCCAACATGGGAGGACATGAACCAACATGGTTTGGTTATGTATCTATACAAAGTTTACATATCTATGAAGTACAGATAAGAATGCCTATGTCACAGGCCTACGGCAAGAATTAATAGCACGATGCAGGGCTGGGCATTTTCAAAAGGCTCATGAGCAACAGCTATTACACAAATGACTACTACTATTGTGCTACAATTTCTTTTTTATTACTTTTATTATACAGATATATAATAAAAGTCAAATCCAAACTGCAGAAGAAATTTAAGGTAGCTATTATCATTATATATGAACTTCCTGAGAAACAACATGGTGCTCAGGACTAGTGTATAAAGTCCAGTATGAACTAAGAAAAGTCAGTGCTTTAGAGAACTAATTTGTCTCATTGGTCTAGATTCATGTGATGGTGTGTGTCTTGCTATTTTTTGTTGTTGTTGTTGTTGTTGTTTTCTATTGCATTATTCCTTCTTAGGCCTCCAATCCATGCACTATGGGTGACAGCATGTATAGTTGTGCAGCCTAGGGGAGTGGGATCCAGCCTCCATCAAAAAGGATCTTTGTCCTGTTAGCCCCTGAGACCGTGCAAAAGCCAAATGTCTATTCCACCAGGAGCAAGGGCTGGAATTCCAATCCAGGCCTCAATTCTAAGGATAAACCAATTTAATAACTCATTCCTGAAATATATACTTGCAGGATGATTATCCAAGATATTCTATATTATGGAGAAGCAAAGATGAACCAGTATTAAAAGTAAGCTAGAAGAATGTGAAGAAAAAGACAAAGTGTCACTGTAGAAAGAGTAAAACAATTAGTGGTTACCAGTGGTGGGGTTGGAGGTGAGAAGGAAAGGATGAGTTGGTAGTGAGTGGAACATAGGATTTTCAAGATGAGGCTATAATGGTAGACAGATGACACCATACATTCACCAAAAGGAATGTGTCTTAATGGAAATTATGGACTTCTTCAACAATGCTATTGATATTGAGGATTCATCAGTTCTAACAAATATATCACACCAATGCAAGATTTATGCCTGATTTTTTTTTATAAACCTGAAGATACTTGAATAAAACAGTCTATTAATTGAGAAAGAGAACAACCTTCTGGCAGTAACTGAGGAAGAATCCATACAGGCTTCGTCTGACATGGATCTTGGGGACAGTGGCTAATTTGGACACTGGAATGGGCAAAGACAGTTCTGATGAGAGTGAGGATACAATAATTCATGATTAGTATTTACTGAAAATTTCCTATGTGCCAAAATTTATTAGAAGCTTTAGGAACATTTCGTTCATTTAATCCTCAATAAAATACCCAATGAATTGATGAGGCTATGGAAGTGGAGGCATACAGCCAGCCTGCAATGACCCTGCAGGAAGGCATTCGAAAAATGACCCTGACTCCATTGGTTGCCTTCTCTCCAATCTCCTACTGGTGCCACATGAACTAAAGGCAACCAAAAGCCCAAAGGCAAAGGGACCTATTCATGGAGACCCCACAGTTCCAGGGCATGGAACATGGTACACCGAGGTGGAGAGAGTAGTGGGAGAGGCAAAAGAAAATACTCAGCCTAGTCTGGAAATGTCCAACAATGAAACATGATTTAATAAGCTATAATATAGTCCCACTATGGATTACTACTACTAGGGATGCTATTAAGTTCTTAAATTGGTTAAATCTGGTGGCTTATTTTTGATTTGTTTTGTTTTGAGACAAGGTCTCACTAAATTGTTTCGGGCCATGCTAAGTTGCAGAGGCTGGTTTTGAACTTGCAATCCTCCTGCCTCTGGCTCCCAAGAGGCTGGGATTACAGGCATGTACCACCACGCTTGGAAAATATCTTGAACTGAAGAAATATCTAAAATGAGTAAACCATGGCATAATGGGCAAACTATGTTCTAGTTCTTGCAAAAGCAAATAAAAATACTACATATGTTCATCATGTTTTTTGTTCAAGCAGGAAAAGGATCTGGAAGGATGTACATCAATAATATTAATATTAGGTTTGGTGGAAGGGAAGGGATGCCAAAGGAGGAGGTATAGAGAACTTTTTTCTTCCCTTTCCTCTATTTGTGTATTTACATTATTTCTTTAGTTGCAAAATGCACACGACATTTAATAACTTTTTGAAGGAATTTAATAAAGAAAATTTTTATAAAAAGGAAAAAAAATTAAATGATTTCTATGGCCCAGTGCGACAGCAAGAATATGGATTGGAACATGCATGACATAATCAGAGAAAGGCATCTAAGGAAGTGAAAGAGAAGGGAAAATAATGTCAAACACAACTTCAGTTTCAAAGCAGGATGTCCAGGAAGGACTCACTAATACAAGCAGAGAATAGAAAAAAAAAGGAGCAAAAAAGCTGACCTGCTGAGTATAAATAATTTGGAGGGACTGGCCAACCACACAGCTATGTAGTAGAAATGGGGGCCTGGGATTTAGGAGTCATGTGTTAATGGATGGATCTGAGCTAATGCCATACTGGAAAGGCTAAGAGAGTAAGAAGACTCCTGGAATGGGAATCAGGAGCCCTGGAATCTGGTCATGGCCCTGTGATCCAGAAAGTGACTTCACCACCTCTCTCTGCTGCTGTGTGGATGAATGGTACTCACCTCCCTCTTAAGAGGCAGCTCTCCTCTTTGATCATTTCTGACTGACAGCTGGCTTTGACTGGATCTTTACCATGACAGGGAAGCCTACTGCTTTTCAGAAACAAAAAACCTTTTCACTCTATTTGAAAGCCGGCCAAAATGCAATTCCCAGAAGTGGAATGCAGGCTTGGGCTTTGGAATGTGTGAGCGGGCACCTTCAAATGACAGGCAGTGGCCCCCATCTATTTGTGGAGGCTAAAAGGATTCTTCTGCAAGTCAGATATTATACTTTTAAAGCTGGTGGGGACTTCTTGGGGATTGTGGTAAAAACACACAACCACTGGCTTATGCAACTTCCTAAACCTCTCCCACAGTGGATGAACTTAAGAGAATAACACAGTTGTGGAGCTCCAGAGCCCACTACAAAGGGGGCCCTGAAGAGCAGGCATGGGAGGAAAGATGTCCCCCAGTCTGCTCTGCCTTGGAGTCCAAACATCAATGATTGAGTCTGGAGCTTTCTCTTCCTCATCACAGCCCAAGAATGCAGGTGATCAATCAAAGCAGAGGAGCAGAATGGGAGAGGGTGGGAAGAAAGGCCTTTGAGTCCTGGTTGTAAAATGAGGAGAATGATATATGCCCCCAAAGGGCTTCAGTGACCATTAAGCCCAGATTCATAGTAAATGCTCAATAAACAGGGCTTCCTTTAAAGGCTACAACCCAAATCTTCTCAGGTCACAAGCATCCACCTGGATGCCCACCCTCATTTCTCTGTAACCTTGAAAAGTAGTTTGACTTTTCATTTCTTTTTTAATTCTGTTTAACTTATATGTATACCTTAATTAAGGACCCAGACACACTTCCTAAAAAGGAACATAGAGCAGGGAGGGAAAAAAAAAAGAGTCACTCTTTTTTCTGGTTCTTTCTTGACACAAGAAACAGACTGTGGTGATGGCTAATTCTCTTGGTCACCACATTCCATCTGCTTAAAAGCTTATATTCCCATAGCTCTGCTTTCATTTGAGAGATAGGTAGCTATTAAAGCAGTGGCTATTTTTGACTCTTGGGCCCCAAACTTCCCTGTGTTATACTGAGAGAAAACTGCAGATGCTCTGAGAACAAGGACTTCAAGAGGTCTGGCAGACCTGGAATGAAAGAAGCTCTTGAACTAGACACAAAGGAGGCACCACTTAAACCTTATCAGAACTCTCAGAGGGTAGTTAATTCTAAAACAAAAGATTTCTTCACCTTCAACATAGTTCCAAGGCTTTACCCATAACAGGAACCTTCTGGAATGTATACAAGACTGTTTACTGTCTGCAAAGACTATGCTAATATTACAGAAATATGCCCCCTGGGCTCAAAGACACACAGACTTGATCTTACTCACATAGTCACCAGATTGTGCCTCTCTCTTCCTCATCATTATTTAACA
This sequence comes from Urocitellus parryii, assembly GCF_045843805.1. Taxonomy (NCBI): domain Eukaryota; kingdom Metazoa; phylum Chordata; class Mammalia; order Rodentia; family Sciuridae; genus Urocitellus; species Urocitellus parryii. The sequence goes on from NC_135531.1 coordinate 101,330,224, forward strand.
CTCATTGACTAACACCAGGAGTAAAGCCTTCTTTTGGAAACATTCTGAAAGAATCTTTTATGACGTGTCTCTGCTCACCAATGTTGCAGGCTAAAGTTTACAGTTGCCAATGTTTTATGCTTACCAAAGCAAGATGTTCATTGTGACATATATTAAGAGATGTCTAAAAAAAATAGCAAACAAGATGCAACCTTTGTGGGACACCCCAGACACAGCAGGTTTTCACCAAGGCTACCACTGTGTCCCTGTTACTCCACATCTTCACCTGTTATTTACCATTCCTCTTATTCGAGGGTAGCCTTGGTGATGCAGGGATGTCCCTATCATCATGGAGCAGATGTCTAGTAGGCTTCTGATGCCTCTTACTTGACACCTGCTCTTCCCAAACCACTTAAACAAGGGAAAGCACACTAGTGCCAAGTGAAGGAGACGTGTCACTTTTAATTCGTGAATTTATCCGTTCATTCCTTCATTGAATGTTTATTAGTGTCTCCTGTTTATAGTACTATAGATATTATAGTGAGACAAATAAACTCCCTGCCATGGTAGTGATTGAAAAGACAAGGATTGAGTAAGTTACTAGATAACTGGCATAATTATCTAGCAGATAATTGAGTGTGGAGCTTCAGCAAAAGGAATGTGTCCTAGTGGAAACTATGGATTTCTATCAACAATGCTATCCATATTGAGGAGAAAAAGGACACCGGCATGGGGGAACCCAGGGAGAGTCAGGAACTGCTTTGTAATATGAAGAAGGCATGTCTAGGAAGCTGTCAGCTGAACAGAGACTTGAATGATCTGAGTACTAGGAAAACAGTGTACCCCACTCTGAGGGAACAGAGAGCAGAAGCTCTGAGTTGGACCTGAGCAAGTCATATCCTAGGGAAGGCAAGAGGGGAGGATAGCCAATGCCCAGTCACTGAAGGCCAGAAGGCCTGAAGACCTAGAGATTGGCAGGGCCAGCCCAGCAGGATCTCAGAGCCATGGCCTGTGTTTAATTTGAAGTGCAACAGAAGATGTTTGAGCAGGGGAGTGAATTGATTTACATTTCAAAAGGCTAGCCCTGGTTATTCGTGCAGAATAAATTAGGGGTAGGCAAAATGGAAGCAAAGAAACCAGTCAGGGAGTTCCTGCAGTACCACGACAGAGGCTTGAGCTAGGGTGGTGGTGGTGAGGAGAAATGAAGTGTTTGGATTAAAGATTCTAAAGGCAGAGCCAAGAAAGATGCACAGATATACCTAGTTGAGCTGGGACTCAACTCCAGTGTCTGCTGAAAACAAAGCCCACTCACCTCTTGACTTGACTATTGTTTTCTTCCCACTAAATCTAATGTCTACATTTTAAGAACTGACAGACCACACAGCTTTAAGACAGGGAGGAGGTGCTGCTATAGAGCCATCTAGGTGCAGTATTTAAAGTGCCTCCTATTTCTTCTATCCTAACATCTATCTGGGTTTTCAGGGAGTTCAGGTTTTATTTTGGTTTTGGATTTTGTTGGTTAAATGTTTATCACATCTTATTTACAATATTTCTAAAAACTGCCCTTGTAAACTCTGGTCTAGACAATTTCCAAGTCTATGTACCTTATAGACGTATGGGTTTGATTTCCTGCATTACTAAATATGACCCAGAGTGGGTTACTGATTCTCCTTCCGCAGATCAGATTTCTTCAGGGCCTGAAGTCCACCACTGTGAACGTTAGTTCTGCATTAGGTGTAACTGTTCATTTTGACATGTGAAAGTATGTCACCAGTGAGATTATAGTAAAGCCCAAATACCTTGGTTATTGTCTTGAATTTCCCTGATCTGTATTTTATTCTAAGTCAGGAGCTAAACACTTTCTTTTTTAAAAAAAAATTTTTTTTAGTTGTTGATGGACTTCTATTTTATTATTTATATAGAGTTCTGAGAGTCGAACCCAGTGCCTCACACTGTGAGGCAAGAGTTCTACCACTGAACCGCAACCCCAGTCCAGGAGCTAAATACTTTCTATCTAATCAATTAAGTGGATTCCAGGTCATGGAGACATTGGAGGGCACTGTTTCTTTCTCCTACCATTAAACAATTTAATAAGTAAGATTCCTAAGCAGCTTGGACTAACTTCCTTATGGGGAAGTGGTCAGTGAAGATTTTAAAGTCAAAAAGAGGGTGAGTTTGAGTCCACCAGTTAGTTAATAACCATGTAATTTAAATAAACTAGCTTCCTGAGTCTCAATTTCCTCATCTATTAGTTGGGGCTAATAATAACTATAATCCAGGCATGTTATAAGGCTTGAATGAAATGAAAATTATGATTAAAAATCAATTAGCATGGGCTCTGGCCTGGTATTGTTTATTACACATATTAATTATCTTGGTCTCCCTGGTCTGTTCATTGAGAATTTCCCAAGATAGAAGTTTTGGATTTTTAAATTCTTTGATCTTAACTTTCCCTTGTATGACTTTGCTAAGATGCCATAAAGCAGTAACAGATCTGGTGGCTTAAATAGTAGCAACATGTCTTCTCCCTACTCTACAGGCTAAGATCTGAGACCGTGGGTCTGGGCTTGTTTCTCTGAGCCCCTCTCCTTGACTTGTTGGGGGCCCTCTTCTCCCTGTGCCTTCTGTGTCTCCCTCTGGGTGTCGGTGACCTAACACTCTTCCTATGAGACTCTTGCTGGAGTAAGGCCCACCCTAATGACCTCATTTAACATGATTATCTCCTTAGAGACCCTCTTTCCAAGCAGTCACATTCTGAGATACGGGAGGTTACAGCTTCAACATATGAACTTCAGGGGGCTTGTCCCAAATTCTCTTGTCTTCCTCCCTCAAAAAAGCATGAGGGAAAGCATGAACCAAAGCAAGGGATGATGAATCTTATGAGCCCCGCCCCCTTTTAAAAAAACCTTATTTTACTGTTTGACCTTGGCCAAATTATTTTTCCTCTTTGACCCACATAGTCTTAATCATATAAATGAAGGGGTCAGAATAACAGGTCCTTCTCTTCCTGCCCTTAGCCTAGCAAAGGTAAGTTTTCCCCATGATTTCTCATAGCAAAACGGAATCTATGCTAGAGCACACAATGAAATGACCAAAACCAAAACAAACATATCTTCTTTATGAAATAAACCCAGGATGAAGTCTCTAGAAGCAGAGGATTACATTCAATTGCCTTACAAACTTCTTAATTACTTAAAGCCTTTTCTCTTTATAAGGCCATCATTTAAACCTACTTAGTTGGATAAACCAGAAATCCTGCTCTGAATTTATCAATATCCGTAAACAAAGTAACCTCATCAAGATTTGGGACCCAGATTGGCTTTGAGGGAAAGAGAGCATGTTTTCAAATAAAGGTCTCCTTGAAAGAATTAAGGGGAGAAGAGTTCTAAAAACAAACACACATACAGAGAGAAGATGTAAAATTAAAACCAGCTTCCAAGCTTATAGGTTAAGCCAACGAGGGGAGAGGGAATAGAAAACCGGCCATGTTTCCTCTCCAGCTGTGCAGCTTCAGGTCTCAGGACACTATGTCCCTGTATACATGTCGACAGCCTCAACAAGGCAGGAAGGCAGGCAGGGGCAGGGGTGAGGAAACAAATGTGCTCATTTGAGAGCTGAAGAAAGCAGAGAGAGAAAGTGATTTTCCATGGAAAATGGCACAAGGAATGAAGTAACTCGCATGGAGACATTCCAGAGACATGACATTGGGATGCAAGTCTACATACAGTCGGAGACTCCTGCACTGAGTGGCTTTGAGCAAATTATTCAACCTTTCATCTTGGGGTGGCTTTTAATTGGACTTTAACTGAAAAGCTTCAACTGAAAATAAATCTTTTATTTCATTTTTGTTGTTAATACAAAGATCCTGGAAACAACCAAGATTATTCAAACAAACCAAATGGGATTCATTTACCTTCATTCCTCAAGCAATGGGATAATATACAGCTAGTTGAAATTAGGTTACAGGAGAATATTTAAGACATGGAAAGCTATCGATGATATACAGTAGAATTGAAAAAAAGGACATAAAACAGCATGAACAATTTGAGGTGCTATTTTAGTAAGTGGCACCTAGAGTCATAAGAAAAAACTTCTCAGCGGGGATACTGATTGGATTCATAATGGTTGTCTCTGAGTAATTTCATTGTGGTTTATTAATTTGTTTATATTTTTTGGTAAATTTTTCTACAGCCACTGCACTTTTTTTGCAATGGTGGGGGGAAGTCTCAGTTAACTTTTAAAATCTCAGTGTGCTACAGTAAACCAGCCAGTAGAAAAAGACCTAATTCATTTGGCCTCAGTTTCCTTGTCTGTAAAGGGAGACTGAACTTCAAAAAAAAAAATCTTTAAGAATAAATTTTCAGATCACATTAAGACAAACTTCAGCAGAATCTTGCCTAGGGTTTATTTCTGAGGATGGAACATGCAGGGTTGGGTTTGGAGAAGTTGGCATTCAAATTGTTAAGAAATCCTTTATTGGTATTTTTGTTAATTCAATGTAAAAGTGGCTTTTAGAGCTGAGTGTGAGAGGCATCTCCCTAGCAAGTTGTTCCTGTAAGTCCAACAGTGTGGAATTGCTATGGATATGCAGGAAAGCAAGACTGTACCCAATAGCAAGGCTGAAAAACTTCCCCATGCCCAACCCACATGCAGAGAAGGGGCAGCAACTGGCAACTCTTCACATCTCCCATCAGCTAAACCACTTAAGCCTGATGGGAAACAGGCGCAGAGGAGTAAGCCCTGGACTAGACGTGAACTCAGACTGGACCCAATGCTTTGGGATTCTAGAAGTGGGAGAAGATAAAAGAAGGCAGAATTTAATACAGCACCATGTAGTGGGGTTGATGAAGAGACAAAGATGATGTTGCCAAGAAATTAAGTATTATACATCTGTATCATGAGTGGTCATCTATTTAAAAAAAAATACTAGTTATCATGATATTTGTGGTATATGACAATGATCAAAATATGTAATTAGTTATGCTTTATTTTCTTGCTTTAAATAAATGTTTATATTCTCGCTTATAAAAAAAAGAAAAAGAAGAAAGAACATGGGCTATGAATCTGATAAACTTAAGTTTGAATTTTGGTTTCACCACTGAAGGCTTGTGTGACTTAAAGAAAATTACTTCTGTGGGAAATCTAATTATGTTTTTCTGAGGATTGAGATTCTGAATAAAATACAATAAATATTAATTCTCATTATTATTAAACTAATTTTCCCTGTGTATTTATCTAGATTAGATTTTCCCATGCCAATATTTACGCTGTTAGGCCCAGAGCTGGTGGTCAATGAAGACTTTTAATTCAATTAAAAAATAGAAAAAATGCTTTTATTACATATGATTTTATTATATGATATGATTATAATACATATAGTGCTTCAGATGATTTCTAACCAAAGGTTTTACATCCATGAATACATTTGACTAAATTTTCCTTCCCTTTCAGAGGCTTTCTTTAAAAGAATCTAATGAATTATTATTACATTGAGATCATAAACTATATGGTTTATATTGAGATGAACTTGGCAGAATTGGCTTTAACTGACCCCGCCCTTCAAAGCAAAGAATGAATGAAAATGAAAGCTATTCTCAAGAATAGCTCCAAATAAAAGCCCAAAGAAATTTGACAGATGCAGTGGGATGAGAGACTGAAAAATCTTTGAAAGAACACACACACAAACATCAAAACATTCCATTTAAATGGCCAACAATGGAAACAAACAAACAAAAATCTATGAGCTTCTCCTTGGCCAATATTTCTAAAAGGCCAAGTTTGCTGTACAAATGCAGACTGGCCTATCTAATTGCTGCTAATAACCCTCATGACTTTGTGATCTATGTACAAAGGCAGAAGAGGCCTCAGTTAAGATCGACATTGCATCCCAGTCAGTCTTTGTGACAATTTCCTCTATTTGAAATGAGACTTAAAGGTTGATGTTACTTCTTTATATTGTTTGTAGTAAGATAAATGATGTGACTGTTTGCAAGCAAGATGCACCCAAGTAGGTCCCTGAAATATGTTCAGAATGAGCCCAGGTGCAGTTGGAAGGAAAGGAAAGGAGGCCAGGGAAGAAAGAAGAACAAATGATGGACAGGCTCCCTTGCACATCTGCCCAGGGCACAACCTGCATTATAATAACTTGTTTGTCTTGCTAAAGTGCTGTAATGTTTCTCTTGGCACAGGGATCCCATGCCAGTTTCTTATAGGCTTTATTTTAAGTCATAAAATTCATATTCTATAAAGTCATCAATGAAAGGGAAGATGATGTTCAAGAACAAATGTGTGCACTCTCAGGTTATCTTTTTCCTTGGAATTATTCTAGCAAGTAAATGTTAGATATATCCATTCATTCAACAAATTGTGACAGAGGACCTAATATGGGCCAGGCAAAGACTTCAGTGCAAGAGCTTTCCTTTGGTTGGTAACCTCATGCAGTACTCATGGTATTACTGGGTCTTTGCGGGTAGGTAGGTTATTTCCATGGAGAGTAGCCATCATACTTAAAATATTGGCAAGAGCAGCTGAAAAGAAAGCATATACAGACTCAGAGTTGTTTTCTGTTTGTTTGCTTGTTTGACTCGTCTAGATTTGAGGCGATTGTGGCCTTTATGACTTTATCAATAGTAGCCTTCTGCAAAAGAAAGACTGGTCTGTGATTGCAAATGAATCATGGCATCATTTTAATAATGCTCATTTTAATTAATACTAGAGCTCTGATAAGGAAAGAACCTATCAATCATCTTTATTCTGTTTCTCTTCTACACAATCTGCTAACTAAGTCTGCTCCCTAAATGAGAAAAAGGCTGGAATTTTAAGGGTAAAAAGCAACCAAAGCCCCTTATATCCAACACAGATGTTGGATGGTCCTGCTGAGTTCAAGCCAACAACTGCAGTTCTCATCCATTTTCTCCCAGCTCACTCTTGCCTCACAGCAAGGACTTGTAACTCCTCTCTATAAAATTAAAATAAACTGAGGTCGGGCTAGCTCAGAGGGTCATCTGAACTGGCCAGGATCTCCGGGATCACCTAGTTCAAACCATATCCATGCAGGAGCTGAGAAGGATAATACGGGTTTCCCCAAAGTCACAAGTCAATCAGAGGCAAGGGCATGTCTGACCACAACATGCTGATACTCTCCTCCAGAGTTCTCTTGCACTGCATCATAAAGCAAGAAGATGCTTTGGCTCCACTAGTCCCAGGGACACCTCTCTTAAAAAAATAAAATCTCAGCAGGGCGTGCTGGTGCATGCCTGTAATCACAGCAACTCGTGAGGGTGAGGCAAAAGGATGCAGAATTCAAACCTAGCCTCAGCCACTTAGCAAGTCCCTGAGCAACTTAGAGAGGGGGATGCTGAGTGATTAAGTACTACTGGGTTCAATCTCCAGTACCAAAATAAAATAAAATCTCGTTTCATCCTTCATATCTCATTGTCTAGTCTTTCACAGAAAAAATAGAGATTAAGCCATGATAAATGTGTCCTTGAATTCCAGATGTCCCAAATAGGTTGCTGGATCATTCTGTTGCAGAGCTCCCCCATCTGGCTTAGTGTACTGGGTGTGTCTCTGCTTGGCTGAATGGGAATGGGGAGCCTGGCTCCTATGTCTGGGAAAAGGACAGGGTAAAGAGTGAGAAGGGGCCTTGAGCCCAGATCCACACTTAAGCAAGGCAGAAAAATAGCATCTGCTTTTCCATCCTGCATTCACAAGTGCTCCTGGACAAAGCCCAGAAGCTAACGCAGACAGCTGGCAGAAGAAATTCATGAACCACCGCTAGGAGGACATACACTCAATTGTGGTTCCAACAGTGATGTGTGATAGGCTCAGTCAGACCTTCCTCACTACTTCCTTCCATTGAACACTGGCCCACATCTGTGAGCTACCAAGTGTGGGAAGTTGGAAATGATAGAGGGAGAGAGTAGTCACCTGTGCATATGGACCTACTGCTTTCTTGCCTACAAAACTCACTTCATCCTAGGAACAATCCTAGGATCTTGCTTTTTCAGCTGTGTGAATTTAGGCAAGTCACTTAATCTCTCTGAGCCTCTCTCCAGAATGCAAAATGGTGGCTCATAATCATACCTATGAGTTATTGTGAGTTAATTGAAATTATCCACATAGTTTGTTATGAGTTGAACTAAATAATCCCAATTGTTTGTGCTTGGCACTCGGAAAATGGTAGATATTAGTAACAGCTCCACTGTGCATGGCTCCGTCTTTCAAACTACTGAGCTCCCTGCAATCTAATTAACAGAAGAAGCATTCCTCAAGTCAAGTGTGCTAGACTCCATGAAGGGACAGAGACCAAAAGAGGCCAGACAGAGAGGTTCATCCTATTCCACTAAACTAGTTTGGTTTGATTTGGGAAAGACTCCATTTCATAGGTTGAAATAGATGTGTGTTGAGTGTGATTCAATAGAAGAAGGATTTCACAGAAGAGTCTAAAAGCAAAGAAGCCAATTTCTCTGGGTTTTCCAAGGTCTTTTCATTCATTTCCCATTGGCCTAAGGAAAAAGAGATAAAAGGTGAAGTTGCACATAGATTTGAGGAGAGAGTAACCAGGGAGAAGTTTGGCTCTCCTATTAACATCACTCAGGGACTGAAAAAATATCCGAATTTCCAAGCCCCTTCTTATTAGAAGCATTGATTTAAACAAACAGAGGCACATTTGCATCCTAGGAACACATCCTTACTTTTATAAAAATGTTTGAACTTTTCAAATGTAATAAACAGACATAAATGGTTCTATAAAACATGCCAGTAGGTAAAGAAACAAGGGTCCTTTAGAATATAGAGGGTTTTTGTTCTTTTTTCAAATTCATTTTTATTTTTCCAACTGAGGAAAAAAGACAGAGGAAAAACAACTAAAAGTCTTGTTGTGAATAATCACTTAGAAAGGACATCTATAACTGGTGTCACTCTAAGATGGAAGCCAACTGGGACTGAAAAACAATACAGTTCAACTAAATTAGGAAAGTGTCCTGTCTTTAAGTTCAGGGAGAGTCCCTGGGTCAAACTTCACAATAGACTGACGGCCTTCACTGGATTGTCAAAAATGACAAGTACAATTCTGCAGAACACTGTAACATAACCAAAGCAAAAAACTCAGATTTCATATAACACCGCTTTCATTTTTGTTTGTGAAAACTTGTTTTAAAAAAGAAGCTTCCCAAGTAGTTTCTTTCCAAAGCAGACCTTTGCCAAGTCTTTTATTAATTTCCACATTCCAAAGAAGTTGAGATTTTATAAATAAATCCATATTTACGACCTTAAAAACATCCGGGTTCACAGACCACTCTCAAGGTCACTGCCTCATTTAAGTCTCCCAACAGCCCAGTGAGATAATAAAGGGGGGCTTTTTATTTACAAGCTAATGGTTCTGCCCCATAAACTTGAATTCTCTCAGGAAATCTATTTCTCTAGAATTCTCCAAAGTGCCCAGCTGGCTCAGTCACAGCTACCAGCGTCCAGAGCTCTTTATACACCAGAGGCATTTTGCTAGTATTGGGAAAGAGGAAAACCTGGTTGGCAACCCTTGCATACCTGCTCAAAATATCAAGTAACCCGTGAACACCCCAGGCAGGGCCTGGACAAGATTTCCACAATCAGATATCTAAGATGCTTTCCATTCCTCAGTGTTTGGTATTTTTCTTCTTTTACTCTGGAATTTCCCTTCTTAGATGCCTTACATGGATAGGGCTGGTTTGGGGTAACTCCTTCTTTTTAGTTTCTCCAACTCTAATCCTTCATCTCCTAATATTTTCTCCCATTCTTAAGTGATACCCTAAGAAGCAAAAATGAAGGTATAGATTCAAGGGTGGGGCTTCCCTGGTCACTTGCTTAGGTTCTAGTCTAGTTTTAGGTCCCCAACTCAATAGCTTCAAAGAGCTGGGTGTTCCTCCAGTTCATAAGAACTGTCTTCTTAAAAAAACAAAACACAACAAAACCAAAATCTTATAGCACCTAAAACACTTTTAAGCAAGATCACAGAGCTCTGACTGCACACCTTAGACTGAACTTTCCAGGTGGAATTCCTAACTAAGGATGTTTCTTCCAGCAGTTCCCAAATAACAGACACACAACTCAACCTCAAATGCAATTGAAACGTATTATCTGAAAGACAGTATTTATAGACATCCAATTAGCATCCAATTACAAACAGTCAGTCCTCTATACTTCATCTCTAGAGGGAATTCTGGAGCTCTTCATCTACACCTTTCAAAAACCTTTAGCTGCAGGTGGCTCTGGGAGGCAGAGTTGAACCAGGGAAGCTTCAGCTTTGTTGCTGGACAAGCCCTGGATGTGATCTCCAGCTTTGCCTCAAAATTCTCACTGAATGACACTGGATAACTGACTTCACCTAGCTATGTTTCAATTTCCTTAACTGTGAGATGATTTCCTGCAGAGAAATTAGAAATTAGGAAAACTAATTAGAAAACTCATATAAAGCACTGGAACTGAAGTGCCCACCCTTGCAGTCAGCTTCAAGTTATAGCTTATATAAGAGGAAACCAATGACTACAACTACCAAAATTGTCCCCCTGTAAACTTGATATGGTGGCTACCATCCCAAATATTGTCTTTATGTTTTACTTAACATAAAAGGTAAAAGATATTTTCTAAGTTTTTAATCCATGAAATAGGGATAGCTATAGTGACTGTCAATATTGATTCAAAGACTCAATGAGACAATGCATGTAAGGCACTTAACACAACTCCTGATGCACAATTAACATTTAATAGATATGACTTTTTATTATTAGAAATTATTTTTAAATCATGCAGTCATTTAACTGAAAATTATTAAGCATCCATGTGCCAAGCACTGGACCAGACAGTGTATATGCAAGGTCTGTTGTCCTGATCTGATGAACCACCCAGAATGGTCAATCCCTGATATTTAGAAGCAAGGCCTAGTGTGGAGGTAGAAAAGATGACCCATAAAATACCCTGAGAGGGAACAAAAAAGATCAGAGGCCTGAGCTACTCAAAGGAAAAGGCCCAGCCAGTTCCACCAGTGACGGAGAACTGTGCCTCCTCTCCCTGCACCCAGGAAACCATAAACATAGGCTAGTGGGCATGTTTTAATCTCAGGAGAGAAGCAAAAGTAAGTGGAAGGAGAAAAACAAACAAACAAAAAAATGACAAAATAATCCTTCTTTGGACCAAACATGGTGGCAGAAAGTGGTGACTAGAAAGGAAAAGGGGACAGGGTCAGGAAAGACTGCCCCCCTCAGTCTTCAGATTACACTGACACTTCAGCAACTGGGTGGGGCAGCTTACACAGAAAGGAAGAGAGGGCGTAGGAAATCTAATTCAAATTGCAGAACATTACCATTTTTTAACTAGACTGATATTGACAATAAGCAATGGATGTTACATTTGGATCTTTAATCTCATCTTCTCTATGTGTAGCTCTGAGACCATATTTTAATGTTTTTAAAGGTATCTCAACACTTATAGTACATAGACAATTATCATCTTCTACAGACATGCCAAAAATACACAAATAATCTATTCTAAACTAGAATCCTTGCTCATGAAAATACAAACACAAAGCATAAGAAAAAAATCTACAAATAGATTCCTTATCCCCAAAGACCAACTGCTCTGGCCATACCCTTCCTTGTCATCCCTCTGGATTTAACAATGAATGTAAAGCAACCTGGCTTGAAGAAATTCCCAACCACTGTCCACTCCTGTTAAAGCTGCTGGAGACATTGCCCCAGCTTCGAGGCACAGGCTGCTATGCAGCACCACGCCCCACGCCCAGAGAAAGGATAGGAGCCGCACTGAAAATGAAGGATGTACCCCAGGGAAGATCATCCAAACAGAAACAAAAGGGAACCCACTGCAAACCTGGTCCTGAGATTAGGGCACTGCTACATTTCCTGGGGCTTCTAAAGCAAGTTATATCAAGGTTAAATCTCTTTATCTTTCTTTAAAATGTCTTAAATGATACATAGAAGAATGGGCGTGGCCCGCAAAGCCATGTCACAGATCTTTCATAAGAAGAACCATTGCAGTTTCAGACTAGGAGGAAAAACAACCAATTGATTCTTTGTATATCCCAAAAAGGAAAATTGGCAAATGCTTACTAAATGTAAATAAGTGGAATATACATGCAGCATACCTCCAGGATGTAATAGCCTGAGAGCTGTGGTTCTATCTCCTGAGTTAGAGAAATAAGTATAAAAATGGAGCTCTAGTCCCAATCAGCTTTTAAAGAATTTGGTTGTTACCTTCTACAGATCTTTGCATAGACAATTGGCACTGAAAAGATATTTTGCACAGTAAAAGAAATGGTCCCTCAATAATGAAAAATGAATGATATTAGGTAGTGGCAAATCCAAAGCCTCTTCCCCGGGAAAATGATCCCTACCTAGTTCATCTCTTTTCCTTGGAGTGTTTCTTTCTTGGGACCAGCCTGTAGGGTTGGGGTGTATTTGTGTGAAGTGAAGCTCAGGTGCATGAAAAAGGTATGATGCTGCAATGGAAATAAACCAGTTGACAATAAAGTGCACTCACTAGAGGCAAGAGAGGCATCTTCCTGCCTGTGGAGAGTAAGGTACTGCATAGCAATAGCAAAGACACAGGGTGTTCCAAGAATAAGGAACAAGAGCAAACAAGACTCCAGCCCACAGCAAAACCTGGTGGATCCTGGCAAATTAACTGGGGTGGCAGGTAAAGCTCTGCTCTGGGGCAGCTGCAGAACCTCCCAGGGGCCAGCAGATCACTTCCTTTGTTCGCCCTGCAAAGATGGAGTAGCCACCCATTCCTCCACTACACACACACACACACACACACACACACACACAATCCTATTTACTATAGACAAAGCACAACCATGCTGTTTCATACTAAACTAACAAATGTCAGTGGCTTTTGCTTTTTGATTGTTTTAGTGCCCATCCCAGACTGCCATATGGCCGTGTTATTCAGGGACATCATTGCAGCACACCACTGAGGAATCCCACGTTGGGGCGCGGTATTTTACTCAGAAGAGCACCTTTCTGGACGCCGCTGAAAATGTGGGTTCTGTACCTGATAATGCCACATTCCCTCTCCACCCCGCCCTAGGTGCACGCCCAGCACATCTGACACCCTCCAGCCCCGGGTGGCTGGGTCTTGCACACAATGGTAGTAGGACACGACATGTACACAGCCTGTGCCTGCGACCACAAACTAAAATCACTAAAAACTCATCCTTTCTTGGGATGTGAGAAAGAAATGACACGAAAAAAATATATAAAATAAGTCGAAGGGAAAAGAAAGTTGATCATTCCCGCAGCAGCCACGTTATCTGTCCAGTCCCCAATATGACACACGGAAACATGAATCGCGCTGAATGCAGGCAAGAAGGCGACGCGCGAGGACTGGTGGTCCAGACACCCCACCACCCTCGCGGCGATGGGGGCCAGAGCCCTGGGACTGGAGCCAGGAGAGGGGCGCGGTCAGGCTGCCGAGTACCCCCTGAGGAAAGGTATCATCTCTCCACACCCCAGTCCGGTCCAAAGGATCCTTCAACAAGCAACACTCCTCAACCTGGGCAGGCGCACCGAGCCCTGGGCGGAAAGGGAGTCCACGGAGAGCCCGTGCGCCCTCGGGAACTACGGGCAGTGGGAAAGGAGGAAAAATAATCCAAAGTTCTCTTTGCCACTGTTTGGGTTTCCTCTTTGTTTTGTTTCCCCCAAGCCCCCGGGTCGCTCAGTCTGTGTGGCGCCAGCCGCGCCGGCTGGACTGACCGCCGCTCCCCACCACCGGACCGCGGGTCCCGGTCTCTCCCCCGGGACCCGCTAGGGAAGCCGGCAGGACCCACCGCCCCGCCCGCGGCGCAGTGGGCAGCAAGTGAACCGGGGAGGAGGTGGCAGCGGCTCCCGCGCCTGGACTCACCGTGATCCGCGGGATGTTCTTCTTGCCTTGGTAGGACATGGTGGCGGCGGTGGCTGCAGCAGCTGCCTCCCTCCCTCCTTCTGCTCCTGCTCGCCTGAGCCTTGCTCAGCGCACAGCGCCCCGAGATCAGGTGGAGCGAATGGTGCGCTGGCCGCGGCCGCCGCCTCCTCTCGCCTCCGCCCCCCTCCCGGGCTCCCGCGGTGGCTGCCAGAGACAATAGTAAATCTCCCTGGTCCCCCTTTCACCCCCGACCCCCCCGCCACACACACCCTCCTCCACTCGCGTTCACGCCCGGGTTTTGTTGTGTCTTTTTTTTTTCTTTTGTGGTGCCAGCTGGGACCCCGTAAGACAAGAATGGCTGATCTGCGACTCCTCCCTCTTCTCTCTTATCCCTATTGATTTTCCTCTTTGCATCTGCCTCACCCACTTTTTCTTTTTCTTCCTTTTTTTTTTCCCCCTCCCTCCACCGGCAAGTGCAACGGAGCAGCCTGCTCCACGGCCACCAGGGGGCGCGAGGGGCTTTTCCGGGCGGGGATGCTGCAGCTCCGGGTGTAAGAAGTACTAGCGTCGCCCTCCCTAGCCTCCTGGGCCAAGCCCCTCGACGCTCCAACGCCTCAAACAACCCTTAGACCGATTTTCCGTCGTCCTAACCCTTGTTTCAGCAAAGAGATGGCATTGGACTTCCCTCCCGGAACCCGCTCTCCATCCTCGCGCGGGCTGACTGTGGCGGCAGCTGCCTTTGTTAGAGCCAAGGGCTGGGCGCCGCCTCTGCTAGTCGCAGTGTGTGTAAACAGCAGGCGCAGTCCTTTAGAAAGCAGAGACCTGGTCAGACTTTATGCAGCCTGAACGATTTGCTGTTATCCTGAGACCATGAAAATACATATTGAGAAACCGTAAAGCTGGTATTTGCTCTCAGGGGGCGATGAGGGGCACAGTATCTCATTAACTATGCTCTGTATTTTAAAAATATTATCAGCCATATTAAAAAAAAAAAAAAGCCTACATTGTTGGATTCAAGAGAAAACATTAGTGTTCTGTGGATAAAAAGTAGAAAACACCTGTAGTGCCAAGACAGAAGCCTGGGCAATGTTCTGATGTGCAGCCATTGATTTTGTGAGTAGAACTACTGCTGCCGCTCAGTGATCAACCATGTGCACTATTCAAAATTCTGAGTTTAGTGCTGATAGAGATTATAGGACTCAAAACATGGCCTTTCAGCACTGAGATATATTGTTCTTTATCTATGTGCTAAAATGAAACATTCAAAGGAAACATTTGGAGAGGCCACTATAGGTGGGGGTCTTAGTGGTGGTTGGGGTGTGGGGGCTTTCTTTGATCTGCTGAAAAATAATCCCAAACATACAATTTAAATAACAACAAAAATTTGGCTGTGTATGCAAAATTTATAAAATCCTCTATCACCCCCACTCTCCAACTGTCAATCCTAATATCCTACTAAAGACAAATTCTGTAAATGCCATTTAGCATGACCAAATCTGTTAGGGATCTTGAATGCACACTTCTGTTAAATCAGGCCTCTGGTCACAGTTGTGGACATCTTATCAATAGGTTGAAGGCTCACTTGCAGTAGAGAAGCTATATAAGGTATCCACAGAAGGAGGGTACAGAATGCAATAGTGTGGCCTTCCACAAACTTGAAATGAGTCAGCCTGGTGACATAATCAAAGGGCACTCTAACCCCCCTTAAGCACTCCCTCTCTGTGCTGAGTTAATCCAAGCTTCCAGTAAGTCATGGTTAACTGGACTAATGTGTCTTCACAGGAAAAGTCCACAGCAGTCTCCACTTGATTTCTGTGATAGTCTGGCAAGGAGGATGAATGCCAAGCAAGGTCACCTCCCTGTACTCTTTTGCAATATGCATGGGGGGAAAAAAGAAATGACTGGGCCAAAGGCACGCCCTAAACATTTTGCTTTGTTCTTAAAGTATAAACGCTGAGACCACTAGCCAGGAATTGTGAAATTACAAAGCATTCTGGGATTGGCATGCAAATGAGCAGGATTATATTTAGAGCAGAGTAAAAGGAGAATTAGCTACATACTATGAAACCTTGCAGAGCTCTGTCTCTTTCCCACATATTTTATTGCTCCACACTTGCTGGAAGGGAGCTTGCAAATTCTGCTTTAGAAAAGTGGAGTTATGTACTGGACTTTTGACAACCTTAAAGAAATACCATTACATCTTTTTTTTTTTAATTGCCCTTTAATTTCATGAGTGTATCTGCCTTACTTACATCTGAGTTATCTCTTCTTTTAAAAGGTCATTATAATTTAGAAACTCTTTACCAAATATCTTAATACTATATATTTTTTAATCACTTGATAATTTTGTGTGTGTGTTTTCAAATTACAAGACCTGATAAACCTTTTGAGGTTAGATTTGCCCACAAGAGGCTATTCTGAACAGGAATTCTGATGTGCTCCTCAGATCTGACTGTTGTGACAAGTCATGCACTGGAATACATAATAGCCAGCTAATCGGTTCAAGCTGTTGCCATCATCAGAAGCATACACACACAATTTTTCCCTGTTTTGTTCTCTTCAATAATCTTTTACTTTCTTAAATAAAAATAAAGTCTCTAAGATGAATTTAAAGGAAAAACCCTTCCCTGGCTATGCTTTTCCTATTCTGGGAATAAGAAAGGCAGCCATCAATCAACACAGGATGCCTCTGTGTCTGGCCAAGGGAAAGAGAAGTGGAACCACTATGGATGTTTTCCACAGTAGAATGACTCTGAATGGTTTTCCTTGGATACACAGCAGTGCTTGGCTTTAGGTCTTCAGGAAAATATGAGAGAGACACAGAGAAACAGAGACTTGACTTAGCTCCCAAAGAAACTTGATTTTGATCATTGAACCTGCCATTCTCTCAGACTTGATGGCTACCCTATGCTAGTTACTCAATGGTTTGGCCCCATTCTCTACTTCTCTCCTTCCATAACATTCCTACACTCTATATCCAATCTTCAGCTACTGTTATTGGTTCTGTCCCTTCAATATATATCCATACTATGATCTCTGCAGCTGCAAAGTTCTTCCTGCGTAGCCACCATCTATTATTACTGGATTGCTGTATAATCTCCTAACTGGGCTGTTTTCTTCATCATCACTCATTCATTCACGCATTCTCATGACATATGACATTCTCATGACATATGACATTCACATAACATTTACCTTGTGCCATTATTTTTTCTAAGTGCTAGTGTTGCAAGGATGAATAATAATGATGACAATGAAAATGTCCCATATCTCATAGTTTCCTTTATATCCTTAGTCAAAAGAGTACCATTTGTCATTTGCTAGCCCACTTTCCTGCTTTATTTATCTTCACAGTAATGTTTATCACCTGACATATTAATATATTATTGGGTTTTATCTATTATCTTTCTTCCCCTCACAAGAATGCAAGCTCCTTGAGGTCAGGAGATATGTTGGTTTTATTCACTGAACACCTAAAGTAGGCCTCTCGCCCATAGAAATTGCACAGAATTGAGAATTATTAGGTGAGTGAATGTAAAAATTTAAAAATCTGTATCTGAAGAAAAGGTAATTAAGTGGAATAAGAGCCATCTTGTAACTAAACAGCAGGTAATTAGAACCTAGATTTTAAAATATCTATTTCTGTTCCTCTGTGGCTTCCTGGGTTTCCTGATTCTAGATTTCAGAGCAGGTGAATCCAAGATGGTGACAAGTCACTTTGCTAGTATGATAATTACAAAATTGCAAGGCAACATATAGGCCAAAGAATGACCCAGCAGAATATATTTAGTACCTGAGCACTGATTAGAAGGCTGTGGCTTTGAAAGAAGCTGCCCACAAAGCCTTTGGGGAAGATCAAAAATTATATGTTAAAGACTTTCTTTAAAGAAATAATATTGAATCCCAAGGAAAAAGTATGGACTATAATCCAGAAGGATGTGCTGTTTAAGGACCTGGATTGGGGAGTGAAAGGAACCTCTGTCCACATTGCAAACCACTTCCTTTGTCCATGATCTTCAGCAGACTACTTTAACTTTCAGAGCCCTGGCTGGGTTCCTCATTTCTAAAATAGAGACTTTATTACCTACTTCACAGTGTTTTTGTGATTGTTTATTAATTCATTCAACTAATATTTATTGAACATCTACTATGTGTACCAAAGCACTAAGGATACAAATATTTGAACAAACCAGGTAAAATCCCTGATTCTCTGAAGCTTACATTATATCCTAGTCAAAGAGATGAGTCAAGATAAAAAAGAGTTCAAATGGTGGTAAGTGCCTAGGGATAAATAAAGCAGAGAAGGGGAGGGGATGGTCTTCAATGTGTACTGAGAATAGGGTGACTTTTACTCACAGGGGTCACTGGAGACTAGGTGAGATAACAGTAGATTGAACCAAATGGTAACAGTGAAGGTGGTTTAAAAAAAAATCACATATTGGATATATTTCAAGGTAAAGCCATCAGTGTTTACTGATAGATTCGAATGGAGTGTGAGAGAAATAGCAATCAAGGGCCAAACTTAATTTTTTTTTTTTTTTCACTTAAGCATCTCAGTGGAGGTGAAGGTGCTGTTGAGACTCAGAAAATGGGATCTCAAATCCTGTGCCTTGACAGGCTAAGAAGTTTTAGACCCCACCTCTGAATCAAGCTCCCTCTGACCTTTGTTTGTCTCTCCCCATCTTAGCACAGAGAGCAGCTTTCTGCAAAGTTCCCTTATCTACCTGAGGAGCTCTGCCAAAAGAAATGCAGTTGCCTTCGGTCTTCAAACTAAAATTTCACTAATCAAAGACTAAAGTCCTCAGAGGAAGAAAAGTTGTATGCCAATGGGGGTGATTCAGTGAAGTCTACACTTGGAAATTCTTTTGTCACACCACTGTCATCTAATTCAGTCCCATAAAAACCATTAACAATCCATTTCCTGTGGGCCAAACAGACTTGAACCCAGGCCACTGTGTATTCTCCAAGCACAATGGTTCCCCCCCCCCAAAATCACTTATTATGGCCCTAAAAATTATCTCCATTCTCCATTCTCCCTCTCTTCTATTGAATAAGGTATACGAGTTTCTGAGTCCTGATGGGCTGGTGGGTAATCATATCATGTGATGGCTTCCATGCACATCATACATCTGTGTGTCTTTTTCTCCAATTAATCTGTCTTTGTCAGCTTCTTCCAGCGAACTTTAGAGGGTAAGGGGAAGATTTCCCTTTGCCCCTACTCATGGGAAATTCAAAGAAGGAATGGGATTAGGAAAAAGGTCAGAATGAGTTTGTGAACATTCCTACTAAACATGCAAATGAAATGTTGAACATGCAGGTAGATATCTGAGATTAAAAAGGTAAGGGGGAAATCTAGACCAGAGATAAATATCTGGAAGTTGTCAAACTACGAGTATCATTTAAAGCAACAATTGTGGATGAAATTACCAAAGAAATGAGTGTGAGGGAGTGACATGACCATAAGAGTATGACATACCAACAGTGTTTACTTAGTAAAGAAGGGCAAAATAAGATGAGAATGGATACTGGATGAAAGTGCTCTCAAGGTCACAAAGATCTTGACCAGAATATATATAAATGGGTATCTCAATATCTGCCTCACAGTGTTTTGTGGGGCATTTTGTGTGTGTGTATGTGTGTGTGTGTGTGTGTAGAAAGTGATTCAAGGGACATTTACTGAATATCTACTATGTATGTCAGGCAGTTTTAATGGGGTTGTGGGATAAAAACCTCATTGGAGTGTTTTTAGGAGAAAATCAAGGTGAAAACTTCAAACATATCCTAGACAATTCTTTCAAAGGATTTTATTATAAACAGACAGAGCAATGGATCAGTAGCTTGTCACCCCATGACACAGAAATAATAACATAGTTGTGTGTCAATGGGGGTGATTCAGTGATGAGAGGAAATTGCATGAGGCAGCCGAGGAATTAGACAACTGCTATATAGAAGTTCTTGAATGGGCAACACAGGTGACATCTAGTGTTCAAGTGCAGGGCTTCCTCTTAGCTGGGAACAGGAATGGTTCCTGCACAGTAGTAACTCAAAGTATACTGGCAGAGGCCAGTAGCTAGGTTAATTTCATGGAGGGAGTTTATGGAATTTGTCTTCTGACTGCATTTCTCTTCTCTGCAGTCAGGTAAAGCAGTCTGAGGGAGAAGATACTGGAAGTTAGAGAAGAGTTGGCATGAAATTATTTTCCAGGAGAGTAAAGGGATTAAGAAAGCAATGGCAAGATTATCTGCCAGCACCCAGGAGTCCCTTCAGTTAGTGGCCATGAATTTAAATGGAGATAGATAAACTTGGTTGTGACTGTTCCTCCAGCCACTGTAACAGCATATGTGCAGGTCAGGAGTAGGGAGGGTGTAGAATTTAATATGGGTTCCCTTAGCTGAGTGCTGAGAAGGGAGAAAGAACTTCAAGGAAATTGAGGATGAAGAACGGGATCAGAGCTGGTTAAAACAGAAGGGAGAACAGGCATGCATAAGGGAGTCAAGGACAGTGGACCTACTGATGACTAAATAAACATTCACATGAAGCTCTTAGAATAAAGTAAGTTAATCACGTGGCAGTTGTTCCTACCATTATTTTTAATGTTCTGATTATTACTTGCTGAACTTGTTGTGGTCAGGGACTATGTCTTATTTATTTTTACAGTCCCCAGTTCTTTTATAGAGTTTGGAATAGAATAAAACCAATGAGGGGAAAGTTAATTGCATAGATAGAAAAGTCCAGAAAATTCTTTGTTTTAATGTCAAAAATTTGTGTTCAATAATTTATAATTTTGACCACTAATAATATTTTCTACTCTTAAATATACACATTTATATTTTGCTATATTAATATGGGAAAACATTTCCCCACGGTCTTAATTTGAAAGTAGAGGGAAAAAAAAAGAGTTCCAAAATAAATATGGAGGAGTACTGAAGGGGGAAAATCTACATACCAGGACTCTGTGAAATATACAAGCTACTATAATGTTATATAAATAAATATTTAATTTTAGAACTGCCCATTAAATTTACCTACAACTCAAACAAAGGAAATCTTAGTCATATAATTCCACTGTTAGAGAATGAAAATCAAAGTGGTGATTCACAGCTATTATTAGATGTTGCATATTAAATACAGAAATAAACTGACAAACAACCTTGCCTTTGATACCCAGAAGCCAAAAAAATTGTAAGTCACAAAAAGGTATGAATCAAGATCAAGGTCACTCCAGCTTGGGCAAAAGTGTATAAGCCTCTACATAGAGTTTTTCATTCCTTTCTTCAATTAGACAATGATTCTGGAAGCTTCTGGCCTGATCCCTGAGCTTCGATAGCAGTTCATCTCAAAGCCACAAGTCAAGGTTATGGGTAAGTTCCGGTGGGAGGAATAAATTATTGTATGTTGATTTCTATATCTGATCCAGCACATTGATTTCTATATCTGATCCAGAATGAGTAGGTGAGCTACTCATTCTAATGGGGGAAAAAAAAATCTTGAAGCTTTGCTTTGAAGATCATAGGGGGAGACACTATGATCTGATTGATTTATTTAAACTTTAGGAATTTTTAAGATGTTGTTTTGCCAGAATTGCTGCTGTGAGACACTTTTCATCAAAGAATCCCAGTTTTTGGACTAATTATATTCGTGAGATTGGGAAAGAAGTCAGCCTGTCATATCATTCTTAATATCTAAGATCAGCTGTGAGTATAAGTGTAGGAACATTCACTGCCCCCAGAGCAATAGCTTCCTTTCCTATTAAAACCACTTTTGAACTATGCTGTTCATTTGATATCTGAATGTTTTTTGAGAAGTGGTGGGACTTGAATTTGGAATTCAATATAAATTCATACTTTTATCATTTATTTACCTATGATAAAATTTAGCAAATATTGTTTAATCCCTTTTTAGGTCAGGATTAATGTTAGAATTCATTTCTGCCACAACAGAGGCAGGTGGCAGCACTTAACCATGGAAAGCCAGGTGGATACAATTATCTGAAGCCCCAAGGTCACAGTGGTATCCAGGAACAAATGACCTGAAGAATTTTGAAGACCCTTAATAGATACTTACTAGTCAGAGAAGCAAGATGAATGGAAGTTGCCCAGATAAGTATGATGGTAGGCAGAATGACCCTCCCCACCACCATAAATGTCCATGTCCTTCTCATCCCTACAACCTATGAAGATGTCACCTTACATGGTAAAATGGACTTTGTGATTAAGTTAAGGATCTTGTCATGGGAAAGTAATCCTAGAATATCTGAGGGGGCCCAATGTAACCACAAGAGGCCTTATGAGGGATGGAAAGTGAGTTGGAGAGAGGAAGGGAGGGAGTTGTGACGAAGGAGGAGAGGGCCAGAGCCAAGGACATCAAGACATGACCAATAGCCATGGAAATTTTGCAGCCTCTAGAAGCTGGGAAAGACAAGGAATAGATTCTCTGCTAGAGTTTCAAGTAGGATAGACGCTATGCTGCCACCTTGATTTTAGCCCCATAGACACAAATTAGACTTATGATCCCGAGAACTGTACGAGAATAACTGCTGTTTTCAGCCTCTATTGTAGTCATTTGTTATAGGAGTAATGAGAAACTATTAAAAGGAATAATAAAAGTAAATCAAGCACTGAATGATCAAGAGACTAAGGGTAGTCACCCCACTAAAAAGTCATGAATCCTGGCCCAATTTCTGAATCTGAGCTAGTTTTCAGGCTTGTAGTCCATTAAGTGAAGGCAAAGCTGAGTCATCAGGAGGAAGTAGCCTGAAGTGCCATGCCCAGCACAAATGGTAATGACTCCTTTATTCCCTGCACAAGAGATCCTCATGGCCATGCACTGATGTGATTTAACTGGGAAAGGGGACAATCAAACATCTTGAGGACTGACAATACAGGTTCCCAAGTGACATTGATACTCAGAGACTTGAAATATTAGCATAGATCACTTGCAGAATGGAAACATGTGGAGGCAAGTAATAAATGGGTTCCTGGCCTAGATGTGGCTTACTATTGGCCTCTGTGGTCATGTATGCACCTAAGGGTCATTTTCACAGACTGCCATTGATTAATTGGAATAGATAGACAAGGGTAAGTAGCAAAACACCACTTCGGTTTCTTAGTCTGTGGGGTAAGAGCTATCATACAAGGAAGTCTTGAGAAAACTTTAAAACTGATCCCCATTCTAACCTAAGATAGTAAATCAAAAACATTTTTATTCTGAGGAGTGGCAAAGATTAAAATAGCACACTTAAAGACATGAAGATGCAGGACTGGTGTTCTCCATTGTATCTCCATTTAATTCATTGATTTACACACTATAAATGCCAGACAAATCCCAAAGTATGACTTGATCAAGTAATGGTCTAAAGCAGCTACTTTTCTGGAGAAGACTGTCATGGCCTTGCATACACTACATACAGCCACTGGTCTCGAAAAAAGTGCTTTTCCATCAGAAAAGGGGATCCAAAGCACTTTGCACATACTTAGAACAGACAAGAGTACACATGAATAGTCCCAAGCCCAGCATATGTTCACTATTATTCCTTATCACAACACAGTCTAAAAGACCTGTCTATACAGCTTGAACATTTCAATGGTACATTCTATTGATGATATCATAAATTTGACTAGATGAGCAAGAAATAACAAGCTCATTGAAGACTTTGTTAAGACACAAAAACTCTAGAGAGTGGGAGATCAGTTTACAAAGATTCAGGGCCCAATCCTAAGTAAAATTTTACTAATTTTAATCCCAGTGGATTAGGGTACTCTGGGATATTTTCTCCAAAATAAAAGATAAATTATTACATTAAGCAACATTTTCTGCACAGAAGGAAGCATAAAACCTGGAAGGCTTCTTCAAGTTTTAAAGACAATGTACTCCACACCTGAAAACATGTTCCAGCCTGCATACATAAAAAGCTGTCAACTTTTGAGTGTCTAGCCGAATGGGCCCTGTAGCTAATCCAGTTACATTGCCCTGCCACATGGGCCATAAAACCCAATAATACCTATGGTATCAGGGATACCTGTGGTGGATAAAGATGCCACATAGAGTTTATGCAAGTTCTAATAGAAGAATCTTAATTTAGACTCCTCTCACAAGAGAATTGTACATTATTTTTAAAATAGATCCTTGAGAGCTATTAGACCCTGGTAGAAATGGAAGCCTGACCAGGGTCATCAAGTGAACATTTAGCCAGAAATGCCCATCATGAGCCAGGTTCCCCACATTATATGATCAGGTGGCCTATCAGCAATTCATTATAGGTGGAAGTGATACATTAGCCCTTCTCATTGAGTTATATCAAACACCGTATCAATCAGAAGTTATGATCCTGAATGTGAAGGAATGGCCTATTTAAGGCCAAACTGAAGCGCTGAGGTAAAGGTGATTCTGTGTAAGGGGAAGAATACCATCCTCCAGGATTCACTGTATATTTTAAATCAATGCCTTGTATATGATGCTGGTCTTAAAAGGAAGGATGAATAAAAGAACCAAGGGGAAGAAGCAGGAATGACTGACCCTTTTCCCTTCACTCCCAAGGACCCAACTTGGGAAATGCTTGCTTTCCATCTCTGTAATTATGGGTTATTTTGTGCCTTTTCCTCAGTGGGAAAATGTTTTCATCAGGGAGCATGACCCACAGGAGTACCCTTGAATCACAAGTTGCAGCAGCCACCTGGGTACTTTGGGCTCTTGTACTCAGGAAATAATCAGGCAAAGAGAGTCAACATTCTTGTAGGACCCTGACTGTCAGGAGGTAGGACTGTTATTACACAATCAGGGCAGGGAGGAGTATGCACAACACCCTGTGAACCACATGGGTTCTTGTAGGTACTAACTCTCCCTAGCAGGAACTCTGTCAGATGAGATTTCAGACCCAGGAAATAGATTCCGGATCCCAGCAGGAGGAAGAAGATGCAAGATGCAGTTGGGATAGTATTCAGGGGTGGCAATATCCCCTATCTAGCCCCCAACTCCAGCTTCAGCCCCCATCAAGTTCCACTTTGCCCCCCAAGTCCTTTACATAGGCCTGTTTTTATATGTAAGCAAACAAAGAAGGCACACTGCCAATAGGTTCCATAAGTGGACACATGTTTACGACCTTGAGTACATACGCTGAATCAGCTTTTATGACCTTGACTACACACCAACCATAATAGAGCTGATTCATGACCTTAGCTACATACTAAAACTATAACATGGCTCACTGGAACCTCTGGCGAGGGAGCATAGCTATAGGCATTTTGGGCTTGCACCAACAGGCTCTGATCCTCAAGATAAGGGTCCATGTCCCAACCCCAGGTAAATTACCTGGACCAGCAGAGTTCCTAGCTAAGAATGAGAAGAATCCAGAATGGTCATAAATAAAGGGGGTTACTGTTAAGATCAGCCATGAGAAAAGAAACCTAGAGACCTAAAAGGAGAAGACATTCCAAATACCAGAATAGTTGCTCTCAGAAGTTACCCAAAGAAGTGAATCTGAACAGTACCAGGAGTGATCTGCATTAGACACTGTGGGGCTCTACCCAGATCCTTGTCGGGACTGGAGAGCCTATTCCCTCAGGTGCTCTCAACTCTTAGCCTTAGCCCCTCTGGCAAGTGCCCTTATTTAGGAATTGCTCACCCAAAGAGCAGCCTGATCCAACCCTTTGTTAACATGAGCAGATAAAGGCCTGCTTCCTCACAGGAAAGGGCAACAACTCTTATGGGTCACTCCAGTTTCAGTGAGGAGACCTGTGCAGTCAGCTCAAGTTTTTGATGAGACCACATCACAGCTCAACTTGTCCTTCTGCCAGATCCTTCTTTCCCTTGCACAGATGTGGATCCCAGGAACACTCCCTAGTGAATTTCCTGTACCAGCTTCTCCATCTCACAATCTGCTTCCCAGGAGACCCAACCTGCAACAGGGAGACTGACATTAAACCTTAACAAAGATTTTTTATTTAGCCAAGGATTTAAAATTTTGTAGATTTTTACACTCACGTTTAGATTTCTTTAAAAATTAAAGGTCCTGGCAATTCTAGGCTCACCGACACAAATTAGTACCCATCATTAAGAGGCAAATACCAGCTGCCTTCTGATTGCACATGTATTCTCCAACTAGCCAGAAATCCTGTTGCCTCCTCTTCTTTTACATAGGACTGGCTTCCTTTTACTTATGTCACCTGCATGGTCTCTGGCCATTTGAATTTCTGACATCAGACCAACTGAAGACTCTGAGTTACCTAGAAATTATAGAATAGGGACCGTGTGTCTCAAAATGTGAGGGTTGTTCAAATCCAAAGAAGTCTTTGGTACCTGTTCATAATGGAAGTAGTAGTGACTTATCCTCAGGGAACTACCTCCTCCCCAGTCCACCCCACCCACACTGAGCCCTAAACCACAAGATTGAATCTCTGAATGCCCAGACCTTTTGTTAAAAGCCTATTTGAGAGCTTGTTGTAGAGCTGCTGAATCTTCAGTTAAGAGCAATCAATTTCCCCCCTGGATGAATGGAAACACATGTGATTTGCTTCCGATCTCCCCCTGCAAAGCACAAGAGCTTACTCCTAGATGAAGGATGTGAGACTCATTCCTGGATCAAGGCTCAGAAGAGCAAGCCAATCCCCAAGTGCTAGGCTACAACCCCAGTTTATATTTTCCAGGTTTCCCATCTGTCTCCAGGAAGGAACTTTGGTTGTAAGCTGTGTGTGTGTGTGTGTTTCTCTCTGGTTTCCTGTACATAGCTACAACAATCGCTCCAAGGCCACAGGGCCTCATCAGCCTCTGATTCCCTACCTTTTAGAGAAGAAATAATGGTACAGATATATGCCTGAGTTCTGAGTCACAGGTTGCACTGAGAAAATTCCCAAGGGTGCCATGGAATGAGAAACAGGCATCCCTTGCACATAACTGACACACCAAGAAATGAGGACTCCTTGATTGAACTGGTCACCTCTACACTATGATTCCAGATGAGACCCTGTGCTTCTGACCAGGGGGCCCAATATCAAATGCTCACTAGACCCCCAGAATACTTGGATAGTTTTAAAGTTTTAAACATTCATTTCTTATTGATAACATGGAACATAAACATCAAAGAAACAAATGGGAACAAAACCAGCTTAATTTTTCAAATTCATTTCAAAGTATTTGCAACTAGAATTTCAAGAAATACTGGGCCTTACTTGTCTTATCTATAAAATGGGTCAGTAGAATAGATAAGTGGATATGCTGACACAATCATGAGGGAAAGGTCTTATGGACTGATTAATTCATAAGGAGTTGCTGATATATATATATAATTATATTACAGGGTGATTAAGAGAAAAGATTTTGGAGTCTCTTTAGCCCAAGTGAATAAAAAATGAAGGACCCCCGCCCTTCCTAGCCAGCAGTGACTCATTTTTATAATCATATGCCAAATTAGATAAGAACTTTCTAAACTTGGAGTACAGTATGTTGAGCATTTTCCAAAAAGCCATAGTATTCATAACCAATTAATGCATATTTAAACAAGCAACCAGGTCCTGTTTTCACTACCTTAGAGTCACAAATTAATTTACAATGACTTCCTAAAACCCCAAGGTAATGTTGAAAGGGATGAATCATTTTGTGTTATTGACACCTGACTTTAGTTTTTACTTTTTATGGGGATTATCTTAGTCCATTCCTACCACTATAACAAAATATCTGAGATGGAGTAATTTACAAATAACACAAATTTACTTCTTATAGTTCTGAGAGCTGGGAGGTTCACAATAAGGCACCAGTAAGTTTGGTTTGGTTGAGGACCCTTTCCCCAGAGATGGTGCCCTCTGGGACTGCACAGGGCAGAGTGGGCAAGCTAGCTCCTGTTGGCCTCTTATCAGGGCACTAATTCCATACCTTTGGTTAAAGCCCTCATGATTAATCATTTCCCAAAAGGCCTCACCTCTTAATGCTATATCATGGGTTATTAGGTTCTGACATATGAATTTGGGTTGGGACACCAATATTCAGATCATAGCAGGGATACTCCATAGCCCAAGGGAAAGTGAAGCATAAAAAGATGCTAGTTAAAACAGTGGTTCTGTTATAATGAGAATTTTAAACTAAAGCCACTGTGGAAAGCAATTCTCATTAACACCCCTATAGCTTTGATTCAGTCCTAATTAAAATTAAAGATCAGAGGGCCACTGTCTTTTTCTACGCGGGAACCCTGGAAATCACTTGTAAGGCTAGTTTTAAGAAACCACTGTCACACGTGATTTCACAAATACAATGCCCTGGATTAGCAACTTGCCTTTGTTTAGGAAGATGGGGAAAAGATTAATGAACATTTATGCATGTCCATAGAATTTAAGCTGAATCTATATTCTCTATTTTGTCACCATAAAGTTGAGTTTCTATGTCCTCTAATTTAAAAAAAAAATTGCAGAGAAGTTCCTGCATTAGTGAAAGTTCATTTTAATAGGCTCAAGCATCTGCAAAAATTTACCACAAGAAATTAGATGGTCAGAATATTTGCTGTAAACGATTCTCAGATAAACGTAGAAACTGTTTGCCATAGAAAGTCCATTGACTCGTTAACTTTCTGATGACGATTTTATGATGACCTTGTTAACTGAGTTCTCTTTAACTAGTATTAGAAGATGGTAAGAGTAGATAGGCAGAATGAATAATAGTCGCATGACATTTAACATGTAACAGAACACAACAAGCCAATTAACTTGAGAACACAATGCAGACCTTCTATTTTCCATGATGACACCAAGAGAAAAATGTCTGAGATAGCCTATCACCCATCACCAGGGACAGAGTGGGGGACCCCAATAAATATTGGGATGCCTTTAAGCTACCACCATACCCTGATAGCCTTGGCCACCTCCAGCTCTGAAACTGACTGCCTGATGCCAACAATCCTCTCCTTCCCCACGTTACTCTACATTACTGACAACTGCTGTACACTGATATCAATAAACCTCATTGGCTGGTGCTGGGCCCCCTTTGTTCCTCCCCACCTGGCAAGCAGCCATTTTTTGCCTGGATAGGGCCAATGGGTTCAACCACAGAACTGAGAAATGGAGTCCAGCTCTGCTGGTCATGATGACATGTGCTTAAACTCTAGCTTTGTCCTGTAGTGACAAAAATGAACTTGTCCTGTGTTACCTCTGGACAAGTTCTTTGAAACTCAGTTTTCTCCTCCATAGAATGGGACAGTGGTTAAGTTATATGGCACACAGTGGAATAACAGAGAGGTCCTGATATTTTATGGATGCTTCTAGAAACCGATCAATCAATCAAATTAATTAAGATATTACCTAATGTTGCTCAGGATCAGAGGGTTGTTGAGTGAAATCTGTCAAAGGAGAGCCAA
Source organism: Urocitellus parryii (assembly GCF_045843805.1). Lineage (NCBI taxonomy): Eukaryota > Metazoa > Chordata > Mammalia > Rodentia > Sciuridae > Urocitellus > Urocitellus parryii. The sequence continues at coordinate 101,359,433 of NC_135531.1, forward strand.
GAAGACAAACCTCCAGAGATTACATGGTATTTATTTCTACACATCTTTCTGAGGAGGAGCATTTCTAGTTTTCTTCAGATTCTCAAAGACCCCAAAAATGTCATGCATCCTCTCACCACTGATGTAAATTGCTTCCTAATCCTTATCTCTCACCAGACCTGTTGCCTCTGCTTCAGGCTCATAATCCAATTATGTACAGGGCATCTCTACCAGAGTGAACCACAAGTGCCTCAACCCCATGTGCACAGCCCAGATCCCCTTTGGGAAATAAAGAACTATGACTCCAGCTTCCACACATGCTGCTAGCAAAAGGATCTCAGCCACCAGCCATCTGTGGACACCTCTTCATCTAATGACATCTACCTTGCCTGAGATGACACAGCCTTGGGGGTTGACACACATCCAGTGATACCAATGATGTACACCAAAGCCATAAAGGCTGGCCCTTCCTATCCCAACTCAAGACAGAGCTGAAGGTTCATCCTCTCTTTAGAACTTGCAGGGCCAGATGAAGTCTCTGCTGAGGCTGTGTTCCTTCTCCACCCTTTTTCTTTTCCTTCCCTCTACTGGTGTTGACCTTAAAAGCAGTCCCTGGTAAACCTTTTGTTTCCCGGGCTGCTGGACCACCCAACACATCTAAGAGATTTCCAGAATCCCCTCCTACACTTCCTGCAGGGCCGTGCAGCTCAGCTGGTGACAGCTCCTTTTGCCTGGTCACCCTAAGTGGAAACCTGATCCCCAGGCTGCAGTGCTGTTCCTCTCTCTGTTCCCTCTGCCTGGATCATGCTTAACCAGTTTTGCTCTTTCTTATCATTCAGATCTTATCTGAAACTTCACCTCCTCACTTACCTGTATGTGAATCTCCATTATTCCCCAATACCCTCAGGTTAAAGCCCAGGATTCTTAATATGATGTACAAGGCTGCCCAGCCTTGACCCCTGATCATCCTTGTGGCTTTATCCCTCTTATCCTTGACTTGCCTTCATGTACCAGAAACCCCAGGACCTAAGAATTCCTCTTTCTCATCATGCTGTTTCTTGTCTCCAAGCTCTTGCAAAGTCATGCCTTCTGCCTAAAACGGTTTAACCCTCCTTGACTTGGGAAACTCCAAATTATCCTTTAAGACTCAGCTCAGGCATTATCTCCTTCAGAAAGCTTTCTCTGACCTCTTGTCAATGTCCCTGATGCTCCTGACAGCTTCTGCTGACCTCTAGGACTGCCCTAATAAAATATGTTGCAATTATCTGTTTTGTTACCATCTCCCTTGGTTCTTTGAGCAGGGGGTTCTCTTTACTCTTTATTTTTTTTCTTTTTTGGTACCAGGGATTGAACTCAGGGGCACTTGACCACTGAGCCACATCTCCAGCCCTATTTTGTATTTTATTTAGGGACAAGGTCTCTCTGAGTTGCTTAGCCCCTCGCTTTTGCTGAGGCTGGCTCTGAACTGCAATCCTCCTACCTCAGCCTCCCAAGTAGATGGGATTACAGGCATGCACCACCACGTCCAGCTCTTTTTACTCTTTATTGCATCCCCTGTACCCCACATGGTATCTAGACTGTAGAAGATGACACTCATGAGATGCAAGTTGAGAGATTGCCTTGAATGAAAACAAACATACATCTACACCACATGCATATACAGAGGCAAACATATATAAACACACTCAAGCCAAAGCCCACTTGAAGGCAGAATTCTGAAGCACTGATGGGTCGGGGTAAAAGAAAGTTTTGGAGGTATCACCTGGGTTGACTATTCTCTTAGTGAAAATGCCTTGTTAAAAAGTTTAAGTTCACAATCCCAATAAAACAATGGAAAATAAAGGAGGAAGTATGTTAAAAAGATTCAAGTGTAAGTATCCAGCCAGGCTGGAATCAGGATCTATCAGCCACAGTCCTTTTATTACCCATTGAGGCTATATGGTCACTTTCTCCACACCTCTAATTACATTAGCTACTTTTTTGTCTACACATTTGTCCATTCCATGTTTCTTTATTCTAATCACATTCTGAGAAAATAAAATGAATATCTCTTGGTTCCAATTTCCAGTGGGAAAGATTCTGATTGTCTCTACTTGGGTCATTGAATCTACAATCTAATCACCTATTGGGAAGCAATAGTAGAATCACATGACAAACAGCTGTATGGTGTCACCCATGTAAACACAATGACATTTCTGCCATTATGATGATGGAGGAATCCAAAAGAGACACCTGGTGTCCAGTGTCCTACCTGCTACCCAACAAAGGGAGCAGATATGGATACACAGAAACTCATATGTCATTATCAAGGAACTATATAGCAGAAACTATATAACAGCATAAAAACAAATTGAGATAAAATTTATAAGGGTTATTCTTGAAAATCTAGATCTATCTGTTTGCCATAAACTAAGAAATGTTTTTAGTCCAAATGTTCAAATGCATACATCTCTCTCTCCCTCTCCCTCAGGCATCATGGTCTCTGTCTATTTACCCCAGCATCATTCATCTCTTAGATCTTCAAACAGATCAATTCCATAAAGCCAAAGGAATCAACGCATTCAGTTCAGCATGTAAGACTAGGGAAGGCACGTGGTTTGCTCATCCCTAGCTCCCTGTTAGTTCAGGGTTCTGGCTTCAAATTCAGAGATCCATCCTGTATCACACTCTGCTTCACTTCTTCCTAGAAAGAGGGGCAGAAACAGAGCTGGATGGGAGCCCCTCCCCTGTCCAAAGGTTCAGTAGTACTAAGGTCAGTTTCAAATGAAATAAAATTTTGCACAATATGAGAAAAGATGGGTGAATGATGAAGCAGAAACAGTTCACTCTTGTGAAATCCAAGACATAACACCAAGGTGTTGTAGTGAAAAAAAGGAAAGGAATAAAGGAATCACAAGACCCAGGTTTGAACCATGTTCGTTTTATTAACAAATTGTTTGATCTCAAGCAATTCTGTTAACCTCTCCTCTCTTCAATGAAGAATACATTCTTTGCTTCCAACTTCTTTGGGCTGATGATCAAATGAGATAATGGAAATGTCTCTGAAAAAAACAACTTCATTCTAAAAGGCTACATGAACACCACCAGGCCCTTAGTATTATTTTTTAATCATGTTAGAAACATATCCAGGACTGATACCCACTCAAGGCCTATTTACAATTGATGCTTTCCAAGTATGAACCTGCCTTTAAGTACCTCTCTGTTTTTCAAATTATATATTTCTCCAGATGCATGTTTCCAGTTTTCCAGGCTGATCTCATTTGTTCATTTCCTGTCCATATTTCTAATCTCTCTCGGCTGCTCTGTACTGTGTCTCTTCCTTACTGGTGTCTGTAACACCATCCTATTTACCCTCATCTGCAGATATAATTGCCATAATAGGTTTATGGCCTCTTTCCAAGCCATTAATAACAATGCGAAATGAAATGCATCTGAAGCTCATCTCTGCAGCATCCTCCTGGAACTTGCTGCATGCCTTTTTCATTCTGAAGTGGGTTTTGAAGACAATTTTAAGGTCACTTCTCATGGTTCACGGAATCTTCTAACATGACTCAAGAGTCTTTTTTTTCCCCTTTTATTCTCTTTTTCTTAACCATATGGGAACCAGAACTTGTTTCTTTTGCTCACAGTAAAATAAATAAAATAAAAGTAAAATAAGTTATAGAATAGAATGCCTGCCCATGAAGCAGAGTACTTTTAAAGTCCTAACAATAAATTAGTAGGTTCCTGTCCAAAGTTCTCTGCTCACATCAGTGTGAGTGCTCACTGTGATACTATCTTTGTGTTGATCCAAAGTTCAGGAAGATCTAAGGTTTCCAAATGGGATTCCAAATACTTGTGTTTCTTTCCAGTTGAGACTTGCAGCCAAGTTCTTCCATGAACCTGAGGAATGGGATGCATAAACTTTGAGGCTCACTACAAAAGAAAAAAAAAAAACTTTCTTTGTTGTTTTTAATAATAAATTGGCTGGCATTAGAGTCCCTTTGTTGCTTATATTTCAACACGTGGCAGTTTCTAGAGAGAAAGGAGTTTGAAGAAAAAAGTGCAAGAACACAAGGACTGATCCATGGGTGAATAAACTTGAGAAATGGTTTGTATGAGGTATTGTTGGAAACAATTTTCTTTTCTTAGTTTGGAATTCATTTTTATTTTTTTGTTTTTAAACTGAGCTTGGCATGGGGTACTCCATCTTCTGATCTCTAGAATGTCTTTGTTTCTTTCCCAGCACTCCTGGTAATGGACTTTCCCACCCCCAGATTTCCTTTTTTGTAGTTAAATTGTGATTCAATTTCTAAACAATTGGAATTTTTAAATTTGAGATTTCAAACAGTTGAGACCTTTAAATTTCTTTTTAGTCTACATTTTAAACACAACCTTAGAAGTGCTGAAATGTAACTCCTGAATAGACAAGAAAGAAAATCTTCATATATCTTAATAACCTAAATTAATTGTAGTGTTTGGAAAAGTCTCATTTAAATCAATTCCTTTCATCTGTGAAAGAGGAAGCCCATGAACTTTGGACACAGAAAGAACTGGTTTTCTATCTGGGCTACATCAAATTCTTGCTTTATAAATCTGGGAAATTTTCTTAACCTTTTTGAGTTTGTTTCCTCTTCTATAAAATGAGGCTAAATAACACTCATCATATAGTTGTGTTCGGACTTAATATACATCTTGGTGACCAATATAGTGGCTGTGCATAGTAGGGGATCACTAAATGTCAGCTGCTTCCCTTGCCTTCCCAGATACACAATGTGAAATCTGTCATCTTTTTATTAATACACATGGCACACTCTCTCATAACACTATTACCATGCAATTATCAACTGCTAAAAGGAAAATGTCTTTTCATGGATTTAATAATAATGATAATGATACTATGTGGGCAGCATTCTAAGTGCTTTATATGCATTATATCACTTAATCCTCACAAAGGGAGGTACTTACACTATTCCTATTTACAGAAAAGGATTTGGAAGCATACAATAGTTAAACGACTAGCTACTTGGTGGATGGGTCAAGACTGGGATTCAAGCAGTCCTCTGCCATATCTCACCCTGTAACCATTCTATACTACTTTCTATCATAGTACTGTTTATGGTAGCTTGGAGGTAATGACTATACTGCAAACAATAATGTACATATAAAGCAATGTACATAATGCATACCACATGATAAATTCTTAAGTTACAAATAATAGTGAAGGAATGAGGTGTTTATTGTAATACAATTAGATCTTCTCTTGTAAGATCCTGTTTTTAAAAACATATTATCTATTGTGATAGAACTCACATAGCATGAAATTCACCCATTTAAAGTGTCCAATTCACTAAGTTTTTAAGTGTCTTTATAAACTTGTACAATTATCACAATGATCAAAGGATGAAACATTTTTGTTTCCTGAAAAAAAAAACCCTTTGCTTTTATTTTTAAGGTGTAGATGAACACAATACCTTTTATGTATTTTTATATGGTGCTGAGGATTGAACTCAGTGCCTCACACATGATAGCAAGTGCCCTACCGCTGATCAACAACCCCAGCCCCAATCTTTTACTTTTAAGATCTAAATTTTCATAGATTAGGTCTTTTAAAGGAGATAATATGTTCAATAAATGATACTTATCCATATATGCTCACTAGAATATAAGATGATACAGTTACTCTAGAAAATAATTTGTCAATTTCTCATAAGATTTTACATGTACTAATCATACAACTTAACACTTGCACTCTTGGGCATTCGTCCCAGAGAAATGAAAATGTACATTCCTACAAAAACCTTCATAGGAATGTTCAGAGCAAGTCTATTCATAGTAGCTGAAAACTAGAAATGGCTAAGATGTTCTTGAATAGTGAAAGGATAAGTGAAGTCTGATGCATGCACTCAATATAATAGAAAAGAAAATACTATCATCACATGGATTTGTATTTAAGGGTACTCTGCTTAATGAACCAAAACCATTTTAATAAGTTATTCAGAGTAAGATTCCACCTATATAACATCCTGAGAAATGACAAAACTGTAGTAATGGGAAATGATGTAGTGATGTAGTTGCCCGAGAACTGGGACAGGGTGGGTGTGATGATTAAGATACTCTATGAGTGACTTCTGGAAGTGATGGCACAATTCTGTATTTTGATTATAGTGGTGGCTACACATCTATACAAGGGGTAAATCTGCACACAACTATACACACACAACCCACATTCATGATACACTAATACACACAAAATGCATTCAAAAAATGGTGAAACCCAAATAAGGCCATGCCAGCTAGTTAACAGTGTGGTACTACTGTTATACAATAGCAAAAGCTGAGGGAACGTGTTCAGGAGACCCTATATACTATTTGTGCAACTTCCTGTGAGTCAGTCTCTAATCTTTTCAAAATTAAAAGGTTGAAATAATGGCATTTCAAAAGCAAAGCTGAGACAAGCTTTGAAGAAGATGTCCAGACCTGAAAGTTGGCAAGTATATGGTTTTTGAGATTGTTCTTAGGATCAAGACAGCTTGGTCACCATTGTGAAAGACCTAATTAGAAACATCAAAAAATCCTAAAATAATGGAAAAATATTTAAGAGAATGGAAAAAAACACTTTGGAAGAATACAAACAGAGCCTCAAAGCTAGTATATGAATGTAAACTAAATGAAAGAATAAAGAAAAGTTACCCAATGAAAAGTGCAAAAACCAAAGTAATTAGAAAGTAGAAAAGTAATTTCATGTAAAGAACTGTCTAACATATTATCATAATGAGGAAAACATTCTTTAATATTTTAGAGGGGAATTTGTAGTAAAAAAAACTCTGAAGTTAATTTATTTGGATTAAGAATATAATCATAAAGTAGCAACAATGTACACATTCTCAAAAATGAATGTATGATTATTATACTACTTGTATAGACAAAAAATATGACAATAAGTCAAATTACTAGTGCTATAAACCCAGGAACTTTTCTGAATTCTTTACACCTATCAAGTAATTTAATTCTAAAAAAAAAAAAGAAAATAAGAAAAAATCTGCTGTGGTGCATAGGATCATTATGGACAATTTTACAAATGAGAAAACTAAGACACAATGATTTTATATTACTTGACCAAGCTTAGACAGCAAGTTAATTTGGTGGAGCTGGAATTGCAGTTGATATAAACACAAATGGGCATAAATTCCATTTTGAAATTTAAAACTAAATAAGGGATTATACTAATCTATAATTTTAAAAGGAAAATTAAGCCCTAATACTAATCATTTCCTCAATCACCTCGTTAAAAGAAGAAACAAACTGGTTTTATTTGAATTAACATAAAAATTCAGTTATCTGAGGTTCAATCAGAGGACAATTTCTTATAACTACCAATAATTGATGTTCATAATGATGAGTGAGCAATATGGAGGAGAGACAAGGTCCATACCAAATAAGGAGGGATTGGAAAAGAGACTTCCATATAAATCCCAGTTGTTTGATTAAAAAAGAAAAAGAACTAGAAAGATCTATCATGGACATAAGGTGATGTCATGGAGATTTTTTTTTTTGTCTTGACTAATATTCTGGATGATATGTTGTGAGGGAAGTCTCAGAATTTTTAACACTGATAAGATCCTCAGTTTGGGTGTTATTTCAAACCATTCAGCTTCTGAAGTGAAGTATTAATATTAACAACAGCCACAGCAAAGATACTCTGGAATATCCAGCAAAATAAGAACCACAGGAGACACCCTTGACCCAGGGTCATGAGACCCTTTAAAAAAAAAAAAAAAAAAAAAAACACCAGCTGACATGAGTAGCAAATACATTAAAAAATCTGCCCCAGGCAAGATGGGGCAAACACAGTATTTGAAGTCTCTCAAACTTTCATAAAATAAAACAGTTGGGTAGATAAGATAAAATCAGTTATGTTAAAATTGGTGAAATTCCCCAAACAAATAATATGTAAGTAAGAATAAGAAAATATCAAAACAGAAAATGCAGATTTTTAAAAGAGAAAAGTATACAATGTCTAGAAATGAAAAAAAAAAAAAGATGAGACCCAGTGAAATTAGAATCTCCACAAATGGTTCAACAGCACATGATATACATCTGAGGAGAAATCTGTGAGTTGGAATATAAATATGGTGAACTAGCCCTTATCATGGCAAAGGTAGAGATGCAAAAACAGTGTGGAGGTTAAAACACTTGGACATTAGAGAAAGGGCTAATCACAAAGTGGACAGCATCTCCAGGTATGAAAGGAGGGGTAACAGAGAGAGACCATACTCACAGGATCACTTAGGGCTATTTTTGTTGAAAGATGGAATTCTCAGATAATGGCAAGTATGTTGAGTTCAAAGAAGGAAAAATAAAAACAACTAAACCTTTACTAAATTGGTAAACTTTAATGAAAGAAAAAAAAAGAAGTTAAATGCAAGCTGAAAGAAAGAATGATTACCTAGAATTACCTAGCCATAACAATTCTGAAACCATATTAGATTTTGAAAGACTCCTGGAATCTTTAAAGAAATATCAAACATCATCCAGTACAAAGTGAAGGCTTATTGTGTTTTAATTCTCAGTAATCCATGAAAATGAAAATGATTTTTAAAAACCTTCCCCTTGTATGTCGTTTACAGCTTTTCAAAATTTCTTCCATATGATGAACTGAGTCATGAGCAGTTGATTGGTTAGCAGCTGATTCAGCTGGCAGGGATTCTAACTGCTAGAAGCTTCATGCCTTGGGCAAGTTAGTTCATCTCTCTGTCTCATTTCTTTTATCTACACAATGGTAGCGCTAACATTATAATATTTTGTGTTTAAATAAAATGATACACGTAAAAATGCTTAAAGCTGCCTGAGATTCAGGATTCAACAGGTGTCAGCTATTATTATTATTACCATAGTTTACTGGATCTCCACAATGGGGATCTGCAGTCCAGTTTCCTTGTTTCCATTTTCTAGGGAAATTCTATCATTTGAGAGTTAAAAGCTCATCCGGAATCACAATTAGACTTTTCAAAACTAGAATCAGAATTCATGTTTCTTATGCCCTCCCATTTTCAGTTCTCTTTTTAATTATTGTTTTTATTAAAAAATGTTTTTCAATAAAGGATTTATCTTGGGTTACACCCTGCATAACACAGTATCTTCATAGAGCTTCTCAACACACATTGAGTTTTAAATTTTTACTCCATCTCCAGTCAGCACAAATCAATGTCAATTAGGATTTCCATTTAGCAGTGCATAATCATATCTGTAAGAGAGACTGAAAAGCTTAGTTTTTCGATCTGAGCATATCTCCTCCCTCAACAAAATCAGAGGTGCCTTAGTAAGAAAGAAGGAGGCAAATGCCCATAAGATCTAAGAAGAGTGGTTTAAGAAGCAGATACTTCTGGAAACAAGGCTGTCAAGGGATCCAAGATGTCTCCCAAGAAATGGGGCACAGCACCCACTCTATAAGATCCTGAAAGATTTGGCCCTGTTGACCTATCTGGCTTTGATCTTTGCTCCACTTATGCCCTTACTCTACAGAGAGGTTCCTGACCATGTCTTTCTTTCTCGTTTATAGATCCTCTTCCTGGAACTTCCTTCAACCACCCACAATCCACATAAACCAGCACACATTTCCATCACCATGGCTTACACACACATTTTCCCAGGCTATCTTAAATGTGCATTAAGGTCATGGGGAGTCTTCCTTGATCCCCAAGTCCCGGTCCAGTTCTCCATCTGTCTCTGAGCTACTAGGGTCTACTGTGCTCCCTCTCTCTGCTTCACAAATGGTTAGTAACTTGAAGTCAAGAATTATTCTATTTTAATTGGGTCAGATTCACATTTTGCTCATCTTTCTTTGCCAATTATGTATACAGTATCTGGCATCCATAAGGGAGCAATAAATATTTATGGAATATAGAAATCAGTAAATGTGACTCCAAATTTACCAAGCATTTATAAAAGGGAAAAAGGGTGTACCCATGCAATGAAAACACCTATGACTTAACATGGGTTTACAAGCATGAAGTATGATGGATTTACAAGGTTACAGGGAACAGGGATTTTCTTCTTTTATTTTTCCAAGAACCTACAACATACCAATGATTGTTGTGGTCACAGTACAGATGAGAACAGTGAGGCTCTGAGAGGTTATTTGCCCAAGGTCACAAAGCTTAATAAAACATTGATCAAGAATCTGAACCCTGGTTTTGGTTGTGTCTACACCACAATCTACATTCTGAACCCTGGGCTGTGTTGCTGAAACACAAGCTTTGGCCCGTTTGGCTGTGTACTCTGAGAAGGTGGTGCAGCATGAGGTGCCAGAGCACAGAACAGCTGCTTGGTAGTGAGAATCTAGGGCATTTTATCTCGTCTGAGGATAGAATGAAAAGAGAGAAGCAAAAGGCGAGGGGAGCTTTATTTGGGGGAAGAGAGGAAGCAGGATGTCAAATGAAATAAACTGAGAATCCCACATCAGAAAAACCACAGATCCCGTCTAAGACAGGCATTTCATCTATCAACACCATTCTGACAACCAGCTAATTAAATCTCTCTGGGGAAAGGGTTCCCGTCTTGACTCACAAGGGCAAGTGCTGTGTCCTGAAGCCTGTTCCCCACATGGAGCTTAGGAAGGCCAGCTTCCCAGATGGCCTGATAATCGCTGCAGCAGGCTTAACACCCGAGTCCCGCTGGAAAACAGGCAAAGGCCACAGATTATACAGAAAGCAAGCTTAGCATAATGAGAAAGGCTTACATTGACTGGACACTTGCAATGAGTCTCAAGCAACTGAGTGGTTATTTAATTGATTCCTCTAGAAGAATCTAATGAGATAGATATTATCCCATTTCACAGATATGGGACCACGGACAGTGACTGTACCTGGTTTTGCCTCCTGCTTCTCAGCTCCAAGCCCATCCTCCCTTATTTTATATTCTCTAATTTCTGTTTGGCTGGGGACTGTATAAACTGCATGGCTCAGGGCCCTTTACCAGCTACCTTCCTGTTAGCTTCTACAAAGAGAAGACAGAAATTGGGGAACAGAAGGCCAAAGATATGAAAGCAGAATTCTTTCCTGTCCCTCTGTCCCATGAGCATCACCCCTGCAGGCACAGTTGTCTCCCCCTGCAGCTTAGTTCTGCCCTTCCTCCCCTGGTTTTGTCATACTCTCTCAGGAGGACCAGGAGCAGCTGGGCCACAATCTATCCTCAGATATCTGAGCACAGATCCTGCAGGGCAGCCCCACCTCTTTGTTCACTCAGCCTTGGGGGCTGCTGCTTGCTGTAGTTATTATCTCTGGACTCCTCTATGTTCATTCGTTGCTTTTCAAATTCCAACATATATACAGTCAATTCTCTGCATTAGACCCCTCTAACTGAAGTACCTAGTAGTACTACTGTTCTTATGACAGAATCTGGACTGTCACAGAGACGTTCAATACCCTGTCCAGTGTCCTGCAGCTAGTAGGCAGCATGGCCATTGCTCAACTTCGGTTTTCCACAGAGGTTTAAGTAGACAGCTTTGTCTACTGTGGAAAGCAAGGTTCACAACCAACAACATTTGTTGAAATGAGCCAATTCCTTTTTTTTTTTTTAATTAGAGCATTACATTTATACATAGTAAAAATCATACATGCATGGGCTTTGACTGACTGCATTTCGGTACCTGATCTTCCTTTCACTCATTTATTTATTTTTGATTGGTGCTTTCTATAAATTATGAAGGTGGAATTCCCTACTGTATATTTATATGCACACATAATGTGATTTTTGTTAAATTCATTTTTCATTTCCTCCCTTTCCCCATCCCTCCTCCTTTCCTTTCAATCTCCTCCTTCTACTCCACTGATCTTTATGTATGATTCCCCCCACTGTTTTCACTTATTTTGCTCAAGTTTCCACATAAGAGACAAGACATTAAATGCTTGATTTTCTAAGTATGGCTTATTTGACTCAACATAATGTTCTCTATTTCCATCCATTTATGGGCAAATGCCATCATTTCATTCTTCTTTATGGCTGAGTAAGACTCCATTGTGTATATATACCATATTTTCTTAATCTATTCATCTATTGATGAGCATTTGGTCCGGATGAACCAAAAGCTCACATTTTAATTATATTTTAATAAAAAATAATAACATATATGTTTTAATAATAGTCATTTGATATAATTTGGAAGGAAAATGCACTATAGTTAAAGGTATAACTTTTGAAGAAATATAAGCTCAAGCTTAGTTCTGCTATGTTATGACTGTATGATGTTTGGCAAGTTACTGAACCTTGCTGAAATTTAGCTTTGTTATCTATAAAACATGGTTACTAGAACTACCTACTCATAGGATTGCTATAATAATTTAATTCACATAATAGGTATATCAAGAACTGGGCAGAGTCTGAGATTGTTTTACTACTTGCAGTCTAACCAGCTATCCTGTCACTACTTCATAGGTGTTGGCAGAAGGAAGGAGACACCAGGATCAAGAACAAAGGGCTTTATCACTCAAGACAAAAGCATTAGCCAGACCTTCCTGTTGGTTTTCATTGGTCATCCATGCTTTCCAAGTCTCCCAGGATGATGCAAAAGGCCCATGATGGATGGCTAAACACATGATGGTTTCTACTACAGGAGGAGACCACAAAGCCTGTGGATGCACCATCTTTCTAGTAAGCTGCGACAAGACTGCTCTTTGTCTGGGGGGAATATTACCTCATCTCTCAAGATTGCTCACTGAAAACATAACCTTGAGAAATGATCTAGATAAAGAGCCATCAGAGCCTCACAATTTGATGCAACTAGCAAAAACATGCAAGCATATTCAAAGCCCTGAGAGACTGTCTCTCCTCAAGCAATTTACCAAGGACTTACGAATTACACAGGAAATGGTAGCTATTACCATGAATCTCATGAAACTCAATCGTGAAAGAGTACCTTCCCCCATTTTTTAGGTAAGGAGACTGGCTAAGAGAAGTGAAATGACTTTTGGGGAAGTGGTGGTTCTGGGTACAAACCTCAGAAATCATGACCCCAAATCCAGTGCCCATTCATCTCCACTGTCAAGATGACTTATCTGCAAGGATAAGTGGTACATGTTATCATCTCAGACTGGATATATAATCTGTGGGGCTTTTCCCATCTTTTCAGAACTCTTGAAATTTAGAGTCAGAATTACCCTAAATATAACCTATTCTACTAGACAGAACTGGAACACACCACACTGTTCTCACCAAGGACCCTGTTTCCCAGTGAACTTCCTCAGAGGGAACCAAGGGCTGGGGCTGGGCATTCACTGTTTTCACTCAAGTATTTAATTAGACTTTGTACTGCCACGCACAAATGGTCCATGCACCTCAATTTTGCAGGGAGATGGTATGCATAAGATTATTACTGATGCTTTTCTAAAAGGGAAGGGTAAGTTGTTCACAGCTACTCAGAAGGCTGGGGTGGCCCAAAAGTTTGAGGCCTGTCTAGACACCAAAGGAAGACTCAGTCTTTAAAAACAAAACAAAACAAGCTGGACACAGTGGTGCATGCCTGTAATCCCAGAGGCTTGGGAGGCTGAGGCAGGAGAATCGCGAGTTCAAAGCTAGTCTCAGCAACAGTGAGGCATTAAGCAAACCAGTGACAATGAGACCCTGTCTCTAAATAAAATACAAAATAGGGCTGGGGATGTGACTCAATGGTTGAGTGCTCCTGAGTTCAATCCCCGATACCAAAATTAAATTAATAAATACATTAAAATAAAATAATCTCATCTTTAACTTGATTTTTAATATAAACTGGAAAAAATTAAGATAGAAAGGTAAAGGGATTTTTACCAAATTTACATAGTGAGTAACAGAACCATGTCTCACCCTTGCTCTCTTGACTTTCAGACACGTGTTATTTGCAACCACTCTGGGGGTGGCTCTCTGTTAAATGTAAGAACTGTTAGATCAGGAGATGTACTTCCAAAAGCAAGCAGTACCAAACCACTAGCAGGAAGTTGTGCTCTTTGAATTGCCTGGCCAGATCTGACAATGGCTGTCTACCCACCAACGCAACGCAGTGTCTGTATGCAGAATACCTCGGTGTCACTGACACACCAGGTAAGGAGCTCAATGGTTCATTCACTATTTCACTAAAATATTTAATGAGGCTTTGTACCTGCCAGGCACTGTTTCAGTTCTTGGGAATACAATTGCAGAAATGATGGAGTTTGAATAGGTTACTGGGACTTTCTTATTCATCCATTTATTCAGAAACATACTAAGTACGTACTATGAGTCAATGCCTGGTTGGTGCTAGTTAGGTACTAAGGTCATTGTTAGGTGCTAAGGACATTGCTCTCAAAGGACCACAAACTCGTGAAAAAGAGGTTAAAAAGTGTTTATAGTGCAGAGTAATAATTATCAAAGAGTGGTGCATTCAGCCTTGAGAGCCTGGGAAAGAGGGTCCCTGGAAGAACTAAAAGTGAAAAAGAAATGTGAAGGAAGGGAGCGAGGGTAGTCCAAGTACCTCACTTGTAAATTGGGAATAACGCTATCTTACTCTTGGGGATACCTTGAAGGTGCAGTGAGAGATATTCACAAGGAAGTTCCAGCCTAGCACACGAGGGTAGGCACTGGACTTTGTTTTCTGTGTCTGTCATCACACACACAGGAGCTGACCAGGACCTGTGTTTGTCAGCCTGCAGCTGATGACCCGTGAAACCAAAAGCCCAAAGAGGAAGTATTCTTTGTCTCCAGCTTCACTAGCACCAGAATCCAACAAATAACCTGGTCCATACACTGGCCTTGGAAAGGCGCCTGCAGTGCTGGCTACTTCATTCGGGAATTTCACCCTGTGGTAAAGACGGCACCAAACACAATTTTTCTCCTAAAGTGATTTCCTCCCCCATCGCCTCTTCCCTCACCAAGTGATTTATGTCTCATTGAGGGCCTTTTCCTCTTCAGAACCCATCTGGCCTTCCTGTCTCAGCCTGCAGGGAGGGTGTAATCCTGTGTTGCAGCATTACAGACGGTTTCTATGGAAATTATGACAATATTTCAGCTATTGTGGAGCCACATCACTGCTGATTGAATAAGAAGGGACTTGAAAGGGGAAATTTGGAATTCAATATCAACAACCTAAGTCCTTAGAGACAATGTCTAGTTTTCATCAAGTTGTTTCTATCAACAGTAACAAACAATAACAAACTAATATTATCATACAAAGGCAGATTATTTCTCAAACCCTTTGTTTAGATGACACAGTAGAGATAGAGTCAGGCCCTGTGCAAATTCTTACAGCAATATTCAGAAATGAGAGCCAAGGAAAATTCTAGATAAGCGTTAGAGAATGGAGTAACTGAGTGCTTCAGATCTCCACTGTGTCACCCAAGAGAGGCTGCAACTGCTTATGATTCGGAATGTTTATTAACTGTTCTCTCAAATCAGCAGAAGAAATTGGGAAACACGAAGCTTGTTTGGGGAAAAGGAGTGGTCAGCGCCCATTAATAGTTCCCAAATGCTGAGATGGGAAAAAAGTAAGCATAAAACTGTAGCTCCACTTAGATTTCCCCACTAGCATTATTTCTGACTTTTTGTGTGGCTCTTATTTTTTTAAAAATACTTTTACAGTTTGCTGTGTTCCATTACAGGTTTGATCTGTTTTTTAATTTTTATTTTATTATTTTTTTTACTCAAATATGTTTTGACATTGATTTCTTTGTAAGAGAAATTGTACTGCCTTTATTCAATTACAAATGTAGTACAAGGCATTGTACACAATGTGGAAAATGTACTGAAGTAATAGAAGAAAACACAAGTTACCTATTATCCCTCTGCTTAGAAATACACCCCTGCTGAGTTTTGTTAAATTTCTATTTCATTTCATTTTTGACTTGACCAAGAATGTGGGTTGAAAGGAATAGAAAGAATTCTGGCTTTGCAAGCTGTTTGAACTTGTGCAGGCTGTTGAACCTCTAAACCTCAGTTTTTCTACCTAAGGAACTGAAAAATTCTACCTTCAGAGGGTTGAGGGACTAGATAAACCAAGGGTATGTCTGTCACAACATTATTCCTCTCCGGCATCATCTTTAACAACTCTATAGTACTTGATCACACAAATATGCTGTGATTTATTTACCATATCTTATTCATATTCAGTTGTTTTATATATTTACTATTAAATAAAACACACAGGGTACTTCTTAAAAATAATCTCCAGTCCTTGTGTTTTCTATGTATTATTCAGCAAATGAATTTGATTCAACTAATTTATATTGAACATAATGAGCACCTGTGACTGTGGTGCACACTGAGGAAAAGCAGTGCGGAGCATGTCTCCTGCCCAGGGAGGAGTGGGTAGAGACAGTAGAACAGCATTCTGCTGGGAAAGAAGAAACCTGGGTCTTGGCTCCCTCCTCCCAATTGCCTTCTACCAGCTGTAACTTGGGCAAGTGACCTGATTTTTCTTCTCTAATCTGTAAAATAGATAAAATTATAGTACTGCCTTCTGAGGATTTTTATGAGTAGGATGAAATTAATAAATGTAATTTTTTTAGAGTGCCTGGCACAGCACTATTCAAAATAACTAAAAAGTGGAAACATTCTAATGTCCTTCAACTGATGAGTAGAGAAACAAAATCTGATATATCCATATAATGGGATATTATCCAGCCATAAGAGGAATAGTAGTGATACACGTGGGGACTGAGATGAACCTTGGAAACATTATAGCAAGTAAACCCAAAGTCCAAAGCTTTCATACCATATGATCATTTATATAAACTATACCGAATATGCAAATCCATAGAGAAAGCAGAACAGTGATTGCCAGAGACTGAGGAGGGAGGGGAAGAATGAAGAGTGCTTGACCAGGACGGTCTTCTATTTTGGGGGGTGGGGGGTATACCAGGGATTGAGTTTAGAGGCACTCAACCGCTGAGCCACATCTCCAGCCCTATTTTGTATTTTATTTAGAGTCAGGATCTCACTGAGTTACTTAATGCCTCACTTTTGCTGAGGCTGACTTTGAACTCGAGATCCTCCTGCCTCAGCTTCCCGAACCTCTAGGATTACAGGTGTGTGCCACCACACCCAGTTGACAGTCTTCTTTTTGAGAGATTAAACAGTTCTAGAATTAGTCAGTTGCAATGATTGTACAATTTGGTAGAGGTACTTTTTGCCATTCATTCATTGTACTTTAAAATCATTTAAAAAGGTAAGAAGTATTACCTTACGCATATTTTATCAAACTTAAAAAACAGGGCCTGCCATATACTAAGCACTCAGTTTTTATTTTTCAACCTTATTCCCTTCTCAAGGCCTCATTTTCTTTCCTTGTAGAGTAGAAGGTGGGGGGGGGGAATAAAGCTCTTTGAAATTGCTTCTAGTTCTGAGTCTACTGTCTAGTTGGACAAATCTGCCTCTTGATAAAGAAAATTTTCATGGCCATCAATTTCCTTCCTTCTCCCTCCTAAGGCCGGAAGGAGCCAGTGCCCTTCAGGTGCTCATTCTGAAAGCTGCCATCACTTCAACACAGTCCCTTCGAGCTCATGATGGACATCTGGTGACCCTGAAGAGGCTCATGGTAGACACCCAGTAAATCTAGGTTGGGATCCTGAAAGGATGAAAGAATAAATGAAGTTAAGAAAGAGTACCGGGGAAGCCATTGGCTCCACTGAATGTCTCAAGAGGACCTAGCCCTGGCTGAATTCCTGATCACTAAGTCATATTTCCTGAACAGTGAGAACACACCTTGCAATGGGGAATCAACTCATGCTCTGCAAACTCTTAACCACACTTTTATTAAACAAGCCATTATTTCAGCTCCTCAATCTCCATATATTTAAACTGTCGACAGGTCCTAGGCGTGAGTGAGCCCAGCCTTTTCCCCATTCATTTAATAATGTCACATCCTCTTAACAACCCCAAGCGGATTTCTTTCCACATCATCTCTCCCCTTTGCAGCCGCAAGCTGTTTGCTGTCTTCCGGCTGCTCCTTCTCCAAGCACAGCAGCAAAGGTTATTTTCAGGTTGACTTCCTTCTTCCTAATCCCTCGGACTTCCATTGTTGACTCCCCACTGTCATTTCCAGGTTACCTTCTTCTACCTCCTCCTTTCTCCTGTCTTTGTTCTTCAACAAGCCTTGCCTCCGCTTCATAAATTTGCCTTCTCTAAATATCCTGCATTGTTCTCCTCTTCCACTTCAGATATGCTTTTACTTTTTAATTTCCTCCTCCAATCTCAGGCATCCTGAAAGGGGAACAAGTATGTCTGGGCCTTTCCGATTGTCTTGCTTAGTTACCACACTTAACTCAAATGTCTAAATCTTTTCATTGAGAAATTGCTATGGCTTACTTTGCCACTCACTCTAGAACTCCAGTCCATCATGCAAACGCACACGTGCCCATTCTCTTGTATTAAAAAAAAAAAAAAAAAAAAAAGATTGGCAAACTACCCATGAGCAAAATCCAGCCTCCACCTGTTTTTGTAAATAAAGTTTTATTGGCATACAGCCACACACATGCATTGATATACTATATCTATGCCTGCTTTTGCTATACAGAGTTGAGTAGTTGGAACAAATATGTTACAGCTTGCAAAGTCTAAAATACTCTTACTATGTGGCTCTTTATAGGAAAAAAAAAAACATTACCCACTCCTACCCTAGATAGATGAGAAAGAGAGAGAGAGAGAGAGAGAGAGAGAGAGAGAGAGAGAGCTCATCATTTATTTACAAACTTTCAGCTGACAGGATGTATTGCCAGATACACTGCTTTCATTACCACCCCCTCTTACCCATTTCAAATTCCCCACTCCTCACCTCATCCTGTAATCTCAGTAAAAATATCCCTTAGGGCACCACATTCTGATTTCTTGATCCTCCCTGGGTGGTGAGTAGGAGAAAACTATATATCTGGACATAGTCTTCTCTCCCTAACAAATTTATGAGATAACATTCATCAACTGCATATTTTCCTTCTCACTCAATACCCATTTGTTATGCAACTTTCCATCACATTGGTTGTATTTATTGTTCTCTTAGTGGTAGATTATGGGAATATTACCCAAAGGAAAAGAACTCCTCCCTAACCCACTTCCAACCAAATATAAGTATTACATATTTTTAGACATAATTTAACTTTTTGGAAATAAACCAAATGGTTCTGCGTCAATGAAGATGATTCAGAATAGTGGTGTGTGGGCTCCAAGATCATATGGACCTGGGTTGAGCCCTATCTTAGAATACTATCTGTCCTTAGTGGATGCCTTTCAATCAGACCATCGCATCAGCCCCCAATAAACATTATTATCAGGTCTGAGTCCCTCTCCATTTTTCCATGTCTTACTCTTACCTCCCAACCTTGGGCCTTACACCTTCTGATGTCTTCTGCCACAGCTACTGTGTTCACCTTGTGGACTTGAGCAAATTCTGCTTCTTATTTTGATTCAGATTTTATTTTGAATAACCCAAAGGCTGCATCCCATTCAGCTCTGATGGGTAGCTGCCACCATACCAGAGAAGAAGAGCACAGTGGCACACAGAGAGCAGTAGAGAGTCCTTGGGCTTCAATGCCAACTCTGTCCACTCCTAGCTGTAAGATTATAAAAACTCAAGTAACCTCTTTGATGCTTGATGTTCAGTTTCTCTTCTAGATTATGGGGCTATGGATGAAAAGCTATGAGGATGATGTGGGTCATCATTGTCTCAAATAAATGAGCATTCCATAAATGTAATGTTCCAGTAGAACTTATCTGTTGAACCTCATTTGTGCTCCCAGATTCAGGGAAAAGTAAAATTCTGAGAGATTACTGAGGGAACTACTTTGGCAGAGAAAAATTCTCTTATTTTAGTTAGATCTCATTTTACAATTTTAGCTTTCTTTTTATGTTTTAGTTTCCAGTTAAGATTCAAAATTTTTTTCTCTTCCCATGTGTTTTACTTTGTCTCCATTTACCTGGCTCTTGTGACTCCTGAATCTTATCTACTGTTGCCTCTAACCGGCTTCTCTTTTTTAACGTTTATACACAAAATTCCCTTGCTTTGTACACTCTCAAGTCCTGCCCCTAAAATTACAAGGAAGATGCATCCATCCCATGCCCAGTGTTTCTGCAGTGCATAAATGACCAGAGGGACTGGGGATGTAGCTCAGTGGTAGAGCATGTGCTTTGCATGCATGAGATTCTGGATTAAATCCAAGACAAAAGAAGAAAGAATTATCAGATCATTTAAAAAAAAATACTACAATTAGTATGCTAAGAAATTTTAAATAGAAAAAGTTTACAACATGCAAGAACAGAGAAATAAGATAAATGGACCAATAAAAACTATAAGAAGGAATCAAGAAAGAAAACACAAAGAAAGGAAAGAAGAAAGGACGTCAGTCTAACCCCACACTGTCATTTACAGGAATTTTACATTGACAAATCCTAATAAAATGAATAGCACAATAGTTTATCAGGAAGGAGGCTTACCCCTTCTTGTTTGCAAACAAAAGAAGAGAAAGTAAACATAAAATCAAAAATAAAAATATAAATATCAAATTACAAAGAATTAGTAGTTAAGTGTGTGACACTTCGTACACCATATACCCATTGAAATTATGCTTTAGAAAATCTTTGTTGTTCCGTGATGATGTCATAGTTACTGAAGTTTAAAAAAACGGTTTAGGGTTTCTGGTCCAGCACACAGAAGCTTAGAAGTCATCATTCCATCCTAACAACAAAGAAAAAGTTGAATAAACTGAAAAATCAATAACCCTTATTAGATCTGGCAGGAAAGTACAGCAGAGCATTCTGTTCATCATAACAAGGACTGCCTTTGGAGAAATGACTTTACTAGAGCTGACCTGCTGAGATATTACAAAAGCCTAATCTACCTGGGGAACAGGGGAATACCCAGCTCCAGCCAGATCAAACTTCCAGTGGGGAAAAGAAACATAAATCCCAAACCCTCCATCCACCCTATCCCATATGAGGAATAAAAAAAAATCTAAGAGACCCTGATGAAGTTCACAGTTCAAGGGCACAGGTTCACCATAGACTGAGGTCTCCTCATAGGGCTATAAATCACTATGTTCCCCCACACCTTACTGCTCTGTTACTAAAGACCTACTTCCTCAATTTCCTTCTACCCAGTATGTCATGCACACCTTTGAACAAAAGTCATAAGGCAAACTAACAGGCAAAAGCATAGAGACTCAACAAGCACCAAATTCAGAGTCAGATATGGCAGGAATGTTGGAATTATCAGATCATTTATTTTAAAAATTTTTAAATAGAAAAAGTATACAACATGCAAGAACAGAGAAATAAGATAAATGGACCAATAAAAGCTTCAAGAAGGAATCAAGAAAGAAACACGAGAGACGAAAACACAACAGAAATGAGTTTTTAGTGGGCTGATTAGTTGTGGATAAAGAAAGTCTAAGCTTGAGAATATGACAAAAGAAACGTCCACACCTAAAAAGCAAGAAGGGAAAAAGGCTGAAAAAGTAACAGGGTCAACAAGAACTGTGACACAACTGAGAAGGGTGTAGTGTATGCATGATGGGAATACCAGAAGGAGAAGAAAGAAAGAACAATTTTTAGAGCAAAAATGACTGAGAATTTCCTCAGGAATCAAACAGACTCAGGAAACAAAGAGAACAATAATGCACACCCCCCCCCAAAAAAAAAAAAAAACTAAAGCTAGGTCTATCTTATTCAAACTTTAGAAAATTAAAGACAAGGAATAAATCTTGAAAGAATCCAGAGCAAGGAGACACCTTACCTATAGAAAATCAAACATAATAATAACAGTTTTCTTCTCAGAAATGAAAAGTGGGATGAAATATTTAAATCAGTGAGGGTGAAAAAGCTACCTGCAATTTTGATCTTGTAAAATTAATCTTTAGAAATGAAGGAGAGCTGGGCGTGGTGATGCACACCTGTAATCCCAGCAGCTCCGGAGGCAGGAGCAGGAGGATCATGAATTCAATGCCAGTCTCAGCAACGGCAAGGCACTAAGCAACTCAGTCAGACCGTTTCTAAACAAAATACAAAAAACGATCTGGGATATGGCTCAGTGGTTAAGTGGCCCTGAGTTCAATTCCCAGTACCCCACACCCTCGGCAAAAAAAAAAAAAAAAAAAAAAAAAAATGAAAGAAAGAAAGAAATGAAGGAGCTATGAAGACTTCCTCAAAACTTGAGGAAATTGATTTCTTGAAGACTAATCTTATAAGATATGTTAAAAGAAATTCTTCAGTGGCTGGGAGTGTAGTTCAATGGTAGATGTTTGCCTAGCATGCATGAGGCCTTGGGTTTGATTCCCAGCATCACAGTAAATTAATTAATTCATATTTTTTTAAAAAATCATCAGAGAGAAGTAAAATGATATAGATGAGAAACTGCATAAAGGAAGAGTATCAAAGAACAAATAAGTGAAGGTAAAATAAAAATTTGTCTAACAGATACATTTTAAAATTATAATAGCAATAATGTATTTGATCATGTAAGCATATATACATATGTAAGTTTATGGATAACTGAAATGAAAGAAAGTAAGATACAAGGAATGGGAGGGAGAAATTAGAAATCTGGAGACTATCATGCTAAGTGAAAAAAGTCAATCCCAAAAAACAAAGGTTGAATGTTCTCTCTGATATGTGGAAGCTAACCCACAATAAGGGAGTGGGGTTTATAGAAAGAATATAAGTTCAGTGGATTAGACAAAGGGGAATGAAGGAAAGGGAGAAGAGATGGGAAAAGGAAGGACAGTGGAATGCATCTGATATAACTTGCCTATGCCCATCTATGAATATACCACAGTGAATACACCATTATATACATCCACAAAAAGTAAAAATAAGTATGTGGAGAACCTACATCTTGGGAGCAAATTTTTACCCCTCACACATCAGATAGAACACTAATCTCTAGGGTATATAAAGAATTCAAAAAGCTAAGCACCAAAAAACCAAATAACCCAATCAATAAATGGGCCAAGGACATGAATAGACACTTCTCAGAAGATGATATACAATCAATCAACAAATATATGAAAAAAAATGTTCATCATCTCTAGCAATTAGAGAAATGCAAACCAAAACTACTCTAAGATATCATCTCACTCCAGTCAGAATGGCAGCTATTATGAAGACAAACAACAATAAGTGTTGGCGAGGATGTGGGGAAAAAGGTACACTCACACATTGCGGGTGGGACTGCAAATTGGTGCAGCCTATATGGAAAGCAGAATGGAGATTACTTGGAAAACTGGGCATGGAACCACCATTTGACCCAGCTATTTCTCTCCTCCGTCTATACCTAAAGGACTGCATACTGCAGGGACATAGCCACATCAATGTTTATAGCAGCACAATTCACAATAGCTAAACTGTGGAACCAAACTAGGTGCCCTTCAGTAGATGAATGGATTAAAAAATGTGACACATATGTACAATGGAATATTACTCAGCAATAAAAGAGAATAAAATGGCATTTTCAGGTAAATGGTTGGAGAAGATAATGCTAAGTGAAGTTAGCCAATCCCCCAAAAAAACAAATGTCGAATGTTTTCTCTGATATAAGGAGGATGATGCATAGTGGGGTGGGAGGGGGAGCATGGGAGGAATAGACAAACTCTAGATAGGGCAGAGGGATGGGAAGGGAAAGGAGGTGGCAGGGGGTTAGCAATGATGGTGGAATGTGACGGACATCATTATCCAAAGTACGTATATGAAGACATGAATTGGTGTGAACATAATTTATATACAGAGATATGAAAAATTGTGATCTATATGTGTAATAAGTATTGTAGTGCATTTGCTGTCATGTATTTAACAATAAAATCAATTAAAAATAACTATGGGTAGGTAGCAAAAAAATCAGTAGAGGGAAGAGAATAGGGAGTGGAAGAAAGGAGAGGAAGGAGAAGTACTGGAGACTGAATTGGAACAAAATATATTCCATACTTTAAAAATTATATCAAAATAGATTCTACTGTCATATATAACTAAAAAGAACCAATTAAAAAAAGATACTCGGGGCTGGGATTATGGCTCAGTGGTAGAGCACTTGCCTATTATGTGTGAGGTACTGGGTTTGATTCTCAGCACTACATATAAATAAATAAAATAAAGGAATCTTATCCAAGAATAGAAGCATAGAAATATTCCTAACTCATTCTATAAAATCAATGTCATTATAAAACCAAAGCCATATACAGACCCTATGAAGAAAACTACATACCAAAATTTCTTGTGAACATAGATGTAAAAAAAAAAACAATCCTCAACAAAATATTGGTAAATCAAATCCAGTAATGTATGAAGAGTTATATACCACAATCAAACAGAATTTATTCCAGACATATAAAGCTGGCTTGAAACTTTTTTTTTTTTTTTTGGTACCAGGAATTGAACCCAGGGGCGCTTAACTACTGAGCATTTTTTATATTTTATTTAGAGACAGGGCCTGGCCAAGTTGCCTAGGGCCTGGCTAAGAGGCTGGGTTTGAACCCAAGAGTCTCCTGCCTCCGCCTTTCAAACTTCTGGGATCACAGGCATGTGCCACAGCTTCTGGCTGGCCTGAAACATTTTAAAGTCAATTCATGTACTACATCATTTCAACAGGCTAAACAAGAAAAATAGCATGAGTATAACAATCATCTATTATATAGAAAGAAAAAAAATTTTACAAAATCCAACACACATTCCTGGTAAAAACTCAGCAAAGTATTAATAGAAGTGTTCTCCACTGGGCACAGAACAAGTACAAAAAACCCTCCAACTAACATCACATTTAATAGTGAGATACTCAAACTTCCCTGCAAAGATCAGGAGCAAGGCAAGATAAAAACATTATTAAATTGGACATTAAATTGGAAGTCCTGGCTAATGCAATTAGACTAGAAAAGAGAAGAAAAAGGAATATAGATTGGAAAGAAGGAAGAAAATCTTTGTTGACAAATAATATGATCACTTATATAAAAAATCCAAAATGACTGACTAAAAAAAAATATCCTCCTGGAACTAATAAGTGATTAGAGTAAGCTTTTAGGAAATAAGGGTTAATATACAATTTGACTTCTTCCCTATACACCAGTATCAAATAAGTTGAATTTCAAAGTCAAACATTATCACTTATGATAGCAACCCACAAACAAAATACTAATGAACAAATCTAACAATATATATATGGGATCTATGTGAGTAAAACTACAAAACTCTTACGAAAGATACTAAAGAAGAACTAAATTAATGGAGATTTATTCCATGTCCATGGATAAGCCTCAATATTTTTGAACTGTCATTTCTTTATAGATTCAATTCCAATACAAAGCAAGTTATTTTGTGGATATTATGAAATTCATTGTAAAGATTTTATGGAAAGATAAAAGATTTATACTAGGCAACACAATATGAAGAAGAACAAAATCAGAAGACTAACACAACCCAACTTCAAGACTTACTATAAAGCTATAGAAATCAAGACAGTGTGGTGTTGGGGGAAAAAAGATATATAGATTAATGGAACAGAATAAAGATTCCAGGAACAGACTAAAATAAATATAGTCAACTGATCTTTGCAAAGAAGTAAAGGCAATACAATGAAGAAAAGATGGCCTTTTCAAAAAATGGTGCTAAGACAACTGAACATCCATGTGAAAAAAAAATCGAAATGGAGACCTTAAACTAACATTCATAAAAAATTAACTCCAAATAAAACATAGATATAAAAGTAAAATGTAAAACTGCCAATTCTGATAACATAAGAGAAAACTTCAATGACCTTTGGTAGGGTGATGGGTTTTTTATATGTAGTATGTAAGGTATAATTTATGAAAAAACTAAATGATAAACTGGACTTCATTGACATTAAAAAAAAAATTTTGCTCTGTGAAAGACAATGTCGAGACAAGGAGAAGAATAACCACAGTGGGAGAAAATATTTGCAAAAAATACATCTGATGAAGGACTGTTTTTCAAAATATACAATAATTTTTAAAACCCCCAAACCAGAAAAGAAACTGATTTTAAAACTGGACCAAAAACTTTAACAGAGACTTCCCCAAAGAAGATACACAGATGACAATTAAGTATATGAAAAGATATTCCATATCATATGTCACTGAAGAATCACAAATTAAAATAATAAGCATCTACTACACAACTATTAGAATGTCCAAAATATGACATTAACTGATGTTGAAAGTGTGAAGCAACAGGAAGTCTCAATCATTGCTGGTGAAAATTAAAATTGCTACAGCCACTTTGGAAGGTAATTTGGTAGCTTATTATAAAACTCAACATACTTTCCTCATATGATCCAGCAACTGGGCTCTTTGGTAAGTTACCCAGATGAGTTGAAAATTTATGTCTGCACAAATGCACATGGATGTTTACAGTAGCTTTATTCACAATTTTATTCATTTAGAAGTAACTGAGATGACCTTCAGGAATTAAGTGAATAAATAAATTATAATACTTCCAGACACTCAAATATTATTCAGTACTAATAAGAAATGAATTATCAAGCCATAGAAAGACATCGAAGAAAACGAAAGAAACCAACATGAAAACCAATATGATTCCAGCTACAGTCAGTGCTCTGTATCCATGGATTCCATATAAATGCATATGGAAGGCAGACTTAAGGGACTTGAGCATCCATGGATTTGGGTATCTGCAGGCAGTCCAGAATAAATCCCCTGAGGATACTAGAGAAGACCTGGATATGACATTCTGGAAAAGGTGAAACTATGGAGGCAATAAAATGATTAGTGGTTGACAGGGGATGCAGGTGAGGTAGGGATGAACAGGCAGAGCACAGGGGATTTTTTAGTACAGTGAAATTTCTGTAAGATACTACAATGGTGGAGACATGTAGTAGTAGTTTCTGGTTTGTAGACCAGGCTGATTAAATAATCCTATGTCAGCCTTCCAAGTAGCTGAGACCACAGTTGAGTACCACAGCACACAGTTTTGTAGAATTCATCTTTGTTTTTCCAACTTTTGTTTTGATTGTGATTTAATAAATTGTTTTTGAATGAATAAGTAAAGAAAAAAATATCAGTGAGTAAAGGGAGATTTGAGGACTCCTCCTTACATTTACAGTGTCCTAGTAAACAATACCCCATTGTCCCGATCCCACATATATTTATAAAAAGGAAATACCAGTATCTCATCTATACCCTTATAACCACGTCTAATTTTGAACTTTTCTCCTTTAAACTGTTCAATAAATGGGCATATATCACTACATAACTCAGACTAACAATGAACTCAATTAATGACTGTCTTAAAAGCACTAACAGTTATGTCTTTGGTCCAGAGAGCAAAGACCCAAGCACTCACCCAAATGGTTGGGTTAAGACAAACCATTAGGATATAGGAAAAAAATAACAGAATTTGTATTTGTATTTTTATGACATTTCTTTTTTATAGTTTATATTTTATTTGCATTTTTAATTCTCATAATATATTAGTATAATATTTTATGTTTTATACACACACCCATATATCCATATGTATACACATATATTCATATACCCACACACATGGAATATGGAGCTTGTCCAATTTATTTTTTTGATAGAGCTGAACCATCAAATAAGTTTAAAGACTATTACCATAGTGACCATGTGATCCACCACCCTCCTTTTAGAAAGGAGGAAACCAGGGCTCTGAGAGAAGGGAGGTAACTTGCTCAAGCTGTACAGCAGATTCAAGGTCAGATCTGGAAGCTGAGACTGCTCATACTTCATCCAGTTTTGCTTTACTGTTTCTCTGCTTCTTTGTTCTTTGATGGAGTAGAACAGTTTTTATAATGCCATATAATTCCACATAAAAAAGTACAGATGCATTTTTAACATTAGATTTTGTTAGACATTTAGTTTTAAAAGTGCTTGTACTCTTAAAAAGACTTTCTGTCTCCTCCAGAAAATGGGGGGCTAAGCTTGCCGTCACACATTGTGTTCTCTTTAGCCAGATTTCCCGGTCCTAGAAAGCTTTATCCAGTCTCACAGGAACATTATTGCAGGTGGAATGCCCACTGGAAATCAATCACGATGAAAATCAGCTAAGGGAGTCACTGACAGAAAGCATTACAGACAGCACTCTGGCGGTCTTAAACATTACAAGAGCCGTCAGCAAAATCTGGTCTCCAGGGACCATTACTTGATGGGAACTCTGCCAATCACAGCATTACTTAGAAGGCCCTTTTTTTTTTATGTTCCTCAAATGCCTACTGTCAAAGTAAACCAAAGTTCGGAAAAGTTTCAAACACTTCCAAGTTTGGGTAAAGAAACCCATTTCCAGATTTAAGTGTGTCTGTAAGCCAGGTAAGCAGGAGCACTTTTTAAAAACAACATACAAACTTTCCTTTGTCAGAGCAGCCTTGTAAAATTCATTTACACTACAAGACTTGGATTCAGATGGTTGGAGAGGCCTTGAGAAACCTAGAATTCTATTAACTGCAGTCTTTCACTATGCAGGGTAAGGAGGAGAACATTGATCTCTCAGAGTCATTTTGAAAACTTTTAGCCCAGGATAAAAACAGACAAATAGCAAAGGGTAAAAAGGCAAGAGCCACATCTTATTTGTTTCAAGTAGGCTCCCTCTACACAGAGTCCCTACTGATTTCACAAAAGAAAGATCTTGTGCAAAAGTGGTCCAAATAGGAAGCAGGAAACTAGAAATGACTCAAGCTCCTGATAGATAATTATCAATAAACCTATGCAATCATAATGTCATTACTTTGTTTTCACTGGATGTCAAAGTCTTTGCAGTACCATTTTCTCTCGACAGACCATTTATCACAAATTTTCTCCTCTTAGTAATTTTTTTGCTGCTTGGAAAAGTCTACATGCACAGAAAAACATTTTGAGAAATGATGAAAAATATTTACTTTATGCTTAGAAATGCTTTTCTATGCAATTAGTGTCAAAATTGTAAACAAATAGCTGTCAAAATTATAAACAAACAACTGTGGAGGACTTTGCCAATATCAATGCCTTTCGTCGAGAAAATCTAAATCCATTACTTTTTAAACAGTGTTTACAGGTAGGTCCAGAACCACAGTTTTAGCTCCTAGTGATACTTTAAACCCTGAAATCGGGCATTTGGTGTATAAATCATAGACATTCTTACATTTTTATTTTGCCAAATGCTTTTGTTACTTATTTAACCTCTTCATTATTTACTGAATAAATTCAGTAAAAATGGGGTCCTAAATAGAATAAGATATAGTCCATGCTTGTATAATTATATCAAAATAAATTCTATTATCATGTATAAACAAAAATAATCCAATAAAAATAATTTATTGAATAAACCCATTTCCTTAAAATGGGAGTAATAAATGGTATGCCAGACCTGAAGTTTATTAAAATTTTATCAAGGTGTTTTTAAAAAATCTCTTCTGACAATTCTGTAATCAACTTGGAAGAATAAAGATTCATAGCAATTGTTTTCACAGGTTGAGGAACTGGTCTCAAAACTTCTCTGAGTAACAGGCTAGTGGCAAGATAGCAGAAGGTTTCAAGGGGAGTTGGGGTAAGAACCTTCCTCCTTGCCCTGTGTTATATTAACATGTCAGGAGCTGACACAATGGTCAGACTGGTTGAATTACAATAATGAAGATGTGTCCATCTGCAAAGAGCAGGGACTTCAGAATTAGGTAAATCCACTTACCACCTATGTGACTTGGGACTAAACATTTAGTCACTGGGTTTTAATTTCCACATAGGTACAAGGAAAACAACACACACACACACACACACACACACACAATAGGCATGTAGAAAGTGCTCAGAAAGTGGTACTTACTATCAAATTTGCAGATAATCCAAAACTGAGGATAGGAGCTGTATTATAGAAGATTCAAAAACATTATGATGGACTAGAGAAATAAGCTTAAATAGTGACAAATACAGAGGGAAGAAAAAATAAAATCCCATAGTTAAATTCTCTTTAAATTTTTGATTTTGCTTTAAATTCATTTGTACCAGCATAGAATGAGACCATCCTGACTTAAAAGCAGCTTATGTGAAAAAAATTTTCTGAAAACTTCACTGACAGGGAGTTTACTATGGGGACAATAGTAGCAGGCCACAGATACTTAATTATTGGGTGTAATTTTGTACTACATAAGCATATGCTATATGTAAATCCAGAAAGTTAAGTAGCCTAGTGCACTTTGCCATGGACACATCCCATCTGGAGCATAATGTTCAGTTCTAGACACTGAATTTTCAGAAGAATATTTACAAAACAATACAACCTAAAATGGAAATCAGAACGATGAAGTGCTCAAAAGATTGCTGAAGGGGCTGGAGTTGTGTTAGAGCACTTGCCTAGCATGTGTGCAGCACTGGGTTCGATTCTCAGCACCACATATAAAAAAAAAAATAATAACGATCCATTGACAATGAAAAAAAAGTTGTAATTAAAAAAGAAAGAGAGTTGAAGACACTGGGAATAAGATTGACAGAAAAATTTAGGAAAAATGTGATAACTGCCTTCAAACATATGAATTACTATAAAAAATTGAATAGTAATTCTAATAGCAAATATATTATGAATACTGATCATGTAAAAAATAGACACAGTTATCCTTATTTTGCAGGTGAAAAAACTGAGGCACAAGGAAACTAAGTTGCAACTCCTAAGGGCTAGGCCAGCTTGTCCCCCAGTAGCCCATCCCCAAATCTGGGGAAGATATTAGAGCTATTTGCCAAATATTTGTAGTCTTAAAGGATCATGATAAGATGGCACTCCGCCCCCCACCCCCACCCCCATTTCTTCACAGTTGGGTATGGTCACATGATCTGCTTTGGCCAATGAAATGTGAGCTTACATCATATTCATCACTTTCAAAAGAGAGTTTAAGCGTCTGCATACAGCTTGCCACATACTCTCCCAACTGCAGATGTGCAGAGATGGAGCCTCCATTAATTGAGGTCTCTGAGGGACAATGATGAACAGAACTTCCCTGCTGACCCATGTGGGAAAAGTAGCAGGAGCAAGAAATTGGCTGTTATTGTTTGTTTAAGCCACTGAGGTTCAAGGGTTGTTTCTTTTACAAGGGCATCACTCCCCTTCAGACACACACATGAGCCCACATACTTCAAATCATCAGCATACTGAGGCAGGAGGATTGCAAGTTCAAAGACAGCCTCAGCAAAAGCAAGGCGCTAAGCAACTCAGTGAGATGCTGTCTCTAAAAAAAAAAAAAAAAAAAAAAAAAAAAATACAAAATAGGGCTGGGGATGTGGCTCAGAAGTTGAGTGTTCCTGAGTTCAATCCCCAGCACCCCCCACCACTCCCTGCAAAAAAAAAAAGTCCTCAGAATATCTCAGAATAATGAAACATATTTATTCTATTTTCAGAACTAAAAGAATAATTTGTAGAAACTATTGATGGGCAGATTGGGGCTTTCTAATTTAATTTTATTTTTTTATAAAAATTATCTAAAAGTTGCTTCATGAGGTGGTGAGCTCCCTAATGATGGCAGTATTTGATGAGAGGCCAGATGATCATTTTACATTTATATTCAAAACAGATGTCTTAATGAAGGGAGTTCAAGGTATCAAACATTTATTGAATACCTGCAATGTGCCAGGCATTCCAGTCACAAAGAGAAATCCAAACACACAATCCTTATCCTCTAAGAAATAGCAATCAAGTTCAGAACTTGATAACCTCTGATTTTTTTTTTAACAGTGTGATTCAGCCAAATTAGACATAATAACATGTCCAGGATAAAGCTGACAGCAAGCCTCAACTTACAAATAACCATGTACCACTAGAAATCCTGCTGATGCTTAGGTTGTATTATTATTTTTCAATTAGAAGCCAAAAGCATAGGGTTTACAAAAGGGAGGAAAACGGGAGAATTGCTGGGTTTAAAGGAGAAACATTTTTCCTTTCTCTAGTTACCATTCTTTAATCTTGCAAACCAGGCATATTATCTGGCTTACATCAGGGGTGTTCCAGCAAAGGGAATAGACTGACTCACAGCAATTGTTACTGACCTTTTCCATCACTTCTCCCACCCCTTAGAGACAGGAAGGGAACATTTTGGTGCTGATCAATTCACACCCCAAAACAGGCAATCACTTTTCTATAAAGAGCTATTCTTCAGTTAAGATGTCAGCCAAAGCCTTTCCAAAATATCAAAACTTTTCCCAAAAGGGTATGTGGGCAGGGCCTAAAGGAATGCCACATTCAAAAGAAGATGTGAAAATCTCAAACTAAATGAGTGACTCCAAGAGACACTGCTATTGTTTCACAAATGGCACCTTTAAACAGTACTGATTTCCATATTTCATCTCAGTAGCTAAAAGTTTGTTTTTTTAAACTTTTGAAAATCAATCAGGGAGAGATACTATCCTTTCACTGGCTCACTGCCTTTTAATGGAAAAACAACCTAGAACTGGATAAGCATTAACTGTAATTGTTCTGAGGCAGACATTTCCATTTCAGGTTATTATTCATGATTGTATTAAAGCAGAATAATATATGTGGATGGATTTTGCAGCCATTACCTAGACACTGGTAAGGGCAGCTGATGACTATTGTTCTTCAATTCAAAAGTGTCTGTTTTAACTTTGAATCCTTCAGCCCTGCCTGGGCCCTGAATTTTCTGAACCATGGCTCTGATTTTCTATGAAATAGTCACAAAAATCAGGGCATGCTGATCAATGCCATCCTTCCCATCAGTTTGGTATGGCATGAGTGTCTCTAAAATACATACAGAAGAAATTGGCTTTAGCACGTGTAAAAGCAGCAGGGAATTTACAGCTCATACCCTCTTCTATTTTAAAAAATACAATAATATTCTTGCAGAGACAGCTGGATCCTTGTGATACCCAGTCTTGTGCCAAGCTGTGTACAAATATACTCTTTACAAAACAGATGTGAAACGTGCTATGACAGAAGCGAGGCAAAAAAGATTCGAGTGTTTAGTGGCTCCACACCCAAAAGTTTCAGGCACAGAGCTGATGTTTGAACAGTGAAAGGGGAGACCGCCCATCCTGTACTTTCATCCGGGCACTATGGAGATGACCCCATTTCCTAGAATCAGTTTGCCCTCTGCCCTAAAGACCTGGGTTGAGATTTAATTTGGGACCAGAGTGGGCCAAGACAATTGTGCTGTTGGTTACTCAGACAGAGAGAAGGTCTGAAATCTCCAAGACTGCACAGGCTAACTGGGCTGACACACCCACCCAGAACTAATGGCCCAGCGGTCCAGCGGGGAAGCAGGGGTAGGGAAGCAGAGCCGGGCAGGGGGGCTGGGACCCTTACAATGAGCATAGGAAGATGCTGCACGTGCGAACCCAGGGACGCGACTAGAAGGTCACGA
This sequence comes from Urocitellus parryii, assembly GCF_045843805.1. Taxonomy (NCBI): domain Eukaryota; kingdom Metazoa; phylum Chordata; class Mammalia; order Rodentia; family Sciuridae; genus Urocitellus; species Urocitellus parryii. Next base: position 101,392,692 of record NC_135531.1, read on the forward strand.
TGTGCTCAGCACAGGATGCCCTTTTCCTCCCTCTAGTCGCCCATCCCCTTGGAAAGTGAGCGCGAGAAAGTTGCGCCCCGGCCATGGCGGCCAGAACTGGAGAAGGGGACAGGGCAGGCAGAGAAGGGAACTGGGCCCCCTTACCTTGTCCTCCGGATCAAGGTTCTGCAACACCTCCTTGCCTGTGGCGCTCAGGATCTCCACCCCGGCGGGCTCGGGCGACTCGGGCGCGGGCTCACTGCTCTCCTCCCGGGCTTGGACTCTGCGTGGGGTGTCCCCCTCGACCCCGGGCCGGGTCCCTGAGCCGCGGCCGCTGCCCTGGCTGCTCCGGGGAGTCTTTGCGCCTCGCTGCCCCACGCTCAGGGCATCGAAATCCAGCGTCTTGCTCTCGAAGGCTCCCTCCACGTTGCAGAACATGCCGCCGTACTTCTGCCGTGGGACCTGGTCGGTGGTTCCCGGCCTGGCCAGGTACACGGGCAGATCATCTTCGTGGGAGCTGTCCCAGCCTCGTCGTCCGGAGGCCATGGTTCAAGAGCGACAGCGGCCCGCTGGTTTCCTTCCCCAGAGACGGAAAGGGCAGCCGGCGGCAGCGTGCACCGAGCCACAGTGACTGGGGCGGGAGGAGGCGCCTGAGCCTTCGCGCCAGAGGCGGCAGTGCTGCTCCGATTCCTGTCTGTCCCCAGCGAGCCAGCCAGCCAGCCAGCGAGCGTGCGAGCGGCGCAGGGGCCCGGAGCTCCCTCGCTCGCCCGGGGGACCTCTCGCCCGCCCGCCGGGAAGAAACCGCCTGCTGCACCTCCCCAGGCACCCCCAGCCTTAACGTGGGCTCGCGGGCTGGCGCAGTGTTGGTGCCCATCACAAACACAAATCCAAACTTGGCGCGCCGCGCGCACTTACACACACACACACACACACACACACACACACACACACACACACACACACTCCCCCCCCCCCCTCACGCAAGAAGCTCCAGACTTGTTTCATACTTAGACACAATTCAGATGTCTTAAAAATGCTCACACTCGGAGAACTTACTCCCATATGCACACAAACTAACTCTGTTTTCCCCGCATTAGCTCCCAAGTTTGCCTCCCAAACACCAATCTTTTTGACTCTCTCATGCACAAAATCCAAACTGACCCAGGTGTGTTCATCTCAAAGCCAAGTCCTGATTTACAACAAACACATACAAATTCGGATTTAGAACAGACTCACAGTCTTACCCACAACCCCAGATGGCCTTCTCCTGATTTTGAGTTGTCTCACACTTATACTAGTTCCAGAATCTGCCTAGCAAACCTGCACCTTCATATGATAAATTCCTGAATTGAATTACAACACACACAGAAGAGGGGAAGGCCATCTTTCTTCATTGACATTCACAAAAACCCAGAATTGACTCACATAAACCCATTCCTACCGCATTCATACTATACTAGAATGTGCTTTTTACCCAACCTTAATTTGTCTCACAAAATTACCCTATAGATCACAGACATGCATACCTGCATAGATTTTGCATTGCAAAATGATCTGTCCATCATACAACAAACTACAGGCTTATACCTCACACAGAGACTCCTTTAGAACCTCCTTTAGAACCTTACACTTAGTTCATACACAAATTATATTTATTTCAAAAAAATACACAACCAAAGAACTTTGCCTTCCATGTTACCTTAAACATACAAAGACTTATGTGCATACATGCTCTCATGATCTCATTCCCATCCTCACGTCTACCCATACGTGCTCTGTCTGACCCAGTTGTTGCCACATGAACACAGAATCCACAAACTTGAAAAACTTGAATCCTATCAGTGCATATAGCCTAAGCCCAGAATCTTTGCTGCCCTTTGCTGCCCAAATTTAACTGAATCTCCTCTCAGAAATGTATGCATTGATTTGTTTATTCAGCCAACAAGAACCAGTGATTCATTGGCCCACTTGCTCATCACAAAATACTGGAACAACAGTGTTAAAAAGGCAAATGATGTCTGACCACCAAGAGTGTAGTTGTAGCCATCCATCTAGGCACCATCATTCAGGGTTTATTTTCTGAGTTTATTCCCTGAATCCAACTCCCCCCATTCTTCTAAGCTCCACAAAGATAGAGATCTGGTCTGTTTAGTTTACCTTTATATATCTTGTGAATAGGACATATTCAGGCACATAACAGGTACTCAATAAATCTTTTTTGAATAAATGATAACAACAAGGAACATTTAAGAAGCTGTTGATAATGTGCCAATCGCAAATGTAATTCTTTCATATACACTAACTCATTTCTCTGTGCATATAGGCACAGTCTTTGAAGGCATCTGAGCTGAGTTTGATGACCTGAAATTCTAGATTCCAGTTTTGGAGTGAGACAAGCACACTAGGAATTATAACACTATGAATCCCTGTGACAGCCACAAAGATTTGGAACATGGAAGTCGACCTGGACTCACTGCAGACAGATGCATTGACAAAAGTTATACCTACCCACAGTGAATGTATTTTATGTAAGAACAAATTACACTCCATTCACTAACCAGCCTGCACTCTATCAAAATTATTCCATGATTTCTTAAGCTCACTTCCTCTGGGAAGCTTCTCCTTTTAAACAAATGCTGATTAGTGACAAACCTAGAATTTCACTTGAAAATTGGTAATATAGCTCATTTCCTCCATCTTTGCTGACATAGATGGTTTCCTTCACCTTTTCAATTGCTATTGACTTCTTTTCCAGTCATTAACTAATTATAGGCTTGTAGGAGGACACTTGCTTTGTGTCCACTGCTGTTGCAGGTCCTCTCCTCTGTGGAGCATAATTCTAGTGGGGGGAAACAAAAAAAGAGAAAAAAATAAAGGCAGAGAGTCATAGAGCTATAAAAAGCTATGAAGAAAATAAGATAATTAGCTAAGATATATCAAGAATTTAGTAGTGTCTGACTCTGTGTAAAGGGCATACCATGCAGTCTATTTATTAGCTTTTATAATTCTGCAGATCATGTACTATTATTCTTTTTTATAAACAAGGAAGCCCAACTTTTGGCAGAGTCATAACCTAAATGAGATATGTATGAAGGGTCTAAGAGTTCCTTGAAAGGGCCTATTCTGAATGTCGGTGCATGCATGTATGTGCTATTGTAAGTGGGTGTATGGGATACACAACCAGTTTTGTTGTTAGAGGAGCAGTTCCATTACCTCACTACTCTCTATATGATGCTATAGCTATGCCCAACAATTATATTTGTTGACAAAACATCACATTTAAAAGTCAACTGCTGCATATTCACATATGTGATAAATTAAGAAAGCAAAGCACCCTATTACAAAAAAGACTGAAATAAGAATGGCTCATCTGGGCTGGGGATGTGGCTCAAGCGGTAGTGCGCTCGCCTGGCATGCGTGCGGCCCGGGTTCGATCTTCAGCACCACATACCAACAAAGATGTTGTGTCCGCCGAAAACTAAAAAATAAATATTAAAAAAAAAAGAATGGCTCATCTCACCCTACTTCTGCAAGTATGTGGCCTTAGGCAAGTGACTTACTTAATTTATTTGTCTTTCTTCTTTGTATTTGCCTCACCTACCTAATAGGTTTATTAAGGACTTCATTCTCTGAGCAAGGCATTGTGCAAAGAATTTTATATGCATTGACTTAATTTTCATCAGGACTCCATAAACTGTGATGATTATTCCCCTCCTTTTTTTAAACCAGTGGAGAAAACAAGGCCTAGACCTGTAAAGTCCCTTGTTCAAAGTAGCACAGTTAGCACTTCAAATTGAAATTCAAACCTTCTACTTTCTGATTCAGAGCCTGTGTTCAGAGCTCTGATAGCTCTTTCATGAAAATCTAGAGAAATGATACATGGGAAGACCAAAGGTAACATGTTAACCAATAAAATAAGCACTTAAGTTGTTCTTAGAGAGAAGCTAAGTTTAAGACAAACACTCATATAAAGAAATATCCTAACACTCTCAAAGGTATTAATCTCACAAACACACAACAATTTTGTCATGTAAATTAGTTAAGTTAGAGAATAAAGCACAAGAGCAACAGTATGCCTATAGATTCCTTAACTGAGACTAGCCAGGAAGGTATTGCATAAAACAATGCTCAAACAGCAAACTATTTCTGCAACGTAGGCAGCAAAAAGAGTTTTCAACTTGTCATATGCCAGATCAAATTTGCATTTCCTGTAACTCTGCAGTAAATCACATGCCACATTGCATTGAGATGACTTGTGATGGAAGCCCAGAGCATATCTGATGATAACTTTAGGAAAATGTATTCCGGAGGCATCTTCTATTACCTATAGATCAGCGGAAGCGGAGAATCCTAGACAGTAAGCAGTGGCACCAGGCAATTTTGATATGCCAGCACATGGAATGTATTTTATGTAAGAACAAATTACACTCCATTTTTATGAGGCAGAAAAATTGACCCATCAGAAGCTAAAATTTTAATATTCACTAAGGTCATGCTGCCATATTCAAAATAAGAGGGAAATAGAGGAGTTATAAAGTTTACCTTGACTCAATGGTGAATTTATTTTTGTCACTTCATTTCTATTTCATAATCATAAACTTAACTCTACAATCCAGCTAGACATGAAGAGGAATAAGGAAAATTTGGAAACTAAAGCACAACTGTATCAAAAGCACAAAGAATATAGAGTATCTCAAGCAGGTAGAGTAAGAGGTGCTCTACTGAGCTACAGAAGGTCTATTGTTTGAGATAAAACAATGAGTTAGATGTATTACAGTTGTCCACAGTCATCTATGGTGACCTTGTTGCTGGTCTTGCCATTCCTAGACCCAAAGTCCACCATGACTTCCATCACATCCATTCCCTTTTCCTCAGTCCTAAAGGTCACCTGCCTGCCATCCAACCACTGAGTTCTAGTGGTACAGATAAAAAATGAGAACCATTTGTGCTCAGCCTAACATTTGCCATGAACAAGATGCCAGGACCTATATATTTCAGGACGAAGTTCAAATCCTCAAATTTCTTCTTCTCATAGATGAACTTCCCATGCCATTATGGCATGTGAAGTCACTATCCCAGCACATACATGTACTTGAATAATTCTGCAAAACCAGGAAAACTTATGGCCTAATCCTTTGTCTTCAGTGCTCAGAGCACAAAAATGGTCTGCTGCCTTTAGCACTTGGTCTGCTGCAAACAGTTTGATGTAGCTGGTGGCCTAAGGGCCCGCTGTTGACAGCTATGTTGAGGAACGTGACTGACCCCTGGCAACCAGCAGCTCCAGGTGACAGTGGTTTCTGTCTTAACAGTTAATTTAAATGTTTCTAATCATAACTCATCCTTTTTGTTTTCCTTCCTTGGGTTACAGGAATTTGAACCTACATCATCTTTTTTCCCCATTTCATGGACCCCAAAGTTAGAAGCCTTGTTTTTCACCCATGTATATATGAGACAACGTTTTAAAAATGGACAACCCTTTGCCTGACACACAGTAGGGACTCAATAAACCTTAGTTCCAATTTCCTTAGGGTATATATACATCATTAATCTCACACAGAGTTTGCAATGAGCTTGACTGTGTTCTATAATTTTAATTTGGCAGAATTTTATGAACAAATTGATACCGACTATAATAATGTTTGGGATAGACAATAAAAATGACTGCTGTCTTCCATATACTTTCATCATAACCTTTGAATTTTCCTGACAGATTGCTATTGAGTTTTGTCTCAATATTTGGTGACTGAAGACTTAATTAAAAACATAAAACAAGGTATTTTCCAAATAGATGCAAAACAGTAAAACTAGATTATAAAATATTTTCAGTAATCCTAATTGCACATGCAGAAAAAAATCCCTGTTCTTTTATGAATATACACATGTAAAGGAAAAAAACATACAAGAATATGTATCAAAATACTGTATTAATAGAGTATAAGTCATAGGAAAATTGAAAATTTTTGTTTCTTCCTTTATGTGCTTTTATGTTTTCCTAAAATTGCCTTATAGATATTTTATTGATGCACATTAATTGTACAAAATAGTGGGTTTCATTGTAGCATATTTGTACATGCTTATAACATAATTTGATCAATTTCACTACCCAATACCTTCCCTTTCCCTTCCCCCGCCTTCCTCTAACTCCCTTCCTGTACCCTAATAGTCTCCCCTTTATTTTTATGAGATCCCTTTTTAATGTCTTTTGCCTCTCTAACTTCCACATAGTAGAGAAAACATGAGACACTGAGATTCTGAGTCTGGCTTATTTTACCTCATATGATGCTCTTTAGTTCCATCCATTTTCAAAATATTAAGTATGAGTTTACTTTTATAATCACAAACATTGTTCTTTCCAAATGTGTGTCTAAGTTGTTATTTTAGATAAAAATACATTGATTGAATCTGGTAAAAATTGCTGATGAAGAATTATTGAACCGAACTGTTATCTCCCTGCTGTATCCAGAAGACCTATTATTCAAAATAAAAAGTAAAAATAAAATTAGTTCCCTCATCCGAGTTGAGGCACTACCTCATGCAGAACACATCAGCAGTTGGACAGCTGAGTGGGGAAGGGCCATGATGACGAGGATGTGAAATGAGGGCTTACAAATGTCCTCGAGGTAAATCCTTTCCACCAAAGGATTAGTTAATAGGACATGACATAATCACCTTCCTGGTGGGGAGTGGTGGGGTTTTCTTTCCAATGTTCTACGCTGAGTGTGTCTCTTTGATTTTATCATTCTCGAATATTTGAGAGCCAGTTCCAAACAGAATTTCCTTTTGCCTTAAGTGGGAAGGAGACAAATGTTAAAGTAGTTGCTGAGCAATATCATAAAAAAGATACTCACTTCAAATGCTTTAATGCTCTACTTTCCTTGCTCACAGATGCAATTAAATCTCCTAAATGAAGATCCCTAAGAACAAGTCAGACAGTAAATTGAGTTACAGGAGGTAATGGGGGAGAAAAAACCCAAACCAAAAACCTGTCCAACCTCTTTGCCAGTCAAAATGGCTCACAATAATTCACAATGTTTCCAAGCGTTTGAAAAAATGTGCTTATTTTGTTTATTTTTCCAGTTCCTCTTCATTTTTTTTGTCTGTTTTACAAAACGATCCCATTGGACTTACAATATTATTATAACAATTTTGTTCTGATTATTTGAAACAAAATGATTCTCTTAGCTTTTATTTTTCAAAGATAAAAATAACAGTGAATCCCTTGTTTATCTCTCTCCCCCTTCTTTGCCCCCCCCTTCCTTCCTTCCTCCCTTCCTTCCTTTTCAATGAAAACTTAAAAATACGGAAAGGCAGAGAGTAATTTAGTCATGTACTCACTGTCTAGGATCTACAAATGCTAACTTTTCATGGTATTTTGCTCATATGTTTTTAAGAAACGAAACATTACAGAATTCATGCACCTTAGGCATCCCTTAGCTGTTCTGTCTCTCCTCTCTCACTTTCTATAAAAAAAGAACTTATATTGATAGCTGATATTTTCCTTTAGTCTGCTCTCTCATGGAAGCTGGTCCCTTAATTAGAATTTTTATACTTGTTTTCTTTATCCACTTAATCAATATATCTTAGTTTATTTGCTTTTGAGTATCATCTTTGGCCAGGGATGGTGTAGAGAAGTCTCTCCCTCCTAGAACACCGAGGTGAGGCTTGCAATAATAACATTAGGTTTCCTGGGGACATGTTTTCTTTTATTATACTTTGGGGAAGCTCAAGGAACCTGGACATGAGAGTTACATATAACATTCAAAAAGGCAACCTTCATTTTTCATATTTCCTGGAGCCTAAAATAAGTTATACTTAAAGAAAAGTAGTCAAACACTAGGACCGCCTGAAAGGAGAGCTTCTTTGAATTCAGAGAGAAACTCGCTGGCTCCCCCAAATTAGGGTACATCCGGGCTCAAACACAAGCAGCAAAAAACAGGCGACTATGTGAATGACAGACACTAAAGATATGGGAGAAAAAATAGAAAAATGGTGAATAATTCCTTCATTGAGAATTTTATGTTATGTGTAGGTTCAGAAAACATAAATGCATCTGTTATGCCCTCTCACCACAGTACTTCTGTCTGATTTCATATTTCTGTTAATAAATAATGCCTTGTCTAGGCAGCTCCCTGGAATGTTTTTTCCTCCAGTTCTGTCATAATTAAGATGAATGGATAGGAAACAGGCTCCCCTATACATTTCCCAGCTTTCAGAATTCATACTGGAAACATGAAGAAAAACAAATGCAGACAAGTAGTCTAAACATCTAGATACAATTTTCGTGTCTTACAAAGATATATCACAGCATTTATGTGATGTGTGATATGACTTTTAAAAAAGCATGAAACTTGAGGTCAGAAAATCTGGATCACAATTCTGGGTGCACTACTGGATGAGTGAATTTGGAGGAATTACATAAATTACTTTATTTGGTTCCTTCATCATCAAAATGGGGAAAAAAATCAATGAAAAATAAATTGAGAAGTTTCCTGCTAAGTTGCAATTGTTCTGTACAATGTTACTGTTTTATTGTCTTTGGAGAGTGGCCCCAGTTTCTTTATCTAATAAGTAAAACAATAAACATCTGTTGAGTTAATGTTATCTGTAATTTTTGTTTTTCAGTGGTAGAACAGAGTATAGTGTGTAGCTACTGATTATTAATCAGTCTTAGGTATGACCAAAGTGATAAATATGTTTTGGGAAACCAAATCAGATTACTTTCCATTCTAATCATAAAACTCCTATTAGACATTTGTCCCTTGAAAGTATACTTAGATCAAAGATATAATCAAATGCATTTATGAACCATATTGTATAAACATACACTAAAATTTTAAGGAAGAAATTGTTCTTAAATATTCATTTTTTAAACAGAGATCATATTAAAATTTATTCAGCTTTGATATTATGATGTTTAACAATTCATTTAATTCTTAATGTTGTCTGGTCACTAAGAATTGCTTTCATATTTAAAGTAGGACATTAATTTGCTAAATTATTTATTTCTTATCAAAAAATATTAATATAACTATTCACTCAAATAATAGACTATTAATAGTTGTACCAGAAAGGAATTTTTGAGCCTAAAAGTCACATCTACAAAAATATATATTGCAGTCTTTTGTTATAAGGCTGATTGATCAGATGTAGGCATATTAGGATGAATGGACTCATTTAAAATTCTTATACATCTATTGAAAATATGTTAGGAGGGGTTTTCAGTACAAAATCAGAAGCTAAAGACTAGGCAAAACTGATCACTGATTATTTATCTGGAAAATATTTTATATTTAATACAATAAAATTTATTCTATTTTAACTAAAAATTAATTCTCAACCTAAAAATATTAAGTGACTTAAGAAATAAGTAGGGGCTGGGGTTGTGGCTCAGTGGTAGAGTGCTTGCCTAGCATGTGTGAGGCACTGGTTCAATTCTCAACACCACATATAAATAAAATAAAGGTACATTGACAACTAAAAAAGTATTTTAAAGAAAGAGGTAGGTTGGACTTATAAAATGTATGTATAATATTTCAGTAAATCTTGTGGATGTAAACCTTGCACAAAATAAGGGTATAATATTGTTAGTTGGGTTACTCATTGCTATGAATAAAACTATTGTCATTGACTAGAAATTTAATACTTAGACACCTAATAATAGCTAATTAAAATATAAACATAAATCATGTAATGATGATTGATTTCACCATTTGGATTTTTATAACCAGTAAGGTTTGGAACTGTAAATTAAGAAATCTTTAATTCAGGAAAAGATATAAATGAAAATTCCCCTTAAGAAAGACATATCTACTTTTATTTGAATGACAACTTTCCAAAATTGTGTATTCCTCGTGATATAAAAATTAAATTTGTGCTGAGTGTAGTGGCAAACACCAGTAATTCCCACTACTTGGGAGGCTGAGTCAGGAAGACTTCAAATGCAAGGCCAGCCTCAGCAACTTTAGGGAGACCTTAAACACCTTAGTGAGACCCTGTCTCAAAATAAAAAATATAAGGGTCTGGGACTGGAGACTATCTTGCTAAGTGAAATAAGCCAATCCCCAAATGCAAGGGCTGAATATTCTTTCTGTTATGCAGATGCTAGCACATAATAAGGCAGGGGCAAGGGAAAGAATAGAAGTTCACTGGATTGGACAAAGGGGAAATGTAGGGAAGCCAGGGTGGGAATAAGAAAGACAGTAGAATAAATGATACATAGCTTTCCTACGTTCATATATGAATACATGACCAGTGTAACTTTACATCATGTACAACTATAAAAATGGGAATTTATACCCCATATAGGTATAACACATCAAAATACACTACAGTGTCATGTATACTAAAAAGGGCAAATAAAAATTTTAAAAAAATTAAATTGGCGTGAACTGGAGATGTAGCTCAATGGTAGAACATTTGCCTAGCATGTAAAAAGTTCTAGGTTTGATTTCCCAGCACCTCAAAGAAGAAAATAAGTTTTGCTTATTTTTTTTACTCTTGGTAAAAAGGATAAGACATTGAATGATATCTAAAATAATTGAAAAAATTGGATCATTTCTAAGAAAACCACTTGGAAATTTGTTCTTGGAAAGAGAAAACTGTTAAGTTTTAAATTAGCCTTATTCATACATTTTTTGTATCCAATGAACATATTTTTTGTGACTTTTTGCACGGGGAGTGTACTAGGGATTGAACCCAGGAACTCATAACAACTGACCCATATACCAGCCCTTTTTGTTTTTTATTTTGAGTCAGGGTCTTGCTAAATTGCTGAGGCTGTCTTTGAACTTGTGAGTCTCCTGTCTCAACCTCTTGAGCTGCTGGGATTACAGGCAAGCTAGATTGTATCCAGCTTGGGCATTTTGTTTGTTTGTTTGTTCTTTTAGGATACATGACACCATAGTGTATTTTGACATATTTTACACACATGGAGTATAACTTATTCTAATTATATCGCATTCTTGAAGTTGTACATGATGTGGAGTTATATTGGTCATGTATTCACATATGAACATAGAAAGTTATGTCCAATTCATTCTACTTCTGTCTTTCCTATTTCCACTCCCCTCACTTTCCTTCCTTCTCCTTTGTCTAATCTACTGAACTTCTATTCTTCCCTGACCCCCTTGGAGTGTGAGCTTTCATGTATCAGAGAGAACATTTGGCTTTCAGTTTTGTCCTGAAATAATCCAAATGGTGAAGAGGTAATTTCTGAGCCAAGTCCCCTCTCCCTTAGCTTAGAGAGGATGAGAACTTTGCTGGAGTAACAAACGGGAAATGATTTTTTAAAAATCAGTTCAATCCATTACATATTTATTGAGCATTTACTTTTTTCCAGGGTATATTGAAGACATTATGGAAGTTTATGAATACAGTAAATAAGAAAAGTATTCAAATCTAATGCTGCTCAGATTGCAATAAGTGTCATCATAAGAGGAACATTGGGCTACAGATTAGTAAAGGCATTTGGAAAGCAAACTTGTAATGAAGAGTGAATGAAATGTTGACAAAGGAATATGGACAAAGTCATTCCTGGCAGAGTGAGAAATGTTGGGAAAGGAGAGAGTGATCCTGCCCGACTAGAGAGCACAGTGTTTGAAGGGTAATACTGAATGAGTTCAGGAAGATTAGACAGGGCTCAGATGTGGGGAACCAGAATAAAAGTTAAGAAATTTTCCTATTATGCATGGGAAAGTGATTATACACTGAGGCTCACCTGCTTTGCAATACTAAGCTCAACCTTAGCCATGAACAACAGAATTTGATCTTAGTAGTAACAAATTATTTCTACCTCGGCCCTCTGCTCACATTTCCCTGTCCTCATTTTGCTGTCTGAAATCATTTCAAAGACCTGTGTTCTACAACTTAGGAAACCAATGCTTTTGTCAGTGCAAATTTTCCTGACAGTGATTAACACCTCCAGCTATCAGCAAATACATTTCCAGTCCCTTGCTAAGTGAGTTCAGGAGGTTAAGAAAATGTTGGAGAGTTAAATCTCAGAATGGGGTACAGTAAATTTTTGGAAGCAGGCTTAGAATTAAAGACAGATTTCCACCAGGGAAAGGGAGAGTTTCTAGAGGAGGCTTTTGGTCTCTTTTTGGCAAGGATTGCTGATGGAGAACGATTGTTGGAAAACCAATGATTCAACAGTAAAACAGAAAGCCTCAGGCTGTTACTCATGAGGAGATGAACAAATGTCTGTCTTTCTGGAGAGTGCTGGGGGTGGAGTAGGGTATCAAATATAAGATTAATTAATAAATGTGGGCATCTGAAGAAAAGTTTCCATTCTCCTTGTTTGAGGATACATTGGTTTTGTGTAATAAATTACTGTGAATTTAGTATCTTAAAACAACAACAATTTATTATATCAGTGTCTATGGGTCAGATATTTGAATACAGGTTAGTGGTATCCCCTATTCAAGCTAAATTAAGGTGTCACACAGCACTGAAATGAGTCTTGTGGTCATCTTCCAGGCTCATAGATTGTTGACAGAATTTAGTTGTTTGAATTTGCAAATCTGCCCATCATTTTCTTATTGACTGTCAACCAAGAAGTACTGGAGACCATCCTTCTGTGACAAACTCTTGCCTTATTTGGCATAAGATGATGCTCCAGCTGGGCAACCTTGATCTATTGCTGCTATTGCAACCACAGAAGCCCCTTTCAACTCCATTTGGCCTCAGATATTTATGTGATGAAGGTAAGAAGTGGTCTATAGCTGAAGCCTGGAGACTTTATATGCACATGGCTAAGCTTCCAGCTTGCTCTTTGACCTTGCAAGGTAAGATGAAATAGAAATTTCTCCATTTCCTAAAATTTTTAAAAAAAGGGAATATTGGAAATGCATGGGGAAGATTTGAAGCTCATCTCTCTGATTACAGCTACGACTGACTTGGCTTTGATAGTAGTCATCAGCAAATGATAGCTCAGGGATCAAATCCATCCCCACGTCTGTTTTTCTATGGTCCACAAAATAAGAATAATTTTAATGTTTTTAGATATTTGACAAAATTTAAAAATTAATGACAAAAAATTTGTAAAATTCAAATTTCAAGTGAAATAAAGTTTTATTGTAACACAAACACCTATTTTTTTGTGTACCATCTATGGTCACTTTGTGCTGCAAGACCAGAGGTGAATAATTGCAACAGAGAATGCACTGAAAATATTTTCTCTCTGACCCTTCACAACAAAAATTTGCAAAACCTTAGTCTATAGCTGTTTGGTGAGTGTGCAGTAATGTAGGCTCTTACATCCATCACTTTTGGGAGTATTTGTGGGTACAGAACTTTTAGAAGGCAGCTAGACAATAGATTCCAAGAGTCTTAGCATATTCAAGACATCTGCGTGTTGAGATTGGTCCCTCAGGTGATTCTGCTGCAGGTGTTTCTCAAGCCGTATTCTGAAATATGTTCTCTGGTGCCTCTGATGTGAGACCTTTTCTGATAAAACTTTTTTATATTAGATGCTGTTGGCACATCCTAACTTGGAGAAGACTCTTTGTTGGTGTAGGTGAAAAAATCTTCAATAGGAACTGTTCTTTCAGCACCACATCCTTCAGGTTCTTTTAAGTGCAGTTCACACACCTGAATACAATCTCAGAATTGACAGGTCATTCAATAAACAAATCCTCATTACTCTCAGAAGTCTCTATTTTAAATATAACAACCTCATATTGATTGCAAAACATAAAGTGTTTTTTTCCTAATTCCATTAGAATGCTCTGATTTTCTTTAAAGAGTGTGTTTTGATCTTCTTTTGGGAGGTCATAACTTCACCATCAGGCAAAGGATCCTGTACAGAGTTCTTATGATATAGAATTCTGCCTTGGATTGTTTTCTAAGCCAAAACAGCATTGCTTTAAATTTTAACATTAATTGCACAGAATGAAAATTGTATTATTCCATATGTTAAGAAGAACATAAAATCTAGGTTGAAGTTAGCAAGCAAATTAGCTCAATTTTCCCCTATTCACAAATGGATAGCTAACATCTTTCTCTTTGTCAAATTGCAAAGTCCATTATCCCACAGAAAACCAATAAATGAAAAAGAGAAGAAGGGAAAGATACTGATTAAGTAAAACAGGTCTAAATGTTCTTTGCCATTTTTTATGGGACAACCTTGGTTCTACTTCACAGATGCAGGGATTTGAAATCATGTGACAAATCACATGTCAAGTCCCTACCCATGCAGAGATTGAAACCACATGTGGTGAGCCTAGATAATTCAGTGTGAATTATGGACATAGGAATTAATTGTGTTATTTTTTAAGCAAAAAATTTCCTGTGGATCTTCCCTGTGTGGTACTTTGCCATGTACATCTGATAAAACAATCTTTGCAGCATAGGATCTCTCAGCCTCTTGGGAAACATAAACCAATAAATTGAAAATGAAAATACATCCTAATGGGTACTACCAAAGGGATGAGCCAGACATGGGACACATAATGCCATCTTCAGAGTTAAAGACAACTGTGTTCTAAAGAATGAGTAGGGAGAAGAAGAATGATATTGAAGAATCACTCTGCAGAAGAAAAGATTATATGCAAAAAGATCAGTGGCAAGAGACTGCTTTGCTGGTTTTTAACAGAAAATAATATCCTATAAACAAGAAGAGGAGGAGCTATGAAGAATAGACATCATTTAGGTATGTAAATACAATCACATAACTTGGAACATGTTAAATATTTCATTAGTTTAAAAGTAAAAATATGGGACTGGAGATGTAACTCAGTGGTAGAGCTCTTGTCTAGCATGAGACTCTGGGTTCAATTTCCAGCATTTCAAAACAAACAAACAAACAAACAAATAAATAAAAGTATGTGTTAAAAGTCTAGAAGAGGTGGTTCAAGGAAAAGTATAATGCCTATACATAATGTACTTGCTCTCTGATTAGAGCTAGAACAAAGGGCAGAATCTAGATAGGTCTTACCTTGTCACACAGGTTAAACAGGAATTTGATGCAATGGTTAAGAGCCAGATAGACTTGGATTCAAATCCAGATGTTCAATATTAGCTCTGTACCCATGGGCAGGTTTTTTAACCTCTCTAAGCCTGTTTCCTCATCTGTAAAATGAAGATAATAGTATTTCATTCACAGAGCTGTTGTGGGGGCTAAATGCAGTAATATATGTAAAATCATTAGCACAAATTGACTGGCACAGAGAAAGCACACACAAAAAAGGGTTGCTCGCATCATTACAAAAGGAGACATTCGACATGTGGCGGAGATTGGGGAACATTCCCAGAAGATGCATGGTGATGAGGACAATTGTCTCAGCTGGATGTGAATTCAGTCTTGCTGTGGCTGGGTCTGCTTGTAAAGAAGAATAATCCCATGGATGAATAGGCAGTCAGCTAAGAGAGCTTGATCCTCGAACTGGTTCTAGCCAGGAAATCTGAGTGTGAGTAGAATGTGAATCACCTGCTTACTGTAAATTAATTATTATTATTCATTCAGCAAAGAGGAAAAGATGCTTGGTCAGAATTAATCATCTAAAAAAACTGAGTTATTTGAAATTCATTACATTTGAATATGGTAATGAGACATTTGTCACTTTTATAACTCTTTGTGGGGGAACTGTCTATTGTAGAATGGAAAAGGATTAACATAATTTTTAGAGTGTACCTTTCTCTTTTATTTTTCCATATTTATTGAAGCTTAATATAATGTGTATTATATATCTTCATTTTTTGGGTAAGGAAATAGCTTTTGAGTTGGAAGTGGATTATATAGACCACATAGTTTTTAAGAAAGTGAAATGATATTAAATTGAGATCTTTCTGAGACTAACTACTGGTACTCACATTTGAATCACTAGAGTTTTTTTTTTTTTTTAAATAATGATGCCCAGAGACTAG
Source organism: Urocitellus parryii (assembly GCF_045843805.1). Classification (NCBI taxonomy): domain Eukaryota; kingdom Metazoa; phylum Chordata; class Mammalia; order Rodentia; family Sciuridae; genus Urocitellus; species Urocitellus parryii. Next base: position 101,408,532 of record NC_135531.1, read on the forward strand.
CACTAAAGATTTTGATTGAGTTGTTCAAAGTTAAAAAGTTTATACATTTGAAAATTTCAAGTCAAAATATCTTCCTTAAAATATTTAGTACATAAATGATTTAAGTATTTTAAATATGAATCTATTGTTTAGTGAAAAACCAAACTAGGCAATAAATAGATTTTTTTTTCTTCTGCTCTATTCAATTCAGAAGCAGGTTAAAAACAGAAGAATGAATCCAACCATTTTGCTATATTGGGGGAGGGGAAAATAGTTTTCTCCCCCTGACCTTTGAGATGAGTCACTGATAGCCTTACTGTGGTGACTTTTCAGCCTCATCAGGGAACAAATCCCTCCAAACATTCTACATAATCCGAACATTATCCAACACTTGAATGAACTTGGTTCACATCACTTAATCAGTTGACCTTGAAACTAGTTTCTCCAAAGGAAAGATGAACCATTTTCTCTATATTTCTTATGTCACTCAAAAGACAAGAATTCCAATAAATGGTCTCTTTGTTGTCCTGTGAAATTGCAGAGACCATGTGCATTTGCGCCTCCTTGGTATCATTCTTTCTCTCCCTGTAGTACATGCACTTCAAGTGCTGGCCTTGGAGGAGAGATATAACAAAGGGAGTCGAAGCAATTCTTCACTTGCATGTCCCCATTGCCCACTGACTGGAAGAGATGACAAAATGATTTCCCTTTTTAAATCCTCTGAAGCAGAGTCTTAAACTTGGGGTAATCCCAAATCCTTTTATGTAGCTAAGAAAAGGCCCCCCCGAAGAAGTTATTAAGATGTGTGTGCTTAAAAAATTTACCTATTGTGGGCTCAGAGGAACTGTGAATGCATAAATAAGAAACTTGACGTTATGTTAAAAAAATGTATGTGGTTTTCATCTTTTACCTCTGATATGGGCATATGATAGAAAAACAGACAATTCAAAAGTGAAATTATACATCAAAAATTTTTATTAGTTTGGATATAGAGAAAATAAAAGCAAAAACAAAAACAAAAAAATAAAACCAAAACAAAAACCCTTTTCCCTCTAAAAAACAACAAAACAAAAAAAATACCATGCAAGCACCCTGTTTCAGTGTGTACATAAGTACTGTTCCTCCCAATCTGGTTTCTCAGGTCAGTATAGCACTTCCTTTTCTGAGTTGTTTATCCTTTTTTAAATTTCTTTCTTTGTCGTTCAGTTCAGCCATCTACTCAGAGGTATCCATGGAGGAGACTTGCTATTATCTGGCCCAAAATGTAGATGGTAAAATGTGAAGTCATGTAGGATCCCAATTTTTCAGAAAATTCATTAGCAGAATTGGCTAGGAATAAATTCTAAATTGGTGCACTAAAAATGTGTCTCTGGAGACAGAAATTTTACTAATAATGATGCCTCAGCCTCATCTTATATTTGGGGCCTAGAGGAGATTTGTAAGAAATTCTGGGAGAATAGGGGTGAATTGAGGGTAGGGGAGTGGTATCTAAAAGTTAGAGAGATAGATAAAGGCTTTGGTTTGAAAGCTCCAGGACTAACATATATTTTATTTGCAAAGTGGGACAGTATCACAGAATCATACTCTAGTAAACTTGATTCTACTATTTATCAGTTTAGCATGTTCTTCTATAATGAGAACTGTGACTGAATACTGAAGCATGAAATTGGTAAAATTTTGCTTTTCCTTCTTTAACCTGCTAAGATTTTATGGGTTCCAGGATGTATTAACATGTCTCCTTACTGAATAATAATGTGAAGAGATAGTGCTTGTTAAGCTCTTCCTACATGTCATGCACTATTTGACGAACTCATGTTTTTCTTTCAAGAAATCAATAAAATAAGCATCGCTATCTTCTCTAAGACACCAAAAGCACAAGGAGCTTGCTCAAGGCAACAAAGAGGAAATGAATGTATTGAACCTAGGGAATCTAACTGCAGATTCTATAGTTTTAACTACTGTTATGGTTTAAATATGAGGTGTCCCCAAAGAGCTCATGTGAGACAATGCAAGGGTTTTCAGAGGTGAAGTTATTAGATTATAAGAGATAGGATCTAATCAGTGGATTAATCCACTTATATGGATTAACTGGGTGGTAACTGTAGGCAGGTAGGGTATGGCTAGAGGAAGTGGGTCACTGCGGACATGACTTTGGGATTTATATTTTGTTCCTTCTCTCGAGGTGAGTGGAGTTCTTTTTCTGCTTTCTGGCCGCCATGTCCTGAGTTACTTTCCTTTACCATGACTTACACCATGATCTTCTGCCTCACCTCAGGCCCAGAGACATGAAGTTGGCTGACCATCAACTGAACCGCGGAATCATAAGCCCAAATAAACTTTTCCTCCTTTAAGTTGTTCTTGTCAGAACTTTTGGTCACAATGATGAAAAGCTGATTAATACTAAATTCTATTTATATTGAATTCATGCCTATGGGGCTTGTCTTTACTCCACCTTGAAAATCTGAGCAATGTAATGCAATTCAACCTTGTTAAAATATAATTTTCAAAATAGATAAATCATAAGTCTCATAAAGATCTTGATAAAGTTTGGATCAAATGTGTCCTCCAAAGGTATGTGTGGTAAAGGTTCAATCCCCAACATAGCACTATTAAGAGGTTGTAAAACCTATAAGTGGTGAAGTCTGGCAGGAAGTATTTAGGTCATTAGGGTTATGGCTTCAACTCTGCTTTCTTTCTCTTCTAACCATAAAGCCAATGGATTTGCTTTACCATTTGCTCCCCCAATGATGTACTTCCTTGCCACAGGCCCAAAAACAACAAGGCCAACTAAGCATGGACTGGGATTTCCAACACTGGGAGCCAAAATAAACCTTTACTCTTTATAAGTTGATCATTGTCAGGTACCTTTTAGAGTAACTGAGAGCTGACCTACGCAGATATAAAAATAAAAACTTGTTAAGGATTTTAATTAGCTCAATTTTAAGAAAATAGAGATGTGTTAGAACAAATAAACACATACACATTTAAATCATTTATGGACCAAGATATGAAAATAAATTTGCAAATGGAAACAAAAGTGGATTCTTCCACAGTAGGGGATAGAAGTCATCAGAGCCTCTCCTGAATGGAATTTCCACTTCTATAGAGAAGAATTATTTGACATTGCTATCATTTATTTACAGTTTGTAGAATTGTAGTTCTCATCAAATCAGGATGAGATGATACTAGAAGCAGATGCTTTAGACAAGACATTATTCTTCCATTGAATCACAAGTTCCACCATACCACTCTTATTCTTCTCCCTTGCTCTGTAAACTGAGGACAATTTAAACCTGATAGGTATAAAAGGCACTTGAGAGATAGAAATATGAACAAAACACATCCTATGAAATCAAAATAGACATTTATAAATAATCTCAATAGGTAGATTGTTAAAGAATGTAAAAAGGGAAAAAGATTTATCCAGAGCTGGGGACAGATTAGAATTTCTATATAAGGGTATTTAGGGGAGGCAAATTAATTGAATTTTGCCTAGAATGCAAAATACTAGAGGGGCTAGAAGATAACATCAAGTTGCTTTGAGAAGCCACATTACATAAAATTAAGAAAAAGCAAATCATGTCAAAGAATAGGATGGAGTATATTAGGGACCATAAAACCCTCCCAAAGCAGTCTTATATATTGTATTTGATAACTAGAAAAGTTCTTTGGAGCAAAAGACATGTAAGCTGACCAGGGAGATAGTAGGAAAATGAAGTGCTGTCTAGAGAGAGGGGCATGTTGATCAGAGGCAAAAAGAACAGGAGAAAGTGAATGATAAGAATGAGAAATGAAAAGAAAGAGCAGTAAGAGGAAAGGAGTCTGTCTCAAAGCCACATGCTTCTGGGACTGTGCAGGCCCAGGACACCAAGTTCTGTCTCTTTCTACCAGGGCCTTTACAGCACTCTCTTCATCTTAAGGCCAGAGTCCTTGTCCCAGCATATAGAGCATTTCCTCAATGAACCAGAGCATGGAAAGCAGAAAGAAGTGGGGGAGGGAGAGGACAAATCTTACTTTATCTAAGACGTCTTCTCCCCAAAATAAATTTCCCCAGCTTTACTGATTCTGGAAAGAACTAATCACAAAGGACCACTCGATTCCAGTTAAAGGTCCAACTCCACTCTGCCTATTATTCCCTTATCTACTCCCTCCATAAAACCACAGGCCCCTTCCTTTTCTTTGAGATATTCTTCATTAATAAACATTTTCTCTATTGTAATAGCCTCAGCAAAATCATCTTTTCAATCATTCTGTTCATTTTGTCTTTCACAGTAGGAAAGAAGGGGGTTCAGGACCCAAACTCTGTGTTTGAAGAACCCTTCTGTGATTAATGCAGGATAAAGGTATGCAAACCCTTAATTTATTTTAACTACATTCTTTTTATATACATGAAAATGCATAAACCGTACTGATGAAAAAGCCTCTAATTATAATTTGACCCAGAAAGAAGTTCAATTGCTGGTGGCTCTGACATGTGCATCTTTGTCCTGGGGGCACAGGGCATGTTCGGGGAGTTGTTTGAAATCCTTCTTTTGGGGGATCAAGGCATATAATGGAGGGTGTTTTTCCTTTTCCTCCTGGGGTGATGGGTTGGGGAGGAAAGCTTTGAAGTGATTAAATTATAGCATCCATAGAAAGATGAGTTTGGGGTAACAAAGAGGCTTCTGTTTCATTCATTCAAAAAAATGTTCAAGGTGCAGCTAAAGGTAAACAGTAAATCTACCATTTACCTGTATGAGGACAAAACAAAATCAAGGCACTTATTGGAAAAAAATAGGATATAATTCAATCCTTGAAGAGACAGCTGAAGCAAAAGTACCATTTTGATATGTACATGCTAAAAAACGAATGGATAGGGATGAATATACTCTGTCTCATTTCCTGGATGCCTTTCTGCCAGAGTCAAATTCCCAGGACAGCACATCTGATTGGTAGGACTTGAGTTATCTGCTCACTCCCTAGCAAGAGGAGGCCCAGATAAGTTGATTGACAATTCCACCAAGAATAGCCAAAGAGGGAAAAATTATGCAGCAAAATGGAGGGAGACGTAGAGGTTGGTTATTAGAAGGAGGAGTCAAGTATTTGGCAGGAAAAATGTCACTTGGCACTGAATTACCGTATGAGCAGTGCTTCCATTCCTAGGTGTATATACCCAAGAAAAATGAAAAAAGACATCCAAACAAAACTGGTACATGAAAGCTCAGAGCAGCAATATTTATAATAGCTATAAAGTGGAAATAACGAACATGCCCATCAACTAATGAATGGGCAAGCAATCCCAGTATGTTCATGTAATAGACTATCATTTATCAGTAAAAAAGAATAGAATGTTCATATATGCTAGATTTTAAAACATGATAGAATTCACAAACATTATGCTAAGTGAAAGAAGCCAGGCACCCTATATGGTTAGTGAACAGTTAGTGAATATTTTGGAAAAAATCTCACTCATGTTCTAAGGTCTGTCAGTGTGAAAATCTTGCTCTGCCATGCACTTATTAACTTAGAAGTTTCAGCTTCCAAATAAAAATTTCCAAGGGTTCACATGAATGCATCTCAGTCAACATAAGGTTGAGATATTTTAACTATCAGATTGTAGAAATGTAGGAATCTTTATGTGTAACTTGTTTTGATATTAACCTTGATATTTTGAACCTGTAATTTTCTTCTCCATTGAAATGAAAATAATTTTTATTTGCAGTACATTTTATACAGTTTATGATATAAAACATTATTATATAAACAGTACGAATTAAGTCAATAGCCTCCAACATGTTGAAAAATGAATTTTGCATTTTTTTCTGAAAGCATTAATAAATTGTCCCTTTACCTCATTTGTAAGAAAAAGAAGAAAAGAAAAGAAATGTCCAGGGGAGGCAAATCTATAGAGACAAGAATTACATTATTGATTGGTTGGCACTGCAAGAAGTGGGAGTAGGGAGAATGGGATGGGTGGAAATCAGCTGATAATGGACATAAGTTTTCTTGGAGGAAATGAAACTATTTTTTTAAAATGATGATGATTGTGCAACTGCTATAGTTTTGATGTTCAATGATCCCTGAAGGTTCATGTGTTAAAGTTTTGTCCCTAGCATGGAACTGTTGGGAGGAGGTGGAGCTTTTAGGAGGTGGGGGCTAGTAAAAGATCCTGTGATCATTGTAGGTATGACCTATAGAGACACTGTGGGACCTCAGACCCTTCCTGTGGATGATTCTATTAGACCCTTCCAAATATGTCAACCCAATTAAAACAGGACCTGTCTGGAATGACAGTGTGAAATACTACAAAAATGCCTGCTAGCATGAGGAGGGTCTGAACTGTTGCCATTGATATGCCATTGACATAGACTTGGGGTAAAATGTATGCAAGTTCCTTCTTTTTCTGGTCCTCAGTTTTCTGATCTGGAAAGATAAAGGTCTGAGTTAAATCAGAGGTCCCCAAAATTGGATTCCCATTAATGCTTGCAATTTAATATTTTCTCAAAACCAATTAAACAAAAAAGTGAAGCAATATTAAATTCTGGGAAAATAGTTGTGTAGATATTGCAAAGGTATAGCAAAAAATATGAAATTAATATAATTAGAGCAATTGGGCAAGTTCTGTATGATACATCCTGCTGTGGCCAGGTTATCTGTAACTAGAAGTGGCTAAATAGACTGGCTAAAAACACCATTATTTTGTAAACCATATCCCTTCTCCATATTTTGCTTTATGATGTTGTTTTAAATTTTTCATTTTTAAATATTTTTTTATTCTTTTTTAGATATACATAACAATCAAATGTATTTTGACATATTATACATACATGGAGTATAACATCCCATTCTTGTGGTAGTATATGATGTAGTTCCACTGGTTATGTATTCATATATGAACATAGGAAAGTTATGTCTGATTCATTCTGTCTTTCCTATTCCCATCCTCCCACCATTCCCTTCACTCCCCCTTGTCTAAAAATGAATTTCTATTCTTTTTTTTTATGTTTAATTTTTTTTATTATTGGTCTTTCAAAATGTTACATAGTTCTTAATACATCATATTACACGGTTTGGTTCAAGTGGGTTATGAACTCCCAATTTTACTCCGTATACAGATTGCTGAATCACATCAGTTACCCTTCCATTGATTGACATATTGCCTTTATAGTGTCTGATGTATTCTGCTGTCTGTCCTATTTTCTATTATCCCCCCTCCCCTCCCCTCCCCTCCCCTTTTCTCTCTCTACCCCTTCTACTGTAAATCATTTCTTCCATTTGTATTATCTTGTCTTACCCCTCCTTTCCTCTTATATGTCATTTTGTATAACCCTGGGGATCGCCTTCCATTTCCATGCGATTCCCCTTCTCACTCCCTTTCCCTCCCACCTCTCATCCCTGTTTAATGTAAATCTTCTTCTCAAGCTCTTCGTCCCTACCCTGTCCTTGTTGACTCCCCTTATATCAAAGGAGTCATTTGGTATTTGTTTTTTAAAGATTGACTAGCTTCACTTAGCATAATCTGCTCTAATGCCATCCATTTCCCTCCAAATTCTATGATTTTGTCATTTTTTAATGCAGAGTAATACTCCATTGTGTATAAATGCCACATTTTTTTTAATCCATTCATCTATTGAAGGGCATCTAGGCTGATTCCACAGTCTTGCTATCGTGAATTGAGCTGCTATGAACATCGATGTAGCAGTGTCCCTGTAGCATGCTCTTATTAGGTCTTTAGGGAATAGACCGAGAAGGGGAATAGCTGGGTCAAATGGTGGTTCCATTCCCAGCTTTCCAAGAAATCTCCATACTGCTTTCCAAATTGGCTGCACCAGTTTGCAGTCCCACCAGCAATGAACAAGAGTGCCCTTTTCCCCGCATCCTCTCCAGCACTTATTGTTGTTTGACTTCCTAATGGCTGCCAATCTTACCGGAGTGAGAAGGTATCTTAGGGTGGTTTTGATTTGCATTTCTCTGACTGCTAGCAATGGTGAGCATTTTTTCATGTATTTATTGATTGATTGTATGTCCTCCTCTGAGAAGTGTCTGTTCAGGTCCTTGGCCCATTTATTGATTGGGTTATTTGTTATCTTATTGTCTAATTTTTTGAGTTCTTTGTGTATTCTGGTTATTAGGGCTCTATCTGAAGTGTGTGGAGTAAAGATTTGTTCCCAGGATGTAGGCTCCCTGTTTATCTCTCTTATTGTATCTTTTGCTGAGAAAAAACTTTTTAGTTTGAGTAAGTCCCATTTGTTGATTCTAGTTGTTAACTCTTGCGCTATGGGTGTCCTATTGAGGAATTTGGAGCCCGATCCCACAGCATGTAGATCATAACCAACTTTTTCTTCTATCAGATACCATGTCTCTGATTTAATATCAAGCTCCTTGATCCATTTTGAGTTAACTTTTGTGCATGGCGAGAGATAGGGATTCAGATTCATTTTGATGCAAATGGATTTCCAGTTTTCCCAGCACCATTTGTTGAAGATGCTATCCTTCCTCCATTGCATGCTTTTAGCCCCTTTATCAAATATAAGATAGTTGTAGTTTTGTGGATTGGTTACTGTGTCCTCTATTCTGTACCATTGGTCCACCCGCCTGTTTTGGTACCAGTACCATGCTGTTTTTGTTACTATTGCTCTGTAGTATAGTTTGAAGTCTGGTATCGCTATACCGCCTGATTCACACTTTCTGCTTAGCATAGTTTTTGCTATTCTGGGTCTTTTATTATTCCATATGAATTTCATGATTCTTTTATCAATTTCTACAAGATAT